>NC_091483.1:21130686-22368170 GCF_947461875.1 Haliaeetus albicilla
TCTAATGGCCTGGTTGTACCTCTTGGGGTATGCAACACCCTGTTGTCGTAGTAGCATCTGCTGATGCTGTGAAAGGTAAGGTACAAATAGGAAAAATCTAAGGTAATAAAACCTGGAGCTGGAAGGCAAAAGGTTACTGGCCAGCTGGCTTGAAAATGAACTGGTGTTTTGTTATTACCACAGTGATTCTATGAGCAAGTGAAGGCACGGGGAAGGCTGTAACCAAATGGGTCACACTAGATCATTCATTTGCTTTTATAGCCTTTTCATAAAAAAAGGGGGGTCGGAAGTATGACTTGTTCTATATGCATCTGCCATTTCCTTTGCAGTAATAGATGAAAATTGGGTTGTTTGCTTGTGGACTTTGCTCATAGTTGAGTGGAATTAAGCCCTGAGCAGGGAGGGAATTGTCACTTGGAGTTGCCTCCTACCACTTGCAAACAGCTGCCAGTCTCCAGTCCTTTACTAAATCCTTAAGCTTGGTCCTTGTAGCATTGAAATAAGACTGAAAACAGGTTGAATGGACAAGTATGAGATGGATTTATGTGCTCAGAACAGTTTAATAAGTGTGGGGAGGCAGTGTGTGTGCTGCTTCAGCTTCCTTCCATTTAACCTGTGCTTGGCAATGCTTGGCCAGTAATTGCCATGAATTCTTTGTATATGAAGATTGTAGCATATTCTACATTACATGCCAGCAGTTACTAATAAACGTATTAAGCCCTTATATTTTTCAGTCTTTGCCTAGTTTTCAAATGCACTTGGAATGTAATTTTTGTCCCTAGTCTCTGTTCCTTCACCCATGACAAACAAGCTGATAGTTTTGTCCAGCTTCCCTTCCATGCTAGGCATGTCCAGCACATTCTGAGTAAGAATTAATGGTAGGTGCATGTAACGCTGGGTTGTGAAGGCAATTCCTGTTCTTGATTACTTACCATGTCGCTGAACACCCTGGGCTGTGCATAAATTTCTTACAGAAAGAGACTCAGTTCTGCTGCATAGACTTACTGAAGGAACTTCCCTAGGTAACTTTTTGTTTGTCAAGCTGGATAACACCCTCAATATGTCTTTGGCTTGTTTTTGGGGGTAAGGGATAGGGTGCACAACACCAACTACTTCTTTGGTGTTCGGTAAGGCTACACCCAGCTTAGTAAGGAGAGCAAGTAACATGTAAGTATTGAATTTGGTTAGTTTATCATCTTAGAAAAATGAACCTTTGTTTAGAAGTCTCATGAAAGCAAGCAGCTGAATATTTCCCTGACAAATGTGATAGAAGAGCTATCAGCTTTCTGTCTGCAGCGTCATCACTGCGCAGCTTTGCTTTCTTGCTGTTTAAGCAATGAAGTGTCCTATTAGCTGAGCTGCTTGGTTTCCAGATGTATGGGAAGTTAAGCCCAAATGGTTCTCCATTTTGGCTCTCATGAGCTATAAGGAGGAATGTTTTCTAGTGACCTTGGGGTTTCAGTCTTGTAAATTGGAATTTGTAATTTCTCAGCCAGGAGTCACCTTTGGCAAACAATGCTCTTGCCATGCTACCTTGCTTAGGAATAGTAGAAAAGGGTAGTTGAGTAGGGTTTGTCACTGCTCTGTGCTACACCTGTGGAAGCCCAGATTTGCTTGTGCTTGAAGTTAGAGACGGTAAGGTTCCCTGCACATCTTTCATAAGGTAATATTGTCAACGTAGTTCTTCAAAAAGAACCAACAGTTTGTAGTAAGAGACAGAACTTGCATCTTTCCTTGCTGGAGGGATAACAGCACTTCGGTGTGTACAAACAGGCGGTATCTGTTGGGCAGGATGATGGTCTCAGTTTACGAGATAATAAAACAAGTGGATAGGATATTTCCATGGGCAGGCCTGGCCATTTCACTGGCCCAGAAACTGTGGTACCATCTTTTTTCTCTCTCTTTTTTTTTTTTCTTTTTAAATGAGTTTTAGCTGTAAGTGGCAGAGGATTAGTGGGAGAAAATATGCAGTCAAAGAGCAGCTTTACAGAGGGAGAAGCAGAGGGTTTGTGTTGCCTTATGCTTAGCAAGTCAGACTTGATTCTGAGATTTGATTATAATGGATGTATCACCAAGAAGGCACACTCAATGGGAGCATCTCAGCATTCCTTACTGAACAAAGCATAGGGTATTCCTCTTGCCACTGACATTTGGAGCTCCTGTGAAATAATGAGACTGCGATGGGTGCAAGGAGGCTATGCTGGCTGTTACCTTCTGCTTGCTGAGGTCTTCCAGCAAGCCACCTCCTACAGCCAGGTCATTGCAAATAATTACAAAATAGCACCGTGTGTGTGCGTGTCTCCAGAGTGTTCACTTTTTAAGTGGAAGCAATGTGGCTGTCATTACCTGTTGGAGATAATTAAATTGTAGGTGCAGCAAAACTCTGCCCTGGTTGCTGCAAATCACTGGTGAAAAGCAACTTGCAGCTCAAGCACTCGTAGCTGTGAAAGAGGTGGGTTGTACCTATCAAGTGGTTTCTCACAAATGTAATTATTTTTCTTTGAGATGATATTCTAATAAACAATAATTTTTTTGTGTGTCCATGCCAATAGTGTGATACCAAAACTGCAAATGAAGTTGTAAGGAGCAGAAGTGTCTGAAAAAGGAGGAGTTCTCTAAGGGTATTTGAGGACAAATGTATGTGATTTCTGAGTTTCTCTATGACCTAGTTGTTTTTTAATCAGGTCAGCATCACCGGCTGGCCCAAAATTTCTCTTTTGACAGAGAAGTACACCAACTGGAAGATGATGATGTTTGCTGTCATCTGGCTGAAGTGACGAGCTGTCCCTATTTGGGGTTTGTGCAGGTCTGGGGTAAAGGTGTGTGAAACACAGTTGTTTCATCTCTGCAGTTGTGTCACGGTGCTTGTCCTGGGGAGAAATTACACTGGGCTTTCTGAGCAGCATTCGGGGCTTGTTCGACACAAGGGATGGAAGCCAATGAGGTCCTAAAAGTTCATCTTGGGATTACTGCCATAACTAGGAGAAGGATGAATATTAAAACAAGTAGGCAGGAGAACTATTAGAGCAGTCATGAATTGTTTTGGTGTATTTCCTCCACATCTTCCTGGAAATGCTTCTTAATTTTGGGAAAGTCTAAGCATAGAAAAAAATGCTGAAAATACGGTATTTCTTTTACAAGGACCAGCCTGTGAACCACTTTTGCATATAAACCTATATGCTAACCGCTTCGTAAGAAAACTTCAATTTCCTCAGCAGCTTTCTGCTAGTTGTAACATTTCATGGATCTGTGCTGCAGAAATAGATGGGCAAAACTGTAGTAAGCCTAATAGTGTGCTGATTTTTTTTTTCCCCACTGTGTAACTGGAACAACATGATAAACTGAGGTGACAGGGTTTTTTGTTTTTTCAGGACTAAATTTCGTGTATGTTCTGCAGTGGTTTCAGAAAAACGTCAGACCCTAGTTGTGAAACAATGGCGTTTTAACATTTTAGGTCATAAAAGGATTCCGAACATGCCTCATTTATTCTCACAAAAATGTTAGTATGAACAGCCTCTGTAAAATAAGGTTGTTTGGGAAGTTACACTTGTGCAAGTGAGGTAGTACCTTCAGCATTTGGGTTATTACCAAGGGGAGCTCATTTTGCTGGTCTAAGGTTTATGGGCTATAAGCACTCAATGGATGCCAGATAATCTGCAAGGCTTTGGATGTACAAAGTTTGCTGGAAGATGTACAGCGTGCAATCGAGTCAAATCCTTAACTTTTTGCACGCACTTCCCTATGTTGCTACCTTAAGAGGCACTTTAAAACATTCTGCATTTGGGACTAGATGAACAACTGGGATTTAGAAGAGAAGCATTTGGGCAGTTTTGCAAAACACCCTGCAATTGTACAATGCAACAGTTTGACAATAGTCAGAAAAAAACAGTGCCACAGCTTGAGGGAGGGGGTCAGTACCAGGGTTTGGAGGTCATCTGTTCTTCCAAGTGGCTCTTTCAGGTTCTCTTCCAAAATTTCTTTGTTAGCAGGTGGTAAGAAAGACTTGTAATGCCATCAGCTTGAGTGTGTAGGAGAGGAACCGTAGCATCCCTTGACTCCTGGTTGCCCTGGTTGTACTTACCTTCTCAGGACAGGAGTATTCCCCAGCAGGTACTGTTCCATCAGCTACCTCTCATCTGCTCAAACTTTGAAAGAGGTGAAGCAAAGTATGACCTGCCCTTGAGAAGCCAAGAGCACCATCATCTCGTTAAGGTTTAAGTGAAGACTTAGCCTGCAGTTTTGGGGGAAAAAAAAAAGGTTCATTACGTCTGTCTGAGTCAATGCTTCCCTTGTCCCCTTGGCTGTGAGCACGTTTGGTTGTCGAATGGCTACCTTCAATGGAGAGAAATACTCTCCTTACATCTGCTACGTGTCTTTTTGATGCACTTAAAAGCAAAGAAAATAGCTTTTGTATGTGTGAGAAGGGGAAAATTCAAAAGGGTCACTTCAGTACTGTGGTTGAAAGGGGTTCATGTTGAGTTTTCAAGTTCATGAGGTATTCATGCCAGCAAACGTAAATCCTCTTCTGAGACCAGGCACTGCTGAAAGAAAGAAGGAAAGAAAGAAAAAGCAGAGCAGCTTTCCTTGTTTTGCTGTGTCTCTTCTGTCAGCTGAAGGAGGGGAGGGCTGCTGTGCCCCCAGCCCTTTACTGCCATGCCTTCAGTGCAAAGCCTGGCCATGGGGAGAGCTGGTGTGCTGTGTGCTGGAGAACTGGACACTTGGGACCAGGTGGTCACGAGGAACCAGGAACATACAGATGGACGAGACAACCAGGGTCCCTGCAAGCGTGCATGGAAAAATCGGGGGGGGGGGGTGGTTAATGGTAACAGATCTGTGTCAGGAAGTTCCTGTGTACTCCCAGCTGCTCTTTCTGTTCCCACGCAGGAGATTTTTTTCACTCCCATGATTGTACTGAATGCCAAAGCAATTGCTTGTGGGGCTAAGATATAAATTCAGAAGCAGGTGAATAAATTGCTGGGTTTTCTACTTCTGTTTCCTGTTTTGCTCAGGCAACCTGAGCAGCCCCAATTTTTTTACTTACAGAGTTATTCTGCTAGTGCTGGTGGGATGTATACATGACTTGGTATTTTTTTGGTAAAGCTCAGGAGAAATAGTAGCTGTTTAATCCTTCAGTTTCTCAGGGGATAGAATTGTCGCAAATCAGAAAATTATTAAACACTGCCAAGCAAAACACCTGCAGTGAAAAAATGATATGTAGGCTGAAAATGGTAGTTACCTAACAGCACTGGTACCAGCATAGCAATGCCGAGAGAGCTAACCTTTGGGTTTATTTTAAATCTTACTACTTTTCTGTATATCTGCAAAGTTGTGAATTCTGCACAGCCTCTGCTTAGTCAGCAAATCTGCCCTGATATCTTTACTTGAATTTCTCCAAGTTCAAAAGAGCTAGCCATACTATGGGAAAGAGCTATAATTTTGCACTTTTTGGCCTGTAACGGTAAAAATTTAGTGTGTTTTGACCTAAAGATGTGTTCTGCCCAGCGCAGTGAGGGTACCTGGCTCAGGCTGAGCACCTTCTTCCCAGAGTCCTCCCTCTGAACTTGGGTGGGGAAGGGATGAGGCAGGCTCCGGGTAGGACCAGCTGTCTCGGCAGTAGGATGTGTTGTGGTCATGGGGTCTGGCAAACAGCCCCAGCCTTGGTACACTTTAAAACGCGTGTGTCCTTTTGGTTGTTGGAAGTATTGAACGTTGCTCATGTTGCTTGCTGCAGTTGTGAATTAGCTGAAATCAGTAGCGGGGAGGGGGGGGCCCGCTGCTGTCAGCTTTTGAGAGATGGCTTCAGTTTATTGTGTCTGCATGAGACTAACAAGGGATTCTAATTGCTGAGTGAAGTGGCTCTGAAAGGACCTCTTTTTTTTTTTTTCTAGCCTTTGCACAGGCAGGAACTTGTTCTTAGTACAGGTGTATAGAAACCATTTTTAATAATTACATTTTGCATGCACAAATGTTGCCTTAGAAGCTAATTTTTTCACTTGCATTGTTAGTGTCATTACAACCTGATGCACAGCAGAGCTCATTTAATTGACAGAGCTATTGCTTTGCTGCTTTCTTTTGGAAGAAGGTTGTGTTTTGCAAGTGCCTTAAGCTTGGAGTGAACTTCCAAAACTCTGATGCTGTGTCCCATTGGTGTGGGTCAATTTATGTATGTATTTATGTATTTATTTATTCTTTTAAAGTCAGTATATGCACAAAAAAGGCTATTTTGTTTGGTACAGTACCTTGTATTAAAACACTGGGAATGATGACACTGGAGGGGAAGGGGATATTTCTAGTCAATGTATCCAAGTGTGTTTGCTGCAAATTACCTGTAATCAGGTACTTTAAGGATTTTATTCTGTGGATGGTTGTCTCATAGATGAACCTTGAAATTTATTGCCTTGCTAAGGACTATAATCAGTTCTGTCTTAAAGCTGTGGTTTTGTAACTGGGTTGCAGAGCACTTTGTGAAAGTTGCTTCATTTTCTTAAAAAGCAGTGTAGGCTTGTGGATAGAGATTCACAGCCAAATAGCTCTTGAAAAGTGACTTTCCTCTGTAGCTCAGTCTAACCTTTCTAGTAAGGAAAAACTAAGCCTCTTTTACCTGCTAGTGAGAAATTATGCGGGACTCTGCTATGCTTGTTTCATTTTATATTTTGAGCAGATATGTGTATTTTTTTTCTCTTGACATTATATTCAGGAATTTAGTGGTGACCTGAAACTAATCCTACTTAAGCCAGTGGGGGAGAGGTCAACTTCACCAGTAATCAAGTGAAGTGAGTACTGGAAAACCCTACACCCAGCACTTGGAGGCAGTCAGTATGACTGGTATTCAGCTATTCAATGCATCTAGCAATTGTCTGGTGGTGGTGTTGGGGGTATCCCACCTGGCCCTTGACTACTGCCCAAGAAGAGCTGGGGTTTCCTGCACACCCCATGTCATTTCTGCCCTGCCCTGCAGGTATTACGGATGCCTGGGATGCTGCAAGCATGGCTAGGTGGGCAGCTGGATGGAGCTCTGCCTCCTCCTGTCTGCTCAGAGAGTGTTTGTTGAGGCGAGGACTGGATCCCCTTGGAAGCACAGTCACTGCCTGCCTGTGTGTTCTTACCTCCTGGTAAACACCAAGAGAGTCAAGGCAGTTTGTTTCACTCTCTGAAAGAGGGAAAAGTCTGTTTTGCATTTAATTAAAGCCAGAGTTTTTCTTGGGATGGCTTTTATGGAGTAGCTGATCTGATGTAAATACATACCTGTATTTTTATATATATCTATATCCTCCACGATGCTCCGCAGTGCACATCCCTTCCCTAAGCATAAGCTGGGAGGCATAAATATGGCAGGAAGGCACATGGCAACACTAAGGTGATTGCGCACGGTGAAGTCAAAGCCTATGTTTATGGTGTCACTAGTTGTGTAATACACAGTTTGTGTCAATTTATTCACCTGGAAGTTTTGGCTTGCAACCACAGTTTAAAACTTGCATGGTATGCCATCATTTGAGATGTAGGAAATAATACCCACGGCATAGTCAGTCAAGCAGGAGAAGAGAGTGAGCACCTTATTTGTTTGGATCAGCCAAGGCAAAGGGTTTGTAAGGTCTGGGCATTAAAGCCTGTCACCTCCTAGAAATGCCTGCTGCCACCTGGCCCAGCCCCACGCTGCAAGAGAAACCACACACAGCAGAGACCTCCCCAGCTCCTGCAGGCAGAAATAAAGAAACGGCTTCTAGTGCAACCCTTGAAAAAAGCAATGGCAAGAGATGGGGCACTGCTGAACTCTGACAGGCGAAGTCAGGCGCTGGGCGCGTGGGCAGGGAAAGACATTTCTGCATCTTCCCAAGGGCTGAGCAGATGCAGTGACACCCTGACAGACCATGCTTCTCAGCCTCTCAGTGCTCTGGGGAGCCAGGAGGGGTGTTTGTGGACTGTTCTGCTAGAATAAAGACCTTGAAAGTAGTTTTGATGCTCCTGAAAAGAAAAATTTTCAGTGGAGACGCACCTGAGATGACCCCGCACCAAGAAGTGGCAGAGGGTGGGAACGTGGCGTCAGAGATGTACCTCACGGGCAATCAGTCTTCAGGCTGCAGCAAAGAAGGGGTTGGTTTCCTTCCTTCCCTCCTGCCCATCTCCTAGTTCTCCAGTCAGTCAAGGAAAGAGCATCACTGTGGCTACAAGGCACTGCTGCCATCTCCCCCGGGGCAGAGCTGACAGCTCGGTCCCTCCAGGGCAGAAAAGAGGTATTTAGTCCTCCCAGCTCTGGGGAAGACGAAGTATGGGGAAGGGGTATGATGTTGGGGCTCAGCACAAGCAATGTGAACAGCAAGGTGTTGTCAGCACAATGGTCTCAACTTGCTGAATTTTTGCTTAATATGGTACTTAATTGCCAATTAACACAGACTTCTAATCACTGATAAAAAAGAAAACATAAGCAATTAAACATTTCAGTAAAGACTTTTTTCCTCTGTCTTTCCAGGGTGCAACTCAAGCCACACACCTCTCCTCCCCTCGTCCTTAGTCTCCATTTCCTACAGCAAAACTGCTGTAGGTTGCCCTCAGCACATCCCCATTCCTTCAGGGGGATGTCAGCAGCACAGAAGGCTGGGGTTGTGCACTGCCATCACTGCTCCAGTGTGGGTCCTCCACCAGCTGCAGACCCCCCCCAGAGGTGGACCCCTCCAGCATGTGGAGCATGTCTCCAGCTGCACATCTCCCCAGGGGTCTCTCTTTCCCCATACCTCCTCAGATATCTCACTGCATGGCTCCTCATGTAGCACCTCATCTCATAGCTCCTCCTCTTCCTTAACTCTGTCCAAGCAGTGGTCTGCGGGCTTCTCTCGCCAGCTGGCATTTTGGCAGGCAGTGCCCCCAGCAACATGAACCCTGCAATTTCTGTCCACCACAGCACTTGTGCATGTACGAAATGGGTGCTCGTGCATGAGCTGATGGGGCACACATGAGAAATGGCTGCTCATGTGTAAGATGATTTAAACGCTTGGGCATGAATTAATTGGATGCTCGTGTGAGCTATCTTGATGCTCATGCATAAATAAATTGGGTGCTTGTGCATGAAGTAATTGGAGGCTTAGGTATATCCTAATTGGGCACTCATGCATGAGCTAATTGGGCACTAATGCATGAACTTTCAGGGCACTCATGTGTGAAATAATTGGATGCTCATGCATAATTTCAGAGGGTATTCATGCATAAAAGTATCAGGTGCTCATGCATGCATGCCATTAATCCTACTTCTGCCCAGCAGAGGAGGTCATACTCACGTGCTGTTTAGGCAGATAATGGCTTTGTGCTCGCTGCCAGCTGGGCACATGTCAGCATCCATTCACACATCTCCCTCTGCCTCCAGCCCTGGCTGTCTAGCAAGCATGGAGCAGTATTTTCTGCAAGAACTGGCCTATAACAAATCCAAACCCCAAACCAACCATCAGGCAGGAAATTACGATTGTTGTCATGGTTTAACTCCAGCCAGCAACTAAAGCACCATGCAGCCACTGTATCACTCCCCCTCCTCATCTGGACAGGGGAGAGAAAACATAACAAAAGGCTCATGGGTCAAGATAAGGACAGGGAGAGATCACTCAACCAATTACCATCACAGGCAAAACAGACTCAACTTGGGGAAAATTAACTTCATTTATTGCCAATCAACCAGAGTAGGGTAATGAGAAACAAAACCAAATCTCAAAACACCTTTCCCCCACTCCCCCCTCCTTCCAGGACACAGCTTCACTCCCAAACTCTCTACCTACACCCCCCAGCAGGGCAGGGGGATGGGGAATGGGGGTTGTGGTCAGTTCATCACACCTTGTCTCTGCCGCTTCTTCCTCCTCACAGGGAAGGCTCCTCACTCTTCCCCTGCTCCAGCGTGGGGTCCCTCCCATGGCAGACAGTCCTCCACAAACTTCTCCAACGTGGGTCCTTCCCACAGGCTGCAATTCCTCACAAACTGCTCCAGCATGGGTCCCTTCCACGGGGTGTAGTCCTTCAGGAACAGACTGCTCCAGCGTGGGTGCCCTGTGGGGTCACAAGTCCTGCCAGAAAACCTGCTCCAGCGTGGGCTCCTCTCTCCATGGGTCCACAGGTCCTGCCGGGAGCCTGCTCCAGTGCAGGCTTCCCACAGAGTCACAGCCTCCCTCAGGCACCCACCCGCTCTGGCGTGGGGTCCTCCCTGGGCTGCAGGTGGATATCTGCTCCACTGTGGACCTCCCTGGGCTGCAGGGGGACAGCCTGCCTCACCGTGGTCTTCACCACGGGCTGCAGGGGAATCTCTGCTCCGGCGCCTGGAGCATCTCCTCCCCCTCCTCCTTCACTGATCTTGGTGTCTGCAGGGTTGTTTCTCTTATGTGTTCTCACTCCTCTCTCCAGCTTCAGTTTCTGAGCCTCAGCAACTTTTTTCTCCTTCTTGAACATGTTATTACAGAGGCACTACCACCGTTGCTGATGGGCTTGGGCTTGGCCAGCGGCAGGTCCATCTTGGAGCCGGCTGGCATTGGCTTCATGGGACACAGGGGAAGCTTCTAGCACCTTCTCACAGAAGCCACCCCTGTAGGCCTCCCACTGCCTTTTGCCATGCAAACACAATACAATTGTGTTATGTACCATCCAACACGAGCTTTTATCCTGCAATGTGCAAATAAATTGATGATGCTACGTTGGAAAAAAGATGTTGATATTGTTGAATGCCAGTGTGTATTAGATTTGCATGGTGGGGTTTTGGTAGCTGGGTAAAAAGTGCTAGAAGCTTCCCCAGCTCCAAGTTGGACCTGCGTCTGGCCCAGGCCAACCCAAACAGTGACAGTGGTAGCGTCTCTGGGAGAACAGATTTAAGAAGGGGAACCTGCACTAAGTAAGTAGTGGGATTGGAATGTGAGGAACACCTCTGCAGATACCGAGGTCAGTGCAGAAGGAGGGGGGAGGAGGTACGCTGGGGAGGTGAATGCCCCTGCAGCCCGTGGTGAGATGGCAGGCTGTCCCCCCCCAGCCCGTGGAGGTAAATGGTGGAGCGGAGGGCCCTGAAGATGGCTGTGACTCCATGGGAAAGCCTGCGCTGGAGCAGTGTGTGACTGAAGATCAGCCCGCGGAAAGGACCCACACCAGGGAAGTTTGGGAGGAACTGCAGCCTATGGAAAGGACTCACATTGGAGAAGTTCGTGAAGGACTGTCTCCTGTGTCCTGCTCCACGCTGGATCAGGGGACGAGTGAGGAATCCTCCCCCTGAGGAGGAAAGAGCATCAGAGACAATGTGTGATGAACTGACTGCAACCCCCATTCCCCATCCCAAGGTAGAGAAAAATCAGGAGTGGAGTTGAGTCGGGAAGAAGGGAGGCAGGGTGGGGGTGGGGTGTGTTTTAAGATTTGGTTTTATTTCTCATTATCCTGTTTTGATTTGATTGGTAATAAGTTAAATTGATTTTGTTTTTTTCCCCCAGCTGAGTGTGGTTTTTGCCCATGACCATAAGTGGTGAGTGATGCCTCCCTGTCCTTGTGTCGATCCACGAGCTTTTCATTATATTTTCTCCTCCTCGCCCCATGGTGGAGGGGGGGGAGGCATGAGTGAGCGGCCTCGAGATGCTTTGCTGCCAGCTGGGCTTAAACCACGACACTGTGGAAATGGAGCACACATTTGCAGTCAGCGTTAATGAAAAGCTCATGACAAGATCCATGGGGTCAATGGTGTGCCAGCCTGCTTTTATACGCAGTTAAATGAATCGAGCATTTGCACAAGTCGCCATAGCCCCAGACCCTCATTCCCAGGAGGCCTGCAGCAGTCTCCTTTTGGGCGGATAGCAGGCATGTGGATTTGAGTGCCGCTGGTTTCCCAATGGTACCTCTGCCCTCCAGCAAACCCCTCATCCTACCAGCGCTGCTGCTGTGGCTGCACTGAGCTAATGTGACTGCATGTCCTACTTTCCCCCGAGAGCATGGTGCCTGGCAGGCCTGGCGAAAGCCCCCAGCGACAAACCCCAGTGCCTTTCTGCTGGTGCCCAAAGCAGGGACAGCTTGGGTTTGGGAAGTCTCGCAGCCCTTGGGCTCAGCACTCTGCCAGGAGCCAGGATGCACCCCAGGGGGGGTGTGTGTGTGTGTGTGGGGGCTTCTGGCAGCCCCTGGCCGTGAGTCCAGGCCCAGACCCCTGCCCCAGATGCAGCCCCCTACTTGTCTGGATTTCTCCAAGCCTTTTGGTGCAGTGTCATTGCTGGGGCCTCGTTTAGAAACTTCTGCACTCCTCTTTGTAAAGCAGACCCTTTTTATCCAAATTACTGCAGGAAAGAGCCAGGACCTGCAGGACCCTTGGACATTTGTAGGTAGTTTATGTTATTTTTGCATGAATAAAACCTCCAACTTCCCTGTGCTTGACGCCCCAGCTGGCACTCCCCACAGGGCCAGCAGCCCTTTCTGCCCCCAGGCATTTTCTGTTCTCAGGATGTGTGTGAAGGTCAGCGCCCCAGGAGCTGGGGTCCACAGGCAGGCCTGGGCAATCAGCCCCTGCACCCGGCTGCAGGACCCAGCACATTCCACCTTGTGCAAGATTTCCCCCTGCCCCGAAGGAGAGGATCAGCCCGGGCTTGGGACCTCAGCAGGAGCCTCTCAAAGAGGCAAGATGCTGCTGCGCCCATCGGCAGCCCATCACCCCACAGGGATCCAGCTGCGCCCCACACCCTGGAGCCTGTATGACCGCAGCAGAGATGCTTCTGCCTCTCTGAGGTGCCTCCCTCCCACCAGGGGCTGGCCCTGCTCCAGCTGCAACCTATTACACTTTGGAAACCAAACCCGCTCCTTCCAGCCCATCATTTTTTCTCATGCCTTCCTCCTTCCCTGTCCCTGCAGTACCCCTGTTTGATCCCATCCTCTGGAAGGACCCCCTTTGGCCCCCTGCACAGCCTCTGCCCCAGTGGACTCGCTCTGCCCAGTCTGTTTGCCAACAGGGACATGCCAACTAGCTGCTGCCCAAGGACCCATCCTGGTCTCGGCTCTGTGGTCCCTCGGGGCACCCTGGATGTGCTCAGAGCAAGGTTTGTGAAGGGGTGGCACTGCAGTGGCTGGTGGAGAAACCTTTCTCTCAGGGTAGAGCCTGGCCTGCCGGTGGCAAGGCTGCTATTCGGGGTCTGACCGAGACAGACCTATGTCCCCTTGTTCCCAAGAGAGAAAATGGCAGGAGGTGACCTGGCTGTGTTAACACATTTGCACTTTGTGACCTGCTCTATGGGAACACAGGCAATGACCCAGTATAAATGGAAAATGGCCATGTGAAGGCTGGCAGGCCTTGAAATCATCCAAGAAATATCTCCCACACCCCTCTGGTCCCTGAATAAATAGAAAATCCTCTGTTTGAAATAGAGAAGGGAAAAGAGGATGGGATTTCATGGCTGTCTCTTGCCCCATCTATAGGATGCACTGAAATCAAAGCGATGGCTCCAGGGCACCTGGGTGAAATGGGGCTAGTCCCTCAGGGGTCCCTGTACAGAAGAGACAGAGACACCTGCTAAGTGACCCTCGCCCCCGCGGCAGACCCCTGCCCGGGGCAGGTGATTGTGCTGGGCGAGTGTGGCCGGGACTGAACACGGAGGTGAGGTCCTGCACCTCAGCTCTGCCTCCAGCTTCTCCTTCTCTGACCCCCAGGAGCTCCTGAATGAGCAGTGGGGAGAAGGGTGGCAGGAGGGTTAGAAAAGTAACCCCCTGAGAGCTCCTCACCCCCACTTTGCCTTGGGACATGGCCAAGGAGTCTGGGGTTGCCGCGAATGGCCAATCCTTCTCTGGGGCACTTAGACGCCCGGTGGGGAAGGGTCCTGGCTGTTTTCCCTCTGCCTTGGTTTCACTTCTATGTCAGTAAGGAAAAGGGGGCATTTCCATGGGGCCAAAACTGGCTTGTTTGCTCTGCGCCTGCTTGGGGAGATTGTTTTTGTGTTTTTTTTTTTTCCCCCCTGGGCTTGGTTTATTTGGGTTCAGGTTTGTCTGCTTGGTTGTACTTCTTGTTTTGTCAGTGTCAGTGCGATGGCAGCTTTGGTTTCCGTCAGGGTTTCTGCAGCGCTGGTCCCTACGGGAGCCCCCTTTGAGGACTGAGGGGGCCGAGGACCATCCCCGCGCCCCCCGACGTGCCGCAGCGGAGGTGTCTCGCCCCCCCCGGCCTGCGGTGGGGAATGCTTTACCCCGGTAGTTCCTGGCCTCGCGAGGTGCGATGCCACGCGTAGGCCGGGCGCGGGGCACCCTTGCAGCCCACCGGCTGCCCCTCACGTCCTCCCCGGGCGGGGAGGCGAGGCAGGGCCGGGTCCCCCGGTGTGGATGCCCGTGGGGTGTCTGCTTCTGCTGCCGCCACCTAAGTCCTGCTGCGGCGCGGGGGTGGGCGGTGGCGTCGTTGGCCTTGGCGAATTGCTCCGGCCTAGCTCAGCCCGTCCCGCCGGGACCAGTGCGCTGAGGACCGGACCGGACCGGACCAGGCTGAGGGGCGGCTGTGTGGGCGCTCCGGAGCCCAGTGAGGCTCCGGCTTCCCTCTCGCTCCCACCGTGCCCGCAGGTAGGCCGTGCTGGGGCCTAGGCAGCGCGGAGCTGCCCTTGGCGGCCGGGGGATTTCGGGGCCTGGGGGAGCAGGGGTGTTACCGAAATCCAGAATAAAACTCCTTAACGGCAATGAGAAGTTAAGAAGCAGGCACTCCTTTATTGCAGCGCTGGGCACACGGGGGATCGCTCCACCTATCGTGAGTGCACCTGTCTGGTTTAATCATGCAGGTTAAATACACACCTGTTACACATATTCACTAAATTTCCAGGAAATTTCATACATAATCATTAACTTCCCGATAGGTCATTAACATATGTAAATGTCTCTTTGCGCAGGTGCAGTGAAGTCTCTGGTGGTCTTCAGAAGCCCTCTGGTGGTCTTCCATAGTCTTCCTCACTTCGTCCGATAGTTGACCTCTCTTACGTGATTCTGCGCAGTACGATTTTCACCATCATGTATTAGATTACATAAAAATACATTCAATGTTAATTCTTAAATTTAACGTTTCTAATGATTGGCCCTTCAGTCACACCACCTTATCAATATTCTTACGCTAAAACAATCATTGGTTAATCTTACTTAATTCCACTAACTGGAATCTTGATCAAAGTGGGGTTTCTAAATGACAGAACTAAGGTCCATAACGATCCTTCTTAGTTTCTTAAAACACTACAAACCAACAAATCCTTGTCAAAGGTTCTGTGGTTAACTGATATTAGACAATACTTGAATTCTTATAGTTACACATAGTACATTTTCCAAAATTCCTAAGTTCCTATGACTACATTTCAAACTTAATACTCCCATACCTATGCTTCACAATTTTCTACTTCTTAGTCAAACCAAACTCTTTTATATAATTAGATTTTAATTTCTTTATCAAAATATTTGCAACATTCCCCCCTTTGAAAGTTTTGAAAATCATTTCAATACTTTCATCTTTTATGTTTGAGGCTACTCCCTGTGCCCGCACAGGCAGGGAAGGGGCCCCGGCTGCTGCTGACTGCGGCCAAGGGTCTTCGGAGGAGTTTGGGCAGGGGACGGGGTGTCGCTGGAGGGGGTCCCCTGGAGGGGGTCGTTCTGGAGGAGGGGGCGATGATGTCCCTGAAGGGGGGGGCTCTTCTCCTAATGGGTCGCTGCCTTCTCTGCCTGGCCGGGCTGTTGCTCCTGGGGTGCTTGGGCACGGCTCCTCGTGGGGAACTGCAGCTGCTGTGCCCCGGGAGGGGTTTGGAGTGTGTGGGACATGGTGCTGGGGAAGTAACGCCTGAAATAGTCTATAAATAAAGTGACCCCCTACTCGTGCTAGTGCTGCCCCACAGCAACGTGGGCCTGGGTCCTCCCTGCAGGGAGGGTGCTCCCTCCTCAGTTCCCAAGCGCTCCCTGAGACTGCATGTGGGTCCCCAGAGGCACAGGGCTGTGGGTGGGCTACACTCCCGCGACATCACACCCTGGGTACCAAAACAGAAGATCAGTGCTGGGTGTTCACTTTTCAAAATGGAGACAGAGCGCTGCATTTTGGGGGCTCAAAACCAGTGCAGGAATTGTGCATTTCTGAAGCTTAAAACAAGACTAAAAGTCCTGCATTTTCAGAGCATGAAAATGGAGACTAAGTTCTGTGGTTTTGGGGCTTGGAAAAAAACCCAAACCCTTACATACTGTGTTTTAGGGACTAAAAATACAGACCAAGTCCTGTGTTTCCATTGTTGAAAATAGAGACAAATGCTGCATTTTTGGGCCTTGAAAATGAGCAGCTCTGGGCTGGTTGTAGGTCTCAAGAGCAGAGGCAGAGCTGTATGTTTCTGAAGCTCAAAGTCCTGCATTTTCAGCACTTGAAAATGGAGACTAAATAATTTCTTTCTGAAGTTCAGAAACGTGATACATGCTGTGGGTTTTTGTTTTTTTTTTTTTTCTCTGAGCACTGAAAAAACAACTGAAATCCTTTATTTTTCAGGGCTCAAAACCAGAGAGTGAGCACTGCATTTCTGAAGCTCAGAGAAGGACTAAAAGTCCTGTGTTTTCAGTGATTGAAAATGCAGGCTAAAAGTCATGTGTTTCTGGGACTCAGGAAAAAAAACCCCATGTGCTGTGTTTTTGGGACTTGGAAATGGAGGCTAAGTTGGCCATTTTCAGCCCCCAAAATGGAGTCTTGGAGGGGTTTGGGCAGGCAGGTGGGAGACAGAGGGGGGTGGTGGCAGTGTGTTACGGGCAGGGAGGACGGTGGTCAGGGTGCATGGGCCCCCACAGAGGTGGGGGTCTGGTCACATTTTTCCCCAAAGTTAGGGAGGCTGGCATGCACCAGGCCAAACTCGATGTCTGAGATAGGCAAGATGTGCTTTTCCCACTCTTTATTCAAGGTTTGTACAACCACTGGAATAGTTACAAAGTCAATATTTAGACAACATAGAATTATGACAGTGATTGATTTATGACCTTGCCAAAAGTCCAGATTGCTGGTAACAAGAGGGAGCACCAATTAAAAAGAGCATTGAGCAGTTGAAGCATGTTATGAGCTAGACCTGTGGTGTTGAGTTGAAGCATCCATCAGCCAGAGCTTGTAAGAAGCAGAAGCATCTATTAGCTGGAGGGTCTATTAGTTGGAGCTGTAACAAGCTGGGGGGTTGTCATGGTTTCAGCCCAGCTGGCATCAAAGCACCACGAAGCTGCTTGCTCACTCCTCCCCACCCTGGCCACGGTGGGATGAGGAGAAAATAGAAAGGTTCGTGGGCTGAGACAAGGGCTGGGAGGGATCACTCCCCACTTATGGTCATGGGCAAAAGACAGGCTCAACTTGGGGAAGAAACAAAATCAATTTAATTTACTACCAATCAAATCAAAACAAGGATATTAGGAAGTAAAAACCAAACCTTAGAACACCTTCCCCCCACCCCTCCCTCCTTCCCAGCTCAACTCCACTCCCAGTTCTCTCTACCTCTTCCCCACGGTGGTGCAGGTGAACAGGGGATGGGGGTTGGGGTCAGCTCCCCACACCTTGTCTCTGCCGCTCCTTCCTCCTCGGGGGGAGGACACCTCACTCGTCCCCTGCTCCAGCATGGGGTCCTTCCCACAGGAGACAGTCCTTCATGAACTTCTCCAAGGTGAGTCCTTTCTGCAGGCTGCAGTTCTTCACAAAATTCCCTGGCGTGGGTCCTTTCCGTGGGCTGATCTTCAGTCACAAGCTGCTCCAGCATGGGCTTTCCCATGGAGTCACAGCCATCTTCGGGGGCATCTGACTGTTCCAGCGTGGGCTTCTCCATGGGCTGCAGGTGGGCATCTGTTCCACCATTTACCTCCATGGGCTGTGGGGGGACAGCCTGCCGTCTCACTACGGGCTGCAGGGGCATCAACCTCCTCAAGCACGCCTCCTTATCCTCCTTCTTCACTGACCTCGGTGTCTGCAGAGGGGTTCCTCTCACATTCCAGTCCCACTACTCACTCTGGCCTACAACTTGGTCCGTACCCTTAGGACCAGTAGGGGGGACAGTATCCTCTCAAACGGAAGAACTGGAATCCTTAATCACCAACTATGAAAAAAGTATTGCATACCGCACCGTGACAGAGGAGGAAGGATGAGCACTCTCACTGTCGGCTAGGTAACTAATTATTTTCTTTTGCTCATAGGTGCACGATATTAAGACTTACAGGTTGTAAGTTATGAAACCTTATGATTTGAATGTTGAATAAATGAATTCACATGATAGACTAGTCTGGTTAAAAGGAGACTGAGCCCCTGTTTGTCGTGATTTTTGCTATATTTCTCAATAAGCTCATGAAATAAAGTTTAAATCACGGAGTATGTTGTCCTGTAAATCTGAGCGATCCAAATGAACCTGACAGGGGGTGGGGAGTGGGAGAGAGAGGCCAGGGAAGAAAGGAGGGGAGGATGCCAGGATGGAAAATTTCCCTTGATGCAGGTTGCAGGTAGCTCCCAGGCCTGACTGAGGGGGTGGTGCTCCAAGAGTCAGTCCATCCCTGGGTGTAGTGGTTAGTAGTTGGCACTTAGTTCTCACTGTGTCCTCCTTCCCTTGCAGCAGCTGGTGGACAAGAAAGAAGAGGCATGATGTGGAACTGTGAGGCAAGAGTGACCATGAAGAGGAGCAGTGCACTGAAGAGGGGGATGAGAAAGGCACCCTGGGCAAAGGGACCTCCCCATCACCAGGGCTGCAGTCTTGCAAGAGCATTGCCAGCCCCTTTGGTGCCCTGTCTGGCTTTGTGCTGGGTGGCCTCCCTGTAACCATGGCTTGGGTCTTTGCTTTTATTGGCCTTTTGCCATGTTGCTCCTTTGGCTGCCTGGAGAGAGTGACAACCCTGCAAGGAGCGTCCCCGAGAGTCACTGTCTGCACCCAAGGGGGAAGCGGAGCTCTCTGGACCCCAAGCCCACCCTGTAAGCAGGGGAGGGCTGTTTCCCTGCGTGCTGGCAGCCTGGCCAGACTGACCTCATCGTCGGGGCCTGACACAGCATTTGCCCTGTGGCCACCTGTGAAGTCCCTCGGCATGTTGAGAGCTCTGGTCTCCATGCAGCCTGGGGGCAGGTCTGAGGCTCTCCTTCCCAGCTCATGGCTAGGGCTGGGTCCCCAAGACGTTGGCTGCACTGAACTCTCTCTCCTCTGGAAAGTCATGATTGTCCTGCCCTGTCCTTGTCCACATTGGTGTGAGCGTGCGAGAGAGTGAGCCCCTCCTTTAGGCCTCGGATCAAATTGGTGCAGCTTAGCTTGAGTTTCCCAGGAGACAAAGGGCTCTGTGCAGCCACAGGGGTGTCCCCTCTCAGCCGGTGAGTGGAGGGAGGGTCCGGTCTTGCCCCTTCTTTCCCCGAATGGAGTGAAGCCACTTGACAGGAGTGCGGCCAAGGTGACCTGCCTGTGGTCAGGGCCTGGGTCGCTGCCTGCGCGGCCGCCTGTCCTGCTGACAACCTGCCAGCGTGACAGCCCCATCCTCGGGGTGTGTGTCGTGAGCCAAGGAGCCCTCTGTCCCCAGGAGTAGCCCGACCTCCTCCCTGTAAGCAGGGCTGGAGAGGCTGCAGTGCTGCAGCCAGCTGCTTTAGCCAGCCAGCAGGAACGATCCCTCCCTCACCCTTTAAAGGGTGCAGGTTGAGGAATTGCTGTGCGGAAGGAGGGCACGGGCCCACCTTTGCGCAGCTGGGCTTGAGGTCGCTCCCTGGGCTCCTGAAGACGTGGTGGTGTGCTGCAGACAGGAGGGCCAGTCTGTAACTCAAGCATAGGCTGGAGCCTCCTGTTCTGTGGGGCTTGCTGGGAATGCTGAGCAAGTGGCAGGGGTTGCTGCTCAGCAGGAGGTGCTTGGAGGGACCCCCTGTAATCAGGTGGGTATTTCTGGCCCCAGCCTTTCAGGGGCATGGGGCCGAGACTTGTGGGGCCAGGTGAGCCCTCCCTGTCATCAGTGCTGGGGTCCCAGGCCCCTGGCCTTTGGCCATGCTGCTCCACTGCCTGGCTGCTGAGAGTCGTTCCTGTTGCTGTGGGGGAAGGATGAGCTCTTCAGCTCCCTGCGTGTCCATTTGCCTGCCTGTAAGCAGGCTGCGGGTCCGGGATCCTTGGTTCTCCCCTGGCAGCTCGTGTGGTGTTACCACCCTTTTCGCAGGGGTCCAGGTCAGCGTGCCCCCGAGTTGGAGAGAGGGAGCCTTGTTTGGGCTGCCCTGTAACTCAGGACCCATCCAGTGCCCTGTAGACCCAGGCACTTTGCAGTCCAGACAGTGGCTTCAGCCCCCTCTATGGCTGCTGCTTTGCATGCTCAGCTCTGTTTGCCCAGGGCGCCTGCCTCAGAGCCCAGCCAGCTCCAGCACCGTCTGGAACCCTGCTGTGCATCCCTTTGGTGAGAAAAGCTGAGGGGTAGGGGGTGGGCCAGTGGCGGGTAGTGCTCTGGGGCTTGGAGTCCCTTTGTCCTTCAGGTGGATGAGTGGAGCTTCCCAGGTCTAACTGTGTCCTCCTTTCTTTGCGGCAGCTGGTGCAGAAGATGGAGAAGGCATCATGTGGAACTGCGAGGCAAGGTGTGCTGGTTTTGGCTGGGATAGAGTTAATTTTCTTCATGGTAGCTAGTATGGGGCTATGTTTTGGATTTGTGCTGAAAACAGTGTTGATAATGCTGAGATATTTTCGTTACTGCTGAGCAGTGCTTACACAGAGTCAAGGCTTTTTCTGCTTTTCACCCTACCCCAGCAGCAAGTAGGCTGGGGGTGCACAAGAAGTTGGGAGGAGATGCAGCTGGGACAGCTGACCCCAACTGACCGAAGGGGTATTCCAGACCATATGATGGCATGCTCAGCATATAAAGCTGGGGGAAGAAGAGGGAAGGGGAGGATGTTCAGAGTGATGGCATTTGTCTTCCCAAGTAACTGTTACATGTGATGGAGCCCTGCTTTTCTGGAGATGGCTGAACACCTGCCTGCCTGTGGGAGGTAATTAATTCCTTATTTCGCTTTGCTTGTATGTGCAGCTTTTGCTTTACCTATTAAACTGTCTTTATCTCAGCCCACGAGTTTCCTCACTTTTACCCTTCTGATTCTCTGCCCCATCCCATGGTGAGGAAGGTGAGTGAGTAGCTGTATGGTGCTTAGTTGCCAGCTGGGCTTAAACCACGACACAAGGGTGAGCATGACACATTGTTCATGGGTACCCAGTAAAATGCTGTGGATTTGGGACTTAGAAAAAAAGTGCTGTGGGTTTGGGACTAAAAATGCAGACCAGGTCTTGCATTTTCATCTTTTGAAAGCAGAGATTAAAAGTGTTGCATTTTTGGGCCATAAAACAAGCTCTGGGGGCTGGTTTGGAGTCTCAAAAGCACAGGTCTGTGTTTCTGATGCTCTGAAAAAGACTAAGTCAGTCAGTCCTACGTTTTCAGTGCTTGAAAACAAAGACTAAGTAAGTGCTGTGGTTTTGGAGCTCAAAAACAGAGTGAGCATTGCATTTCTGAAGCTCAGAGAAAGACTAAAATTTGTGCATTTTCAGCACTTGAAAATGCAGGCAAAGTCCTGCATTTCTGGGCCTCAGAAAAAAACTAAAAGTGATGCATTTTTGGGACATGGAAATGGAGGCTAATGGGGCTGTTTTCAGCCCCCAAAACAGAAACCTGGGGGGAACTTTGGGCAGGTGGGTGGGTAGAAGATGGAGGGGGATGGGCAGGCTATGTGTGGGTCTGGTCACGTTGGTCCCTGAAGTTAGGGAGGCCAGTATGCACCAGGCTGAACTCAACATCTGAGCTAGTCTCTGGGGGGAAAGGTGCTTTTCTCCAACTCTTTATTTAAGGTTTGTTCAATGACCAGAATAGTTATTTAATAATTAGTCAATATTTTGATTACATACAATTATGACAGTTAATATTCATATTCAGGTTATGATGGTGATTGATTTATGACCTTGCCAAAAGCCTAGATTGCTGCAATGAGCTTGTAATAAGAAGGAGCATCAATTAACGAGCCAAAATATCCAGCAGTAAGAGTGTATATGAGCTCACGTTGAAGCACCCATCAACCGGAGCTGTAAGAAGCAGAAGCATCTCTTTTCTGGCATGTCCAGTAGCCAGAGTTGCTGTGTAGAGCTGGAATTTTAAGAAGCAGAGGCTGAAATAACCTAGGCCTTCAAATAACTTGAGCAGTGACATGCTGGAGCATCCATCAGCAGGAACTGTAAGAACCTGGAGCATCTCTCATCCTGAGCGTCCAGTAGCTGGAGGTGGAGCTTCAACAAAGTGGAGCTGGAATGAACTGGAGCTGAAACTGAAACAAGCTGAGCGACCATCAGCTAGAGCTGTAAGAAGTAGGAGCTGAAATATCTTGGAGCTTCACATTATCTGAGCTGGAGTGTCCATCATGTGGAGCTGGAACAAGCTGGAGCTGAGATTACCTGAAACTGAAACAAGCCTGAGTGTCCATTGGCTGGAGCTGTGACAAGCAGCAGCAGTAAAAAGCAGAAGCATCTCTTATCCCAATTGTGCAGTAGCTGAGCTGCAATGTAGAGCTGGAGCTTCACGAAGACAGACCTGTAAGAAGCAGGAGCTGAAATAACTTGGAGCCTCAAACTTGAGCTGGAACAAGCTGGAGCATCTCGTGGCCAAAGATGCTATATAGAGCTGGAGCTTCAACAAGCTGGAGCTGAAATTACCTAAAACTGAAACAAGCTAGAGCGTCCATCAGTCAGAGCTGTATGAAGCAGGAGCATCTCTTAGCTGGAGGGTCCAGTACCCAGAGCTGGAATGAGCTGGAGCTGAAACTGAAACGAGCCTGAGCATCCATCAGCAGGAGCTCTAAGAAGATGGAATGCCATGCAAAAGCTAGAGCTTCAATAAGCTAGACCTGAAATTGCCTTAAACTGAAACAAGCCAGAGCTATAAGAAGCCAGAGTGTCCAGTAGCTGGAACTGAAATCATCTGAACCTGAAATGAGCAGCAACAGCATCTCTCATTGCAACCATTCAGGAGCTGGAGCTGCAAGCAATATAGAGCTAGAGCTGTAAGAAGCAGGAACTGAAATTAGCTGGGGCTTCGTGAGTAGTAACACGCTCGACTGTCCATCAGCAACAGCTGTAAGAAGCAGGAGCATCTCTTATCTGGAGCATCCAGTTGCTGGAGCTGCCATACCACTGGAGTATCCATTAGCTGGAGCTGTAAGAAGCTGCACTCGTAGCACAGTTGAACAGAGGAGTATCTGCTATCCGTAGCCTCTATTAGCCAGAGCTGAGATAACCTGCAGGTGTAACAGGAAGGAGCATCTATGAGCAGCAATGTCTCCTGGCTGGAGCTGAAATTACCTGGAGCCAAGGTGTCAATCAACCAGATCCAGACTCTGAGGCAGGCACAGGCAGGGCTGTCCCCACCAAGGACCTCTTCCCAGACAGGAGCAGTAGGGAGGCAAGTTCTGTAAGCAGGGATCCCGGCCTCTTCCCCCCAGCTCTCCCAGGGCAGCGATGCTACAATGGGGTGCAGGCTGCGGGGTGCAGGTGAGGCAGTGGCATGAGGCATCGTTGACTCCTCTGTACATGTGAAAGGGGAGAGAAACCTGTCAGTCAGAGTTCCTGGGGTGCCCAGCACAGCCCTACATGACCCACACAACCCACTGGAGGTGCCTGTCCCTGTCCCAGGCAAGGGCAACTCTTCCCTCCTGCCCACCCCTTGCTTCCAGCAGAGGCTGCCCAGTACCACACAGTAAGTGGGAAGGGGAGGGAGAAAGGACAACAGAAGGGCTTGGGGCTCAGCCAGAAAAAACCCCCACATTTCTTCCCAGAAAAGCAGGCAAGAATGAACACCTTGCTGAAACTCTGCTCAGTGACAAGCATTTCAGCACAAAATGACATAGTGCAATATTGGGGCCGAGGAGGGGCTGTTCCCATGTAGGGCCTGGCCTGGCACAGATTTTGTCCCCCCCACGGCCACCAGCCTCACCCTGACCCTGCCCAGGAGCGAGGCTGGGGGAGCCACAGGCTCCGCTTTGCATCCTGCTAAACGTCATTGCCAAGCCAAGCACTAAACCTCAACTAAAGCTAAACCAAGCCAAATAGGTTTCAGAACGGGCCCAGAACAACCAGGAGCCCCACGGGGGAGCAGGACAGGGCTGTCCCCAGTCCAGCCATGGTAGAGAGCCACACCAATGCCAGGGCTTGCTGGGTAGTCCCTTGCGGCACAAAGAGAAGCCGCCCTGGGGCAGCTGTGACAACAGAGCTTCCATCAGCTTCCCCCACAGTAACCAGTCCCAGAACTGTGGGGCACAGTCCTGACCCCTGGCCTGGCCTGGCCCTGCTGCAGATGGGACCCCTGCCCAGGAGTGCTGCCAGCGCAGCCCCAAACACCCCACAGCAGGACACGCAACACAACTAGAAGCCACAAGCAAGAACATTTTCCCCCCAATCAACAGCCAGGCAAAACAGATGCGAGGCACAGCCACGGCCACAGCTATGACCCCACTGCAGCCGGGGCCCCTTCCCAGGAGCGGTGCCAGCCCCAAACCACCCCACAACAGGACCAGGACTAGCACCAGAAGCCACAAGCAAGGCCTGTTTTCCTCCTCAACCACAGGCAGGCACAGCTTCCTCAGCTCACATGCGTTTGGGGTGTTCCCACATGCCTGGCCCAGCCAGATGCCGACAGCACGGCATGCCTGCCTGCTTCAGAGTCACCCGACATTTCGTACCAGGTCAGTGTCCCCCAGTGCTGCCTGTGCCAGGGCCATGCTCCTTGCCCACACCAAGCCTTTTTGCTGCTCGGCTGCTCCCTTGCACCATTGCCTGTGCTGAAAAAAAACCCTCTTGTGAAGGAAGCAGCTGCAGTGTCACAGCTGGGAGGACACAACTGGCCCCGGCGCCCAGCCTCCACCGTGGCAAACCAAGAGTCAACACTAGACCACAGCTCAGCATCCAGAAAGCAGTTAATACGGCCCTTAACGTCAGCCAAAGTATCTGAGCACCTACCAAGAGAGATGTTACAGCATGGGTATTGTGTTCCCTTAGTAGCACAGAAGTTTCAGTGATCCCTTGCAGTACAAAGGGTATTTTTAGCTATATGTTGCTTATGTTTGATCCAGCTGTTTTCATTACCTTCATGCAAAGGAAAGACAGAACTCCTTGTTCTTGTTAAAAAAAAAAGTTTTACAGGTGAATTACCATGGCTGAAGGGTTAAGGTAAAACCAAGAGAAAATAATGGGTTAAGCAAATTAACCAGTGAATCCTATTACAGCTGAAAACTTACTTCTCTTGATGAGGGACAGTAAGCCTCCAGTTAGCCTGTGTGATTATGAACATAAAGAGTGCATCTGCTTCCCCCATGAGGATTATAGGCAAATTTCACAACAATTCAGTAAGAACATTTGTGTTGCCAGTCAGTGGTGTGTCCCTAAGGACGTTTCCGATCGCATGGCCTCTTGCCTGGTGTGAGAGAGAAATAATCCTGACCTGACCTGTGTCCCTTCAGTGGGATGGGCGTGGGTATAACCCAAACAGTTTAAGGGGAAATAAATTCTGACACGATTTAAAACACAGCTTTTTCACATCATAGAGGAGACTTTTAACATCACTAAGGTAGACAGCCAGGCCAGTTGTGGTCCAGCATTTACGTATTTTTTTGAAAAATATCACCTAGTATTGATACAGCTTGTATCAAACCCATCTGTTCACTACTGAGACCGGCCCAGCACAGTAAATGCTGGGTAGTGGTCTGTCACCACAAACACATCCCTCCTTTGTCTGGTAACATGCATTGTAACAGTGCCAGTGATACTGCCACAGAAGAAGTCAAGTTGCTCTGCAGGCTTCTGAGCTCCCCTGGCCCTGAAGGGAGGACCTCCTGTCCTGCTGGGCACAGGCCCCCGCCAGACCAGGGAACAGGAAGGTGCCAGGTGAGAGCCACATCGCACAAGTGGAGCCCTATAGCACCTGCATCACGTCCAAAGGGGCACAGGGATCACCTCAGGGCCTCACCCCACATCCTACTGCCTCAGCCAGGGAGTAGGGGAGGTCGGGGGGTGTCTGGAACTAGGAGCAGCCCCAGCCCAGGACTTCAGGCATCTATACGGGGACACAAGTCAGCAGGTCATGGCTGAGACCTGCTGCTGTTAATCGCTCTTTGAATCATGAGCTCTGATGACAAATACATGTTGCTCTGTTCTGAAATAAGCAGTGCCCTCCTTGAAAGAGGGGAAGGTACAGTCCCAGAAGAGTCATATTTGCTCCTTTAAGCATATCTGATTAAAGATACTTCTTGTTCTAAATCTATTGTTCTAAGCCTTTGGTTGAAATCCCATCTCTGTGGTCTTTCTGATTATATTTATACTCTCACTTGACATTGGGTGGCAGCAGTCCTATAAACACACTATTCACTAATCCCTTTCTTCCTCCTCCTCCTCCAGTATTTTCAAAGTTCAAATGCCAAAGCAATAAACTGGAAGTGGTTATCAGTTTTTAGCACTTCTATAAGTATTCATGCAAAATATTTAATCAGCTAGCTGTTGTCTTTCTCTCCTCTTGATGGCAGAAACGTGCATTTCCATAAAACTCTTACATCAAATGTTCCTCAGGGTGGTGGGGGAGTGAAAAGGCTTTCTCTGGTTTCTGACTTTTTCCTTGCCCCGACTGACTGGCCAGCCTTGTGTTAGAAATGGCACATCCACAGTATTTCCCTTTTGAGGTGCTTTTTTTCTAGAACCTCTGCTCTGACTGTTGTGCTTCTTGGCTGCAAATTTCAGTCTCCCATAGGCTTCCCCTTGTCCTTAATGTGGCTGCATCAGTTCAATTAATTGATTATGTTGCCATTACTCCTTTAGCACATTATACCATCCCCGCTGCCAGCCCCTTCAGGAGACAGCGTTTTGTCTGCAATGGGTAGAACTTCCCTAAGAATCTGCCCATTTCTCCTCCATCTACAGCAAAAGGCTTTGAACGAAATCTTTAGTGATTTCATTTGCAGTTTAACCATATATTTTGCAATTTAACCGCATATTTTCAGGAGAGAATATCTTTTTTTTCTGAAACACAACTCTCAAAATGCGGCAATGAAAACTTTCTGTCCTTGCTTTTCCCCTGGAGGGCTTCTGGCTCTTCTGCAGCACATGAGAAAGGCCTTTCCCAGATCTCCCAGGTAACCCACCAGACAAATTTTTGGGACCCTGTGAGATTCTGTGTTGTGTAATGAGACCAAGGACTGCTAGGATTTGTTGAAACTCATCCCTGTTTCTAGTCCGAGAAAAGAGGTGGTGTTGCACATGACAGCTGTGGTCTTGCAATGGACAGCCAACAAGAAAAAACTAAGACATGATTAATCAAAGGAAGCATCTTAACAACTGTTAAATGCAAGTTTCTCTTTCCATGGCACAATCCTCTGGGGAGATAGGATGAGAACTTCAGCCAGAAGCACCAGATTTCAGGACTAGGCTGGATTATTAGTGGTTTGCTGTTTGGGCTGGGGGTTTTGGCTTTTGATTTTGATGAATGTTCATGTGATCTTCTATTCAGGCAAATTTGTTTTCCATTAATCTTGCTAAATTATCTCAAAACATAATTGTTCAGTCTGAGTCACTCAAAAAAGTAACCTTTGATGCCCAAAACAAAGCTGAAAGAAACCCCAGGTCCCAAATCTGTTAGAAGTGAAGTAAAGATGTACATCGTTCACAGTGTATCTAGTTACATTCCAGCACTGTTCTCCCTCATTGACTTATCCACTCTAATTTATTTTGATGCATTCGAGTCAAAGAATGTTCATCCCCTGATTTCTGTGACAGCTGTGTCACTGTTGTGGGATATTTCTGGGATGACACTAGCAGCCCGTGTCTTGCTTAGGCCAGGCCTCACAGTGAGCTCTGTCTCAATAAATATTCTAAGGCAGAGCCTTTTCCGGTTCTTTGCCTGTGGGTACCACAACAGTGAGTGGTTTTCCATCCCTTGTGACTCTAAAAAGAAAGCTAGGAAGAAGGTCAGATGATATGTGAGTTACAGCTGAACACTAACAATTCTGGCAAGTGTACGCTTAAACTGGCTGAGTCCATGCATCAGTTTCTGCACAGGACTGTTCTTTCCTACTGCCTGTTAGCAAAACCGCTGAATGACCAGACCTCCAGCTGATATAAATCTACTTACCTTTAGTGCTTCCCTTAGAGGTGTGCTAATCTGCAACTTCTGAGGCTCTGGATCTGGAGGAATAATATAAGCCAGAATAAATAAAAGAGATTGGAAAGATAAAAGCCTCGAATGCAAGACTTTCAGTTTGCTTTTGAAAGCACTTTTAATCATACCATCACTAAAGGAACATGTCTTGCAAGTAAGTCGTTTAAAAAACTCTACTTCAATTGCAGGGTCCTTCTTATGATGTTCTGGTAAAGCTATACAGTCAGAAATTACTGTAAACTCTCTTTTATTGACTGAATTTCAAGTCATTTTAGGTATTACACCTGCCACTGGGCCAATTCTTGAGGTTTAAGAACTATGTTCTCTTCCTTTTCAAAATGCCTTTCTTTCCTTTCTTGTGGTATGAAATGCCTGTGCAAACAGGGTAAACCAAGTACTGCACAGGGAAACCAGCTAGTCACTGGCTGTCATCAGCCTGTGAAATCAAGTACAGGCCAAATTCTAGGCTCTTTGAGCTCTAGTAACATTAAGGGTCTTTTGTAACAAGAGCTTTAAAAACATTCAGGCAGGAGATGGTGAGAATGTGGGTTTATTTGGTTTTGGTTTTTGGTTTTGGTTTTTTTTTTCTGTACCTCTATAAATAAAATGCAAACAGCAGCATCCTGGTAGTTTTTAGGCAGAAGGAACTTGAAAACTATTAAGCTATTATTTGGGCAGGCTTGGCCCAAATCTGCAAGCCTTCTCTAAGGCAAATGGGCAGGAAAAAAGTCAGACACTCTGCGTGAAAATCAGATGGACTTAAAAACTGGAAGACAAAAGCTGTGCTTTTCTCCTGGCTGAAAAAGACAGTTGCAGACAAAAAAGAGCTTTTCACTGGTGTCTTGGTAATGAAAAAGAGCCTGTCTCTCTGGTGTGGAGCTGCGTGGGCTCCTGTCTTGTCTTTAAGGACACTCAGAAGTAGTGATGTGCACAGGATGACTGTACTGTAGCATTGACCTTTTAATCTATTGGTCCACTCCTGGGCCTGGTATCATTAGGACACGTGGGGGATGCCACCTGCTAAGCTGGAAGCAGGCTCGGATTTTCAGTAGACATCAGGCCCTGCAAGCAAAACCAGATGCAGTAGTTTCCAATAGTTGTCTTTTGTAACAGCTGCACAAATAAATCCATAGTTTATAAAATTGACAATGGCTACTGTTAAAAAACACGCAAGCTCAAACAATAAACCTAACTAAATCTAATCTTCAGTTTGTAGACAGCTTGTTGCAAAATAGATTTCATAGAGCTTGACAAGGCAACCTCACCTTTGTGCCAATCCATCCTATTTCTTTGTTCAAGGTGAGCTGTCTGGTAATGAGTAACACACTAACACCAGAATAATTTCCTTTACGGTATTTCTGATGCTCTTGAGGTGCACACCTCTTAGCCTCAGTAGAAAGGTGAGAGCTGCTCAGTAGCCTGAGGGCTGGATTTCTCCCCATGTTGCCTTCTGTTAGAATTACAGCATGTTCCTTTCTTAGAATAGCACCAGACTACATCTTCCTGAATACAGTGCAGAGGAGAAAGTACCTTGCAGCTTTCTAACTCCCCACGGGAGGGCTGGGTGGTCATCACACTGCAAACGAGACTGCTGCCTTGGAGAAGGGCAGTCAGGCCCCCAGGAAGATACCTGCTTCTGGTGCCCAAGTACAATGCCCCCCAAGTGACGGGCGATGCACAAGCTGAAGGAACTAGGACATGAGTCCCTCTCGCTTTGTCCCCAGCAGGGTGATGCGCTACAGAGGACACAGTTCAAGATACCGTCTGGCATGTTTCTGTTGCTCTTCCTCTCAGTCAGGGAAGCTGATCAGAAAGATCTCTAACGTAAGCTCTTGCCAGCCAGGCACTACAGCAGCGTGACTGTACAACGTTGCTGGGTGCCTTTTTGAGTCCCATTAGGGTGGGTTTCAGCTTTCTTTTTCTGGAATGCTTTTTGCTTAGCAAGACAGCAGGCAAAACAATCTACCTGGGGATGGAGTTTGCTTCCCTAGTGACTAGCTAGACTATTCAGCAGCCATGCCTCCTGCTATTGGTCCCACAATTTAACTAGGATATTCATTCTGTCTTTTGACGTTGCTGGCCTGCTGCTCAGTACAGGTAATGGCTTTTGGCTCTGCAAGCTTTAAAATTACATTTGCCACTTCTCAGCTGCCACACATCGATGAAATGTCGGCTAGTGGAGGTCAGCCACAGTACACCCCTGACTTCTGTGGATCAGGAGTTCACCTTATTTCAGTAGCTTTGTCCCAACTCCCACCAACCAGCAATGAGCCACAGCATATCATGAGTCACAACAAGCTCACATTTGGGAGTTCTGCCAAAGGATGCACCTGAAGACTTACGTAAATCTTGCTGCTGTCTTGCTGCTATCCCCAAAACAGACCACTGGGCAATGTTTGTGTGGCAAACAATGGATCATGGATTTGCAGGAAAAATATTACCCACCTTTTCTGTAGCCAGTGTGCAAGCCAATTTGATTTGAACCTCTAACTCCCTGTCTAGCATCATCTTGCATACAATGCACAGAAGAACCAGGCCCTCATTTCTTGCTTCTGATTACAAGAGGGTGACAAGAGCGGAGACACTGACTCCCGATTGGAAAAGATGCTTCTGACTGCTCGATTGTTCCCTGCTGGCCCAACCTTCCAAGTATATTTGTGTTGGGTCTCAGAGTAACACTCTGCCCTCTCGTCTGGTGGTGACCGAGGTTCCCAAGCCACAGGGACATAATGGTTCGAGGAAGACAGGTCATGGCTGTGCATGATTACAGATGTGTTTAATTTCACATCTTCATGTCTGCTCTCTGCACGACTTCCTCTTTACTTTCCACCTTTGGGAGGAATTATCTGGTTTTACTGATGCTGCATTCTGCCTCTTTAGCACTGGCTCCCCTCTCTCCCTAAAACTGCACCACACACAAATTATGTTATTCATAATATGGTACAAATTCATTTTCCTTGGCCTTTCACCTCAACACACCTGAAGAGCACCACATCCATAGGAACCATTTATCTGAGCGTGGACATGCAGCCACTTCAGTGGTGAGAAATGAAACTGAGAAACAATGTTCTGTAACAAGCATATTCAGCTGTGCATGCCTGTCTGTATGTCTTGATTTACTCCTGCTTGTTCAGCCTTAGATCAAGAAGTAAAGAAGTCCATCAGAAATGCTCAAACCCAGGCCAGGAAGCAAAATAGCTGTGCTACAACATTCAAGCACAAGGAAGTCAAGAGTTACAGAGCACCAGTCTTGTACTTCCTTACAAAAAATGGGAAGGGAGGATGAATTTAGGGCAGCATGCTATGCTACAGTTGAGAAGGCTGGCTTTAATTGTCTCTTCTTTCCCATACTTTCTACATAATCTTGAGGAAGCCAAATTGTCAAAATGTCAAAGGTGTCTAAACCCAAAGCTACACACAGCTCTCTAGAGGGACTTCAAAAATCACAAGGGGCTTAAAGCTCTTGGGACTTCAGCTCCCACTTTGTCAAATAAAGATGAAATTCATCTTGCCACTACACTGCAAGGTCCTTGGGGACCACAGCAGGGGAAAGCTGTGTCTGTTCAGAGATGGCTTGTTGAGTAGTGGGAGGAGAAATGGATCTCAGATGCTTTTCATTCCAAGTGAGACCTGTTAAATCCTGCCTGAAATCACAGAGATTCTCTAAATGTCAGGACAGCTGTTTCCTCTCATTCAATGCAAAAATCTTACAGACTTATACTCTCTAACATCCACCTCACACCCCTTCATGTATGAATTCAAACATCTGGAGTACTGAGGTTACTTCTTCCCCTTTCTATTAACAGATGATGCATTCAGGCATTGGAGTGGCCAACCTCACCCTTCTCAAAGCCAGAACTGGCTGCTGTGAGGACATGGTGAAAATTCACCACTTGCACTAAAAACTGGATGGAATTATCATACAACTGGGAATCTTCTTTTTTACTGTGTTGCTGCTCCTGGCTACATGTCTCTGAAGTGCTCACCTGCATTTCTGCTCTGATGTGGTAGTTAGGGAAAGGTGCTTCCATCTATCCAGCCCAGGCTAACCGCTTCTTATGCGTGTTCTCTATCAGGAAGAACTGTCATCGCTCCTGCCTCTCAAGGCATGTTAACTTGTGGCAGAAATACAGGGGAAAAAAGCATAGCTATAGCTGGGTTTCTCAGGGAGCCACACAATAAAAGCAAAGCTGTTAAGGCAGAAAGGCAAAACACAGATAAGAACACCAAGGACAGAACTCAGACAATTACTAACATGTCCACAGCATGCCCAAAACCTGAATGTCAAAATCTGTTTTTCACTGACCTTAAATTAGAAAAGGCACCAAGAAGCATCATCTGATTATCATCATAACTGTCCATTCAATTCTTCCATCATATCCTGCACTGTGAAACTACTTGAGCCTGAATTGCTTATTTATCCTCTTGTTTTATAACAGCATAACTCCACTGGTGCTGAGTTGAAGTCTGAAGTACATCTGCCTGTTAAAGATGGTTTGGGTTAGGTCAAGTAATGTTTAGCCTGTACTGTATCAGCTTCTGCTTCTGTTTCTGGAAAACTTTGGCTCAGTCAACTGCATACATGCCAGAAATAAAATGAATCAAATGTACATGGGAACTCTACGTAAATACAAAACGCTCTGTGACCTCATTTATTGTATCTTCTTATGCATTCATCTTCTCAACATCCACTGGTGAAAACATAGTCTGAGTGGGGGACACACTGCAAGAATTACATCAGTGACTCTCTCTCCAGGGTAGTCTTTTCTGCCTTTTCTGAATCATGTGGACAAGAAGTATAATTCAGGGCTAAGAATCCAGACTGCTGTATGGAATGCAGTTGTAAAAAATGAATGTCCTGCCCATCGCACTGTAAGCTTACTTTATTTGCACACACTGCAAGTTGAACAAGCTTTATAAAGAAAACATATCCTACAGCTGCACAGACTTAATGCTAACTGCACTAAACTTATCACATGGCTATTTCTTCACTTAAAAAACATATATATACACACTTATTTTTATATATATATAAGAAAACTATAAATACAGTGGAAAAATACATTCAAAAGCTTTTATAAAACTTGGCGCAATATTATTTTGACGGTAATAATAGTATTTATGAGAGAAAGACACAGAGAGAAACACACATACCTCATGTCTAGTGCTTGTCTAAATCCTGAAAAGAAAATCTGGTCTTTGGTATTGCTGAACAGAGTTAGTTGCAAGTGTCTAAAGCATCTACAGTCCCAGCTTATGGCCTCTGCTCCACCCTCTCTGACTGTATATGCTTACTACCATTTTGCACAGGCTTTGCTGGCTGCAAGTTCCACAATAGTTTACAACCAGGCAGGGAAACAAAACCAGCCAAACATGTAGTGTCTTCCTCCAAGGGCTCAATCTAACCTTCATTAAATCCAATGGAAAAATATTCTACTGCCTTTATTTGGACCCAATGTTACACAGCATATTTACATTGATTTGCTGTCAAAGTGATAGCCACCCAGCAGTAAAAAATAATTGTAACCATGGAACTGTCCCCTATGGCAGTCCCTCCCTCACCCAGTTGGGATAAGTCACGACCAGCACCACTGAAGTCTAGCCAGCAGTCATGGGTAACTAAACCCTGAGCATAAATTACAAGTTGCCAGGGAGGTTTTCCATCCAGCCCATGAAATGTGGTGTGCTGTGGCAGCTTCAGTATTGAAATTTTAGACTGGACTTTGTCTCAGTGGGAGCTGAAACTCCTTCGTCGTGCTTTGATGCCAGCTGGGCTGAAACCACGACAAGGGCCTGGCTCTGTCTTCTCAATAACCTCCTTGTAGGTACTGGCAGGCTGCTGTAGGTTCCCACAAACCTTCCCTCCTCTAGGCTGAACAAGCCCAAGTCCCTCAGCCTTTCCTTACAGCGCATATGCTCCAGCCTCCTGACTATCTTAGCTGTTTGCTGGACTCCGTCGCTCAGGTTGTTTGACAGTTCTGGTTAGCAATTTGTTCACTTGTACCAAAGTAGGTGAAGACAGAGCTTGAAAAATTGGGCTGCGAATCACAATTATGTTTTTGTATTGTTTTTGAGAGGAGCTTGGAATTTCTTGCCTTTCTAAATCTCACTAGTAGCCATTAGAAAGAAGGGAAGGCAGTCAAAAGAAAACAGAATATTTAAACTGATTTGTGAATAGAATTCCTTACAAGACTAAAAACCACAAGTTTTTGCTCTCCTATTCTCCCCTCCTATATGAGTAGAACTCAGAATAAACATATGTTAATAAGAGGTCCGATGAAATATGATTTGAAATGATAGTTCATATCTAGTGCTACCAACTGGAACATTGAAATAGGTGGGAGTTTTAGCACTGATGTGAACAGATGTAGCATTTCAGCAAAATATCAATGAAAACAATCTGAAAATGTATTTGAAGGAAAAAATATGACTCTATACTTACATATTTTTTTCCTGCAAGGTAAATGCTTTTTGTCCATCTGTTTTATCTTCACACTACACAAAACCAAAACATTTTTAAAAATGGACATGGCTCTTTGAAGCAGTATGGGAAATACATACCACAGTCTGCTTCTCCAGGCAGCTTCTATTACGTATACACCTTGTTTCCTACTGGATTTTCATTTTCACTGTTACACCCTGTCTCACATATTCAACCTGGTGCAAAACTAGACTGACAGAGAGGCAGCGTCCATGGTGATACCCTTTTAGCTGCAGCATAAGCTCAAATCAACCTTTCACTAAGTCTCTTTTCTACATGCTTCTGGATTAATGCAATACTGGGCATTATGGGAAAAAGCGAAACATACAGCAGACTTAAGATAAAATGAAAAATAAATGCCACAGAGTTATTGGCTTCCAATACTCATCCTCTCCATTCAAAATAAAGACATATGGTAACCTTGTTAATATCAAAATATTAGCTAGTGATATTTCCAATGACAAAGCCATACATCTGATCCATAGTGTCTGAAAATGTTCATAGAGACACTGTGTATCAAAAAACCTTCAGGTTACATCTGCTGACTGAATGCACACCCTTGTTATAAAGAGACACACGCAGATTTTAGAGCATTACACAAACAAGTTCTGGCTGCTGTACTGTCTTCAGTCCTTCAAGGAATGTTGTTTGTCACAAACCTTGTGTAATTTGATTTTAAACAAGAAACAAGAGAGCAAGTTTAGAGCTGATGTCTATGAGTCTCTATAAATGTCCTGGAAGAAAAAAGTATCAGAAATCCTTGTCCCAGCCTGAAAGTTCATCTGGAGGGGTTCCCTCTTCAGGTGGATAGCTGTCAAAGTAGCTGTAATCAGTCGGTCCAGACAACTAGGACATTAAAAACACAAACAAATGGTTGTTTCAGAAGGTAACTTTTGAAAATACTCTCCATTCATTATGCATAATTTTTTTGCTACCAGTGAAGGAATGAAAGGCTAGCATGACATGGATGACTTCTTTCAATGGATGCAATTCCTCATTCTTTAAAAGATAAACCTCCAGTAATTAAATTGTACAGCAGAACAATGGCATTAGCCTCCTTATACAAAAATGTTCCCCAAATACTATCAAAACCTAGATTTCACACAAAGCCCTATAGAGTCAGGAAGAAAACTGGGCCGCGCTGCATACAATTTTGATTCAAATTTGTTTAAGACCAAATCTACACTCATGGGGTAGCTACTCAAAGCAGATCTCAGAATTATTTTTTGTTTCAAACTGAGTTCAAAGTGAGTTTCAAATTCTTAACCCTCAATCTTTTTTCATTTTAGGGCAAAGAGAAATGGGCCATTTAAAACAGGAAGCTCATTCAAGGATGTGCTGTAACTCAAGAGAATACAGGGATTTGTACTCCTCACAGTAACGTGAACAGTGCATCTTAATAATGTGCCCATTACCAAGGAAAATATGTTTTTTTTCAGTATTTGTTTCTGACCAAATATTATTTATTCTAGTAATGGTGAAAATCTAATGCAAAGTACACAGGCAGAATAATATTTCCATTATTTAACTGAATTTATGTGTTGCTTGCTCTCTCTCTTTCTTTTATTCAATTTTCATTAAAAATGGTGAGCTATAATAATTCAAATGCATCTTTGGGAAATTTTGCTCTTGCCATCAGAGAGAGCCATGCACCTTTATATTAGTAAAGCATTACAATATTGAAAGCCAAAGCCAATACCTCTCTTTTTAAAGGTGATGTTAATTTCCTCACTTTCAGACCATCCCAGTTAAAACCACTCAACCACCTGATTAAAAAGAAATGACAGACAGACAGACAGGGATAGACCAAGAGAGAAAAACAGATTGTTTTCTGTCATTATACTAACAGCTGAAAAACATGTGAACAAGGGCTATAACACATTTTCTCATGACATCCTCTGTCCATGTGACAACAGTTGTTACAAGGAGGAAACTTGAGCACTGTCATTGGCATACAAGGGACTGGTAGCAGGGGGAGCTTCAGGACCACCAGATACATTGCATCTCCTCTGTATAGAAGTGTCAAAGTGACAGGCAGGTTAATATATGCATAAGCACAGCCATGCAGAGATGTATGCATCCCCTTGGAATTCCACTCTCTGAACAGCATGAGAAGAAGGAGTGTCATGGTTTAACCCCAGCCAGCAACTAAGCACCACCCAGCCGCTTGCTCAGTCCCCTCCCCTGGTGGGACAGGGGAGAGAATTGGAAGGGTAAAAGTAAGAAAACTCATGGGTTGAGATGAGAACAGTTTAACAATTGAAATATACTACTACTAAATTGTAATGAAAAGGAAAATAACAAAAAGAGAGAGAAATAAAACCCAAGAAAAACAAGTGATGCAAATGAAAAACGATCGCTCACCACCAACTGACTGAAGCCCAGCCTATTCCCCAGCAGCAGCCCCCCAGCCAGCTTTCCCCCTAGTTTATATGCTGAGAGTGACGTCCCATGGTATGGAATACCCCTTTGGCCAGTTTGGGTCGGCTGTCCTGGCTGTGTCCTCTCCCGGCTTCTTGTGCACCCCCAGCCTCCTTGCTGACAGGGCAGCATGAGAAACTGAAAAGTCCTTGACTTTGTGTAAACACTGCTCAGCAACAACTACCACATCAGTGTGTTATCAACATTGTTCTCATCCTAAGTCCAAAACACAACACTATACCAGCTACTGGGAAAAAAATTAACTCTATCCCAGCCAAAACCAAGACAGGGAGACAAGCAGGAAAGTCAAAGCACTTCTTTTACCAAGCACAAACTGCAGGGCTTAGAAAAAAACTCAGATAAAACAAAAAAGCAGGAAATGTTTAATCCACAGAGGACTTTCTGCATTAGAAGAAAGAGGACAAAAACCTAGTATTGCTCTGGAGCTCATAACTACCATTCTTAAAAAGCAGCTGTTTAAAGGTCGGGAGGTCTGAAAGGCAGATGCTAAACTGGCATCAATTTCTCTGAGAATTGAATGAAACTCCTGCATCAGCAACCTGTGACAAAACCAGTAAACAAAAAGATGTTTCTAGATAATCATGCTGAGGATTGATGTTTATATCATTGCTTGCTGTATTCACAAATATACTCGACAGCAACAGAAATCTCTCTTGCACAACCTGCCTGGAAGTACCTGGAGCTTTATAGGCTTACAGGACTGGTTCTAAAATATTAATAATATTTTCAAATTAAAACCCAAATTTTCTTCTTGGCCGTCTCTTTCACTTACCTGTGCTTCTTGATGTCATTAATTCCATTCCTCAGATTGCCTAATCTTTCTGTAGGATTTTGCCTTAAAAAAGAGAGAAAAAGAATAAGGATAAGATTTTTTTAAAAAAATTCTTATTTTTTTAAAAGAGCATTTAGGGGTCCTAACTGCTTGCATTTAACCATTTCACAGGGATGGAGCTTGCACACAACATGTGGTCTCATAAGGAGACATAATGAAGTGTTGCTCACTGCTCCTTTCTTTTGAGGATGGAGAAACCTTCCAGGAAACCAAAACAGTGTCACTCTGCTGTGAGAAGCAGCAGATGGAAATCAACTGGCTGAATTTTAGTTGGACACCTCTTTTTTTCTTGACCAGCAGGTCTGGTCATAAGTTACAAAAGGAAGCAGACCAAAATTTGCAGCTACAAAGGTACTTTCAATCCTGTTGCACAAACACAGTGTATACTGTCCCTAACTGCCATGGATGAAATCCCACTGGAGCTGGGAGTTCAAAGTCAGCAGTGTCATGAGCCACATGCCACTATGCACTAATGCTTCTGAGTTATGCTGGCCCTTTTGAAATACAACGTTTTTGCACATTTTCAAGTGGGCTTAAGTCAGTCCTTAAGTGCCCTATGCTTTCTGTAGGAGCTATATGACTAAGTGATTTTGGAAGCATTTTTTTAAAACACTGCGCTTGATAATAACATTAAATTCTTTAGCTCTTTCCTCAGCTCACACTTAATTTTTCCTTAAGATGTGTTTCACAAAAAAATCCACAGCTATAGAGAAAGCCCAGAGCCTGCATTTGTAGATGACACCCCTGCAGACTAAGAGGTGTGACACACACTCAGAGGCATGTGTGTGTACTGAATATAATCAGAATAGACCATGCTAGGCATAACAATTTTAAATGAAGCTGTCAGGAATTCAACACTCTAGTCTGGATCTTAAATAGCTCAATCTATCTACACCCAGGCTCTGCCACAAATCGCCCTTCCTACCTGCAGAGTCTGCGGATCAAATCCTCAGGCCGTCTTGTTATTATTTTAGGAAAATCCAGCTTTTCAATGCCTTTGAGAATCAAATTATATGTTATCATTTGATCAGCCCCAGAGAATGGTGGACTAGAAAAAGAAAGCAACACTGATAAATGGAATGGCTGGCAAGAACAGATGTGGCCACTTCTCAACAAAGCAAATATTTGAGAATACGGAAAAACCCCCTCACCTTCCTAGTTTTACAACATTCAGCCTTTCAGTCTGTTTAAGGTATTAGAAGGGTTTGAAGCTGAGAAGCTGCCTGTAGGTACCAGGGAAAACACATGATCATATGTGTCCCTCTGCACTAGTTCTGCCTCTAGCCTAGCTCAGAGAAGCTTCCATGTTGTACTACCATTGAGCATTCACAAAGAGTTGCCACGGAAGTGTGCATGGAGGCAAAGAATGAGCCCTGCTTACAGTTCACCCACCCCACTGTACCCTGTCACCCACTAAAGGGGAAAAGAAGGGTCTGTTGTCAGCTGTTCCTCACAGGAAACATCATCATCAGTTAAAGGAGCTCGACACCAGCCACTTACAGCTGGTGTCTGGCCCTTTCCTTCGATGGATAAATGAGAATTGAGAATATGTTCCACACTTTGCCTGTGGTGTTTCTGAAATCATGGAAGATAAGACATGCAGTAGGGGCAAAAAGAAGTATCATTTTGCAAATCATTCCTGTTTACTGATGGGAAAAAACCCCAAACTGTTTATTTTAAAAATAACCTTGAAAATATTTCTAAAAGCAAACAAACAAGGGAAGAACTTGGAGTAGGAGGCACTTACCTGCCAGTAAGGAGTTCATACACAAGGATCCCAAGGGACCAAAAATCCACACTGAAGTCATGGCCTTTACTCAGAATGACTTCAGGGGCAACATACTCAGGGGTTCCACAAAACGTCCAGGTTTTCTGCCCTGATCCGATCTTCTTTGCAAATCCAAAATCAACCTGATCAAAATCAACATATGCTGCATAATGCAGAGGTATTTTGCACTGGGAAGTCTTAAGGTCTTAATTGCTTCCTCACCTCCTGCAAAGATCTGAGAGTTGCCAGTTTACAGCTAAAACAATTACACAGTGTTGTCATGAAGGAGAAAGAAGTAATTCCACTGGATTACTGAATGTTATAGAACAGATTCATTTATTCTCATGAGTAATTTCCTGAATTATTTTCCTTTTGGATAGAACAACCCATGCTTTCCTTGAGGACACAAGATTTACAGCCCATGGAAAATGATGGGATGCTCATTGTCCTCAGAGTGGATATTTCAAGCTCTTTGAAGTGCTCTTTACACTTTTAATGGTCATAGTCAAGTATGGCAGGAGCTGTTCACTGTGTTCCCTCTCTACAGAGATAATGTAGAACCTATGATTGCCTGGGGCTGGATAGGCACCTGGGAAAGTGGTTCCTGCCTTTACATTAAGACTGGGGGTTGTGAGAAATTATTTTTGCGGTTTATGCTGTGGCAAGAGCTCTCAGAGGCTGCAAATCCCCAGTTTGTCTGTGGCTTGCAATGCCTTTGTTTCTCACTGTGCAATGAGTAACCTGCCCTCCTTTCTACTGAAGTGTAAGGTTAATTAACTCCAGGACCCTGGTACTATAATTACATGCTGTCTATTTTTAGCCCCGCCCCCCCCCCCCCCCCCCCGCAAGGAAACAGTATACAGGCACAAAAGGATAACAGTACAAAAGGATTACATCTTACCAGTTTTATATATCCTTCAGCATCTAAAATTAAATTTTCTGGCTTCAGGTCTCTGTAGATAATTCCTGTGTGATGTAGATAGTCAAAAGCCTCTGTCACACACCCAACACAGAACTTGGTAGTGGCTTCATCAAAGCTGCCTCTGGAACAAAAATAATCACTATCTTTGCAGACAATTAACTTCTAAAAATGCCTTGCTCATTAACCAGTTAACAACTTTCTTTGCACTGACACTCAGTATGTCACTCATGTGGTTGAAAACTGAACTAAACGTCTTTTCATCTGACAGCCCTTGAATAGAGATCCTCCTCAGCAGACATATGGAGCTGACTGGCGATTTTAAAGGACAAGGTTCCACTTTGTTTGCTGTTACCTGTCTCTCAGCAAGCTCCACAATTCCCCTCCAAGGCAAGCTTCCAGTAGCATGTATACATACTTATTATCTTTGAATGTGCGATATAGTCTGTGGAGACAAATGGCAGCAATTTAGGAAAAGCAAAATAAAATGCAAGACTTGCAATGTTTTTTCTCCAGAACTCATGTATGCCAAACCTCATTCTTAATAATGCTGTCCAGTGGGTCAGCTTGGGGTCAGCTTTCAAGGAAACCTTGTGGTCAACTTACTTTACAATGAATGGAGAACATATCTGCTCAAGGATTTTCTTCTCAGAATAGATATGTTCTTGTTGTTTGGTGTCCACTACGTGTTTCTTCTTTATACACTTCATAGCAAAAGCCATGTTCTCATTTTTCACTTTAACCTGTGAATAAAAGTGATGAGTCCACGTGAGGCAAAGAAAGAATGTTTTACCAATCTCTTCTCAATAGGTACACTGATATCCATCTTTTTCAACACAGCACAGGACTGAAATTGATGACTGTAATGAGGGACAAATTCCAGATTTTCTGCAGAACTGTTCTGTATGATTTTAAGTCAAGCTTCAGATCTCTTCAGTGTCCCAGGCCCCACTTGTAAAATGAAATGTTCCCTGTGTTAATTTTATGTATACAAAATAGCAGTAGTTTGGATAGGTACTATATTTTACAATGAATTCATACCACAACAGGTCCTAATTTCAATTTAAGATTTCTAAACACTAGCATAATACAAAAGAAGAAAAAGCAGAGGCAGTTTATGAAGAATGTTTACAAATGATTTTGCATTACACTGAAATATTATCCAATATGCAATAAAAGATGGAAGTTAAAACAGGACTTCCAGGAAACTAAGGAAGCAGCTATCAGTGTTCTACAGCTGGCTGAGAATTCAGTTTTTAGGTTATTATTCAGGTGATGCTCTAGAATTTCCAAGCTGGCAGTCAACCAGTATGGAAATTTGTTTTGTGAAGCATGAATTGGAATAAAACAATTGATGGTCTAACTACTGTAAAGGATTACTGACTTCACTAAAATCACATAGTCTCCTTTAATTTACCATTATCTTCAGCAGCCTGCACAAGAAGCATTCACATTTTTTTCCAGATGTTTGCTACCCAGCCAGAGGAGAGTGGAATTTAAGACTTTAGTCTGATGAGGCTTTTCACATCCCAGAAACACAGCTGTTCATGCTACTGAATATGACTCAAAAGAGCCATTACAAATTGTTGGAAATTTCAAAGTCAGAGCTAGATCACACTGGTTACAGTTGCTGTGGGGCATGCTGGAGCAATTCTAACAACACAGACTATGTGACACTGGAGATTACTTCAGGTCCAGGCAGAATCTTGGGAAAAGGCCTGCAATTCAGGGAACACAATGCAGGTAGGCACATCTGTAAACTCCACAAGCACAAACTGATGAATACACGTCTAGTGACCAGGAAGATGCTTTTAACAGCAGGAGATGGAGGCACACAGGAATGGATTTTTTTTCTTTGAACACCGAAGTCCTGAAAATATTTTTTAACTATGCATTGCTTTATATAGAATTATCTCTGCTTGAGCGGCACAAGCATGCAGAATATTAAAATCCTTCACATTTTTCAGCAGTTAAATCAATCATCTAAGACAGAGAACTACTTGAATATGTTTAAAACAAACTCTTACAAGCTCAACCCTTCCGAACCCACCAACACCCAGAGTTGTGACAACTTCTAAATTCTGGAATGGGGAAGGAGGGAACTGGGCTACTTTTTCCTTCAGCTCTATCATCTCCAAAGACACCTCTTTGGTTAACTGTCCACAGAAGGATCTTCCTCTGCATTAAGAAAATTAACACAGGTTAGTGCTTTCCTTGCCAGCAACCTGTATCACAGTACTCTAACAGTCCTATAAAAAATTAAAAGAAAAGCCATCTTATTTCCTAACAGAATCTTAATTTTATTTTATGCAGAAGCACTTTCTTTCTGGACATCCTATGGAAGTAAATTAGAAGCAAAATGCTACTGAAGTTCACTGAGTACAAACAAACAGTATTTTATCAAGGGCTGATCCATGGTGAGGTTCCTAATTATGCAGTCAGCTGCAAAACTTTGGGCACTCCAAGTTGGAGAACCAATTCCTGAAGGACTGTGTACCAGTTCTAGTAGAATGATCAGAAATAAAAATGCAGCTATATTTCTAAACAGAAGAAAGACATACTCTGCTAATCTTCCAATAGTGCTCGGATTGAAATCAGAGGCAAATAAACTAAAAGTATGGTCTAAAAGCTAAAAGCAAACTCTTTAATAGCACCAGTGCTACACTGAAACATTAGAAATAAACTGTTTCTTTTATGTCTACAAACTCTTTAATAGCACCAGTGCTACACTGAAACATTAGAAATAAACTGTTTCTTTTATGTCTACTTATTTCTCTTTGAAATGGCAATTTGTCTTTTGTACAGTAACACAGTTTCATTAACTCAATCTGGAGTCAAATAATTTACCATCAGAATGCAAAAAATTATTTGAGCACGCTTTCACTTCTTTTCTGTACTCAGTTTTCTTGGGATAGAGTGAATTCTTGGTTGGAAGTCAATATACTGAGGTTCTATGTAATTTCTGTTTCAGAAAAAAATTCCTGGACTCCATAAACATATCCGTCCAGTTTTATTACAGTGATTGCTATCATTTCTAGGGCCCCACCTCCATCAACTACCATCCATGATTTTACTTACATATCTATCACCCTTTTTTATGATTACCTACTAAAGATGTACCTAAGAAATGATCTGACTTACTTTGCATGTCGTTTTTCATCAGCCTGGGTCAGCTTAGCCACATAACCTTCAAGGTAAGTTTGGAGCTCCTCGTAAGTTCCAACAATTTGATTAAATGTCCTAAAACCATGAACGAAACAGTATAAACAGAGTGGGAAGAGAAAGAAAACAGTATCTGTGCTGCTGCACCAAGGCTTTACATTGCCTCTAAGTCATGACCCAGACTGAGATTTACACTATCACTTTGACAGTATAAATTTTAAGAGCTTTGAAGAGGCGGTAACCAGCTGAAGTACCAAACTTGTTTTGACAGAGGGTAGGGGGACAGAGTGCCTGATCTCCTCAGGTCATTTCATGCTATGTTTAAGTAATTTGGAGTAGGCTGGGTGTACTTTGCCACCTACATACACTATGGTTATTAAGTGTGGTTCCACCATCCCTACCACAGGAACCAGGTTGGCATGAGTCCAGGCTATCAGTCCTTCTGTCCCAATGGATAGAGCTCTTGGTGCACAGTGCCAAAGTGCTTGAGATCACCTCTCCTGCTTCAGAGGTGAGTAACAGCGCTGTGGGAAGAACAGACTTAGAATAGACTATTTCAGTTGGAAGGGACCTACAGCAACCATTTAGTCCAACTGCCTGACCAGTTCAGGGCTGACCAAGTTGAAGTTTGTCATTAAAGGCATTGTCCAAATGCCTCTTAAACACTGACAGGCTTGAGGCATTGACCACCTCTCTAGGAAGCCTGCTCCAGTGTTTGACCACCCTCTCGGTAAAGAAATGCTTCCTAAAGTCCAGTCTAAACCTCCCCTGGTGCAGCTTTGAACCGTTCCCATGCATCCTGTCACTGAATACCAGGGAGATAGATATCTGCACCTCCCTCTCCACTTCCCCTCCCCAGGAAGCTGTAGAGAGCAATGAAGTTGCCCCTCAGCCTCCTTTTCTCCAAACTATGCAAGCCCAAAGTCCTTAGCTGCTTCTCATGGGACATTCTTTCCAGCCCTTTCACCAGCTTTGTTGCCCTCCTATAGACACACTCAAGTACCTTAACATCCTTCTTAAGTTGTGGGGCCCAGAACTGCACACAGTATTCAAGGTGACACCGCACCAACGCTGAATACAACGGGATAATCACCTCTTTTGACTGACAGGTGTTTGATGCACCCCAGGATATGGTTTGCCCTCTTGGCTGACAGGGCACACTGCTGACTCATATCGAGCCTGCTGTCAGCCAGCACCCCCAGATGCCTTTCTGCAGGGCTGCTCTCCAGCCAATTCTCTCCCAATTTATACTCGGTCCTAGGTGCAGAATCCAGCACTTGGACTTGTTAAATGTCATCCCATTAATCATTACCCAATGCTCCAGTCAATCTAGATCCCTCTGCAAGGCATCTTGTCCCTCAAGAGAGTCAAAGCACCTCCCAGTTTGGGATCATCAGCAAAGTTGCTAATGGTGCATTCAACTCCTGCATCCAGATCACGGACAAAAATATGGACCAGAACTGGCCCTAGAACTGAACCCTGAAGAACACCACTGGTGACCGGTTGCCAGCCAGGTGTAGCCCCATTCACTACCATCCTTTGAGCTCTGCCCTTCAGCCAGTTCTTCACCCAGCGCACTGCGTACCTGCTCATCTCACAGCTGGACAACTTGTCCAGAAGGATGCTGTGAGGGACAGTATCAAAAGCCTTACTAAAATCCAGAAAAACTACATCCACCACCTTCCCTTCATCCACTAGGCAAGTGACCTTATGACAGAAGGATATCAAACTGGTTAAACAGGACTTTCCCTTTGTGAATGCATGTTGAGTGTGCCTGACGATTGCATTGTTCTTTAAATGCCTTTCAATTGTACCCAGTATGATCATCTCCATAACTCTTGCAGGAACTGAGGTTAGACTAACAGGTCTGTAGTCCCCTGGGTCTTCCCTCACACCCTTCTTGTAAATTGGAATAACTTGGGCTAGCTTCCAGTCAGCAGGGACCTCCCCAGACTCCCAAGACCTTCCGTAGATGACTGAAAGGGGTCCTGCCGTAACATCCACTGGCTCCTTCAGTACTCTGGGAGGAATCCCACCAGGCCCCAGGGACTTGGGAACATTCAGCTACTACAGCTGGTCCCTTACAATTTCAGTGCCCACTAATGGAAAGTCACTGTTCCCACACTCGTGGCCCTCCAACTCAGGGGACTGGGCAGCCCAAGGTCTATCTGTATTACTGAAGACTGAGGCAAAAAAAAGTATTGAATGCCTCCACTTTTTCTTCATCCCTATTCGTCAGGTGACAGGCTTCAACAAGTAGCGGTCCAATGTTTTCTTTAGACCTCTTGCTATTAACATACTTTAAAAAGCCTTTCTTGTTGTCTGACACAACACTGGCCAGTTTCAACTCTAATTGAGCTTTGGCCTTTTGTGTCTTCTCCCTGCATATAAGAACCCCAGCTCTGTCATCTTCCTGTGAAGCTTGACCTCGCTTCCAGAGATCATACAATTTCTTTTTCCTCTTGAGCACCACGAGGAGTTCCCTGTTCAGACAAGCTGGTCTTCTGGCCGGCTTGCTTCACTTATGACACAGTGGGATCGCCTGCTCCTGTGCTTCTAAAAGGTCATTCTTAAAGAGTGACCAGCACTCATGGAGTCCTAAGCCCTCAAAAGCAGATTCCCAGGGTACTGTGCTAAATAGCTCCCTGAATAGCTTAAAGTTTGCTTTCTTGAAATCCAGCATAGCAACTCTGCTGTCCTTTTTTCTCATTGCACCAAAAATTTTAAACTCAACCGTTTCATGAGCACTGTGGCCAAGACAGCCACCTACCATCACATCCCCCACAAGTCCTTCTATTCACAAATAGCAAGTCTAGGAGGACAACTTTCCTAGTTGCCTCACTGAGTACCTGTGACAAGAAGTTATCTCCTACAAACTTCAAGAATTTCCAAGACCTGCTTGTCACAGCAGTGTGATATTTACAGCTGATGTCTGGGAAGTTGAAATCTCCCATACGGACAAGGGCTACTGATCCAGAAATTTCTCCTAATTGCCTGTAGAGTAATTCATCAGTGCTTACATCCTGGCTGGGTGATTGGTAGTAGACACCCACTACAACATCTCCTTTGTTTTCCATCCCCCTAATCCTCACCCAGAGGCTCTCAACCACATCATCACCAACTGTAAGGGCTGTACAATCAAACTTCTCCCTTACATACAGTGCGACACCTCCACCTTGCCTGCTCCACCTATTCCTCCTGAACAGCCTGTAGCCCTCCATCCCAGCACTCCAACTGTGGGACTCATTCCACCAAGTCTCACTAATACCTATGATATCATAGCTCTGGGAGCTGATCAACACTTTCAGTTCATCCTGTTTGTTTCTCATACTGCATGCATTGGTGTACAAGCATTTCAGATAGGCTCCTGAGCCCTCTGTGCTCCCAGGACCAGTGTAAATGTTCCTACTAGCATTGCCACCCTCTGGTGGTGCCATGCCAACCCTTGGTTTACCTACTGCAATCCTGTTGGTATCCCCTTCCCCTAGAACACACCAGCTTTGGCATGTTTCTCTGCAATCTATTTGCACAAGCTAAAGAAGAGAAGAAGAAAATGCATTCACAGCCCGAGATGCTATTTCCTGGATTGGGGTAGAATCTTAGCCCTCAGTGGGAGCCCTTTTGGGATTCAACAAGGAAAAGGATGGTGGCTGTCTGCATTCCAAGTAAGCATCCTTACAACTAGCCCTGAGAAATGCGGGTTTGCTGTTTCACTTTCCACTGGGAGCTTCCTTTCTTTTACCTTCCATCTGTTCCATTCTTTTCCACTTTAGGAAGTGCAAAATTGGCTGCTACTCGACAAAGCCATGAATTTGGCTGCATGTCCCCCTTGACAAAAAGACATCCTGAAACCAGGGACACGCAGGGGCTTTTGTTGTTCCCTGAGCCAATGAAGAGCACTTAACAAATGTGAAGCATCACCACCACAAGGAGAGAAAGAGAAGAATAACTCTGAACTACTCTTAAGCTTCTCTGGTCCTGCACCTTTTATCAGTCTCTCTTCATTAAGTCTTTGTCTAAAGCATAGCCACAGCTCAGTATTCCAAAAGTGTAACCACTTGTTCAGTATTCACTTAAAAAAAACATTGTGATAGTGCCTACAGTGAAGTCACGTCTTATTGTTAACCTACTGAAGAAGGATGCAAGTCTTTCATTAAACTGTAGCATGATACTTACTCTCTATCTATAACGAGGCACTCCACATTGTGTTCATCTGCAATAACGTTTGCTGATCTGACATCATCCCTAAGAATTGAAACAGATTAGAAGAATTCAGAAGCATATAAAAATCCTCAAAGTACCTCACACTGTACTTAAGGAGGGTTACAGCTGTTATAGGAGAAACTCCTTGAAGACCTCTGTAGTGTGTATCTGGATTAATATTGCTGAACCAAACACACAATTATAATATTTTACTAATCATTATTATTGTCTAGCACAGTTTTTTTTCCAGTTTCAGTAGGGTTTGGATCATGACATCCTTTAGCAACCTTCCAAGAAATTAGGATGCAATGTCATTAGCATTACATCAGGATTTACTGCTCATTTCTGAAATAGTCCTCAGATATAAATCATTCCAGAGACCAAACGATCCCTACTCAATCACCCACATAAATATGTGCTACATGAGCTATTTAGCTCATAGGTCATATCTTCTCTGCACTCCTTTTCTCTGTTTCTTACTATCATGGGCACCAGCACAGAAACAACAGCTCGGTCCAGTAATGATGGAATTTATCCATGCTAGGAGTCATAAAGAGCCTGGCACAAGTTTTCATCACAGCTTTTACTGAAATATAAACAATAAGCAACAATGCAGAGAGGGCCAACATTTGGCTTTTTCAGGGAAAACCAATGGTAGATGACAGTGTATACTTTCAAGTCCTCCCTGCAAAAACCAAAACATTACGACAAATTCAGCTGCTGCCTTCATCTGTTGACTTTACAATCAAAACAAAGATTATATTCAAAACAGCCATGAGTTGTATAATCTGACATATAGTGATAGGTCCATTGAAATACTATACATTGTGAATCAGACAATGTGAACTAACCTAATGAGAGCCTTTTCTCCAAAGTAATCTCCTTTATGTAGATTTTTAATTAGCTGAGGCTGCAACTGCTCTGCAGAACTCTGGGTAACTATCACCTAGAAAGTACAGGAACAAAAATTTAGCAAAGTAAGTTTCAAAGTATTGCGTGGTTTTCCCTTCTTTTCTGTGCATTTCATAAATGTCTTAAACTCAGTAATGCTCCTTAAAGAGTTACAAATTCATAAGCTCCCTCTTCTCAAAAATTAAACCATCAAACACTCTCTGACACCTCTCTGTTTTTTTTCTGAGAGATGGAAAAATGAATATATTCATTACTGCCCACCCCCCAATTTTCTCCTCGTACCTTTTAAAGCAAAGCAAAATAAATGGCATTTTAATGAAAAACTGAAAAATACTTCAGTTCCCACAGTGGGCAGCCATCATATGAGCTTTTTGTCTTTTCAGCTAAACAGATAGCCTCCAGAAACATTAACTAACATTTCCCCGCTCACGATACTCTGCTTCCACAGTAGCACGCATTCTGCTGATGCCCACATCCATTAGCAAAAAACAAACCAGAATATCTCCAGACACAGACATGTCTTGGAAACTTGAAACCCCTACTGGAAGTTTATTGATTAAAATTCTCCTGATGTGATTCTTTAAAGTCCTGTGTCAGCCTCCAATGTAACAGCTGATAGATAAGTGCTGCTGCCTTACTCCTCTGGGACTAACAAATGAGAGGAATAGACCCTGTGTCACCTAGAAGGCCATTCTCCATTAAACCCAGGACTCCATTATTTCTTAGATATTTCACAAGTCTATGTTTTGCCCATCAGATATTGAAACATCCAGGAGAAGACATAGGATCAAATCTCATTTACAAAAAAATTGACTTTACATCTCTGCTACAGTGTCAAGAGACTTCAGGACATACTTTAATTACATTATAATTAGAACAGTATAACATGGGTTCATTGCGAATGAAAATTAGGCTCCCTGAATCTCTGAAATGCTGCTCCAGGCTTTTATCACAGTAGTGTGAACTTAACTGCATCCTAAAAAACTCTGCACAGATTTTACTGAAGACCATACCCCTCAAGGTAGCTTTTGAAATACAGGTATTTGTGTATGTTACTTTATAAGTTAGGTTTATTATACCTTACCTTTCCTTTTGATATTATAAAGAAGGTATTTCCTTCTTCTCCTTCCCGAATAATATAATCTCCCTTGTCATAGTACTCCTGTTGGGGGGGGGGGGGGGGGGGGGGGAGGGAGGGAAAAGAGACAATACTGTCCAATATATCATTAGCCTCTTTGAAAATTCTGATTATTATGCAGTGTTCTTAATACATCTGGATGTTCCATTGATGTTTAACTTCCTAACTCCTGCATATGCTGCATCCCATAATAATATGCAAGCATTCCACTGTGTAATGTATGGTGGCCAATCTGTAACTTATCTTAATGCAGCAGCACGTTATTTGTTTAAAAAAATATTAACTGTTATCATCCTTATGAAGCAGGGGAAAACAAGGAAAAAAAGGTATCAAGAGCTCTTAAAAGAGTTCTAAATTAAAATCCCATTTCCAAAAGTAATTTTGGGCTTGACACCTCAGTGGGAATGCCTAAATCATCTATTGCAAGCTACCAAAGCACCAACTTTTCTGTCTCTACTAGGGAAACCTGCCTTCATTAATTGTTTAACTTTCAATCAAGCATTTTTTCCATGTTAACTTTCAGCTTTGTGATCTGTTCCTCAAAAACAACCACCTCCTTTTTTTCTCCTCTGATTGTTTCCTAAAAGTTCTCCCTTACCAGGAATCCCCCCCCCCCCCAAAGAAAAAAAAAGTTACTGCTTAGGATACTGCTGTGCTAAGGCCATTTGCCGTTTCACATAATTAACACCATGATCTCCTCATCTTCTTGTGCTATGGCCATGCATCACTATCTGCCTCCATCGACTTGTTGGGTCTGAGGCTCTTAGTTTTCTGAGGAACTTTTGTTGTCCACCTGCAGAACTGTCCCAAGACTGGGGTTCCTACACACTTTGCCTATACAAAAAACATTGATAGTTACCACTGCTCTTGGAAACCACCACAGCTATGATCATGTATCAAGCCTTTAAGCTCCAAAGGCTGCTGGCATATGCAGCCCTAAGACACACAGATATCTGACTGGTTTCATGTGTTGCAGTCCTAAGGCCTTTTTCCCCTTATATTTTGCAGTGTATGTGATCCAAGGCATATGAAAGTATTACATATCCACGTTGCAAACAGGTAAAGCGTGATTACCAAAAAAGAGTTAGAGACCCAGTCAGCAACTTTGTGCTTAATCTTAATAAAGGCTAGATTATAGATCCTCTTACCTACTTGCTTAACTCCTTCAGTGCCAAAGATATAACTTACTCTTAGGCCACTAAATGTTATTATTTGCTGTCAACCTGGAATTCCACTCTGACCACTCCAAAACGACTGTCATATTAAAAAAAGCTTCATTGTTTTTTGGTTTTGTTTTTACTTATTTATTCTTCTTTGTATTTTGAAAGCTTACGGAATACTATTTAGAAAAACTTAACAGTATCTTACCACCTCCAGGCAGTCTGTGATCTTGGTTAATTTCTCTTCAGGTAAGTTTTTCAACAGGGACACACTTCCAGAAAACAGAAATGCAAAACAAAAAAACCCCCGAAAGTCATTATTAACACTTTTTTCATGATCTCTTCTCACCTATACAATTTGTACAACCACATTTTCTAACTAGCTAAACTGGTGGTGCATCGTATACAACTAAATCCTAATTTGGAAGGTTCAAGCATTCTCATCTTGTTTTTTAGATAAACAGAACTCGCACAACTTACAACTTAGAAACATGGCAAACGTTGGTCAGTATGTAAGTCAACTTCGTATTTCAGTAGGGGAAAAAACTCCAGTGGGCACATGAACTAATTTCAAAATTCAGTCACACAAACCCCATTAATTGCAAACCCAAGACATTATAGTAATTTAATAATATATTTTCAGATGTACTGCAGAGACTGCAAAATCAGACAAAGGTAACAACTTCAGTACTACTTGGATGACTATTAAAAGAGAATCGAGCTACAGTGATGACTTAGTGAACTTGCTGGTAAGAATGAAAAAACTTCCCATCCTCAGCACTCGCACTTGTAAAAGTTAGGAAATCATAGCGCTCTCTAGCTACTCAGGCTCAGCAAAGAAGTATTTATAGAAATCAAAGATCAAGATTGATGCAAAAAATACACAAGATGTTTTATGCATGGCCAGGCTTGATTTGAAGCCTAACAAAGAATGACTATTCTGTTATAATAAAGAAAATATGAAACCATCTAATTATGGTTTGGCACTTCTAACTTGACCTTCTTCCTAATGAAAAGCACTGTACAACTCTCAGTGTTCCTGCAGGAGAGAGAATTATTCTACTCTCTGCAGATTTCCTAGTAAATTATGTTGGAATCAGCTCATAAATTGAGAGACATGCAGTTCTTATATTCAAGTCTCCAAGGGATGAGGAATATTCTTTAATCTACTCCAGCAGCAAATTAGCTTCTAGTTGGAGGACTTATTTAACTCCATTTATTTAATATATTGTTTTAACTTCTAGCCGTGCAACCTTCCTATACATTTGTTCCATTACTTAGAATCATGCAAGCACCTATTGCTGTTTCCTAATGTAATGCAAGAGAAAAACAATCAAAATGAGAAAAATGATTTTGTGAATCCTAAAAAAAATCAAGAGAGGTAAATATTCAGATTTTTGAGGCCCTTTGCATTAAGAGCACCTCTTTCTCTCTCCAAGACAGGTGCAGTGTTGTTGTGCACCTTAGGAAGTAACCAAAACCAGTATTAGAAATAGAAATGCATTATATTTACCTTCTAAGGAAGTTTCTGTATTGCTCTTGTCTTGTTTGTGCTGTCACTCTCATGATATTTTGAAACACTTCTCTGTCCAATGCCCATGTTTTAACATTGGTGATTGCTTTAAGAGAACAAAAACCAACAACAAAATCAATGTTTCCGAATGACTTGATGGAAGACATTACAGTATCAGGTCATGGTAGAAGACAGACTAGCTCTTTCAAAATGCCAAAGGCCAAATTTTAAAATATTCAGCACCTACTGCCATCAGGCTTTTAAAAGAATTCAGCTCCCACTTAAACAATGCTCACTAAAGTAAGGCATAGATTTCCAAATGGTTCCTCCACAGAGCACTTGCCATGCAACTCCACAGGCTGAGTAACCTTGAAAACCTAGCTATTTACTATGAGTACAAACAGGGCTGAATGCTTATGAAGATCTACTCCTAATCATGGACAGTCATTGCACTCAAAAGCTGCAATGTAATCTGCAAAGGAGCTGATTTGAAAGAAACAAAAACTTGGCTGAAGTTTTTCAAAATTTATGAGGCATGTTGAATACTATGGCTTGGATCCATCTCTAATTCAGATTACATGCAAAGGTTTGTGAGATATGCAATAAGACAGAAATAACAGAGGCCAAGAAATACATTTTATTTCAATTAATCCTGTGATCCTCACACAGTTTTCTTCCAATGTAGCCATTTTATAAGGGAATAAAGGGTAATCAAAACATTAATGATTATCTTTCGAAAGGTAATCAAAATATTAATACAGTAAGCATGCATAAGATCCAGCATCAAAGATGCAAACCACTAAGTGGCCTCCATGTGCAATCATTGACACAACAGAAGACATTGAATTTTTTGGTTTTTTAAGCAAAGTAAGGTGATTCTATTTAATTTAATCTCTTCTTTTAAAAAATGCTACACCATATTCAGCAGTTTTCCTTCTGTCATAAGAAGGAACAAAACTGTTTTCTCTGGGATAAAGGAAAGCTACAGAAAAAATTAGAGCAATTGATTTCCTCAACTTATCATAAACAGAATCATTTTTATAGGAAAGAAAAATGCCAGGTTTAAAATGATACCCAGACATTGTTCTTTGTACTTAACACTGATATACACATATGCTCTTAACTGCCATTTATCAAAACAGCTCGAAAATGTTTTGAATACTGGAAAGGAGAGCAACGGTATTGATTTGGTTTTGTTTTTCTCTTGAATAACATCTTTCAGTTTACTTTGCATGAAGAAATTATGGCAAGTATCCAAGCTATCACAAATGCATTTCCTGTATCTTGCACCTTAAGTAAATAAAGCAATTATATAGCTAGGAAAAAAGCCTGTAATCTCAAAAATGAGCTAGAGAAAGAGAAATTCAGAAACATGAGTAAATCATGTTCTCAGTTTCAAATACAGCTACTGTATGTAAAGATGTTGCTGGGTAGCAGCAGCCATTGAAGTGCTGTCTGGCTAAAGTCCTTCACTTGTCAGTTTTCAAAGACTGCAGGTAAAGGGTGTCACTAGATCCAGCATCAAAAAAAAGTTTTCACATATGTATTTACTAGTCATGCTCAGTTATGGCATTGTACTGCTCTTCCTCCACAACAAGAAAGCTATTGGGGAGGGGCGGGTTTCTGCAGTGATTTTAAGTATTCAAACACCCTTTCTTGTCCGTAATTGGACAACTCTTGTCCTACCTCAAAACCAATTAATGTTAAATTCTAAAGCAGCATGACATCTTACTATGCAGAAACACTACTTTATAATGCTAATACTACACAGAAGGCAAAAAAGAAAAATAGGGAACATATTAAAGTAGAGCAGCGTGCTAGTAAGAAAAATAATCACATTATTGATGCTGTTCTGTTTATCAGGCAGCAACAAAAACAGATTACAAGTAATAACTTCCATCTGCACAGCCAGCAATGATTAAGTGCTTAAACTGGGTGCAGGAAGAAAGACCAGAAGCTTTTAAAGCAAACAACTTCTTGTTTTATTCCATTTGCTCCTTTTTAAGTCAACATGAACTCTTCATACTTACTGGTGGTCCAAAGTTCCTGCAGATTTAGACAAGAACAGAAATTAGCCTTCAAACACAAGTAATATTTATGGAATGGTGGAGAGTGGAAAAGTGATGAATTTAATCATATTTGGTCACTTACTGGTCTGTCAGAGAATGATTATGGCAGGTTAGAAAAGGAATCAAGGGGTACTTAACGGATGAATATCCAGTCTTATGCAGGAAGAGGGATATTTGTATCAGAGCAACACTTAACAACTCCATCCTGCTCAGCCAGTAAACACAAAGCAAGAGCCAGTATTTGCCTCAGAGAAGCAGCACATCTCACCTAGAAGTTTCATCTCTCTGACTACCACATTTGAGATCAAACTCAAATCTTCTCCCAAGTGCCAGTCGCAAATGCCAGGTGCAAATGGATCTTGGCAAGACTCAGTAACTTAATGATACAGAACTAAAAGAAGTACAAAAGCAACCAATTCCTACATATTATTTTATTTCCTCTTGAATTACACTTTATCTGCTGTATTAAAAATGCCATGGTTCTAATATCTTTTCAAATTCAGTGTAATTTCAGCCTCAGGGTTGCATTTGACACAAGAACATAAGAGCCAAAGACCATTGCTGCTACTAAATAGTTCAACATTAAAACATAATCCTTCCGTAGCAGGTAGTTTGGTACAGATCTGGCTAACCAGCATACTTTAGAGATGCCTATTTATCAAAGGTCATGCTAGAGATGGAATTATATTCATAGCATAGTATTATTAGAGTTCCCAAGCAGAAAGAACTCAAGGAAAGAAACATGAGCTTACTGTAGATAATCAGGACATGCAAACATCTATTAAATGAAAACTTCAAAGGAAATCTGGATATAACAGGGACCTCACAAAAGTACATAGTTTTCATTTTGAGCAACATTGTTATAATAAACCTCAGGTACCTTTCACAGAGGCTGTCCGTGTGCAGTTGTATAAAATGGCTAGTTCACCAAATGTCGTCCACACAGGTATTGAGGAGAGTAGTTTATTCTGCTGAAATACTTCCAGACTGCCCTCTGTCAAAAATCATCAGGATAATAGGTATTAAAACTGAGCTCAACTGCACAGAGTGAAGGGAAAACAAATCAATGTATTTCTGGCTTCGCCACTCCCTGGAACATGGGAATGGGAGCAGCAATGCAAACAGTGCTTTGAAACACATGTACAAACCAGTAGAGATTTTTTTTTTTTTTTTTTAATGTATTGCTAATTTACAAATCTGCTCTGGAATGGAGGGAAAACTGAAATGAACTTTTCAACACGAAAAAGGCCATGGAAAAGGGTCATTCTAAATCCTGATGGGATAAACCTTTGCTACAACAAACCAATCAGTACCAGTTCAGATAGCCTAGTGTGGTGTAGACAAACAAGTCTTAAAACAGTGATCACAGGATAAATTACTCATGAGGTTTTTCTGTTCATACATGTGTATGTGTATATATGTGCAGAATGCAAAGGAGAGGGCAGAAAAATGAAAAGCATATTTCCTTTAAGAAATTATCCTTGAGCCTTACTACAAACCTAGCAAAAGTCAAAGAAAGTCTGAATTTCTTCATAGGTTACGTCTCAAAAAAACCTTCCCTTAAACTTCTTCTTAAAGTTCGGTCCTCCTCTCTCCAAGACACCCACTGACTCCTCAAAAAAGGTCTAATGTGTCAAAAATTTCCAGTTGCACAATTTCTTCCTCATATTTCATCTGTTTTTCAAAATGTTATCATTTTATCTAGCAAAAATATGACTACCCCATTACAAATCTTACCTCCTCTTTCTCCCTGCATCATCTGTGTTATCCTAACACAGCTACCATCAATTTTTCAAGCTAACCCATCTATATGAAGCCAGAAGACAGAATATACGCTTGCCAACATATACCAGTATGTTCCTGGCTTGAATATTCCTGCCTCAACAGAACATACTCCTTACAGCATGAACTCTTAATTCATATGAGCCTCTTGGCCTTCTAGTGGTTCAGAATTGATACAGTATGCAAATTAATCACAAATACTGATTTTTTTTTTTTTTTTTTTATGGTGAGATGATGAGAGTATTGACACTAGGAGGAACTTCCAGATGTTAAACTTGGGCTCCACCATGGCTGATCTGTAATTTGAGATTTGAGTATGCACACAGTAGCAGTCAGCACAGACAACTGCAGTGAGATTACTTCAGACCTGTTGGCATTACTTTAGGAAAGTCTTCTTATCCTAAAGTTTGGTTTTTGTTCTGTGGTTTGTTTTTTTTCCCAGAAAAAACAAGCAGCTGTTTTTTTAAAAAAAAAATTCAAGCTTTGAGAACTGTAAACTCAGATCTCATCTCTCAATTTCCCATACACAGAAAACTGGTATAGGCTCTCATGAATGTTGAAAAGTAAGTTTATTTCAGAAGTTGCCTCACCATTGAGCAGTTTTCTGTATTTTAAATTATACCTGCTCTTCTTTTGGAAAAGAAAGTGTTGGCTCTACCTACAACAGAAAGGATTTGCTGGCCTCTAGGCTTTCAGAAATGAAAGAGGTCATGAAATAGCATTAAATCAAGGTTCAAGTTTCTAAGGTGCTTTTTGTTACTCTCACTCTGTTTCATAAAACTCACAGGTAGAACTTGCATTGCCCTGAGCAGGCTAGCATAAATGATTTTTAAGAGCACAAACATCATCATTGTGGTTTCCTGCAAAGACTTCTGAATTACTTTCCTGTTTCTTGCACTTGTGCATTGTATGAGTAAGCAGTATTCACCTTTGAGCACAAAAATGTGATTGCCCAGCTCTCCCTGTCTGATGACGTAGCTCCCTTGCTGGAAAGTCCTTTCATACATACATTCCACCATATCTCGGAGCTGGTGAGGCTCCAGTCTCTTCAAGAACTGATTTTTGTTCAGGGCATCCGTGATAAGCTTCTTCTCACTGGTTTCAAACAAAAAACCAAAGTTTAAAAGATCCAGAATGGTTGGGTTATATTATTCACCAGGCATTCATTCCTCTCAAGGTGTTTCCTCTCATTTATAACACTCACATTGTTACAATACAAAAATCAGTTTTTTACTTACAAGTTAAAATTGTAACTATAGGGAATTGTGTTGGGTACAATGAATCATGATAGCTATAACCATGGAAACCTCATATATTTTCTATCGAATTTTGTGTTTTAAGAACTAACATTATGATTGAAACAATAGACAAAAGTGTAGCCAGGAGACTAGTTAATATAGGTAATTACAAAAGTGTAGTTAAGTGATTAACTAGTTCATAAGTTTTTCAGTTCTTTGCTCTTATGACTAGATGTTCCTGTACGCTAGATGAGAACAATTTTGAAATGGACCACATGTGACTGAAATTGCGTTAAGCTTCAAGATCAAAAGAACAAGGACAAGAACAAAGACTTCAAGGACAGCCAACAGAATCTCAAAACGGTCAGTGGTCGTAAAAGCAGCCCTTCGACTCAAATGAATTCATTATTGCGCATGATCGGATGTAGGCAGTACTATGATAATCACTAATAATAATTTTTATCCATATATATATTAATCTGATTAATATGTAATTATTACTCCATATAACTTGTTTGTGCTGAAGCTGTGGCATGCACATTAGGTGGAATTATCCCCTGTGCATCCAGTGCTGAAATAAACAAAGTGCCTGCTTCTTAACATCACATTGGTGTTAAGGAGTTTTATTCCGGATTTCAGTAACAACATGACCAGTACCACTGACAAATGTTACAATCCTTGCAATTAATATGCATTCCATTAGCTGTGCCACACTATGGACTCTCTCCTCCTGTGTGACCCCGCCTGCAGAAAGCATCAAGTTAGACGTGAAAAGGCTCCCAGTAGAAGACATGCTCCCGAGAAAGTTTTGCACTGTTTCTCACCATATTCTTTCCCCATTGCACGACTAAGGTATACAGCCTTGCTTATCTGAAGGAAAGAAATGTGCAAGTTATATCTTCAAGTTATGCCTGTACAGGAATGGCAACTTGTTAAAAAAATCAGGTCCACTTTTCTAACATTCTCATACATTTTTTCTAACTGATGATAGTAGTAAGGTTAAAGTCAACACTGATGGTACTAATGATGTACTCAAGGAGTGATGTACTTAAGAAGACCACAAAGGTCTTGTAAAACAAGATACCCTTTGTATACACAAGGCATACCTTGCTAACAACTGTGCCCCTGAAAAAGAACTAAAAGATTGATAAGAAGGGAACATCCTACCCCAGGAGGCGCTGAAAGTTGAATCATTGCTAACAGCCATGAAGTCAGGAAAGATCTTCAGTAACTGGGGGAAAGGTAAAGGCGGCAGGGGAGATCATGACCACCGACTCAATTCAAGACCAAAAGTCTTACTCCCCCACCCACCTTGAGCATGCGCTGCAGAATAAAAGAACACTGTACCTTTAATTCGAAGCCGGGAAAACTAGCCCAATAGAAACTGTGGTAGATAAGCAACTACCAGTAATAGTTTTGGGGAAGAACTTTGGAAACTAAATATGTAAAACTAAACTGTATAAATTGCTTGCCCGTTTAGGTATGAGGTGTGGTAGCTTTGTGGTTTACCACCTAGCCCCCATCTTTGTGCAAACATGACCTGGAATAAAATATCTCTGCTCTGTGTGTATATTGGCGTTTCACACACTGGGTAAACGACCCCACTTTTGAGACAACATAGCTACTAAACAAACTTATGATCAGGACACGATCGCAAGGTCGGCTTGCAAAGTACCCGTTGACTTATGTGAATCCCATAATTCACAAAATAAGACCAGGATCCAGGAGAGGTGTGTGTGGAGGTGGAGGGTTAGTACTGATCCCTTCCACACTGCTCTTTGCCCTCCATCCACCCCCCTGCAAAACTCTTCCTACTTCTGCTGTGCCCGCTTCCTTTGCGCAGACAACAACAAACAGCATAAATGCTCCTACCCGAGTAAAAATCTGTTGTAGTCTGCTCATGTGGGATGCCAAATACACTCTGTCTCTTTGAGAATGACCAGACACGAGACAATCTTTCCAAAGCAGGCCCTTTCCTCTACTGCTTTTAGGAATTTTTAGGGTATAATCAGAAGTAAAAATATAACACAAGGGCTTGTGGATATAGGCATGCAGCCATTAACGCTGACCTCTTTGCATTCTGAAATTCAGCATTCAGGGAAATAAACTTATATTATATCACACTTCGGTGATGCTACAGCAAACTGCACCTATCCCGAGTTGTTTTGTTAAAAACGTCTTCGGAAAAGCTTCAGTGTATCCGTAAAAGTCAGACAAAAGGCATGTAAAGTAGGCACATCAGTGATCAAGGACTAGCCTGTCAGGGCCCTAAGGGCAGTAATAGGCCTTAACTACCCCTATCAGCCTCACTTGGGACCACAACCCATGCACGCATCCTCTGCTCATTGGCCTCCATACTCTATTTAAGCTCAGGTCTGGGCATTCAATTCTTGCCTGAGCTATGTTATGGAAATAATGGATTTTGGTTTTGTCTTCTGGATGGGTATTGGCCCAATATTTTAAGTACTTTATTTCTGTCTCTTGGTTAGAGCTTGCATCTGATTGATCTCTTCTTCTGTGGGACTCCTGGTGGACCCTGTTATCACCACCCTGCTCTGCCTACCCTGTCCAGACCTTGTGGGATGGTGCCCTGGTTAGTGAGCACATTGTCTGTGCTGTAGTCACCCCCAGTTCACTTACTCTTGTGGAACAGCCCTGTTCTTGCTGCTCACTGAGACAGAGCCTCTGCATCATTTCCTGCAGTAGTAAACACATATAAATGGGTGAATTGTAAGGACAAGAACAGTCTATTTGAGCTGCTGGTGGAAGAGCCCAGTGGTTGGATTTTAAGAAGAAAATGTGGAAAAATCAACAGTGGATGAATCACTAATAATGATTAACCAACCGAGACAAAGCTGGCTATACATATGTACTAGGCAATCTATGAGTTCTGATTGACTTGTGTATGTCCTGGGTCAAGGGCTTCCTATAAAGCAGTGCCTTGAATCCATGCCAGAAATGAATGCAATTAAACAACTGCTGCATGGATGGAGCTTTTACGGACCTACTGAGTAGTTTTCCTTTACTGCTGAAGTGAAAGGTAAATTCTGCCTTTAAGTCCCCATGTTCCTAATGTACATGTGTAAGGAACCTGCATAACAAAATAAACACCCTAACAGCTTTCTGAGGCATTTGAGGCCCACTCTTGCTTGTATTCATAAAACAATGCAAGATTATCATCAAAACTAGGTTATGTGGGAAAATCTCCTGAAGAAAATCCAAAAATGAACAGTCAGTTAAGGCAAGTAAGTAGACTTACAATATTACCAGCCATATAATGACTGAAAATAAGTAAAGTTAATGAGATAAGGCAAGAAAAGTAAAATCAAATAGCTATGGTGAGGACTGTGTTTAGAAACAGAGATCATAACTTAGCTTCTGCCGAAAGCAACAGAGTTATTAGAATATAAGCTCTAACTTTGTTTTCTGCTAAAAACAACCTTGCTTATTTAATTCACCCTGGCCTGCATCATGCATACAATACTCCAATAAAATACAGTAAATGGGTCATAAGCTGATACTTAAAATGAGCACTAAAGCTTCCAGAACTACAGAACAGAAGACTATGCTGTTTTCAGAAAGTGCAGTTGGCCACAGAGCGAAGGACACATGAGTATCATAACCATGGCTCAGGCTCTTGAAGCAGTTGATCGCTCATTTCATGGGCATCCAGCACAGTATCTAACAGTTTTCTCTCCATTGTTTTCCTCAGCTTCTCATATACCCGCTCCACTCTTGAGAACTGCTGCTGGAAATAACTAGATATCCTGAAAGGACAGAAGACATTTGATCCCATACTCGTGCCTGTCACTGTCCTGATAAATACTACTAAAAGGCTAAAAAGGGAGTGCACAGCTCCACACAACTGTTCTGGTGTTGAGGTATTTCTTGGTCCCACTGCTAGTAGGACTCTTCTTCACTGCCTAGGGCCAGCTTTGCCATAGTGTCCTTCTCTAGTCTTTGTTCCCCTCCCTGTTGTTAGCTCTTGTGGAAATGTTTCCCCTGCCCCTTTCAATACATTCCCAGTCAACCCCTAGAAATAGCACTTGACACTCTAAGAAGGGCTTTTTGTGAACAGGATTGGGAATTTATTCCCATCATAAGATAGATGTCATCCCAGGTACAAGGGTACAACATATACTTTGCAGAGTAATGCTTTCTCTTAATATACCTTCCTGCTACTAAAGAGAGATTTTTGGTTACCTGCTGGCCTTGACTGGTAAAAGACATCAATGTCAAGTGTCAAGACAGTTCTTCCCCAACCAATAACAGAACTGGGTCATGATCCTGAGCCCATAATGGGAAGGGACTTGATATAGGCAGCTTAAATGCTGCTAATGGTGATAGGATGCTCTGGAAGGACACAGAAAAATGGAGAACCAAGCCCTACAGATACTGAGACACCTAGATTCTTAACACTGCAAAGGATAAGAGATTAAAAAAAATTCCATTTGAAAGACTGGAGAGATCTGCTGTCAAATACCATGTTCCAACTCTAAAATCTTCAGGTTTTAGTTAAATTTTCAATGCTCAAACTCCCATTAAGGAAAACCTCATATTTTTGGAAACTGAGATGGATCTATCCAACTAGCTCAAGAGATGAACTATATCCATGAGAAAACATCCACTCATGCAGGATAGATCAAGAACCGTTGAAAGCTTCTAAAACTTTCATGCTGAGATACTCCAAACAAAAGTATGGCACTTAAAACCCTACTAAATCAATAGCATAAAATTGTGACATTTGTTTTACAAATGTTTCTAAAAGGGACTGCTAACACTCTGGACTCAATGCAAATATAGCATGGAACTTGCCTTCCTTCTGAAACAGCTCCTTTCACAACTGTGTAGCAACACTGCAATTGTCTTATGCAGAAGTGGGGCTGCATTAAGTCCTCTCTCTGTAAAGGGGAGGCAGCTACCTATATCAATGACTCTAAACACTTCTATAGACACTGTTAGGCTAAAGGATCAGTATTTTTTAATTACAGTGGACAGAATTCTGTAGACAGTGAAGGTTAGACTTTGTCCTTACATGTATGCCAACTGTCTGAATTTGACCTACTACAGTATTTACAGCCCAGGTAAGGAAACAAAATGTTTGTACCTTCCAGAATTTGGTTGTCTCGATAGCAAGGTGATGCTGGCTTAAACAAGTGCATGTGTATTGCAGGCTTATCTAACTGAGAGGCATAGTAGTGCTATGTCTAAAACAGTTTTGTAGTCGTTTTTCCGCATCTGTTTGCTTCCAAAGTATTTGGAAGATCAAATAATACTTTGGCCACTACTGCATAGAAAGATGTATCTGCCCCCACCCCAGAAGTCTGAGCAAGATTTTTCACTATAACTTGATTAGTTGGAGAAAGCATAAATTCTTCCTTCTGTGACTACAATGTATGTTGCTTTAGAAAATACATTTTCTATAAGGGTAGTTTAAAAAAGCATTCTGTCCAGGTCTAAGAGCTGTCACAGAGCAGCATCTAATGTTAAGCTGGCTGTAGCAGGAAAAAAATGTTATCTTGCAAATGACAAATACTTTAGGTATGATCTTCAAGATTTTTAAAAATTGATTATGCCACAGGAATTGAGGTTTCGTTAGTACCTTGCATATGTATTAACTCAAGTCACCCATACTTGCTGTACTGTAGTTCAAGATGTCTAGTCTTTCAAAGCCTAAGATATTTGAACAAAGTCACTTTGATCACTGCAAAGCACATGACAAGTACCCATTAATAAGACATATTTAAGTTTCAGAACCTTAGCCAAAGGTTCAAAGACATGAACTCTTGGAGATGGTCTAAACTGTATATAAAACCAAAACTAGTCTGACCCGTCTTTTTCATGACTACTTAGGCTAAAAAGAACATTAACACAAAGCATCACTAAAAAACTCCAACAACAACAAAGACCACCTGCTGTAATGCCAATAATACAAGATCTTATTCCACTACTTACCTGTCTTTCTGACAACTGGACCATGCTCTTGGACCTACATGTAAAACACAGCAAGACTGGCTGTGTTTATTTCCTACCAAGAGCTAAAGCTGGAAAATAGTTAATTGCAGAAAATTAAGTTTAGTAACACTGGGTAAAATATGAAGTTGAAGTTAAGTTTAATATTCGAAGCAATTAAATTTTTAATGTCTGGAATGATCTACTGAATACTTAGGATACCCTAGAAGTCACCTTTTCTTAATTCTAGGCCCTCTGATGATTTAGGATTCAAGAGATCAACTGTAAGGTGATGGAGGAAAGGATGGGGGAATGGAATGATTTGAGTTGGAAGGGACCTTAAAAGATCATCTAATACAATGCCCCAGCCATGGGCAGGGACACCTTTCACTACTAGATCAGGTTGCTGAAAGCCCCATCCAACCTGACCTTTAACACTTCCAGGGATGGGGCATCCACAAATTCTCTGGGCAACCTGTTCCAGTGCCTCACCACCCTCATGGTAAAAAGGCTTCTTCCTTATATCCAATCTAACCTACCCTCTTTCAGTTTAAAACTGTTGCCACTGGTCCTCTAACTACAGGCCTTGGTAAAAAGTCTTTCTCTGTCTTTCTTGAAAGTCGTCTTTATATACTGAAAGACTGAAATAAGGTCTCCTCAGAGGCTTCTCTTCTCTAGGCTGACCAACCCCAACTCTCTCAGTCTTTCTTCATAGGAGAGGTATTCCAGCCCTCTGATGATTTTTGTGGCCCTCCTCTGGACCCCCTCTAACAGGTCCATGTCTTGTGCTGCAGGCACCAGAGCTGGACACAGTACTGCAAGTGGGGTCTCAAGAGTGGAGTACAGGGGGAGGATCACCTCCCTCAAGCTGCTGGCCATTATTCTTTTTATGCAGCCCAGGATATGGTTGGCTTTCTGGGCTGCAAGCACACGTTGCTGCCTCATGTTCAATTTACATTCACCAGTATCCCCAAGTCCTTTACTGCAGGGCTGCTGCAAGATATGTTTTTCTTCAGTCATAATCCTGCCTCCCATGAAAGAAGTTTACATAAACTCTTTAGTCAATTGAAATCATACATTTACGTTAAATTAATATTCTAGTATTAAAAATTGAAGATTTGGTTGCACGTCCAAAATTGGTTTTACTTAGTTTCGCACTGGAGCTTGAGGAGCAACTTCTTTTTTTGTGTAGAACACAAGGCAAACCCTCTAATGCTAATTGCTCTGGCCAAGTTGGTACACTTGCTAGCACTAGACAATCAAACAAATGATGAGTTCTAGTTCCTTCTCAAATTACTTACTCTAAGGACAATAATTAACAGGCAAATCCAAGCTTAATGACCAACACGGAAGACAAGAATTTAAATGAAAATTCAAGAATGTGCAAGTACTAAAGAGAAGAAAACGAAGGTACAAACAGAATCAGAAAAGCTGGAAATGGTGGGGAGGGGAGGATGGTGTGCTCTTACTGCCAATGCAGTGCATACTTAAGCAGTCAGTTGTTTCCAGAGGAGTAAATATCAGAATAAATTTAAGAATGGTGTGTTCTAAATTGTTATGAATCTATGGGAGCCTTAGCAGTAACAATGACAATCTCTGAACCAGATTGTAAGAGATGAAAGGAGGGAAGAGAACTGATCCTTTATCCTGTTATGTTACACTAAATCTTTTAGAAAGACAAGAAAACAGCTAAAAAGAAAATGTTTTTAGAAATGCTAAGCCACTGAATCAAGAAGGCAAATTTCTAGCTCTGTTTCTATTGCATGATCAGCATTACACTTGGATTACTTAAGCTGCAATATTTGTTTTTGTTCTGAAAGCCAAAGTCTGTGCTGCACTTAGCTAATCAACTGGCTCTTCTTGCTTCAATCCTCAGTGCTGTCACAATTCTGTCTCTGAAAGCCAGGTGGCGGACTGCAGTACAAGGATCATACCAAAGAGAAAACAGGTAATTACATATAGAACACTCCTAAACCAAACAATTATTTAAACTGCCCAGGTACTTGTGATAAAATGTTAATAGAGTTCCCTTACTCTGGAAAAACACTGCTAGCTGAAGATTTCAGCTCCTTATGATGACTCAGGCAGCCTTTCTGGTTCACAACACAGCCTCTAATGTGCAATGCTGGACATGATGGATGAGAAACCAAGTCTGATGACTCTCAAGCCTACTCAAATGCACCATGAATTCTTAACAAAACAATAAAGCTCCCCACAAATCTGAGGCACTTAAGCTGCTGGCTGAAGTCCACATAGATTCTGGCTACCACTATGTTAAAACAGACACTCAGGTTGTGTCTACACTGCAAAGTAAAAGAGGGTCTAAGGTATGTTTAAGGATACCAGTCTGATACGTCTGTCCACATGATCAGCTGTGACCACAGATATTTCTGGCTCTTGCAGAGGCTAGAAGTATAATTGGATTCAAAGAGGAACAAGTAAAATTAGGATCCTACACCATGACTGTCAGAATCTGGAGGGCAGAAGGAAGCTCCTAAGAGGATAATCGCACCGTACAAAACATTTCATTATATTTCGCAACAGACTGAGTTGAAACTGGGCTGACAAACTTTGTACACAGCTCAGAATCCATGTCTGTACTGCATTTGGGAGAGCTGAGCTGGGGCCACCTGCTCCTTCCCAAGCCATCCATGCTATAGGAATAAGAATCTGAACACACATGAAGGCATCCAGCCTTCTGCTTGTCAGTGCTCCAGAGTATAGCTTCTGCTGCAAGCACTAGGCAAACCTAGACCTGAGAAGAGGCTTAGGTTCTGCTTAGCTGGCAGTAAAGATAAATCCCAAAGAGACTATAAGAGTCTCCTCAACTAAAATACAGAGGCTACTCACCACCCTTCATCTGAAGTCTGTGGGACACACATGATTCTTGGTTAAAGTTACACACAAACTCAACCAGCATCTAACTACCACAGTGACAAAGCCTATATAAAAGAGATGGATACTTTAATCTTGATTTATCATGAGGAGAGGATATCATTGTCATAAAAATAATATCCTTGTAACACAAGTGTCGTGGTTTCAGCCCAGCCAGTATCAAAGCACCACGCAGCTGCTCGCTCACTTCCCTCCCTGCTCCCCGGCCATGGTGGGATGAGGTGAAAATATAAAGAAAAGCTCGTGGGTCGAGATAAGGGCTGGGAGGGATCACTCCCCACTTATGGTCACGGGCAAAAGACAGGCTCAACTTGGGGAAGAAACAAAATCAATTTAATTTACTACCAATCAAATGAAAACAAGGATATCAGGAAGTAAACCCAAACCTTAAAACACCTTCCCCCCACCCCTCCCTCCTTCCCGAGCTCGACCCCACTCCTGGTTCTCTCTACCTTCCCCCTGGCATCGCAGGTGAACAGGGGATGGGGGTTGGGGTCAGCTCCCCACACCTTGTCTCTGCCGCTCCTTCCTCCTCAGGAGGAGGACTCCTCACTCGTCCCCTGCTCCAGTGTGGGGTCCCTCCCATGGGAGACAGTCCTTCATGAACATCTCCAATGTGAGTCCTTTCCGTGGGCTGCAGTTCCTCACAAACTTCCCTGGAGTGGGTCCTTTCCATGGGCCGATCTTCAGTCACACACTGCTCCAGCACAGGCTTTCCCATGGAGTCGTGGCCATCCTCCAGACATCTGCTCCCCCACTCCCCTCCATGGGCTGTGGGGGGACAGCCTGCCGTCTCACCACGGGCTGCAGGGGCATCCACCTCCTCCAGCACACCTCCTCCCCTCCTTCTTCACTGACCTCGGTGTCTGCAGAGGGGTTCCTCTCACATTCCAATCCCCCTACTCACTGCAGGTTCCCCTTCTTAAATCTGTTCTCCCAGAGGAGCTACCACTGTCACTGTTTGGGTCAGCCTGGGCCAGAGGCGGGTCTGACTTGTAGCCAGGGAAGCTTCTAGCAGCTTCTCACAGGAGCCACCCCTGCGGCCCCTCCCCTGCTACCAAAAAACCCCACCACACAAACCCATAACACACAAGCATATAATCCCCCTGAAACAAGCTCACCTGGAATCCTTTCGTACTCTTGCTTTTTCAAAGGAAAACATAGCTTGCCTGTCCAAACCATACAGCCATGTTGTCGGCTCTGCAGATACACCTTCCTTTGCTCCTCTCCTCCTATCGGCAGAGACTTGAATCCTTGAAGCCACTTTAAATGGAGAAGGCTGAAGAGAGTGCTCTCCTTGAGTGCTAACAACATCCTGCAGCTTGTTCAACTGTATACACTTGCTCTGAAGTTCCTTGGTGAGTTCTTCTATGACCTTAGTCTGCACAGCCAGCTGTTCCTGAAGCTCAGCAACATGACTTTGACCCTCTTGCAACTTTTGATTTTTTCTCTTCAGCTCCTTTTCCAGTTCAAGCACCCTGCTGCAAAGAACATCAGCTTGCCCATTGATCACATTGATGCCTGGACCTGGGTCCTTCAAAAACTTATGGTTGCTAGCACAGCCAATAGAGAGGTTTGCTACGTGTCTATCCGGCCGCCTCAGACGCTTGGGTTTCACTGATCCATTCCCCATTTTGTCCAGATACCTAGGTGAGAAAATAAATTTGCAGTTTTATTTCATTCCCCAACAAGAAGAAAAAAATAATTCATGGAATGATAAGTAATGAATTTAGTAATTAATGGGCAGCTGAATTTCAGATATACAACTATAGTAAATATAGTCAATTGCTTTCATCCTTTCCAGTCCTGAAAGTCAGAGGAGTAAAGGGGTAGGTAGGTTGGTGGATAGAAAGGGGATAGTAAAGGGGTAGGTAGGTAGAAGAGGTAGGTAGGTTGGTGGATACAAAGCAAAAGGTCTGATGCTTACCACTTCTTTTTTGTGAGTTGAAGAAGAGATGTGTAAGCTCCTATCAGCCTAACAAAGACAAAACAAACAGCAGGAAGGAGAAAAGCTTTGCGCTCTACTGCTGAAGCAAGAAAATTGTTAGAAGCAAAAAAAAAGTTGGGTCACCTCCCTGTTGAGGAATAATTATTGAGTACACAGACTAATTTAACCAGTGGGTGCATATCTGCCTGGCATAAAGGATATGTGATTATTAAGCATATGTGTTAATAATAATTAAAAAAAAAAACCTTTAAGTGTTATGACCGTAAAAGAACAGTCATACTGATCAGAACAGGGGTCTGGCTAGCTTATAAACTGTCTCCAACCATGGCCATAAGGAGATGCCCAGGAAAGGGTATCAACAGGATGAACATATGGGCTGCTTGACTGAAATACTGTCTGAAATTTCGTATTTCCTGAGCCTGATATGCTTTATTTAATCCTCAGTGGGTCTCTAATCCTAGTACTTGTCTCATCCCTTCTAACCCCTGTAAGCTTCATATCTGCAGACCCTGGCAGGACCCTAGCAAGGAGTTGCATGGGTCTCCTTCTTGCATGAAGAACTACCTCCTTTGTTTGTTTCTTCCAGTACAAAACCAGGGATATCAAAGTTAGGAAAAGCCAGTTTCAGAAAGACTTATCTCTATTAACCTTTTTCTATGCTGTTTTTTAAATTTCCATCCTACCTCTCTGCCTGAATGTAAGCCTGAATTATTTCCCAGAATGACAACTACCAGCTTACTCAGTCCTTTCTCATACAGACATCACTCCAAAAGTTTGACCAACCTTGCTATCTTTTGCTGATGACAAATTCAGGGCAGCACAGATTTAGACCTGATTTATTCCTACCAAGAGCAGGCACTTGGCGCTGTTTCTGCAGCTCTCTTAATCGTTTAAAACTGGCTCACGTTTATTTGTTAGTGTAACAGCAGCTACTGCTGTCAATTACCTTTTACGGTGAATTACCCCTTTCCATTGTCTAATCATGAAAAGTGACCAGGAAAAAAAAAAAAAAAAGAGCTTGGGCTCCTGTCAGAACACCTATGCTCCAAGCACTTGCTGCAACTAGCAGCCTTCAGTAGATTTGCAGTGACCCACCTTCCTCCCTGGACACTGTCTTTGGCATATTGTATTGTATCATTTTAAGAGGAGCGAGGAAGAAGTACCTGCTGCTTAGGTCACACTGTATTAAATGCACAAGTTGAGGGGGAAAAACTAACATGTTGCTTTTGGGAGTCTAGCGTTCAACAATCACTAACCCACTGTACCCCAGAACTAGTCCCTATAAATCCCATCTGTGAGCCACAACAGTGCCAGGTTACAGTTTGGTTTAGTTCAAGCCTAAGGAGGCTTCCACCACAAGAGAAGGAACGACCTTAGGGCTGTGTTGTCTGGGCCTTAGCACCACATAGAGCTTTTCCCAAAACCCTTGCTCAGGCTCTTCATGAATCTTGTTCAATTGTAACCTGCTATTGCAGAAGACCACAGCACAGGAAATACCTGCCTCAGATGAAACAGAAAATTGTTTCCTTGGACTCTGATTTTTGCCTCATCAATAAGCTATTTTAATAAGTTATATGAAAGTACTGGCGCACTAACCAGGCAATCATGCTGCTATTGTGATCAGTCATCAGTAGGCCCAAAGCAGCTGTTGGTCTGCCTCATGAATGAAGTACAACTTTTTCAGGTTGAAACCCAAGTGATGTAGCTTAAGCTAATCTCTTTTACCATTTCATTGGAACCAGGTAAGAACATGCCCCTGACAAGGTACACTGATCAGACAACAATAAATAAATTGGGAAGCTTCAGCAATTTGCTTTTACTGGCTAGTATAACCATACTTTTAACAGATGCACAATTCTGTTCTGGTTTGCAGCCTTCAGTGGGTTAGAATTGAAATACTTGACAAGGTAGCTCACATTGCAAATCTAGTTTTCCTTAAAATGGTCTTGCTTATTGTGACTTCGCGTAACATTTTTCTTTTGCTCCAGTTTCCCGGGTGCATTTTGACAGCTGGTGCTTCAGCTCGATAACAGGGTAGTATGTCAGAAATAAAGGTAAATCTCTACTGCACAGGACTATTTAAAGAAATTGCACATCAAGGTACCAAATCAAATAACTCTGAAGAAGGGCCTATGTGTCACTGCATATGGCTTAACCAAAGATCTTAGCTCAGCATGCAACCACATTTAAAAAAACGCCCAAACAACAAACCAACAACCAACCCCAAACAACAAACCAACAACCAACCTAAACTAAATGTTACAACATCTAGAGTAAAAATGGAGATTACAGGAAATATGTCATCACACACAATACGGGGGCAGCCTCTGCTATTAAATGCAGTGGCAGTCACCACATTTCAAAAAAAAAGGATATCACAGACGTTTTACAATGACCTTTACAAAAGGATAGGGTGACTGCCCCAAGGCACAGAAAAACCTATTTAGATTGCATCCAGAAAAGGAACAGGTTTACTGTATGAAGAGATGATGATCAAAGTTCATAATATGACTGCACTGGAGTGAAAACATTAGGAACGTCTGTCTTCCTGTTGTATACGCACAACTAATTGTCAGTGCACAATGGAACAAGCAGTCAGATCTGACAGACCCCTGTTTCCACACGGTGCCCGTTATTGGCAACTAGTATAAGAAACTCACAGCCCAGTATGTAGCAGGACTCAAGAAAAGACTGATAGGGAATTCAGCATTGCAGTAGTTAATTCTAACAGAATACTTAAAACCTTATGCCTCCAAGGTCTGGCCAATCTTCACCCAGAAGTACCAAGACAAAAAGCAAAAACAGAGCACGCCCTGTGTTCACTACAGGGCACCTCACATGATTTTTTTCGAGGGGTCTGCCACTAGCCGAGACGTAGCCGGGATCCGGGCGGACCCGAAACCCACCCAGGAGAGAAGAGGATGCCCGGGCTCCCCACCCGGCGCGGGCTGCTCAGGGGATTCAGCGCCAGTGGGCGCCGAGTGCCCGGGCTGCGCTCCCCAGAAACCGGGTCCACCTCAGGGCCGCGGGGTGCCGGTGCCGCCGGGCCAGCACCACCGCCGCCGCCGCCGCGCCTGCCCCGCCGGAGCCCGGCGTCACTCCGGGGAGGCCGCAGCTCCTCCAGGCACCCCAGCCGCCGCGGCGCGGTCCCGGCCTCCCCAGGTCCCCGCACGCCCCCACCGGCAGGGGCCGGTGCCTCGGTCCCGGTCCCGGTCCCGGTCCCGGTCCCGCGGGGCTGCCCTCACCTGCGCGCTCGGCTGGGCCCGGGGCCCCGAGACAGGACGGGGCCGGGCGGCGGCGGAGACGGACGGATGCTCCCGCACTCACGGCGGAGCCGGGGCGGGCGGAAACGCCGCTGCCCGCCTCGCTCGCTGCCCGTCACGGGCAGCCGGGGGGTGAGGCGGAGGCGGGGGTGGCCGCGCCCGCTCGTCCCTCCCTCGGCGGTACGGGGGCTGCGGGGGCGCTGGGCTGTCCCCCGCCCAGGGAAAGGCAGGGGCTTGCAGGGCGTGGGGAGCCGCCGGTGCCATGTGCAGGCTCGGCAGGGAGGCGGATGCCCCGTCCCGGGCGGGCAGGGTCCGGAGCCGCAGGGACAAGCCGGGCTGCTCAGCCCATTCCGCTTCGCAGAGAGGTAAATGCAGGGCCCGGCTCGGGCCATGCTGACAAGTGCTTGTCCTGCTTGCTTTCCCCTGCCCTTTGGAGAGGTCCTGGCCTGACTATCGGGCACACGGGCTGAGCTGCAGCTCTTGTTCTCCGAAACTGACCCCCAGGCACCACTGCACAGCACTCCTGCAAGGCATCTTCTCGCGTCCCAAGGTCTGTCCTCACTCAGGCTCGAGCACCACGGCTTGCCCCAGAACAGAGCGTTGCCCTTGTGTTCAACGCCGACTCTCGGTAGAGTATGGGTTTCACAAGGGCCATTCTCTCCTGGTGCGTATCTTTATGGTGATTCAAAACAGCTGTCTTCAAATCAAGGATTGTTAGACCCAAACAGCCTGCCAGACCATGAGTGAAAGGATTTTACAACAGCCAAAAAGCTGCATGCACAACTCTCCTACTCTTGCTGTCAAGCAGACTTGGTCTAACCCCAACCTGTAGCCTCTAGGACACCAGCTCTCCAATTTTGTCCTCTGCACTTACCCTCTCCTCTTGAGACTGTCTTCACATTAACCCCAGATTCTTTCTTGTCCCATTCACAAACTTAAAATTACTGATCGAAAAGTGCCAGCACTGGAGGAGAAATACCAAACGCGATCCCTAAGTCTTTGCTGGTATCTCTCCCATGTGCAATTCCTGCAGCCCCACTAGTGAAAAATGTTTACAAACGCATGTCTATTAAATACTCCAGGCAGCTCCATCACATGCACCGATGCCAGTTTGCCTACCTATAAATCCTCCTTCGGCTTCAACAGACCTCAGTGTTCAGCGTGGCTTCCACAATCGCTGCCCACAGCTGGGATGAAGCAGCTCACATAAACTCTAACAGGACCAGACTGAGAATGGCTGTGCGTTCTTTTACTTACCATGGAGTTCTCAATTACAAAAGACAAAATTATAAATAAGTGTTGGCCACATACATTTCAAAGACTTCTCAATACCTCAAAAAACAAATGTTACAGTGATCAGAGAAGCACGTGATGAGAAAACATGTCCCAGCAACTGCTTAGGCCTCTGAAAGTGAGCTGCTCTGGGAAGCAGCAATTCAGTCAGATTCCCTGGAGCATGAGGCAGTTTGTCAGCACCCTCTTTTCCTGTTGCAAAGCTCCGTAAGAAATGCAGTCAGGAGTCTGGAGGCTGCTCCCTAATTACAGTACGCCAGGGCTGTACTGGGTCTTGCTTTTTGTTGGTAAAGTCAAAAAAGGTAAAAGGTACCCCCAGTTTGCCTACCAAGAGCCTTCAGAAATTGCTTTCTTACCAGCAACCTGATAATCAGAAAGTACACAGCTACAGTGGATATATCCTCTCATTTAAACTCCTGGATAATAAGCATTACAGCTGAGCTATTGTTGATGCAGGTTTAAGGACAAGGCCCATTTCCACTGCAGTCCAAGGGTAAATTTTCATTTAACTTGTTACAGATTTTCTGGTACTGTTCATGGCATGTAAGTTACATTGTTAGAAAACTGTTCCATTTTCAAAAACCCACTGGAGATACTACTACAGATTCTAACAGCAGTCTGGAACTTAGAAGATATGAATGGTTCACACATTAAGGATGTTACCAACTAAGACTTCTAATAAGGAAGACCTGGATAACAAAGCACGACTGAAAGAATTAAACTGAGATTTTGTGGAAAAAACAAACAAACAAACAATGATGTAATACTCAGCACTCTATCCTCTGCTTTCATCTCAAACGCACAAAGAAGCAGCCCTGCACTAAGATTTTTAAAAGTGAGCAGCAAAAATTGCGCTTTTAATAAATTGAGACCTATGTCATGTATCAGCTGCAGTGACAGCCTCAGAGCAATCCCGAACACAATTCTGCACTTGCTGCAGCCGGGCTGCTGGGCACAGGCACATTGATTTCACAGTGTCGCATGGTTCCAACATCACGGCAAAGCCTACTCAAGGCAAAACATACTGAGGGCAGGACTGTGAAAGAAACTGTCTTGGGGCTGTGTCAGGCCAGGAGGTAGGAATGTTTACTGTTTGCACAGCACATAAGCTTTTGTAGGACTCTGACCAGAAACACGTTTATGCACAGCTACTACATGCCTGCCTCTTTATCACCAGGCTCAGTGAAGATGAAGGTCCTCCTATGCTTGTTGCTGTACAGGCATAGAATAAACAACAGTTCCTATTTTAAGAGTTTACAATTACAATAGACAAGGTGACCAAGGAGGATGGAAGGACAGTCCCATACAGAGAAAGAAGTAAGTTGCCCAAGATCACACAGAAATGACTTGCAGATATCTGAACGGAGCTTGGTGTTGGGGCTCTGAGGGCACTAATAAGGCCTAATGGCCCAATCAACCCCACCTGGGACCTACACCCATGGGCCCAGGAACTCTTTTTAAGCTCAGCCTGGAGGTTTTAGTTCTCATCTCATGTACGGTGGTAGAGTAGTAGTCATCTCTAGCTTAGCTACAGCTGTATTCAATTTCTAAGGTCCTTGATCCAGACTTCAGCCTGGCTTGATCTTGGTCCTTACTACCTGAGTAGAAACATGCCTGGCAACACTGCACTTGATCTTACCCCTAACCTGTGGACTGAGTTCCTGGCTTGACCTTGTATCTGCCTCATTACTATGATGTTGCCTTATGATCTTGACTCTTGGTTGGACTGGCCATGATCTCTGCCTCTGCTATCTCACTCAGGTACTGGGGGAGTAGGCCCTGGTCAGCAAGGCCCTTGCCTTGATAGCTGGGTGATTTCTGTGCTTCTTTCACCCTCCTGGTTCACCTTTCCTTAACAGCCTTTCTTTTGTTGTTCCCTAGCACATCAAACTACATTACACTATAGTCTTGTGTTTTATGCATAACTGCAGTCACCTGTAGAAGCCAGGAATCAGTTATCTAAGAGCAACTTTGTCACAGCTGTGTGCTAATATTTCCATGTCATATTGGAAGGATTTTGCTACCAGCTTGAGAACCTATAAGATAAGATATTAGGAAGACAAAGATAGGGGCATGGGTGATTCAGAGACCTAATCTGGTAAAGAAATACTTCAGAGATCACAGAACCAGTAATGCTCCCAGAAATCCCAAGCTGCACTATTCCTTAGATATATTACAGAGACTTTTTTTTTTTTGCAGAACATGTTTCAGGGTAGTGATATGTTGGGGTTACAGTTAGGGAAGCTTTGGTCAACCTAGACTAGAACTTCATTTGTTACCAGTTATAGTTTAAAAACTTGGAAAACTTGCTACTTGTTTCGGTTTTATTGTGAGTTGGTTTGTATTTGGGTGTTTTTTCCCTTTGAGCAGGTTAGTATGAGTGCACTACAGCCCAGGATTTGTGGTTAGACACTGTATTGTGACATTACCTGCTTATAGGTGACTCGCCCCCACTGAAATTCACCAAGAAACATAGGCTTTCTATGCGAGAACAGATGGAAACTGATGAAAATCTAGAGCTAGAAATCGGCACCCCAGGCTGTTGGGTTCAGCAGTGACAAGGTCCTGGGCCAGCATGAAGCTACAGAAAGTGAACAGGGGCTTTTGCAGATAATGTTACTGGAAGCTGGTTTACCAGGAGGGGGGTCCTTTTAGAAAAATTGTAACTGCATGGCTCAAAGATGTTTTCATGGAGAATGAAGAAATAAGATTTTGCCTAACAGGGATTTCTTTCCCTTCTGTACAGGAATGTCAAGCCACCTCACTAACTTAGATGTACTAGAGCATTATATATTGTCTTCAACTTTGATGTGCTGACTAGCTGTGCAACCTGCAGTGAGTAAGAGAGCTCATCCTGGGTCCAAATAAATGTCTTATGTCTGGCTTAAGAGGCTGTGATTTCTTAAAAGGCAAGGCAGAAGTTAGGCAGAGAGCTGCACCCCACCGAAAGGGGCTCCTGGCTAACTGTGACAGCAGTGATGCACAGGCATCAGCTGGGAGACCTGGTGAAAGAAGCTGAGAAGGCAAAGGGAATGACTACCATGGGAAGTGTGTGTGCATGGGGGGAAACAGAAAAAAAGGAAGAGATTTATGACCAGATCCACAGGTGTCGGTGGGTCTTTGTAATGAAGCAGGTTGTGGTCTAGCAGCCTCATGGAGGACCTAAAGAGAGGACTCTGAGAGCATGTACATAGCACGTACATAGCCACTGTTCCTGGCTGCTCTGGGCATTCACAGAGCTCCTCTAAGCTGCCTAAACAGCCTTGAAGGTTCTGCAGAGGAATGTGCCAGCAGACAGCCTGGAGAAGCAGAAGATGCAGGAGGGATGCACCAGCAGACAGAGGCAAGAAGTGCTCCTGTGCCCCCTTGCAATAGAAGGGAGACGGAGCTGAAACCACTCTGAAGCAACTTGGCTCTCACTTTCTGTTCTTTCCTGGACAGCATGTACTGAAAGAAAAAGCTGTGCAATCATATTACACAAGCTCTATAGTCTCCAACTCCCACTGTCCTATCTGCAAACTGCAGGGGCAGCAATAAACCTACAAAGCACAACAGGAGTGTCCTGTTGTTAATCCTTTCCATTTGTATTGTTGTCTCTTAACAAGAAAGGGATGAGATATTTATGACCATGAAGTATTGAGGAGCAGGAACTTGAAAAGATGGGGCTTTAGATCAAGCCTTGCTGTGTTACCATAAAAAGCTAGTCGAAGAAACTCTAAGACTCAATTTTGGAGTTTTACAAAGCAGGCAATCTTCATTGCAGCGCCGGATGCATGGGGGAAAGTTCCTTCTAACGTGCATACTGTTACCTACAGCAAGCAAACCTTGTACTGTTCCAGTATATACATATTCATTGTATTTCTCAGAACTGTCGTACATATTCATGTTATTTCTCAGAAATAATTTACATAGTGTCTGCCCTTTTGGGCATGCACTATTAAATGGACCAGTGGTCTTTTGAGGTCTTTGAAACCCTCTGGTGGTCATTATCTTGGTGTCCACTAATTGAACTCTCCCTTAAGGCATGTGCAGTGTGGGTCATCTCAGGTGGTTCATCTCGTCTTCCTAATTTGCTGGTCCTGGCAAGTTTTAATCACAAAGCTTAGCAGAACGTAAGGCTTCGTATGTATTTGTGCATACTGTTAACAAACCTCAAGGCTTTCTCACGTACCAAAAGTTTCACAGTCACTCAAGCAAGCACAAATTAAGTGCTACAAAATATGATGGAGTCTTCCAACTCCAGCCTCTATTCAAGGCATCAGCTGCTGCAGAGTTCATGTTTTGAAGTGGAACAAAACTGATGGTATTAAATGTTTTGGTTTTTGGTTTTTTTTTTTTTGTTGTAGATAGGAATCAAACAGGTAGGGATTACAAAATAACAATGCTTCTGTTTCTTTCATGCTTCGGGAAATATTTCTGTATGCTAAGAATTTTGCTCTTCATTTTGTGGCTAGCCTGTTGAATCAGTAATCTAGAAGATGTACTTCTACCTGAAACACGACACACTTGCCCACTGTAATCCCAAAAAGAGTGTTTTGTTTAGGGTTTGTCCCTTCTCCCCCCCCCGCTACAAAAGGTTTTTTGTAGGGGTGGTGATGTTTTTGTGGTTTTGGCTCATCTAGCACCTCAGGGCACTAACCCTCTTTGGAGCAGATCCATAATTAAAAAAACAAAACCAAAACATTGTTTGAAATCTAAAGCACATAAATCATCTAAGCCCTACTGCTATCAAGGAAGAAAAAAAAAAGTAAGTATGATTGTAAGGGTTAAACTTATATGTACTGCATCATTTCATCAACCAGACAGGGGCTGTCTGGCTTTAATGGTCTGTCTTGTTTCCTTAGGCATAAAAACTTTGTCAAGTGAAACAGTCAAATGAAGCGTAAGCTTTCCTGAGCTCATACCACACTCAAAAGTCCATTTTCCTCCTCTGTCAGTTTGCTTTCGAAACAGAACTACTTGTCAGAGACCTGAGATCAGAATCACAGACAGCACAGCTGTTCTCTCTCGCCTAAAAACGAAGGCAAACAAAAATCATGTCCCCCACCTTTGAAATAATAAGAGGTCTGGTACCTGACATGAATAGGGAGTGCAGCCACACTAATTATCAGCAGCTTCAGGATATACTTTAACCTCTCTTATTCATTTCTATGCTTTTGAAAACAGCAAATAGCTCAAATGGGCAATGACAGGATTTGTAGTAAATAAAAATTCTAAGTTTTTATTAGAAGCCCCAGTGCTGACTTTGAGTAAGGTTCCTACAAGCAGAAACCACTCAGCACCAGTGATTTATGCTCCCAGACACTGTCCCACACACACCTGGGAGCCCTCAAGCTGCCAGGCTCCCGAGGGTGTGTGCTGTGCCCAGAGGGGCTGGCCATAATGCAGCTACTTCACCAAAATCCGCGGGCTGAAAGAGGGAGATGCATCAAGAGCAGCAAGAAAGCAAGTGGGAGGGAGACAACCTAATGCATGGGTGCTTTCTCCACTTCGGCCATGTTAAGCAAACATCCTTCACTCAAATTCAGCCAAGTGGGGCAAAAAAAATACATTAATTCTGTTACAGGGATCACTCTAAGCTGGAAGACATAGGCAGGGCTGGAGTCCTGAAAAGGCAATTGACACTAATTATTAATCTGTCTTATAATAGTCTCCCACAAGCCCTAGAGTATTTACAGCCTCACTTCTGCTCAGAACTTTGTAAATATGCCCCAAGGTTTATCTGTGTACAAAAATTCAAGAGAGACACCTTTTCCCCAAGGACCCTGAAGTCTATGCAGTCAGGACACACCAGCGCTGGTGGGGACAAAGGGAAGGGCAGAAAAATAGAGTCCTTTGGCCGTGGCCATCCAGCAGATTAGAAACAGTCCAGGTGTAGCCCCCACAGCTTGATTGCCAGGCCCCCCTCACAGTCCCAGTACCGCACACGCCATGTCTCACCCCTCTTCTTGGCAAGAGATGGTGCTGCAGTCCTGGCTTGAGGCCAGGCTCATGGCAGCAGTTGTTCAGCACACAGCAAGTACCGAGAGAGATCCTCCTTTTCTTTCCATCACTGTTTGCCAGAAAAGTCCTCCTCTCTTGCCTTGTAGCAATGGCAGCTTCTCATGCCCCTAAAAAGATCACCAGGCAAAGTTTACCACATTTTACTGCCTCTCTTTATAATTAATCAACAGACTGAATGATGCTAGCGCATCTTGAGCAGTCTCCTTCTACGGATATGATAATAAAGTTTATGGCATACGAAAGAGGGACTGTACAAGGGAAATGGCATTGCTGCTTAATTCCCAAACAGAAACCAGTCATTCAATTACACAAAATAACAGATATTTATTTGCCATCTTTTCCCCAAATAATAAATAAGCATTTGAACACCACCTTATTCAGTGTCAGTTCACTCTCCAGGCCAGCTTTTACTTGGCCATAACTTCCTCTAGCCAAGAATATTCTAGCCCTTGGAAATGAAAGCACAGCAAAGGTATGTCTGGCAGCAGTCTGGCAGGACTTCTGCATGGGAAAATTCTTGCCCCAAACCCCCAGGTTCCACCACTCTCACTCAGTTTGACCAATGTAGGATGAATAGTGTAAGCTGGGGCAGTGCAAGATCTAGGAAAGAAATGAACTGCAACAGAGCTCCACCTCACACAAATAATTTTTTCACCTTTGCTGGCTCTTCTGCTTTTTTCATTGCATTGAGAGTCAGCACCAAACTCCTGAACTGCTCCTTGCCCATCTTTGTGGGACACAGAGCATCAGCCCAAAGTCAGCTGCTATCCCCTCAGGTATGGGCTGTGAATGGAGGCAGCCTGATCAAAGCGATAGAGGGCACCTAAAGAGGCTGTGCTGGTATGTTAAAGAGCTTCTGCCTGGGCCATATGCAATCATTCAGGCTGAAAATAGTGCTATTAGTTGTCAGGAATAGCACCACCCGCTTTGATCTGAACCACTTATATGTGTGTGTGTGTGTGTGTGTGTGTGTATATATATATATATATAAAAAAAAATATGTGTAGAGCCCTTTGAGCTGGCCTTCTACACACTGAGTCTAGATCTAGATCAGTTCCCACTTGCTGTCCTCCCCCACCGCAGATGAAGAAGATCTCAAAACCAAAACTGAATACAAGTTGTGTATATTCATGGCAGCAAGACTCAGGCAAACTCAAAAGGCTTTTAATGGAAAGAGATACAGTAGCTATTCTACTCTGGTATTAGGATGCAATCAAGATTTAGCACACATAAAAAGGCACACCTTTTTTCTAGTTCAACTATCACATTCTGAAGCATCCTGCTTCTGTTGTTACTTTTTGCATGCATACCTTTCCTAGTTTTGACCTGGATCTCATTTTTACATCACATCGAGTTCTCACCTGGGATACTCTGTCAAGTCATGCATTTGAGACAAATGGCTAAGTTAAAAAGTAACAAAACCCACAAAAGAGCCATGGACCTCAACTGCCTGTGCAGTGTTAAGGCAAGCTGAAGAAAGGCTCCAAGTTCTCATAGCTGCATAGGCAAGCTGATCATCTAGCTGGGGTCAGGAGGGTTGGTGCTACTGCCCTGTGCTCTTTAGCTCACTGGGCAAGTTTCAGGCTCCTGTAAAACATCTATCATCAACAGGGACTCTGAACTAAAAATTCTCCTGTGGTGCTATGGACAGATGGCATTTTCTATGTTCTGAATGTCCTTCAAGAGGCCAAAATTACTAATTTCTATCCCTGGCCAGCCTTTCAAAATTGAAATTTCAATTTGAAAATATTGTAATACCAGTTTTATGATACTTCAAAACTGTATTGTATTTGGCACTGGAAGTAAAAAGAAAATGATAAACAGAAGATTAGCATTATGGAATAAATATTGTCTTGATGACTTCTACGAGGTCAAGATTTGACCCAGCACCCAGTCTAAGTCAAAGCTTCCCAGGGAGGTTGTATCTTGCTAATGTTTTTCAGTTATAGATGTATTATAAATTTTAATCTAACCACTACACCAGAAACTAATGTGAGCCCAGTTACAACTGCCTGTGCCATTTCTCCTATAGCAACCTGGAAGATACAACTTTATAACAATACAACTGTAGCCTGTCTAAATCCACTGTGTGACCTTAACAGTAGCAATCTAATACAAATGCTACAAGAACATGTTCAAGGCAACTAGCTATTAGTTTTGTAACATAGGACATCACTACTCATGACCACTTGCTGTGGCAGAGAACATATCTTGATTCTACTAAACCCTCTAAGCAAAATGAGATTGACATCATACAGCAAAGTCACACAGAGGTGGTTGTAGAGACAACTGGCTACTTGATTTCTGAATCCTGTGACCATGGTTATGAGGTTTCCTAGGGTCTGAATCAGTGAGATACTTCAGGCTGTACATTATTTTAAGCAAAAGAACTGGCTCACTGAGGCTCCAAATAGGAACAGAGCCAGGAACCACACTACCATACACACTACCATAGAAGCTGTTTGCTCCACATTACTTTCACATTAATACCTTATAAAGACCTTGGGAACAACTACTTCTTTCTTCTCTTCAGTAAGTACACAATGACTACCACTTCTCTATCTCAGAAGATATTCTACAGTACTCTCTTTGCTGTTCAAATTCTTCCTTCAGCTTTTCCATGCTCCCTTGAGTGGCACAGTCTCTTTTGTGTTCATGTTTCTAAGAAAATAAATGGACACAAACTGTATGTGATCAGGTGGCTTAGTACAGAGCAGAGACAATACACCATACATTGCCTGCCCTGAAGCATTTATAAGCAACAGTTAAAAATACACAGTGCCTCAAGAGTGCTAGTTTTATTTCCATGTTGTGAGAAAAGCATCCCTGAGATTCGTAGAGGAAGCTGAGGGATAAACTAAAATGAAAAGAAAGTGGGAGGCAGCTGAGCTCTGTAAATGGATCTGCCCTAACTTGATCCAGCAAGGTATTTGAGCACATGGTGCTCTGAACTCGGTGTACAATGTCACACATGTAGCTTGGTGCCCTTATGTGGTTAATGTGACCAGGGCACTGCAGGATCGCACCTTAAAGAAAAGAAGAAAATCCCAAGCCTAATAAGACAGCATGGAAAGATAAAATTTAATTATAGGGACCAAAAGAAAGGGGAGCAAGAATTGGAGGTAGGTCTTGCACATGACAAAGGAGCATTTGAGGTGTCTGTGAGTGAGACAGAAGTATATAGAAGCCACAAGTTCTGGCTCATAAGGAATATAACTGTACTACATCTGAAGAAAAGGCCAGCAGAATTTAGGGAGATTGCACAGTTTCCTCAGATGGTAAGATCACAAATCTAAGCGTGTTGTGCAGGCACACATTTTTCTGTCTTTAATTACATGTATAGTTCCTTCTATGGCTTCTTTATATGATTGCATACTTATCACGTCAGTTTTCTTCACTGCTGACCAGCTCATTTCCTTTGATCTAGGAAAACTGACTCTTGCTTATGACCATGCATGGTTTTTCTTCCTCTGTGGTGTGACAGCCCTCTGTTAGCCTAAAAGAAAAAAAGAACAGTAAAAAGTGAGAGGAATATAAGCTAAAAGTGTCTTGTTTGACCTATGGGGATACACAGCCAGCTATCTGTATCCTACAGGAGGTCACCTAAGCAGAAACAGCACAAACAGAAAAACCCCCACATTTTAACTGGAAATTTCTAAGTGACAAAGTGTGAAGGAATTGTCTGCTTCTTTAATTCATCAGACTTGACAGCATTTCTTACAACACTATAGATGGAAGTTTATTTAATATTGTAATAATTAAATTACTTTTTATCCTCTCTTCAAGCAGTTTATTTAGAAGATTTGTTAAACGTGTGTGTGTGTGCATGCGCACACACAAAAGCTCTGAGGTGGAGGTTAACTCCAAAACTAGAAGACCGGGGAGCACAGTGCCAAGACACTGGCACCAGCTACTCCCCAGCCTGGGCACCACACTGCTGGAACTGCACCGGCCACATTTGCTGTGTGGACTTGACAGGGCTGTGTCAGTCCAAGTCCTTAGTGGCTTCCTATTCCACCAAAGAGCCCGAGCACCTCCAGGGCACTACTCCCCTCTGCACTCTGCCATCCTAACCGGACAAGACAGGCACCCACCTTTGAGCAGCCAGGTTAAATAACCATAGCCGTGCTCCCTAACACTGATACCAAAAGCATACCACTGCCACATCCTACACGTTAAAGAATTTTCAAACGTGGGTTTCTCTAGGTTTGCTTTATTCACAACTCAGACTTGGGCCACCACCGCAGTGAATGGCACACTTCCAAAAGTTTCCAAACCTTATATACCCTTTTGCCACCCGTTGTCCCAATCCAAAGTCGCTGTAATTTTCCAGCCAAAGTCTCTGTAATTTTCCAGCTGATTTTCTGTTCTCGTATCATAATCATTCATCATCTTATCTCATCCATTCTCCATTCTCATGTCTCGGTTCTTCTGAGATTGGTGGTCATAGGCAGAAGGTCTCCGGTCACCATCATCACTTATCTTCTTACACTTCAAAGGTACCTATGAATTTCTAAAGAAACTACTCAGGTTATTTCATTAATTTACCTTGTTCTAAAGTTAATCACTTACTCCCATGTCTTAGGTCTAAGATGTATCATCCTTCCTCTGTTGATTCAGCTTGACTGGATTTTAAGCCAGCCGTGAAGCGGGAGTCTCATAGAACAATTAAGCAGCTCATAGATATTGTTTTATAAGCACCTGCATTCTATTAATCATATCTAAACCAATTTCTAATCATTAGTTACATGTCTAATATGAATAGTCTTAAAACAATAAGGCTTAAGGCCTAGTTCCTTTTACACTATACCAACTGGAACTGGAGGAACCTCCCTTTTTCCTCCTTTTTCTCCAAAGAGATCAATCTCAGTTCAACATCCCTGGTGGTGGGAATATATTCCTAGTCTGTGAAATGAAAGCTTGCCAAAAGAGGCCTGAGGATCATCCCTGCCTCAAGGGTGTCCAGGCCTGGCAATAAGCCCTTCCAGGACCCTTTGCACTTCCCTTCCCTGCCACTTTGGTCTCCTTTCCTTTTCCCAACTGCTACCGTTCAGTTTTCTGTTCAGTGTGGACATCTGGTGGTCAGCTGAACAAGGCAAGCTGAACAAGGGATGCAGGGTCTTTTTTCTTACACCTTGGCATAGTGGTAGGAAAACCAAACTTTGCTATGCAGAAAGGATCTGTTTTAATTTCTGTTCCCCCTCTACCTTGCCACTCTTTTTCGCTCCTCCTCAAGCCTCAGGGACCTGCTGCTCCTGGGTGTTTAAAGGAAAGGGCAGGCTGCGCACCCAAGACTGCAGGCTGCTTCTGCAAATGTGCAAAATGCAAATATGCCCAGAGCTGGAGAACTGCAGAACAAGCAACACAACCCCAAGCAATGTCAGTTACACAGATGCTCCATATTGCAAAGAGCAGCTTCAGTTAGTCCTGCCTGGTACAGGTAACTGCTTTTTACTCCTCCTTCTGACAGCCAGGACAATTTGGCATCAGGCAGCGTTTCCAGACAGTGTGTGTAACCTTCCTGGACCACCTCCATCTGCCTGCAGTCCCTACCTCCTCTTCTTCTTGGATACATTTTGTTTTCTCCAGTACAGGTGTCATTTCTTCCTAAGTAAGAAAGAAGGGAGGGGATATTTGCCCTTCTTGCAGTGTTACCGTGTCTACTACATCCTTGGTGGCTGCTGGCACCTCTAGGCTCTGCAACAGTCTCTTGCTTGGGAAATCCCATCGCTCCAGGCAAACTGAGGCACATCCAGTGAATGACCTGACAAGGAGGAAGAACAGCTCTGTTCTACAGGGAAAACACAGACATATATTTTGACCGTTAAAAAGAAGGTGGGTGGGGGAACCCAGATAACACAGTCAGAAAGAAAACCCAAAGACAGATTATTATAATATTCCTAATCCTAGGAAAACACTCAGGAAGGCTGTCTCAACAGAGAGCAGTTCTTGAGTGCTCCAAGGAAAACCCATTAAATCACCAATCAAGATATCAATTACTCAGTGCTTCTGCAGGAGGGCCACTCCCAAGCAAGCTTTTTCTGTGATGCTTAAGTGACTGACCTCCTTAAGAAATATTTTTAGAGCTGCTTTATCAGAGGACAACTGCCTTAGCACTGTGACAACAAATCAGGACACATCTCATCTGCAGGGGGTATCACTGTCCAGTATCTTACTTAAAGAAGGAGTCTGAGGAGCCCATGGAAAGTGCCATAGAAAATGCCCTACAAGACTGCATATGAAACCATCTCAGCAAAACCACCCTGTTTGCTGCTAGAGAAATCATTAATTTCAGTTCCAACCTTTGTAATCAAAACAGACTCTTGTGGAAATTCTCAAGAGAGGCAAGCTGGAATCATGTTCTCGCTGCTGGGAGCTATTAACTCATTTTGCTTCCTATAACATTGACAGAAGGGGATATCTGGAAAACTCTAGAAGAAAAAACTTTCCTTATCTTTAGAAACAGCACAACAGTGACAGCACCATGCAGATCTACCTGAGATGAGGTGAGATGCTCCCCACACCTGAGGGACAAATCAGCTTTCCTGACTTGCTTACTCCACCATCCTCATGTCACACAGCACTTAATAGTGTAGCTACGCAGCAAAACTCATGAGCAATGGGCAAATGGTAAATTTGCAATGGCATAACTGGCTTAGAACCAATGGCAAATTGTCTCACTCATATGGATGCATAAGAAAACAAATTGTAGTCTGAAAAAAATGCAGAAACAGATTTTTACCAGAGATGGCATGAACTTTCTGCTTTTCTCGGTTTTGCTTTGTTTTACAGCCACACTCTGTTTAGCTCCCTTTCCCTTGTTTTCTCTAAAGCATAACCAAGTTGACCAAATCCCTCTGGGACACATTCTTTCTCCAGAGCACTTGGGGATGGCTTTAAGTAAGCCATTGTACCATTCTCTTTCCAGCTGGCCAGAGGTGATAGGGAGTATGATGTACCCAGTCTACTCCGTGACCTGCAGCCCATTCTTGGATGTTGGTTTTTTTTTCAAAAGGACTTTCATTATCTGACTCTAGCTCAAGTGGCACTCCATGGTGACAGATACACTTATTTTTTTCTCCTAGGATGCTACTCCTATTTGTTTTCCCAGCAGAAAACTTCTAGTCACCATGGTGATAGCTGTACCACTGTGAGACTGCAGTGCCTGCCCGGTCTTGCTGGAACCAAAGGAGGCTATGTAACCTGCTGGCTGGGCTTCTCCAAACATGCATTTCTCCCATCACCTGCGCTCTTTCATCACTCAGGATTTGTGAGCATGTTGTATTATTCCACAGATCTCACACTGCCTAACTACTTGCCTTATGGCTTCCAAAGACAAGCCTAATCTGTTCTCCGTCCCAGTAAGAAATCCAATCCCTTGCAGCATGCCCAGCAGTTTTGTGGGCCCACCTGGCTGAACTGAAAACTGAGTATTTGTGGAGAGTTTCTTTAACAGGGCGAGATCAGATACTATTAAGTGATGATGAAGCGAGGGGTTTCTGGGGACCGGGAGTGTTTCTGAGTGATGGACCAGCAGGTGATCAGTCGATAACGTCCTGAGTAGCCTATTGGGCTGGGCATGCAGACCCCAAGGAGAGATGGATTGTCGGAGTTAGTGGAGGGAGTGCAAAAAAAAAGCCATGTGTGTCCAGGCAATGTACGAAAGGGGGCAGCAAGGGATATTGACGGCTGCACCAGTGGACCCCTGCCACCTTAGACCCCTTATTAGAGGGCTATCAGGTGCTTTAAAAATAGATGTCCAGTCCCTCAGAGAAAGGATTCAGGGGGCCACTAAGCGCAAGCAACAAAGCCCTCGGAACCCGCCCGCCCGCAACCGCATCCGGAGGCTGGTGGAATTGCTGGAGGGGAAAACTAGGGACCAGAGGGAAACACCGGCAACCGCAGCCCCTACCCCAGGAAGGGAAGCTTAACCATTTTGCGGCATTGCAAGGGGAACTGGAAGAGTTAACTAGAAGTTGCAGTTTGGGGTTCAGGCCGCCCACTCTGCGTGCTGAATTCTTGCCAATCAATGGTCTGCTGGTAAGGAACCTTATACACATATCCCTGTGGGTCCAAGACAGGTAAGTTTAGAATTCTTAATTGTTACAGAGGCCCAAATTAGTGTTCTAAATAAGCAGCAAGCTGAAGGCTTAGGAATCAAACCATCAAGAAAGACTGTAAACACAATAGGAGTGATGGGGGCAGCTCGAACTCAACTTTAGCTACCTGGGGAAAAGAGAATGACGGCTGTGGAAGCGGCTTTGAGCCCTCATAAGGGAAACGTATTAGGATTCGATGTGCTGGTGGGCAAGCAATGCTATCTGCCCAATGGCAGGGTGTGGCGTTTCAGAGGCAGAGGGACAGATGCTACCCATGTGAAAACTTTGCGGGTTGCTCCTGCAGTACCGCAATCTAGAGTAACCCGTGTTTCTCAATATCCGCTGCCAAACGGGGTATTTCAGAAGTAATTAATGACTTTGAGAAAAGACAGATCACAAGTCACACACATTCCCCATATAACTCCCCAGTTTGGCTAGTCAGTAAACCAGACAGGAGGTGGCATTTAACAATCAATTGTAGGAGATTAAACAGTAATACTCTACTAACTGCTGCTGTCCTGAGCATAACCTCAGTAGTAACATCAATGCAGGCAGCTGCCCACCCATGGATGGCTGCTTTAGATGTTGTATTGGATTTGTGTGATGGGGTTTTGGTAGCAGGGGAGGGGCTGCAGGGGTGGCTCCTGTGAGTAGCTGCTGGAAGCTTCCCCGGCTCCAAGTCAGACCTGCCTCTGACCAAGGCCGAGCCCATCAGCGATGGTGGCAGGGCCTCTGGGATAACATATTTAAGAGGGGAAACCTGCAGTGGAAAGGGGATTGGAATGTGAGAGAAACACCCATGCAGACACCAAGGTCAGTGAGGAAGGAGGGGGAGGAGGTGCGCCAGAGGAGGGGATGCCCCTGCAGCCCGTGGAGGACCTCATGCTGGAGCCTTCAGATGCCCCCGAAGATGGCTGTGACTCTGTGGGAAAACCTGTGCTGAAGCACTCTGTTCCTGAAGGACTGCAGCCCACGGAAAAGACCCACGCTGGAGCAGTTTTTGAGGAACTGCAGCCTCTTGGAAGGACTCATGTTGGAGAAGTTTGTGGAGGACTGTCTCCTGTGGGAGGCACCCCAAGCTGGAGCAGGGGAAGAGTGTGAGGAGTCCTCCTGATGTACTTAAGCCACCTTAAAAAGGACACAAAGGTCTCGTGAAACAAGATACCCTTTGTATACACAAGGCATGCCTTGCTAACAACTGTGCCCCTGAAAAAGAACTAAAGGACTGATAAGAACGGAACATCCTACCCCAGGAGGCGCTGAAAGTTGAATAATTGCTAACAGCCATGAAGTCAGGAAAGATCTTCAGTAACTGGGGGAAAGGTAAAGGCGGCAGGGGGAGATCACGACCACTGACTCAATTCAAGACCAAAAAGTCTTACTCCCCCACTCTCCTTGAGCATGCGCTGCAGAATAAAAGAACACTACCTTTTATTGGAAGTGGGGAAAACTTTAGCTCAATAGAAACTGTGGTAGATAAGCAACTACCAGTAATAGTTTTGGGGAAGAACTTTGGAAACTAAATATGTAAAACTAAACTGTATAAATTGCTTGCCCGTTTAGGCATGAGGTGTGGTAGCTTTGTGGTTTACCACCTAGCCCCCATCTTTGTGCAAACATACCTGGAATAAAATATCTCTGCTCTGTGTGTATATTGGGTTTCACACACCAGGTAAACGACCCCACTTTTGGAACAACGCTCCTGCTGAGGAGAAAGGAGCAGCAGAGACAATGTGTGATGAACGGAGCACAACCCCCATTCCCCGTCCCCCTGCACCGCTGGGGATGAGGAGGTAGAGAAAACCCAGGAGTGGAGTTGAGCCAGGAAGGAGGGAGGGGTGGAGGGAAGGTGTTTTAAGATTATTATTTTTTTTACTTCTCATTATCCTGCTCTGATTTGAATGTTAACAAATTAAATTGACTTTTTTTTCCCCCCAAGTGGAGTCTGTTTTTTGCCCATGACTATAAGTGGTGAGTGATCCCTCCCTGTCCTTGTGTCAACCCATGAGCTTTTCTTTATATTTTTTCCTCCTCATCCCACTGCGAGCAGCCTTGTGGTGCTTTGGGCTTAAACCATGACAGATGACAAGGGTATGTTTTTTATGATTCCCCTAATGGAAGAGGATAAACCCCAGTTTGCCTTTACTTGGGAGGAGACACAATACACCTTCAATCGACTTCCCCAAGGATACAGACAGTATCACAGATCAGTTCCTTAAGCTGCTGAGTGCTGACCTCTTCCTATTAACAGTGCCACAGCCTTTCACACTACTCACAGGAAAAGAAAAGATTCCTGCCTGGCTAGTTTACTGAGCCCTTTATACTCTGAAGCATTTGATGATGTATAGCTACAAACCTAATTTTTGTTCAGAATAAATTCACAGACCAGCTGTCCAAAATCTCGGGGAACAGAAACCTTTTCCGTGTACCCCCAGTTACTGGCAGCAATTGTTCTAGTTCCCTCATGTTACATTACTTTGCTCATTTCCCCTTGGTTAATTTTCTGTCTTTTGGTCTCTGAGGCCAAGCAGCTGTTTAAAACAAGCCAAGCCTGTGATATATTAATTTCATTACTAGCTAACATATTCACAAATAATTACTGAAAACCAGCTAAATATACAACTGCTGCTCTTCATAAGACACTATGCAACTAATATTATTTTGCAAGGCAGGTAATAAAAAGGAAAGAGTTTTATTCTTTGCAAAGAAAAGCAGCATTTGAATAATCCAATGAAATATGCTTCTATTATATAAATGGAAATTTTGTATAGACAGAAATATATATGGACTTACATAAATGCATGCTTTCCTTCTAAAGAAGGTGACTAACAGTTTCTTAAGTATAACATGTATCTAATAGCACATCAACAAAAGGTGTACCGTGTCCTAAAACTTTGTATTATAAAAGCAACCTCCTGGGATGAAAATATTTGATTTTGTATGGACTATAAGGAAAATTTTGTCCTGTTAAAAAATTAACTCTGTGATGCACTGTTCTCATACCTTTATTTTTCCTTGAAACCTAATCTAATAATGACATACCCTGTGAATACTGCTCCAGAGTATATTTTCATTACAGTCTTTTGTGAAAACAGCTCAACATGTATTGCAGTTTCAAGTTTTCACCGTAAACCTGTAGAAACAGAGATACGCAGATCAGATCTCCTTAATGCTCAGCCCTTAGAATTCCAGTTGTGTCTTCTAATGAGATCTGTTCTCTGCGATGTTGCTTGAGAATATGTAACGCTGTAAGCACATTTTAGTGGGGGGCCAACAGCCTCTGAATACTCATTCTGTTGATTATCAATCAAATCGGCTGGGCTTACACAGGGATCAAGGAACACCGCCTGCTATTTCCTCCAGGCCTGATTCTGAACTGCCATACACAAATGAGTACCAAAAAACTAATACATTTGCGCGAACAGAAATTAAGGGGAAATGGTAACATTCTCCATTGTTAGCATCGGAGTAGATTGTTACCCTGGCAGCAGCAATAGCAAGAAACATCATGTTGTATGCACCCCAATAAACATATCCTTTACTTTTTTCTTCTCATGTTTCACATGCTATTTTTCTAAACTATCACCTAACCACACTGGTAAGTATATTCCTTACTAACTGCTCTGATTTTATATTAACTTCTGCTGTCATATTACTAGGTTACTCCTGTTGGAACTTCACGTTATTTCCTTTTAAGCAAAAGATCACTATTGCCTGGTTTAGCAGATACAGCATATCTCTGACTCTCTTTATAAGAGAGTCACTACGGTATTTCTGAGTGGAGCTTCTTTGCCACCAAACCTGAAGTTCAACATATGCATGTCAAACAAACGACTGTAACCTAAACTTTGCTTGCTTGCACTTCTTTCTATTCAATACCACTGGCTACAATTAAGTGATGTGTCTCAGGAAAGGGATGCCAATTCATTTCCTACCAGATCCTCTTTTCTATTACTCCATAGATCCTCCTCTAGCTTCTTTTATGGAAAAGCAGAACTGCAACTGTTTGAACTGTCCAGGGAAGAGGAGGTCTAAGGAAAGTGTAACTCTTTCTGAAATGACTGACTTGCTCCCAGCCCTAATTATTTCTGACTTTCTACCAACCTCTAGTAAAAAAAGTCCTCCTGTATATGTTAAAATAAGCAAGCAGCATAGTTTTTCACATGTATTCTGTCTTGTTTCCGTACTTTCAATTTTGAGTAGGTTGGCAAGATTAGAAATGTGGAAGATGGCCCAGTTCTGAAAGACACAGCAAAGAAAATGTTAGTGTGTTTTTGTCTATTAATAGAGAAATAGTAAACACTCTATCGCAGTTGCACATACAAAGAGAAATAAAAAAGTCTCTGCCCAGGAGTGTTGGCTGTCCAAATGTGTTATACCTTTATGGTTAAATAGAAAACAAAGTATCAAGGTGGTTGCTTTAATGCCTCCCACAGTAGCTTCAAAACATACTTCTGTCGTTAGAGGCAACATTATCAATAGATGGATCATTCATACAAATGGGGTCAGTCTGTTTGATTGACAACAAAATGATCTTTGAACTTCTTTGCCCACATCATTCACTCCATTCTGAATCACCAGCCTTGAACTTTCATCTTCCAAGAAAAAAAAACACATTTAAAAAGCAGTGAGGCATCCCAAATGTAAATGCTATTGAGTTATCAGACAATAAAGAAAAGGCTATTTCATCTTTTGACCACTAGATCAAACTTCAGGGCTTACAGAGGATCCTGCTATAATACCAAGACAGATGCTTCATTTTCTTTGTTGCTCTCTGGAATGGACTGGCTCCAGATGCTGCTTTCCACTGCAGCTAGAAGTCCACCTAAGAACCACCTCCCCTTCCAACCTCTAGACTTCACAGGGCAGGGGAGAAAAGCACTAACAGGAAGCAGAAAATCCTGCCCCACAGTGTCACTGGTGCTCAGATTGCTTTGGCTACATAAATAACTGATGAAAAACAGCTGCTTTATTCACATTATCTTTTACATTTTTCTTCCTGAAAAGTAATCTCCATGAGAGAAGGACAGTGTATTTACTTGGCTTATAATGAGACATCCTTTTGGATCATACTGTAGCTAAAAGTTTCTAATAAAGGAGAAAGAAAAAAACATATTCCAGAAGAGCTTAATGCAGCACAGTGGAATAACAGCAGTGTTTGTTGGTATCAAACAATACACTTTCTGGCACTAAACTCTTGCTTCTAAACTCCCTGAACTTTATCAGTTTTTATTGTGAAGTGTCATCTTGGCAGATGCCAAACAAAAGTAACCTTGTAAATACACTAGTTCCCTTGAAAATCCTTACCAACTGTGTTCTCAAGCTAAAAACCAGCTGATGACACAGGACCTCTTGACCATAAAGCACAGGTTAGGATACAGTTGCTTGGCAGAAGCAGGCTATCTGGGTCTGATGCAGCAGGGAATGCATCTCTAGGGATTAGCCTCTCCCTTTATGTGGGGAAAATCTGCTCAGCATGACCAAGAGGAGACAGAGAAGAGCTGAGAGAAAAAGCAGACACTGGTACACTACCAAAGGATTGTTCTTTTCCAGCAGACATAGTGCAAGAAGCCCACAAGAGGTCCTGCTGCACACAACTAGTACAAGGAAAGCCACCCAGTGACAGGGAGAATTCCCCAGAACAGAAGTCTTGGAAAATGAATGACATTTTGCATGTTATCCGAAAAAGTTCTTTTTAATGCTAGATCAAGTACCAGTTTCAGCTCTGTCAAGGAAGGCTGAAGAAAAAAAAAAAATCCACCCCCCCCCCAAAACACATGGAGGCATAGGTTCTTGCTTGCTCTTTTAGAGATGACAGTTGTAAATAGGCTTTTGCGCAGTATTGCATGCAACTGACTGTTCTTTTCAAGATGAGGCCATGAAGCTGTACCCAAGTAGGAGAAAAGGGAAATATTTGGATGATAAGGACAGATATTCTTGTGGGCTTAGCCAGACATCTAGATTCTTTTGGACAAGTTGGTTCATATGGGTCCGTAAGGCCCAGTTTTTGTCTCTGCACCACAAGAAGAAAGTGCACCACAAAGAAATAAGTAATGTTTGAGCCATTTATACAGGAGACTTTGATGTTGCTTCTGTCCCCATTAAGCACTGAGCATCTGTCAGCACTGAGCTGGGATTTTCAGTCCTGGCTGAACACTCAACTTGTAGAGTTAATGAGTTCTTGTCACTCCTCATTTCAGGGAGTTTGTGATGTTTCCTTCAGGAGCTGGTTAGCCATAGAAGAGTTGGTCATTTTCTCTCTCATTTGCTACAGATAGGTGTGAACGGCTGTTTCCAAGCCAACAGTTTAACAGTCTGACAGTAGCTCAGGGTGTTCAAAATTAAAGCTCAGCACAGTGGCTGCACCGAGTGATGGAGCAGAGGGTACAGTGCACAGTAAGACTTGTATCGCTCTAACGTCAAACATTGAGTTCATTAATGCCTACAGGAGCAGTCTGTGGCTTGCCCAGGGCTAGGGAGTTTGCATTCCCCTTTCAAGCCCTGCTGCCCAGCTAGTGTGCCAAGGCAGCAGCCACCTCCTCCGTAGCAATCACTCTGGTATGTGCTGCCTTTTCTTGGTGAGAAGCTGGCCCACGAGACAACACACAGAGCCCGCACTCTGGACCGAGGCTGCATAATGCTATTTTTCCTTTTATTTACAAGGGCTTCATTCCAACTGCATAAATAACAAATCCATTTCTAAACCAGACTAGTAGTCAAACAGTGGAGGAGGGAAGGAGAGAAGTTATTTTTACAGGTAAGCTAACCCTTTGTTCAACCCTCTGGCTTTCCCTAGAACTAAAAATGTAAAAAAGCAAGTTAACAAGAATAGCAAACATTGCATCATGGAAGCTCATTTACTTACCTTATTATCATATCATCCTACTTCCAGAAGATGTGGAAGAGGAATGCACAATTTTCCCCAGCTTTTTGCATAAATTAAGTCCTGTCTATAAGCCTCAACAATGGTGGAAGGATGTAGAAGGGAAGATGAGAAAGACCTCACCTGATGAAAGCTGGGAGGTAAGTTTATGAACTGCAGAAGCAGTCTCCTCCTTTCAAAGTTAGCCTCTTCGTTCTCCTCCACCCTAACTCAGTGAATGGGAGAGGAGAGGAATCCTCCTCCACTGTCAGGGCTCAAGGCCCTCGTGATGGTGCTCATGGAATATGTAACTTGGTGACTTCTAGCACCTTGTACCAACAAACAGGCTGTAGTTAAGGACAGTATCCCCGTTGATGAAGGTTAGTTCAGCATGTTCTTACAGAATTAAAAAATTAAATACTTCTCTGAAAAGGCATGGACAGAACATAAAAACCAGCTTACCTGAAAACTGAAAAGATGCAGTGCAACAAACAGATATATTTGTTCTTACTTCTTTTCTTTTTTAAATAACAGTGGCAGGATAATTGCAAATACCTTTTTTGCCAGGTATATGGTTTTGCTTAGTGATTTTGCATCCAGGGTATTCTACAGCTACAGGTTCTTTTTTTCCCCATCAGATTCTTCCTAGGATAAATAGAGTGACTAAGCATTCAGAGCTACTACAAACTTATTAGATGTGTAACACAGTGAACTACTTCACAGTCATAAACATAATCCATAAAGCAAACACACAGGGAGACTGTTTTGTTCACAGCTGTACTTGAAAAGAAGCCTCATCTTTTTTTCTTTTGGGCATCTTCCTATTTCAAAGTGGATTGTGTTCTCCATTGTTACCCTTTTTAAAAAAAGCAATTATAAAAATGACTTAATAAAAACATGTTTTTGTATTTCAACACAGTTTGTACAACAGTTTCTCAAAGACTATTCTAGAAAAGTCAGCTTGATCAACCTAGTATAAGAAGGTGGTCAAGTATGGAAAATTAGAGTAACAAAACTCTATAGTAAAAATAACAGGGTCTTTAGCATGTAGTGGTTAGTTGTAAACAACTGAAAGAAAAAACCTCCCTAGAAGTTGTAAAATAGTCCAAGCTACATAGCTACTGTATTTTTGTAGCAGGTGTGTTTGCTACCACAGCCTTGATTTTTATTATTTTATATTTTTTAAATAACTTACAATAATAGTGAGTTTGCCTACCAGCAGCCAACTCAAAAACATAATGGAAAAAGAAAAAAACCACAGCCACCGTTACAGTGGTGGGGAGAAACTTTCCCCAGCAGCCAATTTGTTGTGCCCAGTCCTTTCCCTTCTTAGTAATCCCGATCAGACAAAGTTCCTGGCTATATTCAGCTTCTTAGGAATAGAAGTTCTCCAATGCAGACTTGGGTTTCACTGAAAGGAATGGTGATTTTTTTTTTCCCCTCCATAATCTACTAGCAACCCTGCAAGTCCTTGTAGCAGCAAGCTGGAGCAAAAGGAAGGGGAAAAATATTCCATCCAGGTGTGAAATGATTCATAGGCAGCATCTGAGCTCTTCAAAGGATTATGTCAGCACTGTCCTCAATCAATACTTAAGCCTGAATAACAGCCGAATGGGCTGTGTTTTTATCTCATCTGTCAGATGTGAGAAGCTGCCTGTTTGTTCTTGAGTTAACTTCTTTCATCTTTGCTGACACAATATCACAACTGACTGCATGGACATCACTTTGAATAACACTCGGTTTTAAGAAAAATAAACCAAGCCATGCCCCTTGGTAATCCACATAAAGTAGCAACAGCAGACACAGCAGCCATCTTGTGCACTAGACTCTGCCCAGAAGCGCTGACCTGAAAGGAAGAGGGAAACGTAAATAAGTAAAGACAATCATTAGCATGATGTAAATCTTCTCAGACAGCTTCAGAGTGCCTCAGATAAGGATCCTGTGAAACTGAGGTTCACGTTATCACAGATTTTCAAGTTCAGACTCTTTGTCTGTCCATTTTGCCACCCTGTGCAATGTGGAGTGTCTGTGCACTGGTGTGAGTAACTCTCCCTTTCTGTCCTCTCCCCAAAATAACTGGGATTTATCAGATGGAATTGTTATATCCCCTTGTGATATCCCAGGAAAAACTAACACGGCCTGAGGAGAATCCTTAGGGTTGTGGTATACAGTTGTCTCTCTGCAGTGCTGCAGAGTGGATCACAAGAGTTGGGATGTTATATACGTGGGTACCTTTAGGTGTTAATGTACCAGCTGCCTGCAACAGTGACAAGAACACATAACTAATGGTCAGTTCCTTGGGATATCAGTAGTTTTAAGACTAAAGTGGATGGCGTAGGGGTGAAAACACAGACTATTCATACACCTGCTTAATTCTGTGTCTCCCTCTATGCACCCGATTAGCTTTGTTTGCTGCCATGAATCCAACTTAAAAAAACAAACCAAAAATGTTGATTGGCAAAGCACGAAGTAAAACACTGCCATAATGGTTCATGTATCCTTCCACAATTAGTAAAATGAAAGAGTTGGTGAGGCTATGTTGAACCAGCAGTAGAAGAAAGCCAAAACCAGGATTTTGCTTAAATTTGTTTTTCCCAGCCTGGACTCTGAATTGTTACCCGTTTCATGAATGTGTTTGCCCCAGAGTGTTCTTTGTGCAAGCCTCATTCCTGTCTGAAAGGGTAGGTGCATAAAAGGATGCAATAGCTGCAAAAACATCTGCTTGGAAACCAGAGTGCTCTGTATGGTACTTGTGAGGAAGTAGAGATTTCTCTGAAGTTTAAAAAATATTTTTCCTACACTGAATAACACAAGAAATTAAGACACAAAATTACTTATTCTAATTCCCATCCCCTAAGGGAGAGAAGGCTTGAGGGGGGTTAAGATAAAGACTGACTGTTCTCTTTTTTCTAAGAGTCCCAGATTGGAGGGGGGATTTACAATGATGCTGTGCCCCATCTGTTGAAACATGTAGCGTGCCATTTGATTATAGCTGTTTGATGCTTGCTCTGTATCCCATTCTCTTTATTTATTGATGTGGGTAACCTCTGACACAAACCTTAGCGTCTTCCATCTGTCCTTTTCAATGTGATTCTCGGGACCTTCACTTTCATAGGAAGCCAAGTAAAGTGCTGCAATCAGAAGCAAATACAATGTTAGGCCTACTGGCGTTTTAAAATTTGCTCTCCCTAGAAAGCGGACTGAAGTTAAATGAAGCAGGCTTGTATTATCCATCCCTCAGATTAGGGTTCTAGAATCCCATTAGGAAGTATAGCATTGCTTATAATTACATCCAGACAATACTAACAAACAGTGCATGAGAACAAAGACTACCCTGGGGGGGGGGGAAACAACTAGCAAAAGCACAAGAGTGGAAGAAAACACTCAAAAGAAAGAACTAAGCCCAGGGATATGGTGCTTTGTAAGCAATCAGCGAAGTCCCTGTTTTCTTTCTCAAGCAGCACCCCTTAGTGTAAAGCATCCTGAAAGTCCATATGAATACACTTCAGATGATATTTACAGGGACCACATATCCAATCAGTTTTTAATCCCATTTCAGAGAAAAGGATAATGTCAATTCTCACAGACCACGTGCACATAAAAAGACATATCTTATTTTCTCTCATTTGTAAAGGAGAAGCGTTTTTTACTTGCCAGACAGAGATGTCTCAGGACAAAGTCTTTCTTTCCTGTGAGGAAGCAATAACTTAACATTGAAAGAGACTAAGCAGTAGCCAGTGACACCACACCTGCAGGAAGTCCAGAGCTCCTTACCATCATCACTGAAGACTGGGACAGTGAGCAAGTACTGCAGAATCTTCCGATCCCTTTCAAAAGGACACTCCACTTGCTTCCACATCATAAATTCACTGACTTGTTTTGCCAATTCCCAAAATTTCTGTCAGAATAGAAGAGAAAACAGAAGAGGTGCTACATATTAAACAGTAGAATTTACCCTGAACATTTTTTCAAAAGAGAGAAGGAGCTTCGTTTCAAGTCCAAGGCTTGGATTCTCCCTGGCTTTTAAGCTAGAATTGAACATGATCTGACTCAACTCAGCTTCTAACTTTTGCATTTCTGTTTCAAACTGGGATGCGTTCCCACTCCTCCACCATGGTAAAATTGTTGTAATATATGAATATAAATAGCAGATCATGATCTGCACCCAGTTTCTTTTCAAGGAGCTGATAACTCTCCTTATGCCCAACTTTTCACTTCGATGATGCTCATGCTTGTCTGTTTCACAGTGAAATATTTAGTAATTTTCATATCAAAAGTCTGTAGATGCTTAATACTGACATTTCAAAATCCAGATACTCCATTTTAGTTAGTTAATCTGAAATGCTCAATTTTCTTGCTGGAAATTTATGCCATTCCCTATGTAGTGTGTTGATGTCATTCACTGACAAACTCTTTCAGTTAAGGTTTAACATGCCTCAAGTGCACATGGAATCCTTAAGTAAAAGGACATTCCAGATAATCACATAGTCTAGCTTTAGAACCAGGCTAATTAAAGCCAATGACTACAAGTGAAATGCACTGTAATTTCATGCAAATGACCCAGGCTTCTTGAAAGCACCAGAAAACAAATCATTGGCTAATCCACACTGTCAGATAACAAGCGTGAAATTGGAGGCAGAAGAACTACTGAAAGACAAGGGACTCAAAACTCCTTCACTGCTGCTCTATCACATGTTTCTTCAGAGACAATCTGTGACTTACAGTTACGAAAATACTGCATATATATCTTGAAAAAGGATGAACTTGGCTTTCACACGTGGAATTCAAAAAAAAGCTCTAAAATACTAATTTGAATGATTTTGTTGTTAAGTATAATAAACCTGTGAGTTGAAATGTTTAGATGAATTTGAGCACTGGGAAAAAGTTCTGACTTTTTTCCCCACTAAAAAATTGTGAATATTGAAAGGGTTTCTAGAAGCATTCCATCTTCAATAAAACTGCTTTTTCCTGACTACCTCCCAGCTCCTGTGAGAATTAACAGATACACTCAAATTCCAGTCTAATCTTGCTCTCCCAGAATTCAGTGGAAGCTGAACCATGATCTGCTTCAGTTTTCTGTTACAGGGGCTGACCCTGTATCAATAACACACTCAATGCTCTACTTACTTCAAAATTGACATGACCATTTGGAAGACGATTGGCACAACCCTCATTGAGGAAGTAAATATCTTTGATCAAGAGGCTGAAGAAAGGTATTACAATCTAAAGAAAGAACAACATTATTCTCAGTCTGGTCCTGAATCAAAACATAAATGCTCTACAGAGAAAAATAAAAGGAAGTCAGGTGTACAAAAGGTAAGCAAAATACCAAAGGGCTAAGATCTGTATAATACCTCTCTCTCTTTCATGACACAGAAATGTTGCATTCACTACATTTTAAAATACATGATGTTTCTCTATAAAGAAAGTCTTCCCTTGGATGGTAAGCTAATCCCTATAGTTGTATTTCCACCTTTGTGCCAAACTGCTTCCATTACCTTGAACTCTTCTTGGCATGTAGCTCCCATAATTAAAGTACCTGTTGGCACTCTACTGCTTGTCAACTGTGTCTATAAGGCATGTTTAGAACAACAATATGCCTAACTAATTTAATTTCTATGTCATGTCCCTCTTGTTTTCACTTTCTCATTCTTCCTTGTAGATTCCAGAACATAAGAGCTCAGAGGTGCCTACTTACACATAATTCCTAAAAGGTATCTTAGTGCAGCTCTCTCTCTTGACAGGGACTTGCTTGGTAAATGAGGGGAGATGCACATTAAAGCACAGCATGGAAAATCTGGGGCTAGCAGCGCAAATGTCTTTTGAACTACAATTCCATGAGCTCATGCAAGAAAATGAACTTCATCATTGACTGGTTCAAAATGAAGCATTGCCTGCCAACTAAACAAATCAAAGTATTTTTCTTTGGAGAATGCAGGATCATTCTTAAAATGATTGTATTTTAATTTGCATCTTACAAAAATTTTCACAGCTGCACATCCCTGTTGCAACTGGGGATAAGACAAATATCACTTATCACTATTTCCATGGAAGACTTCACTGCACCATTTAGTTATCTGTAAGTTCTTTCTCTGAAGTCTTAAAACTCACTTTTCTCTGAAAAGAAGCATCTTACGTTTAAACTTCTGGTACTTTGAATGATATGTGAACAGACCCTTAGGACTCAGAAAAAAATCCCTGTTTTTATTTACACATATGTAACAACAATATAGACCAGCAGACTGCACATGGATTTGCTTCATCCTGCCCCATAGTTTATATGAGCACCAAGGTCAGGTTTATTAAACACAGCATGATGTCCTAATATTATAAGCAGTTGATGAGCAACTGCTTCTAAGCCGGGAGCAACTAGGAAGCTATTTGGTTCCTTTCCACAAGAAACACAATTGAGATTCTGCATTAAAGTGTGACGAAATCCAGTTTATTTCTCAAAAGTTATTTTATTTTAAAGAGTAAAGAAAGATGCCACCTCTGTTAATGCATAGTTCATAGCCACTCTTGAATCTGGAAGGTGGATTTCAAACCACTGCATTACACAAACACCTGATTCACCTCACCATTTCTACTAAAAAACTCCAGAGTATATTTAAAGCTCATCTAAAGACTGTACCCAGGAAGGGGACTCCACAGAATCTAGACAGAAGCTCTGTCTAGATTTGCGTTTTAAAGTACCTTTTCTGAGTAAATTTTAAAGCTTTTTCCACCCTAAACCATAAACCATTTAAAAATTAGCACGAGTAGCAGCTATAAGAACAAATCACTAGCAACGTCCTTTCAGTCCTTAGCCTTTCCATCTGTATTACTGGTTTGTGAGATAAAGTTCTCTGTCAAAAAAGAAATGAGCTGAGGCAATGTACTTATTTTATTTATATAATCAAAACAATCAATTATGTTTGCAGCTTTCAGTCAGCACCAAACTGAAGTGGCAGCCCTAAGATGGCCATTTTCATTGTGCCACCTGGTTTCCTCAAATATTCCATTTACTTTCTTGGTAGCTTACAGGTAATATTTAGACATTCCCAGTAAAGAGGGATTCAGTTTTGAGGCTTTTTATTCTTTTTAAAAGCCCAGCAGGGGTAGAGTTGCTGAGAATCAGAATACCAAGACAAAAGCTTACCATGCAACTTAACAAGCACATTTCATTTTTGCCCACTGCCAAGTCATTTGTAAACATACCTTCTCTCTGTTGCTATGAGCTGTCAAAGACCTCTGAGCGGCTCCACGCAGAGCAGTTCGGTAATTATAAAAATTGCTAGAAGGGTCCATCTGATGCTACAAGGCATGAAAAAATGTAAGTAATGAGCCAGCGTCATCACCACACAAAATTCTTTTTCACTTGAGCAACTATTTTAAAAAGCAAGAGGTTTGCTGAACAGTACCACAAATATGGCCTTTCAGAGGACTGCAGTATCTCTTTATCTGTTCATTCAATCAGAAGAGAACCTTGTTTTAAAAAAATGTTCACTCAACACAAGGGATCCAATACAAGTCAGGGGCATGAGAGCAAAGGCAGGCTTCATGGACCTTCTTTCTCCCTCCACAAAGAAGATAGCTCAGCTTTAATTCAAAAGCCAAAATCATGAAACTAAGACAACAACAGGTCTTGGCACTAATATTCTGCTCTTCCTAGTATGCAGGTTTCTCAGAGCTGATTCAGTTGGAATGGCAAAGTAAGATCAGACACCTAAAGCTATTAGTGCCCCCACCTCATTGCTCCAAGACTGACTGTTGCACTTCAATGACTAGGATGACTGCACGGCTCACAAAGCACATCCTTAACCAGCAAAGTCCAGCCTGCATAATAAGGTTGAATGAAATAGGGCTGTAATCTTAAGAGCAACTTCCTGAGCTGTGCAGCCACCCTTGACACAACAAAGGCTATTTCCCACCCAAGAGTGGGGGAAGGAAGTGTGAGGTGGCTACAGCCAGCCAGTTTTAATCTATTGTCATAACACACGTCAAATCTCCTGATGATGTTAATAAATATTTCATGCTTGTGTCACGTACAAAACATTACTTTTCTTTATCTTACTAATAAATAACCTGAATTCTCCGATTATCATTTACAGCAGGATAATTAACTTGTTGGTAAATAATCTGTTGGGTAAATCACAAACTCATACACTGCTGCACCTACATGATCTTTGACAAAGGTCTCTACTACCTCAGGGTAATTGGCAATCAATCGGTTCAAGACAAATTTCTCTGAAAGCGCAAGGCAGCTGCCTTACAGCTGAACTTGATTTTCAAAGGCAAAACTGCATTAGGTCAATCCACACCATCCCTCTCAAATACATTTCCCTTTCAAGAGGTTACCTATATTTTTCATTTTTTTTTTAAATAATTCTTAGGAGTGGGGTTTGGGAATTAAAATAAAAATTACTTCAATTTCCTTCTTCCAAATCAAAAGAGCACAAGTCAGCTGAACCATTCTTATTACATCTTCTATAATTTCCATTAAGGCACAAGCATACTAAATTAAATATGTCACAATGAAGCCAAACTCGCATTTTAGAGCGGGTAAAAGTAAAATGCTATTAACAGCCACATGACCAAATATTGGCCAAACTTACCTCAAGAATATAAAATTTGGCTGTCTTCACTTTTGCCCAAGTTTTCTTTAACCGAGACACAGGACTCATGTTCATGCCGGCTTGATATGAGAGACACAAATTGTTGGAGTATTTAAAAAAAAAGTCTTTAAAGTAGCCAAGGCTAGTAAGTATTTCTAAAGCAAAGGAGCTATTAACAATAACAAATACTTTCAATGGAGCTACTCAGAAATCAGACTCATTTTCTTGAAATTCCAACATTAAAAACAACTTTGGAAACAAAATCAACATCTTTTACACAATGAAGGCTCTAAAAAAAATGCTCTGACATTATTTAATGTGGTTTTGGTAAAATATGAATATACAGTAGAAAAGTGCAAATGAGTTTTCTCAACATCTCTTACATATTTCATTGAAAACTACACATATCTATGAAGTTTTCACATTTCAAATTAAAGAAACATTCCCAATATTTTCCTATGAGATATAAAAAAGGTGTGGAATTTTTAAACCACTAGGATATTTATGGTGTGACAGAAATGATGGAAGACATCAATCCTCCATATTACAGGAAGAGTTTCTATTCCAATTTAGCACTGAAGTTGGTTTCAAAAAGTGGGGATTTAGATCTCTCAACAGTTGCAATGAAAACTTTGTTTTTCTGTAATTTACACTATGGCAGTAAATAATTTCTTACATACATAAGACTACAATAACGTTGAGCAATTCACCAGTTCCCCTCCCAACTTCACACTGCTGAGCTGCTAAGCAGCACACTTTTTTTATGAAGGACCACGCTTCCTTTATCTGGATTCAAACAAGGACAAAATGTCTCAGGACATATACTCACAAATAATAGCCATTAAGGAGTTAAAGTTGCCGATGTTAAAACATTCCCGTGCCACATCAATGAAATATTCTATCACTCTTGCTCTGTACTTCTTCTTCACAGGCTGCAAGAGATGCCATTGGAGTGTTACACTCAGCAGGAAACAGAGCACTCCGACCCATCCCCAAAAGAAACAACACCCCTGTTAAAAGTCTTTTCTACATGTACCACAACTTCACACTATGGTTTACATATAGAGGAAGCCGCACTATTGTGTTCAAAAACCCTCAGGACAGCAAAGACAACCCAGATACCGGGCAGGTAGACAGCAAGGATAACAGGTAAAGAGGCTCTGCCAAGAAGAAGGGTACGAAGAACAATAGAGCAGAGAAGGTGGTCAGCACAGAAGAGAGAAAAGATGCCTCCATTCACAAGGGGCATTCAGAGGAGAGAAGGGCAGGCCAGACGCATTCCTGTGCCAAGAGGGGCTAACCCAGCATAACATCACCACAGTGTCACATTAACAAGGCTGAGGCACGAGTACGATGCTGAAAACACGGCACTTCAGCCCTGCGCTGACTTCAGCCACATGTGAAAAAGTACAGAGCTGAGAGAATGAAAAAGCAAAGGGCACTCTGAAGGGGCACCAAACCTGAGAAGGCTTCACAGTTTTAGACAACTAGACTAAAAAAACCCCAAACAACCTCTTAGCAGGAAAAAGTCCTTGCTCACCATACAGATTTCAGTTGCAACCAAGTAACTGAGCCTGTTAAACCATTCCACATAGGCTTCCAGATTCCGGGTCTTCTTTTGATCTCTGTAGCAGCTCTGCAGACAGAAGAAAAATAACAACCTTTAGTGTCATCTTAAATCTTTTCCCTGAGACACACCTTTTGGCTTTCTGCCCTGCTATCCCCAAACACTGTCAAGTAACCAGGAATAACTCAATTACCCAAAATGACAAAAAGCGTAGAGGGAAAGCAGCAGTGATAGTATTTGAGCATGTATAACTTCTTCCTGAGCTGCTGGCTCAGTAAAGCACTCAAGCAGGCGTGTGGAATCCATCACCTGCTGTAAGTCCTACCAGGTTGCTTTAAGAACTTAGGATAGACTTATGCAAACAATCAAAGCTAAGTAGCTGCTTAAAGCTTCCCTGAATATGAGCACTGTTTCAGTCCTCACTCCTGTCCCATTGATATGCCCTCTGCAAGTGCAGAAGGAACACAGAGGCCAGCCCACTCCAAAGGCAGAGTTGTTGATGACAAATTAACATACCGCACCCTAACTTTGGGAGGCCAGCTCTACCATTTTGATTGGGTTCTCCCTTTCCAAACCAGTGCTATTTGTTCTGCAGTGTCTTGGGATGACTCCCACACCACATTTCAGGGCTGCCTAAAAAGGGGTAGACAGCAGTTTTAGTGATCTCTACCTACAAAATCATTTTTGGACACTGCCTGACTGAACATCAAATTGTAAACTTGAGTCATTCTATTCTGTTTATCAGTTTTAGGGAGGACAGTAATTCAAGTTTTAACTGCCTAACTTTAGCACAGTTTATTTACAGAGCATAAGTCATCTTGAAAGCAGCACTTAAGGAGATGACAACTCTGGCACGGTTAGCTAAAAACCAGTCTTTGCCCCTCATCCCACATGGATCTAGAGCTCACTGCTCCCTTTCTGTGATGGGTGCTCTACCTGCAAATTGCCCTACTTGCCAGTTTGCTGCAAAGAGTTCAGTTTACTAAAAAGGAAGAACAGATGTTGAAAATGAGTAATGCAAAAGCCGAAATTAAACTCATTTTTTTTCCAACTGTAGACTGCATAGGTAGCCTGGAAAAAGAACATTCACAGGATTAAGTTCTCCCTTAAATCAGAAAAAACAGCAAATGTGTTAATTTAAGTCAATTTGTTGGCTGAGTTCTGGAGCTCCAGGTGTTGTCCTCCAGGAAGAAAAAGCATCAACAAAATTTTTAAGAGGAATACTAAAGCATTTTCACCACAAAGCTTGTTTCTGCTGGTCCTTATTTATTGCTGGACCTCACTTCCAGCTCATGGGGCACCTGAGCTCCAGGATGTTAAATGCCACATTTGAGAGCCGTTCCAGATCTGGTCCAATTACCTTGTCATTATCGAAAGGATCCTTTTGCACAAACGCCTGGACAAATTCTTCTGGTCCAATATAATTGAGCCTCTCCTAAATAAAGCACACAAGCAGCCAAGTCATATCCTATGTTAACCTGCATTTCAAAAAGAGGGGAAGGATGAAATCATACCCAAAGTATAACAACTCACAAGCTCTATGTGTGTCAGCTGCTGAGCTAACACATAGGGATCATTGCAGACTGTGATTATGTCCCTCTGGATGGACTGGGGCTTGGTCTTTAGAACCGTGGGGCAGTCTGTGGACGTGGCATTAATTTTTGCAAGTACTTCCTCATACTGGCTAACAGTGGCGAGCTTCCGAATCAGGTTCTGGAGGAGCTGCTGTATGTTCTTCCAATACATCTGTCATGACATGAAACAATCGGGAGACATTTTCAAAATGTGAGAAGATAGTATTATAGTCTGCATGACACCAAAACAGATAGACGCTGATGCCTGTATTTGTTGTCAACTTAAGATACAGTCTACTATGTGAGTTTCTAATACTGGCATTTCATCAGACCAGAAGGAATCCAGCTGAGGATTTAAACACTGATTGTCTCACAGATTCAGTAGTGACCCGGTTAGCTCAAGGTACAGCAGAAAATACATGCGCAATCTACTCCATGAAAAGTACCACCAATCACCGGACAAAATACAAGAAATGAAAATACTCCATCTTCTCCTGCTTAAGACCACAGAAAAAACAATATATGGTCATTCAATGATGAAAAAAGGGCCTGCTTCTCTATGGAGTAAATCAAGACCAGTTTCACTGAAGTGAGAGTTAAAACTTGCAGTAAATCTGAGAAAAAGGAGAAAACAATGAAACCTTGTAGGCCTTTCCATGTGGCGGTTTAAGTTAACAGGAGTGACAAATTTAAGTAGGAGCAGGATTTGACTCTTACGTAGATAGATCTATGTAACTGACCCCAAGGTGGTTACTCTTCCAAATTCCAGATACCATCCTAAAGCCATTAAAGCAAAACCTAAGTATCTGAAAAAAGGAGCACCCAAAACCTATTGGCAGCACAGTATAGTGTGATCAGTCCAAGGCAGGAATGTTTCCTGTATTCTAATGAATTTGTCATTCCCTCCAAAGCTGCCATTTGTATGGATTTCCAAATTTACTCAAATAAAACAGCACTACCTCAGGTCAGATTAGTTCTTGAAGTCAGTTTAACCAAGGCTGAATTTGTCTTGTAACTTGGTAAAGAACTGCTTTCTGCTTAGATGTATTTTGATTTTCTAGACAAATACACACAGCATAATTTTTCACCTAGGTAGGTGGGGAAAGAACAGAGAGATCCCAAAATTTTAAAGAAAAGGATCTACATTTTCCTCAGGAAGATGCAGAAGTATTACTTCAAGTGCTGCACTTCCATAAACAGGTGTTAGGTGACACACACACAGACTTGCATCACTGACCCATTCTCTTCCAAATTCATTGAAATTTCATGTAAGAGAACTTTATGAAGCATTTTCTTGCCCAGCTGGTAATCAACTGAGAATGAAAAAACATCAAAAGTACTCAGGATGAATTCTGGCTACTTATGGAAATCACATAATAATCAGTGGCTTACGCTTCAAAGCAAAAAAATAAACCCTGCCTGAATTTCTGGTTCATGTCAACCCAGAACCGACAACAAAAATCAGGGAGAAAATGGGTGAAGATACAAAGCTGAAAGACCGAATTCTGGTCAGTCTGCTTCTGTAGCTGGAAAACCCCAGAGAAAAGCAAGCTAGCACAGATACCTTCCAAACCAGAACAAGAAATCAGGGTTATTAGCCCACATCTGATCTAATAGCAGTTCAACATAACAAACATCCCTCTGTCCAGTGATGAGGTAAAACCCTCCCAGCACAAAAGGCAGAAGGAAATGCCAGTTTCCTCTCACACCTCCTAGAGGTACCTGAACCCAAAAAACCCAAAATCCCTCTGTTCTTTTGAGCCTCAGTCTCCTCTTGAGCAAAGAGGCAGTCACCTCGAGGCATTCTGTGCGAGGATAAATACATAATGCACTTTGCACCCATGACAGGTATTTGCTGCTGGACCATTACTTAATCTCATGCATTTTTTTAATATCACATATAGAGATAGATATATATATATTTAACAACACACCAATGAACTCACAGAATAAGTCTTTTATCAATTAGCTATTAATTTGATTGTAGTATGGCTACCAGTCGCCTAAACATATGGTCTTCCTCTAAATTAGGTTTACCCTTTCCACTTTGTCCCACAGTCTCATTTTTTATTCTATATTCACACTGACAATGCTAATATTTATTTCTATGTAAAAACCTCTGAGGATTGGACAGCACGGGAGAAAGTGATGGGACACTTCACCTCAAGGTCACCCCTTTGTGTCTGTCCTGCATGGATAGTGACTGGAAATACCATTACTACCTGCTAGATATGGAATATTGTATGTTAAATGAGTTTCCACAGTCAATCTCACTATATGATATCATGGTGGGGAAAAAAAAAAAAAAAAAAAAAGAGGGGTCAGTGCAATGTTGGGCCGCACATGAAAAGACATTAGGATATAGGATGTGGCTTTGGTCTGACTGCATACACTCATCAAGTGTTTCACAGAAAAAGCCACTGATAAATGTTTATAGGGAACTAATCAGGAAATGGGAGGCAATGGCTGATGTGGAAGGTTTCAGAAGATATACCTTGAAAGAAAGGTCACTGAAGTGGTAAAAGGGACCAGAACAATCTAGAAATATCTCACGAGCATGATGACCTCTCAGGACACAGAGATGGAAAAAATGGAAGGCATGGAATTAAATTGAGGGAGAAGAGGAAAAAAAATAAACCCACCAAGGTTTTTCCAAAGATGGAGCAAAATGTTAGCATGGTGAATGGTTTTACTTGAACTCATACTGATAGATCTTAGCAGTACTGGAGCAAAATAATTCAGGAAGTGGAATAAGAAGCTACAAGTAGAAGAGCTGTAGTGAACAGGAATAGGAAACACTGCTTCATTTGTATCCTTCAAGGTAATGACTCACACAAATCCAAGCAATCTGTAGAAAAGCAAGGTCAAGGAATTTGCCATTTACTGTTCCAAGCAGTTCACAATAATTCAGATCAATTTACTGCAGTGCTTGCTTTCCCTTTGTCTTTCTAAAGGAAGCCTCAAAGTAAAAAAAAGCTCAAAGTTAGAACTAGAAAAGATCTATAGCTCGCTGCCAGAGTAAGATTGCTCCCTAGCACTCATTTTCTAGCAGTTTGTACATCTGCCTTTCCTCTCAATAGACTATTTCAGAAACTATTTCTATTGAATTTCCAGAAACTTCACTGTTCACAGCGCTTCCCTGTTGCTATTTCACTCTTGTATCCACCAGCTCAACTTCCCCCAGGCTAAACAGCACGCTCTCTCCTTTTGTGCCAGTAGGTATGTTTCAAGTAGGTATGAGTCCTCAATCTTTTTACTTTTCCTTGAACTGAACTTCAGTTCCCTATCTTCCTATTAAGAGTACCCAGAAACAAGGCAACAGTGCAGAAGCACTGTACAGGGAAAGGTGCCTCCAGGCACCCCCCCAGTGAAGGCAAACCTATTGCCTCTCTACAGTCCAAAGCCCTCTGTAGCTATCTTGCTGCGACTCTAAGCTTGCCCATCAAATTTGGTATCTTTTTCATCTGTATTCCATACTGCATCTCACTCTCTTGTCCCATCTTTTGGCCCTCCCCACTTTCACAACAAAATACAATCAAAATGTATTTCAGCTTCCAAATTCAGTTTAGGTTTGTTCTCTTCCATCCTTGTTTACAGACTCTCAAGATCTTTCCAGGCCTTTGGCAGCACTTGAAATTCCTCCCAGTATTGCTTACCTACATGCCTGTTAACATGCCATTTGCTGCCTCGGCCATATCATTATTCAAAAGCTTACATAAGGAACCAGCCCCTGAGGAACACTAGAAACACAATGCCATTTAGCGATTGCTCTTTGCGTTTATAGTTCTTCTAAATGCCAGTCCAGTGGCTTTTGTGATCTTAGCATGATGCCAGCTACACATGATCCGAGTACTGAAACCTTGTTAACTGCCTTTCCCCTAAGTGAATATAAGCCTTGGCTTTTGGCTGAGTTTATTTCGATACTTAGAAGACAAGCATCAGTTAAGCATCAAAACATTTCGTAATACCTCCATGAAACTTTAATTGCATCGGAGAACTGGGACTTAGAAAAAGGTCAAACGATTTCCTTGTGCACTCCATCCAGAACGGATGAATGAATATGACAGAATTCCTCTGAGTCCATTTCTGATGCTTTAAGCTCAAGACAGTTCTTCCTGGTCCACTTTTCCTTTAGAAACTTTTACCCAAACCTGATATAACTCTTCCATTGACCTACAGGTCAGAGGCCCAATTCCAACATACCTTACTCACACAAATCGAAGAAATTATCAACATTGGTAGGGATTTCTCAGATATGCAAGGCTTCCCAGTGTCTTCTCTAGCTTCTTTCAAGCAGAATCACTAAAATGAAAAATACTAACACCCACCAAGTTGTGTCTGTCTGCACAATATGCAATTATATTATGGGGTTTTAGGGATGGAGTGAACCTTGCCTGTGCTTTGAAAAGGATCTGCTTATGCTGTGTGGTTTCTTCCTAGGCCTAGGTACCAGACAGAACTTTTTGCCTACCAGCACCTTCATAATAAGTTAGCTTAGCCACCTAGAGCCATACCATGTTATTAACAAACCTGCAATATCAAAGCATTAAAGGAATGCCTTTTTATCCAATAACTTTGTGCACAGACAACTTACCTCATCACCACTGGCTATTCTTTGTGCCAACTCCTTTAAGTTCCTCATCATTCTTTCATCTCGGAAATCATAAGGAAACGTCTCTGTCCATTCAGTCAACAACTGTAGGATTTTGGGCGCAATTTTTCGTATCCGGTTCTGTTTGAAAATGGTAAGGAAAAATGTTACATGTAACAGCAATACAGCATGTATCTAACCCAAAGGAAATAGAATTCCCTTCTGTAGGATACTGTGGAGCACAAGGGTACGAAGCTCAGTTAAATTTTTAAGCTTAATTTAATTCAGCATTGCATTATGAGGCCAGAGCCAATACCCATTGAAGCCAACGAAGAGACTCTTACTGGCTTAACTGACCTGGAAATTAGGCCCCAGGTAGGTGGAAATCTTAGCATGATTCCCCTCATTATCAGGAGCGTCTCAGTGCAAGACATCTATTAGTGTTTCCGTAACTTATGGCTAACTATCAACAATGAAAATGACAAGCTCCAGTTCTGCCAAGACTTGTGCATGCACTGTACCTTATAATGAGAAAGCAGTGGAATTATTCAACTATCCTAATTTAATTTGTATCATTTTCTGCCGGGGTGGAGGTTCTATCCAAATGTCCACATCCTGCCCCCTTTCAACTCTAGACATGACACACAAAACCCCATGCACTCCCATGCAAAGGGGCCGGCAATCTAAGCCACTCTGCAAAGACTGTAGCAGGAGCATAGCTTAAGCATGCGAGACAGGTCAGTGTAATTCCCACTGAAGTGCTTACTTCACGGTTACATCTTTCCAACATTTTGGCATTATACATCAAGATGTTCAGAACCCTGAAACAAAAGCAATCACTGCAGGGCTGGCGCAGGATACGTTATTAACAGCAAGCTCTTTTGTTTCAGGCCCATGTATTGGTAAAACAAACAGTGCAGAAGCAGCAACAGTCTTCATGGAGGACAGGCTGAGCAGTGTGGGAATTTCCCATGAATGTCAGTGAATAAAGGGTCAAATTCTAGTTGCCTGTATCAGGTTTTCCATCTGTTTAATCCTATTGAGGACTCTCTTGAGTAGGAACATTTTGCTGTGGGCAGGGCAGGGACATTTGACTGGAATTAACAGGAATCCCTGACAGTGAGGAATCTTACCTTGTCCAAGCCAGGCTCACTTAGTCTCTGCTGCTCAATGCACAGATGGCAGACTTTGGCCATGAGCTCATACGGATGCATGAACAGGCGTGAACTGAGAAGGAAGGTGAAGATGTATGTCCTCTGCAAACAAGAGGAAGACAGAGAAAGGGATAAATTACCACCAGTTTTATATTTTCCCAAAATGCGCTCCTGACAAATCAGTTCCCAATACTTTACTATCTGCACAAGAAAACTGCATGTGGCTGTACCAAGAGCTATTACTACAGCAGTAAGCATTTAATTTAACACTTGTCATTGCTCCAGAATCAGTGTTATAAATTCGTGCTTAAGCCAAGTTATGCAAGATTTAACCAAAACAAAGCAGGGCAGGGCTGGTTTAGCTCTCCTATTGCACATAGCCTTATTACAAGCTCAGTACCTGAAATTACTCAGAATAAAATTTCAGCTCATCTTCTCTTGCTCTACAGTAAATCTTTGCATGAGCCATTAGCAGATTACAGAACTCTTTCTAGCCCAGCAATGGAATAAAATTCATGCTGCAAGTCCAAGCTACTTAGAATACAAGAGAGAAGTCTTGTCTGCTTCCACATTGCTAGTGAAAGTAAATAGTCTTCAGAAAAAGAACAAAAAAAGATGCCAGTTGACCAGATTGTTGAGCTGACTCAATTTTGTCACATATACCACCTTTACTACACTGTGTTTGCCTGTCTGACCTCAGTAAACTGCACACTATGACTTGTACTTTCTTTAAGAATCCCCAAATACTGTTCATTTCTTATAGTATTGCTCGTCTCCTGGGTGAAAGTGGAGGGAACTACATAGCTTAATTTTACAGAATAAAAATTAGTAACTCATTCTGAGGTTACAAGAAGAGGCTCCTTATTTACTTTAATTTTCCATATATCATGATTTGAACTCATTGTGAGATAGATATTCAAAATATCCACTCCACTGCCCACATTGCCAGTAAAGTATCTATGGCACCCACAAGAAAGATTCTACAATGTTCTGGTTCCGGGGACTTGGAATAAATCATCATGTTTGACCAATCGGTGACTAAACTGCTACATGTTTAAAATTTTACATTAAGCATTAATGGATAAGCACTAGCTTAAACACAGTCCTGTGCTGCTGTTAAATCTGACCCAAGTTAAAAAACATCCTGTCTTGGAAATGTGAATAGATCTATGACAATAACAGAAACTGAATATAAGTGGAGTTATGTCTTCAGCAGGAGCCTTTCAGCAAGCAGAGATGCAGTTTCATCATCCCTCAGTCATCCCCAAATGCCCCCCCCCGACCTTTTGATATCATTCTTCTTTTCTAAGAACTATATAAAATGTCTCAATGCACGGATGTGTTTAGACAGTCCAAAAATTTTCAGATGACAATTGTCCTGTTCTGACACCCAGCCTCTGCTGATTCCCAACAGTATAATACTAGCTCAACACTTCCATTGCTAATTGCAAGACACATGTGGACCTCACATGAACAATGGGAAATATGCATTAAAAAATATATTCATCCTGTCAAGCCGGTGGTCATGCCTTTCTCCTCAGCTTGCCTGACAGATTTTTAAGGATCAATGGTACATACAATCCATCAAACAGTAAGCCACACTAGGTACTTACTTCATAAATGAGTCACCAGGGTTGCACGCCTCACAACAGGAGTAATAAAGAATTAGACTTCCTAGGTTGAGTTACTGCATGCTGCACTCACATGAAGCATGTTTATCCTATCATTGCTAATTAGTCACTTGTACCCCTTCCTTAGCAATTTCATGTGACGCATTCTGCTTTTGCTGCACATACGAAAGTTCCCCTTTACGAGATGCACAAGGCCTAGCCATATAGTTTGCCGAGTGTATAGACTTACATCAGGATAGTAATCTACATTGGGTACCAAGTGCTGGATCAGAGCTTCCAGAGACCCAGACAGGAGGTTGTTCTCATGGTAATAGAGCCCTCCACAGTTGTCCTCTTTTGACTGATACAGGTTCCTGTTGTAGCCACTGCTGTCAAACACAGCTGCAAAGGGAGGTGTCTGTGGCATCCTTTCCTGAGGAGACACACAAGAGAGATATGGAATAATTACCAGAAGGTGCAATGTCAGAGGCTTTCTGTGCTCCAGAGATAGTACTGCACTAGGAAGAAAACCCAGTGTCACACCCTGGGTTGCTTGCACACAGCAGTAAAGATTGTAATGTCTTCCAGCCCGTGCAGATTTCTCAGGAAAGGGCCGACGCAGGCTCTCATCACTGCTTGCCTATCCCAGTTGCCAGGTGCTTCTTTTATATCTTGCTGTTTCTTCGCTAAATGACGGTAAGAGGTCAACGTTAAGAGTTAGAAGGAGCATACTAGAATCCTGAAAGCTTTTGGGGACATGGCGTAATGTTCGTTGACAACTTTGGGCAAATCCTGACAGTAGCTACCTAAGAGCAGCACGCTGATGGCGAAGTGTGTTCAGGCTGTCACGGGCTGACACAGCCCCAGTCAGCGCAGAGGAAGAGAGACTGAAGTGAAGCCCTGAAGATGTTACGTGTGAGGACAGTCTCCTTATGTGACGCGACAGCCATGTAACTGCAATCAAAAGCTCCAATTTCCCAACTCCACCCTGGTAAATCGGTGCTGGGTTTTTCCAATTACACTGTGACAGGTGTGATGCAGGCTAAAGCCTGACACTTCAGTGCATCTGTCTCCACCTACTCTCTGAGTGGCTCCACAGAAATTTGGAAAAATATGCCTGTGTCTAGGTGCTTACCAATGTTGTCCAAGTTCACCAATGATAACAAAGATGCGAGCAGTGTCAGAGATCTGTTAAACCCTCTCTCCAAATAGTGTGACAATGTGAAAAATCCAGCCCTGTGTTTTCCAGCTTCAGATTTTCTTAATACTTAAGGAGTAACAAAGCAATTGGCCATCAGTCTGCATCTCAGTGCCTGTGGAATAAACATGTCTTACCAAGGAAGTGCCAGTGCTGCAGGCTGTTCCAGAGTAGTGGGTGGGCAGTGAGGGGGCTATGACTACCCAAGAACTCTTTCCGTGACACAGTATGTGAAAAGGCCAAAAGACAAAAATCTCTCTAATTACTTGAGAGTTGAATTATACCCTCCTTCCCTTTCCTCCCCCCTCCTCTGCCTTCTGGGAGTAGCAGTTCTCATCAGTTTAAGGAACCTGGGTTTTATAGCCTTGACTGTGAGCTAAGTTTGTGCCTGATTTAACCACAAATACGTGCTCGTTTTAACTCTACTACAGCAGTTACTGGGCTGTAAGTGCTAATGGGGCAGCCACATTTGGGGAGCGGACAGATCATATGCAAAAAGGTATCGCACACTGCTTCCCATCCTTCCCAAAACTGGGAAACATACAAAAACTGGGAGGCAAGGGAGATCAAATTGAGAAGATCATATCCACAGGCTGCTGTGCTTGTGTGTGACAGAGCATGTGTGCTTGCCTGAGAAAAGCATTAATGCCTCTGAGCCATCATTGTAAGTGCAGATGCCCTTGCTTTTCTTTTCATTGTATCAAATCCTATTTGGGAAAAGGCTCTTTAAAGCCACAGACCTCAGCGAACACCAGTCTGTGAAGGCACCCCATTTTGAGAACAACTAGTGATGTGACAGCCTGGAGATAAATAGCGTGCTGCCATCTGTGTGCCCTGCAATTCACAACAAAGCACTTTTCGGAGTGACCTCAGTGGAGATGAGAAGCTACTAAGTTACTAGCCAGATTCCTGGGGACCTGAAGCACCACACAGACAGCCACAGGCTTGCTGCTGCTTGCAGCATGTCCGGGCCATGGAGGCATTCAAACCAGCGCAAGACTGAGGGATTCAGTAAGTAAACAGTAAGAGAAAGCCAAAAACTGTTGCAAAGACAGAGAGGGATGGTGAAGAGAGCCTCCTGGCCTACATGACTTGTCCTAATCCCACCTTGCAAGATGCCAAAATGTATCTGCATCAAAATGTTCCTTCAGACAAAATTAAATTTGAGACACACAGAGCCTCCTAGTGCCTCATCAAGAGGAAAGAAAAAAGTCATCAGGTCATTAGTAGATACACTGATTCAAAACAATAAAATAGAATTCCCAAAAGTCTGGCCCTGAAACGTACATATTGGGTCATGTGTTCTAACTATTTCTGGAAGCTGCTTGATAGAGATGGTTCAGTTCTGCTTCAGTTGTTGAGACATCAAGTTGTACTAGCTAAGAGATGTCCTGTATGCTCCACATTCAGACACTGAGGATTTCACTTGTAAGTGAACAAGACACAGGACACGTTCTCTGTGTGATGAAAAGGGATGATATCAAAGTGTGACAGAGATAAATATAGCATAGCCAACAGGATGATTCATACAACACATGTGCTTTTCCAGCAGGACTCCTTTATTGCCTTGACCTTGACTCTTCTGCTGTATTTTATATGGAGGTAGAGACACAAAGCAGCATGTTTAGTTCTAATTAGCTGAGGAGCTAAATAACACCAAACCCTGCCTTCAGAATAACTTGAGTGGACCTGAAATTTGGTCACAAGCAGAATCTGGTCCACAAAGCCTTGGCATATAGAGCAGAAGTATCTTGAGACCTAAAAATATCGATAAACCACAGCAATACATCTGACAAGCAGGAATTAGAAAAAAAAGACAGGAAATATGATTCTAGTGAAAAACATCCCGAGACTTGAAAGTGGAACTTTTTAACTGGGCTTTGGAATCATTTGGCTATCACTAACATGGAAAACATTTCCCTCTCCTCTCTTTTTCTTTTTTTTTTTTTTTTCTTAAGAAGGAAAACAGTGGGGTTTTTTTTGTTATTTTTTTTTGTTAAAGATCTAACTTGAAGGAAAGAGCAATGAAATAATTTCCTGGCTCTGCCAGTGATGTTCTCTTGAGACAGAGAGAAGCCGTTGATAACTCTCTGCATTCTGGAAAGAGGAATAAAACATTTTTTTCTGCATTTAGTATCATTACGGAGAACATGAGATCTTGGACATTAAGGTCCAAATTCTGACTTTGAGTAGCCTGTGACAAGAAAGAAGTCTCAACCTTCCCAGTAACAGTAGTGTAAATAAAAAGCCAGAACCAAAGACAATGTGCTCAAAACCCCACCATTTCCTGCAAGAGCTGAACTCCAATTTGGCAAAACTAAAGGAATCAGATGTAGCTTCCAGGCTGCAAAGTGCTTGTCCAAACCATTGTGTTCAGCAACAGAAAAAAAATCCGTTTTCTACTAGCAACTGTGGAAGGTTGCATTGTTTTTTTTCTTTTCATTTACATTAAAGAGCTCAGTCTGCACATCAGGTGTATAAAACGAAACCAACAGTATGGACAGCTTGTATCCTTTATAGAAGCACCCACTGAGGGGTTCAGTAGTAGCCACAAAAGGTGCCTTTAAAGCCACTGCCAAACATTTTCAGCTCCTCTGTTATGTACAGGTATCTCCCATACTACATCCCTCAACCAGAGGAATGGTGACTGAATTTGTTATGAGTCCCAAGGTACAGGTATCTCCCATACTACATCCCTCAACCAGAGGAATGGTGACTGAATTTGTTATGAGTCCCAAGGCACACCTCTTCATAGAAGATGCAAACCTCAGGTGTGCAACTACATCCCCTCAGAGGTACCTCACATACAGTCAGAAACCCCAAACCACATTTAGCAGGTAATTAGCATCCCCCATTGTTCTTAAAGATGCCATTATAAAATTGAGGTATGGCAAAACAAGACTGCTGGGGAAAGGACTATGAATCTTAACAGCTTGCACCAACCTGGGAAAGTCTGAGCAAGACAGAATGAGCCTCGACTTTAAGGAAGTAAGGACTAGGTGCTTGCCAGCAACATCCAGCTTTCTCTTAAGTGCTTCTGAAAAGTGTGGAGTATTTTAGACAATGACACAGGCTACCCAAAACAAAAGCATACCACACACAGAAGCTGCTGGTTGCATTCCATACAGCTGGGTGTGTTTGCTTTGCTTACAAAGCATTTGTTTTTCGCACTGAAAGGTAAAGTGAAATTCTACAGCTCAAGCTATTGAGAGGGTAAGAAACCTTAAAAACTCCCAGACTAGTGTTTCATATGCCTTACTTGCAGAAACTAAGATCACAGAACTACCCCAGCTCAAGTCTTCTTGCTTCCATTCTTCCATGAAGAATTTGCCATACAATTCTGGCAGTGTGACTTCAGCATGAACTTTGACTTGCAGTTCCTTCCTATATATTTTCCTTCCTAGAAATACTTCTTATAAACTGTATCCTGTAAGAGGCAGAGTACAGAATGGTACTTCATACTCACATAGCAGATGGAAAGAGGAGTGACATGGACTTTTTCCTGGCTGAAACAGAGACCAAAACTAAGAGCAACTTGGAAGGAATCCACCACAGAGTAACAGGAGGACTAAAATTATCCACAGGTGATACTGCTGGACATAACAGTATAAATACATCTTGCACACAGCAGAGACCAGTGAATTGCAGTCTGTGGCAGGGCAAGCAAAGACCTGAGGCATAACAAACCTGACTGAGCCCCGAGATGCTTCTTCATTTTCACTAAAACAGCAGAGGATGAACAATTTTGTAAAGTTCTCAAAATATTACTCAGGCAACAATAGACTGCAAAGGAAAAAGAAAAACCTCAGTAAGCAAAGAACAGTTCAGGAACTAAATTTCAATGAAAGGCATTTGCCTCCTGAATGTGCAAAGAAACTCTTTCTTGGATCTATAAATAGATTCAGCTGATGATGTGGGAAGGTCAGATGCAGCACTACTGACTGATCACTCAGGTATGAGAACTTTGGCACAGTAATGAAGCGGATCCTGAATCACTCAAAACTAAAGTCCTTGGATACTGAACTGCAAAAGTGTGATGGATATGAAAGCATTTGTGTGTATGCTTGGGAGCATTAGGAAAAGCGCAGGGGGGTTAAGAATGCCTTGAATTTCTAAAAAGCTGCAAGGGTGGAAAACGGGAAGAAAACAAACAAGTTCCTCTTGATGCCAATGTGCTGTAAATTCATGTCCCTTGCTTAAGACCCAAGAATCAACCCCCCTTCTACCCTTTCCCCACGCTCTTCTTTTGTGGGGCAGGAAGAGCAACGCGGATCTAATGATGCTGACGGTGGCCATGCCACAGCATTGCTGCTGTGCCAGACAAGCACACGCAGGCAAACTACATCATGGCAAAAATCCCAACTGCAGGAAAATTAGCCAGGCCAAGGGAGAGAGAGGACAGGACGTATGTTCCTCCCAACCAAAAGACATGAAACAATTTGTCTGTATTGCTGGACACACAAAAGCAGCAGCCTTGAAACACAGAACATGAAAAGAAGACCACACATATAACATATTAGCTTTCTCAACACACTTGTATCTTACCATGATCAAAATGCAACTGAGATTTCTATCTGTAGGTTAAAACTGAGGATGCCACAATTATTAAAAAAGACGCTATATGAAGAGTGCTCCATCACTGACTGATTAATCTTTTTATTAAATTCCTTTGTAAGTTATTTTTTAATTTATGGACAAGTTCTTCATCTGGATGATGTCCTTTTAATGTTTTAATTCAATTTTTAGTTCAAAATAAGGCTGTCCTCCCATAAATGCATTTTTTTTAACCTTGTAAATCTCTTTGATAATCCCACATCTTCTTTTTTTTTCCGGTTTCAGAGGAGAAGTTTAAAACATGAGCCATACAAGATAAATACTTAAGTGACACGATGGATTAGCACAGCAGTGATTATATGTCACAAGCCACCAGAGATTCTAGAAAAGTTCAGTCCATTGCACGCTCCATAGTGATTCCTGTAAAGCTGGAGTGATTTACAGAATGAAATGGAAAAGGAGGCACAAAGGCCTCAGACTAGCCAAAGCATGCAATGAAATACCGTCTATTTTAACCAACAAACAACACTCTTTTCTACCAAAATTTATGAGCAGACAGCTGAACTGAAAACAAAGAAGTTTTGATAGACAACTAATACTGGGATCATATTAAGAAACAACTTCCCCCCTCCAGGATCTATTTCCTTTAGAAAAATTCATAAATGGACTGTCCTCCAAGCACTTTGTTCAAAACCAAACCAATGCACAAGCTGCGTATCATTTTCTCCATCCTACATGTTAAATTTTGTCCAAAATCAAATACCATCAGGAAAGGCAGACAGCCTACTGGCTGGCCAGCACGAAGTGTTAAATTGGCTGGGACTGCTGATGGCAAAATCGAAAGCTTTGAAAGAAAAGTACAAGTATATTAAAATCAAAGAAAACACAAGCACACTACTAAACCCTTATGCTTTTTTAACTTACTGAAGCAGGGTGGGGTTTTTAGAAGTACATGGCATTCCCCTAATTGCACCCAGTGAAGTAGAGAAGAGTTTTGCCATTGGTTCTATTGGGAACAGAGGGGTCTTAAATATTACAGTCATAAAAGGCTAAAATCCCACCTTTCTATTCAGTCAGCTGCAGACTGGCTCGGTCAGGGCTCCCATCCACCAGCAAGATGCAGAGCTCTACAGACCCGAGAAGGTTACCGTCCCCGACTTCTGCGCTACTGAGCAGACGGCTGAGCTGCTGCTCATCAATCAGCTGATGAATTGCTGCAGTCTGCAATCAGGAGTTTTAAGGCAAGTGAACAGCAGCGATGATTTACGTCAAAACATCATGCTGTAAAGCGAGTGATTCAGCAGCTGATTCACAGTGGCTCAGCTGTCCAGGAACGGGGTGTGGGGTGGGCGGACAGCTGGGACCTGCGATGTCATCCATGCTATGCCATCCCCACTAGTGAATCAGAACCCTGGCACCCTATCATTTCCGTAGCACGCTTTGTGCCTCCTGCGTACTTCATACTGAAGAAACAGAAAATGTACGTTGTCAGTAGAGACAGGAGTGTAGTTTCCCCTGCCCTATCATCAGAAGAGTATTACTGATTTCAATGTGGTATTAGATTTCCACTAACCTGGGGGAACATGATCCATTTTATGTGACCTCTGTAATCCTAACCCACCTCAGGTGACCAAGGCCAAAAGATACACCTTCTCTATCTGCACAGTTAGTAGCTAAGCGTAGATTGGAACTAGTTCAGTGATAACCAGCTTCACCAAGAACTGTTCACGCATCCATCCACAGTCAACAGAAAAAGCATCATTTCAGTGCTTAGACCTGGCAGCTGGGAGTTTGGATCTGCTTCTCACTCCGCTACAAGCTCCTCACATGGCTTTAGGCAAGTCACTCAGTTTCTCATTGCTGCATTCCTCTGCTTGACAGTACACAGGGGCATTAGTGTGGGGTTATTTCACTAAGTGCCAAGATCTTTTTTTGAACGGGGTACAGAAGGTGTATCATACCATATTAATGCCAGAAGCACAGTACTAGCCTTAAGCATGAAGCTCTCTTGACATGGTTCCTTCTTCAACCTCATCAAAGCAAGACATCTTCCATATCCAAAAGCTGTTGCTCTTTGCAGACATCCATGCTTGGCCTTTTGGTGAAACCTACAATATGCTTCAGAAGAAAGCACCATTCCCTTTTATAATTATATAATCAAGTTATAATTTACAACAGCAAGCTGTAACAGTGTTAAAGAACAGTACTTAATTTCATTTAACTGGTTCTACCTAAAACCTCATCACCAAATGTCTCTTTTCCATTTAGATGATGCAGAAAAAATGCTGGTTTAAGGCAAACAGTTCACATAATCTGTTTTTCCATATACTAAGACCTTATGTTTCCATGAGCAGTACAGAATTTTTACTGACACAGACATACAGCAGGTTGAAAGGATATTTAGAGTTTCTGCAGTAGAAATACTTCATTTAAAAAAAATACAAAAAACCCATCTTCCAATGTTTAGGTTGAAGGTAAAAAGGGATGGTCCCACTTCTACAATTAAGAAAGCAAATACAGCTCTGTATCCAGATCAGTTATACTTGCCTTGTACCCATTTACACCTGGGCTGAATATTAGCCAGTGGTTTCTAGACCAGAGCTGGGTCTGAGATATAGGGGACTTGTAAAACAGTTGGCTCCAATCAGCTTGCCTGGCTCCTTGGGAAATCAAGAAGAACAGTCTAACCAAACTGACTGAAAAGTTTTTTCCCTTGTCTAGGCAGGGCCATAGCAGAAATCTCCTCCGCTCACACGCTGCATCTGCTGGTTTGTGTCAGCCTTTAAGACCCCGCAGCAGTTCCCATGCTTGACTGAAGGTGGACTCTTGGGCTCTGCAATCGATAGGTCGATCTCCTTGCCTTGAAACAATTACACCTATTAAGTCAACACACAGTAGGTATGGTATTGAGCAAACGTATAGCAGCTTGGGTTGTGAAAAGATCATTGTAAACATGGGCTAATAGTGTCTGAGTCCCTGCAGGATGTTTAAAGGAGGATCAACTCGCAGCCCTGATGGGCAGGTACTGTCAGGTCAGAACGCTGCTTTCATGCGGGAAGCACCTGGCCTTGTATCAATGAGAGCAATTATCTCAGAAAATATCCCACTCCCCAGTCTGACTCAAGCATATTTATCCTCTGTCTTATTGCTTATGAATCTAAACATCTCATTGTGCTGGCTGATGCAGACTCACAGCTTCCCAGACTCATCTCTCTACTGGCGTGTAACCTGGTATTTCTGGTCCTGTTTCCAGATGTGACAAGACGCAAGCAGAGTACCTGACCCCATGGGAGGGGCAGGTGACCTGGGGAACATTTTACTCTGGCGAGAAGATGCATTTTAATGAATCAAAACCAAAATAGTCAGAATATGTGGATCTGAGTCATACGGTGCTATTCTAGAGCCACCTAGGAAGACTGAGCTGTATTGTTTCCACGATCCTGCTCATTTTCTAATTAAAAATACAGCCATACTGAATACCACCTGTTCACATTCCTCACTGTAGTGATTTAGGTTTTTTAATACTACTTCTCACAGAATCTATAATAGAGGAGAAATTAGCAATAGCTTTCAGCTAGAGGTAGAGGCTTTGCCTCCTGTTTGTAAATTATGTATTGTCCTTGCTGTATCTGCAAAAAGCACTCTGGAACTTTTGTTTGCAAGCTCATTTTCTAGCAAAGTGTTTATTAGATGATGTGACTCGGTCCCACAAACCCACGCCAAGCAAAGGGCACTTGTCAGTGCTTGCAGTGTATACCTGTGTATCTACTACCATCTGGAAAAAGATGTATGAGAGAAAAAAAAAAAGAGTATAAGTGATCAGAAATTCTGCCTCTTTCATTGAAATACAGGCATCCTATTCCAACTGACAGCTTCTTCCTGTACTGCCCAATGATCTACTGAACAGTAGAACAGTGCTGAAATAACTGAAGAAAAGGAAGACATGTTGAGATAAAGGCAAAATTAGCTTTTCATTTAGAAACACTGCATACAGAGACAAGGAAATAAAAAGTTAGGATCACCTCTATCTCCAAAAGTCGAGGGCTGTCTTCTGAAGACTATGCTTTAAATTAAATCTCCCATAACAGCTACCCTGCTCAACGTTGGAGCTTTGACACTAATCTCTCCTAATGGGTGAGAAGGATCACAGTTAATGGAAGGAGTTCTACAAACTAGGCAGAGACACAGTTGCAGAGAATGACACACCCACATCAAGGATGTGCAAGAGTGAAGTGAGCACCACAAGCTCGCCCTTTGCCAAGTCATTTGACTGACCTCCCACCATGTTTTCTAAGCGTAATGACACTCCAGTTAAAATCAGTACGAGCTGGCTGACTGCATTGTGTAGAAAGAAAAGTTTCTAAACCCTCTGATTTAGATAGGAAATCTTTGGAGCGTGGACCATCCAATACTTCTTACACCTGTTCTCTTTGTACAAGACACCTAGAGCTTGATATTCAGAAAAGCCGAGAGCCACAATGCATCCCTGTCATCAGGATCATTCAGCATCTTTGGCCCCAAACATCACCTAACCCTTTCAGAGATGATAATTTCAGAAGCACTTGAGAGTACCAGTTCTACTAAGTTTTAATCATTTAGCTTTGTAGCACTTTTCCAAGGGTAACACCAATGCCCAAGCAGTCACGTAGTCAAAGGTAGCCAAGAAAGATCCCACCCACACAATTCCGTCACCTCTAGTAGGTGTCATAATGCCAGACCCTTACAGCAATGTAGCACAAACTGACAATATGATCCACACACAGCTCCTTCCTATCTTCACCCCAAGAAAAACTCACTTTCTAACCACTCTGAGTTACAAAAATAAACTCCCATGTTTTCAGTTCACATTCCTTCACTGATGGGGTTCCAGTGTTGAACTATGCCTGTCACTTCTGACACTGTGTGACAGCAGCTCACCCTGCAGACCACAAACAGGTACAGTGACTCACAGCATTCCCCAAGGACTGTTTAGGTAACTCATACAACTGGAGCACAGGTAACAACACACTGTGCTGTCCCCAAAAATCTCAACAGAAAGAAACTATGAAGAATGTGAACCAATGGGGATTCATTGTACCATATAAAAAAGCACTTTACTCAATGTGTGGCACCGCTGCGAGCTTAACCCCTGATAAACCAGTACATTTTCTTCCTCTTTTACAAAGAGTTAAAACCTACAGTGGCTTGTTTCAGTCCTGCCTGTTTAAAAGAGTGATATCCCCATCGCTAATCCAAATTCAGAGCTGGGTTTTACCTATTAGGTCTCTCCAGCACAGCTCACCAGTTAGCTACTTGTCTTGAGTATATTTAGCATTGATTTTCAGCTGATTACCAGCTTTTCTCCAAGACTTCTGATTTGGAAGCTGTAAGATAAGCCTGAGGGACCCATCCCTCAAACGCTGTTCTCAACTTTCAAAATAAACAGACAGACTAGAGATCCAGTCCTGCCTGCTCAAGTCCCCATTTCCCACAGATGGCACATTATCTCCGCCCACAGCGGTTGTAATCTCACTGAAAACAACCCCCTCAACACTCTTTGCTTAGACAGATAGCTGTCTGTCTGAGGTACAGAGCACCTCTTTGTTCACAGCTCTTGATTTTTTCAGGCTATTCTTCCCCTTTGAGAGGAGTCAGCCCTCCTCTGCTCTATTCAGGGGAACTCCTCTGAAAGTTTTCCTCATCCCTCAGCGCTGTATTTAGCTTTACACACATACAGACTGGGAGGCACTGCTTGCTGTTAGGGATGCCTTAGTTTACAGCCTGGCCTAAGCACAACACAGTACACCTAACTGATGAGCAACACGTTGGTCCTGGGTCATTTAACAGCCGTTACTCTCCTTCTGCCCCTGAAACTGCTCCCACCTCACTCAGCACAGGGGCCTGAAGTTTTGCCACAGTCACACACAGCAGATGCCCAGCAAAAGAGAAGCCAGCCCATAACCACGCTTCAGCGACACTACACACACACACACCTGTCCTGGCCACACACCCATTTTATGCAGCCCTAAAACCACAATCTGGCAAATTAGTACTTTTTCATCTCTCCCATCCAAAAATGCAGCCATCAATTGAACCGATGGGCTTAAGGAAAGAAGTGGAAAGCTTCTCCGAGGATTATAGCCACAAAAATATCCCATCACGCAGTTTTAGGACTCTGTTCCGTCTTAATACAGGGAAGGGTACAAGAAGGACCCAACGACCGCACCGCCAAGTACTTTTTCTGCTGGGTTAAAGTCTACCTCCCTCCCCAGTATCCTGATCCCCCAGAAACGAGCAGCTCTGCCCGTACAGAACTGGGTAGCTAACAAGGAGATAAACACCAGGAGGAAAGAGACCATCCTGACGGGGCTAGCAAGACGACGGACGGATGGACAAGATAGACGGACGGACGCACACTCGAGCACCGCAGGCACCCCGGACCGTACCTGGAAGTGGCCGCAGGCGCTCACCGGCCCCAGCCGCTGCTTTACCGCACGCAGGCACGCATCGTGGACGGGATGGCACGGCACGGCGCGGCTCCGCTCCCCGCACAGCCGCTTCTCTCGCCAGGACTTCCCGGGCGGGAGGCGGAGCGCGGGAGGTGGTGGTGGTGGTGGTGGAGGTGGTAGTGGGGGGTGGTGGTGGTGGTGGTGGTGGTGGGGATGGGGATGGTGCTGGTGCTGCTGCTCCTGCTCCTGCCGCCGCTGCTGCTCCTGTTCCCGCTGCTGCTGCTCCCCCGCCCCGCCCCGCCCCGCCCCCTCCCCTCCCCCGGGCCTACGGGAAGGGCGGGGGGCGCCCCCGCTGCGGCGCTGGTGCTGGCGGAGGCGAAGCGTGGGCACGGCCAAGGCCATGGCCGCGGTGGCGGAGCCGGCTCCCGGGAAGGCTGTTGGAGCGGCTTGGCCAAGCCCGCTGCGGGTTCCACCGGCGGGCAGAGGTCGCGGGCGCTGGTTTCAAGCCTGGGACTGAGCCCGCGTGTGGCTCGACTGGGCTGAGATGGCCTGAGAGCAGCCGCTGCCCAGCCGGCCTCGCGTCTTGCCGCTGGCAGCGGTCGTAAGCGAATGCTTGCAGATGGGCAAGAACGGGACGCGCACACGCAGTATTTCCTCCAAGCAGTCTCCCAGCTTGTATTTTCAGCTGGGAAATTCAGGGGATTTCCTGAGCCCGGTGCTGTTTGTCTGTTTGGTGACCCTCCGCAGACCTCTCTTTCCAGTACTCATCCAGTTCCCCTTGCAGCCCATCCACGACAGTCTTCGAAAAGGACTTGCACAGATCCACTACAACGCGTCAGAGAGCCAACATCCTTCATTTCTCTTGAACTCAGCAGCTTACTAGCTTCCATCCGATGTCCCCTTGGTCTTGCATGGAGTGACAAACACTTTGCTCTTACTCACTCTCTGCAGAGCGCTCTGAGTTTTCTCCATTTCTTGTACAGTGTTCTCAGTCAGCGCTTTTCCGGGCTGAAAAGTCCAAGTCTACCCAGTCACTCCACAAACAGGATCCAAATCTCTGATGATCCTTGTTATCCTTCACCAACCTTTTTGCAGTACTTCTAAACTTTCTGAGATGAGGGAAACAGAGCTGCACATGCACAATTCAAGGTGCAGCTGAACCTCGGATTTAGGGAGCAGTATGCCAACTTTCCCTGCTTTCCACCCCCTCCTAGCAATTCCCAATCTTATCCTCAATTTCCTATTTTGGCTGTGACCGGGCACCAAGCTGGAGCCACCCCTCAGAACACCCAACCAAGATCTTCCAGCTGAGCAGCAGCAGCCAGGTCAGAGCCCATACTTTACACATGAAGCTACCTACATGCATCAGATCTTTCACTAATTGAAGAAAAACTGTCCCCGGTAGTTAAATGTGCCTCTGGCAACTATTTCTGCACACAAGCATAGACGGAGCATGTAAACCTGAGTTCCTTTGGCCAGGATGATTTTGGAGGCAGTCACACAATCCTGCCTACCTGCATTTCAATTTCTTTAAATTCACTGTCTTTGAAAGAAATACTTTAAAAAGCTATTTTTAAAATAATTGAGCTGGTGAGATAACTAATAGTAAAGGGACCCCAGCACAAAGGGCCTTTGCCGGCACAACTCCCTTCTGGAACTGGGATTTACAGGTGCGTGCGATCTCGCTGTGGATTCTAGAAATTACTTGCAAGTCTTCGAGTTCTGGATTCACACAAAAGCCCGCTCTGTCCCTTTGCACAGTGTCACATATAATGTGAAGTATAATGAAATGACATTGCAATGCTGTTTCTGAAGGAAGATGACACAATGTCAAGTCAGAGGTCACAGCACCTACACACATATCCTGGTCCTTTTCCCACTTTGGTATGTCAGAGGATGGTGCTACCTATCTTCCTCAGGCTCTGCTCTGCGATGTTTCTACCTCTGTTTCCTCTCTGTGACAGGTTTGCAATAAACTATTTAACTTTCTTGATTCCTGTTTACCTCTACAATTCTCTTCATCAGACAACTCTTGTTGCCATACCTATTAGAAATCTACTAGAAAAGAATTTAGACTTGTCCTGGGTTTGGCTGGGATCGAGTTAATTTTCATAAGAAGCTGGGAGGGGGCAGAGCCAGGACAGCTGACCTGAACTAGCCAAGGGGATATTCCATACTATGGTATAAAGCCATGCTTGGTATGGAGCTGGGGGAGCTGGGGCAGGGAAAGGAGTGAGTAAGCAGCTGCGTGGTGCTTAGTTACCAGCTGGGCCTAAACCGTGACAGTCCTTTTTGGTGCCCAGCATTGAGATAGTGACAGATCTGACTAGACTGTGTTAAAACAAATTTGTTACACACATTTCTTATATTAAATAGTTGCCGGTGACAATGTTGGTTCATTTGTTCACATGGTGGTGTTATGTAAGTTCTTATATGCACTATGTATTCCCTGCAGTGATGTTTATCACCTCTGGGAGAGCGATCAAGACTATCAGTTTGCTGTATTGGGTAATGTCAACTTATGATACGATTACATCACTGGTCATGAGGTTAAGCTGGTAGTTGTATGTGGCACTGTTATCATGCCTGTGCCTCAGGTGCCTTCTCTCGGAATTTGTTAGTACTCACACCCTATCTATGGGGGAGATACTTTCTCCAGCTCTTTCACCTCCCCTTTCTCCTTCAGGCTAATTACAACAGCTTTTGAGAATTTTGAATATCCTTGGGCTGTTCAAGACAGCATGCTCTTATTACTATGTCTCCTGAATGTGTTTCAGGTCTTGTTTAGGGTTATACATAATTTTTTTAAGAATACCACCCAGAGATCTGCCCCAAGGCTGGATAGTCCTGCGTGTCATGGCACATGGGAGAATATGGACAGGTATCTAGAGAACTTCTCACCTCCAATGGTTTGGAACTTCGCTCCCGAACAACTACAGGACCCTGATGAAGTGATAGAATATTTGAAAGGAAAATGCTGTGGCTATTCTGAAGAGGCACAACTTACCACACTGTGCTGGGCCCTGGCCAGTATCTACCAAACACTGCTTGATATTAGGCAGCACCCTCAGGGGGAAGGGAGGGAAAACAGGCCTACGGGCAATTCAACTATTCCAACCCTCATGACAAGCACTGCAGCTACCCCAACCCCGGTGACAGGCACTGCAGCTGAACCAGAAAACCAACCTGTGCCAGTATCAGTCACCCCTATACAGAAGAAGAAATACACAAAAAATCAGTTTGCTTAGTGAGGGATGAAGGTGAACCAGGGTCATCATGAGAACAGGAGAAAGAGGCAGAACCAGAGATAATCACCTGATCCCTATCCCCAAGTTAGCTGCAAGATAAGAAAAAGGATTTCAGCTGCCATCCATGCAAGCACATTATCACCTGGCTGCTCTGATGCTGGGATAACAGGGCCAGTAGTTTGGAATTAGAAGGTAGGGAAGCCAAAGAGCTGGGATCCCTGTTGAGGGAGGTGGGTATTGACAAGGTGATTGGAAAAAAGACACAAGCCCTCAGCCTCTGGAGGCAACTCCTGTCAGGCATGAAGCAAAGGTACCCCTTCAAGGAAGATGTTACATGTCACCCAAGCAAGTGGACCACCATGGAGAGAGCTACCCAGTACCTGAAGGAATTAGCCATGCTGGAGGTGATTTACAATGATCTGGGTAATGAGCAGTTACCCACAGATCCAGATGAAGTCCAATGCACACAACCGATGTGGTGGAAGTTTCTATGAAGTGCACCACCAACCTATGCCAACTCATTGGCAGTAATGTCCTGGAAAGAAGGCAAGGAACAAATGGTGGATGAAGTGGCTGGCCAACTCTGGCAATATGAAGGAAGTCTCTCTTCCTCCCTACAGGTGTGAGTCTCAGCTGTGGAGAAACTGCCAGACGTGCTAGCTGAGAAACTGTGCCAAGAGTTCCAGTGATTCAAGGATAAGTTATGCCCCACACCTGTATGGGCCTGTATCTCAGCTATTAGGAGTAACCATTCCCCTGCTCAACAGAAAGGAGATAGAAGGTACACACCACATGAGGAAGTGGGATGGAAAACCTACCTCGACCCTAGAGGCACGGGTACGTGAGTTGCAAGGAAAAACAATCACAAAAGGGGATTCCTCCAGGAAAATTGCTGCTCCAGTTTCCAGTGGGCAGTCCCCTAGACAGAGTAGAAGGGCTGATCTCACTTCTGATCCTTTTGAAGGGACTTCTGATTCATGTTTGTGAAAAGTGAGTAACAAATACTATGACCAGGATTAGAGGGACCCTGCCTCCAGCCAGTTGGAGGAGAGGGACAACTGGGTTTATTGGACTGTGTGGATTCGATGGCCTGGCACATCAGACCCACAGGAGTATAAGGCTGTAGTAGACACCAGTGCACAGTGTACCCTAATGCCATCAAGCTATAAAGGGGCAGAACCCATCTGTATTTCTGGTGTGACAGGGGGATCCCAATAACTAATTGTATTGGAGGCTGAAATAAGCCTAACTGGGGATGAATGGCAAGAATGCCCCACTGTGACTGGCCCAGGGGCTCTGTGCACCCTTGGCATAAGTTACCTCAGGAAAGGATATTTCAAGGGCCCAAAAGGGTACTGGTGGGCTTTTGGCATAGCTGTCTTGGAGATGGAGGAAATTAAACAGCTGTCCACCTTGCCCAGTCTCTTGGAGGACCCTTCTGTTGTGGGGTTGCTGTGGGTTGAAAAAAACCAGGTGCCAATTGCTGCCACAACAGTGCATCAGCAGCAATATCACACACAACCGAGACTCTCTGATTCCCATCCATAAGCTGATTTATTGGGTGGAGAGCCAAGGAGTGATCAGCAGGACTCGCTCACCCTTTAATAGTCCTGTATGGCCAGTGCGGAAGTCTAATGGAGAGTGGAGACTAACAGTTGACTATCGTGGCCTGAATGAAGTCATGCCACCACTGAATGCTGCCATGCTGGACATGTTAGAACTTCAATATGAACTGGAGTCAAAGGCAGCCAAGTGATACACCACAACTTATACTGCTAATGCATTTTTCTCAATCCCTTTGGCAGCTGAGTGCCACCTACAGTTTGCTTTCACTTGTAGGGGTGTCCAGTACATCTGGAATCAACTGCTCCAGGGGTGGAAACACAGCCCCACCATTTGCCATGGACTAATCCAGATTTCTCTGGAACAGGGTGAAGCTCTGGAACACCTGCAATACATTGATGACATCATCGTATGGGGCAACACAGCAGAAGAAGATTTTGAGAAAGGGAAGAAAATAATCAAGTTCTTCTGAAGGCCAGTTTTGCCATAAACCAAAGTAAGGTCAAGGGACCTGCACAGGAGATCCAGTTTTTAGGAATGAAAAGGCAAGATGGACGTCATCATATCCCAATGGATGTGATCAACAAAATAGCAGCTATGTCTCCAACGACTAGCAAAAAGGAAACACAAGCTTTCTTAGGCATTGTGGGTTTTTGGAGGATGCATATTCCAAATTACAGCCTGATTGTAAGCCCTCTCTATCAAGTGACTCAGAAAAAGAAGGATTTTAAATGGGGCCCTGAGCAAAGACAAGCCTTTGAACAAATTAAATGGGACATTGTTCATGCAGTAGCCCTTGGACCAGTCCGGGCAGGACAAGATGTTAAAAATGTGCTGTACACCACAGCTAGGGAGCATGGCCCTACCTGGAGTCTCTGGCAGAAAGCACCGGGGGAGACTCGACGTTGACCATGAGGGTTTTGGAGTCAGGGATACAGAGGATCTGATGCCTGCTACACTCCAACTGAAAAAGAGATATTGGCAGCATATTGGCAGTTGCCTCAGAAGTGGTTGGTACTGAAGCACAGCTCCTCTTAGCACCCCGACTGCTGGTGCTGGGCTGGATGTTCAAAGGGAAGGTCTCCTCTACACATCATGCAACTGATGCTACATGGAGTAAGTGTGTCTCACTGATCACACAATGGGCCCACACAGGAAATGCCAGATGCCCAGGAATTTTGGAAATGATCATGGACTGGCCAGAAGGCAAAGATTTCAGAATATCACCAGAGGAGGAGGTAACACATGCTGAAGAGGCCCCACTGGACAATAAACTGCCAGAAAATGGGAAGCAATGTACTCTGTTCACTGATGGGTGCTGCCGCATTGTAGGAAAGCGTGGGAGGTGGAAGGCTGCTGTATGGAGTCCTATACGACAAGTCGCAGAAACTGCTGAAGGAGAAGGTGAATCGAGTCAGTTTGCAGAGGTGAAAGCCATCCAGCTGGCTTTAGACATTGCTAAATGAGAAAAACGGCCAATACTTTATCTCTATACTGATTCATGGATGGTGGCAAATGCTCTGTGGGGGTGGTTACAGCAGTCAAAGCAGAGCAACTGGCAGCACAGAGGTAACCCATCTGGGCTGCCCGGCTAGAGAAGCTGGTTGTAAAAGTATGTCATGTGGACACCCATCTACCTAAGAGTCAGGCCACTGAAGAACATCAAAACAACCAGAAGGTGGATCAGGCTGCTAAGATTGAAGTGACTCAGGTGGATTTGGATTAGCAACGTAAGGGTGAATTATTTATAGCTCAGTGGGCCCACGATACCTCAGGCCATCAGGGAAGAGATGCAACATATAATATAGATGGACTTGTGATCGAGGGGTGGACCTGACCATGGACACTATCGCGCAGGTTATCCATAAGCTGCAATCAAGCAAGCCAAGCAGTTAAAGCTTCTCTGGTATGGAGGATGATGGCTGAAATATAAATATGGGAGGGCCCGGCAGATTGACTATATCACACTCCCACAAACCTGCCAAGGCAAGCACCATGTGCTTACAATGGTGGAAGCAACCATCGGATGGCTGGAAATGTATCCCGTGCCCCATGCCACCGCCTGGAACACTGTCCTGGGCCATGAAAAGCAGGTCTTATGATGACATGGCACTCTAGAAAAAATTTATTCAGACAATGGGACTAATTTCTGAAACAACCTCATAGACACCTGGGCCAAAGAGCATGGCATTGAGTGGGTATATCACATTCTCTATCATGCACCAGCCTCTGGGAAAATCGAACAATACAATGGACTGCTAAAGATTACATTGAGAGAAATGGGTGGTGGGACCTTCAAACATTGGGATACACATTTAGCAAAAGCCACCTGGTTAGTTAACACTAGAGGATCTGTCAATCAAGCTGGCCCTGCCCAATCAGAACTTCCACATACTGTAGAAGGGGATAAAGTCCCCACAGTGCACATGAAGAATATGTTAGGGAGGACAGTCTGGGTTAGTCCTGCCTTAGGCAGAGGCAAGCCCATCCATGGGATTGCTTTTGCTCAGGCACCTGGGTGCACTTGGTGGGTGATGAAGAAGGATGGGAAGGCTCAGCGTGTACCTCAAGGAGATTTGATTTTCGGTGAGAATAGCCAGTGAATTAAATTATATGATGTTAATTGCTAAATAATCCTGCCACTGTGTGTCATCACTACTACAGTTGCTATATGCCATATCAGTGGTATTGCAGTAAGAGTCACCCAAATCAATGAAGGATGGACTTTGAGGAAACTGAGTGAAGTGCAGTGGTGATGGAACTTGAACTGGCTTCAGCAACTGACACCCAGCAACCTTCTCAAGATCAACATCTTCAACCCACAGACTGTGGGCATGGGCCATGCCAAATATACCAGCCGTAAGCTCCGGATGCAGCATGCAACAATCCAACACCACACACCAGCTCTCCTGCCCTGAGAGACTGTTACGACAGATGGAGCCCCAAAGTCATGGATTAAATGAACTCAACAGACATGTTAGAGGGATGGTCTGTAAACTAAGGGAATGATATCTGTGTGTGTGTATATATATATATATATATGTATATATATCAAAGACAGGGAAAGTGGTGGTGATTAATTGAAAAGTGTAGGATCTGGGCATGACGTAGTTGGTATAGAATAAGAGATGGATAATGTCCTGGGCGTGGCTGGGATAGTTAATTTTCACAAGAAGCTGGGAGGGGCCACAGCCAGGACAGCTGACCTGGACTAGCCAGGGGGATATTCGATACCATATGACAACATGCTCAGTATATAACTGGGGGAGCTGGCTGGCAGGGAGGAGCGATTGAGCAACCATGTGATGCTTAGTTGCTGGCTGGGCTTAAACCATGACAAGACTTCATCCAGATAAAGGGTTTTCCTTTTTCCTTTTGCCCCTCTCAGATTTGAGGACAAACATTTGTTTTTCCCTCCCCTAGTCTCCTTTATGCTCAGACACGATCTTTGATTAAAGCAGAAATATTTTACTGAAGTAACTGCATGTACAGACACATTTATCCTGGTTTGTTTTGGTGCACACTGACAAGAGTGAAAGCAGCCTGTATGCTCCCTGGCAGAGAGGACTACCCTAGAGGAGTGATGGGTGGTGCAGCAAATGACACATTGTGCATGAATCAGCAGTACCGCGCTGCTGCAAGACCGGCAAATGCTACAGCTCAGTGGGCTGTAGTAAAGTATTGTGCTAAGCAGGGAAGGTCATTTGTCTGCTGTGCTTAGCATTGCTCAGGCCTCATTTGCAGTAGTGCAAGCAGTTATGAATAACTTGGCAAGAGTTGAGAGGAGACCAAAAATTGTGAGGAGATAAGAAGTACAGTTATGAGTCAACATTTCAAATGCAGAACATGCCCAGTCTGTATTGCTCAGATGCTTTGCTTATTTATTCTTCCCATTTTTGATATGGTAGTGCTCACAACAACAATGCAGATTAAGAGAATTAAGCACAAACAAAACCAAAGAAAACTAGATGGGGGCTGATTAAACCAGTTAGACCGGTGCTTGCTAAAAAAGTTCTGTGCAGGCAATGTTCTCCTAAAATCCAGGCCTGGGTCCCATGGCTGGATTTGCTGGCATGAAACCCAGCATCTAGGCTGGGCTTTAACATGTTACCCTCCACCATGGTAGAAATACAGACTACAAACTTGGACTGCAGACTGGGCCTCTGCTTTGCCTGGGTATTTGAGTTATGGAAAATTCCATCCACAGACCCACCTTGTCTCCATTATTAGTATAAAAACATATTTTTCATCTAAATGTGAAAACCGAATGTGTTACTTCAAAACAAACTGGATTTTAGAAGAGAAGAGATTTTTGTATCTAACAGACACTGGAAAACTCTGGGCCCATGTACGCAAACAAACTACAGTTCTGGCTAATTTTAACGGGGCTCCTGGGCTTTCATACCCACTCCAGAAAAGCCAAGCCGAAACAGCAATACCAATATAAACTGCTGAAGAAGCAGGAGCTTAACTCCCAAAATTTCAACGCTTACATAGAATGAAAATGTATTTTTTCAATATATTTCTGTGTACTTTTCTGGTGACTAGTAGCTGAGCCGATAAGCTTCAAATCAACATATTCATACTATCCAGTGTTTCTCCAAGACATAAGAATTAGAAGTTATAAAGAATGGGGGGAAAAAGCATATTTAATGGCATCAGATGACTTGATGAAATGAGGCTTTAGAAAAATCACCAAGCCTGGGAATACTGAGAATAGAGTTGTTAACTCTATGCAACTTCCATTGCGGACTAACTTCCATTACGTGGTTGAAAATCTGTCTACCAATAAAACAACCTACCCCCCGCCCATCTCTGGGTTTACCGCGATGCCATGCCTGTGCTATGTGCTCCAGCCAAATAGTCATCATTTCCAAGTGATAAACCAGAAACCACTTCCCGCAGTTTACCGAGTAATCTTTTACTTGTTATATCATGCAAGCATGGTCTGTAACACAGTTAAGTGATGCTGAATTTTTAGCATAAAGAGAGAACATTCTCTGCTGTTTCAGCAAGTAACTGTCTGGACAGTTCTCTGTCAGAGCAATGTGAAACTAATTGGCTAAACTAGCTGCTCTCTGCCTCCCCTAACTCCAAAGCATCATCAGAGAAGAATAATTAAGAGAAAACAGCCAATACCTGTTCTTTTTTTCATTTAATACTTGTTGCTGTGCAAATATATCAAAACCCTTACCCCGTAGTTTGTAGCACTCCCTGCACAAAGCAGAAGGACATCAGGTTTCATTTAAGCCCTATGTTTATTCATTTTGAACTTGAACTAGGATCATATTAAAAACAGATTACAAATCATTTAAGAGCTATTAATGCTTGCCAAAACTAACCTGTGGTTTTAAATAAGAGGAAAGTCACAGTAAATGAAAAGTAGCATTTGACTCACTGTAGAGAAGTCACGTTACATAAAAAGTGCACGATGTATTTGGCATTTCAAAAAGTACTCAGCAGAATCCCATACACAAAGAGTACTCTTGATACAAGTGGATGGAAGGGAAGGATTTAGAGTTTGAAGTCAATTGTCTGAAATTCAAAAGTAAGCATTAGTCTGGCAATATTAGCACACATTTAAACCTGTGCACAGAACTCCTGCTGAAATCATTGAGACAGCTGCACAGGTAGAATTATTTGGAGAACCAGATACTAAAACTCTTGACCACTTCGAATTTTTAAAAAACTGCTTCAAATTCAAGTCACACTGTAAACATTTAGATTAGACTGAGCAGTCCAGCAGGTCACTTAAACCTTGCCTTGGCTTCAAGTTTGAATTAAGCTGGAGGTTGGGATCTTTATTTCTGTTTAGTTTTTGATTTACAGTTGCTGTTGTTGGAGGCTTCTCCCTCACCCCCTCAAGAAAAGGAAACATTTACAACTTCTCCTGCCTCCCCACCCTTTCTTCTTTCAGCCTGCCATCCTCTCAAATGCTACCTGACTGCAGCAATCATCCTGCGAATGGTAAGTAATTTCCCTATTGACAGTCTCCCATTTACTCTGACATCTGCCAGCGCTCCCTGACACTTGAATAAGCATTAAGACATTAACAGTCTGGCACAGGTTTAAGGGTTTGAATAATAATGTTCTGTGGACTCACTACACTCACGCAGGCAGCCAAAAAACCCCTTGTGCACTAAACGTTGCCATCCTTGGGGCTGGGAAAGGCTGCTGGAGGGGTGACTGCAGTGACAGATTACCTACGTGAATGAACTGCCACCTTTTGCTATTCCAGACAACAAGGCCTGATCTCTGGCCAGTGAAGCTTTTAACATCTTTCCCTGTACCGCAATCCAATTGGGATCTGGGCTACAAGAAACAGACTCACTGGTCTGGGAAAATAACAGGAAAGAGCAAACAGAAACAAAGGGAGTCTTCATAAAAAAAAAAAGAAAACCCACAAACCCAAAGCCCCACATTAAAACAAATAAACCACCTCCTCCCAAAGCCAAACCCAATCCTTCTGAATTTTGTAATGTTCATAAACCCTCCCTGAACTGCTGAACTGGAATTGGAGAGCTTTGAACTGTCTTTGGAGTGGAGAGGCTTGTACTGCAAGTATCACAAGGACAAAACAGTCTCCATTTTAATGGATTACCAAAATGAGAAAATGATCCTCCTACATTTGCTTAAAGTTTATACTAGCACTTGGTTTATTTCTCTTGCCAGTCTGGGACTCTGGTATAATGAGTGATCTGTTACCTTGAAAGACATTCTCTTCTGTTACTTCCAACCATACCAGCCACGTCAGACCTCGGCATTGAGGAAATTCATCCTTTTAACCTGCAGCAGTGGTGGCTCTTAGACAAACCTCAAAGCACTGGTTATAGTAAGAAGCTTCTGTACCAGATGACTTGCAGGAAACCTGGTATGCCTCCCAGATGTTTAATAAACTCAAAATCTTTGGCTAGAGTTCTGTCATCTCTGCCTGCAACCAGTGCACACAGGATTCAAAGACTTCACAAACCACAGCTTTTGTTTTGAAGTATGGATAGAGCATGCACACACATTTCTCTGTGCTTGCTATTTTCTGAAGAAGGCGGGTATATTTTCCACTAGTATGTGCTGCAAAATAGGCTTATAGTTCAACAGAAAAGAGAAGGAAAATGAAGACATGTCATGAAAACTAAGAAAATAATACCTTTATTACTTTTAATGTGTTAGTTCAGTTGCAGGTCAGTGAAGAAAAAGGAAGATTCATTACAAATGAAAGTAGTTCGACAGCCTATGTGAAAGGAATTTGGTGAGTGACCTCTGTCACGTTCCAAGAAATGGATCCACATTTTCAAAACTGTCACCACAACATCCAGCAGCTGCACGGGGACTGGCTTTCCTATTCTGCAAGTATTTGTAAGATGTCAAAAATCCCTCCCAAACCAGAACGCAAATTTGGAATCACCCCCCAAAATGCATGTTCATGAACCAACAATTCCAAACATATTTCAGACTGAAAATTTTATTTATATTAGTTTTTAAAAGCTTAAATTTCGAATTCAAATTTTATATTACTTAAAACCTCATTTAATAAATTAACCAAGGTGTGAAAACAAAGATTGGCTTGAAAGAAATTTTTTTTAAAATTCAGAAACAGCTAGGTAGAAAATCTCAAATCTTTTCCAATTCTCCCCCCAGAATAAGGTTATCAGATTATTTTTGCAAAAACTACCCCTTTTCCTAACAGTTTTCAGTTTTGCAAATTTGTCTAGTCAAGAGGGGATAAAAGTGTCCCTGGAAAATTTCCTACTCTCTCCATTTAACGGAAAGGTTGCCTGCTGTGTCCCCAGCAGCCCCCATTCCAGTTTCCAGCAGAGAGGAGGATTACAAAACTCTGCAGAATAAAAACTTCCTGGAGCTGCAACCTAACCCCCCCAGTGGAGCAGCTACTACACCCGAAGCAAGAAAAATTAGCTGGCGCTCAGCCTTCAACCCCTTTTTTAGCATGGTGTATGTGTCCCAGAAAGCTTGGAACAACAGTTCCTGAGCTCATAGACTACAGAAGGTACTGTCCACCAGGCAGGACATACAAGGCAGAAAACAAATTAAGCAAAACAAACCTTCCCCAGCTACAGGTAGAAGCCCTGGCTATGTATCTGTCTATTTGGATAGGCATCTCTCCCTGCACAAATCTGCTAAAACTTTCCTTCCCTGAAAAAAAATAATGGCAGGGTAGAGGATAGAAACTGTTACTGTTGATGTTTTTTTCTGCTATTATTCTCTGTAACTGCAAAGACTTGCCATTGAGTCAATACTTTTGATGGGCAGAAATTGAACACACAAGAGTCTCAAAGGAAACAATGCAGGCTTAGTAGCTTATACTGACACCATTTCACTCTTCAGTGTTTCATTCTATTAAGCAAGTAACAGTCATTTGAAAACTGTTGAAATGTTACTTCATGCAACATAAATGGCTTCAAAACAGCCATTTTTGAAACAGAATAAATAGTGAACACTTCGATTCTTGCCTAAATATGGTTTGGCAGATGTACTTTTACACCCATGATAGACTGCAATTCTTGTCCGCTGTGTCAGTTCACTGGCTTTCAATGGCAGTTTGCTCCCCCCCCCCCCCGCCCCTAGCATAATAGAAAGGAAAGGCACTCTGCCAGAAACCAAGATTCAGATTCTGCAAACCGTTACACACACACTCAACATTTTAGGAGCTGACCCGAGAGAGGCTCATTAAACGTTTACACAGTACTTCAGAAGGAACGTGAGAGTACAGGTATGTAGGACACAGGCTGAAAGGAAGGATGTTTATGCTAAAGAGTGCAATTTTTTCCTCAGATTTACAATACTGTTTAAATTATTGCTTTATTGTCATCTACTTAGCAGAGCAGTACTACTTTATCAGAGCATAACCTCAGCCAACTAAGATGTTTCTCATCATCTCTGACTTTAATGTTGGGAGTAACACTACTGCATGACAGGCAATTAGAAGAAATCCATCAGAAGATTCATATTAAAAAAAGAGAGGCTTTGAATCTAATTTTGTTTTTTAAAATTAATTCCTGCCTCTTTCTTGTACCTAAACAATGATGCAGCCACAGTGTCAGAATTCAGAAACAGAACAATAGTTAAATGCAGAAGTTATTATGAAAAGATCTGAAAACAAGTCTCTGGAAATCAGCACTGCGACTATTTCCAGTCTTCTGGATTATTGGGGTAACACTGTACTCACCTTACATACTGCAACAAAAGCCAGAATTGTCCTGTCATTTTTCAGCAATTCATTTCAATTTGCCAGCTACAAAGATTTTCTCAGAAATGTTATAGTATGAAAATATTTACTTCCTTGCATTGAAAAAAATTTTATAAAGCAAAAAATCTAAGGTTTCCTTCATTTGGTTTTACCTAAGTTTCATGGCTCTAGGAAGAAGCATGTATATATGACCAAAATGTATTTTTAAGGCTCAAAAAGGCATGTAAAAATAACCCTAATTTTACATCAAGGTATTTCAGCTCATCTGTCAATTGTTTGGGAGAAAGAAGAGGCAGAGGGGGAGGTTCAAGATATTATCCATGGCACCCTCAAACCTATCACAACCTATGTAGTAGGCCTTGTTTCAGGCACAGGAAAGCGCAGCTGGCAAAACACATTTACTCTGGTTTGTTTTGGATCATGTGGGTGATTTCTATTTCATATTTCAAAGTAAATGAAATATTTTCACAACATAATTTCCATTTTCTTCCAGCTAGAGAATTTCAATACAACATTGACTTTTACCCATTAGTCAAGTAGTCAACTATATATCAGCATAGCTCTCATTTCTGAAGAATGAGTATGAATTATTGTATTGATCAAGAGCCTGGCCTATACCTTCCTTTTTCCAGCATAGGGGAGAATTTCCTTAAATTCAGATTAAGAAATATGTACAGATTGCTGAGGATAATCTATGTAAGAAACTACTTCCTCCTGCAAAATTAATAACCGTTCTTTGAGGACAGGATTAATTTAACAGTAGGCTTAGATGCAATTCACAATGCCAAATGAGCAGGTGGCATTCTACATAGTCATGCAGAAGTTTCTGCCTCTCTTGGCAAACACAAATGTTTGATGTGATCAAAGCCAAAAGGGTTTTTGCTTTTGCTGAGCGGTCAACACTGGCTCCCATATCCAAGGTCTCCTTCCCTTTTCTTCTGCGTACAGACAGGCACATACGAGCCTTGTTTTGTGTTACTTGCTCACACAGATTAGAGGTTGTCCTTAAAAGCATTCTGACTGAGGTAGCACAAAGCTCTAAGGAGGTTCTGACTTCTTAAGAAATACCCTCAAATATGCTTTGGGTAAGAGAAGGATGGAGGGCATTTGGATAAACAAGGGTGGACTGGCTAAAAAAGAAGTCCAACCACAAAAGCAACAACAAAACTCCAGGCTGCAGAAGATAATTACGGGGGACTGCAGTTCCTAAGAGGAAATCAGAGGTCATTATGTATAGTTTTCACTAAACCATTTTATTGCAGTTTAAGCTTTGTACAGCTGTGCTATAATCAAACAGGGAGACTGCCAGCAAGGAACAGTGTGAAATCCATGTGCATGAAAGTCTGCTAAAAGTCTCTGGGTTGCCCCCGTAGAAAAACCCCAAGCCTGTACTGAGCAGCTTCAAAAGCAAAGGCAGGTAGGTGACTACATACTGTTTTCCTAGAGTATATGACAGATTAGTGGATTCCAGTTTTATAAATGTCACAGGCCTTGTCCACCATGCAGAGGATATAAATCAGAACTGCAGAAAAACACAACTGAATGGTGTGTGTCTGTCAAGAAACATGGACACAGGAAAAGACTTTTCATGAAACCCTGGAGATAAAGTTGCCAATGGGTATTGATAGCTCTAAAGAACTAGAGAGCAAAGTTCTTTTCCTGGTTCTGTCACCAATGCTTTCTGTAGCTGTACATGCATCATTTCCCTTCTACGCCAATTTCCCCTGTTTTGTTTTATTTCCTGCAGGATAAGCCCTTCAGTGCAAAACCAGCTTATTTCTATGTAATTGTCAAACCACCTACATCTCCAAATTAAGGGCATAATCATGCCAAGTAAGGGCATCATCAGTTCGGTGTGCTTTCAAAAAAAGAACCAGAAATGAAAACCACTTCCCAAACCAGTTTCTAACAGTTAGGAGAACATTTATGAGCATCCTTTAGAACTGCAATCACCAGACTTCACAGCATCAAGATGAGCTGCAGACAACCAGTAGGACACAGCTTCTTAAAGTGAAAACAATGCTAGCAAAGTGGGGTGGTGGTTATATCATCCGTGAATGATCACCCCAATAGTTTTAATTATTTAACGTGATTAGAGAAGGAATTTACTCTGGATTTTGGTATTCTACAATGCCCTGGAGTTTGAGATGAAAACCATGGAATTCATTTCAATAAACATCATGCAGAAAAATATAGCATGACTAATAAAATGAACCTACTGGCTTGACCCCTATGGGATTTCTTCCCAGAGGTGTTTACCAACAGACCTCTCCTGCACTCTACAGAGTAGATTCTGCTTTCATTTACCTGAACACAGCCTCTGCTACAACACTTAGAGCTTTCCCATTGTGAGTCTTGAAGGCATGCAGGTGATGTACATAAACAGCATTTGTCCTTCTGTATTGCTGATAACATAATATGGGCCTATTTGGACTGAGATATCAGCCATTGAAGAGTGAACTCTTGGCGACACTCATTTTTAGAGGCCATTTCAAAGAAGCCATAGGTGTGAAGAATTCTGATAGCCTGGAAGCTAGAACCAGTAGTAAGATGTAAAGAAATTCAACTGGTGTTAAAACTTATAACTGAGTCCTGGGGAGTGAAAGAACATTCCCTCCTCCTCTCCCTTCCATAATTCTTCTATGCACCAGCATCACCCTGAGCAGAAGAGAAACTGCAAAGTTGAAAACACTGACAAGTAGAAGAGCCTTTTGTTGTAGGAGCCTGTGACTTCAAATGGCAGCCAGTGCTGCAACAAATCACAGTGTTGCGGTGTATCTGCAGTGTTGATACAAAAATTACTTCAGAGACCTGATATGTGGACTAAAGGCATTGTTTAATGTGGCTGCCAGAAAGCCCTTCATTAAAAATTCATTACTCCAGCAGCTGGTCCTAGCTGCCATGAGACTTCCTGTGTGTTCTTCTCTGGAAGACAGAAAAAACAAAACCATACTCCACGTCTCATCAAAAGAGCTGTGCCTTGATTTTAAATAAAGGCTCCCATCACCACCCATTACAGAGATGGCTTTTCCATTCACCTATGGCTTAGGAGCATCATTCTGATCTGCCCTACTCTCCATAGGATCAGGCAGCAATGGGATTTAAACATTATGATCAGACCCAGCAGAAGCAACCTAGAAAGCTTTAGGGGTTTTGCTTCATTCATCCAAAGGAACAAAAACCTCAAAAGGGGCACTGCTACTGGTATTGGTGCCTTAAAATTGTTCAAAATTTTTTACTCAACAGCAAGCACAAATCTTTACTGGGGAATTTAAAAATCATGACAATATGGTGGTAGGCAAATAGTTCCTTCCTGTTCAAGGCCTTACAAACATTTCTTTTATATCCCTCTGAAGCTGTCAAACTGATCTGCTTTAAAGGGGATATAAAAATACCCAGGTGAAGCAGAGGGACATAATGTCCCAAATTGCCCTACTCAAACAATGAGAAATAGGTGATAAAGTTTAATTAAAGTTTAATCCAGCACATTAACCAGCCAACCTCTCCAAGCACTCTTAAGAGATTACAACTCACTGTTAACACAGTCAGAAACTAATAATCCATAGGGTAAATGAAGCCCATGGCTCCCACACCCTTCTCCTTCAGGGGTGGATGTCTGGGTCCTGGCAGCAGCAGTCACTGAGGATGCCCAGTTGCTTCCTCAGAAACACACTGCTCGAGATCATTGCTCAGTTAAGACAATCCCTTAGCTGGAGCTCTCAACTAGGTATCTGTATCAGGGAAACACCTCCCCGTGAATCATTTAAGCATTTTTAAGCTCTGGTCTTCTAATGCTGAGGCTGACTTGCTAATGGCAAGGTCATCTTACTTTCCAGAGACAAAGAGGGTCACAGACCACAAAATGCTGAACACAGTAGCCCAGCTGAAGACAAGGACCACGAGTTTCTACACCACCACGTGCCAATGGGTAACTTATTACTTACAGAAGGCAGGCAAAACTCCTGGGAGTTTTCCTTCTGCCTTGTGCGCATTTTCAAATCTGGCTTGCGCCCAGCATGTGAGTTTACCACACTGCCTTGGATAACATGATTCTCTCCATACACTTCCCTGTCCCTCCTTCCCTCACCACCATGTGTTATTAATGCACATTATTAATCTGTGGAATAGCTACCAGTGCATTTCCGCAAATCGCTTTCCTGGCATTTCATTGTTTTATTGGAAAGTGTGACTGAAGCAGAAAGAAAAATGATGCAACACAATGGGAAAGCTCCTCGTTTTCAATTCAGTAGCTGTCAGGCCAAAAAAGTTGCTCAGATCAGAAGGGGTTTCCTAGCTGAGAACTGGCTTCTGCCTGGAAGCTGTGTTGCTGGAGTACAGAAGGTTTGGAAAACCAGAATGGTTTTTGTTTTGCCCTGCCAAACTGCCCTTTCCTCTGTGGTTCTCATGTGCATTTTTAATAGGAGAGATTTGTAACCTATGGAGAACAATTTACTCCTGTTTATGCCAGCATTAAAATTCAAGAAGACAGACACTTTCAGAGAAGACTTGCTGTAATTATGAGATTGCTTTCTCCCCCTATAGTTTGTGGCATTGCTGTAGCAATGACTATTACTTTTAATTCTGAGATACCCAACAATATATGTGTAAATTTCCCATCTCTCAAAGTGCTTTCAATAGTCAAAATGCACTAATTCAAAGAACTTACCATGCTGGGATTTAGAAAACAACACGGGGAAAGAAAACATCCTTTTAATTAACATTTTACCATTTGTTAAGTCTAGAATAGCTATACTGATGAGACATTCAGCATAATATTAATTATTATTTTACTGATGTCAGTGTTTCTGATTTTTAGGACATTAGTGGTCATTCAGCTACTGTTTCAGAAACAAGAACAATCTTGTTATTCTGCAGAAAATATACAGAACTACATGTGGTGGACTTCCTATGGAGTAATTTTCATTGAAACACAATAGCTTATTCAAAAGTAATTTTTTAAAAAATAATCTGCTGCCTGGGATTTTTCAAAGCTTTCTTCAATTGACTGTACTTACAAACATTTTCATTTGCTGTAATTTTTTTGGTGAAAATGGTAATAAGGACAATGAAATTTCAAGTTATATAGATGTTTCTGAGTTTAAAAATCATGCAGCACATGAAAGAATGATACAATTCAAATTGTTCAAGAATGATAGAAGCAACTTCAAAAACTGCAATCTCGTCCTGTGTGGTACTTTTCAGTAGCTCTAAGTGGAGCTAACAGGTTTTCTGTGGTGTATGCAACTAGGCAAAGAGAGGTGCAGGGGCTTGTAAAATTCAGTATTCTTTGGGATATATTTTTCATTAAGATACCCTAACAGCATAAAATTTGGCCGCTACTCCACCAAGTATCAGCAAAGTGAGTTAGGCAGCATTTTTCTGGGAAAGCTCCACAGTGAAACTGAAGTCTCAACCCTCCTCTGCCTTATGCCTTGCAAAGTCATTACTGCCTTTGCAAAGCAGACAAACAAACCATTCTTTAAGCACAAAAAATTGGGGATGAGAGTTCTGAAGTTACCACAAAAAGCTACATCACCTTATAAAACTATAGAGTACGCCGCAACAGCATGCCAAGTCCTTCATATACAACTATCTCTGATGTACAAGAAGGGAAGTCTGGAATTCCTAGCTAAAGTTGTACCATGGAACAGAAAAAGTGGTTTCTCTGCTTCTAATGGGATCATGCTCTCCAGCCATTTCCTGAGACCACGTGTGGCCCTGCAGAAGTAATGAGAGAGAAAAAGCAAGGAAAGGCAACAGTAGGAAGGAGCCGAATCCTGACTAGAAGTGAGGTGTTTGCATTCTGTGACAATCAGTTGTCTTCCCCCAACAAAAATGGCCTGTAGTCTGCAGAACACACTAGGGAAGGCTTCTGGCTAAGGGATTATATGAAAGCTTCAGAGCAGTTAGAGGGAGCTCCTAGAGAGATGGAGCTGAATTCCTGCTTCTGAAGGATGAAGATCTGTGTGAAAGACGTGCTGGGTCTCCCTAATGCCGCAGCTCAATCTGCCCACATTTAAGCAGATTTCTTTCTCTTACTCTTTGTTGTGACATGTGGATCCAATCAGTGTCCTGATCCCTTCTGTATATCACATACTTGCTTTGCTCAAGTTTTACCATCCCACCACACACTTCCTTTGAAAGCCTGCCTCCCTCTCCATTGCTCACTTCCTTCAGTTTAATAGTTCCCAAACTCTGTGTTCTGAGCACAAAGGGTAAGTTTTATTCCTGCAGCCCAGATCTACACTGAACAGCATAGTCTCTTTTCCACTGTGATGCTGCCACATTGGTTGGTGCCAAGGATGCAAGATACAGTGGAGCTTAATGGCTCTAAGTCAAGTCCTGTCGTCAATGCTTTACAAACTTTATACTCAACCTCAGGCACGAACACTGTCCTTTAGCTAAGGCTGGCTTCTTCAGTAATGCCAAAGGGCCAATCTGGACATGCAGGAAATGGAGCAACACCTGGGAGATGAACCTGCTTTTATAGTAGTCGTTCCCAGAGCTGTGAGCTCTGAGGGGGTTCTGTTTTGCTCAGTCTCAACACCTTCCTGCCCTGCTTGGGGGTGGACATGGCAAGGTGCTTTGTTAGTGACAGTGCACATATGTCAGCACCAAGGTGAACTGTGCTTTCCCCTGAGGTACCAGCTCAGTTTCTCTCCAGTCTTCAATAAGCAATTGCCTCCCAATAACCCCGGTAAGTACCATGCCAGCTGCCTTCACCACAATTAACTGCCACTGCTATTTACAGCAGAAGGAGGAACTGATGAAATAGCACACTGGTTACAAAATACACTTACTCCCTAGAAAACAATGGAAAAAACTGCTAGACAGCACAAAGGCAACTTTCAAAATTTTACTGGGCAAAGAACATCCCCCCTCCCCCCCCAACAACCTCATTTCCCCCCGCGAGCTTAAAGCTACATCTGCCAACATGGGCTGGATACAGATTTGTCACGTGTAGGCTTAAGGTGCTTTAGTGAGTTCTCCAACTAGGAACCGGTGCTTCTTTCTAATGCCCTTTCAAGTAACATGTGGGCTTCAAAGAAAATTCGGTGGGGTTTGCAGACCTCATTCTTGTAGCTATGTCTAGTTGGGCACTATAGGGAAACCTGTTTGTGCCGACTCCTAAATTCCCTTTGTTTTGTACTGCAACTGCCATCTGACAGTAACTACCGCAGTGCAGACTAGAGCTCCTATTTTGAAGTTGATGTAGGCTCTATCTATCCCAAGGACTCTTAAGGTGTAATAAGGCTTCCAGAAATTTAAAGAGTAAATTCAGGAGTTAACTGCTTTGCATACATCCAAAACTCTCCAATGCTGTTTAGGATTGAAGTACAACAACTTCTTGCACTCTTTACTCCTCACCTTATTTTTCAGAGTTCGACTATGACAGCTAACTGGATTCAGCAAAAGTACACATAAGTGTCTGAGGAGACTTCATAAATCTTGGCATGATGTGTGAGCTGATGGCAATTGGATGGTGGATGTGCACCTTCTGAGGAAGGGTTGCAAACTGGGAAAGCTCAACGTGATGAATGAAACTCAGACCTACAGACTATCTGATCCTGTCAGATCCATCTGGCTCACAGGCATGTAAATCCAGTGATCAAATAAAAAATACCCAGCCTAGAAAGAATATCCTTTATTTCTCATTCCTGCTGTACTTAGTGGTTCCCAGGCTCTCCTTCCTAGCACACCTGCTGGGCAGGTAGTTTTTTTCATGTATGTATTATTCCAAAGGCAGGTACCTCTTTTCCTGCCTTTGGAAGGAAAAGAGATGAGAGGTTTGCTTTTCTTGCCTCCAAGCAGAGACCACTAAACAGATTGTAAATAATACAAAGTTTATCAGAAAATTAAATTTAATCAAAATTGAGTGGTCTAAACTCCCAAATCAACTAAATTATATAACTAAAAAAAATTACATTCTGCATCCTTACCACAGGGATATTTTTGTCTTTTTCCCATCACTTGCATGCTGACATTCATTGCATTACCACTGTCATCAGAGAGCTTCTCTATCTGTACAGTCCCTCACTGTCCTTGAGTAGACCTAGGTCACTCCAGCAATCATCAAGTTCATCGGAGTGAGTTCACTCCAATAATTTCAGGGGCAAAAGTCCTGGATGAATCTTCTCACCAGGAAATCATTCTTCATTTTATGTCGGCTGCTGTGTATTGAACAACCACATAAAAGATGGTGCTGAAAGGCCTTTATCTCTGTAGCTCGTGTCACCAGTTACAAATTGGGATGAAAACATCTTACTCATGAGGGTAAATGAACTGTAAGTCACAAGAAGAAATTCCCAAGAAAAGAACTGCTGGCAAACAGAGCTGCTGTGGGCCTGTGCTCATGTTACAGGCGGCAGGCAAACCCCCTCCATGCCTGTCTTGCCTTCCCACGTGCCTCTGTACAACAGGCGTGAGGCTCTGGATGTGGAAGGCCAGTCAACGGGTGATGTGGCTTATAGTCCATCCACACCAGATGTGTTGTCAAGGTCAGAAAGGCCTACCCCCTGCACCAAGACACCTCCACGAAGAAGAAAAGACAGGTTGTATTTGTACGTGACTTCCTTCTGAGGGGAACAGAGAGTCCAATATGTCGGATAGACCCTCTTCTCAGGAAAGTCTGCTGCCTCCCTGGGGCCTGGGTTAAGAACATCACTAGGAAACTTCCTAGCTTGGTACAGCCCTTGGACTATTATCCATTAGTGCTCTTCCATGTGGGTGGTGATGAAGCTGCGAAGTGTAGTCCAGGGGCAATCAAAAGAGACTTCAGGGCCTTGGGATGGTTGGTAAGGAAATCTGGAGCATGGGTAATTTTTTCCTCTATTCTTCCAGTTGCGGGAAGTGACATTGGAAGAAACAGATAGACCCAGTCTATTAATACATGGCTCTGTGGCTGGTGTCACCACCACAATTTCTTTTTCTTTTTTTGATAATGGGATGGTCTACACAGCACCAGGCTTGCTGGCATCAGATGGGAATCATCTTTCTCAAAGGGAGAAGAGGGTCTTTGCTCACAAGCTAGTGGGACTCATTGACAGAGTGTTAAACTAGACTTGAAGTGGGAAGGGGATAATATTAGGCTTGTCTGTGACAAGCTGTGGGACGACATGCCAAGATTAGAGGGATGGGGTGCTAGCAAGGGCCCTCAGCCTGTTGCTCTGAGATGTGCTGGGTACACAGGAGCACACTTGAAGTCTTACAGAGATAAGCCAGGGGCTCCTGAGCTAATAGGAACCAACAGGGAAACACCAGGGGCTCCTGAGCTAATAGGAACCAACAGGGAAACACCAGTGAAATACCTCAAAGGAATTAAGGTGTGTTCTTCTAAGAAGGTGACATGGCCAACAACCCAACTGAAGTGCCTCTACACCAATGCATATACAATGGGCAACAAACAGGAGGAGTTGGAAGCAACCATGCTGTTAGAAAGCTACAGGCTAGTTGCCATTACTGAAACTTGGTGGGATGAATCCCATGACTGGAGTGTGGCTATCAATGGCTACAGGCTGTTCAGAAGGGATGGGCGAGGAAGGAGGGGCAGAGGGGTTGCCCTCTACATCAATAAACGGATAGATTGTGAAGAGCTGTCTCTGAAGAATAGCCATGAGCAGGTTGAAAGCTTATGGGTAAGAACTGGAGACCAAGACAACAAAGGGAACCTTGTGGTTGGTGTTTACTACAGGCTGCCCGATCAAAGGGAGCCTATTGACGAAGCCTTCTTACTCCAGCTACAGCAGGCATCACGCTTTCACGCTCTCATCGTGCTAGGGGACTTCAACCACTCTGACATCTGCTGGAAAAGTAGTGTGGTGAGCCGTAGGCAATCCAGGAGACTCCTGGAGTGCATTGAGGATAACTTTTTAAGCCAGGTAATAGACAGCCCTACCAGAGGTGATGTGATACTGGACCTGATGGTCACCAATGCAAGTGAGCTAATCGATGATGTCAAGATTAGAGGTAGCGTGGGCTGCAGTGATCACGCACACATGGAGTTTGCAGTCCTGAGGGATATGTGTCAGGCAAAGAGTAAAGTCAGGACCCTGAATTTTAGGAGAGCAAAATTCCAGCTGTTCAAGCAGTTAGTCAACAGGACCCCCTGGGAAACTGCCCTCAGGGACAAGGGAGCAGAACAGAGCTGGCAGGTCTTTAAGGACGCTTTCCATAGAGCACAAGAGCTCTCAAACCCCAGGTGTAAGAAATCAGAAAAGGAAGGCAAGAGACCAGCATAGATGAGTCGAGACTTGTTGGTCAAACTAAAGAGCAAGAAGGAAATGCACAGGCAGTGGAGGCAGGGACAGGTATCGTTCGAAGAGTATAAGGACACTGCCCAGTTGTGCAGGGATGAGGTCAGGAAGATCAAGGAGAGGCTCGAGCTGAACTGGGCAAGGGATGCAAAGAATAAGGGCTTCTGTAGGTATGTCAGCCAGAAAAGGAAGGTCAAAGAAAGTGCACCCCCCCAGATGAATACAACTAGCCAACTGGTAACAATGGACAAAGAGAAAGTTGAGGTACTCAACAACTTTTTTGCCCTAGTCTTCACCAGCAACCTCTCTTCCCACACCTCTTGAGTGGATGGACCACAAGACAGGGACTGGGGGAGCAAAGTCTCTCCCACTGTAAGAGACAATCAGGTTCGTGACTACCTGAGGAACCCGAACATACATAAGTGTATGGGACCTGACAAGGTGCATCCCAGAGTCCTGAGGGAATTGGCTGATGTAGTTGCCAAGCCACGCTCCATGATACTTGAAAAATCATGGCAGTCAGGTGAAGTCCCCAGTGACTGGAAAAAGGGAAACATTGCACCCATTTTTAAAAAGGGTAGAAAGGAGGACCCTGGGAACTACTGATCTGTCAGCCTCACCTCTGTGCCTGGGAAGATCACAAAACAGAAGCTATGGTAAGGCACATGGAGGACAGGGAGGTGATTTGAGACAGCCAGGACAGTGTCACCAAGGGCAAATCCTGCCTGATGAACCTAGTGGTCTTCTATGATGGAATGACTACACCAATGGACAAGGGAAGAGCCATGAATGTTGTCTATCTGGACTTTTGTAGGGCCTTTGACATGGTCTCCCATAACATCCTTCTCTCTAAATTGGGAGAGGTATGGATTTGATGGGTGAACTGTTCAATGGATGAGGAATTGGTTGGATGGTATCACTCAGAGGGTAGTGGTCAATGGCTCAATGTCTAGATGGAGATCAGTGACAAGTGGTGTCCCTCAGGGGTCTGTACTGGGACCAATACTGTTTAATATCTTCATCAATGACATAGTAGGATTGAGTGCACCCTCAGCAAGTTTGCAGATGACACCAAGCTGAGTTGTGCAGTTGACATGCCTGAAGGATGAGATGCCATCCAGAGGGACCTGGACAAGCTCCAGAAGTGGGCCCATGTGAACCTCACGAGGTTCAACAAGGCCAAGTGCAAGGTCCTGCACCTGGGTGAGGGAAACCCCTGGTATCAATACAGGCTGGGGGATGAAAGGATTGAGAGCAGCCCTGTAGAGAAGGACTTGGGGGTACTGGTGCATGAAAAGCTGGACATGAGCCGACAATGTGTGCTCACAGCCTGGAAAGCCAACTGTATCCTAGGCTACATAAAAAGAAGCATGGCCAGCAGGTCAAGGGAGGTGATTTTGCCCTCTACTGTGCTCTGGTGAGACCCCCACCTGAAGTACTGCATCCAGCTCTGGAGTCCTCAGTACAGGAAAGACATGTGCCTGTTGGAGTGGGTCCAGAGGAGCGCCACAAAATGATCAGATGGATGGAACACCTCTCCTGTGAAGACAGGCTGAGAGTGTTGGGGTTGTTCAGCCTGGAGAAGAGAAGGCTCCAGGGAGACCTTATTGCAGGGGTTTATAAGAAAGATGGGGACAGATTTTTTTTAGTAGGGCCTGTTGCAATAGGACAAGGGTTGATGGTTTTAAACTAAAAGAGGGTAGATTTAGACTAGATATATGGAAGAAATTTTTTACAATGAGGGTGGTGAAACACTGGAACAGGTTGCCCTGAGAGGTTGTAGACGCTCCATCCCTGGAAGTGTTCAAGACCAGGTTGGATTGGGCTTTGAGCAACCTGATCTAGTTGAAGATGTGTTGCACTAGATGACCTTTAAAGGTCCCTTCCAACTCAAGCTATTCTATGATTCTATGTCATGCAGTGTCCTCTGCTGACATTTAGCTGAAGTGTCTGGAACAACTGTTAAAGAAATCCAGCAGGCAACAGGGGATCAACACAACTTCTGAAACAGGATCTTCAAAAGCACTCACCATAGGCCCATCTTCATGCTAATAGAGTCAATGAAAGCATCACTACAGTAAGGCTATCTACCTGCCCCTGAAAGTCCTAAACACAACACATACCTTCCTAACCATGCCAATTCAAATACAACAAGGTGTTGTAAAGCTCACCTGGCTTGTAATGAATTGAGAGCATCTGAGCGCATCTCTAAGAATCTGTGGCAAAAAGGTTGTATGTGACCTGAGGGGTTTTTAGTATTCACCAGACATCTCTGAGGCAAAAAACCAAAGGTGTCATTTAATGATATGCTCCAAAAGTTTGCATGTAAGAGGTTATTCACAAACACCAATATAAACATGCTGCCTAAAACCATCTATTTATCCTTAAAGGTATTTTATCAACACAGCATTAGCCCAAGTTATCCACACATAATAAAACCTCAAGAGTTAGCCCAGGTGGCAGCGTACTCATTTTGCACAACACTACTGAGCTGCACACAATGGCTGTATTCCCACTGCACCAGTATCCTGATGGACAGCAGTGACCAGCCTTCAACCTTTTTCTATCAGTAGGCCTGTTGGCATGCTCTGGATCAAGCAAAGAATTCCACCCCTGCTGGCAGCAAGAGCAGAGCCAGAGGCCACACTCAAGGCAGCATTGCAATAAGGACAAATCCTGTATCTGCTAATAATGCAGTTCCACAAGATCATTGAATGACACTACTTTGGAAATGTCAGACTTTCAAGTAATTTCATAACATTCATCTCTTCTTCCAATGTTTGCCCCACTTAGCTGCTGAACTGTGAGTCACAACAACTTGAACACGAGGGGAAGAAAGGCATCTCTTAATTTCACGGTAAATAGATGTAGAGACAAAATAATGAACTATCACTCAAACTCTGCTTTCAGTTCTGCCACTGAAAATTAGTAGAGATAAAACAAATTTAGGATGGTATTAATTGACAGCCATTTTTTCCCATTTTGTTCCTTTTGCATAAACATGGCGTTGATCAATCAATCAAGTAGTCTGGGGGTAGCTAAGAGACTCAAGAATTCTGTTTTAAGTAAGTCCCTGAGAAAGACTGCCACATGAAAAAGGGCAATGTTCTCCTTTGCTTACAATCAAGGCTGGTGTTCAGATTTCATTTTAGGTCTTCTATGTCTTGTAAGTCACCTTATTTCATAACCACTGGACCTGATGCTGATGGTGGGAAATCTCAGAGCTTAACATTTTAGAACCAAGCCACTGGAAATGTTTTGTCAGTTGTTCATGTTTCTGACACTTTTAAATGCAAACAGAAGTCGCGCAGCTGGTTTAATATGATAGCCATCAACATTCAGAGCACCACCTTACTTGTAACTCTTCACATGGCTATCGGAATATCCATTAGTAATTTTCTTTAATAAGATTTTATTAATTATCCTCTCCAAGCATAGAATTTGGCATGCCCTTCTGCAGTGGCTGAAATGAAGGAGGGCATTCCAAAGGTATCAGCATTTCCACACGAATTTGCCCCCGAGCCACTGCTGCTAGCTTTTATGGAACAGGCCATGATACATCCTTTTGCATTTCAAAGAGAAGCTAGATGTTTACCAGAAAGTTCAAATATGTTTTGAATTTGATAACTTCTAGAGCTGTATTGCAACAAATAAAGAAATGCTATCAAGCAATCTTCTGGTTGCTCAGAGCAACATCCTTACAGTACACATACCCATGCACGTGTGAGGGAACTGTACCACCAAGTAAGACAGACTGCAGAGTTCTCCACTTGTTATGCCACAATAATGCTTGTGGACAAAAGGTAAGGAGCTTTACATCAGCCCCCACGCTTGGGGGATTTTGGAGACCAGAACTTAGAAATAAGTCAAGCCTAGCTGTGTGCAGTGTTTGCGGAAAAAAATGTTTGGAAATTCCTTGGAGTATCAAAAGCTAAACTGAGTACATGAATACTAGCCATGAGCAGGTCTTGCTGCTCATATCCTGAATCTGAGAGGCCTCCTTTTTTATTTACACTTGTTTCAGAGAGCTCAGGATCAAGTTTCTGAAGGGAAGCCATTTGCATAGGTATGCTCTGAATATATCTTCAGAGCCTGGAAAACAGACACATTTTGTACAAGAATAATAATACACACTTTGCTATGAGGCATCCAGTAAATAAAACAGAGTTCCTCAGGGACAATAAGGCCTTTTTACAAAGGAAGCATAGCTACTTGTGGTGCTGAAGAGCTGCAGTAATGCCTGTACCAAAGACTTCTAGTATAGGCTTGTGAGAGGGAACAAAGACTTGATATACTGGGTATCTTCTGAGGTATCTGAACACATTCATGAAACATTGCAACCTCAGTTAGGTGGGATGCAACCCATCACTGACCTAAAATCCGCATGAGATCACAAAGTGGGTGTGGAGTAGCTATGGAGGAGGAGCTGAGTTTTTCCTAGTGCAAGTTCTTGCCCATTTTTGTCAAGTTACCTGATGACTATGAGAGGAATGAACTGAAGTTCAACCCGTTCCTCCGTGAGCTGCAGGGTGGGAAGAGCAGCATTCCGCATCTCACACTGCGAAGTGACAATGTACCTAGGGATTTCTGTACCAGTGCAGACAGCACAGGCTTGTTCATGCTGTAGTAACTCTGATAATTACTGTGGCAGGGAAGTTGATATACATGTATTCATAGATAATTCTCATTGACCCAATGGGAGTCTCTTCCATCAGCACCAATTATTGACCAAGCCTCTCTAAAGCTGGGAAGAATTGTGTCACAGACAAAATACAATAATAAATAGACTATGCAGCCACATGTTGAAGGATAACATTGGCAGTAACCAGGAGAAAACAAAACCTTATTACAAAGGCAACCACTTTGCCTGCTTTCCTTCTCAACTGAAATTCCAAAAATACAGTTTAAACAGAAGAACTTCCTTCTTCTCGAAAAGACTATTTGGTTTTTGAAAGATGGTATTTCGGACAAACTGACAGCAAAGGAACAGCTTTGTCTGAATACCAGTATCTACTGGAGAAAAAAACCCCAACAACCTTTCATTATTCTAGCCAAACAATACAAATGGCAGTACCGAGGCTAGGTGGGGATCAATGTAATACCTTGCAGTGGAATTTTCTAAGAAAGATTCCCATGATCGAAGGGAGATTATACAGAAGCACAGGTTTGCAAACAAACTTTAAGTAGTTTTTTCACATCCATTTTCTTCCGCAAAGAAAACTTGGTAAAATACTTAGTGGATAGGTTTTGAGTGTGTATTTACATCACTATGAAGAACTCGGCTAGGGCACAAGAAGACCTTCCCTGACAAAGACTTGTCATGCAGGACCGTGTAACTAGCGGTGCAGATAGAAAAGCAGGAAGGATTCTATCTGACATTTCAGGAAGAGCCTACTCTGAAGTTCTTAAGGCTGAAGATGTGAAAGCTATTTCTTTTACTTCTCAGCTGCATGTATTAAGCCAGCACTCAGGATGATCTACACAGAACCTGCACGACCAATACAACAGCCACCGAATATATCTGCACTTAAAGTTTCTAAACTGCAACTTGGTTTTGCATCACAAATGATGGTTTCAAGACTGCTGCCTGAGCTGTGGAGTAGAACAGCTGCTAAACTGCACAGCACATGGAGTGTTTGCTTCCTTCTTTGTTGTCCCAGCCAGACTAAACTTCTCATTGAAAATTAAGTGGCTGAAGGACAAAGGTGTTTTTTCTTCCTGGATTTAGAATGGGTGTTTTGGGTTAGGTAACTTACTAATGGAGAACATGGACTATTTTGACACCCACCACCACCACCACACACCCTCTAATTATTTCTATTACAGCATCAAATATAAGACTTTTTTTTTTTAAGGCCAGTGTGCTTTTAAAGATATAAAGCAAAGAGGACCTTGTTTCATCTTCACATCAACATACCTCCTTTCCCCAATCTACTGAATGAAAGTAAAGGAGGTTCCTGGATCATGGGAGAGCATTGAAATGCCAACCTGTATGATCCTCTTTCCCTAAACTTTACCCTCAGGTAGGTAAGGCAGAGGAAGTAATATTTCTGTATTATTTACTGAAAATACCATGACTTATAAAATGCAAAAGGAAATGATAAACCATTAAAGTTATTTACCACTAAACAGACAAAAATCCTTTTCATTGAAGAAATCCAACTTGGTGCCATTCCATTTCTTCAGGTCAGTGTCAGGCCCTGACATCCAGCCCATCTCCATCTCTTTCCTTCTGCCTTTATTAACACACACAGACAGGTTCTTTCCTGAGCTGTATGTAATTCAGGCATGGTAAAAGCTCCTTCTGAACTCCTTCAAAACTAATGTACTACCCTTCTTCAAGCCCACATCAAAACTCTCCTTTGCAGTGATGAGTAAAGGAGATTCAGAAGTGCTCAGGCCACTGACATGCCCTGACGCACACAGGCTCCTGTATCTGGTACTGACTGGTTGCCCTGGGCTCAGTTGGGATAGAGTTAATATTCACAAGAAGCTGGGAGGGGGCACAGCCAGGGCAGCTGCCCTGAACTAGCCAAGGGGATATTTGATACCATATGATGTCATGCTCAGTATATAAACTGGGTGAGCTGTCAGGGTGGAGGGACGGGTCATGGTTTGGGAACAGGCTGAGCTTTGGGTTCCAGGTGATAAGAAATTGCATTGTGCATCACTCACTTTATACATCCTTTTATTAGTATTATTGTTATTATTTCTTCTCTCCTTGTATTGTCCTATTAAACTGTCCTTATCTCAGCCCACAGGTTCTTACCTTTTTCTTCTGATTCTCCTCCCCATCCCACTGTGGGGGGATGAGTGAGCAGGTGGCCACGTGGTGCTTAGTTGCCAGCTGGGCCTAAACCACAACACTGATATTGGTTGCACTAACTCCCGATGCTTCCTTTTCTGGGGATATCAGTTTATTTTGCATTGATTCAGATGATAAGTTCCCTAGGGCAACAACTATGCTCTTGTTATAGGTTCATACCATGCTGAGCACCATCGTGTCACAAACCATGATGCAAAGAAATGCAGAATATAAGGTTCTGATTAACAACAGTAACAACAGCTCTACCTGCAGAAATCTGATGCACTACAAGAAATCCCAGAAGTAGCGAGGGTTTTTCCAGGCTGGCAATATTTAGCATCATTCATATTCACAATACAGTAGAAACATTCATTCTTACAGGAGAGCTCTCAAGAAAAGTAGTGCCATTTTGGTCTAAACTAGGTGAAAAATGAAGGCTTCCATGCGGCTCTTGGCCTGCCTTCATTTAGCTCAGCAGCTAAAAGTTTCTAAAATTGGATGTCAGGCTATACTTAGGTATTACTTATATCACAGGCAATTCTGTCTTGTAGCAAAGACAAAATCTAAATGGTTTCTGACATATTGCTTCAGCCATCAAACTTTTATTTGCCGTTTCATTCTGTATTTTACTACAGCAGCTTTCTAAGCATCCAAACAGCACTAATTTTTCATTTTATAAGACAGTAAAGTTATGATTTTGTCCTATGTTAGGGAAAACACTAATAAAAGGCTATTGAACTACTGCTGAAATACTTGATGGATCTCGAGTGCCCTGCTCATTCCACTGAAGGGCTGCTGCCATGGCATGGAGTAATTGTGTCTTCCTAGGGGAAGAAAACCCTTGTTTGTCTCACTGATTCTATCGTGAGGTATTAAAAAAGTCCCTCTGATTAGGTCACACTGATAATAACCTTTGCAATCATTGCTCATAATCTTGAATTTGTGCAGATGCCTCCCATATTAGCAGCAGAACATTCTAGAGGCCTTTTCCCCACTAAATAACTGTCCTGGCTTAGGAAACAGAGGTGAGGCTACATGCTACCCAAGTAACACATTGTAGTCTCCCCTTGTAACTTCATGGTATTACTATGCAAGGCAGGACAACTTCCCCAAAGCCAGTGAGGTGAATCACAAATAGTGGAGAACAGTCTCAATTTAGCTCTGGCTGGCTAACAATGCACTTAATATAGAAGTACTTTGTAGCCAACTGTGCCCTTATGCTGTGCATATTGAGACTATTCACTTGTTGCAGAGTCACTGGCTTAAATAAGAGCAATCTTCAGGTTGCTTTACCTTATGTTCTAAGTCCAAAACTGGAGGATTAGAATGCATTATCTCTTTTCCCCTCATCCACAAGCCAGAAGCTTCATCAAGGACAGCACACACAAACATACAAGTCACAGGACACTAAAGCCATCTGCTGTCCTGAGAAAAGTGCAATTACAAAATTTCATGAGAGTTCTTGAACGGACGGGATTTTTAGCCAAAGAAGATGCCGTGAATTTCATACACGATTGGACCAGAAAGGTCTTCAGGAACGTGTTGTCTATTCCCAAACAGGTCCCACTCAACTATCATTATTTGAGAACTGAACTTTATGTCAGGTATAGCTTGAATGAAAGCTTTTTGAGAACTCAAAGTAAAACAAAACAACAACAAGACACCAAACCAAAAAACCCCCACCAAAACAAAAAAATACCCCAAACAATAACAAACACCAAAACTCAAATAGCTAATGCAACAGATGAAAGTACAAGACCTACTTTCAGCAGTTGATCTCCTAGCTAAATAGGCTGAATTTTGTTCTCCAGCTGTTGAGCCAAGTCTTCAGCTAGTATAAATTTGCATAACTTTGTGGAAGTCAATGGAAAGGCTCTAATCACTACCCCATGCATAAGAATTACCAAAATGAAAGTATTCAGCAAGATTATTCATAAAACAAAACATAACTTCATGCACCCCTGCCCTGCATCTCAACTTCCCAGCCAATGCCCCTGCCACCTTCCCCTGGCCACACAAACATGCTTGTCCCTCAGAATCTCCTATCAAAACCTAATAATCCTGCACTTGTCAAAGTGTTTTGGGGAGGGAAGTCTTTCAGCTGATTTCCTAATTATTTCTGCAAGCAAGTAAGACTGTGTTATGAGGAATCCCCAATGAGTTAAAACAAAGCTTGGAGGAAGAGGAACTGAACAGAAAAGCACATTCTGAGAAAGGCAAAAGTACCGCAGGCTGAAACTTAAGACAAACTGTGAAACAACAATGCCAACCGCCTCTCTAAGAAAGAGAGCTAAAACCAGCCAAAATGTTCAATACAAGAAAGCTAGAACTAAAACAACATTTCTACCTTTAATCAGTCGAAAAGAATAAGGAAGATTCCCAAGAAGCAGAAGCTAGAGCCTGATTAAAAAACCATAAATCCTATTTCTTTTCTTTACTAATCCATTTTTTTTTTTTAAATATATCTAGTCACCTTTGTGTTTTTGAGGCTTTCTGGCTAATAGTTTGGGGACTTTTAATGCCTTTGCTGCTTCAGAAAAACAAAAGTATAAACTAAGATTCTCATGTAAGTTTATGATTCCAGGACCTAAGATTTCACGAAAAATTCTAAGTTACCAGGTATGGTAGGTTGACCCTGGCTGGGTGCCAGGTGCCCACCAATGCTGTTCTATCACTCCCCCTCCTCAGCTGGACAGGGGGGAGAAAATACAACAAAAGGCTCGTGGGTCAAGATAAGGACAGTTTAATGAAGTGAAAGCAAAGGTCGTGGGTGAAAGCAAATAAAAACAAATGATGTTATTCTCTACTTCCCATCAGCAAGCGATGTCTGGGCACTTCCTGGGAAGCAGGGCTTCAGTACGCGTAGGGGTTGCTCCAGGAGATGAAAATGCCGCCCTTCCTCCTCCCTTTACTTAGCTTTTATATCTGAGCTGATGTCATATGGTATGGAATATTTGTTTGGTTAGTTTAGGTCACCTGTCCTGGCTATGTCCCCTCCCAAGATCTTGCCCAGCACCAGCCTGCTGTTGAGGGGGGCAAAAATGTCAGAGAGACAGCCTTGATGCTGTGCCAGCACTGCTCAGCAGTAGCCAAAACACTGGTGTGTTATCAACACCTTTCTAGCTACTGATGCAGAGCACAGCACTACGAGGGCTGCTATGGGGAGAATAAACTCCATCTCAGACAGACTCAATACACTAGGCAATTCAAATTGAAGTCAACAGAGCCTGTATCACCTCAACTTCAAGGCAAAGAATTGAGGCCAGGAGCTGTGTATCTTGTCTTTTAAAGTGGAATCTCAGAGGACCAGAACCTGTTTTTCTCTCTTATCCCCTCAATTATTTGACAAAGAAACTCTTGCCTTCAGCTGGACTGAATGAAAATGTATAGGCTGCTTTGCTAACCCTTGTATGTGACACGTTGCTAGCCCTACAAATTACCTTCTACAGATATAGGTACAAAGGGAGAACTAAGCTCTGCAGAGGTTTTCTCTGAAAACAACTCCATCTGACAGTCTTAAGTTGCCCTGTCCTCATTCCTGCAGCAGCAGAAGCTCTTTCCCTTCATTCTGCCAGGCTGCTTGCTCTTTGGGAGACTGCACCCTTGACATCTCCCCCAATCATCTTTTCAGCAGACACAGAAGGGAGACCTTCCCTCTGTATGTCTGCCCATTACTACTTTTCTGGTGTTGGAATGAACACGTAGTGAGAAGTCAGCACTGATGAAAAGACCAGAAAGACTTCTTGCCTGACCCTCAAGTGGGTGACGCTTACAAAGATTAATCCACTGCTGCTACCTGACAGGGGTTCATCCCTAATAACACCACCAGAATTTGGGCAGGAAAGTGTCAGCTAGGCAGGAGTTAACTCAGGATCACACTGCCCCTTAAACTCTGTGGCCTTAGTCGGAATCAGTCCAGACCCTATTAACTTGCCAGTTTTCAGTAAGCATGTGTGGGTGTTGGAGAAAAGTATTGGAGTTTTTCTGCTTCTGTCCAGAAAAAACAACATATAAACACATTCTTCATACTAGAGTGGGAAATAATGCACATCTCTGCTCCGTATCCTTCTCTGGTTATTTTCAACAATAAAATTATCTTTCTTCTTGGCAGGCATGCTATTTTTGTGTTTTGAAGTCTGTCTGTATTTCAAAGGGAAGAATTTTCTTTGGCAACATACAAGAGAAGCAAACAGACTTACAGAGAAAACACATGGGTCACTAGGACCAATACTGACATAAGCCTTCAAATGAACTTCGTCTTAGGGTTGTTTTATTCTTTATACAGGAAATTTAGTTCTATTTTTCAAAAAGTGTCTTTGGGCAACTACACAAATCCCATTTCTTTAGTGTAATTGTACTAGTTTTAATCACAAGCAGCTTGTAATCACCGAAATACCTTCTGACTAAAACTGTTAAAGCATTTGACAGTGATGCATGCAAAACAACATCCTGTGATTAGGTTGTATCATTAGTGGGAGATGTTTCATCTCATATGATGATTAAATCTTCTCGACAGTTGGTATTACATTTACCATGGCTGTTTGATCATGTACTCACAGACATGACAGCAAATCTGGACTCATTCAGACAAGGTCAGTGGTACTCAGCACAGAAATTCTGTAAACAGTGTAACAAGCAGCCTTGTATTTGTGTGTGTGGAGCAGGTACAGAGAAAAAGAACCTGTCTCAAAGCTCATGAAAAGAGCCAAGAGGCTCGCTGCTGTGGCTATTTCTCTCAGTGTAAGCACCAGCTTAAAGAGTATCTGCCCCTAACAGCTCATTCCCAGCTCATCCCTGGCCTGCAGTTGTACCAATACAGCTTGTCTGGGAAGCCGCAGTAGGAACGGTGCTTGGACATGGAAAAGAACTGACAGGGAAACTTCTGGGTCAGCCTCCCAATCCATTTCGCCCTTTTGTCTCTCAAACAGTTGCACTGCCACAACTGAAGATGGGCAGCTAGCCTGAATCCACTTAAGCTGGCAGAGCCACTGAGAGGTCCAGAACTACATGCCTTTTGGCAGCAGTGTATACATCTAGACTAATTTAAGACGGTCATGAAAGCACATCCTTACTTAAAGTGATGGCACAGATGTGGGGACAATTTGTTCTGAGCATGTTCTTTCTGATGTCCAATAAGCTGCAAACTGCCATTTACGTCTCCCTCATGTCTGGCCAGAATCGTGGTACAGCTGGCTCTTCTTCACATCTCTGCCAGTACAGCCCAATTACCAAGGCTGTGTGGTGGTGACATCCTCACCCAGCCAGAGAAAAACCTTTATTTAGGCGCAGTTATACTGGCAGAAGATGAGTTTAAGCAGCACAGACTGCACTGCCAGAGGATGGAGTGAGTGGAATTTGTTCAAAGCCCAGATTTGCTTTTCTCTGAGTGTACCAGTCTTGTCAAAGCACTTTTGTTAAATTCCCACTGCATACGTGGCATGCAACTCCAGCAGGAGCAGGATTTTCCCCTCAAAACCATAATCTATGCCACAAGGAACTGCTAAGTTCATTCTCACTGGGAAGCAACTGTGATTTAAGAAGCCTTTTGTATCATCAATTTATTTTGAGGAAGTAACACACAGGCAAAATTCTCTACAGGCAACTCCACTGCATGTACTATCCCAAGACTGAAGAGCTGTAATTCTGGAGGATGCAAAGCTGTTATCAACAGGTAGATCACAGATATATTCTGTTTATTTGTACTCAGGGTAAACTTTCAGCTGTATGTATCACCCAAGAAACTTTTTTTTTTTCCTCTCCATAAGTAATACCTTAGCAGAAGCATGCAACTGACAGTGAACTAAAGACAAATTTTCATCTTATGGGTCTGATGTGAAGTGAAAAGTAACATGGCCACAGCAAGCATCCCTGAATTAAAGGTATATCAAGATCCTGAGAAGACCTCTATCGGCAGGTCAGTCTCCTCAAACCCTTTCCAAGCACAGAAATGTTAGTTAAATTGTCAAGTTAAATATCCAGGAGGTAGACTGGGAACTTAACCAGACAGGTGTTTTCCACTACATGCTGTGGTTCCATTGTAACTCTGAAATTCAGTCCGGACTCAATGAAATCACATCAAAATCTGAGCTCAATTCCACATGAATTTTTACTGAGTTTCAGATGAACCTTAGATTAATGTTTTTGGCTAGAAACCATGGGAAATATGTTAATTTCATATGATCAAACCACAAAAAGGATGAAAATGAGCAGTTTAATCTGAGTTTTATTTTGAAAGATTTGGTTTAATTCATATGCAAAGCAAAGCCCAGCTACTGGGAGTTCACATGATGCAAAACCAGTAATAAAACCTACACAAGGTCCCTGAGAAATGAAACAGTAGTATTTTAAACAGTGCTCCTACTTCCCTTTAAGTGTTTGTAAGTGGAAATCAGTCTTGTGTACTCTGTTTTCTATGTTGCTTTTTCCAAGTTTATACATGAAAACTGAGACCTACCTCAAACATCTACCCCTCTACTGAGAGATGATGGTGAACAAGTGTTGGTTTGGGTTTGTGTATTTTTTGCTTGTGTGTTTTGTTTGTTTGTTTGAATGTGAAAAAGAAAACACTACAAGTGTTCATTTTGCAATCGATCGCTTGTTTTTGGCAATTTTAAGTTAAAAATTGAATACAGGGACTCACCAAGCCAATCTTATCATAACCAATATTCCTGATCATAAGACAGGAAACAGTTACCTGGTTCCCAGCACTTGTATACACAATCTGCAACACAAGCAAAACAACATTGATACTCATGTTATATGCCATGCTACATATCCTACACCCATGACATAGCAAAGTGCCACATTTAGAGGGGGCATAGACTTCTGCATTTAAAAGAGTAGCCCTCCAAGACAGACTGTGAGGGGGTGCCTTGCTCAAGCTATTAATCAGGGGGAAATTTGATCATTATCATGTTTGACCACATCCAAGTCTCAGGAATGATCTGTATTAATTCATTCTTGCTTCTGGCATTTAGTCTTATAGCTGATATAAATACTGATACAAACAGGAAGATCAGTTCAAGAGATAGGACACACTGTTTGTATATTCCCGAGAGTAGGTGAGTGGGGTAAAATAGGGGAGAGAGAGTTTAATCCATTGCTGAGTCAGAAAGTTATTAACACATGCAGAACATCATAGATGACATTCCAGTGAAATATCTAGATTTCCAGGAAGTGTCACAGTCATCAGCTGCCAGAAGTGAACAAGGCCTGCAGAAAAAGGACTGAAGGTGAATGGAACCTCTGGAAAATTTCTGAAAGACGAAGGACTGCAAAGCAAATATGCTGCACCAGGAAACAGTCTTCTCTGAGAAATCTAACTAGACTACAGCTAGGCCATCAGCTTCCAGGGATGTAGGACCAGAAAGCACCTGTAACAGAACAGCCAAATACAGGAGGGACACTTTTTGGGTGTTACCCTGGTATAAATAGATAAAACTTGCTTTTTATTTCCTTGCCTTTTTTTTTTTTTCCAGTGGGCTTTGTACACTTTAATTAAACACCTTTAATTTGTATTTGATCTAGTTTGAGTTAAGATCACTGCAAGGTCACTTGTAACATCAAAACGTTACTCGAAGGTAAGGCCTTGAACTCCATCTGTGAGCTAGGCTGGCTGAAAGTTGCTGAAATGCTGCACTTCAGAACAGCCAAAGAATAACAGGACATGGCATCATGCCAATTGCACAGCCCTGGTGGGTAGCTAGTATTGCTGGAGTTGGACTAAGAAGAAATGCTTCCACAGAGGCCAGAGATCTCTGGCATGCAACCAAGTCTTTGGGGATATGCTGAAAACCTGATGCCCAAAGGAATTTTTGACAGTATACAATCTACTGTATGGAGAGTACCTCAGGAGCTAAACATCTCCTTGGCTGCGATTCCTGTGCAAGTCGCGCTGTCCCTGCCTGTCTGCAGCATTTCAAATGTTTCTTCAACACCATGTGATGTACCTATCTATAGCAGAGATCGTCTTAAAATTTAGATGCCAAGCGTGCCTTGGGACTCTTACAATTTCCTACAGAGATCCAGGCTGAGACCCAGAGGTCTGTAATGGAACAAACCTGCACTCAGCATCTCATCTCCTCCTCAAACACAACCACTCCACTTTGTGCATCTTCTCAGTCATTTCAATGCGCTGAGTGCAGTGTGCCCTGAAATCCTGTTACAATGAGGTTTACTGAAAAAGCACATTTCAAATGCACATCCATTAGGAGTTATGCTTGATGTCTCCTTTTGCAACATATTTACTTGGCTCTGTAAGTATCCAGTGCCCAAGAGTAACCCTCGGCTAATAATAAATCCGACTGATAGAGTCAGTACGCTCAAGTTCGCTGGCAAGAGGCTGGAACAGTCTGATGCTGTGGAAAAACAGAAACGAGCCGCCGGCTATGCCAGTACTTTTTCCTGCCTCAGAGCCACTTGCTGCCACACAGTTATCTTTCACTCAAGGGGAGGTATTATAAACACAATTCATCAGAAAGACCCAGTGCTCCTTTTATCCCTTAAGGAATTATTTAGAGCCCCATTATGCTTCAGATCTCCAAGTCAAAATCTGCATAGACCTTTCAGACAGAATGACATATGCTAGAAGTCAATTTAAATGGTGTTACTAAAATCTGAGGAGTTAAAAGCCCATCCTGACATTGAATAATTTTTAAAGCACTCAGGAGACTGCAGCTCCTGACTGTGTCATTAAATAGCACCATTTCTGAACTAGCAAAGAATTCAGGAAGCTCTGTCCTTCAGAGTTTTAGTTTTGGTCAATTTGCTGTTTGTTTACTGTAAATCAGCTCTCCTTACCAGGAAGTTCCCAGCCAGGTTAAATAAACTCCCAATAACAACTGGAAGCCTATAAAGGGCTAAATCATCCCCTTAACCACTCCCAAAGGATCTGGCCCCAAATTAGTGTGATAAAAGACTGCACTGTGCCTTGGGAAGGTTGGAGACAAGCTAGGTTGTGCAGGACGCTTCCAGGGCTAGAAGGACCCTGCCAGGCCACCCAGGCACATCCCCAGGACGGCTCAGGAGGGGATGCTTTCTCCAGGCTGGCAAAGCACCGCTCCTGAGGCCAAGGCTGCAGCCTACCAGCAGAAAGGTTCGTTAAATGTGAGGGGAGCACCTAGGGGTCATTATGGCCCAGGTGCTTTGCAGACAGACAACAGAAAAATGCAGCAAAGGGATGAAAAAAAAAATGAGCAGCAGGGGAGCGTTCAGCATCAAACCAGGCATGGTTTTGCCTAAGCCAGTCAGGTACGTGGTCTGCTGGTACATGGCCCTATTCACATGAAAACTCTTCACACCAAACCGAGGCTTTGGAGTTGGCACTTGTTATCAGTGGTAAGAGGTGCTGGTATCTATGAAGATCAGACTCACTCAGTTGTGGGGGGACTATGGTTAAAGAACAGCTTGCTATTTGCCAGTAAGTCTACCACAGTGCTGAGATCTTACTTTGCACCACAATTAACTAATTTTAAAATGCTAGCAAGAAACTACAAGTGATAAAAAGAACTGTGTTTTTGAATGCGAATTTCTAAAGAAGCTGGAGGCTCTGTCTCAGCTCTCTCATAGAGCAGGCTGGGGCTTTGCAACTCACTTCAATAGAAGCCAAACTGAGTTCTTTGTAAATTCCCTGAAAACCACAGTAGTAAGCTGATAAAAATTATGGGAGGGGGATTTCCACAGATGAAATGAGAGTAGTATCCTTTCTCCAGAAATGCCTACAAACAGAAAAAAGAAAAAAAAGAAAATCCCAGAAACTTAATTCTGTTCCGATAGACATGCTGTAAATACTGTATAACTCGCCAACTTAATCACCCGGGTAGCTGTGCCCCCCCAACCCAGAAAACAAGACCAAACCTAACACTTCTGTGCTGGGGGTCTTCACATTCCCTTGTGTCAGGGGAATTTTGACGCAGTCCCAACTTTACCTAACAACACACACACACAGACACCAAGAACCTGTGCAAGCAATCCAAAAGCTTGTGTAAACAGCTGAACTAGCAGCAGTCCAAATTAATTTTTTCTTATTTTACTCCTCTATTTTGCTCTGTTTTGATATTTGCCAGTACTCCAAAGAACAAGGTTTGCTCATTGTCAATGATCAGTAATGCTAAAGACACTTCTACCAGTAACACTGGACTGGTCCGAGCACAAGATCTGCCAGCCTGGTGCAAGAACGTCCAGAGCTTTATGCCCTTCCAAAGGGATGACATGGCTTTTCCCAGGTGGCTGCTCAGGACCTCTTGTGTCTATTTCTCAAGCAGCTCCATTTCTCCTGCGTACCACCTGCTTCATATGTATAATACCATTAAGGCAAGCAGTATTGTTGGGGATATGTTTTGATTTGAGAGAGTGCAAGCATTTCTCTGTGCTTCTAAATCAGTGGGAAGGGAAACAACAGCTTGTTTTCACCTATTACGAAAACTTTCAGAAGCTGGGCAAAGAGAGCTGGAAGAGTGCTTCTATTCCAGCTCACTGCTGTGAAGTCTCACAAAAGTAACATCAAGTCCCTTCAGCCCATAAATATCCCACTCAATATCTGAATTAGCTGGAAAAAATATGAGAAGTGGACTCACTGGCTTTGTACTTCTTAGCACGGAACAACAAGATGATAATGAAGACTGAGAGAGTAATACTCAAAGGCAGCACCACCAACAGCCACTTTTGCCATCAGGAAAACTGAAGTTTTTCTATTCTCTCTCACTGAGAATTTAAAGCAAGTTCATCGTAAATGGAGTCAAACGGGATCTATGTGCAAACCATGCTCAGCTGTTAGCTTGCTTGCAGAAAATTCAAAATAAAGAAATTGATGCTCAAAATGAAACTAGTGCTAACAGTCCCATTTGGGATGCATCCTGAGAACTTTGTACCATATTTTCCATATTTTGTTTTTCAGGTTTATTTTTTTTTGAGGCAGCTAATCTTATGATATCCTGTTGTGTTCTTGTTCCATCCTGCAGTGACAGAGCTTCCTGCCAGTGGGGTGAAATGAAGAGACTTCTCAGAAAGATCTGGTAGTTTTTGGGGCTTTTTTTTTTTTTGCCTAAGGTGCATCTGAGGCAATCCTTGGAAGGATGGCCTTTCAGTCACCAATCTGCATGAGAAATGAGAGCACCTGCAGGCAATTATCAGCAAATTTAACCCTACTAACATAGCTCCTGATAAACTAAACAGGAAGAATAACACAGATTTCCCATCTTTTGTCTCATCTTGTCTACCAAAAATACTATTTTGTTGAAGCACGTAATCTTCTCCTCCATCCTTGAAGAGCTTTGACCACCGTGGTGGGGGTGCCCAGGACCAGGTGCTGCACAACAGAAGTTCTGAACGATGCCACCTCCCCCACCAAGTCTGAAGGACACAGAATTGAAAAAAGAGAAGCATCATCTCTAGAAAAGTCTAAGGCTACTACTGAGGGTAATGACAGATGTAGAGCCATGCAAAACTGAGAAAAGGAAATGGAATCTCCGAAAATTACTAATAACTATGTTTTCTTTTGAGATTAATCAGCCATTGGAAGCAACAGACATCACAGGAAAATGAGGCTGGACAACCTCCCTGGTAAGAAGACGGCCACCATATTTCTATGACAATGGGCAGACTGCGCTCTTCTGTTTCAGCCCCTAGGGTGACATAGTTCTGCTTCACAATTTTCCCTCATTTTCCTATGGATGGAGGCAAATTTCTTCTCACTGTTTAGTTGTCTAAGTGACCTTCTGCTGCATGCAGATGGCCTTTTTTATGGAGAAACAAAGGAAAAATAACTCTTCACGTGTTTTTTTTCTGCTGAACGGCCTTTCTGTTCACCAGTTCATCTCAGCAATCATAGGAGGCATGTGGGAGTTTGTCTGATCATCTTCCTTCTTTAAGCACACTTGGTCAAAGCTTGCAGTTTCAGTTCTATCGTGTGAGAACCTCCCATAATACTCTTTAAATTAGCAGTTCTTTCAGGCTGCGGATCTCAAGAGGGCCACTACATCTGCATCAGTGACAGCCAACTACTGCTCCCGGGCCACTCCAGTCACGCTTCTTTTGCATCACAGTTGACACTCAGGGTCAAATGACATGGTAGCTTTGACACTGCAATGATATTTCACTTCATCTGTCTCTCAGGGTTAGGCTGTTCTTGGCTGAGCAGCACAGATAGAGGATCCTGCTCGCCTCCCTCTGCTTGGTCCTGTCGTGGGCATCCACAGTGGAGCACTTCCCTATACATTGCTGCAAGGAGTGAAGTTGGGTCTCCCTCTGACTCCTTGTTGCCCAGTATCTGATTGGAAGCTAGCCGAGGAGCCTGTGATTGATTGTGCAATGATGGGGAATTTACTCCTACATGAGGACAAATGGTATGCAGAGGAGAAATGGTGGCTGAGACTCAAGTGCACTTTTGCCCCGCTACTGCTGCAGTAGTGCAACAACACACTTCGTACCTTTCTCACTTAGGTAGGACTGAACACCCACCGCTCTGTCCAGTTTATCATTAGGCTATGCTAATGCCCCCCTATATTACAGATTATTACCTCCTCCAAAAGGAGGATCTATGCTATTAAATTCTCAGGACAGAGACAGAGTTCTCTCATGCCCTTAGAATGAAAAGCTGTGTTATTTTCTCTAATGGTCACATACAAAGTAGCCAGTTACATTCGTTCATTTTTGTTCATGGCTAATTTCTCATAAACTATTCTATTGTGAGTAATTCTGCCTAAAAATCTATTTGCTTGCTTGATTTAAACCCCCCATTTGCAGGTTTGATTCAAGACCTTTTGCTTTCTGAAAATGTCTAGCCTGCAGAGAGCAGGTCACTAGGTATCCCTGGTTTTTCAGTTCAGCTTTCTTACGCAGAACAGCAGCAACAGCATCATTACAAATCTGATGGATAAAATACAGCCTGTCAAGCTGAACAAAATCCATCTTCCTTGTTCGTTTCCATTTAGACTCCTCTCTAAGCCACCATTCAGCATCCCTGACATGAACAGCTGAAGTTCCTCATCTGTATTCCATAAATGGTGCCCTCTTTTACCACATCACAATAAGCTGTGACAAATTTTTATCACGTGAGCTCCTTTGCACTCTCTAAGTCCACTTACAGAATCCCAGAGCTTGTTCCATTTTTCAGGCTGGAGAGTCATCAGGTTGACGGACTTGCCTCCCAGCAATATGCTTTTGTGGCAAGCAATCCACTCCCACAGAAGGTTACATTATACTGTTTTGCAGAGAATAAATTCCCTCCCGCTTGTCACAATTTTTCAGGTTGTCACTAAAATAAATAAAGTGAAAAGTGACCCCACTAGTATCAGTCAAGAACTGTATTACTGGTATCTATAGGAAAAGGTTTTCACCCAGATTTTTGTTTGAAGAACGACAGCTGAAACGCAGTATGACTTTTAAAGACTCCCTTCCTCCCACTGTGGGCCTGCAACTTGAGTAAAGATTCACTTCAAAGTCTTAACTTGCTCTCTTCCCGCACCTAACAGAACAACGCTCCCATAAAACCATCACGTCTACTAAAGGTGTCCACAATTCAAAGGGATGCTTGGGGTATGCTAGTTTGTAAAACTAAGTTATTTCATATCCTAAATGACAGGCAATATGCACCCTTTATATAGCCTTAACAGTAGAAGCTTAACCATATACATAAAGCAATACTGCCTGATGGCACAAAACCAATTAAACCACAGAGCTTTTTCACTTGGATTTTGGGAGAAGAAATTTATGGCAATATATGATACATTTATATCTTTGTACCTAAAGCCATTCTCAAAAAGCTAATGGAAACAGCAGCAGGGATGGGGAAATCAGAATTAATTATACCCCTGGAGAAGTTATGGGAAAAGTAAATCTGCTACAGTTTCAAAAGTAGGCATCCTGCTATCTAGAAAGATTGCTGTTTATCTACTAAGGGGCATTAATAGAGATTTCTTGATTAGATCTGATTGGAACAACTAGATTAGTAAAAAATAGCATTTTATCTTTTGGTTAAGGCATCACAAGCTTTAGGGAAGATCACATAGGATGAAGAATGAATAATTTCCCCTCCATTACACTCTTGATTTAATGGGTCTCCCACTCACTCCACCTGAGCATAGGATGCTGTCATAGCATCTTTCGAATCTGTTCCTCTGCTCTGCAGCCATTCCTCTGCTCTGCAGCCATCACAGACACAACCACACACAAGCTGTGCTGAGCTAATGGGACTGTGGGCTTTATAACTTGTGTTACACAAGCTCACCCTTACCAGCCCTCCAGGCAGTGAGACTAACCACCAGGGAAAACAGGATTTCACCTTGACCATTTATTTTCATTTAACACTGATGACTCAAATCTTTGTGAGTTATCCCTTTCCAACAGGACACAGGTTCCTGTTAGGAAGGGAACTTAAATGATGTTCTGAAGGAGAGGAAGAAGCTGCCATTCAACACCTTTCCTTTCTATCACCATGGGATTAACGGCTACATGCCCAGCTGTGTGCATGCCCAATGCCCGCTTCCCATTTTCTCCCCAGTGGTTTCTTGCTAGCTTTTTCTACCCACCTTTCAAGAGCTTTCTTCAGTGTCGGGGGAGTGGGTTCTCCTGCCAAGAACTTTGACAGAAAGAAAGAAGGAAGAAAGCAAAACATGCAGCTGTAGTAACAAAAGCATAGGCCGGTGTCTTCTCCAAACCATCGCATTGGGTTATTCAATACAGATAGAAACTTTAAAAGGTTGGTTGTTGCTTAATTTTTTTCATGTGAAGCACATGAAACTGCTCCACAAACTGGCCCAAAATAATCTGTTATGTAAATAGATGCACTTCACCAAGTTAAAATAGCAGAGAGCTATGCTGAGTAGAGCTAAATACACATGCTGTCTTTCAGTTAATATGTCTCTTCTTTATGTAATTAACAAAAGCAGTGTATGGAGAGTGAAGAACCCATTCAGAAGAATAAAATGTTCCCCCAAAAGATTCTTCAGGTTCCTCCAAGAGAAAACAACAGCTTTCCAGAGAAGAGCTTTTTCAAGCCAAAGAGATACTCGGGCACCATCTCCTGAAACTCAATACCTTACAAGTATGTTAAATGGTTTCTCTGAAGAATAGGGACTAAATATGTGATGAATTCTGACCACTCCGTCCAGAATAGAAGTATGTTGAGGTACAAATTCAACAGTGGCAGATGCAGGTGCAGCACCAGCAGTTCACAGCAAGGGCTGCTGCACCTTGTGCCAGCAGTGAAGCTGGTCTGCAACCAACTTAAGACAGGCAGTTACCTGCTTTCTGCTGCATTGGACAACGCAGGGTCTGCACATTCTGGTTGCCACATTTGTTACCATGGTCTAGGAACAAGGCTTATCTCAATACAGACCTCCATGGATGAAGGAGGATGAAAATCTAGGTAGGGTCTTCAGAGGCAGCAATGCTATGTGGATTTCTGCAAAGCTATGGAACTACTTGGCTTGGAAAAGCTAAGTCCTTTCTCTTTCTTCCACCAGTCTGCACTGGAATTCCTCCTAATTCAGAGTCACAGAAGGATGAAGTTGTAGTGTTTGTAATGCATTTAGAAAGCATGGTCTCATCTCTCCCTCCTCTGAACTTGCCTATCTGAAGGCAAAAAGCCAAACCTGCTCATCTTCAAAACCCAGTTCCTCTTCTCTGGGCACCAGGCTAGACAGGTGCTCAACACTTCCACTCCCGCTGAAGAACAAGGGGATCGGCGCCTGCACACCAGACAGCCACAGCCTATGGAGTACAGCTGGTCCTTTGCACAAATGGCTTTCTTCCAAGTACAAAACTTCAGTCACACTTATCTACCTTAATTATCTTTCCTATAATCAGCTAATAGGTGAGAACACAAGAAGGCTAAGATACATGAGTGCTGTATGAGCAGTAACAGTCCACCTGTGTCCCACATCAGTTCAGAGAAATCAAAACCATTAGTCACTTAACATAAAAGCTGAGTTTTAATTTGCTTGATAGTGAAAAACAAACCATCTTTACAGCCCCTGACAAGCAGGCAGATTCTGAAATGGGGTCTTCATACCAAATACTCTTATGTGGGCAGCAGATACTGGCACAGCCCCAGTCACACGCAGATCCTCTGCCTACTGTCAGACCCAAGTCCTGAAGGGCTACACTGAGACATCAGAGGCAAAGGAAAAGTAAAGGAGGGTCTGACAATTGAGGATGGCACTTTGGTCCTTGACACACAATGAAGAGCAGTACACTGAAATATCATGAGCAGTGTATGCATTCTGTTCCAAAACTAGCTCTCTGGAAACAACAGCACGCACCATGGAAAGAATAGGTGAGATGCTTTATGCAAAGTTCTGCCAAGAGCCTCTCAAGCCTGCCCTACAATACCTCGGGGATTAGCTTTAAAAGCACACAAACATGTAAGTCAGTGCTGTACTAAGCCCCACCTTGCTTTTAATTTCTTAGAGGATCTAAGGAGGCCTCAGAGCTCCAGGCATGAGAAGCTAAAGAGAAAATCTGTTTGACCACTAACTTTATTCCCACCACTGCTTGCACAGTAGCCTCACCTTTCACATCTTTTTATGTAGCTTAAACATGTGTGGGTCCCTTCCACTTTCATTTTGACTCAATCACTTTAGACTGCTAGAGCTGATTTGAAGTAATTGTAAAATGCATTTTGAATATCTCTGAGAGGCTGTTTGAATGCTAATACTGTGAAACAGTTCAGTGGCAGACAAGGGGGGCTGCGAGGCACCTATGCACTTCCACAGTCTGATGTGCAAGCACTACACAGACACAATGGAGAACCTCTGTTTCTTTTTGCAACATGAGGTATCTGGGAAAGCATGCTGGAGGCAGACATGTAATTTAAAGTCCAGACCAAAAACTGGGAAAGGAAGAATATTCACCTAATTGAAGGCACTACCCTTTGGACAAGTGACACCTTTCCCACTCTTTAGAACTACTGCAAGGATTATCCAGCACTTGGCTAATTATGTTTAAGAACAGTCCTAAAAATAAATTGCACTGCATGCAGAATGAAAAACAGACAAAGTGACACATTCAGTTTATGTAACACTATTAAAAAAAACCCCCAAAACAAACTTGCTACAATTCAAAACTAAAAGAAAAAAATCAATGAGGACATAAATGGCTTCTGGCTACCCCATAACAGCCACCTCAGCATCTTCTGCAGCTTTAATTGCATTTTGGTTCAAAACCTTCAGTACAAGTCAGTAATATATAAATAAATAATAACAGATGACCACATGTGTCCCTTTGTAAACACAAGAGAAAACCATCTATACAGCACTTTACCTATTATTTCAATAAAATATTTTGAAGCACAATACGTGAAGAAAGGTAATTTTAAAAAGTCAAACCACAGCATTTGAAAACTGAATACACTTCTATTTGGCTGAAGTAATTTCTTTTTTTTTCCATGCCTGAAACATTTGTTCTGTAATTTGAAAATGTCTCCATTTAAATCTGCTGTATAATTCCATGTGTGCATGCACTATGTAGGCACACACACACACTTGCTAAAACAGGCATACGATCGCCCACATGGCAATGCACTGTCATGCAGCATGTGGGCATATACACACACACACAGTATCAGCTATACTCTCTCAGCCTCTACTGCAGGCAAATAAAGGAAAGGTCAGTTGTTTTCTCTATTAGGAGTCCATTTTATCAGTTAGCACAGAATCTTCCTTTACAAGGCTCCTCTTCTGAAAGCTCATTTCATTCAATACCAATCTAGTTGCTGCTGCTTTTTCACCTGGGTCTCCTTTTATTTGACAAATTATATACCAAAATAAATTTGTGTAAGCCAAAAATGATCAGTTTCAAGACTACTAGTTTGTTTCTCCTTCTCTCTCTAAAGAATCTCCACATCCAGCTTGCTTACTCCTTTTCCTCTGATACGAGGAAAGTCTTTTCTCTTTCAGTACTCTAACCTTTGAAATGCATGTTAGCAACACACTGTTTTTTCTAGGGTTTAACGCTGAGTCTTTTTGTACTAAGATAGCATAATACCTCTTCTCTTCCACTCCAAATGGCAGACCAGCATAGTAGTAAATGACAAAGCCTGATGATTAAAATCACTTGAAAGTAGTACAAAATAACTTCTCAAATTCCACTACCACATGCAATACTCCTGTCCTCTTTTTTACTCAGAATGATCTGGTTCATTAAAGAGACCGAGAGTATGGAATTCCATCTGTCCTGCCCATTCACAGCAATCCTGGCAAAGGTTTTCTCAAGTGACTAATATTCTTGTGCTCTTTAGCTTTTGATAGTCATTATGTGGTACTGTCATGGTTTAACCCCAGCCAGCAACTAAGCACCACGCAGCAGCTCGCTCACTCTCCCCCACACCCAGTGGGATGGGGGAGAGAATTGGGAAGAAAAAAGTAAAACTCGTCAGTTGAGATAAGAACAGTTTAATAGAACAGGCAGGAAAAAACTAATAATGATAATAATAAGAATAATAAAATGACAATAATAATAATAAAAGGATTGGAATATACCAGTGATGCACAATGCAAATGCTCACCCAGTCATCAACACCCAGTTAATTCCTGAGCAGTGATTCCTCCCACCCCCAATCTCCCCAGTTTATATACTAGATGTGATGTCACATGGTATGGAATACCCCTTTGGCCAGTTTGGGTCAGGTGCCCTGGCTGTGTCCTGTGCCAACTTCTTGTGCTCCTCCAGCTTTCTCGCTGGCTGGGCATCAGAAGCTGAAAAACCCTTGACTTAGTGTAAATACTACTTAGCAACAACTGAAAACATCAGTGTTATCAACATTCTTCTCATACTGAACCCAAAACATAGCACTATACCAGCTACTAAGACGACAATTAACTCTATCCCAGCCCAAACCAGGACAGGTACCTTCCAAGAGATGGCCAGAAAGCATTGCACTGTAACCTCTTTAAATCTCACCCCGTTTGTGGTGTTTCAAGGTGAGAGCTCAACACCTGAAATAGTGAAAAGAGCATGACATTTCTATCTTGGCCATATTGTTCCCGGTCTGTCCTTTTGGTGTTTTGAAGGTCCTTGAAGTTTAAAAGCAGCATACTAAAGAAAGGATCTTCCAAGAGAGATTGTTCTCACCTTAGCCTCAGTATAGGTGTTTACACCTGAGCAAGGAGACTATGAAATGGTATACAAATAGACATACTTTGCATAGAGAAAAAACACTATCCAAGGCAGAGCAAGAAGAGAATCAGGTGTGTGAATCAGAAAGCACTCTGAAAAACTAATTACCAGCATCACATCTATTAGACTTCAGTTCCTTTTGAACTGACCTGCACACAGACTGTGTTCATTTCTGACAACACACACAGTTGTATCAAGCCTCAGAACAGCCACACTTTAAACTTACATTTGGCCCCAAAATGGCATGTTGAATTAACAAAAAAGGCTTTTACCACCCAAGCACTATGTAACTTGACTGATATTATCAGCATCCTAAAGTAGTAAGTCTGAGAAAACTGCTCCTTAACTAGTCACTACCAATGTTTATTTCCTATGGGAAATAAAGGGTTTCCCGAGTTGTATGCCCAGAATATGTCAATTTTAGCCAAATTTACTTGCCAAGAGCATAAAATAGGCTTTTAAAAGTTAATAAACGGGCTCTGCTCAGAAATCTATGGTTCACATGAACTTCCATTCTTGCAGTTGGGTTTGAGGTCTACAAAGCAATCTTGGAGGACTGAGCCACAGGTGAAGTAGAGGGCTTTTAGATACACTACTTCTTCACTGACCGTCATGCTTTGTGCCTTGCTGAGCATTGTACCTTGTAAGCCAGGGTTTCAAAACTGAAGAAAAAAAATCAAAAAGTAAGAGCTTCTGAAATGAGGTAAGAACAACTCAGTTCAAGAGACAGAACTGGAGATTCCTGAGACTGCGTCTCACTGTTGAAATGAAGTAGGATTCCTCTCACCTAAATATAAACATGCTCAATACGAATGCTGGAGCTCATCTTTAAGACTCCCCTAGTCATCCATGGAGAGACATGGACTTCTCAGGTGTGAGTCACTGCCTTTGAAGGCAGACTTCTAAAACAGATGAGATGAATGGCACCTTAAAAGTGCCTCTCCATCAAACACAGGGGTGGTCTAGACACTAGCTAAGGTATAGATTGCTCCATTATAGCCACAGAATATAGGTAAAGGGATTTCCTGCTTTCCTGATTTCCTGCCAAGTTCCACCAGCATACATCAAGAGTAATTGCTGTGAAGTGGCTCATTAATAGAAGAGTGCATTCAAATCTCCGACACTGCTTTGAGAAGTTAATCTCTGATAATCATGCAATTTAGATGAAGAAGGGGAAAAATGGTTTCCTATCCAGTTCCACAAAGCTGTATTTCAGAAACCAATTCCTTTTATTAAGGAAAATTTCAATTACTTACTTTAGTTGTAAGTTAAAACTGGAGTTTTTCAAGCACACTTGCCTTTTCTTTTCCAAATTATCTCTTTAATTTATTCTGTGCCAGGTGCTTGCATTCTCTTTCTTCCTCCTTGCTTATTTGGCTATTTCTCCTCAAATACTTGCACCTGCCCTTGCGTGAGTTGCAGCACTGGAACAGTAGTTTCCAAAACACTTTTCCTAGTCTCTACCACATTCCTTTTCTCCATCCTGTACTTCAGAGAGTAGACCTAAATCTCATGGGCTCTGGATTTCCTACTGTTGGCGATAACCCTCTGAGGAAGCACGTGGAGCAACACTCATGCAGAACACATACAGTGAGTTCACACAAAACCCTTTGATCATTGCATCCTAACAGATACTTCAGTAAGCAGTGGGATCCTGTCTGCATGTTTTATATGCTGTGAGAGATCCCAGCACTAGTTCCCACTGAACACGCAACTAAATTATGTTTGTATCTCAGGCAAGGAAAAAGCACAGAGCTGCACTGTTACTGACCAAGCAGCAGTACTGCTGTAGGAGAAATGGTCATTATTTTTAATGAGCAATTACAAAGTACACCTTAAATATATGTGGAGTAAGTGTTCACTATCTGCACAGCCTCTTTGCCTGCAAAGTTTTGTTTGAATGCTGCCTTTTTCACCCAGTTCACATGTAAATGGTATTTGCAAATCAAATGCCTTCAACAGGTATGCTTGAGACCACCATCCACAAGTGCAACTTATCTTCCTGAAAATGCAGATCAAAAGCAGGAGTACAATTCTGGTAGCAAATGAAGTGTCTGGGAAGTATTTAGCTCTTCCTGGTGGGGAAAAATGTGGTTTTTGTTGACCCTGCCTCCAAATTTCCAAAAATCAATTTTAATGAAATCTAACAGGAAGACGTGGGAAAAGACTAAATAATTTCTCACAGGGTCCTCTTGTAATGCTGCTGAACCTGTGGCAGAGAATAGTAAACACAGAGGTTTCAGGATAACTCTGATCCATAACAATTGTGTCTCACATTCCCTCCCTATCACAGAAGGGGACAACTATAGCAGGGAGCACTACATACACAACAACTCTTCTTCATATGATTTCAGTGATAGCATCCATCATAATTAAATGAGTAACTAAAGTCAGGCAGTAACACTGCACCCAGTGTACTCTAAGAAAAACAGGTTTCAAGAGTCCATTGACTTCTAACCCTATAATGCAGAAATAGGCATATTCCTAATCATCATCAGGAGATGAGAGATATATTTAGAATCCTTTTGTAAACAAAACCACAAATGGGAGAATTATTTCCTTGCAGAAGAGGCTGCCAGCACATTTTGTGCCCTTGGAAGGGCTCAGTTTATGATTTATATCATCTCCAGATTATCTGCTTTTCAACAGTGCTCTAAGTAAATACTGCAAAGAGCAGGCACTCACTGCAGAGAGTGCAAAAAACAATGCCAAGGCAGTTTTTCCATACAGGAGAGGGCCTAAGATTTCTCTCTCCCATGGACACATGCATGCAGCTACATATGCACTCCTCCTATGAAAACGTGGCTCATGCAGTGCAGCTGACAGCTAGTCAAAAAAGCAAGAAGGCTTCTTCAACAGCAGCTAAGAAGTGCTCATTAGCTCTAGCCTTTACAAGGCGTACTGTAAGCAGCAATTGCTGCTGCTGCTGCAACAAACATCTTCCCTGCAGAAGACAAATGCCCAAGTTTTTTGGTTTTGATAACTTTAGTGAAAATATAAATAAAACCCCAACCATGATTAACAAATAGGTCTTCAGGTGTTGATCATACAAGTCAGCAGGTCTGGAGGTAAATGCAGAAACCTTGAGAAGGATGCAGAAAAAGGGTCAGCCGTTTTGGATTTGAGCCTCTCCAGGGATTTCAGTATTTTCAGAATCAATATTTAAATCCTTGGTCAGAATATATACTCAAAGCAAGTAATCATGACAGCTTAAAAAATACCCTTAAACCAGATGGATTCTCCGTTAGGGTCAACTGTGGGCTGCCAAGTCCCCTTCCTCAAGCTTGTGCTGCAGCTGCTATGTGTCCCCTGTATGAGAGGGCACAGAAGGCTGTGGAGCCATGACAGGCAGCATCTGCCACAGCAGGGTTGCCTCAGGCTGAGAAGTCCTCTGGCCATTTTGGAGTGTTTTACAGTTGATCGTAAGAGCAACTGGTATTTTAGAATTAAGATACTGAAAATCAAATAAATGGGGACCTTTTCATTGGCTTGGTTTTGTTCAGTTGAAGAAGATGGAAGAGGTGTTAACCAGTTCTGGGATTTTCACTGATACAGAAATTAGTCCCTTAGAGCTTTGATCCAGCAAATCAATCTACAAACAGCCCCAGCAAAGCATGATGCTTTGGATCTAAATAGTAGATATAAAGCTAGTTAAAGAGCTATCAGTAGGATTAAAATAGACTTACAGCTTCAGACCCTCTAGGATCTTGGAGCACCACAGTACTGACCTGATGCTGAAAAGCTCCATCTTCCCCACAGACCTCCTGAGCCAATCCTTAAACGACAATAACACCCCAAAAGACTGGGCTTTGGTTTAAGGAAGTGATTTTGCTAGCTTATTTCTTTCAACTTGTTTCCTAGAAGCAGGTAAAATTTCCTTGAATGAAGGCCTAAACGAAACCTGTGAAGCAAGTGTTTAATTCACCTTTAAAAGAGAAAAGGTATCTCTCGCTTTGTCTATCCCATCACAGAAGAAACAGAGTACCAACTGCATTAGGTACTTTATTCCTTGGGGGCTTGTGTATATTCTCCACAGCCTTGTTCCTTGCAACTAGTGTGATACTGGAAAAGCAGAACCTTGGGTAAGGGTTTGGAAGTAGAAGGATAAACTCCTCCTGTGTTTTCATTAAACGTCTTTTTATAGGATGATGCATTGGCAGCATGTTTGTTTTAAACTAAACACACTCGAAGACCTTGGGTAAATTAAGACTAAATAAAGCACTCATTTAAGAATGTTTGTTTATTTGTTCCAAACTGCTTACATTCAGGAAAAAAATATTATTTCCTCTATCAGTTGGTTAACAAGAGTCTGAGAGGGTCACACTAGGCACACAAACAAAGATTCAAAGCTGCTCCTTAAAATAGGAAAGCCTCAGTCTTGCCCAAAACTTTATGGGCACTTTAGTAAGCAGCAACAACAAGAAATTCCTATAACTAATTGACATAACAAGCCTGCAAATAATCTTGAAAGACAAGAGACTAAAGGTATTCATGTGAGGAAACAGAACAATGGGACAAATCATACCACCCTATCAGAAATGTAAAGAAAATACTTATGACTCGAGCTGTTTCTGGAAAGGTGCCACAAAGCCACTCTGGTGTGGATTTAAAATCATGAAGCACTATCATGAAACTAATTGTTTCTGATTTGAATGTGTTAAATAGGCATGTAACTAAAAATTTTCTGCTTTTCCCCCCCTCAATATGTTGAGCAGAGTTAGTTCTCATTAGACAATCTGGAAAACCATACAATATTAAGATCACTATGAAGTTAGTTCTTTTTTTTTTTTTTTTGCCACTGTACTCCAGCTTTTAGCACACAGGTTTAATTTTTTTAAACTGCATGTTTAGTTGTAATTCATACATACTTTCATCAGCAGAGAAATGTAATATTTCCATACTGCAAGCATCTTGTTGCTTGAAACATGCTCTGAAATATATTTCATGAGGGGAAATACAAAGTAGATGACAAGACACTAACTTTGGACCCACATCACTACTTGAGACCAGATTACATTTCCAACTGCATTTCAGGAGGGTGGAAGGGGGAATATAATTTTAAATCCATAGCGAGGCTCCCACTGAATGAAGTAATTGTCCCTTCAAATTAGAGGGTAAAAGATTATCCTTAGAGAGAGCATTCTCTGCAGAAAATATAAGCACCATGCTGAAGGTACAGGTAAGAATGGGGCAATTATCTTACAGAATAAACATAGTGCTTAAAGCAAAGGGCATCTAAACACAGGTGAACATGCAGAGAATGTTCAAAGGGAGCCCTGGAGAACCTGAAGGCAGGAGTGCGGGGGAGGCAGCGTGCTCAGGTCTAGACCTGAGCAGGCAGTTTGCTAACATTTAAGGTAAGTGACCCTGCTGCCACAAAGCAGCCTTGGAAGGGGCCATCTTCACTGCTTTGAGGAATGCTCTTAAGCCTCTGTGCAAAATATGACCCATTTGGAGATAAAAGAATTTGAGACTTTACAAGTGAAGGTAATTTGCTGAGGCTGATTTCACACATCCCCAGCCTCAACCTATTTATCTCACAGCAGACATTACTTGAAAAAACCCAATCCATCACTGACATCTACCCACAAACTGTTCCGTGTAGTCTTAGAGTGCTAAGAGGGTGCATTAGGCCAGATGCATCACTGTGTCATTGCCCCACTTCTTGCAGCCTCCCATAAGCGTTTCTACCAACTGCTGCCAGAAAACATAGAAGGGGACTGGTGCACCTTGAGCCTCACCCAGTATGGCTACTCTTGTGCACCTGGGGTGTACTGCACTCATACTACAGGGACACTCACATGCACTTGTTATTTTGAAATAGTTATGTTTATGAAAAAACAAAGTAAAGTCTATAGGCTACGATGGCTAATGAAAAGCCATGTGCCAGATGTTTTAAGGAATATGGCAAGTTCTCTCAAGGGAAGAGAATATGCTTGCCGAAGCTGGTCACCAAGCAGAATATGCTTTTATATGGTTAAGACTGTAACTTGGTCAGTCAGAGCAGAAATTCATGTTAGGCTTTGAAGTCAGTAGCAGTCAAAATATTCATGAGTCAAAAGGGTTCTTTCTTCAGAGCTAAGCTTGTTTGCTGACATCTGAGCTAAGCAAAATAAGTATAACAAGAATCAATGACTAAACAAAACTTAGCTGGGTTTGAATTCCTAAACCTGAACCCAGTCAAGACCAGTGCTACTTACACACTGAAACCATAAGGTCCTGTGGTCAGGGATGTTGCCTTCCCTTGGGATGACTCTACTGCCCCATAAATAAGAACTTGAACCAGAATCAAGTATAAACCAGCTCATGCAGGGTCTCAAAGCCTTAACTGATTAAGCTGGAAGTTTAGGTCCTACATTCATTTCAAAAGCCTCTTGGTGGAACCCAAACATAACTTCTCTGAATTACTGAAATATTTGCAAAGACACACTCTCTCAAATCTCAGACTGTTTACACATTTTGAAAAACAGAAGATCAAGTGCAAACTACCAACACTAGTCTGAGTCTGGATCCAATTCTACCATTTTTATTTGGATTTCTCTCTCTCTCTTTTTTTTTTTTTTAACCACAAGGCCTGAAATACTTGGTGAAAAACAGTTTCGTGTGAATCTAATGCATCTCAAACTGATGGCTCAGTTCTTTCCTTAGTGTAGCAACATGCTGCATTACTACCAAAACCTACGAGACCAAGCCAGTCTACGCTGCAAATCAGCTTTTCTGCAACCACAACTAAGCATGCCTCCATATTCTCTAGGTTAGCACCATCTTCTGTCACGTTTCATAGGAAAGAGCCATCTAAGCTACAGAAGCAGGTCTTTTTTCTGCACGTCAGAAAGTTGCTGAAAAAACCACACCAAGTCAGTCATGGAGAGCAGAGAATCCAGGCAGTTTCTCTTTGCTGCCACAAAGCAACATTGCCACAGGGACACTGAACCAGAGATCCCTGGTACTCCGTAAGCGCAGTGGTAATGTGTGGGGACTAATGCTGTTTGGGACAACAAAACAGCAGGGGCTTAACAGCTACAAATGGTGAAAGGGAGAACAGGGCCTCTGAGCTGATGCAAATACTCCAAGGAGCTAACCACAGTTAAGAGAGGAGCTGCATTTCCCTACCAGCACTGGAGAGGAAAAAGAGCCAAGTACCAATAGGGGCTGGAATAGAAAGGCAAGGTTGGTGGGGTGACTGGGAAACTGCTGTAAAATCTTCTCAGAAACAAACGAGCGTGGCATGATAAGAACCCCTTATGCCTACGATAGCACTATAGGACAAGAAATAGTAAAAAGAAAGGCAAAAGGGGCAGAGGGGGCAACAGACACTCTCTGTAGCTCACTGTGAGTGCCAGTATTTGTGCTGATGGGCCATGAAGAAATGCTTCCATCTTGCCCTCTCTGGTGGAGTTAGCAAATCTACAAGCCAGGCAGAGGGAAGGGAGAGGAAAAGGGGGAATCCATAGGCAAGGATCACAAGACGGAAAGTAGCACAGCCCTGAATCACTCAGCTGTCAACAGACATGCTATTCTTTCCACTGTCACATGGAGCAATCAGGGGACACTTGTATCATACGGCTGCTCATATGAACTCTTGTCCTGGTTTCAGCTGGGATGTAGTTAACTGTCTTCCTAGTAGCTGGTACAGTCCTATGTTTTGAGTTCAGTATGTGAAGAATGTTGATAACACTGATGTTTTCAGTTGTTGCTCAGTAGTGTTTAGACTAGAGTCAAGGATTTTTCAGCTTCTCATGCCCAGCCAGGGCACCTGACCCAAACTGGCCAACAGTGTATTCCATACCATGTGACGTCCCATCTAGTTTAGGAACTGGGAAGTGGGGGGGCAGGGATTCGCCGCTCGGGGACTGGCTGGGTGTCGGTCGGCGGGTGGTGAGCAATTGCCCTGCGCATCATTTGTACATTTCAATCCTTTTATTACTACTGTTGTCATTTTATTAGTGTTATCATTATCATTATTAGTTTCTTCTTTTCTGTTCTATTAAACCATTCTTATCTCAACCCAGGAGTTTTACTTCTTTTCCTGATTTTCTCCCCCATCCCACTGGATGGGGGGGAGTGAGTGAGCAGCTGCGTGGTGCTTAGTTGCTGGCTGGGGTTAAACCATGACAACTCTCCAACCCCATGCAAGCTGTAAGAACACACTCATGCATGACAGTCCCAGTCTAGCTATTTCTCTGCAGAAGGCACTACCTTCTTGCTTAAAACTATCATCTTTAACACAATCTCTTTTTATTCTGGTCTGTTAAAATCCTTCAAGTAGGACAGTATTCCCCTATAAATACAGTGCTTTAATTCCCTGCATAGGTTTTTCTGTTGTTTTATAGTTGCTTGAATGTTTCTTGTGCTGGATTTAGCAATTCCTTTGGTTTTCCCTAGCCCTTGCAGAAAAAACCCCAACAACTCAACTCCCTTACAACACTAGAGTTCAAAAGAAATTAATAATATCCCTGTGAAGAGTAGTGTTTGGGACTGTTAGAAGTCAATTACATCCAGCTCACCCATAAAATTTCGTGAGGAAACCTACTGAGTCCTGCAGCTGTTAAGTACACATTATAATCCAACACAAAAAACCTCTTTGGTCTCTCCACTTCCTTCTCTTGCTGTCATTGTTTCAGCTTCATCTTTTCTTTTTTCTTTTCCTGATCTCATTAAACCAGACTGAGTTTTTTCATCACTGTGAAGGACCGATTTTATTTTAAGCCTGTTTTATGGTGCAGGCACTATTGTATTTGGGCAGACAATGAGCTAACATGTTTATTGCACTGCAGCTAAGGTTCTGCTTTCATGTCTCTGGGGCACCTGACTTCGTTCTTGAGTCTGTTCTGCTAAGTACTCTATGTAATTCAAAAGCAAGCTAAATTTAGCTCATTCTTCAAAGTTAAAGCAAAAAGAACAAAAAAAGATCTTAATTTGCACTGTCACCATTTTGGATCTCTCGATGTATCTCTTGAAACGGAATAAGGCAACAGAGTCTGCTTGGCCTGATCTCTGATTTTGAGAAACTCCATTTGTAGCAGTGCCAGATGGAATTCCCAAGGTTTCTAATGTACTACCAGGTATGAATTTGATAGTATAAGAGGAGGTTTGAGGAGCTTCAGCCTCTTTAGTAACCCTGTCTAGCATAGCAAGCAACTGCAGCTGCATAGAAACCGCAGAGCTACCTCTTCCAACCAACCCGTACTTCTGATTTCCACAACAAAACAAACACTTCCTTTGTTTGTAAAGGAAGACCAAACACAATTAAGATGATCTTTGAAAATATTACGTCCTAAGACTCCACTATTATTCTGTCTATCCAGGGCAAACAGGGCTCTGTCAGTCATACCCCATTACTAACATGGCTCGTCTCAGAAAACTGATGATGGTTAAATGACCAGAACCATCACACATGTGAGCTTTCTGTTAATCCTCTCTCCAAACCTCACAGCATCCTAGCTATGCAGTTCCATTTTCTTCTTGCACTGCCCATTACTGCCCAGTTGTCTTCACTCTTATGTACACTCACCGTGTCTCCCTCTGTACTCAAGTCTGTGTTACATACACTATTCAACAAATTAATCCAAACAGGGAAATGACAGCCCAGAGCACTTCAAAGACATCTTGAATCCCAGAACTGGCTGATAGCCTCCATGTGCTGGAAAACAAGCATTTTAATTACTCTGACTCTGCGGTAGTTAAGATGTGTTAGTTATTGACCTGCTACATTACAACACAGATGCTTTACTCTTGCAGGCCAAGGTGTGCTATGAAATTTAAGAGAAAACTAAGTTCTAACGAGGCAAGAGATACAAAGAGCACGACTTTATTTCTAGCTTTGATAAGAAATAGTCTCAAGTCCCAGAGGCATTCAGTGACTGGCCCTAGGTCCAGAGTGAGCTCAGGGCATAATCTGAAGCTAACCCACATGTCCTAGGTGTCATTTCTACTAGTGTAGAAAACACAAAACCAAGATGGAAACAGAATTGAATGGTCTCTGCAGCTATGGCTTTGCAGAAACAAACCACCCCTTAAGAGAAGCTGTCATGCCATGTAATAATGTTAAATAACTCCGTAAGCAGAGAACAAGTAATCTTCTGTGAATTAATTTTTAGAAGCTGTGTTCCTATGGGGATCCTTTGATGTCTAATAAGAGATCTCATACTACAACCTTTCCTTGTGGATTCTCTCCTCTTCCACTGCTTTACTTATGCAGAAGCTGAATTTCCTTCAGCCCTCTGTTCTACGAATTTGTAAGTCAACAGTGACAACAGGGTGGGGAGAAGAATCACAAACATATAATAAGCATGAAAAGAGCAAAAAAAATCTCATTTCCCTAGAAAAACAGACTGAAAGGAGACACCACCAGTACTGCTGTTACATAAAACAGGTTCAGCTTGCACGACAGTTGCACCTAAGTCCAGCAAGTTTTTGAAAACCTTTTCCTTAATAGGGAGACCAACCTCAACTCCTGAAAGAAATCACCCTTAACAATTGGAGCATCCAGAAACATTAGGGAAACTTATTTGAGTGATCAGGGCAAAGTCCTTCAAAAATATTAGGTGCTGTAAGTAGCATCCATCTCTTGAAAGATCACTGTCCCCTAGATCCAGAGTGAACATGTTTACCCCACCAACCATTTCACAGTTGCATTATGGGTAAAATTGCTAGACATCATTCAAGTAAACAGAACTGGATGTCCTGGGGGAGTGTCACGTCCCAGTTTCTCAGGACCACAACTCAGGTTTCCTGATTCCCAGGTGAAACGACACCAGGGGTCCTTTAACTCACAAAACTCAACTTTTATTTGTTCACAACAAGAATTGGCATGCTCACAACAAAAACTGTCATGAAACTATGTCAGTAAACTGTGTAACGTGCTAACCGTACATGACCAAACATATACTACAAGTCTTTCTTATTTGGGGATCAGTTCAGGGAAGACAATAAGGAGAGACCTCCCGTTGAGTCATGAGGTTCGGAGCAGACCCATTTGCTTTCTAGAGTCCTTCTCAGAGAGGAGCCATGGGGTGGCTGGATCCACTCTTAGTCCCAGACTTGGTCAAGGGTTTATGTCTAAAGGGATAAGGTGAAGGGATTATGGAAAAAAGAGAGAGAGAGAAGAGAAAGATTTCATCAGTCCTGGGTCCAGCATTGGTTCAGTCAGCGGAGGGGTCCAGTTCTGATGGGCACACACACCTGGGGCTTCAGTCTGTGTCCTTCTATCATCCTTGCCCCTCCTTTGGGCGGGGCACTTGAACTCATTAGGCTAATTAGGTGCCATGCACAGTTTGTGCTTTCAGAACCTTTGGGGAAATGGGTCGGTGGGCTTGGGGATCGTTTGGGGAGTAACTTCACCTTCCCTGCAGACACGACCGTTGTTTGATCTTTGGCCATGCATGGTGAGCTGCCCTGCTCAACATATCAGAACAGCACATCAGAACATGGAGATGTGCACCTTCCAGCAGCCCATCCCCCTCCGGTTGCTGTTGTCCTCTGCTGATGGGTGCTGATCAGCTGCTTTTCACCTGTGGTACCTTACTATGCAGGGTTCATTTTAAGTAGAGTTAGTCTTTAGGCAGAGCTTGCCCCACCACAATGTTTGAGACGTTAACTCTTTCAGTCCCTCACAGGGAGGCAGGCACCAAAACCTGCCAACTACTGTCTCTTGTGTCTGTGCAACTGAAATTCAATTTAATTTGAGCCTTTATAAGCCACCACCCCCACTGTGCCAAAATCTACCACATGTGACTCACCCGGGTGATTCACAATGTCAGAGAACAGCAACTCTAAGATGCCTGCCCACTCAGTTGACAAGCTGGAGGACATCCTGTGCTAACTGGGGCTATCAACAAGCTAACACACCCACTGTAACAGAGGTGGTGCTTTTGGAAACAGACAGCTGTGACCTAACATCCAAGTCCAAGGGAGTTAATCAATACCACCAGAGTTAGGCCAATGCTGAGACTGATTCTGTAAGAATAACCATTTCCAGACCATCTTTGTAAAACCCTTTTTCTCATTCTTGCCTGGAGAGTCTTGCAATCAAAACCTGTTATTTCCACAGTTAATCCTATAACACAGTTCACACAGAGTATTTTCTGTAACAACTTGTGGACTTTCTAAAGCCAATACAGCACAGAGTGTGGGTGTAACCACAGGAAAAGCAATCACAGGCAGAGGAAGTAATAATATTGCATATACACTGTGCAATTTTATGCCTACGGATAAGATCTGATAGAAAGAGGTAACTTTATCTGCACTAACCTAGACAATATTCTTACCCCCAAAGAAGCGAACTAGTACTAGAACTGCAGGGTCAAAGCTGCGAGTCAACAGCTGTAGATTAACTAGACACTAATTTTAACTAGCATAGGGAATATAACAAGAAACTGAAAAGCAGATGTAGATGTGCGTGAATTGAGAAAGTCTATCTCCTCTGAGTATAGGTTGTCCTTCTGATGCAAAGGCATGTCTTCAGTATTGCAGCTAACATTCCTGAAATGGTCTTTGATTGCTCTCTCAGGAGCTGGGCTTAATGTCAGAGCCTGTAGTTGAAAAAGATCTTAACCAGTAAAAGAAGTGCTCCTGAGGCTGTTGGCCAGGTCAGCCTGTAAACTCTTAAAGGGTCTCAGTACCAGGAGGTATTAAGATTCCACTCTAAATTCAGTTTTATTAGGCCAAATGCTCAGACGGTGCAACACACAACTACCACATTGACTTCAAAGGAAGTTGACAAGTTCCCATCATCTGTGAGCATCTGTCCCAAGAGGTTCCATTTTATTGTTTTGGAGCAAGGAAGCAGAGATGGAGTAATGAACATACTGCTTTGCAGTCCTAGTACGGAATCAGAACTGACATGTAGGTATGAAGTTTGGGTAAAAGCAGTGACTGAATGCATACCACACAAGGTAGCTTACTCTTTAATTATGAAGAAAGCATCAATCAATGCTTTTCTGGGGCAGTGGCTGCAGGAAAGTTCCTTTTCACTACTGCCAAATCATTACCTTTCAACAACTACACAGCTTCCCTACACTGTTTACAGGAATGATCTCTGAATAGTGCTGCAAGTGACCAATACCAGAACTTTACAAACCCATCAAGTGGTGAACAAAGCCCTTTAGAGCACACTCAGCCCACTTTATGTCAGTTGGGCCTGTCTCCTGCTGTTCAGTAAAGGCCAGATACAAAGACTGGCTGAGCACCTTCTGTTCAGTTTAGCAAAAGACTCAAGATGCTTGTCAGCTTTCAGGATTTAGCTCTGAGCTAAACTCTATTTTTGAATCCTCATTAGCGCAGGAACTTTCTGTCTTTCATGCCAGCCATGCTTTTCATAAGGATAAGGCTAGAGATGCTAATGCTGGCCGATTTAGAAATAAGGGTTATTTTTTTCTTTTTTGTAATTTCTGTCAAAACCTTCCTCCTGTTAGAAAATGGAGTTGTGTCAGAGGTGACCTTTTCTGAGGGAAATGATCTATTCAAGTGCACTTCATCATCTGGAAAATCAAACAAGTTTTTCAACTGGCAAGGGTCAGAATTGGTCTCTGTACCAGAGTCAGCCACTGCAGTTTTGCCCCCCTTAAGCAGATGTCATTGCTTGCAGGGCCCGTTCCCTGCACGGAATACGTATAACTCAGTGTCTCTCAGCTGGACTGCTATGGAGTATCACTGAAGAGTCTAGTAGGTGCTACACGATAGCTTGAGTGTACCAAGTGCTTTAAAATCAATGACTTGATTTCAGAATGAGATTCAAGAGGGAATATGTTCTGTGCAGCTGCTGCTTTTTCTAGGCTAAAAAGTATGTAGGTAAAATAACACATTATGTCATCTTTCTAAGCATTTTTGCCCTGTGAGAGCAATTCCATAGATCAAAGATAACACAAATAGCTTTATGCAACAGCTTTCACAAATAGTCAGGCTCCTGTCCCTATCCTTAGGAGCATTTGTGAATGCTATAGCTCTAATTGCCATGTTAAAACAGCACTGAACAAGCTCCAGCTATGACCTAGGCTAACAAGGTGAGAGTTCACCTTCAGATTGCTCGTCCACAGTAGTCAACAGGAGGTTTTCCACTCTATGCAATGTGGTTTGGATGACCAGAGAGAGAGATCCCATGTGAATCTGGAAAATGGCAGAAGCCAGCTAAAATCAAGTAACACAGACTTATTTTCTCCTCTTACATAATGAGAAATATCACACAGTCTGGCTAAGATTGCATGTGTCACCTGCTGATGACAAACTATGTGTTTTGCCCTGTTGGCACTTAAAATGCATATGTCTTTCCAACCCAATTACAACCTCAGTTCCATCAAAGACAGAACGTTCTCTTAGATCCTGTTGTTAGACAAATCTCCTTCAAAGCCATCCCTCTTTTTGACTGCAGACGTACAGAGGACTTGACCTCTCTCCTGAAGGGCCCTGTGAACAGGAATCCATGGCCAGGCAGCACGCTTCAGAAAACAGACAAACTCCCCTTGCCTTTTATGTTGTAGCAAGGGACGTTTCAACAAACCAACTCTACCATCACCCTTCACTACTCAGCCTTGACTCTGTAACACACAGTGACATGTGTCCCACAGTCCAGAAATCTGGAAACTGTCATTCAGTTAAAGAACTTCAGAGGAAAATAAAAAATGCTTTAGCAGCAGCAGCCAACTGTGACAGAGGGAATGCAAGCCTCCTGCCAGATGTCCCAATTCTCCCACTCACTCTCATTTAAGCAGGAACATATCAATTACAGCATAAATTAACTGCCAGGGTGGGTTAGTAGGTTATTAAGCACTGAGAAGCAGTCCAGCCTATAAAGCTGAGACAGAAACAACAGAGGCAAAGTTGCATGGGGAACTTGGTCTGGGTTGGATCTTCAATGCCCTCCCCGACCAAAGGGCCACCTTCCTGCCTGGAACTGCCCAGGAAGCTGAGTTCCGCTGAGCTGTGCCATACAGAAGTCATCAGAGTGTGATGAGGACACAGACGTGGTACAGTCACCAGGGAAACTTTTGCATCAGCTTTCTTAAGTGAAAAATTACAAAATTAAATTGTCTGCTGAACTCCTTGAATTAGACTCACTCTTGGGTCTAATAAAAGAATGTTTTCAATATTCACTGTATTCATTGTACACAGAAATACAGTTCCATTTTACATTCCAAGTTACATTCATAAACTTCATTGCTGGTTGTAAACCTACTGTTTTCATCATTAGAGGTTAAAAAGGATCCATTGAGGGGTGCTCTGCACACCAAGCCAAATCCAAATATGAAGGGTGTGAGATTGTTTAAATGGTTTCATTAAGGCATCTCAATGTTGGAATGAATGCTTACATTGCCTCAGCTTGGCCTGTATCTTAGCTACCTTGTCTATGGTATGTGTCACCATGGTTTAACTGAAACTATTTCCAAGTGACCTTCTGAGAATAACCATCTTTAATACTACGCAAAATTCTGATGCCTGAGGGCACATATGAAGAAACAAGACAGACAAAATCCCCCAATGAAAAGGTGTCTTTCCCAAGTCTTACACTTGAAGTTGCAGTTTAAAGCAGTAACAGAGATCAGCAGCAGGTTCGCACCCAGTAAAAACTACTGCAGGCTTGAAAATAATGCTTGAGTTAGGCCTCAGAAATACATGCTTGACAGGCAATGCTCTGTCAAAGGCTGTCTAACTTGGAAGATTTCAGACTTTCACCTTGGTCTGAAGTACTCAAAGTGTGGCAATTTATCTGAAAGGCTCTGTTCAGATCAAACAGAACAAATTGGATGAATGACCATTCAAAATACGAAGGTAAAGAAAACCCTTGGCATGGAAGACAGTAACCTAAAATCAGATTAGAAACTCCTGTTTGTGAATTCAATTGCTGAAATTTCTGGGAAGCACAGAAGTTAAAGCCTAATGTGGAGAGAATTGATCATATACATAGCGCTCCAAAAACTTGGCAGAAAATACAAGCATGTGCATCTCCAGAGGAAGATGGAGCTAGAATTGGGAATTAAGGCAGGTACTCAGCAAAGGAAATGAAAATTCAGTAGACCTTCCATCATTCACACTTTCCTCCTTAATGCCTGCCTGTGGTCTCATAACATGTTCAGAAAAAAAATAACGTAGAGACATTATAAGTAGTTTCACCAACTGGAGAGCCAGTAGGAAACTTTCTAGTGAGCCAATAAATTGAGTTTATATGGAGGAGTTTGAGAAAACTGTTCAGCTCAGAGCATCTAAAGCTCCGAGTACATTCACGTGGCTTCTTGGTACTCCTTGTGCAATTTCACTTTTATTCCATGACACGGTTCTGATATGTGACATTAACACTGAACATGTCACAAAGTGTGTGTTCACATGTTTCCTCCCACCTCCCAATAAAAAAAAATAATGCATGGTTACTCCTGTGCCTACAATCTACTTGAGGAAGACTACTCGCATCTTGTATTCAGGACTCAGGAATGCATCAAGGAGGGGAAAAACAGACCAACAGAGGAAGAGAAGATGAGATTTTTGTTCATCTCCTTTCTAACCACTGCAGAATGAGGCTAAAACAGGAAGGAAAGTAGAGCAAATACACAAGTTTGTTTGCCCTAAGAGCCTGAGGTATTTTGCAGATAGGAAAAACAGCGCTTCTGACCAATAAATAAGAGAAAATGTGAAATGGCATTTGAGAAACACACAGGGCCTACTTCTGACAACCTCTGGAGGAGCCATGACTTCTTTTCCTCCATGAAACTGATGATGTGTCCAAGAGCAGCTTTACCTTTTTTTTTTTCCTCAACAAGAGCCATTTCAAGCTGCAGACATGAATTCGAAGTATGAAATTCCTGATCTGCATTCTTCACATTCAAAAGGTTTGGGGGAATCTGAACCTTGACTGCTGCTGGCTCAGGCCTACACTTCTGTGGGAAAACTCAGAACAGAGGAAACCACACCATCCCCAGGCAGGTGTCTTTCACCCTGCTTACTGAGCATCCCAAAGGAAATCTACTTGACAACAATTCCTACACATATTTCAACTATCCCAATTCTATCCATCCCTCCTTGTTCCTGGCCTGATAAACCATTTTCTCTCCTTCCCACATCATCCCAGCAACATCCTGATACTTCTTAGCCAAACACAACAAACATAAGCCTATGACTCAAAAAATCAGGCATGCATATTTGTGTGTTTGGATAACAATTTATTAGTCTGTATTTCAGTCTTCAGTTTCCAGGAAACTTCCTAAGCTAAATATCCCCATCAATCTTCAACTCAATAAAGGACAGAATCCCACTGAAGTCCATTAAAAAACATCATTCATTCACTGACCCTGTAGGAAAACCCAAAAAATCTCCAACTTCGTCTTCATTAATATCTTATTTTAGAGGTATTGAGATGTTCAAATGAAATTCAAGGCATATACAGTTGTTAAAAACCAGCAATAATTGCACAGAAATCAAGAAAGCAAATACAGCCTCTTGACAGCTGCAACTATCTCTGGGAACTGAAAATACTAGGCATTTGAAACAACATAAAGAGGTTACTCTCCCAAGAGGAGTGATTATTTACACAACCTATTAGAGGGATCTGAGCACTGGGAAGCTTCCTTTGATGTCAATGGCAGCTGCCAGATGCACTGCACTTCTGAAAACAAATCACTGTGGTGCTTTGACCTCTGGTGGTCTTCCCAAGTCGCCTGTTAAGTTAAAAATTGTCATTTCAGAAAGCGAGTTCCACAGCTGAGTGACTATTCAGATTTTTAGCAGGAACTCTCACACTACAAGACTATTGGCCATGAAAGAAAAACCCAAATTGATTTGTCAGGTATTACTGAGACTAAAACAAGAGATGCAATACTACCGTAGTACTGTAGCAGATGACTTGATTTTTGAGCAACAGAGGTACTTCTACTTTCACCACATAATTATGCATTTCATGATGTTGATCATAATGAGGCGTTACAAGAATTGAATCTTTCAAGAGGTTATTTCTTCAAGCAGTTCACACAAACTCAGTGCTGTCTCACCTCTCTCTCCCTCCTCTTTGTTAAGTGGCAGGTTTCTGTGACTAAGGTTACACTAAGATTCATGAAATTGGGGATTATCTCTTGCGTACAGTAAAGAGGTTATGCAGAAAGTCAGGAACCATGGATCAGATCCAAAGGCAACATGTTCATTTCAGTGGGTTTGAATCAGGCTTTTAGTTAGCAACCATCAGAAAGCACAAAGGCCGGGTCATGCTCTCCAAGTTCTGTCAAGCCAACACTGAGTACTACACCTGAATATACAATGAAGTTATCAAAGGAGTAAAAAGCTACAACTTTACAGAGATATTTGCAGAAGAGAGCTGCCACATTTACACTGAAACTTTACATCATTATCACATTTGGAGAGCAGGAAATAAGACGTATTCAAATTAGATTTTTAGAAAGAAAATCAGAAATACTGATTATGGAGTAAAAAGAGCAGTTTGAAATGAGTCAAAGAGCCAGAAGTGTATTTAAAGGCTATTCCTACTAATCCACCCAGCTGACCAGACCCTTCCAACACTGCATGTCTCTCTCTAAGTCACTAGGTTTGTCCTCAGTCTTAAGAGACTGCCTGTGCAGGTTTTCTGTGCAGGAACCTAAAAGATTACTGCTGTGTGAGACAGCAGATCCACAAAATCATAGCTGGTTAGAGTGTGACTGTTCACAAACAAGAACTAGCAGACTGTCAATCAAACAACCAGGACCCAGGTTGCAAATCAACAGGAGAACATGACACGTGGAATTCACTGCAGAAGATGACTGTGGGTCCTAAAAGCTGACCTAAGTTCGAAAGCAGACCAAAAAATTTCATGGAAGAAAAGTCCACCTCTAGCTGAGAAAAAGCCACATACTGAAAATACTTCAAAGAGTAGAAAGTAGTTGGGTCAAGTCTCACCTAAGCATGCCCCATTTTTACCATTCTCTAGGTGTTTATATTTTGGCCACTAAATTGGTTAGTGGACAGGTTGCAGACTACAGCCATCTTGGGTCTGACCCTCTATGGGTAAAGACCGTCTTGATCAGATGTGTTTTTTGTACTGACCCATACTCTATACCCATAATATGTGCTCTGTTCGTCACAGCTGTTCTTGTCTGCACATACAATTTTTCCCTATGCTTCCCTACAAGCATGTAAACATGTAAAATAAAAGACTGTTTTGGACATACGCAAACACCCCAAATTACTCACAGAAGAAAAGGGCTGTGGCAAGGCTTCCCATGTCATGACACAAACATATGGTGACTTGAAATAAGAGAAAGGCCACATTTACATGTTGCTAAGTAATAGGTTATGCAAACATAATAAAGCCAAACTTCAATGCACAGTTTCCTGGTATTCCTGAGAACACAGAGAGATATTCTTGAAAGACAATTTTCATGGTTCATTCATTCCCTGGTGGTCTGGCTTCAGCAGCCCCACGATCAGGACAGCTGTTTTGCTCACATGGAAAGTGTGTAGATATTCAATAGCTTTGCTACCAAAAATTGTTCAGAAAGTAACTAGTGAAAGGAATGACTCAGTTTCCTTCCACAGCCCATGCAGAGCAAGAAGGAGAAATCAACAGACCTCACTGCCATAGAATCAGCACATAAACAACTTGGAAGTAGTTTGCCTTGACTTTAATAGCAGGTATGCTTCCTACCATGTTTAATATAATCATCCAAATCTCTATCTATGTGCAATAATATAGCCTCAGGACATCTAGACAGGAAAAAGGGGGGTGGTGGGGGTGGTGTCAGACCCATTGGGGAATGTAAATTCCATGCATGAAAGTGTGAAGGACATTGAATATTAGGAGCCACAATGCTCAAACCCTACCTTTACAGATCACCTGTGTTTACATGGATCTACAAAGTCAATCGGATGTTACAAAATAAGAATTGTAGCCTGAGTACTGCCACAAAAGGTTATGAGCTGAATGTTTAATCTTTAAGCTATGTTCACTCCCTCTGCCTAGGCACTCAAACTGCTGTAAAGATAACATCTCAGGTGGCAATGAGACCATAGCTCCTGCAGCTCAGGCTCATGCAGCTACATGCCAGGAGGGAGCTCATAAGTTTATTCACAATGCGAAGGGTGAAAGTAGAAACCTGTACTGTACCAGTATAAATCTGAACACAAAACCTGAATATTTTGCTTCAAAACTTAACAGCTGAAAAATAATCCTAGCATTAATCGATGTATCAGCTGAAATGAATGTAGCAGGAATAAATACCGATTACAGTAAGAGCTCTAGGCATAAAATTATGTTATGTGATAAAGAGGAGCTGAAGTGAAAGTGGGCAGCATTTTGTGTTAAATGAGTGGGCTTGGACCCTGGGCCGCTGTACTAACAGTTGGCCAATTTCCTTTACTAGGTATATCTTTTTTCAACTGAAACACCATTTTTTTTTTTTTAATAAAAAAATAACTCAGTCCTGACTTCAGAGCTTTATGCTACATGAACAGAACTGCCAACTCCTCAAAAGCAGAGAGTCATTTCTACATCAGAGCTCCACTAACTGTTAACCTGCCAGACAGCATGGTACCTTTGCTTGCACTTGGTCTTAAAAGTCCATGTTTGAAAAGGGTGTGTGTGTGGGACAGAATCAAATTGCCCCTCAACAGCCCCTTACCTCTTCACACTCACAGAAGCTGCCCAAGCTCTGGGGCAGTTGCAGGCCAAGCAGAGCTGTGCCATAGCAATCTGCAACTATTCAAGAGAAGCACAGGAGACACCATCAAACAAACACAGCACCAGTAATGCAGCAGAAAAGATGATTCCCAAGCAAGCTGTGACTGTTCTTTAAAAAAACCTGCCCTCCAGGTGGGGAAGATATATCGGAACAGCAAGATAAACCAGCAAACATCCGTCACTTAAGTGTGGGAGATCAGAAAGCCTGTTTTAGTCATTAAGGTTGTCTGTCTCTTTGGGAATCTGCCAGTTAATAAAACCAAGAGATGAACGGCATCCCAGGATGCTACTGAAACTTAACTGAAAACGTGCTGCTTAGTAATGGCAACCTGAGAGTTGTATTGAAGGGGTTCTTTTTCATGTAATTCATCTCCTGTCCCACTCAGCCATCATTAATGTGCCTTGTCTTGGATTTTACTAGTCACCAGCTCCTACATGTCCTGAATACAGACTGATTTTTCAGAAGCTACTTTCAAAGACTACAGGAGGTAGAGTCAGTAAAGTGGAACTATACTTAGAAAAGAAAGGATATGTGAAAAAAGAGTTGGAGAAAAAGTGGGAAGAGACGATTCATGCTCAAGTTAAGGCTGAAGCCAATGGGCCACAAGTTGACTGGGAGATGTGTGTTGGGGTCAGACTAAGCAGCAAAGGACACCACCAGAGAAGGGACTGGATAGGGACATATGCTGGTGTCACAGAGCAGCAGGCAAGATGGGATGGGTATACACATGGCTAGGCAAGGCAGGTGTGCTGGGAGGGAACAGAGAGAGGGCCTGGAGCTGGGCTACTGCAAGAGCAGGGCAGGGGAAGGCAGCAGTGGAAATAAGGGGGTCCAGGGTAAAGAACCTGACTGGACATGGAGCTGGGACAGTTTCTACTTCCTACCAGCCCTCACTGCAGGTGGGGATGCCCCAAGCATTCACCTTTGTCTCCCTCCATGAAGAGGGTCACAGCAATACTCTCTAGATAAGGATATAAACTCAAGTATTTGCCACATTTCTAACTATTTTACATTTCACATTCCTTATATGTCGCTCCTGTACATTTTCCCTTTCTCTTCTAATTCAGCTTACTGTCTCCCCTCCTCCCCTGGTCCAGTCTGATAAACTTTTAACACGAGCAATCCCTCAGAACTCCATCAATCCTCTCTCCCATCCCCCTTGTTAATAGGCTGGATGGAGAAACTAGGATTTTATGCCTTTAAACACATGCTTCTGAGCCACACACATGGAAGCGAATGGTTAGTTATTCTTTGGTAGCAAGGAGCTATTTCACTGTTTACAAAACCAGTAGCTCATGCTACAAAACACACTATGAACTCAGTTCTTTGAAGCTCAGTCCTACATTCCAAGGCTGCCTCCTCTCAACAAGTTCAACATCAATTTCACCTAACACAGAAAATTTCCAAGACAAGATGCAGAAGTTTTAGAAGAGTTATTGTTATGAATCCAAAGCAGCAGAAGGATGAGAACTGATCTTCTACTTAAGAATTACCTGGAAATTGCCAATCAGTGAAGCAAGACATCAAGTCTAGCAGACATTTATTGTCTACATAATGCTTTTCTACTGGTTTGCCAACAGAAGGATAACAATGTCATCCACCATAAAAATAATACATACTGATCCTCCCGAAATAGGCTCTAGCCACAATCCCATCCTGTACACGCAGTACTGTATACCAAAAGAGAAGGCAAGTATTGCAAAATTTAGCCTAAGTGACCCAAGTGCCCAATACATAGATGGCATTATACTGTCACTATTAGGAGGAAGAGTTTAAAACAAACAAACCAGGCCAACTGCAAAGTTTAGAATTCCCTCCTGTCTTCCCTTCATCACAGCCATGTCCAGACCTCAGCTTGTTTGCATGTTGCTGCTGTAATGTTCAAGGAAGATTTTAACAATGAACTCTTCACCCCTCTATTCAGAAACCAGTTTTTTTCTTGCAACAATTCAGGATACCATCATAACCACTGAGGGAAGCACATTGCACTATTTCAGATGAAGAAAAAGGGTTTGCCAACTCTGTGTCAGACTGGTGATGCTCCCAGTCTGATGACCCTATACTCTTATCACGTGTCTCAGAGGAATAACCTGCCCAAGTTGAGAAAGCACAGCTGGATCCCTAGCAGGAGCTCTCTGTTGCCAGAAACCGAAGTGCACAACTCCTTTACGCATTTCTATAGTATCTAATGCATTGGAACTGGGGACCGGCTTGTTAACTGTATAAATGTGCAATCCTCTAACCCCTGCTATGCAATGAACATCTGTTTTCATTGAATTGTTAACATTAAAATCTCGCTCTTCTTCCTGGCTGCTCACAATAAAGTCAACCACAGCAGTGCTATAATTTTTACTTCCAACACATGCTATCTGGCACTGGTATGAATTTAATTTAATCTGCTATGATTCTTCAAATCTTTGCAGCTCTGTGAGGTCCTGCCAATGCACTGCAAAATCTTTTCTAGTTTTTGCTAACATATAACTGTACAGCACTTGCAAATTCTGCCCCCTTGTTGTTGACCTCTTCTGTTTATAAACACATTAGCAGATGAAGAACAATTTATTGTTTTGACTTCTAGTCCTAATTTTCATAGCTCATGTCAAAGAAAAAAATACTTAGAATTTCGATGTCCTTCCCGCTGCAACAGCGGAACACAAGATAAACAGGAAATCTGTGACATGTGGAAAGACAAACCAGATATGCAAAAGGCACTGGTTATTGGCAAGAAGCCAATAACTACTCAGAACTCTCTTCTCTGGTTCAAAAAAAGAGCAGGCAACAGACTTTTACCCAAGAACATGTCAGATTAATCAAGAAAAAATAAATTTTTAGTGTTTTATTTTCCAGTAGCTTTATTGCCATTGTCGCTTTAGTACTGTTCTTCACTTATCTTACATTTGAGGAAAGCTGAAAAACCTGTCTTTTGTGTGTGTGACACTGACCTTGTCAAACCTAAGCTAGGGACATCAAGTAATTCCCATAGGTAACACTCAGTACTTCATGAATATAACCTAGAAGCAAAACAGCATCAGTGTTTTTGGAACAGGACACTCCCATTACTTTCTCCAGGTGAGCAGTCAGAATCCTGCAGTCTGTTTTTTCCTTATTACTCACCCAATAGCCATTCTCTAAAATATATAATTTAAAAATGGTAGTTACCAAACTTCCAGCATAAACCAGTAAGAAAAAAGGTCATTTGAGTTGTTCAGTTTTGTGATACCAGTGCAATATACACAGACCCCAAAGACCATGCAGAAAGAGTGGCATAAGCTCCCTCTAGGCTGTAGCAGCTTTTTGCATTTCTGGTTGGCTAGGAAGACAACAATTCAGAAGGGAATGGGCTTTGGAGGATATCTTAATGGTTAAAACTAGGGAAAAGCTCAGCCTAGGCAGGATCTTTATGAAAGTCTGGTGTGGTGGTGTTTTCAGAAATAACATTCACAGGAAGGTAACTGCCTGAATACCATTCCAAAGAATAAATGTACCACCACACCCACCACCCTGCAACTTGACAACAGTATCTTAGTTTGACAGGGTTACCCTCGTTTCTCACATACTATTACTAAATCCAGGGTTGAGCAGTGGTAGCTGTTAAGGCCTGTTAAAGCCCAAGAAACAAGCATAAAGAGAAATTACTTTAAAGCAGCAGAGACAATTCATCTTACAAAATCTTACATGAGACCTCTGAAATCTAAGTGCATTCTTTGACAGCTGGTGCTTTCAGCAGAGATGCAGTTATTTACCACTAAGCAGTTATATCAGAGCCTTCTCTATTTTGTGTCCAAAACAAAGTCTTCAGTTGCTGTGAGAAGCAAAGGTGCTGCCCTCCTTGGCCCACAGTTAGTGCCAGTCAATGTGGGCCAAGGACTCACATTGGCTCATGAGGCTTTTGCCTGTGAATATGCCACAGTGGTACTACTCATGCTTCTATTGCACTGCAGTTAAGAGCAGCCATTGGTCTTGAGGAATGGAGGACGCAATCACATCAAAGCATGCTGCAATGGCTTTTAGAAATAACCAGAAATACTAAGGACAGCAAGCTAAAGTCAGCAGCATTGGATCCTCTGTATCACAAGAGACTGACTGCCTAATGCAGCTCTGAGCATACTCCCTTCAGCTCTAGCACATCTGTAGAGAGGATGCACACTCCAGCCCTAACTGGCTGATGGCTCCCACTGAAAGCTGTACAGATGGGATCTCTCATTAACAATTAGCATCCATTTTAATCTAAAGACAATGGCATCATGTACGTTATGGAGTCCACCTAGGAAACAAACCGCGTTTAAGAAATAGCGAAGACATCAAATCTTTTTCACCATCAGATTATCTTGGTTTGGCCTTTCATACTACATGCTCTCTCAAATACTTACTGAAAAGCTTCAAAAAAATATAATACTGTTTTATCCTGTGCCAAGACTAAGTTCTGTAGGAGTAACTATAGTTTTGCAACAGCCAGAACAAATAGCATTTTCTATTTTTGCACATTCAAACTTGCTTCTTTTCGTGTTTCCAGATTTGTGTGGTGCTGTCACGGAAACAGCAGCTCTGCTACTTGGAGCTGTGTGACAGGTGGGTACACTTCCATTACAGGCTCTACACGTCCCTGGAGTCCTTCAGTTTCAGGTGCCAATGGCCTGTCCTGTACCTGGTGATCACCATTAAACAAAAACTCAACTGAAATGTGCAGCCTTCTTTGTCAGCACCACACAAAGCCAAAATAAAATAAAATAAAATATCATACCTACAACTCCAAGCCTCAAGCCAAACAGGGTATCTACCAGATAATAAGCACTTTCAAGAGAACAGTCTAGCAGTGACCACAACTAGGCATTTACAAAAGAAATATGTAAAATTATACTCCCTTTGTTACTTCCTAACACAGTTGTACATCTTGCTCATTACCCATAAAGCAGGACTAACTGCTATACTCAGGCAAAAGAAAAAAATCTTCCTATTCCATACACACCATGTCACACATGCTCCTGTATCACCCATAAAAAATTGCCATTATGATTTTCTTCATGCTACATTTTAAATACCATTTCTTGCGTATCTGCTGGTAGAGTCCTTACGAAGGATAATCTAACCTTTTCTTCTTCCTTCTATGGAGACTTACATCTATATTTTCTTTGTGGTGGTTTTGGTCCTCTCTGATGAAAGTTACCCAGAACTGAAAATATGTAACTCTTAGGCCAGCTGCCAGTGCTTCCTCTAAATGTGATCCAAACAGGACACATGTATAAACTGTAAGGGCATGGTATGGAGTCAGGTGATGAGTTTGCAATAGGCAAATTACTGTGCTAGATATGAATTCACAAGTCCAGACCTGTCAACACATCTGTGCTTTTGCTACACTGACTGAGGCATGCTGGAATTGCCACAGAACTGGCTCCCAAGTTTGAAAAACAAAATAAAAACCAGTCCTAGCTTTTGACAGCAGTCTTTTATATAACTTCAGCCAATTCAAAACCAAGTAGCATTTCCATATCTGCTGCAATGTATATTTGCTGTACAGTTCACAAGATTAAGGCCTTCATTTTAAGGGTCTTTATTCTCAAAGGTTTACAATCCTTTCTGACCCACAGATCTCTGGTATACCATCTGTCCCTTAGAATGGATTTCCTTCTGTTACACAAGACAAATGTGATGTGACAAATCCTACAAGCAATAAGACTTACAATACAATGCGCACAAACACAGGTAACAATAGTTTCGGTGGTGCATCCTCTTTCTTTTTTCAAACCAAGAACCCCATACAACTCTTGTTATAAAAGCCTTTCCTTGGAAAACAGATCCTCACACACACAGACTTTCAAAAGCTTTCAGTAAGTACTCTTTATTAATACTGGAAAAAAGCTTTTGATAATGTATTTTGAAATCATCTAAATGCTTGTGCTATGGACAGGCTGCTTCAGAAGTCCATTTAATGTATCACACCATCATTAGCATGCTACAGATTGGTAACAGACTGTGGAAAGCAGATGTTTTTCTTTTACGATCCTTACAGGCACATCATAGCCAAAAGCTTTTCCAGTGAGTCACATTTTCACAAATGTCATATTCCTTCTGTTGTGCTTGGAAATTAAGGCAAAACACTGATGACCCCTAGCAGACTTTTGCCTCTCCCACCCACACCCCTTGAGCAGTCCAGGGAGATGGAGCTAATCTAGAAGCTATATGCAGAATGGAAAAGTTCGTCTTCCAAGGCAAACTGCCATTGATTTGCATGACACAGCCATATTTTGGCTCTTGACTTCCACTTGTGACACAAGCTTTCATTTTCCTCAAGAGATGAAGATTCTCTTTTCCACCTCAACTTCCCACCTGTGAAGTGGCAAAACCACTCAAATTTGCGGGTCTGAAGACAGAGGGATCCAGGATGTTCTTTTTATAGGCTGCTATGTAATTATTGATGCTACTTCGATCTGGTGATGGTTAGCTTCATTGCAAATGGACAGAGTTTGGTTTGTTCTGAGCCCAGTGAACCTCAGGACCCTACAGGTCCCTGTATTAGACCAATGCTCATTCTAGTTTTAATATTTTGCTTCCAGTGACATCCAGCAAGGCTATTACAAAGGAAAGCCAGAGTAAAACACCACCAAGCACTTAGAGGATAATTCCCCAAGGAAGCTTTGAAGCCTTGAAAGTCACAGGAATCACATCCTGCCTCAAGTTAACTGCTTATGCTTTTTAATATTCATTACACTAATACTAGGAATCCTTCTCACCCATTACTGTCACATCAGTTTATGAATTCTGCAAGTGACAGATTAGTTGGATATTATCTGGGAAACAAATTTTGAACATTTTTCTACTTAGCATGAGAAAAAAAATCTTGAACTATTCTTGCCTGGACATTTAACTAAGAAATAGTGAAACCTTAACAGGGTCAATTGAATACTTTCATTAATTAAAAATGTAGTATAATACAATTTTGAAGTATAATCTAACCATTATTTAACTAAGGTTGCATAAGATACGCAAGGTTTTTCTCAAACATTTTCCAAAAAAAGGTAAAGTTTGGAGATTCACTGTTATTTCCCCTGTCCAAGCACAGTTACACTGTAGATTTAAGAGACAGTGAACTCAGTTCACAAAATTAATTTCAAGAGGAGGTAACTGAGCTTTCAAAGTGTGGACGCAGGGCATTTATTTCCTTTTATATATATAAAAAAACACAACAAAAAAACCCATTGAATCCTCCCTTCTCCCCAGCCAAGATTCAACTCTTCTCTCTTTCTATTCCAGAAAACTTAACGAGTCAGCGCTCCCTAGTAAAGGTCCTGCCAGAAAAATGACCAAAATGAAACACGGGAACTCCTCTGATGTACAGGATTGTTATTTACAGTATGTTTGGGAGTTTTGTCCAACATGGATTTAAATTACTCAAAACACTGGGGCTTCCACTATTTCCCTTGAGAAATGTCACAGTTTCAGTTTTCTCCATTGCAGGTTTTTTTTCCCCTGCCACATAAATATCTTTCTCTGCTTGCTCAATTTCATCTTCGTTTTAACTCTTCATTGTTCAAGAGCTGATCTCTTTGCTGTTCCTGCTCTTTTTGAAGACCATGCTACATGCTTTCCCATCCCTCTACATCATTTGTCATTGTTTGCCCCTCCCCATCAAATTAAGCTTGCTCTCTCATCTTATTCATTTCACATGCCCCAGAAGATTATCAGAAAGGGCTACAGTGATCTCTTACTCTGTGTTACAGCTTTTCTGCCTACACCCTTATGTTTAAGAATTTAAAATTTCTTAAACCTCATGTTTAAGAATTTGCTGCTTCAACCTCTCTTCATTGTTTCCAGTTTGTGTTTCGGTATTCTGTTGTTTAAAGAATACTGCTGGCTTTGATATGATTACAACTCACTAGAAGCACCACTGCCTTTTCTTTACTTGTTTGGCTGTGATATTTTTAGGCCTACGTAATAAGCTGAAATAAGAAATTTGTTTCCCCTTGAATGTAAGGGCAGAAAGCAGTCCTACGGCAGGTGCTCAGCACTCTCAGAATATGCCCCTTCAGTGACTGAAAAGGAAAAACAGTAGACAGGTTGTATTGGTCACACCAAAGACTTGACTTGGTCTCCAGGAGTGTTAATATGCAGACACCTAAAAGATGACTGAGGCAAGTCTATTTGAAAGCTTCTGCAGTAAGACATTTGGGAGCTTAGAGTGCAAGTGCAGAGTTTTACTAAGTTGGATGGGGATTCTGTGTGTTCAATGATGAAATTGAGCTGTGTGTTCAATAACAATCCACTCAATGGATTCCTTTGTGATGAACTTTTACTAAAGGAGAGGTAGGAATGGAAACATAATCTTTTACTCTCTGGAGGAAGACAGAAAGTAGGCCTGAATACATTTATTAGAGAAGTATTAACACTAGGCTGAGTGGTTTCTGTCCTTTTTCCATCTCAAGCCTATGGACTGTCACCTCAGTAAAAATGGGCTGAAGATTTTCTGCTGTATTTTCTTTATCTACAGGGTCCTCTCCATGTACTTCCCAAACCTGAAAGCACTGATATAGCCCATATTGCTGTCTCACTGTAGCTAGTCTGCTCCTCCATGCGAAATAGTCTAAACTCACAGCTAGCTCCAAGACTTAAGACCTGACATATTACAAATATCATTGAGAGGATAAGTCTGAGTAAAGGTTTACTTTCTCTTACTACTATTTTACACAGAAGATTTTGTAGTTTTTGCAGTATTGACTATTTCCTTTAGCATCCAGTATCTAAAATAGGTACTTTGTATTACTCTATAGATCTAAATCAGTCAATACGGTCTTCCCGGCTTCCAGACAACTGTAAGCCCAGCTGTGATTTAGGGTGGGTTCCTTTCAGGCCTTCCATATGCAGAAGGCAGTACACAAGCCAAGTTACTAGGAAAGCTACTGTACCTCACTCAAAAAAAGGACAGGGATAACATTGGTCCTTCACTTGGGATATATGAATATACTGCCAAGAGGAAGACCTTTTCAATTCATTTATGAAAGGCATTGAAGTTATGCTGACTTACAAAAACAAAGCTAAGTGCTGTAGATGGCATTGTATATATAGATACAAGGAATAGCTTTAATGGGTGGAGGGGAAGAGCAAACTGTTTTAACTTGTTATGCTCTTCTGGTGTACCATGCCTCCACTGTTTAAAGGCCCACTTAGTCTGGCTTACCTTGCCTTTGGCACTCAGAAAGCATAGTACATTCCCATGGAGAAAGATGGAATACATGTACCCTGGAGTTCCTTATTAATCTCGTCAGCTTCCAGGTCAGCTTGACACAGTTTCTCGAGTCAAATGGCAGGCTTGCAGTCCAGTACTCAAGGACTGCAAATTCAATCTGAGCTTGGGAGGCAAGTACAACCTACGTTCCTGTTCCCAGATCAGGATCAGTGATACACTTGACACTGTACTTCTGGCATTCAAAAAGCAGGGGCAAGCTTCTTCCTCTCTCCCTTTCTTTCTTGCATAGGGGAATATATAAACTAGTTCAGGCTTCAGAAAGTTTCAGTAACCCCAGGACATAAGGAGAATCCAGACCGAACCTGTAAATTGTTACTATGCTCTAGGCCTCAATGTTACTGTGAGGTAGGTACAGGTCTGATGACATGTGCTACAATCAGAGACGCATTTTTCAAACCTAACTTTAGAGCTATGCCACACAGCCAAGAACCTAAAAAGCAGATCAGGTGGGCGGATGCTTAATCCCATGGGGTTTCCAAGCAGAGACAGCAGCACCCTGCAAAATCAGGACCTCTAATTCACAATTTATTTATAAAAATCAGATTACTTCTACAATGAGCATATGTCAAAGCAAGCCATAAATTAGTATCTCAGAGGGAAAGCAGGGATGCCAGGATGAGACGGCTTCAAAATGGGTCATTTTCCAATTCAAATGCACTAAAATACCCTTGCCATGGCCACTAAAGAAACACAGCAGTCTTAACTCACCACTCCTGTACCTCACTTTTATAGCAGTACAATATCCTCTGGCAATGAACTAGGCTGCTGTAAAGCTACCAGTCCAAGCCAGACATCAGCAGAATGCTAACAAAACAAATAACTGTTATAGTATCATATGCTGCTACTTTTCCTTTCCAAAATGGTTATTTCCTTTTTATAAAGTCACTTCCATACCACCCATTTACTTTTTGGTAAATATAAAAATTAGTAATTTTTGTCCTATTTTTGAATACACAATAAATCAGACTAATTGTTCACTGGGATTATTTGATTAGCTGTAACAGGTTTGTGTGGCAAGGCTTTGGTAGTGGGGGGGGCTACGGGGTGGCTTCTGTGAGAATCTGCTGGAAGCTTCCCCTGTGTCCGTCAGGGCCAATACCAGCCGGCTCTGAGATGGACCTGCTGCTGGCCAAGGCCGAGCCCATCAGCGATAGTGGTAACACCCCTGTGATAACATTTTTAAGAAAGAAAAAAAGTTGCTGGGACAGACAGAAACGGTAGCCCGAGAGAGGAGTGAGAACATGTGAGAGAAACAACCCTGCAGACACCAAGGTCAGTGAAGAAGGAGGGGGAGGAGATGCTCCAGGCACTGGAGCAGAGATTCCCCTGCAGCCCATGGGGAAGACCACGGTGAGGCAGGCTGTCCCCCTGCAGCCCAGGGAGGTCCACGGTGGAGCAGATATCCACCTGCAGCCCAGGGAGGACCTCATGCCAGAGCAGGTTGATGCCCGAAGGAGGCTGTGACCCCACGGGAAGCCCATGCTGGAGCACTCTGTTCCTGAAGGATTGCAGCCCATGGAAGGAGACCCATGCTGGAGCAGTTTGTGAAGAACTGTAGGCCATGGGAAGGGCTCACTTTGGAGAAGTTCGTGGAGGACTCCCACACTGGAGCAGGGGAAGAGTGAGGAGTCCTCCCCCTGAGGAGGAAGGAGCAGCAGAGACAAGGTGTGATGAACTGACTGCAACCCCCATTCTCCATCCTCCTCTGCCACTGGGGGGGAGGAGGTAGTGAATTCGGCGGTGAAGTTGTGACCGAGAAGAAGGGAGGAGTGGGGGAAAGGTGTTTTAAGATTTGGTTTTATTTCTCATTACCCTACACTGATTTGATTGATAATAAATTAAATTAAATTAATTTTCCCCAAGTTGAGTCTGCTTTGCCCTTGATGGTAATTGGTTGAGTGATCTCTCCCTGTCCTTATCTCAACCCACGAGCATTTTCTTATATTTTCTCTCCCCTGTCCAGCTGAGGGATTGAGTGATAGAGCAGCTTTGGTGGGCACCTGGCATGTAGCCAGGGTCAACCCACCACTAGCTTTGTTCCAAAACACTTCTTTGGGCAAGTCAAGTCTAACATTTGCTTTGCTCTTCTGCATAATGATATTTTCAACTACATTGCCAGTGTTTTCAGACACCTTGAAATACAGATTCGCATTTGGAGACAGATGTGCTAGTTTGAGAAATAGAGCAGTAATTGTTACTCATCAGCTATAAAGACAATAAAAAGGATGCTGGAATACACAAGAATACAGAGCTATAACTCTTTTCCTTTCCTTAGTTTCCTGATACATATGGAAAAAGCAGAACAGCACATCTCTCATTCTGAATCTGAATTCAGAACTAAATGCCCTACCCCTTAAATAAACAGCTTATGTAAGGCTGGATCTTCAAATGGAGGAATCCAAGGCACAGAATTTTAAGTGAAAGGGCCGAAGGCAGGCAGCATTTCTGCCTTCAGACACATGTTGCTATCTGTGAAGACAGACACTGGCCATGGGGAACCTGTGGCAGAAAATGCTGTCTAGAGCATGCCGGAAAGCAAGTTGGAAACAGCAGTTGGAAGTTTCCATGTGACAGGTTGGAAAGCTCAACCAAGATACTTCTGTTGTCAAACTGCAAGCTGATAAATAACTGCTTTGAAGAACTATACTGTTTCTGTAGACAAAAGCACTCATTTAATGAACTGCTAAGATGCTCTTCATTTGTTGCTCTGATACCATCAGTACCACAAATTAGGAAAAAACGTATGGGGTTTGTGATTTGTCATTTTAAATAGGTCTTTTTACAATTTTCCCAGAGACCCCATCAGCAGAAGTACATGTAAAAGATGACAAGCAAATACCAACTCTGTTGAATTCAGTTACCCATTTCATCAAGGACACAATGGAGGCTGCTTTTGCTGCCCTTAGCACATAGCACAGCAGTTCATTCACTGTGAGCTTGGTGGGGCTCCTGAGTAACCCCTAGCCTCAATGCAGACTGTCCAGGACAACCAGGAGATGCACATTCAGTTCTTCAGTATTGAAATAATGCTCTCTACAGACACAAGACCACCCAATACAGCCAAACACTTAGATCCTAACAGTGCATTCAGTTGTATAATATTGGGCAGCTCCTGGTAGCAAAGTTGGCAACACCTTTTCCAGAGATGTAGCAACCCACATGGCATCTCCAGCTGCAAACTTGATCTTCATCCACACAGTATCATTTCATATATTTATAAACAGGTTCAGTGCTAGAGCATTGACTTTTCACCACCATGGAGGAGGAGTCTGTGCTATGTTCCCTCTATAGTCAGCATTAAGAACTCAAGAAATACACTTGTCTGAAGTTTCTAAAGCTAGCCTAGGGTGGCACACAAGAAAGATCAATCCATGTCCTTTCTCCAGGCTTTCAGTGCTGCTTACTTCAATTTCTGTACCACTGTTACACCAACACTGTTACACTTACTTCAATTTCTGTACACTGTTTAGGATTGACCATTTCATCTCCCAACCTATCATAAAGCCTCTGGTCCAGGAAGGTCAGTAAGCTCTGGCTTAGTCTAATTCACATGAATAATTCCACTGAGACCATTAAGAAGAGGTAGCATATAGACATAAGTGCTTTGCTGAATCAGGGCCAAAGCCTCCTAAACCATTTTAACCACAAGAGAGACAGAAATCAGAGCCTCAAGCTTTTACTCTTGAGCATTATATCATATTACAAAGTTCCAAGTTACCAGATCCCTTCCTTCTGAATTGGCGCCAAAAAGCACATACAGGCTTGCCCAGAAAATAGCAAAGTTTATTACTTGTGCAGGGTTTTCCCACATCTTGCACCATTTCACATCTTCTTTCCTTTTGTTTATATGATATTCTGACATCCAAAGACCAGCCCCACTTCCTTAAAGAAAAAAAGTAGGAAACCAACGCCCTAGTGCTAGCATCAGCAACTCATCCACAACCAGACATCTATGTCAAGCCAACTATAAATGCTTTCTAATGTTTTTTTAAGAGCAGCATTAGTCCGTGAACTTCAGTTCTGGCAATGCATGTCACCAGCCCTTTACCCTGTCCATTTATAGCAAAGATATCTATGTGGATCTACAGTGCATACTAAAAAGGATCTGACAATTACAGTATTTCCAAACCTGACCTCACTCATCCTAACAAGTTACTACCTCCATAAAATTTGTACAGTGATCTTTGGAACTGCATAGATTTTGAATATGTTTACAAGTACAGGATTCCTGTCCCATTCTCTTTTCACTCTTGAACCCGCAGGATTTCCAAGCAAGATTATTATTTCAGGATTATTCCAAGCAATAGTCACATGAGAAGCTGGAGTTTTCAGAACTTAATAGCCCAATTTTGTAAACACCATTCAGGAGGCTGCTGTTGCATGTAGGAACTCTCAGCTTTAAGCTCTTTTTTTTAAAAAAGCTGCTCAGGTTAACCTCTTCAGTGAGAAACACTGCTTAAGATAGCAACTCCTGCCCTATTTTCAATGCCCTGATGAGCAAAAATAAAAGCAGGGCTTTAGACAAGAAAGGGGTAAAAAGGACTCCTGCTGTAAGTGGTTTTTCAAAGGAATATCAAATCCTAGCAAAAATACTTAGGCTTTTCCATCATCTACTGTTGGTGTCAAAAAGCTGTCCTAAGACCATTGGTAAGAATCAATGTCAACCACTGAAGCATGTATGAATCCAGAGACGCATACATATAGGGAAACAGCCTGTCCCATGAGCCAGAGCGCTCTTCAGCAATAGAACTAGGATGCAGCACCGCAACAGAAAGCTCAGAAGACCAGAGAGCTCACCTTCTAACATTCATAGGTGTTGTTTCAGAAACTCAATTATAGGCTGAACTGTAAGAAGACTGTACCCTTGAAGGTCAGAGAGAGGCTGTAGCTCTGTGGTGAATCACAGCCTCCCTTTTAACAAGGAGGCTGATGAGACTCCTCCTTTAGATCAACTGCAGTAAGTTTCTAACTTTGTGTTTTTGCACCTATTTACACAAGTGGAGAAATATGAGGTGTCTCTGGAAGAAGATAAGGTAAGTTGCCCTCCACCCATCTCTTCGAGGGCTAAAACAAGGTACTTAAGATACATGTATCTTGCCTGAAGCTGGGAACAGACCTTGATGCTTAACCTGAATTAAGTAGTCAGGTACATGAGTTCTGCTACCTGAAGTGCTGCTTGGCTGATCCAATCAGTGACATTGCTATCTGCTACTCTGGGAGAGGGCAGGGGGTATCAGAGAGATAAATTACAACTGGGAAAAAACCCTTTCTATCAGATGCCCATATTTTCACAGAGCGCTTGAAAACAAGTACTTTTAAGACAACAGCCACCACACAATGAAATCAAGTGTGTGCTTTGTACTGATCCTGGAAGCAGACTACACACCTGTGGTTCAAGGAAGAAGCTAGTCACAATTTGGGATATGTCAGAAGTAAAAATAAGCAATATCCAAATCTCATTCACTGTACCCTGAGGATAACTACTATGGCAGAAAGGATATAGAAGTCTGAGGAGAGCAGTGTTTGTCAAGAGCACAGAAATCATGCCAAATATCCCTTCAGTCTGGCAGCAATTTTTCGACAGATGACTTCTGAGAACACTCTGCAACACCCTACTGTAAACAAATAAGTAATCAAGCAGAGCCTGTTTTGTCATTTGAAACAAAGATTCAATAAGTTTTCTATCAAAAATGTAAACCCTTCTACATTTCAGGTAATAACTGAGGTTTATATAGTGGACCCTCTTGTCCAGGAATGAAATGCCTCTCTAAAGTCTTCACGGTGAGATAATTTAATAAGTAAGTAGCACATACATTATAAAACTCATTTGTGTAAAGAGGAATGGGAGCAATTTCAGTCACCTCTTCAATTAGTTCGTTCACCTTTGAACAGCAGTTACACAATGGAAAGTTCTGAGTGGCTGCATAGGAAATCATACCTGGGCACTTAGAATGAATCTCTAGATTCTTGAAAATTAGACTAATAACATCATTATTAATCAATATACCGATTTTTAAACTACTGCAAAGGAGTTTAACATTTGTGAGCTGTTCAGATCACCCAACTTAGTGAACAATTTAATCTCCCTTATTTTTATAAATCACTGTTCGTTTTGCCACTACTTCTCAAAAGAAGCACCTGTAACCATTGAACTACAGCAGACTATCATTTAAGTGCATAGAATATGACAGCACCTGACACAGGCCCTAAGCTACTACTCGGGCACTACACAGAAATGATACTTATAAGCTACAATGAATAAGAACAAAGACACAAAGTTAAACTTCCAGAGTTAAAAAATAGAAATATTAAGATAATCTGGATGTTTAGCAAGGAAAAATTCAGCCTTCAAGTTTGCCACGTTCAAAAGCAACTAAACCCAGCCTCTGCTGAATGCCATCATCTTATCTAAACTGAGGACTAATTCTTCACCATATGTTTGGACAACATGCCTGATCTAAGTCAGGGTTAATACATGCCTATTATATTACCAAATAAAAAACAGTATTAAGAATTACAAAGCCAGTAATTATGATATTGCATTAACAGTTGGAGACCCAACTGTTACTTGGTTCACTAACCCATCTTCTATCACTAAGGGCTCAGGAGGCAAGTCTCCAACATCATTACAAACCATTTTGGCTATATACACAGTGAAACAGCAGACAGAACAGAAAAGAATTATGCAGAGGCTTTTTTTTCCTTCCATCTTTCCTAACTGGTTCATTCAGGAAAATCTTATATACAAAATACTTTCCATAGCGCAATACTATGGTGGATTTACAGATGCACGCACCACCATCTCACCTAAAAGAATGCAAGTAAAACTGGACCCTTGTTACCACCAAATTTATGACTGTCCAAATTCAGGACCTGAACTCATTTCCGAGTCTTACAATCTTATAATTCCCTTTTAGCATATACCACCCCTTATCTCTTTGTTTAATCAAATAACATTCATTAAAATAAATGGATGGATGCCCCCAAGCATAACTATTTTTTGCGTAGTAGTAGACTACTGACCTCACACGAGGCAAGTTTTGCATTAATTGGCAATTTACTCCCCCTACTGTAAGAAAATGCTCTGCATCTGAACTACTTCAGCTCCCTTCAAAACCCAGAGAGCTGTCAGAGCATAGGACAGAGTTCTCATTTGTAAGCCCACAAGCTTCCAAACAGGGACAAAAGATCCAAGTAAAACCATACCATACAGGGGCTTGGGGGCAGGGGAAGCAGCTTGAGTGACTCTAGAGTTGAACTCCAAGACCCCATGCTTTGAACCTCCAAGTAGAAAACAAAATACGCTTCCAGTTTTTTCAAACTGAGCAAGAATCAACTGCTGAGATACTCACACATGCAATAAACTTAATTTTCCAGTTGATTTTCCCAAGCACCAATTCTAATACTGCCTATTCAACCAGCCATGATTCATTGTGCAAACAGATCTAAAAGGTCCAGTATTTGTGATTGCTACTGAACCACCAGTTCCTGGTTACAATAGGAGTGTAATAATGTAAGCAATGCACTGAAACCAGATTGCTGAAAGAACAAAAAAAGAGCAGAGAACCAAAAGGAACCCTGTTCTGCTTCTAACAATCTGCCCCACTTTACCTGCTGTGAGCAAGCCACAGGTTTAGCAAGTTTGTGGGTTGTTTTTTAAAGACATCTTTAAATACCTCTTCTCCCAAGTAGGAATACAATCACGAAGAGCTAGTGGAAAGCAGGGCACAAAGTGATAATCAGTAGCTGGCTGAGGCAACAGGATTGTTTTGTTGTTTGGGGTTTTTTTATGACTAGCCCCTAGCATTGCTCTTGACCAAGGCAATGACTCCAAAGCTATGGACTGCCTTGCAACAGTTAAATAGCAAGCAGAAATAGTGCACAGAAGACCTGTTATTTTCTTAATTTTGCCACCTTTATAATGTTCCCTTAATATGCCAGGAGCACATTTTGTCGCCATGATACTTATGTTACTGTCAGAGTAGTGCATAAATGCTATTTAACCACGACATCTGTATGAGCAACAAATTTTCCAGACACAAGAAAAAAAATGAAGATCACAAGGATTTCAGGTTTACTTCCTACATGCATTTTCTTAGTATAACAGACATTTACAGTTCTTAAAGCAGTTCAAGAAAAAACCCCTCAACATTGCCTAGAGGCAAACTGCATACAGACACTGCACATATTTCCCTCTGCAGCCCTGCAACATCAGTTGCCCACTGCAGAAATAAGATCACCACTACCCTTTTACCAAAATAAGCAGCGATAATGTAATAATAGTTTATTACAAGACATAGCAGTAACAGCGAAGTGGTCAGTAAAAACAGAATCACATTTGCTTCTGTTCATAGTTCCAAGTGCTCAAACCCTCATACCTTTGGCCAGGAGACCAAAGGTCCCTCTAATTTTGCCCAATCTACCTGTGTCCAAGTTTTGTCACCATGAATTTCCTTTTTGGAGTTTGGAACAAAGACATACAAATGCCCTGGGCCTAGACTTCACTGGGTTTACAGCAGCACACCTTAAAAGTCAAGAAAATTATCTTGAACTAGTATCACCTGAGGGCCTAGCCCACCATTACTTTAATGATTTCAAATAGTGAAGGATTGAATTTTTGTTGTTTCCTGTAGTGCTCTGCACACATACCTGTAACAGGCTCTCACCGATTAAACATTTCATGTTTCCTGTACTTGTGCAGTTCAACCTTGGCTGTCTGCACAGAAGAACAAGTCCCATCCTTCATCAAGAATATTTGCTCTCAAGCAATAGAAAGGACATCATTGCCAATGCTCTGGAAACATACCAAGGTGACACAATAATAGCTAATTTCTAAGAGCTTGGAGAACACATTGAGTATGAAGTACAAAGAAAATATTCTCATTCATACACAAGTATCTTGATGATCTTGTGATGTAAAATATTGAAGCTCTTGGCATTTGTATGGTTATGGTATGGTCTGGTCTGTCCTGAACTGATGACAATCTAGGGAAGAGATGGCTTTATCTCCTAAAATCTTTAGGTTGATCCTTTGCAAGGGAGGAATACAGTCTTGTGACTCATGCTAAGGTCTTTATGACTGCAGTTGCATCATGCCTTCCTGTGACACTTTCCATCTCTTGTCCAAGTGACCAGATAACACACATCCTGCCCTCCAGGGACTAAGATATGTCTTAGAATCAGGCAGGCTCCTCTGCTCCAAGCTCCAGTTTTTCATTTCATTTCTTAAGCTTGCACATGTGATGTGAGCTTGTGCAATAATTCACCAGCTCCAGGCAAACAGCCTTTTTGCTTTGAAACTGTCATAACTAGTTTGGGAGCTGAAATCACAGGCAGTCCTGTAATTAGCTTTAAATAAAGGTGCCTTCAACAGGAAATTAAATACTAGGACCGTTTAACAATGACTAGCACAGCAAACATGGCTTTCACTCCTTTGCCTCCAACACAAAACCAGCTTTCCTGCCAAGCACAACCCAAGCAAGACACTGAAGCACTACAGAATTTTTAGTTAGGACCATTTACAAAAGGGTCCTCTTTGGTCTCTGAAAGAGGGCATTTAAGAGTGGCATGATTCATTTTCTCCTCACAAATCAATTGTTCCCAAGTGAAGAACTGCATTAATTATCTGCAATCGCAACCACAGACCAGAGAAGGCATTAGCAACCTAACCACAAGACAAAGCCCGAGGCATCCACAGACCCTGCATCAAAAAGATTGCCTTTTGAATGGACCAAAGAGCCAGGTGTTGCTGCTGGCTGAGGGCTGGTCAGCCTGGCTCCCCAGAGCAAAATGCTGAGGCAGTGGGAAATGGGCTGAGTGTGTTTTTCCAAGGCAGTCCTCCACTCGGAATAGGCAGTTGCAGGAGCTACTCCACAGAATGACACCTGTAAGGACAGAAGGTAGCTGTCTCCCTCACCTGCGGGACACATCCACTAACAGTCATGGCTGTGCCATAGTCAAGCACCAATTCCACCTCTACCAGGGTTTAGGACAGGGATATGAAGCCTACTCGAGCTTCTCCTGACCTTCACAAGAAGCTGAACCGAAGCATCCCATGATTTTTTCCCTTTTTCCATTTCTGAGAATCACTAAAATAGAATGGAAGATTTTGTTCATCTAGAAGAGAATTAGTAGTGCTTACTGAACACAAGGAAAAGAACTTTTAAAACTTATTTTCTTTGAAGGTTATATGACCTAAGGATAGTTTAAAAAAATTAATCAAGAGGCAGGCTGTCATTTCAATATACACAACATTTAGCTGAAGGTAATATAACTTTTTCCTGCATTAAAATTTTTAAATTTTTTTTATATCTGGTTTGCTCCCCCTCATCCATTGATTAACACTGCAATCAAGTAATCAAAACACTGAATCCTCCTGTCTTCATTTCTATGCATTAAGCTTCACAGAAGCAGCTGAGCTATTCCTTTCCTAGAAAAATATTTCTGGGTTTCATTCTAGTTACCCATACAGCCTGAGAATTTTTTTTTTTGACCTACAACTGACTCACTGCCTGTAACTGACATTGTTCTGGCATACAGCTGAAAGTTGATAGTGTCTCTTGCTGTCTACTAGGAAGAAAACCAAAGGTAAAACCATCCAGTTTTATCTCACTATAAAAACACTCGGAAAAATGTTACCTAAGCACTTCTTGAACCTGACATTCTCAGAACCTGACAGATGTTTGACATGAAATTGCTACAACGAGAATGGCCGCTCAACACCCTTTGTAAGCCATACAATTACAAGAAGTAAAATTTAGAGCAGACTAAAAAGTTATGAGCAAAATTGAAAGAACTGAAACTTGCACCAAGGCCCACTTGCTGTTATTGTCTATAAATAATTGGACGGTGCCCCTGGCCCCTCATTTGAGGAAAAGCAGTCGGACTAGGATTTTAGTGCTGCTTGCTGTGAGACTGATGGAGGAGGAGAGAAAGCAACTGATGGAGCTAAGGACTTGGTGAGATTTAACCCTCTTATTTGCAAGTAGGATTACAGATTGAAAGGGACCACATTTCTCTCCTTCCCTCCTAGATAGTCTAGCATACAAACAGTATTTCAAAACATTAACAGCACTGCAGTTTGTCTGAAGGGTACATATGCAGTGATTATTACAGAGGAATATTGCACAGCTGAGAAGTAGTTGCATTCTACCCTTCATACTGAAAAGCTATTGAAAACCATCTATCTGTATAAGTGTGTAAAGAAACTGCATCTGCAAGCAATGCCCCAAAGGAAACAATTTACTAACAAATATTAACAGTGTTGTGACCAGGCTGACTCCTAATGCTCTTTATGTGACCCGACATTTGGAATTTTAGGTACCCACTTGGGATTAAGCAATCAGGAACATTTCTGGATAGCAGCTGCTTATGAGTTAAATGTGGCACAAGTATCCCTTATGGACTCCCTCTGGCCAAGATTAAGCTCTACTCTTTTCAGAAGAGGGCAAATAGTGTGAAATAAGCAAGACCCCCAAGTATCCCCAATACTGGATCGCAACACTGAACCAAAACCTCCTCTCCTCTTTTTAACTAAGTGGTTTTCTTCAATCTCTTTTAAACTTCTAGGGTCTCTTCAAAATCTTCTGAATAGTCAAAAAACCTATAAACAGTAAGTTTAATGTGGCATGGGCAGCATTCACTTGCTTGTTTTCACAGACCACTGAGAAGCCAACAGACCACCAGGTGTTCATTAGTAGGAGACTAAGACCTGTTTTTCCAGACTGGGATAGAACACTGGTGCTTTGTAATAAAGTGCTAATAACATGTTTAGGCCTTAACTTGAATCCTTTAGTTTGCTGTGTAAGAACACTGCCCAAACAAGCAATGCAAACCTTGCAGGTCATGAAGCGATGGAAGGATACTTTTTTTACACCCATGAAGATGGAAAGAGAAAAGGATGTGTTCAATTTGACTGTCTATCTGAAAGTGCTGACTTCAAGAAAGTATATATCCATGAGACATTGCCATCCTTTTCAGACTGTTTTCCTTCATATAGCGATCTTGCATTTCCAAGGCTACGCTCTCAAGCTGCCTCAATTGAATTAGTAGTTTCTAAGCCAGTTTCAGTTCAGCCAGTGCCAGAACCCTGTGTGAAAGCTTTCACATTCATTTAAAACAGCCTTCTCCAGTTAGTCAAGAAACCAATTAAACCAATGAGGCTGTGAGGGTCCATCAAGGCTTGGCTTTGAGTTAAAAACTAATTTGAGAGTTCTGAGCAATTTAACATCTTCTTTATCACTACTTAAAAATGATAGCTAACAACTAGAAACAGCAGTCCAAGAAACTTGGCCTAAGTCATTGCACCCTTGCAAAATAAGCAAATAATATCCCATTGGCTTTCTTTTATCCATGGGAGACAGCAGCAGCACAGTATTGAGAGCTAAGTCACTGCATAAATGTAAAGCAGTGATGGAAATAGAATCCAGGTATCTTCTGTGACTTCCATGGTCCCACCACAAAACCACTCTTATCACGACCATGCTGTGTGATGACAGATGACCTGCTGCAGTTCATTCCCCCTCTTTCAGAGCTTCCTCATTACTATTCAAAAAAATTAAAATAGCTCTAGACCCATAATTAGCATTTTCCTCTCTTCTCTTGCTCTGCTCTCCCATGCATCTACCCAAAACGTAATTGACTACTTGAGACAGCTTTCAAGAGCTATTCTAGTACTTACCTTCCCCCCAAAGGTACCTTCACCTTCAAATCTGAGGCTGTTATGTTTCCTTTCTGTTAAGTTTCTGTGTGTATCCCTCAATTCCTTTTTCCTAACCCTGACTTCTCTTCTATCCATCTCAGCACATTCCCCTTAATTTCAGACTTACATAAAGGACTGTTCCTTCTCTGTTTTGACCAGCCTTTTCCCACCTCTTATAAAGCTACTAGTTTCCACATTTTCACTGTTCCCTCCTTTCTTCAACAGCCCTTCCTACCCCAGGAAGGCATGTGATTTGGTATTACAGGATGTTTGATTAAATTAGAACATAAAATGTGTTCTATGATGAAGTAAGAGTGGGATTCAGCTTCCAGGCTACCTTGTCTCCACTTACATACTCAGGAATAACCTCCATTGTCTGTTAGAGATCTCCACTGACTATAAACAGAGATGAGATGCTTGGCTGTAGCTTACATGCCTACACATGGGCACCTAAATTTAGGTACTTTAAGGTACAACCTGAATCCCACGCAGTATCTTAAACACTAGCTAAGAGAGAGTTCTTAGAACACAATTACAAACAGTAAATAATCACTAAATGCATTTAATTCTGTAGCAGGGGTTCCACAGAGATCAGGTCTTGGCCTACAGTTTTCAAACACCAAAAAATCCCAAGGAAGCATAGGACTAAGTTATAATAAACTTGCAAGCAAGTCAAATAATGTGGACTCCCATCACTGGCAAAAGATTTGGTGGAGTAGATGGCTTTCTAAACTAAAAACACCACTGTAAAACCAAATAATTTCGAGATGTCCTATGGCCCACACACTATACAGACCAGATTATAGTCTTTCCAGCTTTATAGTGCATGAAGAAGTCGTTCCACTTCTGAAAGACTTTTCCTTAGATTCTCCTCTTCAAAACCCTTCAGTACAGCAACTATTACCTTCACCTGCTTCTGTAATGACCTTCTAAGTAGAGTGTCTTTTTACCCCTATTCCCTCCCTGTCTTGGCACATGTCCTGCCTAGTCTGGGGAGGGCTTTGCTGAACTGAGTTCTCTATTAGCTCTTCCTGCAGCACCTTTGTCTGCAAATTTCTTTTCTTCCCATCCCTCCATTTGGAAGCTCCACAAGCCCTCTCACCTGGTCTTCAAGGTCACACAACAGGCTGAACAGAAGAACCCTTTGCATGTTGGCAAATTATCTATAAATATCTAGCTTTCTAGCATGCTTGCTTGCAGCATGACTCAAACCACAGAACTCTTACACAGCAAGAAAATAGACTTAAGAACAGGATTTATATCTCACAGGCATCAGCATTTTCTTAGGCTTTAATTTCTTCAGAACTTCTTTTTGAACATAGCAAGTAAAAGAAACCTCATTGTTGTCCCACAAATGGGGTTCATTTACCCAGTGTGCAAGCCAATAACACACAGAGTCAAGGTATTTTCAAATTAGTTTCATTGATGTGCATGAAGGGGTGCCTGTCTCAAGACAGCACACCCTTCTCCTCCAAATTCTCACATTTATACACTTAACCAATACATATTCACTGTTATTTTCTTTAATGAATGGTTCTTTCTTCTTCGCCTCTCGTAAATTAGTGCACAGACTCTGTCTTCTTCCTTCATTGTTTTCTTTTGAGTAGGTGGTATTGTCTGAGTAGGTAGTCAATGAGTCAGTGGTGGCAATCTTCCCTGTAGGAATTACCTTTTGACTACCTCTTCCCTAATCTTGGCAGTTCCAAGCGGTTCTTCAAGGTTTGTTGACCAGACCACAATCCATTACCTTTTCTGACATAAACATAAAGGCCCATTGTCTAATAGTTAGTTCCTAAATCATGTCTAGTTATTGTTTCCCTATTTCAAATATTAACAGATGGGGGCTGTACACAGGACTTTAGCAGCTCCCTGGTTATTTCAATCATATTATACGTATTAATTGATAACATCATCATCAAAAAGAGTTTAACACACAGTACTAATTTGACTTCTGAGTTTTCTTCAGCAATACAAGCAATAATGACAATTAACAGCAACACCTCTTTCCTAAGTCTCTTTGATAAACTAATCCCTTACCTCTTCACTTCCTTTATTTTTTTAATGTATCTTCTGTTCTTAAAAATTCTTAGGAAAATATGTACTCAAATTGTTTGTTAGAAGAGTGCTGAGGGATGACAGGAGGCATCCTAAAGAATGTTTATACTTTTCCATGTCAAACCAGGTAGCCAAATGATTATTTCACCATAAACATTGAGTATGGACCTTCAAGAAGTACTTTAGTTCTAGAGATACTTTTGTGCTTTGTGTAGAACATATGAACTTAAGTATTAACACTTCCCCAAAGTCAAACAGAAAAAAAGCTAGTGCAGACAAGCCTTCTTTCTGTACCTGGTAGATACAAACCCATCAATTCCACTTGCAGGTGATTTGTTTGGCACGATATCAGTCAGTACTATTGTCACAGCTTGTGGGACAGGGTTTCACTGGAAAGGTGACCATTCATCCAGAAATTTGCCCCTCTGGCAGCAACAAGAGATCAGCGATTACAAAACACTCTGAGGCTACTGCCAGCCTGTTAGGAAGTCATTGGAGTGGGCATGTTTTCTCTGCAGCATGAGTTATGCCACAGCATAATTGAACCATTGCCTTTTTAAGGGTACTGATTTTCCACTTAGGCACAACACAAATGCTAGCTCTTCTTTTGGCCATGGGCCTAGAGCAGAAAAAGAAAACACAAGACAAACTTGTGGAATGTCAAGGCAGCCTGATGTTTTTGTCACCGTAGGTGCTCTAAGAAAGTTCCAGCAGTAAATCTAATCCAGCATGTCCTGCTCAGCCCTGAAAGACCTCCAGGTAAGAATTTCTGGGGCATTTATGCTCTTAAGTATCAAAAACCAGGTTAAAAACAAAGCAAAATGAAATACTGACATATGTGCACTTACATCCTTCTACAAAGAAATACTGATATATATCTCTCTATATATGGCAAGCACTCTTTTGCCCTAAGACAAACTTCCTCCAGCTATGCATAGGTAAACTACTATACCAAGGCCTTATTCCAAAATCAAAATGCTTTATTGAAAAACAGAAGATGATGTTTTAATAGTCTATTCAGACTTCTCTTCCCCCAAATCTGAATTTGGTTTAGATATCTCAACATAGAAAAACATTATTGTATTCAGTTTCACAGTGTTTCCACTTAAAGCACAGGAAAGCTTTTACTTGGCTGAGGTCCTACAGCAAGGCTGAAAGCACTCCAAGACACTATCCTGCAGTAGTTCCAACAGGCCATTTCTATAAATGTTTTTCCAGGCCTCAGCAGCAATAATGCACTGCTCAATCCTCTGGCACTACAACTAACTCAACTACCTGTTCCACATTGATCAGAAGCTCATTCAAAACTACCAGACCCATAAAACTTTTAGCAAAAGAACTTAACCAGAAGTCTGGCTGTTTCCTATTTACTCATCTTTCCACAGTTGTTGATCTCCCCCTCTTTTCTACTGTGTGTTGCTTTAACAATTTATTAATGTGATGAGACTAAAAGCACAAGATAAAGCTTTAAGTAGGTACAAACAGCAGCAAAATCCAGGGCCCCAATATGTTTTATACCCAGAAAGGAGCAGACAACTCACTTTTCATTCAGCCCTGTTAAAGCAGCAACACCTGACCTTGGAGAACAAAGTCTGACAGGAAGGCATCCATCCTTTCAAACCTGGAGTACTGCTCTAACAGAGGTAAATGCAGTCTAACAGCTGGAATAGCCATTGTTGCTCTTGTATCCCAGCTTTCCTGTAACCACCCAGACAAACATGTCAGCCCCCTATGCCTAGTGTGCCACCAGAGAACCCCTGTGAAGCACAGCTCTGCAGTGCTCAGCTCCTTCCTGCTTCTCATCCTACTGGATCACAGAGAAAGGCCCCCAAAACCACAGACTGGACACTACATTAAAAAAAAATAACCTAAGTCATCCTTGTGACAATTGACTTGCAGGAACTCTGTTATTAGTTCAGTTACCTCCAACATTTAACATAAGATGCAATTGCCAAAAACTGGCATTCACCAGGGGGTCAGCAAAAGCTACAGAGGACTAAAATTAACTTTTCTTTTCTGACCATAAAGGTCACACTGGTACAGTAGTATGACTGATGCTGCCAGTGCAGTAACCATATATATTTCCAGGTGATGTTGGAAGGACAATAGTTGACTCCAACAATCTGTTATTGAAACCATAGGAATAGGAATGGAAAGTCCTTACATTGAATCCATTGAAGCAAGGATGTGAAACATTAAGATTCTGTCAATGCTATTGTCTTACTGGTGATTTATATCATAGGTGCCCAGTTTTGGAGTAGTGTCAAGAAAAAGTGTGTCCTTAGCTAACTTAGCTTCATTTTAATATTAAAAATGACACCTGCTTGTGCATAATGAGTATGTAAATGTAAGACCACCTTAATATAATGAGTTGGATAATCATTTAGACATGTGTAGAAGCACTTTTGTTATATAAATTGTTTGTAACCAATCATGTATTTTGTTACCACTTTTTCCTTGACCTTGATATGTATATAAGACCCTGTTTGCGTTTCAAGTGTGTGCTGGCTGTGTTAGATGCCTAGCACCCTCTTCTGTGCAGAAAAGAAATAAAAAGCAAATATCTCAACTCAGTGTGTTATTGGCCATCTGCACACCGGGTAAAGAACCCTTTTGGGATGACACAGGGATGAGTATTAGAGAGACAGAAGATAGTAAGGCAAGTATTCTGTGCAGGATAACTGCTGCCAGGCCTCAGATGAGTTGGAGAAGCCATGTACAGTACCAAGATCAACTGTGAAAGGTCTATGGGGACATGGTCCAAATCACTGCTGTGGAGGCTGACTGATACAAATATGACACTATAATCTCTCCACAGCTGTTCCTTGTATGGGAACAAGTGAGAGAAGAGGGAGAAGAAATTAATTGTAGCTCCTTCAAAGAAACCTTTAAAACCTCTTCTTTCCCCCCCAGCCTGGATGTTAAAAGTAACCAGCGATCCTGACAAAATGGAACATCCCCCATGTTCGACGACTAGGAACAGATATAATGCAGTCTGCTGATAAAGCTACTCTTCCACAATACACTGTTAGGTGCTCTCACTAATGGAGGTTCAGCCCCATCTTAGGTTTGCTCAGGAAGTAGCAATCACACTTGGAAAGAGACCAAAGGAATCCCCCAAGCCCACATATTACTTTGTGCTGAAAAGTTCCCATTCCAGTTTTCTCCCGAGGCAGCCCTCAATACCTTCACATTTCAAGGGGGCTAGCCAGATCAGTGTCCATGTGGGGGTTCCTTGAAAACTGTATTTTTTGAGTCCGTGTGTACTATTAAAAAAATGAACTTCAAGTGCAATTCACCAAGAGTGCAGACTTCAAATGAAATTTACTCATCTGCCCTTAGTGATTTAAGGCAATCCTTGAAAGTTGGAGGGGTAAAAAGGAAAATCCATTCTTATTTATTATTCTGTTATCTATTAACTACAATTTTGTAGGTTCCCAGAAAAATCAAAGTTGCAATTTTAAAAAAAAATATTACTGTTTATTACCTGGTCTTACTTCAACTTCAGGCCAGATCAAGGGTCATGAATATTTAGTTTTACAAATCTAGTGTACAGATTAAGAATAAGCACATGATTATCTTCATAAATTTATTTCCTTTTAATCACAATTGCTAGTATTATCTCAAGTATGCTTTCCTGTGAAGAACCACCTGGAAATCTACAAAACCTGAACATTGCTTCTCCAAGAATAATTCTACCACTCTTATATGGTAATATACAAACCTATCAAAGCACCAGGAAAGGTACAAGTAATTCAAACAGCATGCCTTGACACCTGCACAGCTCTAGTCCTGTTTTAAGAAAAGCTGTTGGCAAAATTCCTAAACAGGATTTGACATTACGGGACTTACAGGGGATCTGGATTATGTTCTTTGCATCGCCATGATTTTACAAGAATACTAAATTAATCCAAGCATGGGAGAGAAATTTTTTGTTTTGAATGTCATTTATCATTACGTACTTTACTCAGTACTTGTAGTAGCACACAACCTTTGCCCAAATATCAACAACTTGAATGTAAGGTCATGACAAAGCTCCACTCATTTTAAGGGATCAGAATTTCTTTCTGAATGTAAGCTCCCAAATAGAAAACTGCATGCAACATTTCACCTAGGCAGGGGTGTCTACCTTTCACTTCTTGCAAAAGGAAAGAATGCATCTGTGGACTGTGAGGAAAATCAACCTAAACTCCCAGAAGACCCCACCAGCTTTGAGATAGGAGCAAGGAGAACTGCATCTGTGGAAACACTTCTTCCACACAAGCTAATGTGGAAAATCAAAACTACAAAAGTTGGACAAGTAGTTTCTGCACAAGATGTTTCATCTGCTTTCCCAACCTGTACCCGCTCTCAATTTTTCTGCTCGACACCTCTTCTGTTTAAGAAAATTTGTGTCCTCTATAATGAGCAAAGAAAAGGACTGCAGAGAGTATGCCACAATCCATTCCTCTACAGTCAAGCAACCCAGCATCTGGCATTTATCTCCGCCATCAGCACAGAAAAGAGCGGCAGGCATCGTAGCGCTGGGACATCTTTCTCTGACAGCCGGTGCTGTCAAGATAAATTCCTGCCAAGGGTGTGTAGACCTTCTGGCAAACTCCTATAAACTAAGGGACTACACTATCACTGTCCACCTGCTGGCCTTCATCCAGGGACAGATCATCCTGACTTCCCTCTTGGTCCTTCCCTCCTCTTCCCATCTAAATCTGTCTGTTCTCAGCAGGAGCCAAGGCAGCTATCACACCGTGCAGCAGTTACCTGGGAGTCCGCACAGACCCTCTGAAATGCTTTCTACCTTAATTGGCCATAACAGTCATTTTTCAGGATTTCTTGGTACATGAATTATTTTTTCATATCAGATCCAGAAAATGATGACTCTCAATAGCCACCAGAAACAGGCTGCTGCTTTTGAAGGCCATTTTCAAGACCTGTATATCCTTTTATTTTGTTAAAGTGAGTATTATAAAAGCTTACCACTACCTCTATTTTTGTAAGCTTCCTGTTCATAGATTCAAAATGTTATCTTATACAAAATATCCCTAGCTGTTTTCTCTGCTGTCTCTCCATCTCCAGTTTTGCACATACAGGACCATGCCATGCTACAAGTTCAATGCTGTTAGTCCTCTCTTCTGCTATATGCTAAATGCCCTGCTGCATTTACAAAGCTTATTTCATCCTTCCTCTGTCTGGGCAACACAAAAGTAAAAGTGCAAAATAGCAAAAACACTGGTGATTTCTGACACTTAGATATCCATTAATGGCCTATCTAATTTGATACTGGACTTGCCTGCAACAGTTATCACCAAATATAACTCGACTGTAATCGCAATGTGCACTGCAAAAATCTGCACTACTCCCTTCCTACAGACATTATTTTCCATTTTCATTGAGGCTAAGCTTTCCGTTGAACAGTATCTGCTGCCCAGAAAGATTATTTTTGGCCTCTAACTTCCCCTTCACTTGCTTGAAAAAGAGCTAATGTCCCATCTTCACATATATTAGATATATTTCTCCTCTTCAAAATGTTGCAGGGGCACTTCGCGTTAGACCTTATATTTGTTCAAAAAAGGGTGACAATAAATGAATTATCTGGTCTGACATGCAAACTATGGGTCCTAAAGACTGAGCCAGATCTTCCTCCTTTCTCTCGGTTACACTGGTAGTTTGCTTTTAGATAGCCAATTTATATGTATGTTACAGAAGCTCACTTGGATAGGCTTACCCATCTACCCTTCCTAAAAATTATTCAGATGCTTGAGTGCTGGAGTCTTGTTTTTGCTCTCCTCCTTCCCTCCCCCAGCTTCCCAGGGCATATTTTCTCCTGCTGAAGCTACACTAGCAAGTGTAGTTGTATTCAGTCAATTTGTCCCTGCAGTTACAAGGCTGGAAAACTCAGTTTACTTGTACTTACCATAATCCTGTGACTTACAGCAGTTACAGCTATAAACTTCTACATTCTAATTCACTGTTTCAAAAGTAGAAATATGTAAGCTACCTTCTGAAATAGAAGAAATTAAGCTATGTCAAAGAGGGAACCCTATAATCATTCTTTACATAACTGTTCCTCACTTTCAGTAGACATTTGTACAAAGTATCACAGCTTTCATTATCACTTCTTGCCTAAAGAGAAATCTAGATGCTTAAAAAAATTACAGCCTGAAACAAAACCATCAGGCTTCAACCACTTATATCTCTGATATAATGCATTTTTCTCTGATGTACATCCAGGAAGCTGCCTATAATTGCAAATATTAGAGGAACCACACAGAAGCAAATGCAGCCCGAGTATCAGACAATCTTTTTCATGCAAAATGTACTAGAAACTTGCAATGAAGAGCTGAATACTTACAGGCTTAGCCACTTACAAAAAAATGCAAGTGCATCTGCACCTTTCATCCATCTCTTTACAATATGTAAATGAACAGTTCTTATCAAAACATCTAAGCCATCTTTCAGCAGATTAAGAAAATTACCTTTCTAAAAATAAATAAATCCACTTTCTATCCAAACCCAACATCAGACCATCACATAACCCAGCATGTGTCAGGCTTGGTGTTAACTAGTAAGTTCCCAAGGAGAAGCAAGCAAAAGGAGGATTTGTCTAACAATATGTGCAAATTTTTTGAAATAGTAATGTTTCTCTTTATTGATCATAGGAAAGCTCAGCTATATCCCATGCCTGTTTCCAGAAGGTCTAAAGAAAACAAAGATTTCATCATAGTTAAAGCCAGTTATATATCACAAAGACATGTTTCCAAAAAATTACACAAACTGTTAAGAATATACTTCATCACAAAATTTACAACAGCCAAGACAGAAAGAAATAGCTGATATCATAAATTTTATATTGCCAACATCATAGCAACATACAGGAACCTGAACTTCTTTTCTGATAGTAATTAGTACCCTGTGCATCAGTCAGCCTGTAATTACTCCTTTGTTTAAAAAACTGTTTGGGTGCATGTCTCAGTTTACACAATGAAACACCTTGCATTTTCCCTTAGGTTAAAACTGAGGTTGACATTTTATGTAAAGGAACCTTGCATGAAAAGACACTGAAGCATCACCAGAGGATGTCTGCTACTTCAGAGCTCTAGTTTGAAAAGGGCTCCCAGTTTAAGTTCAATCTTTACTGGAACCACATTCTTCACTTGTCCAGGTATCTTTGATGCCCACACCAAAGGTATAACTGCATTCAGTACTTCTCCTGGAATATCCATTTCTTCATCAGGATTCTCTTCAATTATTAAACATATCTGGGCTTTCCACGCTGTCTCTGGAGGATATGCAACTGAACAGAGTCTTCAGAAAAGGTTAGTTGTGCATTCAAATTACAAAGTATGTCCCATCCAAGCAGTGACAAGCGGCATTCCGGCATATAGAGAAATTAATGAGTTAATTTATTATCACCAATTGTTAAAAATGGTCTTAAGGTCTTTTTCCCTGTAGCACCAACAACATTTATTTTAGTTTTACTTGAGGGTTTCCTACAACTAGTTACTACAGAATGTGTGGCTCCACTATCAACTAAAAAAATCTATTATCTCATTCCTCAGCTCACCTGGAACCAGAGCATTGGCTGGGGAGATTTTAGTAGATTCCTCCAGTCCCCTTTCTGTCTGCAATATGCACATTGATTTGCTCCTAAAGGGATGTTGTAATTTTCTCTATCATAACTTCCCTGTCCTCTTCCTTGAAATCCACCTCTTCCATGTCCTCTTCCTCACCCTCTACTTCTCCCATCATTTAGGGCAGCTACTGGGGACACCTAAATTTTGGCCCTTCCTCATTTTTTGTTCTCAGTCTCCTCATCTTGATTATTATATACTTTATATGTAATGGATAATAACTGTGAAATTGTCATTCCATCTGCCCCTTCTACCTTTTGCATTTTTTTCCTAATATCTATTGCAGATTGACCAATAAACAACATAAACAACTTCAAATTGCTGGGATCTTCTGGATCTAAATCAGTCCACTTTTGTGCCATTTTGCACAATCTCTCATAGAAAGCAGAAGGGGTATCTTTATCCCCTTGTCTTACTTTGTATAATTTGGATAAATTTTTAGGTTTCTGTACACTGTATTGAATTCCATATAAAATAAATTTTTGGTGCTCTTTTAGCCTTTCCATTTCTCCCCCTGTATTAGGGTCCCAATGAGGATCTTCTTTTGGGAGGTAAATGTCCATATTAGGTATCCCCCATGCTGTTGGGTCACTCCTTCCCCACCTTTTTCTAAAACTGTTTTTCTTTCTTCAGTAGTGAACAAATATTCTAAAAGAGCCTGTATATCTCTCCAATTAGGGTTATGAGTCATCATCACAGTTTTGATAGTACTATGCATCCTTTTAGGATTGCTTTGATATGATCCAACCACCTGTTTCCAATTTAACAAATCAGAGGTGGTAAATGGTACATATACATATACTGGAGTTTCTTCTGGTCCCACTGCTTGACTAACAGGAGCCTGAACTATAGGTTTCTGCTGTCTTGTTCTTTCTGGGACTGGACTCATATTATCACTTTCTTCATCACTCAAACTATTTGCCTCTGAATTCTTAGGGGGCGATATTAGTAATTATACATCCTTTTCATTTTCTCCAGTCTCAGTTTTTCCACTCCCACATCCAGTACAAGATTTAGTTCCTTTTTCCTCTCCCCCCCTCCAATGCATATATAGCAATTTGATGTTTAAAATCTACTAAACCACTTTTTTTTGAACATTCCAATGACCCCTCAAAGTAAAGAATAAATCAACATAAGGTACCTCATCCCATTTTTCAGGCCACTTCTCACCATCCTCTAATCAGTATTGTGGCTGCCATGATTACAATAATGTTTTAATTTATCTTTTGTCAGGGGATCCTCACCAAATTTATTCCAATTCTTTAGGATGCATCCTAAGGAAGAGCAGAAGGATACTTCCCGAGAAGCTGTAGCACGCATTTCGGTACCAAAAACAATTTATGAGGGACATCTCCCTTCGTCGTCTGCTGCATATCCTCCTTGATACACCTTATGCAGGACCCAAATGCTCACTGCCTTTCAGTAGCCATCCTCTCCCATCTTTTTCTAAAAAAGTACCTCTTTTAAATAGCATTGCACCATTGTGTTCCTTACCACCTGACCGCAGGAGAGGAGCCGATGGAATCCCCAATCAACAGGTCAATGCACGCTGGAGTCCACGCAGTTCTTTTCTCCCCCTCGGGTGCGGCAAGACAATTCGGGCAAGGTTTTCAGCATGGTCCCATCTGGTTTGCCAGAAAACTGTTGTCCCACAAACGGGGTTCATTTACCCAGTGTGCAAGCCAATAACACACAGAGTCAAGGTATTTTCAAATTCATTTCATTGATGCACATGAATGGGTGCCTGTCTCAAGACAGCACACCTTTTTCTCAAAAAATCCCACATTATACACTTAACCAATACATATTCACTGTTATTTTCTTTAATGATTGGTTCTTTCTTCTTTGCCTCTCATGTAAATTAGTGCACAGACTCTGTCTTCTTCCTTCATTGTCTTCTTTTGATGGTAGGTGGTATCATTTGAGTAGGTGGTCAATGAGTCAGTAGCTGCAATCTCCCCTGTAGGAGTTACCTTTTGACTACTTCTTACTTTGTCTTGGCAGTTCCAAGCGGTTCTTCAACGTTTGTTGATCAGACCACAACCCATTACCTTTTCTGACATAAAGGCCCTTTGTGTAATATTTAGTTCCTAAACCCTAAATCATGTCTAGTTATTGTTTCCCTATTTTAAATATTAACAGATGGGGGCTGTACACAGGACTTTAGCAGTTCCCTGGTTATTTCAGTCATTATACATATTAACTGGTAACGCTGATACTCACAGGGTAGCTTGGTTTCACCATAGCCTCGGCTTCACACAGGCTGCTTTTCACATGCTGTTTAGATGATTACAAAGCCAGTTGGTTCAGCTCACTAATCTGACCTAAAACTATGCCTTATTCTTAATAGAGCAAGAAATTGTTCCAAATCCCCCACAGCTATGCAAGTGCTAGCTCAGATCAAAGAGAGATGATGGAAATACAATATGAGATAGAAAAAGCACAGTTAAAGTTTTCAGCAGCACTCTGTGCTTGAGCAACATTGGATCAAAGACATACTATACACCCTCAAGAACACCTTGACCCTTTATCAGCCAAACCTGCAAAATGGCTCACTGCTTACTTTCAAAATGAAAATTTTGATAAGGAATAATGGAAGAGGGATGGCAATAGCATATATTGACTTTTTTTTTTTCCTTTTGAAAGATATATATGAGGGTTCAGGGGCTGAGCATAAGAGCTGCACAGTTCCACCCTGTATGCAGGGCTGCCTCTGGGCCCATTCCACCTCCCTCCCAGATCTGTTGGCAGCACTTTCATCTGCCTTTCTCTGAAGCAATATGGCCCTTCTTTTTTCAATTAAATAACCTCCCTATACTTCTCATATGCAACACTGAGATGAAGTAAACAGAGCCAAGTCATCATTAATGAATCAGTCCCAATCAACTTCACCGCACTTTAAGAGCTTTCATCAGAAACTGTAACATTCATCACATTGGGAACTGAAAGCCACTCAAAAAAGTAACTTTCACAGCATGCAGTCAGTATATGCTGTTTCTCAGCCCTCTTCTTGATCTGGGTTGATGGGTAAAGAAATCAATCAATATGAATGTTTTTGACATTCAATGCTGAATCATTGACTAATATTGAAGTGAAAGGTAACTTGGTTCCAGGATGGTTCCAACTGCTGCTGTTCCTGATAGTGGGATAACACGTGCTCTTTCAAAAAGTACGCCTTTCATGCTTATGGGGTCCTCTTTCTTTAAAAGATTTAAAAGGAAAGAAATAATGGGAGCAAAATGCAGTCCTAAGGCGTGCTAAATGGAAAAATGACTGTTGAGAAAATAAGGAGTACCACTGCTCTCGCTTGGTGGAATCAAAAACAGCAAACTGTTTTTCAGATGTAATAAACACATTGAAACAAAAACTCATTACTGCCTTCCAATGAAGTTGCTACAGACACAGCCAGCTCTTGATCATCATACAGAGCCTCTCATGTGTGTTAATTACCTGCCTATTAAACTCCTTAAACCAGCAACTCCTGCTAGATGAGACACTTCTTAAAGTGATAATTCCACAAACAAACCTCGTGATTGCTAACTAAATTGTAACAAATACTACATTAGCACAAAGAGCTGTCAGGTGACTTAGGCACAGAGGCTAGCTCTCCTCACTTGAATCATCCTGCTGCTTGGTGACCTGCTCCCCACCATCTCTGGATACACTGGAAAGTGCCAGACCTCACTGCAGTGGTGGTACTCTAAGGGGAAGAAAATGCTACAGTCTAAATTCATAGCTCTTACCCCATCTTCACATCAGAGAAGACTCCTCTGAGGCAAGAAGCTTAGATTCATTATTGGTAGCACTAACAGCTGCAAGATCAACAAGTCACAATCGCTCTATAACATGAGTATGGCTATTCATATAGTAAGCAAGTAGTTACACCCTTCCCAAAGGGTGCCAATTTTATGATTAATTACTATTGACAATTTGTTATGCCTGATGACCAGACACAGTAGCAACATGATCAACACTGCCATTGTGCAAGTTCTCTTATGCTTACGCTCAGGACACATCAATAGTACTTAGCTGTGGAAAAAGTTTCACAAATGTTTCCCAAAAGGCTATAAGCACACAAAGTGAAGATATCCCACCATTTGTCAAGAATTTTAGTATTAAAATATATCTTTTCCATCCTCCAAAACACAGTCCTAAGACAGTAAGTGAGATAAAATCCAAGGACTCACTTGCTGATCACAGTGGTGAGATTACTTTCTGATTACTTACACTCTTCTAAGTTTCTTACACTCTTGCGAGTTTCTGTCCCAGACTGCCCATTTGTTAATACCTCTGATCAAACAGAAGACAATTGCTCATCAAGTAAATGAATTTCCAAGCATTTGTTAGCACAGAAAATTGGCAGAGATAATGGCTCCACAGTGATTCCAGTCTTTGAACAGCTAGCTATTTCCATGCTAAAAGGTTGAAGGATGTTTTTCAGGAAAATGGTAGGCACTGAAGCACCTAACAGCTCATCACAGCTGATTCACTGGTTTATAGTGTCATGTCCCAATTTCTCAGGACCACAACTCAGGTTTGCTGATTCCCAGGTCAGGACTGAGGTGAAACGACACCAGGGATCCTTTAACTCACAAAACTCAACTTTTATTCACTCACAACAAAAATTGGTATGCTCACCACAAAAATTAGCATGAAAATATGTCAGTAAATTGTGTAACATGTACTAACCATACATCACCAAACATATACTACAGACCTTGCTTATTTTTGGATCGGTTCAGGGAAGACAATAAGGAGAGCCCTCCTGTTGAGTCACGAGGTTCAAAGCAGAGCCTAAAGGGATAAGGTGTAGGGATTATGGAAAAGGGAAAGAGAGAGAAGAGAAAGATTTCACCAGCGTTGGTTCAGTCAGCCCAGGGGTCCAGTTCCAATGGGCTTACACAGGTGGGGCTTCAGTTTGTGCCCTTTTATCATCCTTGCCCCTCCTTTGGGTGGGGACTCAAACTCATTAGGCTAATTAGGTGTCACGAGCAGTTTGTGAGCCTTTGGGAAATGGGTCAGTGGGCTTGGGGGTCATTTGAGGAGTAGCTTCCCCTTCCCTGCAGACGTGATCTTTGGTCATGCATGGTGAGCTGCCCTGCTCAGCACATCAGAACGGGGAGCTGTGCACCCTCCAGCAGGGCCCTCCCTGTCCTGGTGCTGATGGGTGCTGATGGGCTGCTTTTCACCTGTGGTTCCTTGCTAGGCAGAGTGTGTTGTTATGCAGAGTTAGTCGTTAAGCAGAACTTGCCCTGCAGAATTTACTCCTTTTGAGGTACAGGACAATGCAAAGAACGATTCAAGAGACCAGACCTTGGGAGATCCGAGCTGGATCTGCATTTTCTTACTACATCTCTAGGCCTACTGTGTGACAAAGGGTATACTGTTGGCACTTTCTGTGCCTTGGAGCTCTAAATCAAAAACCCTTAGGATTCAGCTTAGGCGCTATTCTAAGTTATTGCCACCTGTCCAACCCAAACATAAAACAGTCAGTGGTAGTAGTCAGATGGAGATAATGTGTGGTAGCTCAAGGTCTTTATTTTAGCACACACCATGGTGTGTATGAGATGAGGCAAGGAGAGGGGGAGACTAAATACACTAAGTAGTTCCCTGCAGCAAGAACTGCCCACGTCATGTCTTGCTGCTAAGGTCGCTACAGGAACAGTGACCTCTGGCATGAGCAGAGAACCAGGGACAGTACTGCTTTCCACAGCCCCAAGCACATTTGCTTGAACATACGAGTCAGAGCCCACAGTTTCTTCTTTGGCAAGATATACCACAGAATTTAAAACCATCCAGGATGCTGTCCCATTCTCTTTGCAAATACACATTCAGATCAACACATGTTAACAATAAAAGAGCAATCATCAAGTCCCCAGAAAATACATCCATTGTTTTAAATACTAAAGAGTATATTCAAATGCAGTCCAACACTCAGCCCTTTTTGAAGGGCAGCAAAAGTTAACATTTGCATGTCATACGTCTTTGAAGTTCTGCCCTTAGATACTATACCCCATACTACATGGGTTTGCCTGAGGAAGTGAACTGGAATAGCAACTGGAGATTTTATTCATGGATAAAGCTGAAAGAGAAAAAAAGTCTTGTAGTGAAGAATAAAGGCCTTCACCAAACGAGATCTTTTCAGAGGGCTATGCACCCCTGAATTAGCTATGAGGTTCAGCCCTAGCTAGTAGCCTCCTTTTTCTTCAGTCATTTCCAAGGCATTTACTGCCCACTGAGGTACTTTTGTTTCCACTGTGACCACCTGAATTTGTATTAGCTGAAGTCAATTACATTCACTGCAGTATTTTAATAGTCAGGACAATGAATCAGGACAGGTTTCAAGAAAAACAGGGACCAAGGAAGCCTTCTAAGTTTGTTGCAAGAGCATGTGAAAGCCAAGTGTCAAGGCTGGGTTAAAAGCACAGAAAGTTACAGACAGCCTAACAAGGCCTATGGATTGTCACTGGAATCCTTGATTCCGTTTTCCCCTCAGAAAACTGACATGACTGTTACGGAAACATTAAGAGAGCAAAATCTTGGAAAGGGACATTATTTAGACAAGCCTTGGGCTGTCCATTAGCTCTGTTTCCAGTAAACATAATATAAACATACATATTGAAATTGCCATCCTCCCAAAGGAAACTTGGCAGGCACTTCTTGGTTTCTAGAGCCCTTATGGTACCATTGCCCAAATAAACTGGCCGCTAACCAAGTCACAAGCTGAAACCAGCAGAAAGAGCTGCAGCAGTTTCAAGCTGAACTCAACCTGAATGCAAACATGTGCTGTTTTGTCTCTCCAAATTACTCTACCAGGCCACAGCATCAGTACTGCTTTTTACCAATTCATTTCCCACAGAACTTAAGACAGATGAAAAAGCAAAGTAGCAGAGGAAGCTCCGAGAAAAGGTTGCTGCTTTATTTTCCTGGACTGTTAAGCAGTGTACATAAACTACCAAGCAGTGAGGTGTTCATAGGTGCAAATGCTTAATGCATGCAATTTATTGTCCTATAAAAGGTCTTCCACAAGCAGCAAAATGACAGCTTTCAGAAGAAACCTTTATCCCTGACATATCTTTGGATTACAGGAAAAATAGCATATAGACACCCATTCTTTACCATAAACCACAACAAATTTCTTAAGGCAGACATGCTTACTAAAATACAGTTTCAGGACTTCAACATTTAATAGAAGAATGGCTAGTGAGAGCACATAACAGTAATGAAGGATTGTTTCAAGTATTAGCGATGTGCATCTTCTGTCAAAAACCTCTTCTAAGGCTGAAAAGAGAATTTTGAGGCAGACTTTCCCAGCTATTTAGGAAGCCACTTTCTCTCCCACCATCATCATCTCACCTCCAGGTATCTTATTTACACAAATATGTAAAAAAAAAAAATCAAACACATATTTTTAAAGAGCCTTTAGGGAGCCAAAAAGTTCCAATAAGGCAGTGTACATGAAGAGGTTAATGAAGGCTCTGGGTCAGCCAAGAGAAACACTACATGGCTGAAGATGTCGTGATGCTGCATTTTCATTAAAGGAATAATTATGTGCACATCAGGACTCATTTGCCATTTAGTGGAACACAATGAGAAGTCATTATTTAATATAGGAAGCACATCTGCTTGGTTTTATCTATCTTCCTGGATATGTGACTGACTTGACAGTCTAAAAGACAAATGTTACTTATCCTGTTTGTAAGCAAAATACTATAATATTAGGGAATGCAGAATTACGTAAAAGCTATCAATTCTGTACACTTATATTGAGCATGAGTGGCAAGCTGCAAAACCAGGATCTTTCCAAAGGAGACAAAATTAACTGCAACAGCAGAAATACATTGAGAACAGATCTTAAGTCTATTAAAATCTTCTTTCCAACCCAATAAAAGAAGATGGAAGGAGAGAAAAGGAAATGGACTCGGAGACAAATTCCAAAACATTTGCCACCAGCACGAAGCCAAGATCACAGAATCATAGAATTGTTTAGGCTGGAAAAGACCTTTAAGATCATCCAGTCCAACCATCAGCCATGCCCTCTAAACCATGTCCTGAAGTGCCTTGTCTACATGCTTTTTGAATACCTCCGGGGTGGTGACTCAACCACTTCCCTGGGCAGCCTGTTCCCATGTGTGACAACCCTCTCAGTAAAGAAATTTTTCCTAATATCTAACCTAAGTCTCCCTTGCCGCAACGTGAGGCCATTTCCTCTTGTCCTATCTCCAGCCACCTGACAAAAGAGACCAGCACCCACCTCACTACAACCTCCTTTCAGGTAGTTGTAGAGAGCGAGAAGGTCTCCCCTCAGCCTCCTTTTCTCCAGACCAAACAGCCCCAGTTCCCTCAGCCGCTCCTCACAAGACTTGTGCTCCAGGCCCCTCACCAACTTGGTTGCCCTTCTCTGGACACGCTCCAGCACCTCGATGTCTTTCCTGTAGTGAGGGGCCCAAAACTGAACACAGTACTCAGATGATATACTGTACACATATGATACACTGCCACATAGGTAACTCTCCCCACAGAGCATCTTTGTCCCTCTGTCCCAAGTGGCATCATCAGGAAGGCCCTCAAAGGCTCTCTGGAGTCACTATCCAGCAGAGTTGTTTAGCATAGCACATCAGTGATTCCCTCCTGTAAACACAATTCAAACCACCTGCATTTCTGTCATGGTTTTAAGCAGAACAATTCTGCAGGCTTTCCTGGCAATAATCCCGTTGTGGGACATTGCCACCTTGTGGGTCCTGCGGGTATGAAACAAGAAGCAGAAGAATCAAGAACAACCGTTTAGCAGTGGTCCGGGTAAAATGGCAAATCCCAGTTCAGAATTATTTTGGTTCCTACATTTATTAAATCAAAAAGCAGTTCTCTGAAAGCTAAGCCACAGGCAAGATCAAAGCAAAATCAGACAGAATGAACCCTTTTTGCTGGAACACCCACAAGTTCTGACCAAAAAAAATTGATCCACGTATTCAAGCCCTAGACCAGCTTTCTAAGCAAGACACAGCAATGTGTATCACGCAGGCCAAGTTAAAAGCTACTCTAATGCTCTGCAAGGTTTTTTTTTTCTCCTCCTCCTTGACTGTGTTTGTGAGCAAGTACCTGCAAATATGTGGTTAATTGGGAGCCTAGTGGTTATGATGGGTTGAAAAGCTAGCATTTTACTTGCTAAGAAGTTAATACAACAGGTTAATTGCCGTTTTATGCTTTACTTTTCAGTGTCATTAGCACCTAATTTAAAGGCCAAATGGACTTGCCGAGACAAAAATGCTCTTCAAAGAAGTCCATGGAATTAAAGATTTACATTGCATGTCCTGAGTGGATTTCATTTTCCTCTGGAGAGTGAAATTTCATTTGCGTTGATAAAGCTCACAAACATAATCTGATAATTCTTTTTAGAAATGATGGTTTTGCCCTTACTTATTTCTACAAACTGTTGAGATCTCAAATGTATTTTAAACTGTGTTTTTTTCTTTTAATCATAACACAGTGGGAATGACAAATCTAGTCTTATTTGTTTTGTTAATATATCCACTCAAGAGAAGTACACCGAGAGTGATGACAGTTTGAGTGCCAGATACATTTAATCACAAAGGCATTCTCCCCTCCAAGGATCACTAACAGGTTAACAAAAATTTGCAGAGAATCCAAATTAGAACTGAAGAAGTTTTCAAGACATTAAAATTCTCTTCCCATTTCTGTTGTTCAGATTTTAGTCTCATCATTACAAAGCTGTCATCACTTTTGCTAGTCTGTTTGTCACTAAGCACTCTTCCAGAGAGTACAAAACTCAAGTAATTCATAGAATCATAGAATCATTTAGGTTGGAAAGGACCTTTAAGACCATTGAGTCCAACCATAGATGGAAGACGTTCATCATACAAAAATGATACCATTCTACTCCAATTTCCTCCTGCAATTCAGAATTGTGTTTGGAGTTCAAAAAAATTATGGAGAATGCTAACGATTTTTTACTGGCTAAAAGCAGCAACCTCATTAGACTAGGGGAAAATCAGAAGCAGAGCCTAGTTCTGCTAACTGATCAGAAAGTAACTCCCGAAACACACAAAGTATGTTTAGAGAGGAGACATTGTTTTACTTTGGGCAGAGTGCAAGGTGGAAGATTTCCACAGATCAAGCCCACCTACTGAGGTTTTCAGTCCATACTTATACACTACAGTTAAAACACCACACCTATCTAATCCATATGTTCTGCCTAACTATTGCATATTCTTTATGTTGAGCAAGCATTGTGTTCTGAGCAATCATCCCAGAGTCTTCTATGCCTGTGCTGGTGGTCTCTGGTGGTCTTCAGTGGTCTTTTGGGGAAGAATACCCCTACTCCTTTTGTCCTTTTATGGTCATGTGTCATCTGAGGACACCAGGGTCTTTGTTTCTCTTGCCAACCCCTTGTTTCTCAATGCCAAGGAGGAGGTATGTCCATAATTAGCAAGTCTGTGACTCTGAAATGTCTGTTATTGCAGCCTCTATTGTAAGCAGAATCTTAAACTAGATAAGCTTTACCCTGAGTACACATAATCTAAACAGTCCTTGAATAGCACGCATATCACACTTCTCATGTTTTAGGTTTTTTTTTCTTTAAGCTATCACTGCCTTCTTATTTGTTAATCAGTCTTTTGGAGGCGTGAGGCAACAGTTCCATCCAGTTGCCATGGGAAATCACCACCTCTTTCTCAAAATCCTAGCTACATCAGGATACTCAACTGCCTCCTGTGCTCATAATGCAGAGGAATAGGCCTCACTATGAAGACAATCCATACTTAATTTTTACTTGTATAATATATGCAATGAAAACAAGAGTGTTATCTGCATCAGGCTGATCTGAACTGACTGGATTATTCCTAATGAATATCTGCTTTTCTAAGATTCATGTGCATCCACTCTTAAAAGCTTAGCGCAAACAATCTTTTCCATTACAGTAATTTTTACACCAAATCCAGTTTTCTTAGGATTCAGTGCTGCCAACTTGCCAAACAGTGGAACAGAGACCTTACGGGCGTATTGACCACCAGTAAAGAGATCAATTTCAGAACTCTTTCACTGCTACTATCCAATTTTCTATTTGCGAGTCAAAAACCACAGGCAATCACAAACAGCATGTAGTTTTCCAATATCTGTATCTTTCAGGCCTAAACTAAGTCTCATTCCTTGCCTTGCAACTGTCTTTACTGCAAAGTCAGAGAAATTCTGTTGCTGTTTACCAAAGCTTGTACCAGTGCTTCCTGTATCACAAAACTAGTAACAGTACAAGTGGCTCTTTATACTGAGCATCATTCATATGCTGAGAAATACTGCCAGTAACATTTTGTACAACAGCACGATCTGAATACTCCTATCAGAAGCATGTTTGTTACTTACCATGCTATCTATCTTTTTAGTATGGATAGTTTGTTGTGTGCTTATCTTCATGCTTGACCTTCAGCATGAGTTGAGTTCAAAACTAAGGTTCGTAGTGCCAAATCATGAGGCAGATCATGATTTATACTGATTGAGCATCTGCCTAATAAAATAAGGATGCCTTGGATTATTATTTTTTCTCCCATCCAAGGTGCAGTACCCCCCTCCAGTTTTCATTTCCACCACCCAATCATTCAAAGGATTCAGTGGAAGAAGGAGGAAACTTACTAATATGTGCATACAAATCTGTAAACCTATTCGTTTCAGCTAGGTACTCAAATGTACCAACTTGGCTGCATTGCTACGTGGAAACCTCTTCCTAGGCCTGGACTCCCATCTGTTCTTTGGCACAAGCTAGCCTGCATCACCCACTGTTGGGATAATGCAAACTGAGGCATCATGCATCAACTCCCAAAACTGCCTGCATGATTGCAGCAAGCAAAATTAAGTCTTCCTGTGGTCAAAGATGCAGCCTCTGGGCAATGTTGCTTTGCATCCTTAAAATGCATTACTCCTGATCCTATGCAGCTAGCAATAAAAAGAACATAGAGGTACAGGTTGCAGGAATCTGTACAATTCTAGTAAAATCCTTTTATTTTCTGCTCTAGTAACTTTAAAGTGAATGTTTCTAAACACCTTATCATATCACTTAGCACTATAAGTTACTGCAGATGTAGCAATCAACCAGAGGCTTACCTGGATCAGAAGACTTGTTTTTCTTCCTGTGTATTACCAGCTATTCTTTACAGAGTTATTACAATAGACTTTGCAGTATTTGGTTTTCCTACCCTTCCTCTGTTTCCAGCATTTTAGAGCATGAAGCTGATGAGTAGCCGAGGGCTGATACAGTACAAATGAACCAAAGTAGTAACATGACCTTGCAGCTGTATCAGAGCAACAGCTACCTCCAGTTTCATGACAACAGCAGCAGGTTGTGCTGCAAGGAGAACCTGCCACTGTTCCAGCCTCTCCAAAGCTTGCCTGCTTTAAGCCCCAGGGGCAAGTTGAGGGATAGCCTGGAAGGAAGAAAGGAGGAAGAAGGCCTGCGATGATAGTTACCATCAAATAGTTTTAGCTTGGAGAGGTCCTGGGGATGTTTAATGTATTAATCAGAGATGTTTTTGAAAGTTTGTGTACATACTAGAAACTAAGCTGTAATTGGGAAGGTTAGAGCTATGCAGACACACAGATGGGATGCCTCCAAAGCCTGCTGGTTTCAGAGCTAACACTGTATCAGGTATCGCCCATTGTGAAATCCATGTAATCTCTTCAAATTAAAATTTACAATAAGACTTTCTCCACAGCAATAGAAGTGGAATTGTGGTTAAATTGAGAGACCACAGACACCAGGCAAAGCATCACAGAGCCCATCCCTTCTAGGTCACTGGTCCAAATTCACAGCAGATCAGAATGGCACAGAAACTATTACCGTCTGCTGTCTCTCTGGCATGCTGTACAGAGTGAGCTTTGTAATCCTAGGCGAGATCCCAGAAGACAAGTATTCACAAAGACATTAGCATTAATTGGAAACAATCCAGTACGTGTCAAAAGTCTTCCACATCACTGCCAAGTCCCACTTAAGCAGCTGTAGCAGGTGGCACTTGCCTCTCTCCAGCCAGATTTGGAGCTGAGCATCAACCTGTCAGGAGCAGACAGGCCACACCTTCAGGTACATAGCTCCATCTCTGGTCTCAGGTATCCACCACACTACAATGCTGGATGAAAACTCCAATTCACAGTAGTCAAAAAGGCCATGTGCCATTGTAGATGGAAGACAACATGAAACTCCACCATAAAGAGGCAGAGAGAAGGACAATGACTATTGTGGAAAATAGTGTTGTCCCAAAATGGGGTTCTTCACCTGGTGTGTGAAGAGCCGATACACAGAGCCAAGATATTTGTTTATTTCATGTCTGCGCAGAGATGGGTGCTATGTGGTAACTCCACAAAGCTAGCACACCCTTGAAAGCAAACAGGGTCTTATATACACATCAGGATCAAGGAAAAAGTGATAATGATGTTGGAAGGACAATCTGTTATTGAAACCATAGGAACAAGAATGGAAGGTCCCTGCATTGAATCCATTGAAGCAAGGAGGTGAAACAATGAGGTTCTGTCCATGCTATTGCCTTACTCCTGATTTACATCGTAAGTGCCCAGTTCTGGAGTAGTGTCAAGAAAAAAGTGTGTCCTTCGCTAACTTAGCTTGATTTTAATATTAAAAATGACACCTACTTGTGCATAATGAGTATGTAAATGTAAGACCACCTTAATATAATGAATTGGGTAATTATTTAGACATGCATAGAAGTGCTTTTGTTATATAAATTATTCGTAACCAATCATGTATTTTGTTACCATTTTTTTCTTGATCCTGATGTGTATATAAGACCTTGTTTGCATTTCAAGGGTGTGCTAGCTTTGTGGAGTTACTACCTAGCACCTATCTCTGCGCAGACATGAAATAAACAAATATCTCGACTCTGTGTGTTACCAGCTCTTCACACACCAGGTGAAGAACCCCATTTTGGGGCAACAGTAACAAAATACATGACTGGTTACAAACAATTTAGGTAACGAAAGCACTTCTATGCATGTCTAGGTAATTACCTAACTCATTATATTAAGGTGGTCTTACATATATAAATATATATAGATATAAATCAGAAATAAGGCAATAGCATTGACAGAACCTCATTGTTTTACCTCCTTGCTTCAATGGATTCAATGCAAGGTGTCGTGGTTTAACCCCAGCCAGCAACTAAGCACCACATAGCCGCTCACTCACTCCCCCCATCCAGCAGGATGGGGGAGAAAATCGGGAAAAAGAAGTAAAACTCGTGGGTTGAGATAAGAACGGTTTAATAAAACAGAAAAGAAGAAACTAATAATGATAATGTTAACACTAATAAAATGACAACAGTAATAATAAAAGAATTGGAATGTACAAATGATGCACTGTGCAATTGCTCACCACTCGCTGACTGACACCCAGCCAGTCCCCGAGCGGCGATTCCCCGCCCCCACTCCCCCCAGTTTCTATACTAGATGTGACGTCCCATGGTATGGAATACCCCTTTGGCCAGTTTGGGTCAGCTGCCCTGGCTGTGTCCTGTGCCAACTTCTCGTGCCCCTCCAGCTTCTCGCTGGCTGGGCATGAGAAGCTGAAAAATCCTTGACTTTAGTCTAAACGCTACTGAGCAACAACTGAAAACGTCAGTGTGTTATCAACATTCTTTGCATACTGAACTCAAAACATAGCACTGTACCAGCTGCTAGGAAGACAGTTAACTCTATCCCAGCTGAAACCAGGACAAGGGACCTTCCATTCTTGTTCCTATGGTTTCAATAACAGATTGTCCTTCCGACATCAATAGGAACAGGTATTAAGAAAAACTTATACACAAACCCCAGAACCTCACGAGTGACATAGTTTGGTGTGCAAGACTCAAGCAACTGCAGATGAAGGCAGGAAGGAAAGCAAGTAAATGAGGACATGCATAGAACAACTTGGAGGTAGCTCTCAAACCTCTGTCTAGGCTGCCTTTGGGATGGACAGGGAATTTCCCCTACTTAAAAAGCAACTTCTTCCAGAACTACCCATATGGCAGCTTTTGTCAGGACACAAATTAAAAAGCAACTCAGTGCATTCCCAAAAGCAGCACCACAAAGAAGACACTGCAGGCTTTTCACAATGCCTTACTGTCAGGAAGGTGCAGGAAAGGAAAAGATACCACAAAATGCAATCTTGAGGCAAATCACAAGCAAGTCTCCAATGTTCTAAACCCGTTCCATGGTATTTCCTAGCAGCTGTACAAAATGGCTGCAGCAGACCTTGAGCACACTGTGATAATAGACCTGCTACAGGCTCAGCCGTCAGGTTTTATATGCAACTTACATCATTCATCTGTGCCACAGTTTCCTGCATATTTCATGTCCTTAGACATCTTTTCTCTAGTTGACCCAAACACAAAAATAAAACAGGCTGCCAAGTACTTGGCTTAAGGTTTGTGGAATTCGGTAGCTGAAGTTGGTGAATGGCAGCTGAACAAAAAAAGCTGATGATACGAGCAAAAGAACAACAGACTAGTGCAGACCTTTGAGTGTTTTCATAGTTTCCTAGTAACTCCTACAATACCAGCACAACTGAGATCACCAGTATAAGTTGGTAGTAGAGACTTGGTTTTATAATTTTTCTATGCCCCATCCACTATTAACTGTCTCCCAATTCTGCCAAAAAACTGTCAGCTGTGGTTAAAAAGTCCACCAGCTCTCACTTGGCTAACTCTGACCACAACAGCTTTTACATGAGATCGTAACTCCAGTGTGAATAATGGCGTGATGCATGTAGCCTTTAGCAGTCACTCCTACCGGCTGCTTTAATGTCATGCACATACATGACATTCACTAACATGAAACTAAACTTGGAAAAGCAACTAGAGCAGCAGCTGTCACCAGCACACTGCAGTCAAGTAAAAACCAGTAAAAGGCCTGTTATGCACTGCAATACAAACAAAAGGCATAGCTTGCTTCAGCTTTCTCACCAAGACTATGTTAATTAACCAACACTTCCAAAGTTAGTGTGTCTTTGGCACTGGAGCTGGTTGCCATGGAATACCACATTCTCTAATGCATTCCCAGCCCCAGAGAGAGATAAGATACTATGAGAAGAGACCACTGCTGATTACAAAAGAATAGAGTGCAAAAGGATTCCAGTAAAAAAAGATGTCATTTTTAATCATAATGAAGCTTCTAATTGCCCTTAAGGTGAAATCAAACTGAATTTATTTCTGTCATCACTCTTTTTGGTTGTTTCTGCAAGATGAATGTCATTGGATGCTTGGTATTATTGTGGTTCCCAGTTAAGTCATCATCATCTGCCCCAAAGGGACAAGACAGAAGGTAGAAGCAAAAAGACAGCTAAAACAAGTTACCATAGCCATACAAGCTACTTGTGGATTCCAAGCTGAATTGATTCTTGACATTATCAGAAGTTGAAAAAAATTCAGAGCAGAGAGAACAGTGCTTTATCAATTCCAACAATAAATTTCTTTTTCAAAATTGCCTAGTGGTTCATAGGGCATCACTTGGCATCGGTTGTAAAGCACTCTGGAAAGAACAGATGGGCTGCTAAAGATGGAAAAATAAAGTTTAGACAGTCTAGAGCATGGCACCACACTGATCCTGAGACCTTGGGTTACTGTTTGGCAAATCATATTCCAATATGATAAATACAAAGGCCAGAAAATTCAAACAGGAACAGGTCATTCCATCCCAAGTCCTCCTCCAGAAAAAAAGCTTTGGGAACTACCCTTCATGTGAAAGTACTGACTAAAGACTTAACCTATCTGGTCCACAAGTCTTTTCATCACTTATCCACATGGCAATAATCATCAAAAGGTGAAAACAAGGAGGAAGTCCAGCTCCAAGCAGTTACAATCGATGGAACTGTGGCACCAGTTTGGCCAACTCTTTACATGAATCCCTAAGCTGTAGTCATTTTAATAGCCTTCGACTCAGTGATGATGTGTTTTGTATATGGGCCCTAGTACAGCACTGCAATACTGGCTTTTACATTGGTGACATCACATTTTAGGAATACACTGGCAAGCATCAGATGGTCAAGCTACTTCCTGAAGTAACTTAACTGAATACCAGACTGCTCCAGAAACCTGCCTTTACTAAATAACCCTTTTGCTAATTGTAAATTAAAGACAATCCTGTACTGTAACTACTCCTAATGTTGTCCTAAAAGTGGATTCATTTACTCAGTGTGCAAGCCAATAACACACAGATTTGAGGTATTTTGAAATTCATTTCATTGATGCACGTGAATGGGTGCCTGTCTCAAGACAGCACACCTTTGTCTCAAAAATTCCCACATTTATATACTTAAGTAATACATATTCACTATTATTTCCCTTAATGAGTGGTTCTTTCTCCTTCACCTCTCGTAAATTAGTGCGCAGACTCTGTCTTCTTCCTTCATTGTCTTCTTTTGCTGGTAGGTGGCATCGTTTGAGTAGGTGGTCAATGAGTCATTGGTCGCAATCTCCCCCTGTAGGAATTACCTTTTACCTACCTCTTACTCTGCCTTGGCAGTTCCGATCAGTTCTTCAAGGTTTGTTGATCAGACCACAATCCATTACCTTTTCTGACATAAACCTAAAGGCCCATTGTGTAATAGTTAGTTCCTAAACCCTAGATCATGTCTAGTTATTGTTTCCCTATTTTAAATATTAACTGATTGGGGCTGTACACAGGACATTAGCAGAAATTGGTTATTTCAATCATATTATACATATTAATTGATAACACTAAGGTATTCTTTATTTTCAGTTTCATGCTGCATTTTAAGTCTCAAGGGATATCAAATATCACTTTTCGCATTTTTGTAAGTGGCATTAGAGCAAAATAAGTACCTATTGCTTCAACTTTTGGCTTAAATGATCTATGTTATAGAACAGCTTGCCTTTTACTTTTAACATAGAACTGTATTTAGCCATAGGAAGTTTTTCGTACAGTTAATTTGGGAAGCTTCTTTCATCTTTTTTTTTAAATGGTGACCTTCATGTTATTAGCAATGCCACCTACCTGCTGACAAACTGAGTGTTATCGCTATGAGAAGCCATATGACAGATTATGAGATTTACTTCCTATTCTGAATAGCATATTGTATGCCTTTTTTCTATGTGCTATGATTGCATGCAGTTGCTAGACTCTTGGACTTTAGTCTTTAACCGTAACATTAACTGTTACAAGATCCTTCATATATTTCTGAAAGGTGACCAGCCTACAGGAGCCTCAGTGACATTTTCTGAGCTAAACTTTTCCTAGCTTACACTTCTCCAAACAACACCACAACTTCACTCATTTCTACCTGTGTGATAAACACTGCCTTTCCCCAATAGCACTAGAACACACTGCATTAGTGACAACTCAATTATTTCTTCAGCCTTGCAATACAAAATAGATGTCCTAGGCGCTACAGAATTAAGTTGATGCTTTTCCATAGAAATTCAAGGCAAGTTTCTAACCTTTGTGATTGGAAAAAACCCCCACAAAACTAAGTGAGACTAGACAACAGCCCCCAGCTGACACATGTGCTAAAAAAAACCTGCCAGTGGTTGCTAGTCTGCACAACAGGCCGTGAACCTCCTGGCTGCAGCCCCTTCTTCTTAGTTTGCCAGCATGAATGCAGCTGTTCCTGGAATGACCAAAGCCCTGCGAGCAGGATCCCTCTGCCATTACTGTCTTCAGTCTTCCATGGGATGCTACCAAGTTCATTCAGAGTAAATCCAGGATGAATCTGCCCCTTTCTGCTATAAGCCAAGGCAAAAGCCTTTTTGTTCTATGATAGTGTTGCCTGATGGTAAGACCTGGATGTGGCTGTAGGAGGGAGGGAGTCTGACTAAATCAGGTAGTAGTGGCCACTGTCATTTGCTTTTGTCCCTCAGCCTTTTGAAAAACAACTCATTCGAAATCTCAAACTGAAACTTATATGCTAATTATCAAACCGAAATTTATATGCTAGTTATCAGCTAATATTTCTCTTCTGTTTGAAGTCCTTGAGAAAGCTGTTTCAATTTATCTCATATGCCACCTAGAAAGTTACTCTTCATTCCACCTAACTGCCTCCAAGATATGCCTTCACAGCCTTTAAGTTTGTGTTGTACAGATAATAACCAATGTTGACATATACAGTTTTAGCCTTCTTTGACATAAGAACTACTGCTACTCCCATTAGGTCACAACCTCACACTTGAAGACTCTCATACTGGTTTTCTAACTCTGTCTCTAATGTTAGACTGAAATTTTTTGGAGTAACTGATCTGCTAGTGACATGTTCTCCTACTTCTAGTGATCTCCTGACTAACCTGCACCTAAATACTCACTCTTAGGATTCACTTGGTTCAGTTCAGGCTTCTGTTTCTACTGTCTTCAGGCTCCATGACTCATGATTTCATAACAGCTTCAACTCCCACACAAACACAACATATTACAAAGGTGATGTGAAATTAAGACATCACCAGCACCCTAAAATTACCCTCTGAAAGCTTGCTAACATAACTAAATGCATGCATCAAAACAAACCAAGACCATTTGTGTCCCAAGCACGTTGAGACAGTAACCTGTACAAACTTCCTTTCTGATCTTGGCTTGGTCGTTACCTCCCATTTCTCAGTTCAACAATAAATGGATGATAGTATTTTCTTACTTCACCAGTGTGTTTTAAAGATGCATGTTAAGAATGCGAGCCACTCAGATACCTGTGATGGTCTGACAAATTATAGCCTATGTCTCAAACATTTGTTAAGGAACTTTGGTGGAGAAGATGGCCTCTGTAAAAGCACTGGGGTTGTGTGAACAGGAAAATGTGGCTGGAGGAGAAGGCCTCATGGAGACTGGGACCATGCTCCTCCAAAGCCACAATTCCTTATCTTAAGTGACCATGAGAAGTACAATGTATGCATTTGTAGGAAAGGCCAGATAGTGGTCATGCCTACAGGGAGAGAGAAGCAACTCCCCAGTGACCCCCCAGGCCCACCAACCCATTGCTGGAGAATCCTGGGAATGTGAACTGCGCATGTTGAGACCACTGACTCATTTCTGGAACACTCCTGAGCTCACACTGTGCTTGCTCAATGATGGCAAACCCCTACCTACAGGGGCAGACCCTTTAGGTGTAAAAGAAGGGAGGATGAGTTCTTGGCACGCACCCACTGGAACTGGATCTCTAGGCTAGCTGGACGAATGCTGGACCCAAGACTGGTGAAATCCTTTTCTTCTCTCTTTCTTCCTCTCTCTCTCTTTTTTCCACAGTCCCTACACCTCATCCTTTTAAACATAAACCGTTGATCAAGTCCAGGACTAGGAGTGGATCTAGCCACCCCTGGGCTCCTCTTTGAGAAGGAGTCTAGAAAGCAAAGGGGGCTGCTCTGAACCTTGTGACTCAATGGGAGGGCTCTCCTTATTTTCTTCTTTGAATTGATACGCAAATAAGTAAGGCTTATGTATGGTTAGCATGTGTTGTACAGTTCACTGACACAGTTTTATGTTCCTTTTTCCATTTCTTTTTCTACACCTCCATTCTCTTTTCAAATGGTGGGTTAATGACATGATGCAAGGTTCATATCAATAAGTACACTTGTACTTGAGCAAGGTTAGCTTGGTTGAATAAATGTTGATTGTTAGAACTCCTCTGGTGTCGTTTCACCTCAATTCTGACAAGGGAAATACATGAACCTGAGTTGCTCCAATCTTGGGATGTGACAATACCACAGTAATGGGTCCATAATCAGGACAAGACAGATTGTTTTATACAGATAAACTACTTTATGCCCCAGCAATCTCACAAGAGTGTGCTTACTTCTCCCCTTATTCATCATGTCTGTAACTCTGCCATTTTAATTAGTAGCTATATCACTTTGCACTTCAAATTCACTCCCATCTGGTTACTGTTCAAAAAAAATTCAAGCAATCTATAAATACTTCTATATCTTACACTTCAGTATTTTTTAAAAAATAAAGGTATGTATTGCTTGTGGTTCGGCCAACTGGCACTGTAGAATGACTAGCTGGACACAAAAACACTAGGGACTTCAGATGACAACTACAACTTCAGAAGACCACTATGCAAAAAGACTGGGTACCAGTGGATAGTAGTTCCAGATAGAGACCCGTATTGACTACTTGGATAATCCACATTCACAGGAATACTGCAACTGAGTTAAGGCTGATACCAAAGTCCAATCTTCATTAAAGTTCTGTTCAGTGTTGTCTGAAGAAATGGGGAGAATGGAAAGCAGTGAGGGGGAAAGAAGTTATGAGAAGTTCATCTTTGCTGAGAATAACCACCCTACCGACAGGTCATCATAGAACCTGATGGAGTGGTTTCACCACACTGTACAGAACATAGCCTCTACATCCCAACTAATACAATCAACTTAACATGTAACAGGACCCATCTTACAATAGGTATTCTTTAGAAATGTGCTCTTAGAAATCAGAACACCTGCACAAAACTTCCTGTCAAAAAGTTTCAATGACATAACAGAAGGTAAACCAAATATCTACCCATTACTAGAATTTTGAGGGCATACATTTGTACCAGAATGTCATGGTTTAACCCCTCCCAGCAACTAAGCACCACACAGCTGCTCGCTCACTCCTCCCCAGTCCCAGTGGGATGGGGAGCAGAACTGAAAAAAAAAGAAGTAAAATTTGCAGGTTAAGAATGGTTTAATAACTAAAGTAAAATAAAATATAATCATAATAACAACAACAATAATAATAATGAAAAGGAATATAACAAAAAAATGCGAGAAATAAAACCCAAGAAAAGAGAAGTGATGCACAATGCAATTGCTCACCACCCACTGACTGATGGCTGAACAGCTATCCACCCTACTGGAATATTCCTCTGGCTAGTTCGGGTCAGCTGTCCTGGCTATGCTGCTTCCCAGCTTCTTGTGCACCTACTTGCTGGCAGAGCATGGGAAACTGAAAACTCCTTAACTCAAACGCTACTTAGCCACAACTAAAACATCAGTGTGTTATCAACAATATCTCACACTAAATGCAAAACATGCTGTACCAGCGACTAAGAAGAAAATTAACTCTATCCCAGCTAAAACCTGGACAATATCCACCCCTTATTCTATACCGTTTACATCATGCTCAGATCCCACACTTGCTGACACATTTCCAATTAATCACCACCACTTTTCCTGTCTTTTAATATATACACGCAGCTACCACTCCTGCAGTCTATGGGTCATCTCTATCAAATGTCTGTTGAGTTCATTCAGTCCATGACTTTGAGCTCTATCTCTCATAATAGTCTGTCTTGGCAGGAGGGATGGTGCAAAGTCCCCTCAGTCAGCAGAGCAGGATTGGGCTTTGGTGTGGTGCGGCACGTGGGTGACATTGGGTGCAGCAGGAGGATGCTGTGTAGCGGTGGATTGTTGCAAGCTGAAGTCAGTTCTGGTTCCATCACTACTGCACTTCGCTCAGTTTTATCAAGGTTCATTCTTCATTAATCTAAGTGATTCTTACAGTAATACCATTGATATAGCATATAACAATTATGATAAAGATTACATATGGTGGCAGGGTTATACAGCAATTAACATCATACAATTTAATCTATAGGCTATTCTCACCTAAAATCAAATCCCCTTGAGGCACACATCAGACTTCCCCATCACCCACCAAGTGCACCCAGGTTCTTGAGCAAAAGCAATCCCACAAATGGGTTTGCCTTTGCCTGAGGCAGGAGTAACTCAGACTGTTTTCCCTAACATATTTCTTATGTGCACTACAGGAACTTTAACCACCTTCTACAGTACATAAAAGTTCTGACTGGGCAGGGCCAGCTCGATTGACAGATCCTCTAGGACTGACTAACCAGCTGGCTTTTGCTAAGTGTGTATCCCAATGTTTGAAGGTCCCACCACCCATTGCTCTCAGTGTAGTCTTTAGCAGTCCATTGTAACGTTCCATTTTCCCCGAGGCTAGTGCATGATAAGGGATGTGATATGCCTGTGGTGATATCATAGAGCCTGGCTTTAGCGTCTCCACTCTGCTCCACCCTCCATGTTTTTTCTCTTAGAGTCAGCCTATCAAGCTCCCCTGGTTTTGCTGACATCTAAGGTTGCAGGTTATGTTGCTTAGGGAATTATTATGGAGCAGATTTTTTGTATAGCCACTGCATTGCACCCTGGATGTTTACCTTCTCTTAAGAGACAGACATATCAGTAAGTCATCTCCAGCAACTATTTGATACGATCCACCCCATGACTGTAGTCACTGAAGCTTCAAAATATTTAGAAGGCATTGGGCATGTCACAGACATTCTTGTTGTAAGGATTATCGATTCTATATATATCTTGTGGGAGTAATAGACGAGTTAAGCGTTTTCCCAGAATCCAGAGTTTAACATATAAAGTGATTATCAAAATAAAAAACAATACAGTAAGTATTAATAAGACAATGACAAAGTGAAGCATCTTGTTGAAGATTCCTGTGGCAGTTGGTGACCATCCAAAAAGAGTGTCCCACCATTTGTGTTCTCCATCTCTCTTTGCTCTTTCCAACACCTGATATATTTCTTCTGCATTGTGATGGAGAGTAATCAGAGTATTCTGTCCATTTTCTTGAACTTGCTTCAACAGCTGCTGATACTGAAAAGCCAGTCGAAGAAACTCTCTAAGACTCATTTTGGAGTTTTAGAAAGCAGGCATTCTTTATTGCAGCTCTGGATGCACGGGGGATAATTCCACCTAGCATGCATACCACAGCTTTAGCACAAGCAGGTTATATAGAATAACTAATTGCATATTAATCAGATTAGTATACATACACATAAAAATGATTGCAACTGATTATCTTAGTACTGCCTACATCTGATCATGCGCAATGAAGGACCCATTTGAGTCAAAGGGCTGCTTTTGTGACCACCGACCCATTTGAAGTTCTTGCTGGCTGTCCTTGAAGTCTTTATTCTTGTCCTTGTTCTTTGATCTTGAAGCTTAACGCAGTTTCAATCACATGTGGTCACTTTCAACATTGTTCTCATCTAGCGTACAGGAACATCTAGTCATAAGAGCAAAGAACTGCGAAACTTGAGTAACTACCTCTACTAGTTAATTGCTTGGCTATACTTTTGTCTATTGTTTCAATCATAGTGTTAGTATAAGATTTCTAATAATTATTTACCAAATCTCACTTTTACAGTCACCTAGCAGCAAACCAGTTTCCACGGCTGGTACAAAATATTAAAACCATCAAAATATTTAGACATACCACACAGAATGTATGGAAATATGCTATCACTGCTTCACAGCTTCATGTCGTCAGAGTTTTTTCACCAAGGTGAGATTCATTCCAGTAGGGGTAAGCAGCAGTGTGTAGTCAGATTGTAACAATTCATAAGAAGTGACAGGAGCTGAGTAACTAAAATCGCATCTTAGAATTTTGACAAAGTTACAAACACAAACATTGGAGTGATTACTTGTATCTGCAGTAGTATTATGACTATGGAATCAAAACAGATTCTCATACAAACGCATGCTTTCCCAATATATGGGAGTACAGTTTCTGAGGTTTCTTTGGGATGCACTCTGAAATGACTAATGTTCCGTTCTGTGTACAGACAGATATCCTGGGATTCAAGTGTGTTACTTTCACAAATGAAACCTTTTCATGCACTGTCATGGAGTTGATCTCTGGGTGGTATTTTTTAAAATAGTTGTTTAACCCTAAACAAAACCTGAACCACGTTCAGCAACATGCTGGTTCCTAGCAATACGACTATGCTGAATTCGACATCCCAAGGATATTAAAAATTTGCAAACTCCTCAAACGGAGTTGTAATTAGCCTGGTGGAGAAGGGGAAGATGTGGGAAGATTTCTCCCCCATAGGTTGGGTCACTAAGGAGAAAAGGTAAAAAGTGTAATTATTAATATTCTCCAGTAGATGACACCTGAAGTACGGAGATGTTGCCTCCACGGATTCGCTCTCCGAGGCGATGAGGTAAAAGGTGTAATTATTAATAGTTTCCGATAGATGGCTCCCGAATACAGAGGTGACGGCAGTGTTATGTGCAAATACCAGGTTAGTTTCATGACCAGCAGTTCTATCGTATCATAAGCCAGTGTTACAAAGTACAACAATATGGTAACTTTAGAGCAGTTCCCACCGGTGATAAACAGCACAACAGGGAGCATATACTACAAGTAAGGTATTACATAATGCAACTTTAAGAACAAGTGCACCAACTTTGAGAGTGAATAAATCAACAGGACCCACAACTAGTGAACTAAATTAATGAATGATTATAAAAAATTAGTTCTAACACATTCCAGTCAGATTCGTCATTATCCCCCCCCCCCCCCCCAGCGGGATGAGGGAGAGACTCGGGAAAAAAAAGTAAAACTTGTGTGTTGATATAAAGACAGTTTAATAGGACAGAAAAGGAAGGGAAAACAATAATAATAATAGAATATACCGAACAAGTGATGTACAATACAATTGCTCACCACCTGCTGACTGATGCCCAGCCAATCCCTGAGCCTCAATGCCTGCTGGCCAACTTTCCCAGTTTATATACTGGGCATAACATCACATGGTATGGAATGCCACTTTGGGTCAGCTGTCCTGGCTGTGTCCCCTCCCAACTTCTTGTGCCCCTCCAGCCTTCTTGCTGGCTGGGCATCAGTAGCTGAAAAGTCCTTGATTTAGTATAAACATTACTTAGCAACAACTGAAAACATCAGTGTGTCATCAATATTCTTCTCATACTAAATCCAAAACACAGCACTGTATCAGCTACTAAGAAGAAAATTAACTTTAGTCCAGCCAAAACCAGGACGTTGATTAAACATGGAGTTCAACCTTTCAGCGTGTTTTGTGCTCAGATGTGTGACACACCCATATCACACAACTGATCTTTGGTCAGTTCACAATATATAAACCCTGAGGTGTTATATACATCGCGACTATAGCCTTACCAGACAATGCGTCCAAACATGTTTAATGCATTTGCATGTGCTGTTTCATATTAAATCTGGCAGAAGGTCACCACCCCAGCTGTCTATTAACCAGGACAGAAGCTGGAACCTCTGCAGCTGCCATGGCAGCCATGGTGAGGTCCCTGGGTCTGCCCTTTCTTTGTTCAGAGGTGAAAAGGGCTCTGCATCTCATCCCAGCACTTGGAGGTAATGTTCAAAAACCATAATAATAATTTATTAGGAAGAGGAGAAGAGAACAGATTTTTTGTATGAGTAATTGCTATCAAAAGACTTGAAATGATTGAAAGGAAGCTGCTAAATCTTGTATAATGTAATTAAGTTTCTCTTAATCACTCCCAAGACCCCTTGACCTATGTATTAACAATAACCAATAACCTATTGTTTAAAAGTAGAATGTTTAGATTATACTTTAACGAAAAATTAATTAGGTTTTGTATTTGATCAGTGTAGAAGTTATACAATAAATAATTATGTTCTCATGATATGGAGAACCAAAATCCACAGATGTGCAAACAGATAAGTCAACCATAAGAACAGAGAGAAGTAAAACCTTGATGTAAGCAATAACGAATAACACATGCGTCAGGAGCTGCCAACACGAAAAGTTCAACTAAAGCACAAACGATGAGGAAGATGATACGATCACCAGATGAAGCAAACGACCACCGGAGAGGCTGCAATTTTTGAAGCGGACACTAGATGGCAGCAAAGACCATGAAATAAAAGACTGTAACACGATACTTTTTTTTTTTTTTTTTTTTTTTTTTTTGACTAGGCAGGTTTATCTAAAATATTTCCAGGAAAATAACATGAATATGTAACAACTTTGTAAATGTAACTTGTTTGAAATCATCGTTTCGTTGGAGCACTTGTGGTGGACCAATCCCCAGTGCTGCCCAGTGCTGCTAATAAAGAATACCTGCTTTAACAGTATCATCAAAGTGCTGTTAAGTCCTGTTTCTTCGTTTCAGTGATGAACACTAGGAAGGGCTGTGGAGCCTGAATTTAACGTTGCTTGATATGACGGTCACTTGGAATTGCTCCTGAGCTGCGGGATCAGGCTGGCATGGTACTGTGCAGTACTTACAGCTTGGCGTCAGATGCAGAGCTCTCAGGAGTCCCTTTGGTCTGTCCCATTAGCCCTGAAAATAACTTGATGGGCCTTTCCCCTGTAAAGCTCAACATTCATGCATTAAATGATTTCATCCATGCCCCAGAAAGCAGGTTTCCCAGCAGGTTCCCTGCTGCTCAGTGGGCTGCGTTTCACTGATGTGTTCCCTTCTCCTGAATTTAGGCTCAGAGCTATACTCCTCCACAGCCCTGCCGTCCTTTGTCTTACAACAGTCTTAGGCTACTTTGCTTTTTAGACCAAAGCCTTGCATACTTGAAAATTAACATACCTAGGAGTCGTGGTTTAACCCCAGCCAGCAACTAAGCACCATGCAGCTGCTCACTCACTTCCACCTGCAGTGGGATGGGGAGAAAATCGGGAAAAGAAGTAAAACTCGTGGGCTGAGATAAGAACGGTTTAATAAAACTGAAAAGAAGAAACTAATAATGATAAAACTAATAAAATGACAACAGTAATAATAAAAGGATTGGAATGTACAAATGATGCACAGTACAATTGCTCACCACCCGCCAATCGACACCCAGCCAGTCCCCGAGCGGCAATTCCCCCCACCTCCACTCCCCCCAGTTTCTATACTAGATGTGACATCACATGGTATGGAATACCCCATTGGCCAGTTTGGGTCAGCTGCCCTGTGCCAACTTCTTGTGCCCCTCCAGCTTTCTCGCTGGCTGGGCATCAGAAGCTGAAAAATCCTTGACTATAGTCTGAACACTACTTGGCAACAACTGAAAACATCAGTGTTATCAACATTCTTCTCATACCTAACTCAAAACATAGCACTGTACCAGCTACTAGGAAGACAATTAACTATACCCCAGCTGAAACCAGGACACTACGAAATATTTAAGACCTCTGCTCACTATCAGTGAATACAACAGTCCCTAGAGCTGCTACCACCCATGCTGGTGAAATTCCACTTAATCACCCTGTCGGTTGTGCCAGCCCCAGTGTGCCGGTTGTGGTAGCACTTGCAGAAGATGAGTGTGAAGCCTTTTCATGGTATCAAGTGTGTCACAGTGCTGTGCCTCCAGCAGACTGTGGCTCCCTTGTGCTTACTCAGTGATGTGCATTCCCACCATCCGGAGGAGAAAACAGTCCTCCAGGAATTGTCCACAGCTGAGGAGAGAAAAGAGATGCTGAAGGGCCCAACACACATGTAATCCCATTTACTAGCCACACTGGAAATGGTGAAGCAGACAACATGATCACCAGGAGAAGTTACTCTGTTGTTCTGTGTAAAAATGCTGCTCCTTCATCAGAGCAGTCTCTCCCACAATCTCCTAACAACCCCGCTCCGTGTCCGCTGTCATACTTTGCCTCCCAGCTGTTCAATTTCTTTGAGACAGCAAGTCCCAGGGAGGGAGTTGAAGCACCATAGGTGGCAAGCACTGCACTGACTGTGAAATGTCACAAACACAAATGAGTAGAGGGGCAAAGACAACTTGATAGATACACTCAGAGTTTTTACATCCATCCATTGCTGCTCTAATATGTACCAGGGACTGACATGTTTCCTTCCCACTGTTAAATTGCTGTGATCTTGTGCCTGTGCAGAAATGTCCTATCATGAGAGAATTGCCTGTAGACCAACAGCAGCAGCAGGGCATTTCTGGAGAACTCTTTCTCCTCTGTATGCTGGACTATTAAGCAGAGGCAGAAGTGGGCTTCTTCAGCACCCTTCTTCCCTGATGCCCTCTAGTGACTGACACTCTGCTCTCCCGGCTTACTCTGCACAGAGGATTTCTACAATACGGAGCTGCTTAGAGACCAGGCCAAGGGGAAGAAAGTAAGTTTTCCATTAGTAACAGTGTGGGATGTGAGACTGGGCGGTCTGGTTTATTTTCCGGTACTTCATGCAGGCAGGCCACCGCTGCTTTGCCTCAGGTGAGACAAAAACGAAGGAATGGCAAAAGTGCTTCTTGAAAGCCTAGGGAACCACCCTGGAAAAGTAGGAAGACTGTTTCAGGAGGGGCTTGCATTAGCGGTGCTCTTGCTACCATCCAGCATATCAACAGTCACAGTGCATTAGCCTTTAATTAAGAGACCACCCCAACAGAACTGAGCCTGAGCTGCTGCTCGGGGTAGTGCCTTGCAGCTTCCCACGTCCCCATGGGAAAAGTGTTGTGCCCTGGGGCAGGTGCTCTCCTCTGCCTGCGCAGGGGCACCTTTTGCCTGCACCCTGACTAAGGTGCTGCATCGTGAGCTGCAGCACTCCTGCTGGGAGGGTGGCCGATGAGGCTCTTCCTCTGACTCTACCTAGAAAATCCCCTCCTGCGCAGCGGCCCTGTGTGTTTGTGCGTGTACCGCTGCTCTCCAGGGTGTGAGAGGCTGAAGGAGTTACTGTCTCAAACATTATGGTGGGGCAAGTTCTGCTTAACGACTAACTCTGCCTAGCAAGGAGCCACAGGTGAAAAGCAGCCCATGAGCCCCCATCAGCACCAGGACAGGGAGGGCCCTGCTGGAGGGTGCACAGCTCCCTGTTCTGATGTGCGGTTCTGATGTGCTGAGCAGGACAGGTCACCATACATGGCCAAAGATCGCTTCTGCAGGGAAGGGGAAGCTACTCCCCAAACGACCCCCAAGCCAATAGCCCAAAGGCTACCTAATTAGCCTAATGAGTTTGAGTGCCCGCCCAAAGGAGGGGGCAAGGATGATAAAAGGACACAAACTGAAGGCCCGTGGGTGTAAGCCCACCCTCCAGAACTGGACTCCTCGGCTGACTGAACCAATGCTGGATCCAGGGCTGGTGAAGTCTTTCTTTTCTCTCTCTTTTCCAGAACCCCTACACCTCACCCCTTAAGACATAAACCGTTGACCAAGTCTGGGACTAGGAGTGGATCTAGCTGCCCCTAGGCTCCTCACTGAGAGGGACTCTAGAAAGCAAGGGGGTCCGCTCTGAACTTTGTGACTCAGTGGGAGGGGTCTCCTTATTGGCTTCCCTGAACCGATTCCCAAATAAGCAAGGCCTGTAGTATATGTTTGGTGATGCATGGTTAGCACATGTTTCACAGTTTACTGATGTGGTTTAATGCCAGTTTTTGTTGTGAGCATACCAGTTTTGGTGGTGAGCGTGCCAATTCTTGTTGTGAGCAAATGAAACCTGAGTTCTGTGAGTTAAAGGATCCCTGGTTTTGTTTCACCTTAAATCCTGACCTGGGAATCGGCAAACCTGAGTCGTCGTCCTGAGAAATTGGGACATGACACGGGGCTCCCGGGTGAGCTCGTGGAGGCTGTGCGCAACTCCCCTGCCTGAAACGGAGCCTCTCCAGACACGCACAGCATCTCCGTGTGCTCCTGCTGATGCTTTGCCAGCTTCAGGGCGCGGGGCAGCGCCAGCGGCACAGTGCAGCCTGTGCGTGCAAGCACACAGCGTGCCGGGGAAGGCGCTTCCTCGCGTGTGTGCGGTCCCCCCGGCTGCAGAGGAGGCTTTGTGTGCACAGCCAGGCTCTACATGTCGCCGCAGCCTCCGGGACCAGGCGGCCACCCCCTGACTGCGCGCTTTGTGAGCGGCCAGAGCACCGGCCTCGGGGACTGTCTCCCGTCCCTGGGAGCCCCTCAGGCTGTTTGCACCCCCCCCCCCCCCGTCTAATTTCTGGTGTCGGGGACGGGTGGCTGTCAGCCAGACCCGTGTGCGCTTCGACACGCGTTTGTCCCTGGCTGCGGTCAGCAGCAGCGGCGCGGCGGGGCTAACGGGGGTGACAGCGGCGGGGCGGCCCGGGCTGGCGGCGGCTGCCTGTCCCCGGACGGGACGTGGCGGGGGCTGGCGTCGGGTGCCCGCCGCTCCGCCGGCGCTCATTGCCTTGCGCGTTCTGGCCAATCGCTCCCCCCGCAGGCTGCGCGGCCCTGCCCGCCCTCCCCCCCGATCGCGGCGCCGCGCACCTGCAGCGGGCGGGGCGGGGCGGCCGCAGGGCGCAGGCGTGTGCGGGGCCTGGCTGCTCCCCGCGGGCCGGGGCCTTTCCTCGGGCGGGGCGCGGGGCGGCGGGTGCCCCCTCCCGGGCTGCGGCGGGGATCAGGCGGGGTGCGGGGCCCGGCGCACGGCCTCCAGCGGCGTGCCCGTGCGAGCGTCGGGGTCTCCCCGGGCCCCGCGGGGCGGCTTCGGCGCGGCCGGGCTGTGCCCAGCCGGGGAGGTGCTGGGGGGAGGAGGAAGCTGGGCTCCCTTGTGTGAAGCCTTCCCCCCCCCGCCCCTTCCCGGGTGGGCTGGGAGCCTGCGGGGTTGCAGAGGGTGTGTCGTCCCCCCCCCGTAAGTAAGTGCAGGTGTCTGGAGGTACAAGAGGGTCGGGGCAGGCAGCTGGTGCTGTAACGGTGCGTCCCACCCCGCGTCCAGAGGGCTGCCAGCAACAGCCCTGGCACAGCCCAGCCCCCGAGGATGCACAGGTCGGGGGACAGCAGCTTGCTCTGGCTGCAGCCCCAGCCTGGGAGGGCACAGAGGAACCACGGGGGGGAAGGCGTGATGCGGCTTGCCCTGGAGGGCTGGCTAACAAGCTGCCCTGGAGCACTTGAGGGGGGGCGGTTCCCGAGCAAGGCCCTGGCTGGCCCTGCTACAGCTGGGGGTTGTGTCTGGGCTGGGGGGACCGAGGCGTGGTATGGAATATCCCTTTGGCTAGTTCAGGTCAGTGTCCTGGCTACGCTCCTCCCAACTTCTTGTACACCTGCTTGCTGGCAGGCCATGGGAAACTGAAAAATCCTTAACTTAGGATAAGTGCAACTTAGCAACAATTAGAACATTAGTGTGTTATCAACATTATTCTCATGCTAAATCCAAAACACACTGTGCCAGTTACTAGGAAGAAAATTAACTCTATCCCAGCTGAAACCAGGACAGAATCAAAGGGCTTTATCCCATTTGTCAGTGGAGACAATTACCCTGTGTAGTACTTATTGTTGACATCCTGCTGACCTTTGCTGCGCTGGGTGAATTTGCTCTCTCAATAACCTCTCCCTCCCTCTTGCTAGTTATTTCTCTTCAAAAAAATAATCAACTTTCTGATGCTGCCTTGCTTTGACTTTCATGAAACAGTAGGCTGAAGTAACTAACACTTGAGAGAAATAGGGAAAGAAAGGAGGAGGTGCTGTATTTTCTGCTAGTCACCAGTTCAGCCAGAAATTTGACATCTAGGAAGTGTCATGTATTTTTAGTGATAGATGTGGAAAGTATATTTTTAAACTGGATTAGTTTTCTTGGTGTGGGTTCCTGCCCTTCCTTCAAAAGAGATTGGCATCTTCCTTTTGACTTTCCAAGGCACCTTGCTCATGTGGGTTTCTGTTTTTGCATGCCTCTTCCACGCAAATTCACTGCTGCTCATGCACACGTAAACCAGCCCATTAATTTTAGTGCTGCCACTCATATTGATGTTGTTAGAATCCTACCAGAACTGGTTATAAACCCACACTTTTGAGGGTTCCTACTGCTGTAGTGAAGTTCAGTAACATAGATGGCAAAGAGACCAGCACATTTTTTTAAAGGGGATACTTTGTGCACATCTGTGTTCAGGTAGTGGAAAAGGAATACTGAAAACTGGAAAAGTTGCTTTAATAATCCCCTAATTTAACAGTGGGATGTGCTGAATCTGCAGGAATGTTTCTATTAGGATGAAACAGGCATGGGGTGTTGGTCATTGGGAGAATCGGCTGGAAAGCTGCCTGGCAGAGAAAGACCTGGGGGTGCTGGTTGACAGCTGGCTGAGTATGAGCCAGCAGTGTGCCCAGGTGGCCAAGAAGGCCAACGGCATCCTGGCCTGTATCAGAAATAGTGTGGCCAGCAGGAGCAGGGAAGTGATCGTCCGCCTGTACTCGCCCCTGGTGAAGCTGCACCTCGAGTACTGTGTTCAGTTTTGGGCCTCCCACTACAAGAAAGACATTGAAGTGCTGGAGTGAAGCTGGTGAAGGGTCTAGAGCACAAGTCTTATGAGGAGCAGCTGAGGGAACTGGGCTTGTTTAGTCTGGAGAAAAGGAGGCTGAGGGGAGACCTTCTCGCTCTCTACAGCTACCTGAAAGGAGGTTGTAGTGAGGTGGGTGCTGGTCTCTTCTGTCAGGTGGCTGGGGATAGGATGAGAGGAAATGGCCTCAAGTTGTGGCAGGGGAGATTTAGGTTGGATATTAGGAAAAATTTATTTACTGAAAGAGTTGTCAGGCATTGGAATAGGCTGTCCAGGGAAGTGGTTGAGTCACCATCCCTGGAGGTGTTCAAAAAGCGAGTAGACAAGGCACTTCAGGACATGGTTTAGAGGGCATGGTTGATGGTTGGACTTGATGATCTTGAAGGTCTTTTCCAACCTAAATGATTCTATGATTCTATATTGCCTCTTTTATTTTATTTTGATGTATTTTGTCATGCTCAACTACCTATTTTAATAATTGCTAAGCTGCAAGCCAAGCAGGCTGCCTTGCCATTTCTTCCAGTACTACCACAGGAATTAGCAGACACTTAGTGCTTCTGGTTTGACTGTTCTCCAAATTCTGTTGCTAAATGCAGCACTACAGAGATTTGGTGAAATCAGGTAGTGGTAATAGAAAAGGAGAGATGTAATGGTCAAGTCTCCCTCCACCACTGGATTTCAGTCAATACTGTGTGCTGCTGAATCGTAAGGGGACATACATATTCTGCATAGCTCGGGAGAACTGGCTTCATCACTGCTCTGTATTTGTGGGGCATCTTGAACTCTTTCTCTTGGCTGTTTTTTAGGACAAAATTTGCTTTCAAAAAGTCCCTACTTTTTTTTGGTGAAGAGCAGCTGTTTTGTTCTAAAAATGACTTTGTGTTTATCTTCATCCCCACTTCAAGGTTGACATTCTCCTTCATGTGGCACCCTTCCTCTGTTGTCCCAAGCTCTCTGTAGTTTGCATCAGACACACAACAGTTTTTCAAAGAAAAGAATGATTCCATCACTTAAAAGTGGAGAAAACCCTGGTGTTTTTTTTTCTTAGCTTTGTGTTTGGAAATGGATGAATAACTTCAGCCCAAATGATTCAACTTCCTCCCCCAAAATAAGCAGTCTCAGACACTTGCCCTGATAAATATTCAACAGATACTTTAAGTTTGGTGAAGCTGTAAACAGTGTAAAACAGGTTTATGATGGGAATTTTCAGGCAGATTGTCCTATAATAAATATAGCATTTATCATTGTAGCATTATAAAAATCTTTACAGAGGAAACTAGAGGTGCACTGGAGAGAGACATTTCTCTTCTTCTTTCATCAAGAACACTAACTCTTCTTGCATTTGGATAGTAACATCGTGTGCTCTTTGTGGAGGACAAAGCCCAATGTCTTTCCTCAAGATGTGTGGCACAGTTTTCTGAACACAGACTTTGTCTGGCTGATTCTCCCCTTTTTTAACATTCTGTAGACTATTATACTTGTGCAGGAAGTGGTGTACATGGGGTGGAGCCAGAGAAAGACAATCGGTGATCGGGAAGAGCCAAGATCCATGCACCAACGGAAGTGGAAATGCAAGCAGATGGGAATACAGCAGATCTGACCATTTTTATTTTCTCCTATTTCTGTGGGCAGTGTATTGTGATGTGGGGATTTTTCAGTCTGCCACTTAACCACAGCAGACCAAGTCTGTGCCTCAAATTTCCCCCACAACCCTCTAACCAAACAGCTACATCTTGAAATCTTTTTTTTATTCATTATAACTTTGATTAGCCATGTTAATTTCTTGAATAGGGCAACTTTTAAGAAAAAAAAAAAAACAGATTAAGTGTTTTCTTTCTAGTAATTTCTTCTGTTAAACTTGAGACATACCTTGAACTCCAGGTGCTACAGGATTTGTTTAGCATCCTCATCTTGAAAAGAGTGTAGAGACGACTGAAAAAAGCTCCATAAAAATACTAAACAAGAATAACAACCAACAAAAAATAATGTCAGGCTGTCTACTCCTGCAGTTTTTCATAAGCTTTGTAATTTAATTGCAGATCTTGGGATAGTGCTTGGTTTTCCTAAAGCTCCTGTTACTGATGTTATTTCAGGAGAATCTCAGCAGATACTGGATTTTTTAAGTATGCATACATCTTTAACAGTCTTGACTGCAGAAAGTTTGATGTGGCAAGTGGTAGTCACTGCTTTGGAGGTGCAAGTTACAATTTTTGAACCCCTGTTACCAGCAATGCAGTGGCAGGCATACATTCAAAATAAAGGTTGATTTTTTTTTTTTTTTTTTTTTTTTGGGGGGGGGGGATCTTAATGTTACTGAGTTTTGCTACATAAGGAGAGCTTCACAAATATTTACAGGCACCTAACAGACATTCAGTCCTAGCATGTTGAAGTCAAGGTGATTATAGACAAGTTAGATCTGAAGTAGGACTTTTATGTTACATGGGTCTTGCTTCTACTTGGTGAATTTTATTTGGAAGACAGTGTTTCCATACTTACCTCAGTGACTCAGGTGATCAAGGTATGCCTCTCTCTGTATATTGAGTGAGGAGTTGAATGGCTCACCAAAAGTCATGTATTACTTCAAAGGCACACATTATGTATGCACTTTTGCAAGTAAACTACATGGAAAAATGTAAATGGAGCATAAAGCTCTTATGAATTGAGCCCTAAGCATTTTTCTTTTTAGCATATAAACTGCTAGTCAGGATGTGATAGGAATGCATTCAACACAATTTTTCAAACTGTAATTATGTTTCCCCAGTAAACCCCAAATACTTCATATGGTCCTGCTGCAGCTGTACTAGACAGGTTGTAATTGGAAAATTTAACTCAGAGGTTTTATCTCTTATATAGTAAAAGGTAAGGTTACATGTTGCATACGGAAGAGATTTTGTCAAATATGAAAAACTGTGCTATGTTAATTTTACACTGGGAGATCTCCAAAACTATATTGTAAGCTGAAGTTTGTCTCTGAAGAAGAAAAAAAAAAGGATAAAGGAAACAAATTTCTAGCTAAAATTCATTATTTTGCCTCTTGAATCAACCATAATTAAAATAATCACATTTAATTCTGTCATAGCCTTTCACACAGTTGGTTTCAGCCCTGAGGACTATGTTTTGAAGTGCACAGAGACAAATTAACATGTTTAACTATCAGTAATATAAATGAAAAGCAAAAAAGAAATAATCTGTAGACATGTAGCTAGACACAGAAGTCAGTGTCTTCAGGAGAGAGGATGCTATCCATTGTGGCATGAAATATCAGTCCTTTATCTGTCACATCCATTCAATCTTCATTGTCAGAAAAATTTGCAAAGAAGTGATCTGCATTACACTTTGATTATCACACAGGTTACCAACTCATTCGTATAAAATGAATCTGCCCAAACTCATTATTATCTGAAAGGACTTTCCCCTAACTCTGAATCTGCCTAGTCTTCCCCATTCCTAAGTGGTCTTTCTTCTTTGTATGCCAGGTGTGCTCTCAAAGTTGGTACTGTTTTGGAGATGTAGTCCAAATGATACAAGTGGTATTTTTTTTTTTTTTAACTGATAGGTCTGTCACTGTCCCTAGTCTCAGTTCAGCCTGTTAGTGGCTGGAATGGTGTAAAATAAAAAGAAAAAAAAAGATAAATTTTACATATTCTTATATATATTCAGAGACAGGCTATATGTACACAAGCACACACAGCTGAGTAACTTTTTCAGGATTCAGTGGAGTTCTTCAACTTCCTATATTCCTGGTGTATGTTGGGGGCTGGTATAGAGGTTTTCATTTCTTGCTGTGAACATCTCATGGTTGAAGGGTTTCCCTTAAGACTCTTCCCTCTCTGTAGAAAACTTATTTTTCCTCCTGGAAGCAGTAGGGGAAAGCTGCCATACCAGAGAAAGGACCTTGCCTGCTGGTGATTACTGTGCACTGCAGCATAGCCCACAGCTTTGCACATTCATGACAGTGTTTATCTGGGTGCCAATGCTGCTTTGATTCTTGTATTTCATTTTTTTCCCTATACAAAGCAGCAAAACTTTTTTTGCAAATGAAACCTGTCACATCAAACCTGTCCACAAGATGGCATATCACTCCTGCAATTCCAGGGAGCCACAGATGTGATGGATGAAAACACATCTTTCCCTCATGCATCAGAAAAACCTCCCTTACCTTGCAGTTGGATAATCTTGTACCTCTTATATTTCTTAATGGTGCATCCATATCAGAGATAATTGCACAGGACTCTTCAGAGAGTTAAAAACATCTCCTCCATCTCATCCCCCAAACCACTGTAGAAGGGTTTTTGTTTTTAAGAAATTTGTCATATGTAGAAGAAAAAGAGAATGGAAAGGGTTGCTTTATCATTGCTGCTGATGATACCATGCAGAAAAGCTGAATGGTGCTTTGTAGGGCAATAAAGTTTTCAGAGCTGCTGCCTTCACTGAGGTATAACATGATGGTTTGTAATTGGGAAGATGGACTGTACAATGGATATTACAATGGGTCTTTTTTTCAATTCCCAATCTAGCACATGCAATGATAAAAGTCATCCTTGGAAACAGGGTATAGCAAATATCACACAGTCCTCTTTAAACTGTGTTTTGGCAAGCTACTGAGACATGAGGACTACTGTAGCTTTGCCAGAGTGGGCTGTCAGCTTTAGCTGTGTGGAGCTTTGCTCCATAAATATTGTGCTTCCCCCATCTCATCAGCAGACTTCTGTGTGTCCCTCAAAGGCTGTTCTGCATCTCCTGAGGCAAGTGGCTTTGTCTCAGTTTTTCCCCTCTTTGCTGAGCTCATTTCTCATTTCTGGGACTTTAGGCTGGGCTAGGAAGATGGGCCCATTGGTTAGGAGGTACCCTGAGGTCCCTGTCAAAGTCCTGCTCCTCCCCAGTGTTCCTACCAGATCCTGAATGAGTTACCCAGCTTCTCTGACACATGTCTCCTGTCACCAAAGAGAGATGATGAAGAGCACTTCTCTGCCTCAAGGCTGTGACAGGAAGGAAATTAAAAGTCGCAAAGGGCTCAGGTTATCTAACCCCTCTATAAGAGATCATTTACTATGGCAAAAAGTGTGTTTTCCCTTTGCTTAACCTGTTTATAGTACAGTTAGAAAATTTCTACCATAGGCTCGAGGGTGAGTTTTGTCAAACTAATATAATTTCCTTGCTTAGGATGTGCTGAGGAGGGGTGGACTTGACATTTCTTTCTACTTCTAAGACTGCATTTCCCCATGTACCCACAACACACTTTTGAGTCCTGGGACCTTTCAGGGTTAAAGGCAACTTTCCAAAGTTGTTCTGATAGGACCCTGTGAAATGCAGCAACATTATTCAGTGGAGAGGGAAAGCAGCATTTCAGAAATGGAGGTGAATAGAAAAAAGTTTGCCCAACCTGTACAAAAGATCTCACCTGCCTGTTTCCAGAATTTAACTGAGGCAAAAGTGAAACTTTTTTTTTTGCAATAAATTCAGTGTCTTAGGGGTGTGCCAGATACCATTGTGAAATCTGTGCATCCTTTACCTGTTTATCCACAGCATAGTAGTACAATATGCTAACAATGTACCTCCACTCTAATGCCAAAGGACAGTGGTTAGGGGGAAACAGTTGGATAAAACCATGTGGTTGTGGTTTTTCTTTTCCATTAATGGAAGGGTGATAGAGGGAGAGGGATCAAAAAATGACCTTTTTCTAGCCAAATGAAAATACTTGTGGAAAAATTATCTTTCTTTTTTGATTCCCTTTCCCCCTCCATCAAGAAACTTAACTGTCCAAATAACTTTTCTGGGGGACGGGAGAAACCCTACTTCCTCTTCCCTTTGCTTTCTTTGTGCTGAAGGGGAAAGTTTGATGGAAGGAAGAAATAAAATGAGAGAAAATGAAATGAATAAACAAAGTACTTCTGGGGGCAGGGAGGAGATCCTTTTCATTTTAAAACATTACTTCCAAGAAACAACCAGCATTTTTCAAACAGCTGAAGTCTTCCTCCCCACTGTATGTTGGTCTGTTTTGCTCCACAGAGACCAACGCCAGCTCATACCACTGAGTTCATGGAGCTGGCCCTAGCTGAGCCAGCCCTCCATGGACCATTTCTATGCTGTTGAAGAGGTGTCATGAATGGTTGATTTAGCTTAAAGAACCACTGTCAAAGATATCAGCAAAAGTGGTTTTATTGAAATATGATGTTTTAAGAGCACAACTTAACAAAGTTCAATGGCAAGGTTCACTCTATTACTTAGTACACAAAGGATGTAACGATTCAAAACTACTAAGACAGCATCAGAGTTACCAAGACAAAAATCAAAGTTACCAATACAGAATCTTAGTGCACAATAACACAAGGCTATGTGCAATTTGGTCACTTACCAAATATCTGCAGTTGGTAAGAGGGCTTTCTGCCTCAAGGAGCAATCTTGATAGGCATCCCAGCTCAAGGGGAGATTACCGCCATGCAGCCAGCTGCTTAGCAGGGAGAGCTCAAAGGAGGCTCACTTAGGCTGTCATGTTTATGGAATAAAGTGATTGGTTTGCAGTCAAATTACATGTGATGCAAAAGGTATGCATGAGATTCCTTGTACCCACAACTTTGTTCCTTGATAAATGAGTCTTAAAAACCACCTGCTATTCATGTGTTAATCGCATGATCAGTTTTCCAAGCTCATAAGCATCGATGCTCACTTTGTCACTCTGTGGGTTTTCAGAGAACAGATGGGAACTAGCGAAGTTCTTGGCCTGGTTATGGTTTAGGCCTTTACCTCCTTTGGTGCCTGTACTAAATTACCACTGGTTTGGTTAAGGAGTTGGGTGGCTGGAGGTGTCAGCTTCCTCCTACAAGCCCAAACTCCCTTTTGTCTACAGTGCCTGCATCCTGGCCTACCAGCTGAGTGCAATTACCCTGTCAAGTACCTGATGAAATGGTATTAATTCCTGGGCTAGCAATGTTCTTGGACTAGTCATTCAACCTACCAAGTCTATATTTTTCCTTTGGGAGGATTATCTTCTCTAGGCAAAGGCTGGGGTAATAGGAGCTGATGCCTAGGTGCTCACCTTCAGACATCTGCTCTTTTTCAGACCCAATACATCTCGAGAGGAGGCAAGCTGCTCCTCAGGCCACCAGCTGACTCTGTAACAACTTGCTGTGACATCTCCCTGCCTCTGATGCCACCTGTGTCACCAGCTGACTAGTATGTGGGTTGACTGGGCCTAGGGGAGTTGCTGCTGGGGTTGCAGTGTTGGGCAATCTCTTGGGACTGGCAGTGGAGGAAGGATGATCTCCCTGCAAGAGTGTGGAACAGTAAGCAAGCCTGGCCAGGGATACCACTGCAGGGTCGGCCTGGATGTATGTGCACTTGTCTCTGACTACATCCCATGTCAACTCCTGCATCCATCCTGTATCTTGCTGAGACCTGCCACTGTCTGGCCAGCTTTCCCAAAATTAGGGCTTGGCATGATTACAGGAGAAGACCTTGCAAATCTGTTTGGAAATAAGAAGGGCTTATTGTTACTGATGTCCCGGTCATCCTTTGCATATTGACTTCCACCAAATTAGACAAGTGGTGACTGATGATGAAAACATTCAGTGTTAATGGAGTTAACAGGCCATTGGAGCTAAAAAGTGAAGAGTTGATCCAGGCAAGAGGAATTACAATCCACTCTTTCTCCGTAATTACAATGCTTGTGTTTTGGGTCCTTTTTTCTCCTCCGTATGTAATAATAACCTGAGTGTGCATACAGAATGTAAATTGCAAGCAGGAAGTGAAGTTATAATAAGCAAACATGCAAAGGAATGTATCAGAAAAATGGGAAGCGTAACTGTTCCCACTGACTATGGCCTTGCAGTAGCATACTCTGCCTTCACAGCAGACAGGAAAGAAGAGTACCATTGTTAATTACAATTTTCACTACCAGGTTTAAGGGGCATTTTTGTTTGTTCTCCTAAGATTTCCATTTGCTGCATGGGGTGATAGAGACCCAACTATGTTGTATGGCTGAGATTGGGTAAACAATGCAAGAAACATTTATTTGGAGATGGAGATGAACATGGAAATGGACTCCTTTAGACCTTGTTTAGAATGCAATTTAAAATTAATTAAAAATGTAAAAGGTAAATTAAAAGCTAACAGTTTCAATCTCATATGGGAAAAATAGACGTACTGATTGAATGCCATATATAGCTGATGGTTATTGCAACATATACAAACCCCATACCTGATTCTTATCATGTAAGAAAAACCTGCAATGAAATTAGCAGTATAAAATGATACAGCCTAGCTAATTAAAGTGAAGATTTGATGTGTTTAGTCTCTTCTGTACTTAAGGTGTGGTCTGTCACTGAATTCAAGGTCAACCTGCAGAATCTGAGTAGGACTTGTTCTTCTAGTGGTAAAGCTGAGATAGGATTTTACCCTTGCATTGGCTATGTGGCTTGGAATCAGTTGCTGAATTGCACTCTAAAATGCCAAATATTATCAAAAATTATTGTTTTGGTGTGCAACATCAGTGGCACCAACTGTCATGATATTTCTGTGACCTCAGTAATATTTAATGTTGTCGCTAAAACACTAATCCTGAGTCCCCATGATTACATAGGATTCTCAGACTTAGTACTTTGGGGAAAAAAAAAAAGCTTTTCTTTCCTGGCTGCAGGAAAAAACCTTAAAGTATTACCTAAGAGCACCTAAAATACTCTGAAACTGATTGCAGATAGAATAAACCCATTTATTTATATAAAAGCTTGGTCTTTTCAAGCCACCATCAAACAATTGCCAGCTCCTGTCTCTTGGAAAGGTAGGATTTGTGCTTTCCACCTTACACAGCTGGAGTGAGGTCCTGGGTGTACCCCCACTATGCAGTTCTTTGAAGAGTTTTTGGAGGCATAAAGATCACTGACCTCTCTCATTGCTTCTGGCCTTATCTCAAACGGCAAAGGCTTGCGAACCATCTCACCTAATTTTTACTATCTAAGATTTGAATCTAAATTAAGAGTCCTGCTTGACTAACCTGATCTCCTATGACAAGGTGACCTGCTTAGTGGATGAGGGAAAAGCTGTGGATATTGTTTACCTGGACTTTAGTAAAGCCTTTGATACTGTTTCCCACAGCATTCTTCTGGAGAAACTGGCTGCTCATGACTTGGATGGGCATACTCTTCACTGGCTAAAAAACTGGCTGGATCACTGGGCCCAAAGAGTTGTGGTGAATGGAGTTAAATCCAGTTGGTGGCAGGTCACAAGTGGTGTTCCTCAGGGCTCAATATTGGGGCCAGTTCTGTTTAATATCTTTATCAATGATCTGCATGAGGGGATCAAGTGCGCCCTCATTAAATTTGCAGACGACACCAAGCTGGGTGGGAGCGTTGATCTGCTTGAGGGTAGAAAGGTTCTTCAGAGGGATCTGGTCAGGCTGGATGGATGGGCCGAGGCCAACACCTATGAGATGCAACAAGGCCAAGTGCCGGGTCCTGCACCTTGGGTCACAGCAACCCCATGCAGCACTACAGGCTTGGGGAAGAGTGGCTGGAAAGCTGCCCGGCAGAAAAGGACCTGGGGGTGCTGGTCAACAGCTGGCTGAATATGAGCCAGCAGTGTGCCAAGGTGGCCAAGAAGGCCAATAGCATCCTGGCTCATGTCAGAAATAGTGTTGCCAGCAGGTCTAGGGAACTGATGATCCCTTTGTACTTGGCATTGGTGAGGCCACACCTCAAATACTCTTCAGTTTTGGGCCCCTCACTACAAGAAAGACATTGCGGTGCTGGAGTGTGTCCAAAGAGCAACGCTCTTAGATTGGATATTAGGAAATATTTCTTCACTGAAAGGGTTATCAAGCATTGGAACAGGCTGCCCGGGTGGTTGAGTCACCATTTCTGGAGGTATTTAAAGACATGTAGATGTGTTGCTTAGGGACATGGTTTAGTGGTGGACTTGGCAGTGTTAGGTTTACAGTTGGACTCAATGATCTTAAAGGTGTTTTCCAACCTAAATCATTCTATGATTCTATGATTTCTAGAGGTGGTGTTAGAGATGGGGAGATGAATTGCTCTCTGGAGATGTTTCTCTCTTTGACAAGAGGAAGGTTGGATGACTTGCTTGGACAGAGTCTTAGGTGGCCCACAGTAGTTGAGATCTACTCTACACTTCTCCTTGGCTGGGCTTCACTTCTCTTATGGAATGGAGAAGATGCTTCTCTCTTCCCTTAGTCTCCAAACCACAGGCTTAGCGGAGAAAGGGCAGTCTCTTTCGATACACATACATTTCTCACATCTAGTACACAGGGAACCTCATCCTAGAAGAGACTTCTGCAGTATTAGTCACAGCCTTTAGATGGAGAGGAAGAAAATGAACTTTCAGTGGACAGAAAGTCAGCTGTGTTTTTTAGGCAAAAGCACTGAAGCAGGAATGGCCTCTGTCAGTTTTACTGGGCAAGATGTATTTTAGCAGCTTGGTGAGCTTTTGGTTTCTGCTGAGAAGTAGAGATCTCCCTGAGCTCCACCATGGACATCCAGAAGAACTGCTTTAGATCAAGGAATCAGGTTCATGGACCAGATACATGGGTTTTATTATATATTCAAGTCTGATAAATGACAATATATCCAGAAGAGAATGAGTGAGTTCAGCTTTTTTTCCTTCTTTTTTCTTTGTGTTTCCTGCTACAAGTGGTTACTTGATCACGCTGAATTCCAATTTGCATTACTGAGTATTTTTTTTATTATATAGTAGCAGTCTTTTCTTTACTGCTGCTAACCTTTTCCAAGATTGGGATGGAGGTGGGGGAAAGCAGAGATAATAGTTATATTTTGTCCTGTTATCCAGACAGCAGTAAAGGGAGTTATAAAGAGTGCAAGTGTCATATTAATAAAAAAAGGTCTAAAACAGAAGTACTGCCTGAAATGCAAAAGCTTACTGCTTTCAAACTTAGGGAAGTTTCCTGATCAGCATGCTTAATCAATGTGCAGCGTAGGTGAATTGTGTCTTTTTTCCTGGAAGATCATGGTACATTTGATCTTTTGGGACTGAAATGAAAACAAGCACTTTCTTCTCCAAGGAGTGTTTTCTTCTTATGAAGTAAAATCCAGTGCCCCTGAAGGCAGATTTCAGTCTTTGCTGGCAGCAGCATGAAACACCGCAGAACTATGTCTCCAGGCTCTTCTGAACCATTTTTGGTACTGCAGAGCATCCCCTATTTAGATCTTGGGTAGGCTTGACACCAGAGGGAGCCTCATTCAGAGCTCTGGATAGCCTGAGAGCCACCAGAAATGGTGCAACAACAAGGGGCTGTGATTTGAATCTATGTACATTCACTTCCATCCCACGGAGATGTGTTCCTCTGGGCACACAGCAAGCTGTCTGCTTTGCACGAAGATGGCTTTGTCACAAAGAGTTGCTCCAAAGGTCCCTTCCAACTGAATGAGTGTCACATAGTAGAGAATTTGGGCTGGAGGTATTTGCAAAGTCTGCATATTATGGCCAGGCCACGTACTTGAAAGAACCACCATTTAGTCCAAACTGTGCATGAGCCTTTGAGAGCTGTGCAGTATTTTCCTGCCTACTGTGCTTAATTTCAGACTCTGCTATCATCATCTGATCTGCTATCATCATCCAAGAAAGTATCAGGTCTTGGCTCCTATTTACACAAAAAATACTACAATTACTTCTCAACTGTCAAGGAGCAGCTGGGGCTGGCTGCTCTGTAAGGGACAGGGAGCCAGGAGCCACAGGGGATAACATGACTGGCAGGGTAGGGATCTTGCCAGCCAGGGACCATCTCACAGTGTCCAAGTCAGGTGAGCAGGATCAGCCTGGGGATGGCAGCCAGCATCAGCAAAGTGACCAGACCGTCAGACAGCTTGGTGATGAGGAGCAGGTCCAGGCCAAGCTGGCAGTGTAAGTCTGTGAGTCAGGATTGGGACCAGTGACAGTAACCCAGGTCAGACACAGCCCGATGACCTTCAGGCAAGTCCATAGTGACAGGGCAAGTCTGGGGTCATGTCGGGAAGTCTTTCCATGGGTCAGGGTCCAGATCAAAGGGGTCCATGGCCCCCGGGCTTGGCTGCAGCACAGCCGGTGATGGTCGTTCATAGAGCACAGTGCAGGAAAGGAGTGAATGTCCAGGCCTGAGCTTCAGTGGGGGTAGGCAGAGGTGCAGGAGAGGGTGATCAGGCCCATTAGTGCTCTGAGGGTCCTGACATCAGGCTGCTCTGGAAGTTTGGGCTCCTGCTGCCATCAGTTCTTTGCACGTGCAGCTGTGTCCTTCTGATGTCTCAGAGGCCTGACTTCATATGTTTGTGTTTAGCATCAAGATAAAGGCAGTGTCTAAGAGCAAGCCAAGAGGGGAACTGCTGGTGGGTCTCACTGGTGGGTCTTCTCTGCTGGTCTTGTGATGGCCCCAGGCAGTTGGGGTGACACAGCCAAAACCTCATGCTGATGTAGATGAGTAATCCAATCTGTCTTGAAAAAAACCATTACCAAAGGAAAGGGAGTGGTATATATTTTCTTTAAAATTGGATGAATTCCCTGATCTGACTCCCTCTACACAGAGCTGAAGTGCTGCAGCCCTAGGAAGAAGCTATATAGGTCAGAAATGTAAAGCCACACCTAGAGCCATATTGCTGCCAAAGTCTGTAAAATGAAGCTTTATGAAGCCTAACACCAAAGCTAGTAAGTCAAGCCCTAAATGCTCTTTTGGGAGCCAAAAGGTGAAAGTAGATCTTCAGAAACACAAACTGTCTTAATTTCTCTGTTTCAAATCTTCAAAGTATCTTTGAAGTTTGGATTTTCAAGCTTAACCAAACTGACAATCTAATTTTTTTTTTTCACTGACACTGAATATTTTTTCCCAGGCTGGGGGAAGGATTGAGGAAAATCAGATGCCTTGTATGTGGTGGGAGTGCCCACCAGAATTAGCACTAAGACTATCTTGCAGCATGACAGATGATGGCTCTGGGTGAAATCCACGCAGAAAAGATATCTAGTGGCCAGCCACGCTGTTGATATAATGATTACTAAATATTGCCACCACTGGAGGGTAATTGTGCTTTGCTGGGTCTGCAGCATATGAGTGGACTTTGCAGGTCTGATCTTTCTTCAGACCTGCTCCAGAGGGCAGTCTTTACATTAAATTCGCTTACCACCAGTGAAAAGCACATGGGCTTTATTAACACACTTAGGCTTGTTTGTCACTGAAGTGCAAATGTCATTTTAGCACTTCACTGGTCACAACACCCTCTCTGGCCTTTATAAGAAATAACATATTCCAGTATTCTTTGTTTCCAACATATGCTCCAGAAGAAGCCAGGCATTTATTATGTTTTACAAGGTTGGTTGGAAAATGGAGAGTGCTGTAGGCAAAATATTTCATAGAAAGAATAAGGTTATATTGTAGCTGGGGACTTGTGGTACAGTATGTCACAGTAAGTGTTTTTTTTCTTGTTTCTTTGTTGGTTTTCCATGAGGTTTTTTTCTTGTGTGTGTCCTGAGCTGTGGAGGCTATAATGCAAATTTGACATCTTTCTTAGGTAACTGCAACTGTGCTTTTTTCTTCCCAACACAAATGCCTAGGTGGCCCCACTGCCAGGCAGCTGTTGGGCACCAGCAGTCAGAGAAGCTCTGGGCAGAGCTGCTGCTTTGGGCTTCTGTGCAGCACGGTACCGTGCCCTGCCAAAGCTTGACCCAGCAGCAGTGCATGCCAGTTTAGTGCAGAGCAGACACTGTTTTAAGACTTACGCGAGTGCTGCTCCTTAGCCTGTAGTGGGGCTGATGAGGGGCCCTATCATCCCCCTTTCTTCAAGATGCTGAGTGTTGCTTTCAATTACAGCCTTTCCAGCTCCTTTTCAGCCTTTGCTTGGATTGCCAATACATGTTTTTCCATCAGCTCTAGGGTTATTCACAAGTCTTTGTGTTCCCACTGCCTCAGCTGAAGCTCTGTTCCAGGCAATCAGTCCCTGGTTTAGCTGCACAAAGACAGATCATTAAGTACCCATAGCATAACCACCAGTTCTAGGCAGCACTGCAGTGGAAAGCTTTTCAAGCAGCTCTGTTTGGGCTTTAGTTACAAGGAATTTCCTTCTGTGGAAAATGCATTGCTGCATTGCACGTATCTAGGATGTGTTAGATTTCACATGCGGCAGGTTAATGCTTTAAATGGAGCGTCATCTTCCCTGTAACGTGTGCTTTAACACATGCGTATACATTAGTTTCCCTAATCCTGTTTCTTCTGGCAGCTCACATCCTCAGGGGGTGGTTTCCTACTAAAAAAGAGAACTGTGAGATGAGGTCTCCAGCTGGTCACAGTTTGTACTAATACACCTAGGGCAATTCTCGACGCACCTCACACTCACACTAGAAAGGACCATGGTTTTGTTCTTTGGAAACACAAAAGCAGAGGTTTATTCACATTTCAGAATCAAATCAAGTGGAGCTTCCATCTGTGCTGGCTCATGTTCAGCTTGCTGTTTACCAGGATCCCCATGTGCTTTTCTGCAGAGCTGTTACAAGCCAGGTGCTCAACAGCACATCCTAGTGCAGGGGATTATTTCATTCCAGGTGCAGGCTTTGCATTTGCCTTTGTAGCACTTCATGGCATTTCTTGTCAGCTCAGCCATCTAGTCAGTTGAAGTACCTTGACCTTACCCTCCAGAATATCAGCTGTTCCTCTTCTGATTTGGTGGAATTCACAAACTGATGGGGGCTCTTCTCGACTCATCAGGTAGCTGATAAGGACATCAAACAGCAGTACTCCCTGCGCTGACCACTGAAGAATGTTACTGGTATCTGGCTGCAGGTTAAACCGGCTCTTCAGTCCCTACCACTAAGCCCAGTGCTCCAGCCAGTTTTTCACTTACCCATCCAGTCTGTATGGGCTTAATTTGGCCACAAGGATGCTATGGCAGATTGAGTCAAAAGTCTTGCTAAGGTCTGGGTAAATGACATTCTCTGCTGTCGTGTTGTCTGCAGAACCAGTGATTTCATCAGAAAAGGGGTATCTCTGCCTCTGACATGTCTCTGCTCTGTGACTGACAGACTGTGAATGTCACCAGCTCTGTGGATGGACAAAAGTCCTGGACTGTCACTGATCATCCCATTATGCCTGAGGCTGTCAACAGCCTGGTGATCTGTCATGACAATGCCCTACAGGGACCCAGGTCTTTTAGGACATGGGAGGAGACCACTGATGTCTCTGAGATAGGGTGCATTATAAATTCTGGACGCTGACTGAGTCTTGTGACAAAATCCCTAGTTTTGGGATTATGGGTTTTTCAAAACTGGCTTTTGGCAGCAAATCTCCAGTCAGTGAAATTTCAAACAGTCCTGTCAATGGAGACATCAGTGTCTGCTCTTAAGCAGAGGGCTGCTGGGAAGTGTCTGATAGAACTCAGGTCAATTTAAATCCATTTTTCACCAAGTAGTTGCTGGTAAGATTAGACACCCAAAAGCTCAGGTCCTCATTGTTCTGTGAGGGTGAGGCTCTTTTCCTGGTGCATTGTCGCTGCTTTCTGGCTTCACACAGAAACTGGGAATGTCTTTTAGGTGGTTTTCTTTTTAAAAAAATTTCTCCTTTGCCATGATAACAAATCTCTCAGTATGTGCAAATATGGAAATCTGGCGTGTTTGTCACTGGTGAAAATTGAAGTGTAGAATGTTGAGGGCAGGGAGAATCTCCATTTACAATATAATGTCTTCTTTCATTATTGATAATGGGCTTATTCTCCTCATCTCTTATGCATCAGCTCTGCATCCACATAATCCTCATGGATTCCATGGAGACAGTCAGGCAAGAGAAGTAAATTGTCTCCCTGGAAGATGAGAGGAGTAGGCGTTTTCCCATTGTCCTGGTTTTGGCTGGGATAGAGTTAATTTTCTTTCTAGTAGCTGGTATAGTGTTATATCTTGGATTCAGTACAAGAAGAATGTTGATAACACACTGATGTTTTTCAGTTGTTGCTAAGTAGTGTTTATACTAAGTCAAGGATTTTTCAGCTTCTCATGCCCAGACAGCAAGGCGGCTGGAGGGGCACAAGAAGTTGGGAGGGGACACAGCCAGGACAGCTGACCCAAACTGGCCAAAGGGATATTCCATACCATGTAACATCATGCCTAGTATATAAACTGGGGGGAGTTGGCCTCAGGGGATCGCTGCTCAGGAACTAACTGGGCATCAGTCAGCAAGTGTTGAGCAATTGAGTTATGCATCACTTGTTTTGTATATTCCAATCCTTTTATTATTATTGTAATTTTATTATTGTTATTATTATCACTATTATTTTCTTCCTTTCTTTTCTATTAAACTGTTCTTATCTTAACCCATGAGTTTTACCTTTTTTTTTCCAATTCTCTCCTCCATCCCACTGGGTGGTGGTGGGGGAGCGAGTGAGCAGCTGCGTGGTGCTTAGTTGCTGGCTGGGGTTAAGCCACAACACCTGTTGACGGTCCTTACCTTTTTCCTAAACAACTGTAGATTGACAAGAGCTACTTTTATTATTCTTTAGCTAATGGCATGGGTTTACATCCCATTACAATGATGAATCCATCTCTTGATGCAGCTCATATACTGAGAAACTTCAGCATTGGGGATTATTCTACTCATGTTGTAAAATTGCGTTAGGGAGCTGGAATGATAATGCAGGAGCCTGTACTTGTGAATATGTTTGATCCTAGCTTTAACGTTTCCCTAAAGGTATTGAGTTGAGGAGCAGGACTCAAAATTAGTAGAGATAAGAGGACCAGTAAATCAAGTTTTGCTCTGTCTTCCATGTGCACAAACTTATGGAAATAGTATCCATTGTTTAGTATATCAGGCCAATAGGAATGGGATGTTGCCCTTCCCAAATTTTTTTCTTGTGATGGCAGATGTGCCTTCCTCTGGAACTCTTTAAGAACTGCTGATGGGCACAGTAAATCAGGTAACTAGCTCACATGTGCTACATTTTCAGGAAGGGGAATGCAGGTTGTCCTCAGGATTAAAAAAATCAAAAGGAAATAGAGTGAATTTTAATACACACAAGAGAAACAAGCCTGTTTGTAGTATTAAAATGTATTGCTTCAGGTGCCTTTACCGCATATAAGTATCTGTTTTCAAGTCCACTGACAACCAAAGTGACAACATTTAACGTGCCAAATTTACTAGGTTTTAAGGGGAAATTCTGCTGAATTATTTGCAGAATAACTATTAAGCTAATTCCCTTTCTGAGCTGCTGATACGGAAACAAATTTGAAGACCATTCAGCAAATATGCCAAGGGAATGTGTTGACTTTCTGGGTTGTGGAGGGAGAGGGAAATGCAAGGACTAGGGAGCTGCTGCCCTCCATGCTGCTGAAACAGAGGATGTTTAACTGGTGATAAGGGTGGCCTGCTACCTCCAGTGGAAAGACAACGGGAGTGCAAACATTGGGAAAAAAAGCCCAGTGCAATCATGCTTTGTTACTAGGTCTGAATGGGCATCTCTACCTCCTCTCTCTGGGATAATAAATATCTGTGTCACATCAAGAAACAGAAACTTCATTAATATACTTTTGTGGCCCCATTTTGCTGTGGCTCAGTACATGGCAGGCTCTCATCATTTGAGGTGGGCAGGAAAGCCTGAGCCACATCCGTGTTTAAATGAGGCAAAATAGGCAGCCAACTGCCAAGGTAGTGAATTCTAAGCAGTGCTTCCTATTATATGAAAGGAAGGAGCACACAGGCAGTCACGAGATTTTTAAACCATTCTGGTTTGAGTACTTAAGCCAGCCGTCATTCTGGCTGCATGTGGTCCTAGCTTCAGACCAATCTTTTTTAATAGAGTAGGTAATGCCAGGGAGGGACAGCAAGACACTTGAAGGTTGCCTTATGCAATGAACTTTATACCTGTCTTAAAGATGCCCTGAGATAAAATGGCGTTCAGTTACTCAGACAGAAAAGAGAGGTGAGCCTCTGTAGGATGGGAGTAAAACACAGCATGTTCCCTGTATGTGTGTGTGGTGAGCATAAGAAAGGGTCATGTAGCTATGACACAAGCCTGCATTTAGCTCCTGGACTGTCTGTAAGAATGAATGAAATCCAAAATGAATTGTTTATGCTATCAGTGCTTTGGTTTTCCATCTGCAATGTGTATATGTGTGTGCGTGCATCGGAAGGGCATCTTGCTGATTATGGAGGGGTTGGTGGGGACAGGGAAGAATCTGCACTGCATTCCAAGGTGCATCCAAGCCATTTTCACTCTTGCAGGAAATCTCACCAAAACTTTTTCCCTTCAGAGGTTTTATCTCCAAGGCAATAGCAAAAAGGCTGGCAAGTTGCCATTATCAGCCCTCTTGACTCTTTAGGGAGAATGATCAAGTGTTGGAGAAAGGGCATACTGTAAACCAGGTAAACCTGATTCCTGACCACCCACCTGCTTTCCTGAAAGTGCCCCAAAAGAGCATTCCTCATTTCTTCCTCAACCCTGAATTTGTACAGCTAGGTCCTTCCCTTCAGGCCTAGTTGCATGGTGGGGAAGAGAAACTGAGGTCTCCCAGAGAAGAAAGGTTGTCGGGACAGAGCAGGAAATGAGGCAAGAATGAGAAACTGCAGAAGGGAAAAAAAGCAACACAGAAAAGAAAAATATTTTGAAGAAGGTGTCTGTAAAGAAGCAAACATTTATAAAAGACGGAATCACATAAAAGCTGATGTACAGATAACTACATACCCAGGGAGGGGAGAAGTGAGAAAGCACAGGACAAGGCACCTAGAGACCTGCATTGTCTCTGGATGTACAGAAACCTGGCTGGATGCCCTCTGATTCATTGATTGAAGAATGGGGCTTTCCCCTGAGCCTATCTAGCCGATAGATCATTCACTTGCCAGCTGAAGAACTGACAGCTGTGTTAGCTGACAGGTCTGATTGCCCAGTTCTCCACCAATTCACATCACAGAGTACTGATAGAGGAAGGATCAGGTTTCAGAGTAGTCAAAAAACTGCGCTGAGCAGTGGTGGGTGGGCAGGTGGTGAGTTAGGTTTCCTGTTCCTGAAGAGCAGAGGGATGTTACCAGATGATTTATGTCATTTCTCTATCCTTCCTGACATACCCAGTTTCTTGCCTATCAGTTATGTGTTGTTTTATCTCAACAAATGATAAAGCTTCTGGGGCAGGGACCATCATTTTCTACATCTGTATACACAGAGTGTTGGTCTTAGTCCAATGGCACCAGATACTAACTTTAACAAAGTTTATGTAATAGATCTGCCAAGGGTCTGGGAGAAAAGAGAGGGTTGTGGAGCCAGCGTGTGGGTGTGCAATGGACACTTACAGGGCTTAAGAGAGTTACTGTCCATGTTGTCATTCCTGCAACTGGGCCGCCTCTCCCACACTCCTTATTTCCCCCCCTCCTTCTGTCTTACCAGCTAGGAGGGCCTCCTGGGTCAGTTGTGCATGCAGGTAATTAGCAATCCTTCTTGTCTCTCTGCAGCACAGCTATGATTGCCCATCTCAGCTGGATGGAGAAAACTGCTGTTGAGCTCTAAGTGAGAGAAGACATGCAAGACAAGCATAAAGAGAAGTGGAATTGTTGCAACCCTTGTACTTAGTGACTCAAGAGAAAAATACTGCTGTGGAAAGGTATAAAATCCTAAGGAAAAAAAATAGTGAAGAGAGCTAGGAGACAGCAACTCAGAAAGATCAAGGACCAGCTTGCTCCAGGGATCAGTAGAGGCCAACCCATTCCCTCCTGGCTGATGAATGGCCTGGCTGGTGGGGACTCAATGGCTATCTCAGGCAGGGTGGTGAGTACATTAATGCTTAGCTGAGTATCCCCAGCTAAGGGGATAAGCTAAGCTAGGTTGGTCCTACCTAGGTAGTCTGTGCATTAGCCAAGAAGTAATTGCTCTGTACTAAGTTGTTCATATCCCCTTTGAGCATGAGAAAAAAATTCTGAACAAGAGTGATCTGGAGAGGAAGGTTATACTAAATTGTTAAAGTTCTGCTACCCTCTCTGACCTACTCTTGGTCGACTGCATGTATCTTACTTCCTGCATGTGTGTGCATTTTATGGCAGTGGGGGTCTTGTCATGTGCCAGTGTAACCCACTTGCGTTGTGACTGGTGGGAGTTTCACTGGCATTGGTGGGCAAAGTTAGACCACTGTGATACCTAACTGGGAATATCACCTGGATTTTGTTCTTCACTGCACCATTACTGCTACCTGAAGCTGATAGAGTGAAACACTCCTGTCTTAATTCTCATCAGTATACACACTGTACTCCTTTCATTTCTGGTTCTTATGTGTGCAGGTGTATAGAAAGTTTCTTAACTTAAAAGGTCTGTCTTTATTTTGTCCAAAATCTCTGAGTAGCTGAAGATTTTTTGTTTGTTATAGATACAATATGTCATTTGTTTGCCAGACTGCCTGACTAGCATCCCTCTGGGATTTTCAGGAGCAGCAAGTAATTTCTTGATGGGCTGTTCCAGTGATTCCAATCTTAACAAATGTGAAGTTTAATTGTAGTAAATGGCAGGTGTCTAAATTGTAGGTGGGATGATCTAACTTTCCTCCAGCAAGATTACCCAGTTCACTCTTGAGTATCTAGGTGTATCAGAGAGAGAGACAAGTGTCCTGAAGTTCAGAGATCACCCAAAAGTATTAAGAACTGGGATGGATTGCCTCCTTGAAGAAAGATTAAAGGAGTTAAATATATTATGTCAGTCAAGTGGAAGGAAACTTTTAATCTCCACGTATCTGAAGGAAGAATGTAAACATGAAGGAGGACTACAAATTACTTAGTGGGCACCAGTGAATAAGAAGAATAATGGGATATATATGAAAGAAAGAGAAAACTCAGTAGTGGGACATGGAGGAGGAAGGATGCTGTCCCTTGAGAAACAGGGAAGGTTGATGTGTAGGAGACACTGTGACAGCTAGAGCTGTTGAATGCTTTTGTGCTGGGTCCTAAACAAGTCCCTAGAGCTTAGACAACAAGGCTGCCAGGCAGGAGCTGCAAAGGATTTGGGTCAGCATGATTTTGAGGGACCTCAGCATGCCAGCACAGTGGGGATTTCATGTAGTGCTCTTGGGGACTTTGCTGACTGCCAGCCTGTCTATGGGGGAAGCTATGTGGCCTCATCTGGAGACATAGACCTGCAGCCCTGTCCATACCCAGCGCTGCAGGATCGTTGAATTGACTGGGCTGTGGGCCTGGTGAAATGTTCCAAAGAACTGCTCCTGAATCATCTTAAACCTAGGAGATCCAACAGGTGAAGCTGAATAGCTGTTTGAGACTTTGCATCAGTGCACATTTGTCTACGAATGTAGCTGTTTTCATAGACATTGAGAAAAGTTTTAGCTGTGGCTCATTTTATAGCTGAGCTGGTTGTCCAGGAACTGGTTGCTTTGATTATGGGATATTTCTAGGGTGTGGTTTACATAAGTCACTTGTTTTATCTACTGCTTGATTTGATAATAACCTTTTGGAATAAGAAAATTAATGACTAGCAGCTAATATATGCTCACAGGATGAATGTTCTGACAAGTATTTTATAAGAAAATCTGCAGGCAGTGTATTGTTCTACTATAGTACCCTCACATCTTCTCTGTATCATTCATCTGTGATCCCCTTGTGGTTTCCTGGAGACAACCAGGCCATGAATTCCTTGGTATTTCTTACAGATGGGAATGCAGTGGTATACTAGGAAAGACAGAATTTGCAAGCTCTTGCAATGCACTGGGATCTGACATAGCACTGTTTTCCCACTCAATTTATTTTTATTCTGGCAAGATGGCAGAGGAGAAATAAAATGTTATAGGATGTTTGCAGGGGAGGTCATCTTGTACCATAATCTAATTGTAGAGCATGTTGTTTAACACAGCACATGCTGCTCTCTGGACTCCTTTCAGTGTTTGATCAAAGGGTAGAATCACTACTTGTCTTCTGTCTGAGATTTTGGAGTGTATCTCCAAATTATTGCAGAGAGAGTTTAAGAACAGAAATGTATGGATGCAAGAACAACAGGCCACTAAATCAACCACAATGTCAAATAACAAATAAGTGTTATAAGAATAATGGCAATTTTGAAACATTATTTCCTTCTTAATGGCTCTAGAACCATTTAAAGATTTTTTTTTTTTCAGTAGTCTGTTTATTGAAGCAAATGCATTAGAGGATCAGAACACTAATGCTGTCTGTTAAAGTCTATTCATGGTAAACAACATGGAATTAAAGCAATTTTCAGGAGGCGTGCCTTTTTGAGAATGCAATGGAGGTAGTACTTATTTCTACCTGATAGATGCTGATCAACATGCAGGAAATGTTTGGCAATTAGTGGGTGAGACCTGGAGAGCAATGCTGCACTTTTCTCAGTGAAGTTCAGATGAGAAATGTCTGCCAAGTCAATATGTTGGGTCTGACTTCAGAACTATACAGCCCTGGTTACTCCCACTGATGTTGGTCCATGTTGCCAGAGTTGAGAAGCTTTGAAAACTAAGCTCCAGGGCAGACAGGAGGCTAAGTCAGTGGGAGACTTCTTCCTCTTTATTAATGATTCATCTATCAATGAGCCTAATGTGTTGGCCTTGCTCTGGCAGGAGTTAGTGCTGCCTTTTCTTTATCCTAGATGTGTTTGGGGACTGGGCTCTGCTCTATGAAGACCTGTGCAGAGCTTTTACACTTACTTGAAAGCAAAGACCAAAGATTTTGGAACTTGACTGCATTATCAGCTGGTGGTATGAACAGAGTGTTTTGACTTTCACTTCTTGGCTTGTGTTATCATTTGCATTCATGAAAATAAGACCTTGTGGTGCATTGCCAAATAATCATATCTTTAGTGTCAGTGTCTGATGCATGTTAGTGACAGCCCAGCTCATGAAAGGCATGCAGCAGCGAGTGGCCACATTTCCCTCTGTATGCCTGTTCCCCCCTCCTTTCATTCTCTCTTTCAACTGTTGGGTTGAACACAGAGAAACTTAAACCTGCTGCTATATAACTGCAGCTCATCACTAATTCTCCTGGCTTGGAAATGCTTAACAAATATAATTAAACAGTATACACACTACTTTACTAACTGCTGGAGAAAGGCATCCAATCGATTGATGGTTTGACTCTTGATATTACAAAAGAGGAATTGGGGAATGAAGCTCGGAGAGATGTTTGAATTAATTGAATAATTCAGTTTAGCATTAACATGATGAAAGAACAGATCCCCTGTTGGGGATGAATCTATAATGCATACATGGATTTTTCTGCATGCCTTTTATCATTCAGAGCAACTGCAGTCAAGATGGTGATGTGGAAACAATTAAAATTTAAACAAAGGGAATTTTTTTAAAAAAGAAGTTTTTTGAGGAGGAAGGAAAATTGCAAATATTTCATAGGATTTACAGGAGAGAGTTTTTGCTCTTTCAAAGTGGTATAGCAGCAGAATTCAGAACATAAACATAACCAAGCTGTCTTTTCATGGGAGAGTGAGAGACTGCATTTCTTAACCATAAAAGAATGAAATTCTAAGCAGCAAGTGAGACATATTTGCAAAATGGATTTTATTTACATAAATTACATTGCTTATAACACTTCTCTAATTAAATTGTCACAGGTGGTACATCAGTTCAAAGTGAGTGGACAGCCAGCTTTGTGCAGATAGTCTTCTTCCCATCCTTGGCCCTGGATCTCCAGGAGGATACAGGTCCACTGTCTAGGACATGACTTCTGGAAAGCAATAATTAAATCCCACATAAGCTCTTCAGCCTGACTCTGGCCATTGTCTCTTTAAGATGGGAAATCAGTGAATCTGTCAACTGCTAGCAGAGGGTGGTGCCTTCCAAGCATCTGTATATTGGGATCTGACAGTCTGTGTTTGGGAGTTTTCTTAACATAGCCACCAAATAAAAATGTCAGCATTGAATCTGGATGGCAAGCCCTGTTTTTCCTTCTTCTATATACAAAGCATATTCCTTTGGAGTATGACCCACAACTTGTCTTTGAGAGGAAACCCAGAAACAGATCCTAACTCTGCAAGATCTTCTTGCTTTTTAATAGAAAAGGACAGTGCAAATTTTCTTTCTAGAGCAAACTTATGAATAGTCAAGAGGGCACATATATACCAGATTGATTCTGTGACAAAAAATGATCATGGTGTGAATGCACTCAAGAATCAGATCTTATGACAATGTTTTTAGTGTTTTCTGACATTGTTTGTTTGATAGTGGAGCTGAGGAGGAGAGGGAAATTCGAGCCCATAAAAAAGTATCTATCTTTTGAATATATGGTACACAAATTGTGCAGAAAAATTGCAACGCCATGATTTGTCTTCTTTCTCTACCTGCCTCCCTCTCCCAAAGAGTCCTAAGAGCTTTCTATTTGGAAATAGTGGTGCACTTTGATTTTTGACGCTTGTTAACAAAATATCTCCAAATATCTGATTGGCGTTATTTAATGTGGCTTTGCTGAACCAGCTGACAGAATTCCCCTACAAGTTCCAAGTTCAGTCCCATGATGCCCCAGCTAATGGCACAGTGCCTTGGGAGAAGTAGTTGTGGATGTATCTTGCCCCTCTTCTTCCCTGGGCTGAGCCCCTTGCTGACCACAGCTCCAAGGGATTCCCAAACCACATCCTGAGACTCTATCGCTTTTGAAAAACTTCAGAGGAGATGGAACAGGAGGTCTTTTCATCCTGTCTATGGCTGTTGGATCTGGGAACTGACTTTAAAGGTGGAGCAAGGCAGCTGCCCGGAAGGGCTTAATTTGGACTCTGCAACATCTCACCTGGTAACTTCACCTCCACTTGCAGAACAACCATCCTGCAAAGCTGCTGGGGAGCATCTCCCATGGCATGTCAGAGCACCTGAACCCAGAGCCACTGGAGAAGGACCTGGCACAACTGCTGCAGTAGGTGTTAACAGAGCAAAGAGCAAAACTGGCAGGGCAGAGGGTGTTCCTCCCAGTGACAGTTACAGCTCAATCCCAGTGGATTGTACGTGCTGGCACAAAGGGTGAGCATCAAAAGCCAGTCAGATTACTTTGCTGATGTCATGCTTTTATTGCTTAGCTGCTGCAGAGAACAAGAGAAAGCTATCAGCCTCTGTAACCTCTGTGGCACCTCTGCTGTACCAGCAGGATTGATTTAAGGTGCTGTCTGTTGACAGATTAGCCATCTTTCCCTGGTTGCTGGGGCCTTGAGAGGTTTCAGAAATCACAAAGTCATTTGTAAGCCTAACAAAATGAGAGCTCCAAGTGCAGAAATACAGAGCATCTGCAAAATGCATGGCTTTTAAAACCAAGCTGATAAAGCTCAGCCTGCCCTCCTTTGGTCCTGACATTCTGGGTGTGAATTTGGCTCCAGTTTGCAGGTCCCTTCTTCTCTTTGTCGGCAATTGTGGCAAACTCAAAAGCTGTTGTTAAATTAGTCAAATGCGCTATGTACCTAAATCAAGCAGTAACCAGGTCTCTTCGGATGCAGTCCTGCTGCAAAGTGTTTGAGTTATGTGCTCCAGAGCAATGCAAAAGCCTCATACAGGCTTGCTTCCACAAACATTGCTTAATGTCAGCACTAATTTATACTTCAATTCTCCACGTTGGGCAGTGTTCAGAGAAATAAAGCGCTCTGCAATTAAGTATTAGAGATGCTTCCAGACTGCAGCTCCAGGAGCTGTAGTTGCATGCTGGATGGAGAACAGATGTTCTTCTGACTCAGCCTTTGGACTAGTTGCATTGTGGCATTTGTAATTCATGGTCCAAAGAAGTAATGTGGTTTGGAATTATGCTATGAAAAATTGGGGCCCCCAGAATTCAGCAGCAAGCCAGGAGTTGTGGTGGTACCTCTTTATTACCCAAAGCTAATTCCTGGTACATGCTCCCGTACAGCCACAACTTGGGCCCTAAACAGTGGTTTTTTACATGGAAAAAAATTCCTCATGCGCACATATAGTAAGCATGTATTCGTTATTCACACCAAAAATGCATATGTATCTCTGACTTGTGCTATTGGTATATATTGCTTTGTTTCTTGATACCAAAATAGTCATCAGCAAATTAGATAACGTTCCTATTATTTATATTGTTTTTATAAATGATCTGGATGCAGGAATAGAATGTACATAAAGTAAGTTTGCAAATGATACTAAACTAGGAGGAGCCGTGGACACCCTTGAGGGCAGAGAGGCCTTACAGAGCATCTAGATAGACTAGAGAGCTAGGCAATCACCAACCATATGAAATTTAACAAGAGCAAGTGCCAGATTCTGCACCTGGGACAGGTGCAGGTAAAAATTGGGGATGAGAGGCTGGAGAGCAGCCCCCACGGAAAGAGATCTGGGGGTTTGGGTTGATGCCATAGGAGTTAGCAGTGTGCCCTGGCAGCAAAAACAGTCAACCGTGTCCTGGGGTGCATCAAGCACAGCGTAGCTAGCTAGTTGGGGGACGTGATTGTTCCACTCTACACTGCACTCGTGCAGCCTCACCTCAAGCACTGTGCATGGTTTTGGGTACCTCATTATAAGGAGGACATCAGACTATTAGAGTGTGTCCAGAGGAAGGTGACCAAGATGGTAAAAGGTCTCCAGGGCAAGACTTATGAAGGGCAGCTGAGGTCACTTGGCTTATTCAGCTTGGAGAAGGCTGAGGGGTGACCTCATCACAGTCTACAATTTCCTCAAGGGAAGTGGTGGAGGGGGAGGTACTGATCTTCTCTCTCTGGTGACTAGCTATAGGACACATGGAAACGGAATGAAGCTGCATCAGGGGAATTTCAGATTGGATGTTAAGGAAAAGGTTCTTCACTGAGAGAATGGTTGATCACTGAACAGACTTCCCAGGGAGATAGTCATGGCACCAATCCTGTCAGAGTTCAAGGAGTGTCTGGACGATGCTCTTAGTCATATGATTTAGTGTTAGGTAGTCCTGTGAGGAGCAGGGAGTTGCACCTGATGATCCTTATGGGTTCCTTCCAAGTTGAGATATTCCTTGATTCTATGATTCTATCTAGGGGTTAAGGTTTATTGAGAGGAAGATGGTCTCAGTCTGACTGTTAAACAAAGGACTGTAGAAAACTTGCAGACTCTGTATTCAGAGCCTTTTGGGGTCATTGGTCAGAGCAAGTTATTGTAAGATGCTCTTTTCAGGATGCCCCCCTGGCTTAGATTAGATGTTTAATCTCTAGACAGCTGCAATTTGCTGAGGTGAAGGCTACTCTTGGCTAGCATTATTACAAACATAAAGAGGCAGATCAACACTACAAATTCCCCCAGAAACCATCTATTTAATTCCCTGAAGTTCCCCTGTTGCTATTCACTAGACAAGCCAACATTTCTCTATTTTGAAGGACAGTTGCAATTTGGGTATCATTGTTAAGTAGGTACTTGCAATGAAATAAAAGCAGCAGCAAGAGCTCAAGTCGCTGTCTGTTTCACTGCATCTCTTTGGATTAGACTTTGCAAATAGCTGAGTAATGTATCTACCAGGCTGTGTCCTGCTCAAAGTGGGTATTTATTACGATGATTTCTGTTCCATCAAAACATGAAAAATGAAGCTCAAGGCTCTTTTGGCATGGTGTGCTGTAGACAAAGTCAGCTCATCTGGTAAAATGAAGTGGAAATATGACTCATGAAACGTGCAAACTCCATGGTTTCCAGAGACAGCCTCCCAGAAATACACATATGGGAGGGCTCAAGGCAAGATGGATAGATAGAATGAAGAGTTTTGCATGTGGAGGTATGCAGAGATATACAGTGAGTTTAGCATCTCTACCAAAGATCATTCTCATCTGCTTCTTCATTCAGGCTGGAATTATAAGGTAATGAACAAGCTGCTGTCTCAGTTTGTAGAACAGTGGATGCCTGATGCTGTAGAGAACTATGTATTGACCAATTTTCAATATGTGTTGGGTAGGGTTTTTTGGTTGTTTTTTCTTTTTTTTCTTTTTTTTTTTTTTTTTAAGAAGCAGGCAAGATGCAGATTATCTCCATATAGATGTACATGTTTTCTTAAAACCATTGAGGCAACAGTTGCCTAGGACCAATGTATGTGTCCTGACTCTAGTCAGGCCATCTGGAACAGCTACTTAGAGCATGCAGGAAAGACTCAAAGAAACAAGAGTTTGCAGGCCCTCCCCTCAAGATTGTTCTCCTTGTGGAGGAGGTAGGGAGAGCTCTCCTGTTAGCAGCAGTTACTATGAGCAAGAGGAATATAGAAGACCTATCTTCCAAAATCAACCACCCCAGATGTTTCCTTGCTAGTCTGAAGCACACAATTTTAGAAATCAGTGTGTTATCCAAATCTGTTTGTTCCATCCTCCTAATCTTACTTGGATAAATGGATTAGCTAGATTATATTTTTTGAGGTACTAAACTGTGCTAAAAATTTAGTAGGTAATTATCACCTTATCAGATCTGCCTGTTTGCTAGAATATTTTTGTAGACTCTTAATAACATTACAGTCATCACAACACAGTAGAAAAGGTTTCACTGAGTTATCTCTAATGACCATTTGTTGAGACACTCTGGAAAATTTTACAGTATGAATTTGGGACCAGTATTTCAAAGAGAGTGCAAGACTTGTCTCTTTGCCTTCGCTGAACAAGCCGGGAATTACTTCACTGCCTCAGACACCTTGCAGATATTTCATCACTGCAGAGCTCTGAACAGAAATCATCTGGTCAACAGGAAGGGGAGAGAATTCAGTTTATTGCAGGAATTAACTGGGCCAGCAAAACTTGTGCAAGACTTAACTGCCAAATGAGGGAAGCCACATTTTTATCATTGTGTGGAATGGAAGGCAGCAGTGGTAGAGTTAGAATTTATTAAGTCTTTCTGGGGATGGATTTTAATAATACCTGGTAAAATTACAGTATTAACTACTATACTGTATCATCTGAGAGCACAGAGACAAGATTTATTTTCCCACTAATTTCTTTGCACACTGCCATGTGACCTCTGCTTACCAGTGCTGGTTAGTTGCTTCAAACATGCTTCCAACTACATATAGAAGAGGAAGAGAGAGACAGAGAAGTGGGCAAAACTAGCAAAAACGCAGTCTGATATATCCACATATGACCTATTGCACAGGTGTCAGTGTTGTTTCTCCAGAAGGGATGGGAAATTTTCCTTGTGATTTTGCTCTATTTGAAGAGTTTCTATTAAAAAAAAAAATCCCAGTTCAGAGAAGTAACTCTGACTTCAGAGAAGACTACCTAACAGATGTGATGTGGCAAGAAGATGAATGGGTCAGAAGATGGGAGCAGATCATAGAGAATCACATTAGGATTTTTTTTTTAGGGGTAAGTTTTAAGTCTTTGGGTCAAGACCTGGATCAGTTCTTTATCCAGGGACAGGCACAGCTATGGCCAAACTGGAGATGGATACACCTGCAGTATAGCTCAAGTAGGAACTAAAAAGCCAAGCCATTGAAGCTGATTTAATGGAGTCCCTGGGCCCATGGGCAGGGCTGTGGCTGGAGGCACAGGTGAGGCTGATCATGGCCATTAAAACCTGTTAGTGCCCCCCTGTTTCATCTAACATTAACAGACAAACTGTGATCTGCAAATGGACAAAGAATCAGAGACACTTCCTGTTCTGCCTACCTGCTGGATAGATGCAGATGAATTTCACTGCCTCTTTTACTCCTAATTCACCCACCCAAATTGGATGATGAAAACTTCTGAAATCAGTCCTACAAGAATTAAGGTAACATAATGGTTACCTCTGTGAAATGCTGCTTCCATTAAAACTGATAATGAGAAACTTTTGACTTTATGACTGGACTGATCATATCTTCAAAGGTGGGAGAGAGGATGGGGGCTGAGGAGGAGTCAGAAATAGGAGGCAATATAAAGTTTTCACACAAAAACTTTACATAATTCTCTCAGGTAGAAATATCCCTACGCTTAGCCAAAACTTTCCCGTTGGGTTCTGGGTTTTAATCAAATACAGAAGTAGCATTTTGGAGCAATGGAATGTTTTTCTTAGGATGCAAACATTGAATTGACTGGTGCAATAGACAACTGTCTTGAGAAAGGTTGGAATCTCCTTCAGGTTGCCTCATGGTGACCTGTTGACACCCTGCCCCTTGACAAATATTGGCAGCATAGACAGACTGCTGACACCCTGCCCCCTGAATGACATGGGCAATTGTAGTGGGTTGACCTTGGCTGTCTGCCAGGCTCTATCACTTCCCCTCCTCAACTGCACAGGGGGAGAAAAATACAATGAAAGGCTTGTGGGTCGAGATACGGACAGGGACATCCCTCAGCAATTATTGTCACTGGCAAAACAGACTTGACTTGGGGAAATTAATTTAAATTATTGTCAATCTAAATCAGAGCAGGACAATGAGAAATAAGAACAAATCTAAAACAACCTTCCCCCCATCCCTCCCTCCTTCCCGGGCTCAACTTCACTCCCAACTTCTCTATATCCTCCCCCTGAACAGTGCAAGGGGACGGGGAATAGGCATTGCAGTCAGTTCATCACATGTTGCCTCTGCTGCTCCTTCTTCCTCAGCCTCTTCCCCGGCTCCAGCGTGGGGTCCCTCCCACGGGAGACAGACCCTCACAAACTTCTCCAATGTGGGTTCTTCCCACAGGGTGCAGTTCTTCAAGAACTGCTCAAGCATGGGTCCTTTCCATGGGGTACAGTCCTTCAGGAATGGACTGCTCCAGTGCGGGTCCCCTGCTGGGCCATAGGTCCTGCCAGAAAACCTGCTCCTGGGTGGGCTCCTCTCTACAGGCTGCAGCTCCTGCTAGGAATATGCTCCAGTGTGGGCTCTCCACGAGGTCACAGCCTCCTGCAGGGCACATCCACCTGCTCCAGCGTGGTATCCTCCATGGGCTGCAGGGTGGCTACCTGCTCCACCATGGACCTCCATGGGTTGCAAGGGGACAACCTGCATCACCATGGACTTCGCTATGGGCTGCAGGGGAATCTCTGCTCTGGCATCTGGAGCGCCTCCTCCCCCTCCTTCTTCACTGACCTCGGTGTCTGCATAATTGTCTCTCTCACATATTTTCTCTCCTCTCTCCCAGCTCCTGTTGCGCAGCAGTTTTTAGCCCTTTTAAAATATGTTATCACAGAGATGCTACTGTCTCTGATTGGCTCAGCCTTGGCCAGTGGCAGATCTGTCTGGAGCTGGCTGGAAGTGGCTCTGTTGGATGTGGGGGCAGCTTCTGACATATTATAGAAGTCACCCCTGCAGCCTCCCCACTACCAAAGCCTTGTCATGTAAACCCAATACAGCAGTGTAGGCAGGATGCTGCCCACATTATTCATGTAAGGTATGATTCTCTCAAATCACACTACCATTGGAGGAGCCAAGGGGTGGCTCTTACCCTCAGTGCTTCTCAGCGGAATGTCCAGGTATGAAGACAACCCATACTGAATGTGAAGCATGACCTAAAAGGTACCTGACCATAGGAAGAGTACCACAGGAAGAGACCATAGGCTCTTGCACTCACTCAGAAGATATTTGCACAAGTGGCTGTTGCTGCTACATGACTTAGACACCAAAAGTTCCTCTCAGTCCACTGGAGCCATGGCATCACTTACGATCCTATGTTTGCTACTGGTGATTGGGTGAGTCATCGTATGGGCTCATCTTTCCTACTGCTTCAGTGAAGCTTTGTTTTGTAGCATGTTGTCAGACTCCACTACTGTTCAGCCCACACCTGTGCCTTCACCCACTGTGCTATTTCTCTTGCGAGGGAAAATGGAAGCTGCTTTTTTCTTATGCACTGACCTCCCATGGATATTGAGCAGAAGAAATGTGAGCTTCAATGTTCTGGAAGCTGAGCTGAAAATATCATGGCATCAGGTTTTCTTGAGAGATTTCCAGCATGTCTTGTTTTGGACTAGCTGGACATATGGCATGAACAGACTTTCCTGTGTTTTTTTCAGTAGTGTTTTTCCACTGCCATTCACTGATAAAACCAGCAAGGGCAGAGGAGTTTGAAAATAATTAAGGCAACAAATAAATATCATCTGTGCTTCTTCAGAGCTTAAAAGTTTGCCTTTGGCTCAGCAGAAGTTTTGAGGAAAGTTTCAAGCTAGAATTAGTGCTTTACATGGTGTTGTAGGGTTTTTTTTACGTGTTGAACCAGGATTTTTTATTTCTGCCTCTGTTTACTTCTCGTACTAGTGTTTGCCAGCCTTTACAAGTATCTGGTTGAGTAAAGACTGATGCGGCGTTCTTTGGAGCTGGGAAAGTGAATTTCAGAGTGCAAAGAACCTGGAGTTGGCCAGTGATGGAATGTCACCGGCAAGAAACGGAGCATGAGGGAAGATGGAGCCACTCGAACCTTCTGTGTCCTGAACACAGATGTACCTCAGAGCATGTTTATTCCTTTTTCTCCTGTCCATTACACCTGTTCTGAGGGTTTGTGTGTGGCTCCCAGCCTCCACCTATTTGGTGCTGGGTCCTTTCTCTGACATTTACGACAGAATAGTGTGGCCACTCCAGATGCTGCTTTGAAACAGTCTGAGCCATTTTTCTGGTGAGGGACACTTGATAGCACCATCCTAACTCAGAGCGATTTGTCACAAGAGTAAGGCCTTGCAGACTGAAACCCCAATCCTGCAAGTCCCTCCTTGAGGTATGTGTCTGACAATTCATATTTACAATGAAGGAGCTAGCCCCTTGATACAAGTCTTTTCAGTCCAGTTGTCTTCAGCCCTTCCCATCTTAAAATCACTAGCAGTAACCAACTTCCCATGGATCACTGTAAACAGAGAGGAAGCACTCCTCCTCATAGTTCCCACCCAAAACATCCAGCTCTCTAGACCCTGCACATATGTACCCCCAAATATACATCTGCTATACCAGATCTCTCATGGAAATTACATAGGTGAAAACATGTTCCAAGGAACCACATGAATGTGCAAAAGACAAGTGGGGATTTCTAGCTCAGATGCTATAACTCCCCAGCTCGAGGCAGATAACTTATGGCACATTTATACACCCCATCTCAAGCTTGATTCCCTTTGCCTTTTGCAGGCAAGAAATCCCATCTTATTCATCTACTCTTGCCCAACAAGCTTAAGACCTTCTCTTTTGCTATCACATCCTTGGCTCCTCAGTAAAGAGCCATTTTCACCCATCAAATTCTCTGGCTAGTGCAACAGAGGTAAACTTGCAGCAGGTCTTTGAAGTCTGACCTTAGCCTGATCCTCTTCTCACCCAAATGTCTCAGTTTCTGCTGAACTTCTCTGCCAAAATAGTCACAGCTCTCCACACAGGTGGCAGAAAGAATTCACCTGTGTTGTGGTTTAAGCTCAGCCGGTAACAAAGCTCCACGCAGCCACTCGCTTGCTCATTCCCACCCCCTGGCCATGGTGGGATGAAGAGAAAATATAAAGGCAGGCTTGTGGGTCAAGACAAGGACTGGGAGGGATCACTCACCACTTATGGTCATGGGCAAAAGACAGGCTTAACTTGGGGAAGAAATAAAATCAATTTAATTTACCACCAATCAAATTGAAACAAGGATAATGAGAAGTAAAACCAAACCTTAGAACACCTTCCCCCCACCCCTGCCTCCTTCCCGGCTCAACCCCACTCCCGGTTCTCTCCACCTCCTCCCCCCGGCGGCGCAGGGGAACAGGGGATGGGTGTTGGGGTCAGTTCATCACACCTTGTCTCTGCCGCTCCTTCCTCCTCAGGGGGAGGACTCCTCACCCCTCCCCTGCTCCACCGTGGGGTCCCTCCCATGGGAGACAGTCCTTCACGAACTTCTTTCTCCAAGGTGAGTCCTTTTCACGGGCTGCAGTTCCTCACAAACTTCCCAGGCGTGGGTCCTTTCCGCCGGTGGATCTTCAGTCACAGACTGAAGCACAGACTGCTCCAGCGTGGGCTTTCCCCTGGAGTCACGGCCATCTTTGAGGGCATCTGACTGTTCCAGCGTGGGTTTCTCCACAGGCTGCAGGTGGGCATCTGCTCCCCCGCTCCCCTCCATGGGCTGTGGGGGGACAGCCTGCTGTCTCACCACGGGCTGCAGGGGCATCCCCTTCTCCAGCACCCCTCCTCCCCTCCTTCTGCACTGACCTCAGTATCTGCAGCGGGGTTCCTCTCACATTCCAATCCCCCTACTCACTACCGGTTCCCCTTCTTAAATCTGTTCTCCCAGAGGCACTACCACCATCACTGATGGGCTCAGCCTGGGCCAGAGGCAGGTCCGACTTGGAGCTGGGGAAGCTTCTAGCAGCTTCTCACAGGAACCACCCCTGTGTCTGTCCGCCCCCCCCCCCCCCCCCCCAACCCATAAGTACCTGATAATGTTTACTGGTGACAGTACATTTGCCCATGGCCTTTGGGGATCCTTGGCTAGTTGCCAAGTGCTTGTACCACTCTAGGCCAAGTGAGGAATAAGAGGAGGTGTAAAAGAAAGTAGCCTAACTTTGTAGCTGGGCTGTCTTTATTTGCTTCGAGTTTTATTTAAAGTTACCAGAAAGCTGCTAAGAATCTGTGTTTTCAAGGGGAACAATCATATCCCCTAGTCCCTTCTGTGCAAGAAAAAATTATGTGCCCACTGGCTTTCTGCTTCTCCCCCGTCCCCCCCCATTGTTTGTTTCTTAGCAAACCTTCAAAACCTTAGCAAACCTATATTAATTTTTAAACAATAACAACAACAACAACAAAAACATTAAGTGCAGCTCCCCTTCACACTTTCACTCTTTGAAGCTATTTGAATATCTGTTTGTTGGGAGAGTTAGGAGGAAAGACATAGAGCTGGATCATTTAGACATTCTCCTCACACCAGAAAGAAGGTGTAAACTTTATACCTATGTTCCAGGAACAAAATTACATATTAATAATCTTTATGTCCTGTTATTTGATTTCTCATTTGTTTAGAGAGACATATCTATGGACTTAGCTGTAATTCTCCTGAGAGATTTTAACATTCTGGTCCTACATATGATTCCCTGCATTAATCTTGGGAGTTGATCAAATAACCACCCACTGAAGGCTTTTTGTATTCATTGAGTGTTCAGGAGCTGGAATATTTCTCTTCCAGGACACTTGATGTAATTGGAGCACAAGGAGGAGTGCAATGGATGGGAAAGCAAGGGGCATTTCCATTTCTTGTCATGGGAATTCAGCACATCTCTAAGAGGAAGGAGGAGGCAGCTTCAGACAAATACCACAGATTATCTACCACTCTCTTTTATTTGTTCTTAATTATTGCTTGTTAATTATTATTAGACCTTGCCCAAGTACGTAGAAGAGAAACCAGGAACCTGGTGGGAACCTTTGTCGATGCCTGGTCAGAATATAAAAGCTAGCTGGGGCTGACTGGCAGAGGAAGAGACTTGCTGTAAATTCCTGATCAGATGACTCCCTCTGCAGCCAGGCAAATGGGAGCTAGGTGCCAGGGGAAGCAGAGCCCAGCCACTGTTGAGGAAACCCATTCATGTTGTGCGGTTATAAGTCCCTCCTCTTGCAGGAGCAGTCTTTAAGTTTGGTTGTACAGTCTGGGAGAAAAGAGGTGTTCAGCAGTGAAGGGGTGACACGTTTCTGCCTCAGCCTCTGTCACACAGCTTGGGATGGCATCAGTATTGATGTGACTTCCATACTGCTACCTTGGGTCAGGCATGGTTCCAGCAAAGTCAGTTTGAACAAGGCCAAACCAGCCATTTTTTTCTGTGTATGATGTCAAGCAAAGCCTTTTTGGGCTTGGAGCTGCACCTTCAGATATCCTGGCCCCAAAGAACTTGCAGTCTTGCTTGCAGTCTTGCAGTGAGGGCAAGGTTGCACAAGGCAATAAGATGACCTAGCTGATGTTCAGAGGAGTTTTGTGACAGTGATCAGGATGCAGGTAGCCTGAGTTTCAAGCTGTTGCCATAAGCATTAGATTGTACTTCTCTTCCTGTGGTCAGGTACTTTTTAGGTCATGCTTCATCATTCAGTATGGGTTGTCTTCATACCTGGACATGCAGCTGAGAAGCACTGAGGCGACAAACTGTGGGTCCTCTGTCAGCTACTTCACTTTATGGTGGCAGGAAAAGGGGCTGATTTCACAGTATAAATTTGAACTACCCAGCATGGATCCAAGTGGGGGCAAGTGCTATCAACAAATAATGCCCATTGCAAATACCTGAATCTGCATACCCATTTCCCTAAGTGCTTTTCTGCCTGTTTCCTAATAGCTAGCCCCTAAAGTCACATTTCAGGAATTCTGTTACAGGTGAATCACTTGTCTTTACAGGCAGTGTCAAAACCTCCTCCCTTCTTCAGTTTTGGCCAGTTAAGTCTCTTCTGTCCATGACTGCAATTAAGTAGAACTGACTTAATGCTTGCCTCTCTACCCCATGCACGTGGAAAACCTTTCTTGTATGAGGAAGACACCACGCATATCTGCTCTGAGCCTTGAGCAATGTGGTCCTGAAGTGACTTAGAGAGCTCTGCCTTGCAAGAGTGTGTGGTGAAACAGACATTTGAGGGGTTATTGTCTCTTTCTTCTTCCTCCTGTCTGCTAAGTTAAGCTTGCCAAGTGATCTCTCAGCCCTGAGGGGTGCTCTCACATGCTTCAGGGTCCTTTGCACTTTGTGTGTTCAAAAAGGAAGACAAAGGCCAAGAGGTCTGCCACAGAGGAATTCTACTTCCATTTGCCTTTCTTTGGGTTGAATGTGGCATCTGCTGGTCCATTAGGAACCTTTCTGTAGACTTGGCTGTGCATTGGATCAGTTGGTGATTTCTGGCTGAGGAAACACTTTCAGCATGTGCTTTGCACTTAAGTCATTTTCACGGGGTGTAGGAACTTGGAAGAAGTTTTTTAGGATGGAATTTCAGCATTTGCTTATGCTTCTAAAAAATTCATGCAATAAAAAAGCCTTTCTCTTTGGCATTGGCTTTACATTAAAACATAACACAGCACTGTGATTCATATGCCCATACCCTTCTCTCATGTGCATGGAAGCACACTACCAAGCTGTGCAGCAGCACATTTTTTGTAAATTCACAGCTGCCTGACTTTTTCTTCTGAAACTATTTTTTCCTCCATCATTTGCTTCCAGAATGGCTGCTGCAGTTGTGCCGCCACAGAACACACTTAGAGATGTATCAAGCCATAGGTCTGTTTTCTTTGTTTATAATATTTCCCCTGGACAGAGCTTAATGAAAAGAAATGGGTTAATAAGATTTTTATATACATCTCTTTATGGAGGGGCATCCCTGTTTGTCCCTGTATCAGGTCTCTCAAGGAGCAGGCTCCTAATGTTTGAATTAATTTATTGCTATGAGTGTGCAGCCTGACTTCACTCTTTTTAAAGCACGCCACAGAACCTGAGGATCCTTATGTCCCTTTTGGGCAGTGGGTGGCATTTACCAAGTTAATCATCCTGATAAGAATGAGCAAAGGGAACACTTCACTCTGGTGGCATTTTATTTTAAATGTGCATTTTATCACATAATGAACTGGGTTTAATATGGAATAAATTATTACTCATCTTCAATAGCACTGTAGTCAGCCAGAGGGCATGAACCTTGGATCCTCTCACCATTGTTTGTGGAGTGGATAACAACAGACATTGTTCTTGTAATTGTTAACAAATGATAAGAGCTTCTTAAGAGGGGAAGAACTCAAAATCTCTGTGGCAACGTTATTGCCTATACTTTATAGTGGCTACTTTTTGTATACAAGCTATAGTCTCCCTGGGACTCAAGGTATTACTAAATGTGTTGATTGTCTTCTCTTTTGCTTCCTCTGGCATCTCTCCAAATACGTGTCTTTCATCTGTGCACTTAGCTGAAAGACAGTTGGCTAAGGCTGTGCTTCTTCACACTTCCTCCTCTTAGCTAAGGTGATCTCAGTATGTTGTACTTTCTCTCACTGGAGTGACTTGGGTATGATCAGCATGTAAGACACCCAGACGATGCATTTCCAATTCTTAGCAATGTCATTACTGTTGAGATGGATTGGCCCGATGAGCATGAAACCTGCAGTGTGAAACCTCTAATCCCAATTATGTCAAAGAAAAGGTAAAGAGCTGTAAATAAATCTCGGATTTCCATCACAGACTACTTTGCTCTAAAGATGGAAACATCTTAGAGTCTGGGCTAAATACTCTGTGGTGCTGAGCACTTCTTTCCTTACTACCCCCTGCAGTCCTGTTCAGCTTTTGTGTTTGGAAAAATTTCCACTCTGCATGAAAGATCCTAATGCAAATTGTCTGCACCTCTGCTCTTACACTTCAATACATGCAGGATGGTCAAACTGGAGAATAAGGATGCCCTAGGACACAAGATGAGGACTGCAGTTCTAGATGCTCACCTTGTTCTTTTATAGGCTTCTAAGTAGGTATGTTGGCATGGCATTGTCTCAGGCCCCAGTCCCAAATTATTTAAGCTCTGTGATTGAGAAGTGGGACACTAGCTGTGTTGCTCCTCATAACTAAATAAGCTCATTTAGATCTGCCATGGTGGGCACTATTCAACATCATGTAGCCATTCACTTTAATAGAGTCAGGGAGTTTAAACATCTTTCTGGATCAGTGTGTAATTCTCCTGTGCTTCAGTATCCCATTGGTAATCTGCAGACATAGAATGTCAATGAGCCTTGTATATAATAAATGCTGAACAAATACTGCAAACATATTAGAGACTGTCATGGTTTAAGCCCAGACAGCATCAAAGCACCACGAAGCCGCTCACTCACTCCTCCCCTCCCTGGTGGTATGAGAAGGAGAAAATATAAAGAAATGCTCATGGGTTGAGACAAGGACAGGGAGGGATCACTCACCACTTATGGTCACGGGCAAAAGACAGGGTCAACTTGGGGAAAAAACCAAAATCAATTTAATTTACTACCAATCAAATAAAAGAAGACTAATGAGAAGTAAAATAAAATCTTAAAAACACCTTCCCCCCACCCCTCCCTTCTTCCCAGGCTCAAATCCACTCCCAATTTTCCCACCCCCCTTGCCCCCAGCAAGGGGGACGGGGAATGGGGGTTGTGGTCAGTTTGTCACACCTTGTCTGTGCTGCTCCTTCCTTCACAGCATACTCCTTGAGAAGCTGGTGTCTCATGGCGTGGACAAGTGTACTCTTCGCTGCGTGAAAAACTGGCTGGCTGGATGAGCCCAGAGGGTTGTGGTGAATGGGGTGAAATCCAGTTGGCAGTGGGTCACAAGTGGTGTTCCCCAGGGCTCGGTGTTGGGCCCCGTTCTGTTTAATATCTTTATCAATGATTTGGATGAGGGGATCGAGTGCACCCTCAGCAAGTTTGCAGATGACACCAGGTTGGGAGGCAGGGTCGATCTGCTTGAGGGTAGGAAGGCTCTACAGAGGGATCTGGACAGGCTGGATCAATGGGCTGAGGTCAATTGTATGAAGTTCAACAACGCCAAGTGCCAGGTCCTGCACTTGGGTCACAGCAGCCCCATGCAGCGCTACAGGCTTGGGGAAGGTGGCTGGAAAGCTGCCTGGCAGAGAAAGACCTGGGGGTGCTGGTTGACAGCCGGCTGAATATGAGCCAGCAGTGTGCCCAGGGGGCCAAGAAGGCCAACGGCATCCTGGCCTGTATCAGAAATAGCGTGACCAGCAGGAGCAGGGAGGTGATTGTTCCCCTGTACTTGGCACTGGTGAGGCCGCACCTCGAGTACTGTGTTCAGTTTTGGGCCCCTCACTAAAGGAAAGACATCGAGGTGCTGAAGCGTGTCCAGAGAAGGGCAACCAAGTTGGTGAGGGGCCTGGAGCACAAGTCTTAAGAGGAGCGGCTGAGGGAGCTGGGGCTGTTTAGCCTGGAGAAAAGGAGGCTGAGGGGAGACCTTCTTGCTCTCTACAACTACCTGAAAGGAGGTTGTAGTGAGGTGGGTGCTGGTCTCTTCTGTCAGGTGGCTGGAGATAGGATGAGAGGAGATGGCCTCACGTTGCGGCAAGGGAGATTTAGGTTAGATATTAGGAAAAATTTCTTTACGGAGAGGGTTGTCAGGCATTGGAACAGGCTGCCCAGGGAAGTGGTGGTGTCACCATCCCTGGAGGTATTCAAAAAGCGCGTAGATGGGGTACTCCAGAACATGGTTTAGTGGGCATGGATGATGGCTGGACTCAATGATCTTGAAGATCTTTTCCAACCTAAATGATTCTATGATTCTGTTCCTCCTCAGGGGGAGGACTCCTCACTCTTCCCCTGCTCCAGTGTGGGGTCCCTTCCACAGGAGACAGTCCTTCACAAACTACTCCTGCAGCCCTTCAGTCACAGACTGTTCCAGTGCGGGCTTTCCCATGGAGTCACAGCCATCTTTGGGGGCATCTGCTCCCCTGCTCACCCCTGTGGGCTGTGGGGGGACAGCCTGCCATCTCACCATGGGCTGCAGGTGCATCCCCTCCTCTGGCGCACCTCCTCCCCTCCTTCTGCACTGACCTCGGTATCTGCCTAGGGGTTTCTCTCCCATTATACTTCCCTCTCCAATACAGTTTTCCCTTCTTAAATCTGTTCTCCCAGAGGTGCTACCACCATCACTGATGGGCTTGGCCTGGGCCAGAGGCAGATCCGACTTGGAGCCAGGGAAGCTTCTAGCAGCTTCTCACAGGAGCCACCTCTGCAGCCCCCTCCCCCACTACCAAAACCCCACCATACAAACCCAAAAGAGACACATAGAGGAGAGGGTGTCTTACAGAAGATAAACCATTGATCAAGTCTTTGCTGTTTTGATCCCTATAGCAATCCTAGTGTTGGCTAATCATAGATTAAGTATCAATTTACCATTTATTGCTCCATTAGAAAAATCAATAGGACTGTTGTAATGTTCCTTTCTTTCTTGCTGAGGTCATATGATTTTTGAGGAAAGGATTGTCTCTACCTATATGTCTGATTCACAGTGTAATAGGTCACTAGGCTCTAATACAGGGAAGCAAGGTAACAGAATGGAGACAAGCCATGTGAATGAGAGAGCATATTATTAACGTGCTTTTGGTTTGAAGGACTATGAAGAAAATACATTAACCACTGGAGAGGGAGGGGTAATAGGAAATTCACTGGCTTTTTCAAAACGACACAGCAAGCGCTTAGAGTTTGCCCAGTCCATTAAAGGACCATGATTGACTTTAAGTGAAACTCCTCCAGCTACCTGTTCCACGTAGAAGGGAAATTTGATTTAAAACTGTTCTGTTATTTCACCTTTGTACTAACACTGGTACTAAAGGAAACATAGCCTGGATTTCCAAAGGTCTTCAGATGTTTAAATACATAAGCAGACATCTGTGAAGATTTGAAAAATTGCTGAAAATCCCACTAGGAGATTGGCTGTGAGTAGGCATGTCTGAATTCCTGGATAAAACTGTTTGTGTGCATGTTGCTAATATAACTGTTTCTCCCATGTTGTCAGTGCATTTTCCTCTCATCAGGGCATGAGACTTCTGCAGTATCAGGCAAGAAAGCAACAATTTTTTAAGTGAGAAAATACTACCAGTGAATTTTGTTGTCTTTGTGAGGAAGAATGAAAAGCGGGAAAGGTAAAACCAAGTACTCACAAATAAGGTTAGAGAATAGAGAACTTAATACTTTTTCATTCTTATTACATGAACCTTAGCCTTGTCTTCAGCAGGTACTTTGGATGTTGTTTTCCAAATCCCTGCTCATCCAGCTGCGCTGAGAGGAGTTTTTTTACCCTCACTTCTGGATCCAAATGGGACACGGCACGTAATGTTGGGAGCATTATCTGAGATTTGCATTGCAGGAGCTGTGGCTAAGAGGTGAATGAAGAAGAGCATGTTGCATTTGTCCTTTGCTCTTCCTTTACCCTGGCATTACACTACAAATATAAATTATTTAGGGCAACATTTCTCGGCTTTGTCAAATTTAAAAGCCATGCAAAGTCTTTGAAAAAGATCCTGAGCACTGTTACCACAGAAGTGTTTCTGTGTTGAGAGACAGTTCTCTGCTGAGCACTGCTGTAGCTGATGCAAGCCTTGCACCAGAAACTTCTCAGGGGAGGCTGTACTGAGCTGCCCTGAACTGCAATGAAGATTTCACCAAACTGCTTTTCTTCTGCTGTCCCACAGGAATGCATCAGTTCTTACCCCCCAAATAGACTATTTTTTCATGGGTACTTTCACTGTTGTAACTCAACTTTAAATATCACTTCACTTCAGATTTTTAGATTTCAAAACCTGAAAGAAAATGTCATTTTATATTAACTTTCCACAAGAAATGACAGGTTTCCTTTTGACTTCAAGTATCAGGGGTTTTGTCAGTTGGTTTGTTTGTTTGTTCTCTTTTTCTGGGGACTGTAGAGACAAAGTGAAATAACATCTTATATTACAATGCCCCAGAGTAAACCAAAGCAAACTCTTTGTCTCAGATTTCCTATGGGAGAGAATGAGGGAGGTTTGAGAAGTTGGTTTATCCAGCTGGGAGAGAATAGGAAGGAAAAATGCTTTTGGTCTGCTTTCAAGTTAAATGCAAAAGCACTCCTTTGTTTATATCTATGAATATCCTGGAGGTTGTATTTTCAATGGCATTTTAATAAAGTTTCTGTGCATTCTGTTGTCTTAACATCATACAGCCATGCTCTGTCTGAGCTGGTGTTTGTTGGCAGACCTCTACTGCGCTTCAGGGCTGCTTCCTGATTTTATACCAACTGACAATGAGCCTGCCTGCCTTGTACCTTCAGTGCTTGTAACCCTATGATGAAGGGAAAGCATCTCCTGAGGAGCTCGTTGTGCCTGGGAAGGACAGGTAAGTCTGTGAGGACTGAAAATGCCTTGTCCAATATGAACTTCCATCTGTTAGCTGTACTTCTAGCTACATCTGAATAGTAGCTCTGAGGACAGAATTCTGCCCACTGATATGAATACTGAGATCCTATTACCTTCAAAAGGGGTTGTGTGAATGTATTTGAAAGGTGGTAAGGGTCTAGAGTGCCTTAAATTATTATAACGAAGTTTTGTCTGAGAAATTTCAACTGGTTTATATTTCACAGTTGATCTGATAAAACATCTGCTGAATTTGTGACCTGCAATTCCACCCCTGCCTCTCCACACACACAAAGAACTCCAAGAAGAACCCATTTGGAGGTAGGATTTGAGGTACACCAGTCTGGATGGGTCCTCTTCTTCATCTTTGAAATTCCCCATTTACAAAGAACTGGTAAAATTTAGACATACTTATTTATTGGCTGTTATTCTGATGATCTTCAGGAGCCAAAATACATTGACTTGGCTGGGTTGGAAGTGTCTCCTGAGATTTCTCTTGCCACAGTTCTGAAAGGATGATAATGGACTGAGCTTTCAAAGAAGTTGATGCACCGGGTTTTTGCAGAAAGCCAGTGTGCGTGGTTACCTCTGTTGGGAATGGTCTCTGCTAACTTCAGCTGTCTAAAACTAAGGAACAACTGATGTAAAAGGGTTGAGAAGGGAAAACAGTATTCATCTGTTTCATACTGAAATACTTGGCTTATGTATTGCACAAGAACTGAATTCAGTAAAAGTTTAAAGCAGTGAGGAGGATCCTTTCATCCTCACAGGAAAACACTGAATTTGTTTAGAAGATACTTTCCTCTCTAACACTGGGATTTGGGGACTTGTACCTCTGGGATGCTTCAGAAAACCCTACTCTCGCAGTGTGTGAATGAGCAGTAAGGCTGCCTGGAGCAAGATATGCAGCTCAGTTAGCAAGGCTTGCTCTCCTGAATTGCCTAGTCTCTGACCAAAGAGATTTACAGCTTGTCTGTACTGCTTAGTGAAGATCTGCCCATAGGGTACTGTCACCCCCATCAAAACACTGAGCTGAGCTGATCTGTTTGGAGCAAATGGGAGAATGGAAAATCACGAGCAGTCCTGGAGTACAGAAAACCCCAAAATAGTGCAGTAATTCTGGTTGATTGGTGCTGGCAGTTGGACTGCTGTCATTTCTGGCACAAAACCTGCATTTTCCTACTTTGCTTAGAAATGACTTTTAGAGTGTGCTGAAGTTTAATGAATGTAGACCCCAGGTAGCATTAAAAGCTCTGCAAGTTGAGGACTCTGGACAAAATCAGCCTCTTCAGGTCAAAGATAGACTTAAAATAGGGATTTTAGTGACTATTTTAATAGCTTTATTCAGGATCAATGTGACTGCTAACAGCTTCTCCAGCAAAACTTTCTTTCCACACAGAAGCATCACATGCAGATGTCATCCCAGCTCTTCAGTGCAGATCTTCAAGAGAGCAAAGTTTTACAGGTTCAATGTCTTATTACATAGTACTTAAACTTGTTGAAGAACTTTTGACCCTATACTGAAGCAGCAAGAGGCCAAACTGCCTCTGTGTGGCTCAGGAAGCGATAAGCACAGACAGGGGGACTTCTGTGCAGATGGGATCAATATGTTGAAACATTTGCAGCCAGCTGGTTTACACAAGGCTACAGAACAGGAGCTGTTTACTCAGCATCATATAGGACTGCAGGTCAAATACATAAAGAAAAAACATTTATTCAAAGAAGGAAACGCTGTCTGGTGCCAAGAGGATGATTGGACAGGGAGACAGGAACCTTTGATGCTGATTGCAACATGCCAGAAATCTCTTTTTAGGTTATAGCAGAGGAAATGGGTGGAAGTAATGGCAATAAGCAATGCCCACTCTTGCGTGTTGCCACCCGCTTATGCTAATAGTTTTTAAGCACATTGGTGTCATCATTTGAAGCTGTGTTTGTGGATGTCTACTGGCTATCAAGATTGGGAACAGGGAATTAAAAGTGTAGTTTCCTTTCTGACTAGAGGCTAGCTTTCAGAACTCAGCTCTATGCCAGCTGTTTATGTCTATGAGTGAGACTGAGAAACTGAAGACGTAACACCCGCATCTGTCTCATAAAGTCCCTGATCTCAAACAAGTGGGAGGGAAAGTGGGGGTGGGTATCATGTTTGCCCAGCTCTGTAAGCAACCAAAACAGCCAATTTCATGGTTTTTTGGAAGGTGCAGAAGGGTTTCTTTCTGGGGCTGTGCAACCTGGTGAAACCCTTTTAAAGTCTTGACTTCCATCTACCACCTCTGGTAATCCAGAGATAACAAGAAGCCTTTAGTAATTTGCTTGAATCAGGCAAAAATAAGCAAGCCGTATATAGCATAAGTAAACTTTTGCAATGGGAACAAAATGCTTAAAAACCTAACAAAACCACTGTCACCATCATGTTCCTGACAGGCAGTGGAACACTTTTCCTGCCCTCCCAGCATCTGCTGATCATGGTTAGCAACCAATTACTGAAATTTCTGGATGGCATTTGCTAGGAGGTCCCTGAGATGGCTGAGATAGGTTGGAGTGGACACCACTCCTTCTGTAAGTGTGCCTTGATGCTATGGACTCATAACTCAGAAAGGACCCCTGAGAGCTCCCAACTCTGGTAAAAACAGCCAGACTAATTTATGCACTGAGCTCCTCAGATGTACTGTCAACATGCAACAGCTACCAAGCCTCATCACGTGAAGTGCTGACATTTGCTGGGAATTCATTCGCCTCCTCTCTTATCGTCTCAAGTAGCTTTCATTTCCATGCATTGTTCTGCAGGACATGACATGAACTATTGATATCAAAATCATTCTCAAGGTGCTGTATCATTCCTGTCTGATGAACATTAACTCTGTCTACACCAAAACAAAGTTTCTATGTCTAGGAAAGGTCCTTACTCCCAGCATTTGCAACAGAAGATGTAGGAATCCCACTATGCATTCAGGCCAGGATTTGATCTGAAGCTTGCACATTGCTGTTAAGCTATGAATCTTTGCATACGCCACCACAATCTGCATGTGCATTTTGATGACAAAGAAGGTTCTATCCCCCAAGTGAAACACTCTGCCCCCCTCACTAGTCTTTTTCTGATTGCAAGCCCAGGACTGCCTCATTGGCCTTTGTTAGGTACAGCACTTTACACATCAGGATCTCGTCCTGAGAAGAACCCCAAATACTGCTTTGACAAACATAACAGTGATGTTGGGAATTGCCCAGCCAACAACAGCTCATGATAACCAGGTGCAACAGCATAACCAAAGCCTGGTGGACCAGGGCTCATAGAGGTAATTCTCTAGGGTCTCTTGGCCTTTGTGTACACTTGTGTATACTTCTCACTTGCCACTTGGAAATACTAGCTGTGAGTGCAGGAAGAGACATGCTTTGCAAAGTTCTGTAGCATTGTGTGAACAGAGAGGAGCTGGGATTTTGTCCTGCAGTGTCCTGGTTTCAGTCTCAGCCCAGATGATGGTGGATGGTAGTCACAGTAAGGATGGGCCAGCCTTGTTCCTGCTGAAGCCAATGGCAAATTTCCCTAGTTTCCTTAAGACAGGGTGTCAAGGTCTGCTTGGATGTCTCAAATTTACAGGACAATGCAGTCTGTGATTTAAACTTTATTTCATGAGCTCATTAAGAAATAGAATAAAAAGACATGACAAACAGGGGCTCAATCCTGTTTTGCCCAGACTAGCCCATCATGTTAATTCACTTATTCACTGTTCAATTCATAAGATTTCATAACTTGTAACCTGTCACTCTTAATATTGTGCACCTATGAGCAAAAGAAAAGAATTAGTTACCTAGCCAATGGTTAGTTAGGTCATCCTTCCTCCTCTGTCATGGTGCAGGTGCCCCCCGTATCACACCAGGGATCATGAAAGTCTTGGCCATCCAGCTGCTGTTGGATCCACTTCAAAATCTTTTTGGGTAAGCTGATGTTTTATACCCTCCAGCTTGGAGGTTTGATAAGTTAGTGGATTCTGAGGAAACTGACAGACAAAAGATAATGGCTGCCAGAGATAGCAATTTGCAGGTGATCATGGCTGCATAAGGGTCCTTCAGCTCTTCCTGACCACCTATCCTGGCTATGTGGTGCTCTCACTTTGACCTAATGGCACTGCTCCCAACATACATCAGGCCCTAGCATGAGCTGGGTTAGCCAAAATCTAAGCAGGAGTTGAGTGAACAGTCATACAGGGTCCTGGAGAATGTTTGCTTTTATGATGTACTGTTGCAGACCAAGTCAGGCTGCATTAGCTGTGGCTGGTTTCCTGAAGAGGTGTGACGTAAGAAAGTGAATGGAAAAAGGGGGCTGGGGAAGGGTCAAAATCTTGCTGGGATTTCTTCAGCATAGAAATTACACTCCTTTGGATCCCAAAGCTTGCTGGAGCTCATGGGCAACTCTGACTGCTAATAGACAGGTCTGTCTGTAAGTTCCTGAATGGGAAAGAGGCATTCAGGCTCGATGAGAGTATGGCGCTAGCCTTATTTTATTTTGCTAAGGCCCCATGGGTACATGACATAGGGGTAAAAAAGTAGTCCCCACTCCATACCAGAGCACAAAAGAAACTAGACACAAAGAGGAAAGGGGAAAGAGGCAAAACATGGCATAATATCCACCACTGCCTCCTAGTCCCTCTATGTGGAGCAAATATGCATCTGAGGTTGCTGAATGTGGGCAGGGAGCACTGTGAGAACATTGCAGGAAGGCCAGCATGGTTGCCTTAGGGACGGGATGCAGTAGGGAAAGTACAGAGCAATTAAACCGTTGTTGCACTAATTTTAATTACAACTAGCTAATTAATGCATACAGGCAATTTTCAGTATTGGGCATTTGTGAAGAAAGTATCTGTTGTTTCCATGGAAACCCCCAAATGGAATGGAGCATGGGAAAAACTGAGTGGAAAAGAGAGGTGATACACAGAGAAAATACTGAACAAGAGAAAATCCTGTGTTAAATAGGAACTGTAATTCTACAGGGGAAAACTTGGTAGAATAGAAGTTGCTCACACTTGTGCTGAGAGTACTTCTTCCCCAGTTTCAAGTGGCTGATGACCTTGTAAGACACACTATTGCAAAGACAGACACTGAGGGTTTGTGGTAGAAATTGCAGGGCAAAGCTGCCTGGCCCACACCACCATGTTAACTGACTGTAATAACCCTCTGACGTGGAAATCTTGGAAACACCCAAAAATGTACTCTTTAGTCTCTTGGCCTTTCTGTGAAGGATGAAGCAGGAAACAGTTTTCAGAAGTTATTTGGGCTTGGGGTCTCACCTGTTTTTCAAGGTGAAGGGATATACCAAAAATACAGCTAAGGGTCCATGGGTGTTCATGCTGTTCATGGCTAGATGGTTGCCTTTTGGGACAAATGGCAACCTTACTCTTGAGCTATTTGCCCTATCCCCTTATTTCAGGAGCACTCCCAAACCTTGGCATCTGTTCTTAGCTTTTATTGCCCATCTTTGTGTTGCAAAATGGCACGTATAACAGCTTGGGGCAGGACTGCTGTTTGAAGATGACTTGCGCATAGAGTACCTCCAGTCAGCAGCACAGCGGTGAGCAAGGAAACCCATGCAAGCCCCATGGGGCAGCTGGGCACCTCTAGGCACCCTTCTGTAATGTTGTCTCTGACACCTTCATGCCTTGCTTGGCTTCTTGCTAGATACGCATCTGCAACCATGAGTGGGACCCCTTACTGCAGCTGCTTGACCCCTTGGGCAGGGTTACTGATTTGTCCTTAGGAGAGGGCATGTTAGAGAAAATAATGATAGCAATGGATAACAGAGCAGATGATTGGGGTAGAGTTATAGTACTGATTCATTGATGGTACTACAGAATTTCTGGAGAACATAACTGGCTTGAAATAATGTAATCTTTTCAATTTATTACACTTTTAATTATGCTGTCCTAAACACGGATAACTGCCTTAGCCTATACATTGAGGTCCTGCAGCTAGATAGAATTAAATTGAAATCTAACCAGAAATCATACTTTTTACACTCTGGAAATCTGTTTTAACTGGAAAAAATGTTTTATGATGCTTCAGTTTATCTGGGGAATTATGTATCATCATAACTTTAAAAATGAGTTTTAAAGTTCCGTGAGAAGGAAGAATAAATCTTTCCTTTTAGCTTTCCCTAATTTTTAGGCCAAACAGTGGTCTACACTGACTTCTACAGTGATGCTGTAAATCAATGGAAGTGTTAAAAAAAAAAAAAAAAAGGAGGAGTGGAGAAGAGAGAGAGGAGAGGAAAGGAGAGGAGAGGCATCATTACTTGTCTCTCTGAATCACATTGAAACCGTAAAGGGTCTGTTAAGCAAAATTTCAAACATTCCAGGAGGAGCCCAGAAGGTAATTTCAGCCACTAAATAGCTTTAACTGTTTCAGTAGGGACTTAGAGCTTCTTAATATCACACACGAGTAGGTGCTGAACCTTCCTCATTCCTTCCTGCAGTGCCCCTAGCCATGTGGCTAACTCAGAAGATGCAGCCTCCTTCTCTGCAGTGTTCTCAAGCCCATATCTCCAGCCACTATGGTGGTTTGGCATGTGCCATTTATGCTGTTTTACATAGAGTGGGTGTAAGGTTGTGGCAGCATTTTGTCCTGGCTGACTAGTCAAGCATTGAAGCTGAGGTTCGAATGCAGGTGCCTGCATGCCAAGAGCTTCCTCCTGTCCTCGAGGCCTCCTTGACTTGCTCAGTCCGTCTGAGTGTAGCTCCTTCCACATGTCAGGCTGAAGGACAGTCGAACACAAAGGTAGTTTGGATAGGGATGAGGGTGGCAGGGGGGCCTACTACTTGGTGCTCTGGGAACATGCTAACTCAATACGGACTCCATTCTCCTGCATTCACATTAGGGAGGGTTGGCACCGAATGTGAGTCTCTGTGATGAACCTTTGATACCTCCTCCTTTATGGTAATTCATAAAAAAATATATCATTGGTTCTGTCAGTCTATTTTTCCTCACTCAACATTTCCCTTGAGAAGAGCACTCTCTCCTGTCCAACCTGTGCTTTAGCTTGAATTATTAGGTCAGTGGAAAGTGAGGAGGAAGGGAAAATGTTAGGTTTGGGATTGGTCTGATTGCTTTGACTAGCAGTTAGTGAGAGTGTGAGACAGCCATGCACTGTTTCCTATTCCAGGGTTGTGATGTGTTTGACATAAATGAGACTATGGCTGTGCTGTTATGTATAAATACATAGTAGTGCTAATACTGTTGGCTTTGTCCATGTGTTTAAACATAAATGTTTAGATACTTTGCTAAGTTGTAACCCTAAGTCATGTTTGGCTGATGGTGAAATAATTTATGGGGCATTGACTTGCATGATGCAGGATCCACTTACACTGCTAAGCTAAAAAGCTTGTCTGTCTTCTCAACACTGTTCCTGGGCAAACCCGTGGTTTGGAAAAATACTTCTGTTAGGTTTCTTTACATTCTGAAGCCCCATCCACCAGTAAGCCTCTTGTTTAAGACTTTTCTATACGTTGAATCTGGTGTTTATTTTTGTAACAATGACGAGCAATATCAACTTTATAAAACTGTGTGTGGCAAAGAAAACTTTCAAAATTAGTGGGCTATTGCAATTTCAGTTACAGTTGCCAGGTTCAACATTGATAAGATTATGAAGACAGGTTTAATAAGGTTATGATGGTAACATGTATCTAACACAGCAGCCAAAATGTGCTTAGCTTATTAACAGAGCTCTGATTTTGTTATGTTAATGTTTTTCATGTTGGGGATTTTTATTATTTTTTGTTTCAGGAGCAAAATCAGAAAAAAGGCAGAGAAAAAATTTGCTTTGTTATAGAGGTTTTATATTGGCAGGCACTTTCAGGCAGGTATATCTACCCCAGGTGTGACCAGCTCCAGGTGGAAGATGTGGAGGTGAAGTCTATCTCCAGGGAATATTCATCTCACCAGGTCAGACCCGTTAGGAGAATAAAACCCTGTAGATTTTAAGGTGGTTCTCTGACAAGCACACTTGAATTCCTATTCCATCATCAACTTCCTTTTGCCAAAAATCACATCACTGAAGCCCATATTCTAAGAGGTGCAAAGATACCAAACTGCCATTACAATTTACTAGATACACTGCCATTATTTCCGATGGTACAGGAATAGTTATGTTGAAACACTGAAGTTCCCTCTTTGGTAGCTGTTACTTTATGTGGAAGTTCTTGCAAACTATTATGTATAAGATCTGGGAAATTGAAAGAAAATTGCTCTTGTGCTGAAAATATATAAAACTGTGGTTCAGGGCAGTGTATTCAATTAGGAGTTTTAAAAGAAATGTTCCTTTGAATTTTGAAGTAATTAACTTGGCATTCTTGTAACTATTCTGCAGCTCAACACATTTAAAAACATTTATCAAATTAACATGAGTGACATTTTTAGAGAAAAAATAAACAACTGCCCTTAGGGTGTTTTTAATTTAAAAGGAAAGCAAAAAACCAAAATTATTTTCAATTGAAAAGAAATTAAAATTGATATTTAAGTAAATGTAGAAATTAAAGGACAAATATTACTTCATATTGGATGTTAAGGAACAGAGCTTAATAGTGAAAAATCTTCAATTAGTGGGATAGAATTGAGTGGAAAATTATTAATGTGTCCTTTCATAAGTCTTTATTGCTTAATTGATTATTGCTTTACATACCAAGATGTAATCAGGAGATTGTAAATAAGCACTATGTTGTAACCTTTAGAATTAAAGTGAAATATGTGCCCCTGCAGTTTAGCACAGTGCTGAGGGATCTGGACTGAACCCTCGGAGGCTGTTCTGCAATACACAAGTCAGATGTGCCATCAGGGCTGTGTGGAAGTCAGGATAACATCTACCTGGCTCTGCCCTAATCCTAGCCCTGTAATACAGTGGCAGTATGAACCCTGCCCACCTGCAGTATTACTACAGTGCCTGAGAGGGCTGAGTGTTGCCTAAGGCTGTAAAACCACTGTGTCAGAAGCTGGCAGGGCACTAAAGCAACTAGTGTCATGGTGAGATGAGTCACGGTGGGGTAGCAGTTGACAACATTGTCCTGGGTATCACACTATTTCTTCTGCATCTTCTTGGTCCTGAATAGCCAGCCAAGTGCCGATCTTCAACACTGCCATCCTTGTACAGACCTGCTCTTTCTTGTCCAACCAGATACAAGCAGCTAAAAAAAGGAGCTACAGAGTAACCGATGCTGGATCCAACACTGGATGCAAATCCAAAATCTAGTGGGACAAGCCAAGGAGAAAACTCAGTCCTTAGTAGCATGCATTGTCTGGGAAAGGCAATGGGGTAAGGCTTTACATTAGCAGCAGACTTTTGGTTAGCACTAGCAAGGCACAGTCTGCATAAAACAGAGAGCAGAGAATGGGATGACATAAAAGTTCTGCTGTAGGCTCCCCAGAATCAGGTTTGGATTTGAACCTAGACCCCTGTAATAGGATAACACAAAAACTCTCCTGGGGAATTGTGTCAGGAGAAGAGATTTTAAGTGGTGGGCAATAGTCTAGAGAACAACTGCTACCAACAGTGGAAGGACACAAATAATGTGACAGCTCATCAATTCCTTTGTCAAGTCCACAATGAAAGAATGAGAAGTGAAGCCATTTCGTTGCTGTGGAGGGAGTGAGTATGTTTAAAAAAAAGAAGAAAAAGATATGGATCAGAAGAAATAACCCTGAAACGTATAATTGTGGGCTAATCCAGTTTAACTTAAAAGGAAGAACAAACACAAGGAGGCCAAAGTTTGGGAGCAGGAATTCATGTCCTAGGCAAAGGGAAAACAGTCTAGGGATGAACATCACCAGCTGTCTTGAGACAGATACTAGGAATAAGCACAGAGACTACAAGGAAAAGAAAACTGTTTGGCAAGGTCACAGCTGAAACATCAGGAAGTACAGGGGTAAACTGAGGATTGCCAAGAGTCATGCTGTGTTAGACCTTGAGAAAAGATTGATGCCAGTAGTCAAAGTTTTGTCCTTTCAAAATAAAAGGAGAACAACAGAAAACAGAGTGATACTGAATATAGGTAGGACGTAAATTTGGGGTGGCCTGGTATTTAGTCTCAGTTTTTTTATGATGATATTGAACTAATGCAAAGACATTAAATGACAATGAATGGACAGAAATTAAATGCCCCTCTTGGAGAGGGGAATAAGACTTTGGGAGTTTGATGTGCACTAACTGAAGGTGAAGAGTGAGCTGATAAACTCTACAAATCCTGAACATCTGGTGCATGAAACTGCCAACTCAGAAGCAGAGGTTTTTAACAAATTTCTCAACTTGACCTGGAGAATAGCAGAAGGGATACTTAAATTTAAAAAGAAGGAGGGAGAAGAACACCCTCGAGAGCTGCAGACCTTCAAGTATGACCTTAATGGCATTTAAGGCTTTAGAACAACTTTTGAAGGAGCACATAACCAGAGACCTGGAAGTGCAAGTCTAATAGGATGCATCAGAACATGGTTGTACTGGAGCAGATGGCTCAGACTGAGCTGGTAATTTTCTTTGATGAAGTCACTGATGTTTATGACATAAGAACTGAGCTAGACCGCCACTTTGGTAAAGCATTCAATGTGGTGCCATGGGAGAAATTACTGGTTAAGGTAGAAAAGGCAGGGATTACTGAAGGCTGTAGAGGTACAGAGCCAGTCAAAAAGGAAAGGACAATTGGGATCCAGTAGGTGGGCAGAGGTCCATTACCATGGGTGACACCAGGTGGGTGTCAGGCAGGACTGGGTTGGTATTTATCCCCAGAGTACATCTTCGTGCATGTGCATCCAGTGCATCCAAAATTTGAGACGTCTGGTTTCAAGAATAAATGCTCAATTCTGATCACTGTGAAAGCAGACAGGTTTTGTGGCTCTCCAACACCTGGACCACTTCTACAGGCTGAGATTTCACAGCTGCTGGAGACGGGAAAGGGCAGAAAGAGCAGCACTGGCTGAAAGCTAAAATTCTTCTTGTGCAAGAAATTCTGAAATCCTGACAAACTTTGGTCCCTTTCAGAACAAACTGTAGAGTTTTTGTTTTGTTTTGTTTTATGGATTTTTAGCAGGATAGAAAGGTGGTTAGGAGGGGGCAACATTCAGAGCAGCGGGAACATTTTGGTTAACATGTTCTGAAGTGAAACTGAACTTGGGAGCACAGGATCATAAGCATCCTGTATTCACTGGCCCTCACAGACTGAAGAAGTGCTGGAAGCCCTAGGAGCTCACTGATCTTTGTAGCAAGGAAGTGGGAAGCTCCAGTAGCAGGGATGTGAGCGAGGCTTTTGTTGAGGAAACAGGACTTCTACAGCCCAAACATTGCCCCAAACTTCAGAGGGCACCTGGGCTCACTAACTATTGTAGATAGATAAGAAACTAGGTGGATATGGTTAAGCCAAGCCTATGTTTCATCAGAAATTCACCAAAACTGTTTCATAAAAAAAATACTGTTGTTTCCCAAAATCATCCTTTTCCAGTGACCCTGAATCATCATTTTTTCCTAGAAACTCCTCAGGATTTGGGTTTTGATTCAGTCACGCATGAGGCAGACATTGACTTAAACTGTGAGCCTGCTGGGTCTTGGTTGCGGTTTCCGCAGGTAATTCTTAGAAAAAAAAGCACAGGCTCTTCTCTGAGTGGAACGAGCTAGTCCTCTCAGGGCTTCCTGTTTCCTTCCCTTTCCATTGCTGCTCTATTGTACCTTTCTTTAGTTGGGGTTTTTTTTCCACTTTGTTTGTGACACCAAGATGCTCAAGAGAAAAGAGGGCTGGAAGGAATCTTGAAAGGTCATCCAGTCCATCCCTGGAGAAGCCTCTCTGCAAATGCACGTAGCATAGGGAATAAACAAGAGGAGTTAGACGTGTGTGCATGCTCGGAGGGCTATGATCTTATTGGCATCACAGAGTTGTGGTGGGATGCCTCCTGTGACAGCAGTGTTGGAATGGAAAGATACAGGCTTGTTAGGAAGGACAGGCAAGGGAGATGAGGAGGGGGTGTTGCCTTCTATGACAATGACCAGCTGGAGTGCGTGGAGCTCTGCCTGGGGATGGATGAGAAACTGAGTGAGACCATAAGGGTCAGGATTAAAGGGCGGGCAGGGACAGGTGACATTACAGTGAGGGTCTTTCCTATAGACCACTGTCATGTCCCAATTTCTCAGGACGATAACTCAGGTTTGCTGATTGCCAGGTCAGGACTAAGGTGAAACAAAACCAGGGATCCTTTAACTCACAAAACTCAACTTTTATTCACTCACAACAAGAATTGGCATGCTCACCACTAAAATTGGTATGCTCACAACAAAAACTGGCATGAAACTATGTCAGTAAACTGTGTAACATGTGTTAAGCATATGTCACCAAACATATACTACAGGCCTTGCTTATTTGGGGATCAGTTCAGGGAAGACAATAAGGAGAGCCCTCCCATTGAGTCACAAAGTTCAGAGTGGACCCCCTTGCTTTCTAGAGTCCCTCTCAGTGAGGAGCCCAGAGGCAGCTGGATCCGCTCCTAGTCCCAGACTTGGTCAATGGTTTATGTCTAAAGGGACGAGGCGGAGGGATTATGGAAAAAAAAGAGAGACAGACAGAGAGAGAAAAGAGAAAGTTTTCACCAGTCCTGGGTCCAGCATTGGTCCAGCCAGCCGAGGGGTCCAGTTCTGGAGGGTGCACACATGTGGGGCTTCAGTTTGTGTCCTTTTACAATCTCCTTGCCCCTGCTTTGGGCGGGCACTCGAACTCATTACACTAATTAGATGTCGTGTGTGGTTTGTGCTTCCAGAACCTTTGGGAAATGGGTTGGTGGGCTTGGGGGTCGTTTGGGGAGTAACTTCTCCCTCCCTGCAAGTATGACCGTTCTGTGACCTTTGGCCACATACGGTGAGCCACCCCGCTTAGCCGGGACTGTGCACTTGGCGCCCTGTTGCTGACTGACTTCTCACCTGCCTGTGGTTTGTTGCCAGGCCGGGTTTGTTGTTCTGCAGAGTTTGCCATTAAGCAGAATTTGCCCCACCACAGTGTTTGAGACATTAACTCTTTCAGTCTCTGACAGCCACCTGACCGGGAAGACTGAGTGGATGAGGTAGGTCCTCTATAGACAGCCCTGGTCATCATGGGGGACTTCAACCACTCCAATATTTGTTGGAGGGGAAACACAGCAGGGCATAAGCAATCCAGGACGTTCCTGGAATGCATTGATGATAACTTGCTTCTCCAAGTGATAGAGGAGCCAACGAGGAGAGGTGCTATGCTGGACCTTGTTCTCATTAAAAAGGAGGGCTGGTGGGGAATGTGAAGCTCAAGGACAGCCTTGGCTGCAGCAACCATGAAATGGTGGAGTTCAAGATGCTTAGGGCAGCAAGGAGAGTGCACAGCAAGCTCACTACCCTGGACTTCAGGAGAACAGACTTTGGCCTCTTCAGGGATCTGCTTGGGAGAGTACCATGGGATAAAGCCCTGGAGGGAAGAGGGGCCCAGGAAAGCTGGCTAATATTCAAGGGTCACCTCCTCCAAGCCCAGGAGCGATGCATCCCAACAAAGAGGAAGTCTGGCAAAAACACCAGGAGGCCTGCATGGATGAACAAGGAGCTCCTGGACAAACTCAAACACCAGAAGGAAGCCTACAGAGGACGGAGGCAAGGACAGGCAACCTGAATGGAATACAGAAAAATTGTCCGAGCAGCCAGGGATCAGGTTAGGAAGGCTAAAGCCCTGATAGAATTAAATCTGGCCAGGGACATCAAGGGCAACAAGAAAAGCTTCTATAGGTACGTAGGACATAAAAGAAAGACTAGGGAAAATGTGGGCCCTCTCCAGAAGGAAACGGAAGACCTGGTTACCCAGGATATGGAGAAAGCTGAGGTACTCAATGACTTTTTTGCCTGTCTTCACCGGCAAGTGCTTCGTCCACACCGCCCATGTCACAGAATGCAAAGGCAGGGACTAGGAGACTGAAGAAACACCCACTGAAGTGATAGGATGAGGGGCAATTGTTTTAAACTGAAAGAAGTTAGATTTAGATTAGATATTAGGAAGAAATTCTTTATTGTGATGGTGGTGAGGCACTGGAACAGGTTGCCCAGAGAAGTTGTGAATGCCCCATCCCTGGAAGTGTTCAAGGCCAGGCTGGATGGGGCTTTGAGCAGTCTGGTCTAGTGGAAGGTGTCGCTGCCCATGGCAGGGGGATTGGAACTAGATGATCTTTAAGGTCCCTTCCAACCCAAACCATTCTATGACTCTATAGACTGGAGACAAAGGCAGTGTCATGTGTTTACTCCTGACACATGCACCACCTATTTACTGAACTGATGAGTCTAGCTGGTGACTTCCAAATTATTAGGTGTTTGAATATTGATCCCCTCATATACTGGTCCTGAAATGTATTCTCTAGCCTCACAAATTCCCTGAGATGTGAATCTTAAGATGTTAGATACTGCTGGCGACAAAGTAATTGTGCTCAGACTCCCTTAGAGAAATAATGCTTCCCTGAAAGAAATTATAGGACAATTGGATTATAATAGGATAATAGGATAGTTGGATTATCTTTAGGTATTTGTCGCTCAAAAGAAAAACAGTGTGACTGGCTTGACCAGGGCCCTGTGACGTCTGTTGCTTTATCATTTCCTGCAACACGCTTACTGGTTAGTGAAACCTTCCTGTCATATATGGTGATAACAATTTCTCTTGTCTAATGAAAAAAAATTATTTTCTTCTCTGCTTTTCATCTTCAACTGCTTTGGAGCTGACTGACTGGAGCAGTAACTCTTTCTCTAGCAGATTGTTCCAATAGGTTCATTTTGCTTTCCTGCTTAGCTGAAATGCAGGATTTGTTTGGAAAGGGGGTTGTTCAAAGCTCAGAGCCAAACAACAACTTTTTTTCCTTGAAGATGCTCCTTCTCAAACCTCCTTCAGTAGTGACTTTATGGGGTAGCACTTTTTGCTGTCTATATCCTGTATTCTCAAATCCTTTTCTTTGCCTCTTTTTCTCTCCACTGAAAATATTTCCCAGTGTTTCTCAAACACTGACACATCCAACATGTTAATTTCCCAAGTTTCCCCCTTATCTATGAGATCCCACAGTTTCCTCCTCATCTACACTCATCTTACCAGAATGCTCCTTTCCAAAGTGTCATTATAATTTCATAGACAGCACAATGGCTCATCTATAATTCTGTTTTGCTGTAATTTCCAGGAAGATAGGATGTCTCTAGAGACTGTCTGACAACATGTGTTATTTTGTGTTTGTGTTCTTTTTTGTATGCTCTATTCTTTCACTTATACTGTTGGGCACACTATCACTTAAACTGTTGGGCACATTATGTGAATGCTTCCAATAGTGCCCTGCCTGTGTCCTGCCCTTTCCTTTATGCTCCATTCAGTTTCTCATTTCTTTGTCATCAAAGACCCAAATTAGGCACCTATTGCACTTCTTGCAGCACCTTTGTATGGGATCTGTTGCTCAGTCACAGTTCTCATTCCCTGTGGTGGTCAGATGTGCCTTCTAATCGTAACCCTGACTCTTGCAAAACCGTTCTTGCAATTGTTACAAAGGACACTGATGGCTTTACACAGTACATCCAGAAGTCCAGGCCTGACACCTTGATGTTTACCTCGGTCTGCAAGTTGCATCTTCATCAGACTGATCTCCTGAAGTATGTAGCCAGAAGTTATCTTTTCCTTCCTGTCCCCATCCCGTCCTGTCCCCCAGATGATGAGGAAACCAATTCAGCTTCCTCTGAAAGGTAAGAAATGTTCTTACACTATGACATTTAAAGGGGGAATGGTAGCTCATCTGGTCTGGGACTGTGGGAGTCCCACACTGAATTCAGAGGCAAAATACCATCCCATCTGAAATAGGGTTGGGGAACATCAAAGATATTCGGAACCTCTTGGATTATGAAAATAAGCAAACTGCTAGAGGAGAGAGAGCTTCATAGGGTATCCACCTAGAGAAAAGCTGCTTCATTCTGTCAGATTTGATTAAGGATAACCCGTGCCAGAACCCACTGCAAGCATGACAAGTTTTCCTGTTCAGGGAAGGATGCAATTCATTTCTGATACTGGCTGAACTGGATGAAAACAGGATTTTGTGTCCCTATCTGTCCCAGCATCATATACATAATCATTAGAGAGACATACTGGAATCCAAGCATTCAAATCCAAACTTTTGCATGGCACAGATACGCTGGGGTCAAGGATGCCTTTAACAGCCTTATCCTGGTATTAGTGAAGGACAGCTTGACTCCCAGAAGCTGCCTCTGGGTCCCTGATGGCTCCATCAAAGCACAGCAGTTTAGTGAAGTGACAATGTCCATTCCAGAAGGTGGGAACTAGATGATCTTTAAGGTCCCTTCCAACCCAAACCATTCTATGACTCTATAGACTGGAGACAAAGGCAGTGTCATGTGTTTACTCCTGACACATTCACCACCTATTTACTGAACTGATGAGTCTAGCTGGTGACTTCCAAATTATTAGGTGTTTGAATATTGATCCCCTCATATACTGGTCCTGAAATGTATTCTCTAGCCTCACGAATTCCCTGAGATGTGAATCTTAAGATGTTAGATACTGCTGGCGACAAAGTAATTGTGCTCAGACTCCCTTAGAGAAATAAAGGTGATAAATTTTTAAAATAATGGCAGGGAACTGCAGAAGGTTACTGGAGAACAGTATGCGTGAGAACATGAGAGATACAACTCAGTCTTGTTGAAGGCAATGTAAAGCATAGGTGAAAAAAGCAATCCCAGCTATGGATGTGCAGGGATATTCTCAGGAAGAGGAGATGGGGTCTGCTGTTGATAGACTTCCAAAGATGTCAGCCTCATGTTCACCAATGGACAAGGAGATGTGAAGAGCACACCATATAGGCTATTCATTTATTGTAAGCATATTATAGGAAGACGTTCAAAGATCTGATACCTTAGGCAGCTCTACTTCCCCTGTCTCAAAAGAAGATACAGTTAATTTAAAAAGAGGCAGACAGGACAAAAAGAATGATCTGCAAAATGGAACGATTTACATGCAAGGAGGGACTGAATAGCCCAGGACTTTACTTTGGAAAGAAAGGGTATATAAGTGAGCTCTACAACGGTATAATCTCTGAAGAGGGTGGTTAGGCAATAGGTACTCCCTGTTAGACCCCAAAGAAGAAAAAAGCCCTCAGGGAGCAATTTAAACCAAAGAAAAAGAAATAATTCTTTATGCTTGGCACATGGTTAACTATGGAGCTCCTTGCCACAGGAGGCTGAGGCCCTAAAGAGCTAAGTGGATGCATAAAGGGCTCAAATTAATGAAAAAGTCCATTGTGGTTTATTAACCATGAAGACTCAGGCACCAACTGCAGCTGAGGAAGTCTCTGCATTGCAGGTGGGAAGGTGCTGGAAGGACAGTATTGCTCTATTATAGTATCTAAGTTCTGTTCTGGTATCTTATTACAGGCTGTCATAACTATTTAAAATAGCACAGCATTAGCTGTACTGCTTCCACAGGACTATACTGCTGGTCTCTGTCAGAGACAGGCCATGGGCTAAATGGTCCTTTGATAGGACCCAGCCCAGCTGCTCTTACAGCTCCATGCAAAAGGAGCCTGGCAGTTGCCATAGGGAGATTAAACCAGGACAATGTTTTGCAGTGACTCTGGATTAGTGAAAGGATCTGGTTTCTCTGGTGAGCAGGCAAAGGAAAGAAATACTCAACATCACATCTACCTTATGTTCACTTTCTTTTATTTCCTTAGCCCATAAAGAATGGTTATTTTCAGGCTAGGGGGCTGAAATTTCAGAACTTAATTGTGCATCTGCAGATCTGTTTTACCTTGTTTTCTTGAGAAATTTCTTCTGCTTTCTGAGCCACATGGTCCAGCCAGTGCCTGGTGTGTTGCATTAACTGACAGCAGTTGTGACTGACACACTGCTGTTCCTTGGTCCTTCTATTACCCCTGTTTTGCTTTGCACCATGTGCTGACAAAGCAGCCTAGGTCTACCCTAGCTATTCCACAGGCACAGGGAGCACAACAGCTAGGGGTACAACTGCCCGATGTAATGCTTTCATATCACGTCACTAGCTCATCACCAGACTCTAGTTAGACCACTTCTGAGAGAAATTACCACCAAGGCTTCTGCAGGCACAATAGCTTTAATGAAATTAGGGAATTACTCCTGCAGATGTCTGACACTCAATCAGTCCTACTTAATTTAATTACACTGCTCAATGAAAGACAAAAGGGATGCTCTTGTAGGCCACTCCTTGCTTTTTATTCTTCTGTGTAGGGTATTTCCCCCTGACACCTCCAGCTAATTTAATACTCAGTGAAAAATGTTAATGTAATTAAGTAAACTTAGATTTCTTTAAAAAATGAGCTTTATTCTAACACTTTGCATCATTATTATTTTCCCATCTAACTGCAGTTCACCAGGAAGCTTTATGATACAAACAAATGGGCAGTATAGGGAAAAGGTTTCAATTTAATTTAATAGTTAACCAGGATATTGTGAAGTTGGGAAGGTTGTGCTACTAGGTTGTTCAGTCAGGTGTTCAGGGCTTTAAGAGAAGGCTTCTCTGAAAGGAATGTGGTAAAGTCCTCAGGGCACTCACACACATCCCAGAGTCTACCTGGGAAGCTCAGACAGGGGCTGCTCAAAGCTGAATTGAGGTCATCTGCCTAAATCTGCTGGGTGATGACAGAGACTCAAGGCCCTTTTTCCTTCCTGGCAAGGTTTGCAGTCTATACTTTTCCTGCTTCTTCTCAAGGGAGATCCCACCATGTTACGTGCAGCACAAAGATATTCAGAGACCATTCCTGCTGCAAAGTGCAAGGTGGAAGTGGAGTTATAATTATTTAAAATACACTGCTTTTAATTCACCAGTAGCCATAGCTCCCCAGGAAGCTTTTACAATACAGCTGCATTGGTAGTCACAAGGAAAGGTAACTCTCTTGTAGTTTCCAGTCAAAATAGATGGGGCAGACAAAGCTGAAGAGATGAGCGGACATGCAAATGACAGAGCAGGTCAGTTCCAGAAAAGAGCTAACTCCTAGTCCACCAAATCCCAACTCACAGCTCCTTGATCAGCATTTTCCTGCAGGCCAGGCCCTGCCTGAGTCTAGGAGGGTCCCACACAGCCCAGAAGCATCACTGGAAGGAGCTTGTCAGAGCTGTGGGGACCAGCCTGTCTAGTGACTTTGGACTCCATACAATGAAGCAGATCTTCTCAAATCCACCCAGCTGTTCCCAATCTTTGTTGGGCACCAGGGTGCCCAATTAACTGTGAACCTGTTGTTAGGCTAGCTGAATATCAGTATCTGGCAAGGCAAAGAAGTGGTTGTCTTTTGCAAATGATTGTATCCCAAATTCTTCAGTCATGGAAGTTGGAAGCCATGGGAACTAGGGCTGGAGACAGGGCCCAGTCTGAGTGCTCAGTGCAGCCTGGGGAGCACATGTAACCTGTCAGACACCTCTTCATTTCCCTTCAGCTGGGTGTCACCTCTGTGACATTTTGATGTCTTCTAGTCATCTCTTCTCTTGTATCTATGTGGAAGCATCTGAGTCTCCCTTTCCTCCCTTCTCATGCCATGTAGGACATGCTTGGCCACTCCAGTTCCCAGGCAAGACCCATCGCTGGTTGGGTAGTCTGCAGGTAGCTGAAAGCATCCAGCTCTTGGATCTACAGAACTGGATCTGTAGGGTGAGAAGGAAAGAGTAGTGCAAGCCTTCTTCTGGGTAGGGAGAGACAAGACTGCTGGCTGAAGGGGTGTTACATTTTATGTCACCTTTAAATCTGGAATTCAGTGATTGTATTGTATTAGTACATGAGGTTTTGATTACCCAATGCCTCAAAACCATGTAAAGCAGATTTCCAGTGCATTGGATAAAAAGGAATATGAGATTGTTGTGCCAGGAAGCACTGATATATAATTTTCTGTCTCCCTATCCAAGAACCACACAGATGTTGGTGTCAGAGCCTTTGATCAATGGTAAACCTGTACTGTAACTCAGGGCCTTATTCCCACTGGTGCCTTGGCAGGAGACCACTAGTGTGCAGGTCATGGCTACCTCTCTTTTAGCTCTTTCTGCTGGCTCTATATATGTGGACATCAGGTAGCCAAAGGCTGTGCCTGTGGGAAGATTGCCACTGCTGTTGTTGCAACACACTGAGCTCATCCAGCTATTCCTATCCATGACACCAATAAAAGAAGCTACCCAGCAAACTGGCCATCAGAAACAAAAGCCACATTCAGAGCCAAAGCAGAAAGATTTCTTCAAAATGTATTCAGGAGAACTTGTGAAAGAAGGCAGAGGCAGGTGGCTGGAGGTTGTAACTCTTAAGAGGCCCCTTGCTTTGTCCCTGTTTTTGTATTGCACTTGCAATGTCTAAGGCCCCATCTTACTGTAAGCACCAGATGGTCAGCTACCTCTGAAGCCAAGGAAGGGTGAGATATCAAAGTATTTTTGAGGCCCCAGGACCAGAGTGCTTTGCTAGTTACTACTGTATGAATCAGCACACCTAACACTGATAATCACCCACCACTTTGGTTCAAACCTGCAATTTCATGGAGTCTCTTCCACAGTATTTCTGCCACCAGCCCTTTGAAAAGCAGAAGGTCAGGCTTTATAAAGAAAGATGTTGCCTCAAAAATCACAAGCTATAAGAAAGAAATACATTTGGAGTGCTCTTCCCTTGCCTTTTTGTTTCTTCAGGCTTTAAGGAACACTTGGGTCGCATTTTCAAGATTTACTCTATGGTCTGAAGCCTGAAGTCTCCCTTTTTAATGAAAACCAAAAGCTGAGTTTCTTGTGGACACCTCTGATTCCTGAAACTGAGACATTAAGTTGCACATCTGTCTTCCTAGGATCTCCTCTGCAATCATAAAAGTTAGAAGGGTGTCTTTGAAAATGACTGTGGCTGGATTATGCAGGCTCTGGCTATAGATTTGATGCTCATTTGTGGATCCTGCCCTGGCTTGCAGCTGAGCAAACAAAAGCAAATGCAAGAATATGATTCAACTTTGGTGTGATGATTGTAATTTGAAACTAAAATCGTACACTGGCAATCCATTATAATTAGTATTATTATTGCAGCAATGGGAAATAATCTGTGCAGATGCCAGGAAGCATGACTATAATCTTGCTCTCCCATATGCCTTTACTGCACACAGGTTTCTTAAAGCCTTGAATGCAGCCTGGTTCACTGCACCAATAGGAAAGCAGGTGTTAGGTGGTGCAGAAAAGTGTATTTGCAACATATGGTTCTCACTGGCAATGTGCTTGCCAGCTTTTGCAGGCTCATGCTCAGCAGTCCCAAATGGTAGAGCAAACAAGTCTCACAGAGCCATCAGTCTGGATCTGGGACATATAAGATCACTATGCAGCACTGCAGATGGACACCATTAAAAAGTCAACTGGAGCATTGTTTCACTGCCAGCACTGCAATCACGGGGGTTTTCTACTCTTGAGAACTGATGGCATCGCTAGCCTCCACAGCTGACGGCAGTGCCCATTCATGGCAGCCCATAATGACTGGTAACACTGGCTCTTGAATGAAGACTAGGAATCCAGGTCTTACAAGCTGCATAGAAAAAGAAACTTCAGTGAAGCTTTTCAGCCCACAGCTTAGCATCCACTGCTCCCAGTCCATGCTTGGGAGAGCAAAGGGAGACCTACCACATTCTGCCTCCTAGCTAGGGCCCAAGGCTAGGCCATCACTAGGGACTGCCAAGACCTTAGGATAAGCAAACCTCAGTGGAATGTTCACTAGATAGATACACAGGACTTGGCCCACTTGAGTGCTCAGAGAAAGGCCTTTTCCCTCACTGAATCTCTGGTTCACACTCAAGGTGCATATTCACAACCATAAAGAGGGTACATGATTATAGTCACAGAAGCTAACCTGGCTAGTTTGGCCTCCTACCATAGCTGGGTGTTCTCTACCAAATGTGCCCTGGTTTTAGGTTTACTGCTGTGGGAAGATGAAGGAGGCTACATTACCTTCTCAGAAGACGAATTGAAAGAAAAAGCCCAGAGTCAGCATGTTTGCTTCAAAAATGCAATTGTGCTGTCTGGCAGTTGGCTCTACCTGCTTTTGCTCTGTCCTGGGTGCAGGGGAGTGGGTATTCTGCTGGCATCAGCCTGCTTGACTAGGCAATGAAAAGAGATCAATAGACATTCCTGCTCTGAGCCTTATCACATTTTACATCTGCACTAGTATGTCATCAGGTGTTAGGTTTTTGATTTCTGACATGGTATTTCCAGAGGACCTGTGCTCAGGTAGTTCTGGGGCTGACTGGACTCTTGTGTAGCTCTGGCCAGAGTTTCAAAGAGAAGAAGGATCTGGAATGGAGAATGGAGTGAGGTATCTTGTGGGCTACATCCTGTTCAAGCATTACTACATATGCTTCAGCTCAAACTTGTATCTTCTTGCAATGAGTTTCAAACAATAATGTGATCTTCAGAGACAGAGAAAGGATTCCTCCTTCCCTTTCTTCTTTTCCCTTTTCCCCTTCTTCTTTCCCATCTCCCTGAGAAACATATGTCTGTACTCTCAGACTTTGGTACTATTTTGATCTATGCCCCTTTCCCTGTTGATTGCTAAAATTCCTTTGTGCATAAATAAAAAAGGAGATGTCAGACACTCGTTGACATTTAAAACACAGAGTTAGTGTTCATGTGACAAGCACAGTTTGCAATCTCTGGGTAATAAAAGCCCAGCTCGAAGTTCTGCAAGCAAAAGTGTATCTACAGGAAAAAGTGAAGCTAGACACTCAGAACTATTTGATTAGCATTATTTGTACTGTCTCTTTTTAATTTAAATGGACACTGTTGAGCTGGTAATCAAAGTAACATTTTCCCACTGTATAAAGTTGTGGGGGTTAGGAACTGAAATCTCTGCCTTTACTTACTTTCTTCTCCATCAGTACTTTATTGTTGAAAAGTCACCAGTTGGCGCCACTGAGCACAGGGTACAAATGAGTCATGGTAGTTAGAATTAGTACTTCTGCTGAGGCAAAGCAGCAGCTCACACCATGGTGTCTTGACTTGGCAGCTGAAAGGATCTAAACCCTCGGGACTGTGCTGTGCAGAGCTGAATTGCCAGAGCTGTGTCCACCCGACTGAAGGTAGTGTGTGTGACGGGGTTTATGGAGCGTGATCTCACATGGCTGTGTGTCTGCTGGATGCATTGGTCCATGTCTGAGGAAGTGCAAGCTCTAGGTAAGGTTTTTCCTTAAGTTGGGATATTTGTAACATTTCTCTTCTGTGCCTTCTTTTGTGTCTAATATTAATGTTGAACTCATGTGGCTGCCTTTCCTTAGGGTTAGAGCACTCATTCAGATTTTTCTCTCTTTATTCAGCTGTCTATTGACACGATTTAAAGGAGCTCCATCTCCTGGAACTTCAACTCTTCTGCTAAATTTGCTTTAAAAGTAGGCATGAAAGCTGGAGTGCCAGGCAGACTGCTTCAACACAGAATCTGCTCTGGAAACTAGGATAAGAAGGAAAAAAGAAGCACACACAGTACTTACAAATTTCATAGTCATACAGGTGGGAACAGACCTCTGGAGTTTTCTAGTCCAAGCCCACTGCTCAAATCCTGAAACCACCTTCAAATATCACTGGAGTCCTTTCCAGTTAGGTGTTGAAAAACTCCAAGAGTGGAGATACCACCACTTCTCTGGGTCCTTGACCCAGGACTGCACCACTCTTAGTGTGTAAAGCTTTCTCCTTATATCCAATTTGAATTTCTCCCCAGAGGACAGTCCAGCCTTTTCCCCTGTCACTTACTCACTTGCGTCTCTCACCTCTCACATGGCATTCCATCCCCTACTTCTCAGATTGGGAACCAGCAGCACGATGCGTGAATGGCAGGGAACTGAGTGCACTGATAGACTGAGTGGCAGCTACCTGCTGACCAGCCATCTGTCTGCTGCTGCTCTGAGCAGAGAAGAGGTTGAATCCTGTCTGCTTTTCCCTCAGTTGATTTTAACCTCCCTCTGTCACCCAGCTGCTGATTTTCACACCACCTGTAGAGTCTTTGTTACTGATGTGCCTCTGACAATGCTGAAAAGTCAAGGACGTAAAGGACTGAGAGTCTGATGGATGAAAGGACAGCTGGACAGACAGGCACAGTGGAAAAGCAAGCTGAAATTTAAGTCAGATTGTGGCTCTGCTACTTCTGACAGCAAAGTCTCTGCTGGGCAGGAGAGGGCAGAAGCCTAGTTCTCTCTCTCGGTCCGTGGCTCACAGAAAGGCCTGTGTCAGGAGAGTGTGGTGTGACCCTTCATATCAGCACTGCAGGGTGCAGTGATACTGGTGAATGAGTGTGTCACACTTTCCAAGGTAGCCTGGGAAGCCCACCAACTCTGAATGTTGTACCAGTGCCAACATCAACTCCTCCTGGTGAGTTCCTCAGCAAAACCATCTGGATGGAAGGCTACCAGTCAAGGCTGGTAGTCATGGGAGTACTTGGACTGTCAGCTGGAGTCATTCTGTTCTGTTAATTGTGATTTTAAGCCACACTGATAAGCCTGACAGTTGATATCTGGCTCCAGTGGTCCCCAATTCATGTTCAAATTCAAAGGAGATCCTGTACTTGAGGAGGCCAATAATGGTAGAAGCTTGGTCCCCACTGAAGAGTAATCCAGGTTTTATCTGAGATGTCAGCTAGGTGCAAGACTGGCAGCTGGTACTGTGTGTTAGCAGAAGCTACTGTTGGCCCGTCTGCCTAGACACAGCTTGCTTACATGATATGGTGCTGGGGCTTGGTACCCTGTAAAGTGCCTTTGACAAGCCACAGCGGTGACAAGGGGCAGCCAAAAATGATTAGGTACTAATTTTACTTCCTGCCCACTAGTCCAAGCAATCTTGGGCTCGATAAGTGTCTTATGGTTTCTAGAGTAGCTTCATTATCCAGTCTTTATAGTACAGCTCACTGCCTCCTCTGTGTTCAGTCTGCTGTGATTGGCCTGTTTCAGAGGAACAGTACTAAACAAAAGGGATTTTTTTTTGGATGGAGCTTTGGAGAAAAGGGGAGTCCAGCTCAGACTGTCACTTCTGTAACCTGCCTGACACAACCATTGTGCTCCCACCACTTCTGGAGGAAGAGTTTGTGCCTGTTCTCCCTGCCCTCTTCACTCTCCCCCCAGCTACTGATTGGTGCTGTGGACACGAGCATGGCACTTCTTTGCTTGGGGAGAGATGGACAGATGTTTGATGGCCATGTCCTCCTGCACACTGCTCTAGTAATGCAAAGGGACATCCTACTAGTGCAGAGCCATCTGCCACCCTTCATGGCTAGAGAACTGTCCAAGTTTGTGATATTGGGTTGAATGTGAGGTGTAACTGCTCTTTCCCTGATTGGCACAGATGAAGAATCAGTGAAAAAAGCAGTTCCTGCCTTGGGGAGCACTCTCTCATGCCCTCTTAGGCTGTGGAGGCTGGCATAGGGTGGATGCTTAGCTTGTAGAGGGCTTTCACACTCATACATAGAGACTTGTTTTCTCAGGCATGATCTCCAATTGTTCTCCCTCTCCTTCCAGGCTGGATTGCTAACAAAAAGGTTTTAAATATTGCCTAGCGTGCCTGGTAGCTGTTTACCTCTGTGCTCCACTCTTCCCTGGTGAGAAGGCCTTGGTAGAAAGAAGCCAATGTAGGCGAGGCTCCTGTGCCATTGCATGAAAAGGGAGCCTGCAAGCACAGCTTAGCTTCCACCTGGCTATTCCCGTAAGAATGGAGTTATAACTTTTAGCTGTTCTCCTTTATCCAAAGCCATGCATGGATCAGGGTCCTACAGACTTCTGTCACCTCTGAGAGGATGATGTACCACAGTGGTTAGGAACCGTGTACAACATCTCCCACAGTGTGTCTTTCACTTCATCCTGGGTGCAATGCTTCTTTAAAAAGTTTTGGTATCATTCCCCAGGAACTTTTCTTGTCAAAAACACAAGGATGACATCTGTGCAGGGGCTTGGGATTATCTGATAGTTCCTTGTCCTCCAGTCCAGTGTGCAATCTCATAACTCAGGATGTCATTGGCAGTGGACTAACAAAGTCCTTCCCAAGGTCCCAGAGAGCCCAGAGGAGAAGAGGGGTGGGAAAAGATTTGACCAAAGCAGAATTTCTTATAATCCAGAAGAACCATTCAGTAAGTGGATGCATTTCCCTCTGCCTTCATCACTGGCAATCAGTTACACACACTGTGCTCTATGGGGCATGTCATACTGTGGTGGATACCTCACAAAGCTTGAACTAGCAAATACCATAAACTGAGTGGGAAAGCAGCATTTTCATGGGACTAAGTTTTATGTTATTTTAAGGAATGAATTCTGAAATATATGAAGGTAAGACCTGGCAAAACAGCATTTCTGCAGGAAACTAGAAACCTAGGGCATGTGCTAATGAGGCCTGATGGATGCAACATATCAAAGTATGACAGATCAAGGTGAGAAAGCAGGAGGGCACCATTCAGTGGGAACTGAAGCTGGAGCAGTGGTGGGCTAGAGTGAGCCAAGCAGAGTTATGCTTGCCAGTGATTTTTTTTTAATGGTTCAGATGCATATCGAAGCTGGCTTTTGAGTTTAATTTCCCATGTTGAATTTGATGTTTCTCATATTGCAAAATATTTTTGTAATGGTTTGTAAACTAGTAGTATCCAGAAGTCCAGCCAGGATTGTCATGTTATCCAAACAGTCCCTGCCCCAAGCCAGTGCTCCTCTAGTTAGACAAGGCTGGAGCAATACACAGCAAGTAGAGGTATTAGCACATCTGAATTGTCCTAGGTTGCACATGAGTATCCTACCACGTACAGCATGTGGACCAAGTCCTCTTAGACCACCATTAATGTGATAGTATCAGCTTTATGAAATACTGGATCAGTGAAGCAGAATGGAGACTTTTTTTGTGAGAAGTTACAATATTTCCAGTGTTTGTCCAGGCTCAGAGTTGGATGAATGTTTTATTAACTGGATGTTTGGCACTATAGTGGAAGGGAAGTGTTCTCAGCCTTCTGAACCAGCACTTTATAGTATCTATGTTGCTTCATCTCCTTCTGGTTTTTCCAAAAAGTTGTCCTGCAATAGGACTAGGAAAAAACTCATTGTAAATTTCCAGCAGTCAGCAGGGTAGCGTGAAACACACTCTCCCAATCACAAGACTGTGTATTTCAAAACACCAAGCCAGGATTGCATTTTTTTATTACCAGTCTTTCATAATTTTGGATGGAAGGGTAAGTTCTTGAGTTCTACACTTAGAATTTAAATCTTTGTGGGATGGTAACACTGAAGAACCGCCGTTCTTGGTTTCAATTTCAGGAGCAACTCATACCTACTTGTGCTTGATTTTCTGCATGACATGTGATTCCTAAGGTGAAAGTGCCATTAAAGACTGAAGTTGTGCTGAAAAACTACGGAGGAGAGATGAAGACACCTATGTATTGGGTCTGGCTGAGATGGAGTTAATTTTCCCCATAGCAGCCCTTATAGTGCTGTGCTTTGTATTGGTAGCTAGAAAGGTGTTGATTAACACACCAGTGTTTTGCCTGCTGCTAAGCGGTGCTCACATAGCATCAAGGCTGTCTCTCCAACATTTCCCCCTCACCAGTAGGCTGGGGGTGAGCAAGATCTTGGGAGGGGATATAGCCAGGACAGCTGACCCAAACTGACCAAAGGGATATTCCATACCAGGTGATGTCTGCTCAGCAATAAAAGCTAAGAGAAAGGAGGAGGGGAGGGGCATTTGTTATTACAACATATGTCTTCTGGAGGAACCAATGCGCGTACTGAAGCCCTACTTCCTGGGAAGTGGCTGGACATTGCCTGCTGATAGGAAGTAGAGAATAAATCTCTTGTTTTCCTTTGCTTCCACACGCAGCCCTTGCTTTTGCTTTATTAAACTGCCTTTATCTTGACCCATGAGAATTTATTCAATCTTTTTTCCTCCCCCACCATGTCCTGCTGAGGAGGGACGTGGTAGAGCGGATGGTGGGCACCTGGCATCCAGCCAAGTTCAACCCACCACAGCCTAGGATCAGTGTTCCATATGGTATGCATTATTCAAAAAAGACAGCAAAAGAATTCTGCAAAGGCTACTTCTGCTTTTAGCAAGAGACACCCCCCCCCCATATAAGGTAAATTTTATATCAGACAACATGTTGCCACAAGTGATTAATTTGATCCTTATTGCTTCAGGATGCCCTCATGGATAATGAAGAGGAGGAAATCATCAAGAGGCACATGAAAGTGTGTTGCAGTGTTGCCAAGCACTTCATATTCCTCATTTGAGAAAAATCCTCAATCCTCTTTCTTTATGTTTGCAAGCTCTTCCTTTGAAATATCTTTCTCTTTTTTTTTTTTTGATAACAGTCAAAATTCTCATGCAGTTGTTTTACTCTGGGAAGGTATCTTAATGTAAACTTGTCATGGTTTAACCCTGGCAGGCAGCTAAGCCCCACACAGCTGCTTGCTCACTCCTCTCCAGAAGGATGGGGGAGAGAATCAAAAGTGAGAAAACTCATGGGTTGAGATAAAGACAGTTTAATAATAAAAAAAAAAAAAAAAAAAAAGAGAGATACCACCCCCCCAAAAAAAACCCCAGAAAAACAAGAGATGCAAAAAACCCTCAGTTGTTCACCACCAAGTGACTGATGCCCAAGCAGTCCCTCAGCAATGGGAGCCTTGGCCAGCCTCCACCCCCTGCAGTTTTATTGCTGAGCATGTCATATGATATGGGGTATCCTTTTCGTCAGTCAGGGTCAGCTGTCCCAGGTGGGTGCACTCCCAACTTCTTGTGCACCTTCAGCCTACTCACTGGCAGGGCAGTATGAGAAGCAGAAAAGGCCTTAAATCTGCATAAGCACTGTTCAGCAATAACTGAAATCTTCCTGTGTTATCAACACTGTTTCCATCACAAATCCAAAACACAGCACCATACAAGATACTATGAAGAAATTTAATTCTACCTCAGCCCAAACCAGTACAAAACTCTACAGAGGGATTAATTCTCTCCAGCTTCAGCAGGTTAGAAGTGAAGTAGCTACTCTAAGCATGCTGTCTGTGCTCTCTTCTACATTGGGGGACAGATACTGCTTCTTCCAGAATGTGATTCATCCCCCTATTTTATACACTGGTCATAACACAGGACAAATTGCTCTCTGGATTGTCCTAGCTCTCGAGGCTGTCACTGCACTCGGTGGGACAGATAGACATTTTGTGCAGGCAGTTCATCTCACTGGTCTGAGACAGTCATCTGAAGACAGGATAAATCCCCCCAATACATCTTGGCCTCAAGACTATAAGAGTAGAAATAAAATTGTGGCAATTGGCAAGACTAAGGTTGTGTGCTTCAGCATTGCTCTCTTTTAAACTTTCTCATTTTCCAAAGTAAAATTTACTGGACTACAGGTCTTTATAATTGATTCATAACAGGATTTTTGGTTTTGTTCATTGTTAATAATAAAGTAACTCCAAGGTTTTGGATTAAGAAACTGCTGCTGTTAAATAATCTGGCTGTTTTTCTTATGAAAAGGTGCTCTCAACTTCTCTAAGGTGCAATTATGCAAAACCAGATGCCCCTTCATAATTTCATTTGTGAAGACAGTCTCATTAAAATGTCATTACTTCTGGGCCTCAGAGTTTCCAGGATCAGGCCATTAACGGTGTGTGTTGCTAATTAGTACTAGCATCCGAGAATGGCTTTGTATTTTAACTTAAAGCTTTGTTAGGGCTTACAACAAAATGAAACGTCAATTATATGAAAACCATGTATAACTAATGAAGAAGCCTTAGTTCTTTCTTATGTAAATATCACTCAGTCTGGAGGGACTGCTTGCAATATTGTCTGTTGATTAATTCATCAGGATTAAAACTAGGAAGAGACTTTTGGATTTATACTGCTCTCACGCATCCAGGCACACTTCAGAGGAGCAAGTCACGCATGTGATAGGCACTCAAGTAGTCAGTATGTTTTGAAAGCAGAAGATTCCCCTTGCGTCCACCAGTGACAGGAAGTACTGCTTGTGATCAACAGCAATCAACTCATGCAAAATTAAACCTTTGGGTTTTGTTTAGTTACACTCCAGGTATTGCCAGGAAAATGGCTGCAATGCAGCTACTGTCTTCTTTTTAAGTGTGGTGTTGCTGCACCCATGTGTGCTGGCACTGCCTTCCCCCTCAAAGCAGGGTTGGGCAGGGACACCAGCTGCCTCCCCAGGCTCCTGCTAAGCAGACAAGGAGCAGAGTTTTTCAGCAGGGAGTAAGATCAGACATGGTTCAAAGCTTTGCAGCAGCCTAGGTAAACTTAGCACTGTTACCCTAACCATTTGAATGTTTCTCTCCTGCTGCTGCTCTTGCATCTCCCAGGGAGGAAGAAAGGTGTGGAGATGTCCCTAGTAATCTTCCATGGCATTGCAGGGCTGTGCCATTAAGAGGCTATGATTAGCTTTTGGAACTGATGGGACAGCCAACCCCATCTTCTCTTGGGCTTGGTGCCTGAACCACCACATATGTCTATGATGAAGTTATGGTGTGTATTATTCCCTGTGGAGACTGTGTAGAAGTCCTACCACTTGGTCTTCCAGACGATACTCTCTAACATAATCGTCTCTGGTCTTGACAGTCCATTTTTTATCTTGTCCAGTCCGGCCTCCTGGACCTGAGGGAATGGTGCTGTCAGCCTTCCTTCCAGGACATATCACACAGTGCACTGACTTGATCAAATAAATCATTTGTATGTTTGACATATCCTGCTCTTAACATCTCTCTTCCTCCTTGGCACTGAGGATTCATACTATAGATCTGGGTAATCTCCTCTACCTCCTTCAGTGAGTGAGGGGAAAGCCTTTCAACTAATCAAAGATGGTTGCAGTCCTCTTTGAAGCAGTGACAGTCCCTGCCACAGAAGTCATAGCCTTGTAGAAAGGCAGGGATGCTGAGGGGTGCCAAGGCCAACTGTGGCAGATGCCATCTCATCCCCACAGGCTGGCGCTGATATGTCACAGGGGGGTCAGAAGAGCAGTCCCACGCTGAACTGGCCCCTTCTGATGCTCAGAGCCATGGTAGCCCTTGTTGCTATCCTTGGAGCAGGCTGCAGAAAGAGGTGGAGTGTGAATGGGTTAAAACAGAGAAAATAGGCAGTCTCCAAAAACATGAAACGGAGTGTCAACAGGTTTCACAAGGAGAACCATTTGAGGAAATAAACAAAAAGCAATTAAGAAAAGCAAATTGACATATTGGGCTGGATTCACAGAAGGGAAGGGAGGGATATAACTTTGTGTTTGGAGACTTTTTGCAACAGCTTGTCTATTCCCCATTTGTTTAAAGGCAGAACAGCAGTGGTGTCATCTGTTGGTCAATATTTAGGGGAAAGAGCTGACAGGGGAAAGAGTCTTAATCACTGAGGGTTGTCTCTGTAAACATGTTGTGGTTTAACCTGGCAGGCAGCTAAACACCACACAGCCATTTGCTCACTCCCCCTCAGTGGGATGGGGGAGAGAATTGGAAGAAAAAAAGTAAAACTTGTGGGCTGAGATAAAGGCAGTTTAATAGGACAGAAAAGGAAGGGAAAATAATAATAATGTGTCACGTCCCAATTTCTCAGGATGACGACTCAGGTTTGCCGATTCCCAGGTCAGGATTAAGGTGAGACAAAACCAGGGATCCTTTAACTCACAAAACTCAACTTTTATTTGCTCACAACAAGAATTGGCACGCTCACCACCAAAACTGGTATGCTCACAACAAAAACTGGCATGAAACTATGACAGTAAATTCTGTAATGTGCTAACCATAAATCACCAAACATATACTACAAGCCTTGCCTATTTGAGAATCAGTTCAGGGAACACAATAAGGAGATCCCTCCCATTGAGTCACGAGGTTCAGAGTGGACCCCCTTGCTTTCCAGACTCCTTCTCAGAGAGGAGCCCAGAGGCGGCTGGATCCGCTCCTAGTCTCAGACTTGGTCAATGGTTTATGTCTGAAGGGATGAGTTGTAGGGATTATGGGAAAAAAAGAGAGACAGAGAGAGAAAAGAGAAAGTTTTCACCAGTCCTGGGTCCAGCATTGGTCCAGCCAGCCGAGGGGTCCAGTTCTGGAGGGTGCACACATGTGGGGCTTCAGTTTGTGTCCTTTTACAATCTCCTTGCCCCTGCTTTGGGCGGGCACTCGAACTCATTACACTAATTAGATGTCGTGTGCGGTTTGTGCTTCCAGAACCTTTGGGAAACGGGTTGGTGGGCTTGGGGGTCGTTTGGGGAGTAACTTCTCCCTCCCTGCAGGTATGACAGCCTATCCCACTCAGCCTATCAGAACGTGGAACTGTGCACCCTCTGCCCCTCCCACCCCCCGCCCTGTTGCCCTGCAGTTCCTTGCTAGGCTGAGTTCGTTGTTCTGCAGAGTTCGTCATTAAGCAGAACTTGCCCCACCACAGTGTTTGAGACATTAACTCCTTCAGTCTCTGACATAATGATAAAAGAATATACAAAATAAATGATGCACAATGCAATTGGTCACGACATGCTGGCATGTGCCTAGCCAGTCCCCAAGCAGTGGGCCACCACCCCCTGGCCAACTCTCCCAGTTTTATTGTTTAGCATGGCGTCATATGGTATGGAATATCTCTTTGGCCAGTTTGGATTGGCTGTGTCGCCTCTCAGCTTCTTGTGCATCCACAGCCTTCTTGCTGGCAGGGCAGTATGAGAAGCTGAAAGGTCTTTGACTTAGTGTAAGCACTGCTTAGCAACAACTAAAACATCAGTGTGGTATCAACATTATTCTCATCCTAAATCCAAAACACAGCCCTATACCAGGTACTAGGAAGAAAATTAACTCTATCCCAGCCAAAACCAGGACAAAACACAATGTTTAGTTTACATTTATGCTGTGCTTTAGGGCTCCTGCTTATTTCTGCAGAGCCCAGGAAGAAGTTGCTGTCTGCATCTAGCTTTCTCTTTTCCTCTGTCTATAATTTGGTCTCCCTTTTTCCCTCTTCCCTAAGGCAACTGAGGATTTGCCACAGCTAGTGAGGGTAAGATGCAGAGCAGTGTACTGATACTACTCAGAGACAAATTCTTTGCTGTCCCGTCAGTTGGTCTTGCTCAGGCTAACTCAGGGTTAAGACAACTGAATTGGTTGGGGGCCAGGCAGGACTTCTCCCCCAGACTGGATTGGCAGGGACCTTCCCCTGTAGCTGCTGTTTCTTGAGCCCATCTGTATGTTTTTCCACATGGAAATCACACCACTTCATGCTACTGTTTCTTCTATTTCAAGCCAGTGCACAAGAAGATGAAGGTGGTCAAAACTATATGCAGTAAATCATTGTCACCTGAGGCTCGATAAGCCATTATAGCTATGTCAGGTGCAACCTAAAAGCTGAATGAAAAGGTACAGTACAGTCAGTAACCTAGTCTCACCCTCTCTACCACCACTGCGTAGTGGCGTATCACTGTTACTAGTACATACTGCAGAAAGAACTTTTTTTCCCTTCTGCCTTCACAGAGTGACTCCAAGTTGCTTGTAAAGGTAATTCACTTCCTCACCTCTGGATATAAAAGATTATATTGAGCTTAATGTGAAAGATACTGAACTGTCACTCCACCAGCTGTCATCAAATGGCTTAAACCTCATTGAGTTACACCGCTAATTCAGCAAGTTCAGAGAAATGAAGATGCCAAGAAGGATCATCTTATGTCATTAAAAGAATTAAGTGGCATTAGCTTCTCCACTGATAGAGTTGGGACTGAATTTCCATGCAAGTCCAGTTTTGTTCCCTGTCTCTATATAATATCTGCATTTTATTAAGAAGTTAATCTCACCTTGATCTTTTGTACAGGAGATGGCAAAGCACAGCTGGGTCCCAAAGTGTTCCTTAACAGCTTCTTTACAGAGAAGTGGCCAAGTTGGCTGAAAGAGGCAGGCCACAGAAACTGGAAGGCTACCTAGGAATTAATTATTATAGTGTACATAATACGAGGGGAGAAGTTGCATCTTGTGTACTCATGTTTCTCAAGATTTGCCCAAGAAAGTCTTAATGCTGACAGTTCTTTTTTTTAAGATGCATACTTAGAATGAGAGCTCAAACTGGCTTAGGTCAAGCCAGTTTATCAAGCCAGTTGTGGTGAAAATAGAGGAGATGGGATGGGGTTTGCTGGATGGGGGGTCAACAGCAATCAGTGTGTGGGGAGAGTTAGAATTTGTCCAAACCATGTTTCGGTTTACTTAATGGAGCAGCATGCAATATACAAGGATGGAGAAGTACAGGCACTGAACTTTCTAACGAGCACCTCATCTCTGCAGCATTGTAAAGGGACTGATCTGAGTTGACGAGCGGTCTGGCTAAGCACGGTGAGATCAGAGACGTGTTGTGGTCTGGCAGGTAGCCAACCTCTTTATAAATTCAGAGCAAGGCATTCTAGTGCATAAATAGGATAGTTACACTTCACAGACCAACTGAACTCAAGGGACTGTTTTTAACTCAGCAGTGTGTACAATAAGGACAAAAGGAAAAAAGTTCATTTTCTCTGGTGGGCTAGCAGTGGCTTCCTTAGTCAAGTGTGCACTGTTGAAGTGAATCTTCTGACTGTCCTCACCACCCTCCCGTTTCTCCCATGGAGCAGTCTTGGAGGTCACAAACAGGATTCCTTTTAGACTGATCTACCCTGATAGATGCACGACAGAACTGCATCTGTCCAGTGTGTCCTCTTTCATCTATAGACTTCTCCTTTCTATGAAGATAAAGCAAACTCATATTCTCTGTAACCACTGGAATCCTTTCTCTTAGCTTTGGGCTTGGATGAAGTTTTAGGTTGGCTACCATCTGCCTGAGAGAAGCGAGCAAACATGAGCAGGACAAAAGACAAATATCTATTTCCAGTACATAAATCTAGACAGTGCTATTGCGCTAAGCACCTTGTGGCTGACAAAGTTAACTGCTGAGATTGCTGAAAGGACAGGGCTAGACATCTGAAATTTTCATTAGCTGGGGAGATGTTTTTCCCAGTGGTGCACTTGTTACAGGTTCTATTACTGTGTCCAGTCATAAACCACATTCAGCTGTAATGTCATCAAGTCTCGTATCAAACCAGGCTGCGAGAGCAGAGTGAGTGCCAAGACAGAGCAGGAGACAAGATGGTGCCATCCCATTCATTGTACAGCATGCCTATCTGGATCTGTGCATGCATGTGGCATAAATATCATCCTGACAACACACTGCCTGGATCTCTAGTTAGAGTGATAATAAGCATGATTTGAAAGAGCAGCTTTATGAGATTCCACTGTGTGCTGAAAGCCACAGAGAAGAAACAGATGGCTAGTTGCTTTCTTTGGTGTGAAACTGTCTCAGCAATGCCCTACCCACCTCATTCCTTGCTTTGCTTTGTTTTAAATTTCTTTTGCAGCTGATAAGGCATTTCTGAAGCAGTCGTCTGTATTTGCATGAATTCAAACTGACCAAAGCAAATCAGTTCTTCAAAAGGACAGGTGTCTAAGGTGTGGGGCTATTTTGGGAGCAGGACAAGGAGCTATTACATATACAATAGGTAGCGGGCACCTGGGAAGTCTGAATGTGCATATGTGTCTGTACAGCTCCATATCCAGCAAAACACAAACAAAAAGCAACACCACCCACAACTGCTATGTCCTTACATACAAAGCTTCGATTGTAAGGGTAACTGGCAGAAGGAAATCCTCCCTGGGATCTGTATCATTACGTGCAGAGCTAATATCAATGCACACACAGAAAGGATCCTGAAGAGCTGTAATCTGTGACTTTCACTAAATAGACCAGGATTTTGATATAACTGTATTTCAGAAGATGAACCCATATGTTTACATCTACATAGTGCTCTAAACTCAAGCTGAGCAAGCAACTGGTACTGAGATGTCAGCTATGAGACAGCTTTACAAGTGTAGCACAGTAACTGAGTGTAGAATACTACACAAGAAATGGAGCATTGCAGATAGTAGCCCAAGGGCCTTATGATCCCATTCACACATGACCAAAATTTGTCTTAAAACCAGTCATGTTTCTTGCCACTGTGGTCTTTGTGGAAGATTCCCAGCATCCCAGAGCCCCACATATCTGTTTTCCTCATGCTTCTTGAGGCTTGGAGGAACACTGGTGTAAGTAAGTGCATGGTGTACTGCACCACTACATGATGTAGCATATGAAATCAGATGGCAAAAGCACGTGGTAATATGCACTCTTCAGATACTTAATATTTCATATCAAGGCTTGCAAGAAATAACATTCGCTCAGGTAATAGTATCCAGTTTTCACCTACATACAAACCTGCACCTGCTCAGCTGACAGCCTCAGTCTTTATGAATTTAATTGAACCAGTGTCATTCTTGTAGGCCCTGTATATTGATTTCCAAGTGATTTAAACTGGTATGGTACCAGTGGTTCAATTCCAGTGAGCTGATAAAGTCTGTATGCAAGTGTTACAAATTCCCATGCACCAGTATAGTTACATTACCTTTCAAAACACTTATGGAAGGCTTAAGCAGTTGTGTACTCTGCAAATTGCTGTGCCCCTTCATGCCTTCAGTGACCTGCTACTGGAAGTGCTTACTAAAAGTTACTGTCTCATCGGTTCTGCTGGCAGAGCTCACAAGGACATTCTTTCATTTAGTTATCACAACTACACAACTACTGTCACAGCTGGGCTTGCTGTGCCCCATAGGGGATTTGAGAGAAATTGCATGAAGTATTCCCTGCAACTGGAGTAGTTACTTACCTCTGGTAGAGTGACAAACACCTAGAGGGTGCTAACACTTTTCCCAACACTGCTTGATGTGGGAGAGGAGTCATTTTCCAGGTTTAAACCCCTGACATGTCTCTGCCCAAACTGTCAGTTTCTGCATCCCAGTTAAGCACACACCTAAACTGCTAAATATTGCCAGTGTGCATAAGCATTTGGCTTCTTTCTGAAAGCTGGTGTGGAAAGATGTGTATGTTAAATTGTTGTGGTTTTCATTGATTTTGTATCTCAATGCACTGCCTATTTATTGGTGCAGATGTAAGAAAAGTGTGTTTTCCCAGTATGCCTCAGATCACATCAAAGGCAATTTTGACTCCAGGTCCCCCCTGGACTCTTATAAAGGTGTTTGTAATGGGGGGTACTTGATCAGCAAATCCTCTAATTGCTTTATTGAGTATTTGTTCATGTTTTTAGAATACACTTAATCTAATAGGAGGGTGTTTTAGCACAGGGGTTACTCTTCAGTGGCTTCACCAACCCGGTGGGGCTAACTACAGAGGAAGGTCTCATTCAAAGCAGTTGTGGCAGATGGGCCATGCCTATACAGACATTTGGTTGTCAAGCCAGGAGTGGGGTCTCTTGTCATGGCTCTATAGTTCCTTTTACAGCCTGAGGATGGCAGGTGCTCATTTGCTGGGGCCTGTGCTGCTTTGTAGGGCTATTGAGACACAACTGGTCATCTGACCTTGCAGTACATGATGCTGGGGACAGTGGTCTCAAGGTCATCACAAGGACCGATGGGCTATGCAGGGGCCCTCAGGAGGGCAAAATAATAAAAACATTGGGAGCCAGCAAAGCCTCAACTGGCTGAAGAATAGGTGGGATTCTCAGGCCTTGAAAATCCTCAAGACCTCCCTTTGCAGCATCTCATGCTGGCCATCCTTTCTACTCAACAGGTGGCTGCCAGCCCTAGTCCCTCTCTCCATTTCTCTTCTAATCCTTTCTTTCTCACTTCCTCCTTCAATTTTTGGTGTGGAGAGCTGAGCTGGTGCTGGTTGAGGGTTCTCCAGCAGGCCATGCATAAATGACATAACCATCTTTTTCTCCCTAGAAAGGAGTGGCTGGTGCTCAAGTCACAATGATCAGTGAGAAATTAAATGTGTTGTGATTCTTGCTCTGGCTTATTTGTTGTTAGGTGCATCACATGCTTAGTATTCTCCATTTTCCCTCTTGAGAAGAGGAAATATATAATTTGCCTCTTTGAGTCTGATGCTGAAGTCTGACTCCTTTGAAAGGCAACACCTCTGCTTGATTTTCCTTGTGTATTAACACTCTGTAACTCTCAGTAGTTGATGCTATGCCTTGAACTTTCAGTCCATCACACACCCATCTAGTGTTGGAAGACTGTGACAGCTATCACTTCTCTTTTTGTGTTGGGTCAGTTAGCAAGAACAGATAATCTTGTTAGGCTCTGATGACATCCCATTCTGTGTGTGGTTGAGTCTCCTGTCCTGCAATAACACAGGCAGATTGTGGCAGTGCTGTGCGGTACCTAGCCTGTCAGCAGGAAGCTATGCTGGTCTTGCCCAGGTATATGTAAGAAAGGAGCAGCAGCTGGAATATGTTGAGTCTTTTTAGGACTTAATTCCAAAATGCTGCCTTTGCTATCAAGAAACAGGGCTTGTTTGCAAGCCTTTTTGGAAGTGTTTTTTGGTGATTTTCAGTCCCCTTCAACAGGAATGCTGTCACAACCTTAAGCTGGCAGAGAAGGCTATTGGTGACAGTAACCACCATTGCTCTCTGTTGAAGTGGGCTTCCAACAGGAGGAAGCCTCAAGAAGGGAGAACTGCTTATGTTGCTATTCCCCTTTTGCTGCAACTTTAACTTCTGCAAGTCTGTCCTGAGCCTGTAGCAGAGGAACCATGCAGTTTTGGTAGATGATGGTGTGTAAGAGTTTGACATTGTATTTCACCACTTTGGATGTCATCTTCCTGCAGGACTCAGTAAGAGCTGAGTGTCTTGCCTGTTCTACCTCCACATCTGCAAACCTGAGAGTTGCTTGGACCATGGCCTGTTCAAAGCTCACATGGTAGAAGTATTGATGGATGCCCATGGAGAACAATGACATGGGAATTTCTGCTCTTTCTTTTCTGGGATAAAGTATTTCTGGAGAAGTTTTCTGCTTTTTTTTTTCTTGAGCATTTCAGAATTGCTTTATGAAGCAGCTCTTGAGAAGGGCTGACCTCACTGTAAAAAAAACAATTTACACACTTTCTGTTTTTAATCTCATTCACTGATGCATCTAAATACGGGAGTGCAATGATAAACCCAATTAAATGTCTGACAAACAATTGAAATCTTAGTAATATTGTGGACAAATGGCATGTTTACATGCTAACAACAAGATTTGAGTGGGTGTTGGTAGCTGATGTGAGCTGAATACTCAAATGCAGAGAAACCCAGAGGAGGTGTGTGTTTGCGGAGCATATCGCCTCCTCTGGACATTTTATCTGCAAAGTGAGTGTGTTATTCCTGAATCACAAGCATTGCACAGCTTATTGAAAAGATCTAAAGCACTCAGATTTGCAGATGTAGAGTGCTGTAATTTCTAAGTAAATTTGGTTATATTTGTTAAGAATTAGTTTTATGGGATAAAACTTACTAACAGTTTCCTGGTAGTTTAAAAGAAAGCTATTAATATTGATATGAAACTGGCTATTAATTACATAGTAATAATTTATTCTTATAATAGCACTTTATGATAAATTCGCCTATATCCTTAATGCATTTTAGGAAACTTTTTAAAATCTGTGTGTCACTAGAAGACTACAGGGATATTGGCTATTTTGATTTTGCTTCTGATTTAGTGAAACAGACTAATTAGGGCATGTCTGCTGTCTACGAAAGCAGTACACAAAATTTAAAGGGCAAAAGCACCATCAAGGAACAGCAGGGGCTGGCTACTCCCTAAGGAAGGCAAGCCAAGAGTGACCACAGCATGGGCAAGCAGCGCTCGTGCAAACATGGCGAATGGCTCCTGAGCTGTATTAGCAGAGCAGGGTGGTGATAATAACCGATCCTGTCAAAACTAGACAAAAGTGGTCAGGTCTGAGATCATAGAATCATAGAATGGTTTGGGTTGCAAGGGACCTTAAAGGTGATCTAGTTCCAATTCCCCTGCAATGGGCAGGGATACCTTCCACTAGATCAGGTTGCTCAAAGCCCCATCCAGCCTGGCCTTGAACACTTGCAGGGAGGGGGCATCCACCACCTCTCTGGACAACCTGTTCCAGTGTCTCACCACCCTCACAGTAAAGAATTTCTTCCTAAAATCTAATCTAAACCTACCCTTTTTCAGTTTAAAACCATTTCCCCTTGTCCTATCACTACACTTCCTGGTAAAGAGTCCCTCCCCATCTTTCCTGTAGGCCCCCTTTAAGTGCTAGAAGGCTGCTACAAGGTGTCCCCGGAGCCTTCTCTTCTCTAGGCTAAACAACACCAGCTCCCTTAGCCTATCCTCACAGGGGAGGTGCTCCAGCCCTCTGATCATCTTTGTGGCCCTCCTTTGGACCTGCTCGAGCAGGTCTATGTCTTTCTTATGCTGGGGGCCGCAGAGCTGAACACAATACTCCAGGTGGGATCCCATGAGAGCAGAGTAGAGGGTGAGAATCCCCTCCCTTGACCTGCTGGCCATACTTCTTTTGATGCAGCCCAGGATACACCTGGCTTTCTTGGCTGCGAGCCCACATTGCCAGTTCATATTCAGTTTTTCATACACCAATACCCCTAAGTCCTTCTCCACAGGGCTGCTCTCCATCCACTCATTGCCCAGCCTGTATCCATGTTTAGGATTGCCCCGACCCAGGTGCACACTTACACTTGGTCTTGTTGAACCTCATGAGGTTTGCATGGGCCCAAATCTCTAGCCTGTCAAGGTCCCTCTGGATGCCATGGTCCTTCTAGAGTATCAACCATGCCAATCAGCTTGGTGTTATCTGCAAACTTTCTGAGGGTGCACTCAATCCCACTGTTCATGTCCCTGACAAAAGACATTAAATAGTACTGGTCCCAATATGGATCCCTGCAGGACATCACTTGTCACGGGTCTCCACCTGCACATTGAGCCATTGAGTTGCAAACATCCAGCCAATTCCTTATCCACCAAATGGTCCACCTGTCAAATCCATGCCTCTCTATTTTAGAGACAAGGATGTTGTGTGGGACAGTATCAAATGCTTTGTACAAGTCCAGGTAGATGACGTCGGTTGCTCTTCTCTTATCCACCAACACCGTAACCCTGTTGTAGAAGGCTACCAAATTTCTCAGGCACGATTTGCCCTTAGTGAAGCCGGCTGTCACCAATCACCTCTCTGTTTTCCATGTGCCTTGGCATAGTTTCCAGGAGGATCTTCTCCATGATCTTGCTGGGCACAGAGGTGAGATTGACCAGCCTGTAGTTCTCTGGGTCTTCCTTTTTTCCCTTTTTAAAAATTGAGGTTATGTTTCCCCTTTTCCAGCCAGTGTGAACTTCACCAGTTTGCCATGACTTTTCAAATATGATGGAGACTGGCTTAGCCACTTCATTCGCCAGTTCCCTCAGGACCTGTGGTTGCATCTCATCAGGTCCTGTGGACTTCTGCACCTTCAGGTTCCTTAGATGGTCTCGAACCTGATCTTCTCCCACAGTGGGTGGTACTTCATTCTCCCAGTCCCTGCCTTTTGATACTGTGAGTTGGGCAGTGTGGCTTGAGCACTTGCCAGTGAGAATTGAGGCCAAAAAAGTTCTTGAGTATCTCAGCATTCACTGTATCAGTTGTAGCCGGGTCTTCTGTTTCGCTCATCAGGGGGGTACAGTTTCTTTCATCTTCCTTTGTTGTCCTATGTGCCTGAAGAAACCTTTCTTGTTATTTTTCACATCCCTAGCCAAGTTCAGGTTCAGCTGTGCCTTAGCTTTCCTGATCCCCTCCCTGCACTCCCAGGTCATATCCCTTTAATGTCCCCAGGATGTATATCCCTGCTTCACTGCTTATGGATTTCATTTTGTGTTTTAGTTTGGCTAAGAGGTTTTGATTTAGCCAAGCTGACCTCCTGCATCCCCTGCTTGACTTCTTGTACATCAGGATTGAGAACTCTTGTGCCCGAAGAAAAACGTCTTTAAATATCTCCCAGTTCTCGTTTGCTCCTTTGCCTCTGAGGGCAGTTTCTCAAGGGATCCCACACACTAGTGCCCTAAACAGCCAAAAGTTTGCCTTTCTGAGGTTTAGGGTCCTGAGTCTACTTTTTACCCCTCGAGATTGAGAATTCTACCAGGGCATGATCACTGCAGCCCAAACTACCTCCAAGCTTGTCCTCTGTTAAGTTCTTTGGCACTAGTGAGCAACAGGTGCAGCAGTGGCTCTCCTCTGGTCAGGCTCTACATCACCTCTACAAGGAAGTTGTCCTCAATGCACTCCAGTATTTTACTGGACTGCTTGCAGTTTGCTGTGCTGCTTTTCCAGCAGATGTCTGTGTGGTTAAAGTCACCTATCAGGATCAGGGCCTGCGAGCATGATGCTTCCTGCAGATGAAGAACAAACTTCAACTTCATCTGCTTGATTGTCTGGCCTGTAGTAGACACCAACCACAAAGTTTCCTTTGTTGGCTTGGTCTCCAATTTTCACCCATAAGCTCTTGACCTGCACATTGCTCTTCTTCACAGTGCAATCAATTCCATTTTTGGCATAGAGAGCAACTCCCCCACCTCTTCTTCCTTGCCTGTCCCTTCTGAATAGTTTATAGCCATCAGTCACAGCCCTCCAATCATGCAGTTCATCCCACCAAGTTTCTTTGATAGCAATCAAGTCAATAGTTTTCCATCTGGCAGTGGCTACCAGCTAGTCCTGTTTGTTTCCCATGCTGTGTGCACTGGTATAGAGGGACTTCAGCTGGGCTATTGGACACATCACCTTTTTAGAGGCGCTCACCCTAACTCCCTTGAAGCAATTCACAGGTGTTTCCCTGTTGCTTCCTAATGCCTCAGCAGCCCCTGGCTCTTCTTGAGTGCTTGGAACACTATCCCCTTCCCTTGCTAAATCTAGTTTAATTAGGTCAAGCCAGGAAAGCCAAATAACAATTCAGGATCAGACCTGGAGCAGGAACACCTACAACACATCTCAGGGAAGGAGCAAAGGCCCAGCTCTGAGCTTAAATGGGGCTCATGGGCCCAGGGGTGGGAGTGTGGGTGGATGCCCCATGTGAGCTGGTCAGGGCAGTGAAGGTCTGTTAGTGCCCTAACAACCACCAGAAAACAGTATTTATTACAGAAATGTGACACACACCTTCTTTAAACTCTTCTGTACTCTTAATTTTTCAGTAGGAATTTCTTGCACAAATGTTTTTGACAGGTGGATGTAAGTGTTCACTTCTTGTTCATACTTTATATGAAACATAGGCTGGCTGCAAGTTGCAAAGGTACTTTAAGAACCAGGTTGTAAAGCTAAGGATCATTTGATCTAGCATCAAAAAATCACCTACAATATCTCATAGAAGAAAGCAGCTTCCTCCTAAATAAGATGGTGATTTGGCTGAGACAGGATCCTTTTCTGAAAGGAAAAAAGCGCTATCAGATGTCGACATTTCAAAAGAGACCTACTTGTACAAAGCAGCAAAAGGATGCTCTTTACACAGGGGAGTCTAAGACAAAAAAGAATAGCTCTTACAATGTAGTGCCAGAAGTGGTTGCCTTGTCTTCTCTTCGCAAAGAGAAAACCCCATAGTTTTAAATGCTTTCTCCTTCCACAAATCAAACCTTTCTTGATTTCTTCCAAAAGGTTAAACAGGCCTCTTTTGGGTCTGAGCAAAAAATACTTGATCCTCCTTCTGTGTAGGTGCTTGAATGTGGCAGTTTGTGGAGGTCCATTCCAGTCTGTCTCTCTAGCATTGTACTTATTCTTCCTAGGAGTAATTTTTCTTCATAAATATCGCCAAATCATCAGTCTTCACATGTTATAGAGAAGCTTCACAGGAGCAAAAGACTGTAGAGAAGTTATCACTTTTTCTTAACTCATGTTTCTCCTTAAAGAAAAGAATCTTTTTTGTCCTCAACTCCTTTAAGATTAAGTAACCTTGATGTATTTGTTTGTTTATAAATATTTTCCATCTCTTGCAAAGCTTCATAGAATAACTGCCTCAAACTCATTTATATGAGCAGCAAGTTTTCAATACAGTATAACAACATAGCATGCTGTTGTAATTGATCTACTTTTCAACAAAAAAATATTCATAACAATCAGCATATTAATTAGCTGTTTGGCCACCCTTACATAACTCCATAACAATAGCAAAAAGACAACAAGAATGACCTCTCCAAAGATGTTATAGATAAAATACAAGAATCCCTTTAAAGACTTTAAATCTAAACATTTTTTGATAACTGTTAAAGTCTGAAAAACATTTTGAGAGTGGAATGACTTTTACAAAGGAAATCAGAAAAGGAATTTCAAGTCTCAGTGGAAGTACAACTCAACTGAATGAAAATCTGAATTTACAATGTTCTGAGGTTGCCATCATCAGTTCGTGCATGATCTTGCAAAGTATTCGTCAGTAGATCACCTATGTATAAACTGAAAATGCTGTAAGATTATTGAAGGGGAAATTCAAACTGTAACTACTCAGCAGTTTTAATTCGTGACTGAGGAATGATCTGGCATGGAGGGCAAGAAGGTCCAACTGCAGAATGGGTTAAACTGGCTGGAAGCAGGGGTGCCAGAGACAGAACATTGAAGTTCCCTGGGTGATGAGATAAGAAACAGCTGCAGCGTGGTTTTGTAGCCATCCTGGAATGGGAGTGTTCAGGAGCCACTTTTGGGCAGCAGAGCTGGTCTGGGGGATAGATCCAAGGCTGGGCAGAGGTGCCCCATGCAGCCACTCATGGGATTGGTCCTGCTGTCAGTCTGCATAAGGACTCAACTCATGACTCATTTTTGCAGTGTCCTTGTAGAACCAATTATAGCAGTAGGACTCTTCCGAATGCACTGCTCATTAAATTCTTTACATTTAAACACAAAGATGTGTTTAATTCACCTTGAGGGGCACCTTAAAAAAGGTGGAGTTATGAGAGATGAATCTAGCCAAAACTGTGAAGAAAGTGTGTTCGTCTTTGATGAAATTATGAAAGGAGTAAAAATTCCTCTACACTTCTAATGTGTTTTTGCTGTATGCACTCAGTTCAGCCAGTTTGAGTGTATCTCTGTGAAGAGGTTAGCAGGAAAGAAAACAAAAAAATAAAGAAGCTATGAGGCTGCACAGAAAGCCTTCTAGCTCAGTATTGCTCCAGCAGCAACGTGATCACTTCACAAAAAAACAAGCATTGCTGATTGAATAAATTCACAATAGCTCTGCCAGAGAAATCAGTACTTGATACTCTGGTAACAGAACAGTAAAATGCTGCTGTAACTAAAATATTTGCTGGTTAGATCAGACATTCCTGGAGAGGAGACAGAAGGGTGATTTGGATAAGCTGTGTGAACAAATCTGAATATTGAGATTGTTCATACTTTCTGATTTGTCTGACTCAGGAGTACTCCTCAAAAATTATTCTTTCAATAACTAAAATCAATATATTCTTACATGTCATGTGGCTTTGTGAAAGTCAATTACTCCTGGCCATACAGTCTGGATTATCCAAGGTAAATGAAAAAAAAAAGCTTAATCATTCCATGCAGTATTGTTCCTCCAGTCTCCAAACACTGAATCAAGACTTTGCTAATGACATGGAAGAAGTCTTTCTACCACCAACTACAGGGGAATGCAAGTAACAGAAATCCAGTGGGCAAAGGTTCATGTAAGCTGTCATGGCTTAACCTCAGCCAGCAACTAAGCACCATGCAGCTGCTCACTCACTTGCCCCCCCACCCAGTGGGATGGGGGACAAAATCATGGAAAGAAGTAAAAGTCACGGGTTGAGATAAGAACAGATTAATAGAACAGAAAAGAAGAAACTAATAATGATAACACTAATAATATGACAATAGTAATAAAAGGATTGGAATGCAATTGCTCACCACCCACCAACTGACGCCCAGTTAGTCCCTGAGCAGTGATCCCCCCACCCCCACTCCCCCCAGTTTATATACTGGGCATGACATCACATGGTATGGAATGTCTCTTTGGCCAGTTTGGGTCAGGTGCCCTGGCTGTGTCCCCTCCCAACTTCTTGTGCCCCTCCAGCCTTCTTATTGGCTGGGCATCAGAAACTGAAAAATCCTTGACTTTAGACTAAACACTACTTAGCAACAACTGAAAACATCAGTGTTATCAACATTATTCTCATACCTAACTCAAAAACATAGCACTGTACCACCTACTAGGAAGACAATTAACTCTATCCCAGCTGAAACCAGGACATTCTGACTTAGGAACAAAGTTTGCATAAATAGCAAGAAGATCTTTAAAATAATGAAAATTACACTGGCTTTTTCATTCCTGGTAGTAAGGATGTTTTTCTATAAGCATGTCTTCCCTGCTTTATGTTCACACAGGCAGATCCTATAACCTGGAGCCTAACCCTCTGCATAGTTCTCTGAGAGGATACGCAGTTTCACTTGTCCTAGATGGTGTGGACTATGGCCCCAAAGGGCCTTGGGAGGCCTTTTCAGAGCCAGACCCCACACAAAGCAGTTGGAGTAGGTGGCTTGGAGGACATATTTGCCATGAAGAAAGGAGATCTAATTTCAAATACCCTCTCTGGTTCCCTCACACCTCCAGGGTGTGAGTTTTCCACCTCTGATTGTCAGAGCTGTGGTCACTGCTCTGGCTCAGGGCAGTCCATTCAATACACAACAACAATGTGGGCAACTCACATCACCTCTGCCCACCACATGCCTTGGAGTTCCCCCTAATTTGATCAACTAAATTGCCTCTTTAAGAGGCTGGTGTTATTCCTTTTTAAATTGTCTGCATATATTTATTTTGAATGTTCTAGTTGCCATGGTACCTTACTGCTGTTGAGCAAAGGGGAAGTTTGAGAATGAACAATTCATTTATCCCTCTAAAAGGCTGAGGGTAATGAAATATGCTGATTTCTCTCCTGCCTCTGTGCCTCCCAGATGCTCTTTTGTACCCTCCTCACACAAGGATGACTGCACTGCCCTGAGACGCTGGTTTCCTAGCTAGGGCAGTCTGCAACCTATTGGTCTAGATGGAAATAGCGAAGTGCCTGGTCTGAGTGATACTGAATAGAGAGCCTGTTAATCCCATAGTCTTTCATCCATGGCTTTGGACAGAAATTATGAAGGTAGAAGATTTACACCTTCAGCAGGGCCTGGGCCATGGTTTTCCACTCTGCTAACCCTGCCTTGAAGCAATGCTTCAAGAAAGCACTGAATGCAGATTTGAAGATAGAGAGAGGTGTGGGATCTACAACATCCCAAGGAAGGAGAATTTCAGCCAGATGAGAGACCATGATGGAAATTCAGTGTATGATGTGAGCTCTTGGCGGCACTAATGTGTGGGTGGATATGCCTTGGTTGTCCAAGTATGACCAGAAGACTTAACAGGACAGGTTTGCTTAATTACCACTACATTTCAGGGTTTTTCCCCTGGCTACTTGGCTGATTCTTAGAATCATAGAATCATAGAATCATTTAGGTTGGAAAAGACCTTCAAGATCATCGAGTCCAACCATCATCCATGCCCACTAAACCATGTTCCGGAGTACCCCATCTACGTGCTTTTTGAATACCTCCAGGGACGGTGACACCACCACTTCCCTGGGCAGCCTGTTCCAATGTCTGACAACCCTCTCTGTAAAGAAATTTTTCCTAATATCTAACCTAAATCTCCCTTGCTGCAACTTGAGGCCATTTCCTCTTGTCCTATCTATGTCCTATCTGACAGAAGAGACCAGCACCCACCTCACTACAACCTCCTTTCAGGTAGTTGTAGAGAGCGAGAAGGTCTCCCCTCAGCCTCCTTTTCTCCAGGCTAAACAGCCCCAGTTCCCTCAGCTGCTCCTCATAAGACTTGTGCTCCTCACCAACTTGGTTGCCCTTCTCTGGACACGCTCCAGCACCTCAATGTCTTTCCTGTAGTGAGGGGCCCAAAACTGAACACAGTACTCGAGGTGCGGCCTCACCAGTGCCAAGTACAGGGGGACAATCACTTCCCTGCTCCTGCTGGCCACACTATTTCTGATACAGGCCAGGATGCTGTTGGCCTTCTTGGCCACCTGGGCACACTGCTGGCTCATATTCAGCCGGCTGTCGACCAGCACCCCCAGGTCTTTCTCTGCCGGGCAGCTTTCCAGCCACTCTTCCCCAAGCCTGTAGCACTGCATGGGGTTGCTGTGACCGAAGTGCAGGACCCGGTACTTGGCTTTGTTGAACTTCATACGATTGGCCTCAGCCCATCGATCCAGCTTCTTCTCCTTCTCACAGATAAGTCAACTGCCAGGTCAGGTCAGGTTGACAGGGACTTTGCAGGGAAGAAAGATGCCATCTTCTGTAGCGCAGGACGCAGGCTGCTTCCTAGGAGTTTGCTGTGCTTTTCCACAAATTTGATTTACTAAATACCATGCTCATGTAGGGCCTTCAGACACTGCCAGTGCTTTGATCCTCTTCTCTGTTTTTCTCCAGCATGTCACAGGTGCGAATTCTGGCTCTTCGCTGCAGGATGCTGCAGGGCCGTGTGACACGGGAGGGCGGACAGAGCAGATGCTCAGCAGACCCTGGTGAACCGTACATCTGCTACATGACTGGGCACATCTTCCCAGCTCAACAAGCCCACATATTCTCTATTCACTATTGCCCCATTGCTGTGACATTTCTGAGCAAACAGCATGTGGTAGTCAGTCCCGCTCCCCTTCCTCCAGTGAGCCTTGGTTCTCATTTCACTGGGACCTGGAGAAAGGCAAATTAGGCTGGCCCAGGAAAGAGATGTTAAATGGTCAGCCCACGCATAACTGATCTGTCTGTCAGTGGTACAATTCCTGCTCCCAGACTGGATGCTTGTTATTTTTAATTAGGAACGAGCTGACAGGAATATTCTCAGACCTCTGGGTTTGCAGGCCAATTATCAAAGCAATTCATGAAAATTCATGCAAGTGACAAGTCTCAGTTTGCCCCACAGTAAAGATGGGGTTGACAGCTGCACAGATGACCTCAGGTGAGTTCAACACCTTGATGAATATCCATATGATTTCTCAGTCTCCAGGCACAGATGAACAGAATTAGTCAGGTAAACAGTACAATATTAACCTCACTCCTGCAAGGAATGTCAAAGGGCAGAAAATACTTCACTATAAGCATCTCTGGAACTTCCTAGTCTTTTCCACCCTTTCTTGGTTTTCCCAGAATTCTCCATCAAGCAATGATTTTTCTTTTTTTCCTCCATACATATATATTCATATAAATATGATCTTTTAAACACTGAATCTGCAGGTCTTGGAGATGCACAGGGACTGTCCATCAGTGCTGGGCTATATGCTTCCATACCTGGTGGCTTTCATATGTGAACTGGACCTCAAAAATCAAAGAATGAACCTTCAAGACAGACTTCAAAATCAAGACATAAATCCCCCAGATGTACACATCTGCCTGTGTACACTAGCGCACTTTTAATTTGCCTTGTGGTATTTGAAAGCTGAAGTTCTCAGTAAATCACAAAGCTCTTGTCGGAGAGGCTTTAAAATGGGGGTGTGGGAGGGTGGGGCGTGGAGGCTGAGGATGAAAGACCTCTGGTGATATTAGAAGAGTTAACAATACTGCTCATCCAGTCTTCCCTTTGGCACTTTTTTTCCTGCTGTGTATGTCCTTTTGGGATGTGATGGAGACAAGTGATATTTGCTTCTTTACTGGGCAGATTCCCATCATTTAAAGGTCAAGCAATTCACTTAGCTCAGGGTGGGTTTGCCGCCTTTGTTGCCAGCCACAGACTGGCTCCCCTCCTGATTTAGGCCCTAATTCTGTACTGTCAGTGAGTCATTGCATAGGCAGATGCTGGATGTACCTCTTGTCACTCTATAAATCATGCTTTATTGCTTACACTTGCAGAATAGCAGCACACTAACCAAGAGCAGCCAAGGTGTTTGGAGTATTTGACATGTCAGCTTTGCATGCATGCATGCTGAGCTGAGCTGAACTGAGTTGAGCTGCAGGGCTTTGCAAAGCTGCTTTCAATTCAAAGCTGAGCAGCCTGCTGTTGATGCAACAGGACTGAAAGCAGGGCCTTTACGTACCAGAAATGCCCTCTGTGCTTCAAAAATGAAATGTCTTTTCTATCCCTATCCAGCAAGCCCAGCTTCTTCCCCGTCCTTCTTTCCCACTTAAAATGTCAATAGCAACTTCTGTGCAGGGCATTTCCAAGGACTGACAGCCAAAGAGGGTTAATAGACTGAGGTATATCTGAAGGCCATCAATTCTTTGCAGGCAGCATTAATTCCTAATAAATGACCTGTACCTTAATCATTATTGCTTAAGTGATTTTTTCCTGACCTTTATTTGAAGTGATGTGGCAAGATGCGAGTTATTCCCTGAGTCAGGGTTCTCCATAGGAGGATTTTCATACATATATACTTATATTGTATTTTTTAAGGAGTTATTTTCTTTAAAACATCTCCCATGTGCAACTAATTTGATTAATGCTGCTGAAAAAGCTCAGTTTTGCCTGTGATAAGAAGACAGGAGTGTAGATTTGTTTTCTCCTCACCAGTATTTGGGGCTGGGGGATGATGATGACTATAGGTACCTCCTGTCTTCATATTGCTCAAAAGTTTTCCTGTTTTTTTTTAAGTGTGCGCACTTCAGATGCTGTCCTAATCTGCACAGATCCTAACTACTGCCTGCATCACTGTTAATATGTGTGCATAAGGCACAGACTGGGCAAAGACTGACATGAAAGAAACAGGAAGGCTTGTGAAACCACTGGTGAGGAGAGGGGAATGGATGGTATTGACTGAACAAAGGGAACATGATTTATAAATGGTGTATGTTGAGTTCTGGACAGCATTAGGGCTGCTTTGTGCTACTTCTCCAGAACAAAGATGACCTCAGAGTATGGATGTATCACCCAGGTGCAGTGGGATCTTCCAGCAGAGTGGGGCCCATAGTAATAGCTTCTCATGTTGATCATGACTGGGGGCTGTGTCCAGGACACATCTGGATGACCTTACCCCTCTGCTAGGAGGGGCTCTGAACTGTGAGCTCCCACAACAGTGCAGAGAAGAGTCAGGACCCCCTGCACTCTTTGGGTACAGCCTCCCTTCAAAGCCAACCTGTGGAAGACGTTGGGTGAAGACCCTAATTGCAGTTCTCTGAAGGGTAGGGTGAGCATGCAGTGGAGCAGGCAATAATGCAAAATCTGAGGACCCATGCTGCTGCCACAGGACCACCTTCTCCTGTGACAGTGTGGTCCTTGCATGGATCCAAAAGCCCCAGGGAGGAGAAGACAAGGGTTCCTAGCATTATTTATACATTGTGTGTTAGGTGGCAAGTAACAATTGGCAGAGCTGATCCTGTCTCTAGCTCTTGATTTTCCTTTCCTGAAAGCTGTTTGACTAAAATAGTATCTAGCAGTGACAGCAGATGAGATAGAGGAGATTTAACTAAGGTATTTAAATTATGAAGGACATAGTTAAAGTTGCTCTCTCATATGATAAGAAAATAAAGGGGTCACTGGATGAAGTTAATGGCCAGTGCATTTAAAACAAATTAGAGGAGGTACTTCTTCATGTGGTGTGAAGTCAGCCTATGGAATTCATTACCACAGCAGGTCAGAGAGTCAAATGCTGCAGGCAGATTGAAAAATAGGCTGGATAATTTTATGGCCAATAATAACATTTGTAGCTATAGCTGTGGGATACAGTGGGAGGTAGCAGGTGGTGGTATTCACAATACACACTGATGGCAGCAGGAGCAGCCAAGCAAAGCATTTCTCTCTAGGTTCTGCTGAGTGAAAACGCTGCTCTTTTCTCTTCTCTTTGTCAGCCTGAGGGGTGCAATGAACCAAGATCAACCCACTCCACCATCTGTCCTGAAGAAAGAAGGGTACCTAGTTCATGGAATGAAGGTCAGGCAAAAGCTAGCCTAGCAAACTTTGGCTGGACCAGTAAAGTTTGGACCATTCCAAGAGTGTGCGTTGTGCACAACTTCGGGAGACTAGTCTAAGTTCATCTTCTGTGTGTAAAGATGTGCTGGCAGAAACTGCCAGCACAGCTCAGACTCAGGATCATGGTAGTGCTCTGTTGGGGGCCTAAAAATGCTGCTTCTGAGTAAAATCCAAGAAATCCTACAGTGGCCAGATATGGTCCCACTGGGGGAATTTCTTCATGGTCTTCATCAAAGGTAAACAAGCTCCTGTTCTGCATCCTGAAAAGCAAATTGCCATCATTGGGAGGCATCTAGGATAATACCACCACCTCAGTGAGTGCCTGCCTAACAGGTAGGTCAAGTGGAGAGGAGACAGAGAATTTCCCCATACACTCTTATTCTTTCCTGTGTTTAGTTTTCTTCTTTCCATCTCTTTCACTGTTATGGGTTTGTGTGGCAGGGTTTTGGTAGCAGGGGAGGGGCTGCAGGGGTGGCTCCTATGAGAAACTGCCAAAAGCTCCCCCGGCTCCAAGTCGGACCCGCCTCCAGCCAAGGCTGACCCTATCAGTGATGGTGGTAGCACCTCTGGGATAACATATTTAAGAAGGGGAACCTGTAGCGAGTAGGGGGATTGGAATGTGAGAGGAACACCTCTGCAGATACCGAGGTCAGTGCAGAAGGAGGTGAGGAGTGCGCCGGAGAAGGGGATGCCCCTGCAGCCCCTGGTGAGATGGCAGGTTGTCCCCCTGCAGCACATGGAGGTGAACAGTGGAGCAGATGCCCACCTGCAGCCCATGAAGGACCCCATGCTGGAGCAGGTGGATGCCCCCAAAGATGGCCATGATTCAGCCCGTGCCTGAAGGACTGCAGCCCATGGAAAGGACCCACGTCAGAGCAGTTCGTGAAGGACTGCAGCCTGTGGGAAAGACTCATGCTGGAGAAGTTGGTGGAGAACTGTCTGCTGTGGGAGGGACCTGTGCTGGAGCAGGGGAAGAGTAAAGAGTCCTCCCACTGAGGAGGAAGGAGCGGCAGAGACAAGGTGTGATGAACTGACCCCAACCCCCATTTCCCGTCCCCCTACACTGCTGGGGGGAGGAGGTAGAGAGAACCGGGAGTGGAGTTGAGCCAGGAAGGAGGGAGGGGTGGGGGGAAGGTGTTCTAAGGTTTGGTTTTACTTCTCAGTATCCTTGTTTTGATTTGATTTGTAGGAAATTAAATTGATTTTGTTTATTCTCCAAGTTGAGCCTGTCTTTCGTCTGTGACCATAAGTGGTGAGTGATCCCTCCCTGTCCTTATCTCAACCCACGAGCCTGCCTTTATATTTTCTCCTCATCCCACAGTGACCAAGGCGGAAGGAGTGAGCGAGCGGCTGTGTGGTGCTTTGTTACCGGCTGGGTTTAAACCACGACATTCACCTACACTGCTCTACCATAAGATTTACCCTGGGCACTTGTCCATGTGCAAATCAAGTGACATTTTTCCTGGTGAGGAGAAGAAAAACTGAATCCTATTGCCATCCAAGGACAGAACGCAATCCCAACATGCAAAAATCAAGATACCGGCTTGATAACAGAAATGGGATCTCCCACTGGATTTCATGGGTTCAGCTCAACACTCAGCAGCTTTTCAGCACAGACATCCAGGGAATTTAGTAGTCATGTTTGCTGGCTGTCCAGAGCTGGCTTGCTTTTTGTTTTCTATGTCAATAAGGCCATAGGCAGACTTGCCTTACGTACAGCATAAACCATAGTGACAGCTACTTACCAAAACCGAAATCAGAAGCTGTGACTCTCTCAATTTGAGGTAAAGTGCCCTAGATGGAGCCCAGCAGCTGGGAATCCATAACATAGTCAAAACAGATGACATAATTGGAAGATATTTTAAATATTTGAGGTGTCTCAAATGCAGGGGGATTGAAATGTCTTTCAAATAGCAATTGAAAGTCAAGGTCTCTGGTTTTCAGTGCACCTGGAGGTCATGATTTTATCTCTGTAATGTTTTCTCTGTAAGTGTATTACTGCACTGAAGGTTTGCTGTAACAGTTTGACAAGCTGAACTCTGCCAGAGTTCAGGCAAGCATTCAGGCCTACAGAGTCAGGCAAGCATTTTAACTCAGTCAGGTTTCTGCCTGATGAGTGAATCTTTTTAATCTCTGAAAAGCATGCAGCCTGTGCAAATGTATATACAAAGAGGTTTTTTATCAAATAATTCAATGGGAATACATTCTGTATCCTTCCTTGCTCCTTTAATATTTCCATTTATAAAGGACAGCTGTAAATGCACAACACAATTTGCTCAGGCATGGAGGGGCAGGAGATGTCCTGGACAACCACAGTTCAATTTGTTCTCCTGGGGTTAAACCAGCTGCTGCACAATGCAGCCTCTTACCATGGGCCCTTAAAGATGGGAATTCTGGGATATGTATCTGAAAAAGTAAAATGAGTATGGCAGTCTTGGAATACATGGTCAGAGCAACCATGAGCCCAGGAAAACCCCATGAGAGGTGTTGTGGTTTAACCCCAGCTGGCAACTAAGCACCACACAACTGCTCACTCACTCCCCCCGGTGGGATGGAGGAGAGAATCAGAAGGGTAAAAGTGGGAAAACTCATGGGTTGAGATAAAGGCAATTTAATAGGTAAAGCAAAAGCTGCATGCACAAACAAAGCAAAGCAAAGAGTTCATTCACCACTTCCCATCAGCAGGCAGATGTTCAGCCATCTCCAGAAAAGCAGGGCTCCATCATGTGTAGCAGTTACTTGGGAAGACAAACACCATCACTCCAAAAGGTTCCCCCACCTTCTTCTTCCCCCAGCTTTATATCCTGAGCATGATGTCACATGGTGTGGAATATCCCTTTGGTCAGTTGGGCTCAGCTGTCCCAGCTGTCTCCCCTCCCAACTTCTTGTGCACCTCCAGCATACTCACTGGTGGGGTGGTGTGAGAAGCAGAAAAAGCCTTGACTCTGTCTAAGAACCGCTCAGCAGTAACTAAAACATTCCTGTATTATCAACACTGTTTTCAGCACGAATCCAAAACATAGCCCAAAACAACACTAGCTACTATGATGAAAATTAACTCTATCCCAGCCAAAACCAGCACAAAGGATTTGGAGGAGGCTCAGTATACTGAAAGAGTCATGAGAGACAGAAGGAGAAATGTTCCAGCAGAAAGAAATATATGCGGTGTCTGGAGCCTTGGAAGAAAAGTAACAGCTGTGATGATGGAGATTTCAGACTAGGATAGAAAAAAGGACCAGCAATAACCATGACATGTCTCTGGTGGCTATGATGAACAGCTGGGGAAGAGAGGGATTGTAACCAAAGCACAGAGCAGTGCACGTGAGCTCTTACATTCCTGGCTTTGGAAAAGCAAGTTTCAATCCTGTGGGAAACTCTTATCTAGCATTCTGTTTTGTCCTCAAATTCTCATCAAATGTTACAAAAGAAACTTCTCATGGCAAGGAAAGTTTCAGAAAAGTTGTGGGGACATGTTTCTGGAAAGGTCAAGTTTATTCTCATGTGCCATTCACCTTTTCTGGACTGCAGGGCTGTGGTGCACAATGAAGGATTCTCTGTCCCAAATGAGTCCAACCTGTGAGGACCGAGGGGTCATGAAGCACTTATACAACCTCTCTCATAGCACACGGGCTAGCTGTAAACCTGAAGCATGATATTATTACTACTACTACTACTATTGTTATTATTATTATTGTGAGTGGACAGGACATTGATAAATTAGGGCAAAGCAGCATCTCCTCACATGGGGAATTAGAGTTTTCTTCACTGAAAACATGCTGCTAAAACAACTCTGTTACAAGGCCAATATCTGCACTATGAAATCATAATTCCTATCTCCTTAAATGTGGAATCAGCTCACATCTGTATGATACAGTCAAAACATGGCACAGCAATTTTATTGAAGGTATCTCCATGTTCTCATGAATGTCTGAAACCCAAAGGCATGTTTCTGTGATCTTGGACCTACTCTTTTCTCTGAAAGAGTCCTGCTCTTTACCTCTGGATCAAATTCAGCCTCCTTATTTATGTGTGACCCTGCATTGGAAATAATCCATTAGCTCAGTTCTCCTGTGGTTGATTAGTCTGTTCCCTGTCCTTCTACAGTCCTCTGCAGAGGAATTGTTGGGTGAAGTATAAGTTGGAATCACAGTGTTGGTATCCCACATGGACTTTGCTGGTAATAGATAAGGACCCCATTCTGATCCATGGGGTCAGACCATACAAATACTCCCTTGACTCTTTTTCAGCTGTTTTAGGAGTAATGACACAATGAAAATTGAGATCTGAATACTCTACTGTCTTGACTGGGTTTTGTTATGCTACCAGGCGTTTCAGAGTGAGGCAGATCTGTTGTCCCAAATTGAAAAAACGAGGATCAGTGGAAGCACTGCATCAGTGAACAGTCATTTCTCAGGCCAGGGCTGAATACACTGAGTTTCATCAAGCCAAAAGGAAAATTTAGGCTCCAGAAGTCAAGATAGAGCAGGTTTGGCTTGCAAAGAAATGTGCTACAGGGCAGAAGGTATGACCTACGGGGCCCCATCAACTCCTAGTGTACAGCTGAGCCTCAAGACTTGTGCTAAGCATCACTGCTTTTGAGGAAGGAGCTTGGTGACCTTCACACCCCCCATCCCCTTCTCTTTGAACAACTCAGTACTGTGAACTTCAAAACGCTAACTACCATTGGAAAATTTTATGTTTTTGCTGGATATGTTTTTTTGGTTTGCCTTTTATTTTTAGTTATTTTTGGGTTTTATTTTCCAGTTTGCTTGTTTGTTTCTCAGTCATCTTTGTTTTATGCCTAGAGTTGCTGGGCTCCTGCTCTTCATAGTCAAACTGCCCCTCAGGGAAAGCCTGAGACAGATGCTGGTTTTTTTCCTTGTAATGTAAGCTGTTTTCAATGTGTAAAATGCTTAATAACGCAAGTCATTTCACTCACCCATTCCTTGACATAATTTGTATGAGTTGATTTTGTAAGCAATGAGTTAGAGAGCTTTGAAGCTTATATCATTATCTGGGCAAAGAATATTAAGTATCATTAACAAACATTCCCCTGTTTCAGTGGTCCCTGCATCCAGCTTCCTCTCACTAGAGTAGTGGTTATGAAGCTTCTTGAAACATTGGAATTGAAGGACCAGATTGGAGTCAAGGTCCACATAGGCCAAAGTCCATGGAGTCAACAGAAGAGGAACATGTAAGAACCTCCTGCAATAATCTGGTCTCCAGGTTGTTTCTTCAGTAGCTAGAAATTAGGTCAAAGTAAGACACTTAATGTCCCTTCCACAGTTTTTCTTATGCAGGATGATGGTAATTCTAAAGGTCATTCACAGGGACATAAGTGATGAAACCTCAAAAGTTCTTAGCTTGAAGGACTTCTGCTGTTACTTCCATTGACTACTTACACTTTGGGCCATAAAACATTTCCATCTCTAAATTCTGAATTTCCCTTCTTTCAGACTTGCCAGAGATGTCATTATTTTTGTGTCTGGAGGCAGGATGGACACAAATTCCTGTAGGGCTACTTTTTCAGGAGAGCTGAATGCGCTTATGTCTGTGCCAGGTCACGTTGAAGTGACAGTCTTCATAGAGTAGGCCCAGAGGGGCTCTAGTGTTGTGGCCAATGTACAGTAGAAACATATGCCCATGCGCAGAAAGGGTGTCCTAGGAGCAATGTTGAGGAACGTGACAAGCCCAAGCTTTCTGATTGCTCCTGAGAGGTGAGTCCATCCAGCTGTTTGCTCTTCCTGCTGTCCAGGGGTATCTGAGCACTTTCGAGTCAGGGATACCATCAAGCCTTGGAGACCCTCTGATATGATAAAGAGTCACCTCTGCTTCACAGGCAGGGAACTGAGGCATAGCAAAAAATGAAGGGATTTGCCCAAAGTCTCCCTTGCAACCAAATGCAAAGTGGAGGGGTATGCCAAACCCTGCTTCCTATTTAATCCCTCAGCCACTCTTCAGCCATCTCACTCTGCCAGCTTTTCTTCTGTTTTAGCAAGTTTGCTCCTCTGCTTGCTAATGGGGCTTTTCCTTTTCTTTTTTTAAGTTCATGCAAATCTTTGTTTATGCTTAACCTTTAAAAATTCCTAAGCATAATGACTGACAACAGCATGAATAAGTATTCTAAAACAAACCCCTTATGGTTCTTATTTGCATTTTTCCCTGAGCACACATATTAAGATAATGTAAGATATTAAAACCTGGTAAGATTATCAACCAGGATTTACTCACCTGATATTTTTGTCACCTCAAATAGCTTTGTTGTTTATGCTCCAGCTCAAATCTCCACCCAGTGCTGGTTAATTACCCTATCATCATGATTATATCATAACAAATTTATCAGCATTTTAAATGGTACAGTGTCATGGTGTCAGAAAGGAATTACAGAGATGGCTCACAGTTGATTGTTATCATTAAATGTGACATATAAAAACAAAGTTGCAATTTGAAACTTTTCCCTCCATTCCCAGTGAAGACATAAATAAAACTCCCTTTCAGGCACACTGATAACGTAGGCAAGTAAACTTTGAGAGCACTGTAATGTTTATGAAGTGCAGTGTCTCATAAAATCAATGATTAATCAGACAAAATGAAAGGCCTATAAAGTGAAATTTATAAGTAATGCACACCAGTTAGTTCAGGAACATTTGTAAAGCTGAAATGCAGTGGGAGAAAAAGCAGATGACTTGCCTTACTGGAACTGGGGCTTATCAGATTTTGATATCAGTAGATGATCCACCATGCATTTATTGTGTATCCCAGCTCCAGAGATCAGGATTTTTCTGATAATTCATATACCCTAGTGACCATAATATCTTGTGACCTCCCCACAAGCCTGATAGTTTAGCCGTTAAAAATAGTGTTTCGAAGAGTATGGTGTGAGAGACTGAAAGAGTTAATGTCTCAAACATATTGGTGGGGCAAGTTCTGCATAAGGAGGAGCTGAGCATAACAACGAACCCAGCACAGCAATGAAGTAGGTCAGCAACAGGGCCCCGGGGGCGGGCCAGAGGGTGCGCAGTTCCGCGTTCTGATAGGCTGAGCGGGGCAGCTCACCACATATGGCCAAAGGTCAAAGAATGGTCATACCTGCAGGGAGGGAGAAGTTACTCCCCAAACGACCCCCAAGCCCGCGGACCCATTTCCCAAAGGTTCTGGAAGCACAAACCACATGTGACACTTAATTAGCCTAATGAATTCGAGTGCCTGACCAAAGGAAGGGCAAGGAGATTGTAAAAGGACACAAACTGAAGCCCCCACTTGTGTGCACCCTCCAGAACTGGACCCCTCGGCTGGCTGGACCAATGCTGGACCCAGGACTGGTGTAAGGATTACAGGGGAACAAAGAGAGACAGACAGAGAGAAAAGAGAAAGATTTCCCTTTTCCTCTTTTCTCTCTTTTATCTTTTTTCTTTCACCTTTTCTATTTTGTCTTTTCTTTCTCTCTCTCTTTTCCCGTAATCCCTACACCTCATCCCTTTAGACACAAACCGTTGACCAAGTCTGGGACTAGGAGTGGATCCAGCCGCCCCGGGCTCCTCTCTGAGAAGGAGTCTAGAAAGCAAGGGGGTCCACTCTGAACCTCGTGACTCAACAGGACAGCTCACCTTATTGTCTTTCCTGAACTGATCCCCAGATAAGCAAGGCTTGTAGTATATGTTTGGTGATGTATGGTTAGCATGTGTTACACAGTTTACTGACGTAGTTTCATGCCAATTCTTGTTGTGAGTGAATAAAAGTTGATTTTTGTGAGTTAAAGGATCCCTGCTTTTGTTTCACCTTAGTCCTGACCTGAGAGTCGGCAAACCTGAGTTGTCGTTCTGAGAAATTGGGATGTAACGCATGGAGCTAATGGCTTGAAAGGTGGGTTATGTTTTATGTGCCAAGACAATCTGGAGGTCCAGAAAGAGACATGTTCTGTAGCCAATGTCTGTGTAAATATAGGTTCTGTGGGGTGCAAAAGTGTTTAAAAATCTTGCCTGAGCTTGTTGCTAGACTTGGCTTCCTACTGAAAAAATGCTCAACTGAAATAGCTAATAGAGCTAATAGAAATCAGCTAATTCCAGTTACTGTCACTGAAGCCATTGTAGGGGGAAGGTTTTTGTAACAAAATGATTCTGAGTGTGGTTTAAACAAGAGCTTGAATCCTTACACATTTATTATTATATAAAAGCCTGGCAGAGTTCTTTCTGCAATTAATCAAAATATTTTGGATGTCTCTGGAGTGTGATCATTTTACATTATTCAGGGCAAGTCCAAGAGCATCTTCACCTGTTTGTGAACAGAGAGAGGAAAAGCAGCATTTGAATAGATTCTGAACTCTGAGAAATGGCTTCTTGGACACTGTACAGGTGAAATTGTGATCCCTCAAAAGGTGTTTGATTTTGTTCTGTTCTTCAGAGATTCCCTGAATGCAAATATGCAGACCCTCTTTCCTGTGCCTCCGAACTGCACCCTCCCACAGCTCTGTTCATGCATGCAGGAAAAGAGTTCACAATTTGTCCCCATCATGCCAAATTATTCTCTCACTGGGGAAACCCATTCTCTTGTGTCGTTCTTAATGACTTCTCTAACTACCCAGAGTCCTTCCTGAAACATCAACTCAGTCACTTCACCTAAGTATTCAACAAAACCAGTAGATGGAAAGCATTTTTTTCAGTCTAGCATTCCGGGATCCACTCTTAAAGGAGACACTGTCTTGCAAAACAAAATGTTTTGGACATTTTCCTCTTGTTCAGGGTGCATGAATTGTAGTTACTGGTTAATGCTCCCAATAAACAGTAAGTAGACCATGTATTCTGGGTGAGTAAGTCATTGCTAACTCTAACATATTTTATTGGCACAGGAAGCCTTTTCTGCTTGCAGACATGGGGGAATGAAGACCTTCACATCACAGGAGAAAATCAGGTTCAAGACCACCTGAGGAACCTGAACATATGTAAGTCCATGGGACCCAACAAGATGCATCCCAGGGTCCTGATGGAATTGGCTCACATAGTTGCCATGCCATTCTCAATGATATTTGAGAAATAGGGCAGTCAGACATAGTTCCCAGTGACTGGAGAAAAGGGAAACATCCCACCCATTTTTAAAAAGGCTAAAAAGAAAGACCCCGGGAACTACCAACCAGTCGGCCTCACCTCTGTGCCTGGTAAGATCATGGAACAGATCCTCCTGGAAACTATGTCAAGGCATATGGATGACACGGAGGTGATTAGAGACAGTCAACATGGCTTCATGAAGGGCAAATCATGCCTGATTAATCTAGTGGCCTTCTGTGATGGAGTGACTGCATCAGTGTACAAGAGAATATCAACTGATGTCATCTACTTTGACTTCTGTAAGGCCTTTGACACGGTCCCACACAACATAATTGTCGCTAAATTGGAGAGAGAGGGATTTGATGGATGGACTATCTGATGGATAAGGAATTGGCTGGATGGCTGCATCTAAAAAGCTGCAGTGGTCAACGGCTCAATGTCCAAAAATGGAGATCAGTAACAAGTGATGTCCCTCAGGGGTCTGTATTGGGACTGGTACTGTTCAATATCTTTATTAATGACATAGACAGTGGGATTGAGTGCACAGTCAGCAAACTTGCAGATGACACTAAGCTGAGTGGTGCAGGAGGTAGAAATAAACGGACACCTGTAAAGTTGAAAGCAGACGATGTTTATTGCTAAAACACACACATATTTATAATCACATATTCTGCAAAGTCACTGTACACGCACACAAGCATAAAATATGATTGGTTATACAAACTCTGTACACGAGCATAAACATAGGACATAATTGGTTATACCAATTAAAACATGCGAAACGTGTCTCAGTCTAGTTGGTTAAGATAAACTGCCGAATTGAGGTTCTTTGTGCCAAGTTCCCTTTATCGTGGAATGCACACCTGTGTTCTTCTAATTGGCATCTTTCTTTTTTTGTCTTCTTGTTTATTCTGTTCAAGGTCTTCTAAAGGTGTCTGGAATGCTCTTGTGACCGTTAGCTAAATATGTGTCCATGGAGTGGTGTACTTGGTATGCTTGAGGGAAAGGATGACATCCAGGGGCACCTTGACAGGCTGGAGGAGTGGGCCCATGTGAAGCTCATGACAACAAGGCCAAGTGCAAGGTCCTGCATCTGGGTTGGGGCAATCACCAGTATCAGAACAGACTGGGGGATGAATGGATTGATAGCAGCCAGTGGGGAATGACTTGGGGATACCTGGTAGATGAAAAATTAGATGTGAGCCAGCAATGTGCACTTACAGCCCAGAAAGCCAACCGCATACTGGGCTGAATCAAAAGAAGCGTGGCCAGCAGGTCGAGGGAGGTGATTTTCCCACTCTGGTCCACTGTCATGAGACACCTCCTAGAGTACTGCATCCGGTTCTGGGGTCCCCAGTACAAGAAAGACATGGACCTGTTTGACCAGGTCGAGAAGGGAGCCACAAAAATGATCAGAGAGCTGGAACATCTCTCCTATGAAGAAAGGCTGAGGAAGTTGGGATTGTTCAGCCTGGAGAAGAGAGGGCTTCGGAGAGGCCTAATTGTGGCCTTCCAATATATAAAGGGGGCTTAATAAGAAAGACACAGAGGGAATTTTTACCAGGACAGGATAAGGGGCCACGGTTTTAAACTGAAAGAGGGTAGATTTAGATTGGGTATAAGGAAGAAATTCTTTACAATTTAGGGTGGTGAGACACTGGAACAGGTTGCCCAAAGAAGTTGTGGATGTCACATCACTGGAAATGTTCAAGGTCAGGTTGGATGGGGCTTTGAGCAAGCTTATCTAGTGAAAGATGTTCCTGCCCAAGGCAGCGGGGGTTGGACTAGATGATCTTTAAAGGTCCCTTCCAGCCAAACCATTCTGTGATTCTAAGATTCCATGGTTCTATGAGTCTAAGATTCTCTGATAGGAAAAGGATGTCCCAACAGTAATTGGCTAAAAGTGCTTAATCTTCAAGCTTTAATTTTGCATTACATTGTTCTGAGAAGTTGGCTTCTGAGGAGAGTTTGTTCTTTGTGGGAAGGTCCATAAATGTCTTGCTGATAGAAGTTGAACGTCCTCATTTCTATCATTTGCAACAGGATTGGAAGAGCAAAAGTTCTGGAGTACAAAAGAGTCCATGCACTCAGAAAAGGAGCTTGCTACAGAAAGCAAACTGAATACATAAGTCCTGAGCTGGGCTTCTTCCATTTGTCAGTGCGTTTAAACCTTTGAATGTTTGTCTCCTAAAGAACCATAAAGTGAATACTTGATGGGCAGAAATTGCTGGTACCCCAGTGCTTTCCAAATCCTTCAGATCACTGACAGCCCTCAGAATATCATATGGATCACCTTATCCTCACAATTGTGTTGGAAAACATCATAAAGATGGTATGAACAATTTCCTATGGCCCTGTGGGCTTCTGGTAACCTATGGTTGACAATCTGGGAACTACTCCCTAGTAGTCTCCCACTAAAACCCATGTATTAACACAGATTTAAAGGAATGTCTGTTCCAGGAAGATACATGGTTGACATCATCAAGCAGTTAAGAAGGAGAAAGCCTGCTGTAGCTTCAGCCGTGCAGCATTAAATTGAAATGAAAATTGCTGGTGTCTTTTAATAGATATGCACACATTAGAAATCCAGCTCTGGTTTTACATCTGCTTTGGGTTCATTACTCTGTGCTACAAGAAAGCATTTAGAAAAAGATTTTGACCTCTGCTGCATCCAGAAGTCTTCAGGAAGACAAAGAATCTGTTTTTTTCATCACATATTATCTGTTCACCTCTAGTGTGAATTGAGCCTCAGGACTAAGGGACAACTTAAATGCTAATTTCAGCTTTTCCTCTAGTTCTGGCCATAAAGTTAACATCTTTCCTTCAGCACCCTCTGTTAAAAAAAGAAAAATTTAAATGCAGGAAAATGTCAAAGATGACCTATTATGAGGAAAGAGCTTGTGTTACAAGGAAATGGTGCCCTCAGAACAGCTTGAATAAGGAATGCAAAAATACCAGCGAAAGCTCAGATGTAACAGAACATTTTTCTGGGTTTCATGGCTTTAAGTGTTCTGCAACAAAGATTTTGATTTTGTTTTAGGCTACTGGTAAGTGCTTTGTGACTTTCTGTGACTGGGAGCTGAGGACATAAAATCTCTTGCATAGATGCTTGTTGCTGATTATTTGGGTCCCTTTTGCTATTGGAACCAACCCCAGCTTTGGAAAGGTTTTATTGTTAGGAAGTCATCCATCTTGCATGGTTGCTTCATGTTACACAGTGATGGGCTTATAGTTTCAACAGCATTAACAGTTCCAAAACATCTCCAGCATGAAAGAGTAGCAGCAAAATAAAAATTTTGACAGACACACTGCTACACAGGGAGTTGGTCTTCTGCAGAGGACAGCAAGCAGGTGATCAGGGTGTACCCCATTAAAATGGCCCTGAGTAGGGTTTACAAGCTTCCACAGAGGCAAGAGAGCTCAGTTCCAGAGGCCCACGGCAACAGTCCTGCTCTGTTTGTTGTGCTTGGGCAAAACCTACTCCATGGCCTTCTCCATCCAAGTTTCTTTGCTCTTTTTCTATCCTTCCAGAGGGAAGGGAAAAGAGAGGGAGGAGGGGTGCTGTCTGCTCAGGAGGAGATACTGAGAAGCAGGTTTTATGACTATGCATTTCACATTCCTTATTTCTTCCCATGGCTTCTTCTGGGAGCTGAAATCACAGAATCATGGAATCATTTAGGTTGGAAAAGATGCTTAAGATCATTGAGTCAACTGTTAACATAATTCTACCAGATCCACCACTAAACCATGTCCCTAAAAGACACATCTGCACATCTTTTAAATACTTCCAGGGATGGTGACTCAACCACTTCCCTGGGCAGCCTGTTCCAATGCTTGATAACCTTCCCAGTGAAGAAATTTTTCCTGATATCCAATCTAAACCTCATCTGGCACAACTTGAGTCCATTTCCTCTCATCCTATCACTGTTACTTAGGAAAAGAGACTGACACCCACCTTGCTACAACCACCTTTCAGGTAGTTGTAGAGGGTGATAAGGTCTCCCCTGAGTCTCCTTTTCTCCAGACTAAACAACCCCAGTTTCCTCAGCCGCTCCTCATGAGACTTGTTCTCTAGACCCTTCATCACTTGTGTTGCACTTCTTTGGATGCACTCCAGTACATCAATGTCTGTCTTGTAGTGAGGGGCTCAAAACTGAACACAGTATTTGAGGTACAGCTTCACCAGTGCCGAGTACAAAGAGGCAATCACTTCTCTAGTCCTGCTGGCCGCACTATTTCTGATACAAGACAGGATGCTATTGGCCTTCTTGGCCACCTGGGCACAGTACCGACTCATATTCATCTGGCTATTGACCAACACCCCCAGGTCCTTTTCTGCTGGGCAGCTTTCCAGCCACTCTTCCTCAAGCCTATAGCATTGCATAGGGTTGTTGTGACCCAAGTGCAGGACCCAGCACTTAGCCTTGTTGCATCTCATATAATTGGCCTCGGCCTGTCCAGATCCCTCTATAGAGCCTTTCTACCCTCAAGCAGATCAACACTCCCACCCAGCTTGGTGTCATCTGCAAACTTAATGAGGGTGCACTTGATGCCCTCATCCAGATCATTAATAAAGAAGTTAAAGAGAACTGGCCTCAGTACTGAGCCCCGGGGAACACAACTTGTGACTGGCCACCAACTGGATTTAATTCCATTCACCGCAACTGTTTGGGCCCAGTCATCCAACCAGTTTTTTACCCAGAGAAGAATATGCCCATCCAAGCCATAAGCAGCCAGTTTCTCCAGGAGAATGGTGTGGGAAATGGTGTCGAAGGCTTTACTAAAGTCAAGATAAACAATATCCACAGCTTTTCCCTCATCCACTAAGCGAGTCACCCTGTCATGGAAGGAGATCAGGTTAGTCAAACAGAACCTGCCTTTCATAAACCCATGTTGACTGGGTGTTGTGGTTTAAGCCCAGCCGGTAACAAAGCACCACGCAGCCGCCTGCTCACTTCTCTCCCCACGGTCACGGTGGGATAAGGAGAAAATACAAAGAAAGGCTCGTGGGTCGAGATAAGGACTGGGAGGGATCACTGCCCACTTATGTTCATGCGCAAAAGACAGGCTCAACTTGCAGAATAAATAAAATCAATTTAATTTACTACAAGTCAAATCAAAACAAAGATACTGAGAAGTAAAACCAAACCTTAGAACACCTTCCCCCCACTCCTCCCTCCTTCCCGGCTCAACTCCACTCCCGGTTCTCTCTACCTCTGCCCCCAGCAGCACAGGGGAACAGGGGATGGGGGTTGGGATCAGCTCCCCACACCTTGTCTCTGCTGCTCCTTCCTCCTCAGGGGGAGGACTCCTCACTCCTCCCCTGCTCCACCGTGGGGTCCCTCCCACGGGAGACAGTTCTCCACAAACTTCTCTTGTGTGGGCCCTTTCCGTGGGCCAATGTTTAGTCACAAACTGCTCCAGCACAGGCTTTCCCATGGAGTCACGGCCATCTTTGAGGGCATCCCCCTGCTCCAGCGTGGGGTCCTCCCCGGGCTGCAGGTGGGCATCTGCTGCCCCGCTCCCCTCCATGGGCTGGGGGGGGACAGCCTGCCGTCTCACCACGGGCTGCAGGGGCATCCCCTCCTCCCCTATACCTCCTCCCCCTCCTTCTTCACTGACCTTGGTGTCTGCAGAGGTGTTCCTCTCACATTCCAGTCCTCCTGCTCACTGCAGGTTCCCCTTCTTAAATCTGTTCTCCCAGAGGCGCTACCACTGTCACTGATGGGCTCAGCCTGGGCCAGAGCCGGATCTGACTTGGAGCCGGGGAAGCTTCTAGCAGCTTCTCACAGGAACCACCCCTGTGGCCCCTCCCCCACTACCAAAAAACCTCCCACCACACAGACCCAAAACACTGGGCCTGATCACCTGGTTGTGCCGTATGATGGCACTCAAGATGATCTGCTCCATAACCTTCCCTGGCACCAAGGTCAGACTGACAGGCCTGTAGTTCCCTGGAGCCTCCTTCTGGCCCTTCTTGTAGATGGGCATCACATTTGCTAATCTCCAGTCATGTGGGACCTCCCCGGTTAGCCTGGATTGCTGATAAATGGTTGAAAGTGGCTTGGTGAGCACTTCTGCCAGCTCCCTCAGTACCCTTGGGTGGATCCCCTTTGGCCCCATAGACTTGTGTATGTCTAAGTGGTGTAGCAGGTCACTAACCTTTTTCCCTTGGACTATGAGGAATTCGTTCTGCTCCCTGCCCCTGTCTTCCAGCTCAGTGGGCTGGGTACCCCAAGAGTAACTAGTCTTACTATTAAAGACTGAGGCAAAGAAGGCACTAAAAGTACCTCATACTTTTCCTCATCCTTTGTCACTATGTTTCCCCCTGCATCCAATAAAGGATGAAGATTCTCCTTAGCCCTCCTTTTGTGCTCATGTATTTATAGAAACATTTTTTATTATCTTTCTCTGCAGTATTCAAATTAAGTTCTAGTTGGGCTTTGTCCCTTCTAATTTTCTTCCTGCATAAGCTCACAACATCTTTGAAGTCCTTCTGAGTTGCCTGCCCCTTCTTCCAAAGGTCACAAACTCTCTTTTTTCCCCCCTGAGTTCTTGTAAAAGCTCTCTGTTCAGCCAGGCTGGTCTTCTTTCCTGCAGGCTTGTGTTTCGGCACATGGGGACAGCCTGCTCCTGCACCTTTAAGATTTCCTTCTTGAAGAATGTCCAGCCTTACTGGACTCCTTTGCCCTTCAGGACTGCCTCCCAAGGGATTCTGTCAACCAGGCCCCTCAACAGGTCAGCGTCTGCCCTCTGGAAGTCCAAGGTAGCAGTTCTCCTAACCCCGTTCCTTACTTCTCCAGGAATCAAAAACTCTATTGTTTCATGATTGCTATGCCCAAGACAGCCTCCAACCATCACATCACCCATAAGTCCTTCTCTGTTCGCAAACAACAGGTCCACTGGGGTGCTTTCCCTAGTTGGCTCACTCACGAACTGTGTCAGGAATTTATCTTCCACACTTTCCAGGAACCGCCTAGACTGTTTCCTCTCTGCTGTATTGTATTTTCAGCAGACATCTGGTAAGCTGAAGTCCTCCACAAGAACAAGGGCTAGTGATTGTGAGACTTCTCCAGCTGCTTATAGAATATTTCATCTGCCTCTTCAACCTGGTTGGGTGGTCTGTAACAGACTCTCACTATGATATCTGCCTTATTGGTCTTTTGCCTGATTCTTACCCATAAACACTTGAGCCTTTCGTCAACATCATCAAGCTCTAGACAGTAAAAAATATTTATGTGCCTCTCACTATGCACAAGAAGTGAGACTGGAGGGCTACTTAGATTTGTTGCAAGTGAGTAGTAGACGTATAGAAGAAGAACGGTGCAGTATTGAGTAAATTACTTAGCTGAAAGAAAAACAGTGATATCTTTTATCAGATGCATTAGCGTGTGCCTCAAAGTGTCAGGATAGAGACATCTCAAACATTTCGTGTACTCTACTGAAGGGAAAAAAATGCTTTTACTGGAAGTGCTGAGACTAAGGAATAACTAGTTAAATAAAAACAGGCATGAGACACTGACTGGAGTTTAAGTCCTTGCAATAAGGTTGATTATTTGCATGGCTGAGCCCAGTAAGATACTTGTTCTTAATGACAAAGCCTGTTAGTCTGGCTGTTTGGTTTTTGGGGTTATATATAGAAAGTCGATGAGGCCAAAGAAATTAAAAGTATGGCTAAAATGATGCTACCCATCTGTGCAGCCGTTTTAACATGTGCCCCAGGACCAGCCCAAGAGACAACTGGTTGGATTTTGCCTATTTTTTTTCCACTTGGTGTCTTCATTCTCATCTTTACGCTTTATTTTTGTTTCTGCCAAAAACTTATCTTGGCTCAAAATGCTGAGCCTCTCTCTGAGAAGGGGAGTTAGTTGAAATGCTGGCAATTCATGTTGACGAGCAGCAAAACATGGCTAGGTGATGGCTTTTACCACTGTGAGGTTTGGATAGCTGCTCTGTCTGAGGGGGCAAACCGAGGGCACACTTGTGCCAAACCAGATCTTGATGTGTAGAGTTCTTCCTGTGCTAAATGAGTGAGGTATCCTCCTGAATGATTTTGTTACGTAAGCATATTTTTACAGGACCATTGCTTAGAAAGGGTGTGCTATTTGGAGCATGTTCATGCTTCTGCTGGATTACTTCCTGCAATGGACTGAAAGATAAGCCTACAGGAAGAAAAAGAACACATAAACTAAGGGTGCATTTCTTCAAAGGCTGCAGAGACATTTCACAGAAGCTCACACCAGCACTGCACATCATCTCCACAAATTCAGGTTACTTTTCAGTCACTATGTTTATAACCCAGACAGTGACTTGGTCTCACTGGACCTCTGTAGGGTAAGAGATGCAGCAGGTTGTGCCTTTACACCACCTTAAAAGAAGGGTAAAAATGGTAAGCATCTTAGCAGAGATGACTTACAGGATAAGCACCGCAAATCCATCCTCAGAGGTACCAGGAAGTCATTTTCTCAGACATCTGATCCAGTTACAGCTATTTAAGCAGTTACTCTGTATCAGCTTAGTTGTACTACAACTGTGCATGCAAATGTAAAGTAAAGCTAAATGTATGTTAAGCTAAACTTATCTTTGTTGGCAATTAAAGGGGATTACTTTAAATTGCCTTGTGATAGGAGCTGAGTGTGCACATGAACAGTTGTGCAGTGGCTCAGGTGATGCATAGTAACTCCTAGCCATGCTAATGTAATCTGTGGACTGAGCCTTTGCCCATGGTAAAAGAACAAAAGTGCATCATTAGAATTAAAACCTTGCAAACTAATACTTGTTCAGTGGAAATAGTTCCCAAGACATGAACACAAAATTGTTGGATTTACTGCTGCAGGTTATTCCTGTGGTAAGGACCTTAGCAGGATCCATCAAAGGATTAGACATTTATTTGAATAGTAAAACTGTCTGAAGTTACTCTAGTGTCAAAAGAAATGTTTGAGTGAGACAATTTCTTGGTTTTTATAGGACATGCAAAATCTAGAAGGAACTTTCTAGCCAAGTAGTTCCCTGCAGAAAATATTATATGTTGGCAGATTTATGCCTGTCAGACACCGGCATCTGTCAAAGCCTTGTGGCTCATTGCCCAAACCTCCCATGCTAATTCCCATGGGCTGACATGTGCCCCCCTCTGTCCCCCTCCAAACATGGACTCTGAGTCATGCACAGCTTGTGTCTTCACACCTGTAAGTTATTTCTGATAAACTTTAAACTCTTCAGAGCAAAAGTGATTTTAGCTGTCCACCTCGGTTAGTAGGCTCATGTCCGTGCTTGGGCTGTTCTGGCACTGGAAAGAATCCTGTCTAGGAATTATCTTGTTGACTTTTAATGGTTCTGGACTGCGAGGACAGAGACTCATGTAAAGGGAGGCATGCTGCTGCACAAGGCACCCTATGTCAGCAGCACTTCCTACCTTCTGGTTTGCTCTCTTTTTTTTTTTTTTTAATTTCTCATTTAGATACATCAAAGCAGTGTCACAAGTTCCTCAAAAGTCCTTTGTAAGCTGGTCCCCAGCCATGGGAGGATCTAGTTACATGTCTTACTTTTATGAATTTGTGAACTTTTACTTGAGTGAAACTTTCATAGTGCATAAAATTGTACACATACATATGTCTCTGCCCACTTGGGGCCTTACTGAGTGACTGACCTCGGCAAGAAAGTGACAAGAAAGATCTGCCTTTCCCTTTATCAAAATCTCTCTCTACAAGCTAGACATCAGTTAGCACAATTAGTTTTGCTTGCAAATGTGTAATCCAGCTTTTGCCAATAGCCAAAAATAAAAGGCATGAAGTCCTTTTTGGTATAAGCGAGACATTACCTCAAGTTCCCTGTCAAGTCTGAGCAGACTGTCAATAGCAATGAGGATGTTCTCTTTCTCGTCTGCCTAATATAAGTCCAAAGCAACAAAGCAAAGGGGAATTTTTAAGCAAAATTCATAATGAAATGCAGACATGCAAGCGAGGGCTCTTAGGGAATTGTTGCTATACCAGTCAAGAATGTGGCAGTAATTAAAGACTTATCAGGAACACTTTCAAATGAGAGTGTAAAATATTGATTTAATTTAGATTTAATAGGAAAGCTATTGTACTTCCTGGTAAGTAAGTATAATTTCATTATTTAAAAAAACAATATTTGAATATTACTAGTTAGGAGCTAAGCCAGAAATGTGTACAGCATTGGCAATTGTTTTCAGTAAAGCTTTAAATTAATGTTCTAATATAACAGACTGAGCTCTTTCATACACTCTTTAATTTCTTTATAACTAAGACATGGGTGAGTTTAGCTTTCTCTGTAGTGAAGGGATCTATGACCAAAAGTCTATGAAATCTGTTGACAGGTTGAATCATTAGTATTCCTGGCATGAATTTGTCATCTTGGGGAACACGATTAGAAAACTCATCTCAGTTAAATGAGCTGGAACAAATGCAAAGACATATATGTGTGATTTTTTGAAGGGGACAATTTGATGTGAGAAGTCTCATAACTTTACAAAATGTGAGATCAGGACAGCCATTTCAGATGATACTGGTATATTCTTCTCTTGCTGCTGAAAAATGGCTATTATCAGAAGTATTTGCCATTCCCGAGAGCAGTGAAAATAGTTGGTTCAGGAATCAGGTTCAAAAGTCAGATATTTCTTTACAAACACACACACACACATTTCTTTTCAAATACATGTCATAATACACATGCTGGTGCAGAATGTTGTATTTGATCAAAAATTCTGTTTTCAAGTGGCTATTAATCCTTTAAAAATAAACACCAATTCAGCCAAATTTCTAAATGAAACCTTTCCAAGTGACGAACAAAATGCTCCCTTTCCTTTCTTAGCAGAAGTTTTCCTGTCTTTCCAGCTGATTTCCCCTTTTATTTTCAATAAGCAGAAGGTAGGTTGCTCAGCAGATGAACAGAAAAGCACTGTCTAAGTCTACTGAAATCCTGAACGTCTTTGTCCAAAGCCAGAAGCCGACTGAAATTTATATATGTGCTTCAGCAATAAACCAGCAGAGAAGCTGACTGACTAGGTTTATATGTGGAATGTAACTCAAAGTTTCAAAATTTGACTTATAGAAATTGTTCTTTGGTTTTCTGCTGACAGCTCATGGCATAACACTGTGAAGGAAAAGAGACTGTAAACTCAAGCTGTTCTCATTTGACCATTTTTTTTTTCAATGTAATGCAATACAGATATTTTGTAGCATGTAAACAAGACAGACAAGGATCAGGTCACAACATTTGTAAAAGCAAGCATAGGTGTTAATTTACGCACAGGTTCCACCAGTTCTGTTGCACATTTTCCCTGAAAAGCAGGAAGCATCTGGACCGTGCTTGTAACTTATTCAAGCAGGGGATTTAATTAAGGCACTCAGAAATTGTGAACATTTGAATGTGAAGGAAGAGAACAGGGAAGCCTGGCAAAAGCAGAGAGAAGGTGAGTGAGCAAAGGACTGTTAAAAACACAGGGGGAGGAGGTTACAAAGGCAAGGACAGTAAAGAGAAAAGATGAAAAGGCTTGATGTGAAATACTGGAATTCCCAACTGAAAAACTAATCATAATAAACTGGGACAGGAGGAAAAGGGAGTGGTATAGGCGGAAGAGAATTGTCAGCACAGCAAAAGATCTAGGAGCTCAATTTACAATAATATTCGACTCCACAAGCCACAAAAGAGGAAACTCCGTATTTGAAATTAAAAACATGACAGCTGACTCTGAAATCACGTGTTTTCCTATTGAAACGCACACAGAAAAGTAATATGCCTCTGTCAAGAGATTTGGGTTGTAAAGAAATTCAATGACCTACTTAAAAATACACATTTTTTTTAGCTCAAACAAAAAAGTTCAAAAGCCAAGTTTCTGAAGGAATAAATTTCAGAGTCACAATTACAGCATGCAGAGGAGAGGCTTATGGATTTATCCAGACAAGCACAACTGATAGGTAAAACAGATTGAGTAAGGATGGAGTGGGGGAGGACATGTGCACAAAGGTATGCATGGACAAAGGACTAAATGGGGCATATATACAACTGCCTCTCACCTTTTGTCACACCTGCTGGGAACTCCCAAGGCTGAAGTGGGTTTCCTGCTCTCTTGCTGCATTTGAGAGAGGTGTTTCCTGGCCAGCACTGGATTCTGGAAGACAATTCTCAGATCTCTGTCTTATGGAAACTGCACAAACTAGTCTGTGAAGCTTTTGTGTCATCATTCTTAAAGGCTGGCCAGAGCTGCTGCTTTCCCTCTTTTCTTCATATTACACCACTAGCACTTCTGGCTTATACCTTAATTAGCAATTTCCTGGCTCCAGGCTGCTATCCTTGCTTACAGCCTTCTGAAAAGACAGTGGCACAACTTTACAAATTATGCATTAGGAGAATATTAACGACTTAAAGCTCCTTTTCTGATGGATAGGGTTCAGCTTGCTAGGAGCTTTGCCTGGAGTCAATGCAAACATGATGGGAGACTTAGACCGGACAGTGGTGTTGTCAAGGCTGCACAACCCTCACTTCATATCTGACTAGATTCTGGGGACGCAAGCTGGAGCAGCATGAACATCGTGAAGCTCAACAGGGAAAAACGCAGAGCCTGCACCTGGGACAGAGCCAGCCCCTGAGCCAGGTTAGGCTGGGAACTGGCTAGGAAGCAGCTCTGCAGAGATTGGGGGTCCCAGTGAAAAACAAGTTGAACATGAGCCAGCAGTGCACCCTCACAGTGATAAAGCCAATGGCATACTGGGAGCTGGATCACAGCATGTGCCAGGAAAGGCTGAGGGAGCAGGCTTTATTCAACCTGGCAAAGAGAGAGTTGAAAGATATCTAACTGCATCTTCCACTTCAAAAAGGGCACAACAAAGACAGAGCAATACCCCTCTCAGGGAAGCCAACAGGCACCTCTGCAACACAGGAATCTCTAATGGGCTGGGAAGAAATAATTCTTCCCCAGGAGAGTGGCACAGCCATGGGATGTGGCCCAGAGAGGTGGTAGCATCTCCATCAACCAGGATCTGGCTCTGAGCTACTCAATCTAGCTATGATGGTGAACGTGCTTGGAGCAGGGAGTTGGATAGAGACCTCCAGAGGTCATTTTCCAACTAAATCTGTCCATGATTGTATGGAATTTTTTTAGCCTACCTTTTTGACTTCTTAATTGCTGCTTTCCTTTTCTGACAATGTGTCTGAAATGTTTCAGGTGAAAAAAGTCAACCTTCTGCATGCAGAAATGCATGTCTCCACCTCATCCTCAGAAGGAGTTTTCACTTATCTTTTCACTCACCTATGCACAAGGGAAGATGACATTTATTCATGTTACTGGCTTGATCCACTCCTTCTCTGTCATTTCAGCCAGCACTCCTTGTCAGTCCAGCCCTCACCAGGACTGGAAAATGCAGCTGAAAAATGAGCACAAGATTGTCTTGTGTGTATCAGGTCTTCCAATTATTTTTCAGTGAAGATATTTGTAAGCAGCTGTGGTCTGAATGTCTATACTGCACTGATAACTCTGCTAAAGGCTGGGAAAACTCTGCCCTAAGCAGAACTTTCCCTAGCTTTATGCAACAGTTGTGTTTATGGTCTTTAATGACAGCCAGCGTCTTCTCTTCAAAGCATTTCAGAGACTAATACACTCTCTACTTTTTTGCGTGGTGTCTTAAATGGCACATGTGTAGACATTGCCTAAGAATTACAAAAAACTATTTTTAACAATCCTTATTTTCATTCTAATTGCACATCTGCATAGGTATAAAATAGTAATTTTCTATTTCCATTGTCTCTCTACTGCTGCAGGATCCTGTACCAATTCCTTTTCTCACTCATTGTCTCCTGTTACAGAGTTTCTCCCATGCCCAGAATCAGACATACTTTGCCCTTTTTACTGTCTTGCTGGTCCCATACGTGCTCTGTAGTGAGCAGCTTGGAGGGACCAAGCTGGCCAAGACAAACTAGCCATCATAGCTTTGTTTGTCACATCTAAATTTCTCTTTTACTTTGGATAAATCTGTATTTCCCTCTGTTGTATTTCTGGCTTCCATACAGACATATCTTTTGGCTCTGGGCAGGGAGAGATCTCTATGCAAAAAGCTGTATTGTGACATGAACTGTGAGGTCCTGAAAATTGCACTGGAGACTGCCCATGAGTTGTTAATTTTACTGGCCTTGGTAATAGTAAGCTTGACAGTCTAATGACAAGGGATCTGCTCTGCCAGTAGTTAAGCATCCCTGACCTGGTTGAAGGCAAAGGCCTCTGGGAGGTCACTGGCTCCAGTGTACTGTTACACATGGCTCATCAAAACAGATGAGACCATTTGTGTTCCCAGTGTCAGGGCATAGCCTTGCTGTGGGCTTTTTGGATTAGTTCCAGGGGGTACAGGCATTTATGCTAAAGAACAGACTTTTGAGAAAAACAATTGGATTGGTAGCTGCGTATCTGTGAAATGCATCTTTTGGCTGTCCATAGCAGTATGTGCCCATGAAACTTTGATAATGTGCTGTAAGAAATGGTTGTGCAGAGAACCTTTCCTTCTGTGGCTAAATATAGATATTTCTCTACTCAGTCACAGGGGCTATTAATACCTAAAGACACAGTCCTTGGTCTCTGCACCCAAAAATGTGGTGTTAAATATACCCAAGAGAAATGAATGCTGAAATACATCTTTCATGTAAAACCTCAAAGCTTTTGACTTGTTTTTGGAAGCAAACTTGAGCGCTCAGCCTTTGGACATCCATTCATCTTGTTTGGCATGTTCCTTTAAAAGCAACAAAACCAGAGTGAGCTCTCTGTGTGCTGTGCTGCTAATATGAAGTTATATATCCTCCCTTTAGTTCTCATGAAGATTAACATAATCTTTTGCTACCTGAAGATAAACAACCAACCCTGGCTTTCAAAAGTTTCTCCATTTCAGTCAACTTTGTTATTCCCTGTGGTCAGTAATATCGCTATTGACTTTCATGATGCTGAAGAGTGCTTGTTTTATGACAATTAGTGTCTTGTCTTAATACTGCAGAAGATGTACTGCCAGAAAACTTTGCAGATTTCTTTCCAAAAGGTGACATTTACACAAGGGAAATTATTCACTTCAGCAAGATTTATAAAGCTCTTCAGATCTGTATTCTTCAGTGCTACAAATTACAGCAAAATGTGTGGCAAACAAGCAGGACAACAAACAATGACAGGAATATGAGCTGCACTTATGAACATGCACACACTTTTAAATGCCCACTTCAGAGTGTGATAGGATATTATTCGGTTATTTCTGGGCAGAGCTGCTGGAAGTATGGAAAGTTATCACTAAGCCAACAAGCCATCTGTTCCACTGTTTAAGCCAGAGTAGAAATGGTACATTATATTTGGATCCCTACAACAAATGTGATACCTCTGGGATCTCTCTCAGGCACCTTTGATCATTTCATCTGCATTTTGGATCTGAGAGGTCACATTGGTGATTCCTCAGATGGTTCTGCTCATCCTATGACTTGAGATGTTTAAGAAACATCTTGTTAGCCCAAAGTCCATAAATATTGAATGGTCTGTCCACTGGGCCAGCGTGTAAGAGATGAAGTCCTGAGAGTAATACAAAGAACAAATAAATAGTGGCATGCTTTCTTTTCCTTTCTGGCACCTTCTAAAGCTTTATAAATCTGCTGAGTTTGGCCTTGAGCAATTTGCATTTGTTTTAATCATAACCTGTTGTGAGCAAAAACTAATTTAAGGTGACTCACATGAAGGCAAATCTATTCCCTCCATGTGCAAAACCCTTAAAACTCAGCTACAAGAGCATCGTACATCGCAATACCCTTGTGAAGGGAACCCAAAGCAGCACAGCCTACTTATTTATATAACCTCTGCATATCTGTGAGCTGTGAAAGGATCTGTGGAGAATCAGTTTGGTTACAAACAGTAGGGACACAATACTGAGTCCTGAGGATCCTCAGGAGGGCTGTGTCTACAGACTACTTTTCAGAGGACAGAAAATAAGATGCTAGTCATTAAAGACAATGCAAGGTCTCTTCTCAGGAAAGGCTAATTAACTGCACACGTAAACAATGTAAACCAACAGTGAGGCGGCAAGTCTGCATAAAGTTGCTGTAAAAGCAAGCATTATGCTGGGAAATTAGTGATGCAATTGTCAGGTACTGTTGCCTTAATTTCCAGGAAAGGAGCCTTCTGCAAAATATCCACTGCTTCCCTTTAGCAGGGCATACCTAAGCTCACTAAAGCTCTCTTACAAAGATGCTGCATAACAAATTAAAAGGCAGATAGGCATGAAGGCCCATACAGCTAAATTAGTTGAATAATCCTTTCATCAGAATGCACAGTTAATAGAAACTAATATATTATGGCCCTGAATCAACATGGTACCCAACTTTATGCCCAAGCATATGAGCAGATCCAATAACATTACTTCTATGTTTGCTGGTCTGCAATGACAGGACCACAGCAGGGTTATGTAGCAGGGGTATGGCAGAATTCTCCAGGACATCTGAGCAGCCTGAACCTTGGAGGGTCCTTCTGGAGCATGTTTGATGAATACTAAGAAGTAAAAGATGGAAAGAAAGGAGGCAATGCTCTTTTCCTTCAGCTTCTAAAATCTAAAATCAAAATAATCCATAACACCAAGTATCTGCTGTCATTAGACGGACTGTTGACAGCCATTTTAATAACATAATTAGTTCCTTATTAAAAAATTACCACAGACAGTTTTGACACATAATGTCTATTAATGAATGGAACACAAATAAAGTATGATTTTTTTTCCCCTAGAATACCAAGGGAAATAAGTGAATTTTCAAAATAACTGTTTTTTTCTGTACCTCAAGTAAAATAAAAAAGGAGAAGTGGAGATGCTTCTGGGACTCTAAGTTTCTCACTTCTGTTACCTCTTTCACTGGTGGTCTGTGTTTTTCAGCTGGACTGCATCTGCCACAGTGCCTCATGGCCTCTTCTCTTAGTGTCATGAAGTATGGCCCATTAAAACAGTGGAGACCTGCCCTTAATGGATAATGTGGACAAACAACAGTTCTGAGGAGGAGCCACATTTGCCATTAGTTGAAGAATAATAAACTCCAGAAAGAGGACAATCTATAGAAAAATGTGTTTTAATTAAAAAAAAAGGTCTTTTTGGCATTTAGGCCTGTACCACTGCTAGGAAATGAAGTGTTTGCTGCAGAAATCATTATTGGTAGGCTTATACAAGGAAGAAGGACATGAGGGCACAGATTTAGACAACAGCACACTTCTTTCTCATTAGGTTTCTGAAAAGGAAAGAACAATATAGCGGGAAAATAAGTATTTAGACAAACAATCTTTGCTAATGCACCACATGAGATTGTTGGGGAAAACTCACTCACCACAGATTGAGAAGTGAAGCGTTGTCTGGTGTCCTGGTTTCAGCTGGGATAGAGTTAATTGTCTTCCTAGTAGCTGGTACAGTGCTATGTTTTTGAGTTAGGTACGAGAAGAATGTTGATAACACACCTATGTTTTCAGTTGTTGCTCAGTAGTGTTTAGTCTAAAGTCAAGGATTTTTCAGCTTCTCATGCCCAGCCAGCAAGAAGGCTGGAGGGGCACAAGAAGCTGGCACAGGACACAGCCAGGGCACCTGACCCAAAATGGCCAATGGGGTATTCCATACCATGTGACGTCACATCTCGTATATAAACTGGGGAGGAGTGGGGCTGGGGGGATCGCCGCTGGGGGACTAACTGGGCGTCGGTCGGTGGGTTGTGAGCAATTGCATTGTGCATCACTTGTATATTCCAATCCTTTTATTATTACTATTGTCATTTTATTAGTGTTAACATTATTAGTTTCTTCTTTTCTGTTCTATTAAACTGTTCTTATCTCAACCCACGAGTCTTACTTCTTTTCCCGATCCTCTCCCCATCCCATTGGGTTGGGGGGGAAGTGAGTGAGTAGCTGTGTGGTGCTTAGTTGCTGGCTGGGGTTAAACCATGACAACTGGCATGAAGAAACATGCAAAACTAGGAGTGGAAATAAAGCCCGTACCATCTCCCAGTGCGGCAAAACAGGTGCTGAGAAATGGGTGCTGCTCCAGGAGAAATAGTGTTGCTTGCTGTGTTTCCTGGTGTCTGCTTTAGAAGTGATGTGAGCATTTAAGATGGGCATAGAGCAGAGTGTTTTAAGCAGCTGCAGGTCTCCTTGCAAAGAGTGTCACAGTGTGCACATTGTGGGTCACATTATGGACATATAGCTGAATAGATGGACCAAACACTTCTCTGCCTGCTTTACCCCCCACTGTGATTATAGCTGTTTCAGACACTACCTGGAAAGATGAGGCACTCCCAATTTCTGCTGGATGCTACAATCTTCATTTATTATGAGCCTTTTTATCTACCAGGGACAGTTCTGATTATACGATCACTCTGTTCTGCCACTTACATTCCTAGTTGCCTTTCACAGAATACCCACATGATTAAGGATTTGTTTTCCGTCATCAAGATTATGGATTCAGGGTATGAAGTAACGAATGCTTAAAAATGATGAACAAAATGCCACAGCATGGAGACCGCCAGCATAAAGTGCAATGTGATGACTTAGGTATGCACATCTAACACTGCCTTTGCAGAATCACTATTGATGTCTTCTGTGGACCTCTTCAGATGTCATCTGACCTTTCTTAGGCATTCATTTTAAGGTGTTTGCCCCCATTCCATGCCTGCTGGTGAGACAGAACAAACATTTGGCATTGGAAGGTGCTCAATTCTGAAGACCAAAGGTGAGGTTTTTGCCACCTTCTAAAATAAGCGCTTGGACAAGGGGTTTGAATTTCAGAGGTGCTTATTTGCCTAGTAGGTCTCCATGCTTTTGTGCTGGCGTTCTTCCAGTTCTGCATCTCAGGTCACATATTTAGGAGCCTAAATATAGTTACTAACTCCGAGTGTAGGCTCCCTGTTTGACAGTTTGGGCCAATGTCTACTGAATTTCCACGTTCCTTTCCATTAAAGGTCATACTTAAGTCCTCTTAGGGATTATAATAAGTCAGAACATGGAAGATGAATTCATCTTTCTGTTATAACAACACAGAAACTTGAATGTCTGATATCTGCCCAATTAATGAATTTTAACAGCTTGAAAGGCTGTTTCCCAGCAAAGTTCCAACTCTGCAAGTAAATAAAGCAATATATGTCTCTGATGTACATTTTTTTCTCATCCTAAATAAATAAGAATGCTTACATTTTTATTGTGGTGTCTCCATTCATAGGAGTCTCTTAATGGATGGAAAATGAGCACCTGCTTGTGGCATGAAACATTACTAAGGTCCTTTAGTGAAATTATTGTGATGAATTGCCATTGTCAATGCTTTCTGAATGAGACAAATTCCAAACTAATCTGCTATCTGCAATCCAAAGGTAATGGGCTCATGGATCATAAATCTTCTGCAGGTAAATACGCCTCCATTCTGTATCAGTCAATAAACAAAAGTGTTATTCATACTTTCCCACACAGGGGCTGTGATGGAGGATATAATCAGAAGGTGAGTGAGAAATTGGACAGAATGTAAAAGGCACTGTGTTTGTCTGGATTCAAATTGATTTCAGGAATGTATCTGTTATTTACATGTGGCAGAAAGCATTATGCACTATGTAAGCTCTTCAAGTCAATTTCATGACTTGTTTAGAGTGTATTCTGGAAATGATCTGAGTTATGAATATCAGTCCCATAAAACTGTGATACAATGGGCATAAATGGATCTTAACCATGTCCTGGTTTGGGCTGGGATAGAGTCAATTTTCTTCCTAGTAGCTGGTATAGTGTTATATCTTGGATTCAGTATGAGAAGAATGTTGATAACACACTGATGTTTTTAGCTGTTGCTAAGTAGTGTTTAGACTAAGTCAAGGATTTTTCAGCTTCTCATGCCCAGCCAGCAAGAAGGCTGGAGGGGCACAAGAAGTTGGGAGGGGACACAGCCAGGGCAGCTGACCCAAACTGGCCAACAGGGTATTCCATACATGTGACATCATGCCTAGTATATAAACTGAGGGGAGTTGGCCCGGGGGGGAATCGCTGCTTGGGAACTAACTGGGCATTGGTCAGCGAGTGGTGAGCAATTGCATTGTGCATCACTTGTTTTGTATATTCCAATCCTTTTTTTATTATTATTGTAATTTTATTATTGTTATTATTATCATTATTATTTTCTTCCTTTCTGTCCTATTAAACTGTCTTTATCTCAACCCACGAATTTTACTTTTTTCTCAATTCTCTCCCCCATCCCACTGGGTGGTGGTGGGGTGAGCGAGCAGCTGAGTGGTGCTTAGTTGCTGGCTGGGGTTAAACCACGACAACTGAAAATATGGAGCAAGCAGCAAATATCTTCTTAAGCTGTAATAAGTTAATGGTGTCAGTATGAGTGAAGAATTTTAGCCAGTGAGAGACCAGACAAATTGAACCTCATCATGCTCCAAATATCCTTGGAGCAGCAAATAAATTGCACTTAACTGCTCTTCAGCCCAAAGTCATAAACATCAGTTGGACACATCAAATGGTCGGGGCACTCCAGAGGGCAAAGAGCTGTGGTTTTTATCTGAAAGTTGGTTTTGGTCCACATTTTTCTATACAAATGTGCCTTTTTTCCCTAACTCAGTCCCAGAAGACAGTTTTGCCTGTGATATACTTTGTGATGTGATCCCAAATTCCTTCTGAATACTGGCTACCTTCAAGCTCTATGGGTGGCTTACATTTAGCTTTCTTTTACAAACTGTGCCTGTAGGGAGTCAATTGAGGAAGTCAAATGTCTGTGATATAACTAAAGCAGCAGGTAGCATCTGTGGTGGAAACAAAAGACAAGAATTTAGCAAGGCTGCACAGTTTGTGTAGTGCATATGGGTATTGGGAAGAGCTGGAGCTCTAAGAGGTTCTGAACAGAGCTTGAGGATGGGCAATATGAGCTTATTGTCCAAAGGCTGAATAAATCTCGGCTAGGAGTGATGTATATTTTCCTCTGAAGAATGGTGTCAGAGCCAGAGTGCCAGGTTGGATGGCAGCTGGTTATATTCAGTGTTACATGGCTTTTGTTCCAGTGTGACAGAAAGGAACACTTGAAAGAGAAGAACAGGAAAAGAAAGATTTTTAAAGTAATTAAAAGGAATTAACATGTAGGTCTCAGAAGAACAAATGTTAAAAGTAGAATGGTGTGATTTCTTGTTTGTCTCTTTGACTTTCTGAACAAATGCAGTACCTTCTCAGATACCTTTTTGCTGAACTGGGACATCTACAAGCACAGTTTGAGGTCTGAAAGGCCAGGATTGCTTTTTGCTCCCTTAGGCATTGCGTTCAACAGCAGATGTTCTGCGGTAACACTGAAGTAGCATCTTATCTTTCCATAGGTTTGCATATGGGTGACTATGTAGAGATGTGCTTGATGGATCACAAGATACATTATTTTTTCATTCCCAAGTGGAATGGATTCAACTATTAAGATGTACAAGTACCAACATCAGAGCAGTTGTATAAAGAGTGTCCAGGTTTCAGCTGGGATAGTGTTAACTGTCTTCCTAGTAGCTGGTACAGTGCTATGTTTTGAGTTCAGTATGCGAAGAATGTTGATAACACTGATGTTTTCAGTTGTTGCTAAGTAGTGTTTAGACTATAGTCAAGGATTTTTCAGCTTCTCATGCCCAGCCTGAGCCAAAACTGACCCAAACTGGCCAACAGTGTATTCCATACCATGTGACGTCCCATCTAGTTTAGGAACTGGGAAGGGGGGGGCAGGGAATCGCCCCTCGGGGACTGGCTGGGTGTCGGTCGGCAGGTGGTGAGCAATTGCCCTGTGCATTATTTGTACATTTCAATCCTTTTATTACTACTGTTGTCATTTTATTAGTGTTATCATTATCATTATTAGTTTCTTCTTTTCTGTTCTATTAAATCGTTCTTATCTCAACCCAGGAGTTTTACTTCTTTTCCTGATTTTCTCCCCCATCCCACTGGATGGGGGGGAGTGAGTGAGCGGCTGCGTGGTGCTTAGTTGCTGGCTGGGGTTAAACCATGACAGTGTGGTTTTCAGACTTCATTTAGGCAAAGCCACAGCTGCCCTGATCTGCTGGTGGCAGATGGGACCAGACACCTCTGGAGACTCCTTTCAGCCATCTCTGCAGTGATTCTTTGACTGTCAGACTCTGTTCCTACTTTCATTCTCACATGGGTGTCCTTTTCCTTGTTTCCCAGATTCTTGTTCTGCAATGTGATAATAAGCTTATGACTAGTGAGGCAACTTGGGTGATTCTACAGGTCAGCAGGCTCTCCCCCTGCTTTATCTTCCTGCAGCAGTAAGGTTCCAAGTAACAGTCAGCCAGGAACACAAGATATATTTTGTGCCACTGTTTTTCCTCTTCTGCCCTTCCTGTGTCAGTTTGTCCAATTTTGCCTTCAGACACACAAAATTTGACTTAATGTGAAGAAATAAAAAATGTCCCAGACCATCTCTTGTTTGTTTGCTTTCCCCTTTAACACAGCGCTGGAGCCATCCTTGATACTATCTAAGAGGATGCCAGTGGAAGAGAATGGATGAGTGTGAGATGGGAGTGAACCATACAAAATCTCTCTACAGCTGAAGAAAAAGGAAAAATAACTATTAGTAAAAGTGGAAACCCTTCTGAGTTCTTTTTACATTATGGATCTTTTTGCCCCCCACCCCCCCCACCCTTTAAAAAAAACCCAACTTTTTATGCTACTGTAATTAAGAGCTAAAAAGCTTTCTTGAGAGGCTGTTTCCATGGAACTTGCTAGCAATACCTTGACATAACACCCTGGTTCACAGTGCACTATCTAATGGTGAAAGAGATAACAAAGCTTCTGCTTACATACCTGGAGTCTTTTCTGTTCCTCTCCCTGCTTTTGCAACTCACCATTAACCAGAGCTTTTCTTCTGCATAGAAGCAGAGAACCTACATGGAGCCAGGGAAGAGGGAGGAGGTGAAAGCATGGGGGTCTCACTTTTCAGCCCTCTGTGTGACCCGATGGAAGTGGCTGGCCATGCAATAGATAGAGTGAGCCTCGAGGCACCGTTTTAGTTTAATCCCCTCCCAGGTTAGCAGACAGGCACACGGAAAAAAGCATGTCCTGTTCCTTTCCCTTGGACAGTGTATCAGTGAGCAACCCCTCACTCTGCACTGCTGTTACAGTGGAACGGATACCAAATTGTGGGGTGGGAAGAAATTAGACAGACAGGAAGAGCTTTCAGACTTAACTTGTATTGTAGTTCCCTCAATGAATGCTACAAGATCCAAGCACACCCAGATCTGAATTTAGTGATCCCTCAGAGAAGACAATCTTCCTTTTACTCCACAATGCAGACTTCTCTAATGAAAATTTTGCTTACTGGAAACAACCCAGCATCAATGTTCTGATAAGCAAAAGATGAAAAGATTTAACTAATGATGAGGGGAAATTTGGTAGGGACTGACAATGAATTATGAAAGGCCAGTAAATATCATTATCAGCACTAGAGACTATGTTAGGTCACAATTTGCTCAGCCTAACACTACCCAGATCTGGGCTTCAAAAGAGGTGGAGACACATGTATCAGGTTACCCCACAATAATGCATGTAAGAGATACAGAGGAAGAGTATCTCCTTGCAATATGACAAAAGACATCCGGACATATGCAAAGAGGTGGAGAGCCTGAAGATTATGAAGAATGCATAGTAATATTCCTTCAGTATTACCTGTCAGTACCTGCTGCCTAATTAAATCAATGTTCTCTGGTATGCAGGCGGATAAGTGCAAGCTGCTCAAAGTGGAATTGCAGTCTGAGCTCTGGAATTAATTTAATCTGTCTTTATGGGGTATATCAGTGCTCTTAAATTGATACAAAATGGTTGGGATCCTATCAGGAGCTCTTCCCACTTTAATCACTGCAAGTTATCTAAGCAAGAAAACATGAGATGGGAATCTTTATCTGCCATTAATACAGGTTCCCTAGTCATTATGTAGGGAGACTGGAATTACATGTATTTTAATGATGGTTTGAAGGATCAAACCAAGCAGAAGGGCACTGTTCTCATGCACAGCTGAGCACCCACAGCCACCAGTTGAAGATAAAGGCTAAACCAGCTATACTGGGGCAGACTAAAGGTCTGTCCAGCACAGTGCCCAGCAGAGACTGCTGAAGATTAGATCATACAGGTAGATGCTCCAACAGCTAGCAGTCAGGCTCTTAAGAACTTCCCAAGCCAGGTGTTCACTCAGGTGTCTCTGTATAATTGCCATCAAGACTTCATGCACATGATTTCGCCTGTTAGAGCCAGAGGAGTTGGGTAGGCACATGTTAGGACATTTACTAGATTTCCACGTGCAATTTTGTCTCAAACTTCATATCCTCCTTCTCTCTGCTTGCCAAGGTTGCTGGAGAGCTCGATGGTAGCCCCCACATTTACCCATATGGAAATATGCTCAAGCTACCATCTTGGGTGAGATGCTGTGTAAAGTAAGGTGTTATCCCTAAAAAGAGGTTAAAAGTTAAATGGGCCAACAGAGAAGAAGGCGGTAGCAGACTTAGCGAAACAGGATGCAGATTGCCTAGTTCAACATCCAAGCTGCTAACTCACAGCGCATCCTCAGTGGCAAATCGGAAATATGTGGGAACAGGCTGCCAGTAAGTGCTCTTAGCTCTGTTCTTTGTACAGCAGGCTACATTGTCATTGGAGAGAATCAAAGCAACAAGCAGCCTGAGACAACTCCCCCAGTGCACAGCAGCACCCCGTCTGCCTGCAACATGATGACAGTGGTTTGCGTTGTGATGTGCTGAACAACAAACCAACCTTATTAACAGGGGTTTACATTTTTTAAGCTACTTAGAAGGATTGCTTTCTCATGTTATTGCATCAGTTGTGTTTGTCACAAGAATGATGAGGAAACATTGGAGATAGTTCTGAGTCTGCTCTCTTAAAGTTGTTTAGACTTTATATGAAATGTTTAAGTGTCACTATCTTTAATCTCACAGCCATTTATATGTGATCTAAAAACCAGTAAATGGGCACTTCATGTTACAGTCAGTTTACTAAAGGGGAAACTGACCAAAAGTGATGATTTAGGTACAACCTACCTTAAAAATACACATGGCACTCCCTTCTCTGTAAAAATACATAGGAGAACATATGAGTTGTAACTGTTGTGTGAATTTTGCATGGCAGCTTTTAATTATAGTGCTGAAACCAAAGCCTGCTGTGTTTTTTAATCTATTTATTATTTTATTTTCTAAGCCTATGTATGGATAGGAAACAGAATCTAGGTTGTGAAACAAGTCTGTGGCGATGAGGCAGGTCCAATATTAGGCCAGCATGTCAGTCTACAAATCAGGATTTAGATCAACAGGGTCCATGGCCTGGCACGGGCATGGTTGTGGCTGACCTGGAGATGCACCCTGCTAAAATACAATTCAGAGCATGAAGGAGGGCCCAGGACTGAGCTTAATGGACCCCCTGTGCTCACAGGCAGGGAGTGGATGGAGGGCCTAGGTGAGGCTGCTCATGTAATTTAAGGGCCATCAGCACAGTCAGGGCCCAGACACTTGTGACTGCACTCTCCAAAGAGCAGTCAGGAGAAGAGTTAACTCATATTCAAGGACAGGAATATATTTTAGTAAAACTCAGACCCATAAGCAAAACCCATTAGTGCTACAGAGTCAGCTGTAAAGAGCAGCTAGCACATAATCAGTGCATGCTATTCTAATAAGGTATGTCAAGATGTAAGCATTGCTATATATTAGTTTTCTTTTCTATAAGTACTTCTATCAAATCTGTATTTACAAAGAGGCAAGGTAAATTCTCAAATGCTGTACAAGACAATCCTTTCTACACTCTATCTCCACCAGTCCTGTTAATGATCCTTCCTAAAATAAACATGCCATTATATCAATAGTTTTCCCTATGGGTGAAACAACTAATGGCAATTAATGTTGTTTAATTTGTAGTGGAATTTCAGTTTGCATTAAGCTTTCTTTGTGCTCCTTGTGTTTCAGTGAAGGTGTAGGTTTGGGGTTTGCTTTATTTTGTTGATACAGAACAGTGAGTGGAGACAGGTCCTGCAGCAGTATATCATGGAGAAGTTTAGCATTCCCTGGTGGGACAAGTGCTCGCAGGATCTGAAAGGCTATTTCCATGCTCTCAGGTAATTAAGTAAGATTCTTTATGTTCTGGCTAATTTGGTCTGACAGATGGTGAAATTATGCCAGTATTATGTTTTTTCTTCAGATAACTAAAGTCAGTAAAACCATTAACTAACATCTTCTAACTGCCCAAGTAAGCTAGCAATGGAAGGTAGGTAACAGCCAGGGACTAGTGTCACTCCCAGAAAAGGGTAGGGATTGCAAACAGAGCCCAAAATAAGAGCACCAAATAATTGCTCTTAGTTCAAAACCTGACATGTTTTGTGAGATGCAGAAAGCAGTACCTAATCTTGCTCCTCAGGGAGGGCCATCTATTGGCCAGGAAAAAGCCCCTTTCCAGCTGGGAATGTTGCACTAATGAACAGATTTGTAGTAGGTTATTATGAAGTGCTCAGCATGACCAGTATCTGTCTGCTTCTGCTCACAGGTATTTTTTAAAATCCACCTGGAAGATGTTGTTCTTGGTAGTGTAATGCAAAGTTCCTCCAAGCTTTGATCACATGAGAGTCAGTGAAATAATCCTGCTTTAGGCAGTGTTAAATTTATCCTGATCATGAGTGGGGCCATGCCACTATAGGCCACTGGTGCGTAAGCCAGTGAAGTGCAACATCATTCACCTTAACGCTGCTCAGCACTGTAGGTATGCTAGTGACCATGCTGTCACATAGAAAAACCTGGCCACCCACTGCCCCACAGGGAAGGACTTTGATGGGGGAGATATATAGTGAAAGAACAGCTGGGTATGAGTTGTGAAATGTGAGATGCAAGATGTGAGATGTGAGATGTGAGCTGGATGGGAGATGTGAGAAAGCAGTTGGAGAGCATGCAGCTGTCCAGGGATGGGTGAGGAGCCAACTGAGAGCTTATGTGCTAGGATTAAAGAGAGGACAGATAAAGGTGACATTGTAGTGGGTGTCCACTATGGGCCACCTGACCGGGAAGAACAAGTGGATGAGGCTCTCTGCAGATAGATAAGAGCAGCCTCACATTCACAGGCCCTGATATCCTGTCATGGGGGATTTCAACCACACCATTATCTGCTGGAGGGATAGCACAGCAGGATATAAGCATTTCAGGGGGTTCTAGAAGGTCTTCTTTGAGTATACAGGCAACAAAAGGAAGACTAGTGAAAATGTGGGACCGTTGCTGAATGAGATGGGGGACCTGGTTACACAGGGCATGGAAAAGGCTGCGGTACTGAAAGCCACCTTTGCCTCAATCTTTACTAGCAAGACTGGCCTTCAGGAGTCCCAGGTCCCAGAGACCAGGGGGAAAAACTGAAGCAAGGAAGATGTACCCTTGGTGGAAGGGGATCAGGTCAGGGAATATTTAAGCGAACTGGAGATACATCAGTCCATGGGCCCTATATGGGATGCACCCATGAGTGCTGAGGGAGCTGGTAGGTCTCATTGTAAGGCAACTATCAATAATCTCTGACTGATCATGGCAACTGTGAGAAGTGCCCGAAGAATGGGAGAAAGCAAATGTCACTCCTGTCTTTGAGAAGGGCAAGAAGGACCAGGGAATTACAAGCCAGTCAGCTTCAGCTCGATCCCTGGGAAGGTGGTGGAGCAGCTAATCCTGGGAACCATTTCCAGGCCCATAAAGGACAAGAAAATCATCAGCAGTAGTCAGCATGGCTTTACCAAGGGGAAGTCATGCTTGACCAACTTGATAAACTTCTACGATGAAATGACTGGCCTGGTAGATGAGGGGGGAGCAATGGATATTGTCTACCTGGAATTCAGTAAGGCTTTCAACACTGTCTGCCATTAGGGCCTCGTAGACAAGCTGTTGATGTATGGGCTGGATGAGGAGAGAGTGAGGTGGGTTGAAAACTGGCTGAATGGCTGGGCCCAGAGTATGCTAATCAGTGGCACGAAATCTGGTTAGAGGGCAGTAATTAGTGGTGTACTGGATCCAGGCCTGTTTAGCACCTTCATTAATGATGGGACATTAATGTATCTTTGTCAAGTTTTCTCATAACAGAAAACGGGAGTAGTACAGAGTTGTGCTGCCATCCAGAGGGACCATGACAGGATAGAGAAATGGGCTGGCAGGAGCCTCATGAAGTTCAACAAGGGGAAGTGCAAAATCCTGCACCTGGGGAGGAACATTCCCATGCAACAATGTATATTGGGGGCCACCTAGCTGTCAGAAAAGGACCTGGTAGGTCCTGGTGGACGCCAAGTTGAACATGAGCCAGTAATGTGCCCTTACAGCCAAGACAGCTAATGGTATCCTGGGTTGCCTAGAGAGAGTCAAGCGAAGAGCCACGAAGATGATTAAGGGAGTGGATCATCTCTCCAATGAGGAAAGGCCAAGAGAGCAGGGACTGTTCAGCCTAGAGAAGAGAAGGCTCAGAAGGATCTTATTAATGTATATAAATACCTGAAGGGAATATGCAAAGAGGAAGGAGTCAGGCTGTTTTCAGTGGTGACCAGTGACAGGACCAGAGGCAATGGGCACAAACTGAAACACAGGAGGTTCTTCATGAACGTCACGAAACACTTTTTCACTGTGAGGGTGACTGGACACTGGCACAGGCTGCCCAGAGAAGTTGTGGAGTCTACCTTCTTGGAGGACATAGTCATGGGCAACTGACTTTCGGTGGCTTGAGCAGCGTGATTGGACCAGAAGACCTCCAGAGGTCCCTTGCAACTTCAGCCATTCTGTGATTCTGTGTTAGGGATCCTGGCAACTGTGGGGCTCTTTTACATTCCTTTGAGTGCTGCCAGGAGTGCTCAGAGTCCTCCTGTGCTTCCCTAGTTTCACTTTTTTGACCCTTTTTCATTTGTTCTCCTTCAGAAATTATATAGCCTTCCCTGGACGAGTCTTTCCCTTTCAATTATGCTTGTCCTGGTACTTGAATGGACTGATTAAAACCAACCCATGTCAATACAGAAGAGCCTTCTCAGAGGCAGCTACATGGTGGATTCCCCTCATCTCATCTTAGTCACCTACAGTGTAGACGTGTCTCCCCGGGCTCCCTTCCAAGCTTGTGGATGGATCGGAACTCTTTTAGGATGAGAATCACCTAATTGTGATGGAATGTCTGCAGTTAGAGCACAGAAGTGACAATTTCTCTCCATTGTTTAAGAAGGGACATGGAGCCTAGGCTCAAATGGAAACCCTTACCTTGTGAAACAGGAATTCTATCCTCACCTTATCATCCTGCTACAGACCACAGTACTGGCTAAGGGACACAGCTGTGATTCAACCCAAAACTTGGAATCACACAGGGTCAGAACCAGGCTGACCTGCAATAAAAACCATGTACCTGGACGTGTCCAGGCAGTTTTTACTGCACTAAAAACTGTGGGTCTATGTGGCCTGGAATATATGCAGAAGGCATTTAGGGATTTAGGTGACAACTACACTGCTAAATTCCATGTGCTAAGGAAGTGCGTGGGCCTTAAGGATAACTGGCACAGAATGGCCTTGTCTGTGCTAGCAAAGTCTCATCTCCTGCAAACAGAGTAGCTGCAGGCTGACCTCACTCCATGGTCCATGGTAGCTTGCAGACCATGCTCAGGAAGTGTCTAGGAGAGTGCTCACTGACATGCATGAAGGGATTGCCAAGCAGGCACCAGAACAGGTTCTCAGTTACACGCTAAACTACCTGGGGAGATTGGCTGTGAACCTAGCAATAGTGAAGAGGCCTTTGTCCCCCTGTTGGACACGACTGTGGAACGTGTCTTGTCTGCAAAGCAAAAATGGTTAACATGTAACCTTCTCTTTGTCAATAGTTTATGAAGGACCAATAAATTATTAATGGTTGTTTTAAGTGTGTGATGGATGGGTATGAGCTCTAGGTTTTAGCATAGAGGCAGATGGTGTTAGGAATGGACATAGTCATACACAGCTGATTGAGCTGTTGATTTTTAATAATTGATTAGCCTTCTATTAAAAGATCTGTTAATCACTCGTTAACATTTTCTAAGTGGCATACCATAAGGCATAACCCCAATCTCAGAAGGTCAAGTGCCATTTAACTGAGACATATCCATCTTTCTATCTTAAGACACAACTTCAGTGAAGGCAGGAAATATAGAGTCTGAATACCTGTGAAAAAATGAAGGAAGATGGTATGGCACTTCCATCACAAACAAAAGAGCAGCTGCCATGTGCTCAGATGTCTTGGAAATAAGATAACTGATTGTGAATTCTGGGCTCCAAGATAAAGAAACATTTTTTTAAAAAAAAAGATGTGTGCATGCAGGACATCATAGGCATGTTGCAGTACAATAGACTTGATGGTACAGCATGTCTTAGTACCCAGTAGGCTTCTAAGGGCCCTGGGGGTTGCCCTGTGGAATGGAAGGACATACTGATTTTTAAATGAACAAATGGTTAATCCAGGTAGAATACCAATCTGATGGGGAAAGAGGTCCTGTATCCATCACAGCCCCCCATTCCCCTCTGCCCCTGCCTAATTACAGGTACCTACTTGAAAGCACACAGATGTTACAGCATCTCTGAGAAAAGGTGCAAGCAGAATCTCTGAATTCCACTCCTCTAAGACTGGCCCAGCCTCTGAGGCTGAGATTTAAAGAAACAATTCATTCTGACACACATGAACTCCAGGGAGAATTTCAACCAACTCAAAATCATTGAGAGCAGGATTTCTGTAATGGAGTGCTGAAAGGCAGCTGCTGCTTTTATTCTGTGTTTATAATTACAGAACAATAACAAGCAGGATGCAGCAGAGAGGGAGTCGAAGAATACACGTGTGTGTTGGGGTGTCTATGCCTCAGGCCAGCTTGGCTGGTCCCTAATTCAGAAGCAAGCATTGTTATCCACTACCAAACTCAGTGTTACTAAAGCCTCTCTGCTGATGTACAGAGCAGAAAAAAAAAAAGCTAACATTCTCCTAGTTTACTGCCCTGAGAGTCACCTGGACAGAGTTGTCTCCCCTCCACAGCCAATGTGTTTTATTCATTGCTCAGGCTTTGATAGCATTCCTTGGGGAAATTCATCCCCACCTCCCATACACACATGCTCCTTTTATGTGAAAACATCTCTCCTTCACTTACTGAGGTGAAGAGTTTGCCTCTTCTCATAAGGCAAGGACTAGTGTATGAATTAAGGCCAGGGGATGACAGAGCATAGAGCTGTTAGGTTCTCATTTCATTGTGCTTCTCAACAAGTGGCTGTTTTTTCTCACTGGTCCCCTCAGACCTTCGCTGGAGAGAGACCTGCAATTATTCACAGCTGATTACACATCTGACTGATAGCCAAGAGCCAAATGCATTGGAAGAATTTCCACCCCAGCCTGACACGAAATCCACTTCTCCTGATGGACATGTGCCATGTGAGACCAGGAGCAACCATGGAATCTCAACAATTTCTGGCCCACAGAGTCATCTGTGAATTCAAATTGCACAGTCTTTAGTGGCTGTGGAGATCTCTGGAAAGGACCTTCACCTTCTGGTACGGTGTCTTAAGGTGTGGCTTCTAGGAAGCACAGGCAGAAATGATCTTAGAAGTTACAATACTACCTTTAACTTCCCTTTTTGGAGCTCTGCACCAGCAAAGAAGCCAAAGCCATCTGCTTCTGGGCTAGAATTGTACAAAGAAAGCAAAAGGTAGTATGGAAATTATAAATGAATGCTACCTCCCAAGTAGACTGTGTAGACACTGATGTGTTTTATGGATTAGAGTACAGGATTTTGCAGATGAGGGTGGTTTTTTTTTCCCTGAGGGAGAAAGGGGGGCAAAGTGCATACAACTTTAACTGAGTGCGTTGTCTGTATGGTACTGAAGAGACACCCCTGCAGAAGAATAGTACAGAATTTTCAAAATATATCAGATTTTTTTGAAAATCCATTGTTATTTATTTATAGTATCCATTAATTTGTAAAACCACCTTCAGGTATGCTGCACAATGTTATACAAAATTAAATGATCGCTGGGCCCACTAACCAATGAAAGCAGCCTTCTAATTAACAGAGAGGTCTGGTAAGGGCTGAAATAAAGAGGCAAAAGTTGATCAAGATTAAGTATTAAGATGCCTGTATTAAGATATTTTTTATTATTCCTCAAGGAGCAGGAATACACATTGCATTTTCCATGAAAATCGAGCATCAAGATCAGTCTCTGCCACTCTGGAACCACATCTGAAGAGCTTCCCCAAACACAGAGGATTTGCAAGCCCTGTATAGTCAATGTCCTTTTTTTGAAATTTTGCTCCAGATTTTATCTTGGTGTGTTTTGGATTTGTGTGGCGGGGTTTTGGTAGTGGGGGAGAGAGTAGCAGGTGTGGCTCCCGTGAGAAGCTGCTAGAAGCTTCCCCGGCTCCAAGTTGGACCTGCCTCTGGTCAAGACCGAGCACATCAGTGATGGTGGTAGGATCTCTGGGAGAAGAGATTGAAGAAGGGGAACCTGCGGTGAGTAGGGTGATTGGAATGTGAGAGGAACCCCTCTGCAGACCCTGAGGTCAGTGAAGAAGGAGGGGAGGAGGTATAGGGGAGGAGGGGATGCCCCTGCAGCCCGTGGTGAGACGGCAGGCTGTCCCCCCCCAGCCCATGGAGGTGAGCAGGGGAGCAGATGCCCACCTGCAGCCCGGGGAGGACCCCACGCTGGAGCAGGGGGATGCCCTCGAAGATGGCTGTGACTCCATGGGAAAGCCCGTGCTGGAGCAGTTTGTGACTAAACATCGGCCCACGGAAAGGGCCCACACAAGAGAAGTTTGTGGAGAACTGTCTCCCGTGGGAGGGACCCCACGGCGGAGCAGGGGAGGAGTGAGGAGTCCTCCCCCTGAGGAGGAAGGAGCGGCAGAGACAAGGTGTGGGGAGCTGACCCCAACCCCAACCCCCATCCCCTGTGCCGCTGGGGGGAGGAGGTGGAGAGAACCGGGAGTGGGGTTGAGCCGGGAAGGAGGGAGGGGTGGGGGAAGGTGTTCTAAGGTTTGGTTTTACTTCCTAATATCCTTGTTTTGATTTGATTGGTAGTAAATTCAATTGATTTTGTTTTTTTCCCCAAGTTGAGTCTGTTTTTTGCCCATGACCATAATTGGTGAATGATCCCTCACTGTCCTTATGTTGACCCACAAGTATTTCTTTATATTTTCTCCTCCCCATCCCACCGAGGAGGGAGGAGTGAGCGAGCACCTTTGTGGTGCTTTGTTGCTGGCTGGGCTTAAACCGTGACATGGTGTAAACACTATTGACACTTGGAATCATTCTTCATTACCAATAACATAGTCAAGGAACCTAATTAGATCACACAAAGCTCCCATTCAGGTAGCTAAGTGCCTAAGTCACGTTGAATAGCCTTGATAGTTAGGAATGAATGTATTTTTTATTTTATCAGAAAAATGGCCACATTTTTGTAATTAACTTTTCTTCCCATGAACAAGTCAGAAATGTCTAACAGGATGGAAACTACCTAAGCTATCAGGAGCAGAACTTCATAATCAAAATCCATGTGCAAGAATTGGAATGTGTTATAATGTGATAATATACAACACTAATTTTTGGACTCAGAAATCTTTATCTCCTCTGCAACAGTATCAGATCTGCAATTTCAACTGGACTTGAAATCAGAGCACTTTCACTTGCTAGAAGGACATCAGTCATACTATGCATGTTTGCTTTACACAAAGCCAATTGTAACTTTAAAACTAGGTTTCTGAATTTATCTGTGGTGACAGTATTGAATTACAGAGCACCTCAAATATCTTCAATATTTAAACAGAGAAAACAAAATGCAAGTTTGACACTATCATTGCTTTGTTGAAGTGAACTTTGGTAACAATAAGGACTTGCAGTGTCATAGCAGAGTCTATGTCGGTTAGTAGCACTATAGTTAAACCCTGTGGTCTTTCCTCACACAGGGGAACACAACTGGTAATCTCTTCAAAGATCTCAGAGCATGAACTAGTCTTTCAAAAGTTGCTCAGAAGTTTTATGGCAAAATGAGGATGTAAAAACATGCCAATTTGTAGAGCTTGAAATAACTAATGTAAACATCCTCAAGTTTTAAATAGTAAGAAGGTTTGGTTCAGATAGACTCCAATCCTAGATTCTCAATCTATTACAATCAGAAAAATATCACATGCAAAAATAATGTTACAAGATCATATGAGAACTGAGTCATAATGAAATCAAATTATAATTTTAACATTCCTAGCCATATGCCTAATAAACATTTTTATTTCAGCAAGCATCATTTTAATGAAAATAGTTCCATCAGAAATACCATTTTTTTCAATCAGCCCTGGTGAGAATAAGCTTTTGGAATTAGTCAGAACATTCTTGTTTCAAAAACATCCAGTATCATCTAACATGACTTCTGGTTCTGAATATGAAGTTGCTCCTAGAAGTTTTCCTCAAAGCTTTTGAAGAATGAGTTTAAGTACAAATAGCACAAAGCTATTTTCTTCATGTGGAATTTGGGTTCGGTCTCCTTTCCACCCCCCACTAAAATTGCTTTGTTTCAACCATAGCTCTTTTTTGGAGGGAAAAGAAATTGTTCATATTCTTTGCTTTTGTTCCTCAGTGTCATGAAATTATGTATATTCAGCAGTATGTTCTGTCTGGGCTGTAACCAGCTTGTGAGGATGGGGGTCTGCTATGGAGCAATGCAGTAAGGGCTCTTCTCCCACATTTTAAGGAAGACAAGCTGCATTCGCAGGGTCTATCAAACAGACAGGGAGCTGTTGAATTAAATACTCTCAAAGTAGAGAAAAAGAAATGAAAAGAGAAAAAAATCAGCAGGATTTCTCTTAAATAATTTATAGCAAGTAAGAGTTGTTTTTTTTTAAGAAAAAGTTCTCTAAAGTTATTTGATGATGGATTCGGTTTTCTTTGACTCTTACCATGACCTTCAAAGGAAAATGTCTTTGAAGTATGTCTTTGCTGTGACATGATACATGAGTTGGCTTCAGTCAACAAGCTTGTTGAGGTGAGTTTACTGAGGTGCAGTTGGAAACCATGGGACTTCAAGTATAATGAAGACTTAGGAAATAAGCCCTGTTCCTGTATCCACAACTGCTATTTTTTACCAAGATAAGTACACTGATCCTCTATGTTATGAATTGTTCATTCTTCAGCAATCAAAAGGGGGTGTTTCCATGCTGTGAAGGTCAGCAGATAGTCAAGAAGGGAGGGGATTTAAATGTAAGAGTGCAACTCTAGTTTGCATTGGCTACTGTTGATAAAGCAGAGTAAAATTCTAATTGTGGCACCCATAAGCTGCACGCTGGATTTGCTGAAAGTGGATTACAGGTAGAGTTTGACACAATGGAGGCATATGAATGCCTTTATTTTAAAAAAAGACCCTCAACTTCAGCTTTCTGGGAAGCTGTACACTTGATCCTACTTACAGCAAACCATTTGCAGGAATGGCTATTTATGATTAAGTAAGTACTTATGTGTGTACACACACAGATAGGTGTTTGATGACACAGTGCTAGACAACGGTCCTCTGTAGTTAATAAGCAAACTATTGTCAAAGTAATTTAATTTTTTCTGGCTTGCTTCCCACCTTGGGATCTGTCTCAAGGTTGAGAATGGGTTGATCTCTACTAAATGAACACTTCAATGTTCAAATCAATTAGTGGGTCTGACTCATTATCTGGAGCACACCTTCAGCTTTCATGGCATCACTGGTAAACTTGACAGCTTGATTTTTTGACTTCTTTCAGAGAAACATCAGCTCCCCTGGGGAAAGCTGCAAGATCAAAGATTGGTTCCAGCTCTCATGTAGCTTACTGAATCCCTGGAAGTTATTTCAGTGTAAAAATAGGGTAAGCTATATCAGCCAGGCCTCAAATGTTTCCCTTGGCTCAGAGTGGCTAGAAAAAATTAGGAGAATGTGACTTAAACCTTCTTCAGGAAGGAATCTGTAAGGGCAAAGCAAGCTTTCAGTTTATATTAGTGGAGTTAAGGGTCAGATCCATTTACCAAATGCCAATCTGGTCACAGGACAGCAATTAAATACGCTGTGGCTTGGAGCTGGAGCTGGGTCAAAGTTTTCATATAGAAAGGTCTCTTCAGGAATTTGGTCCTTTCCAAAGAACGGGTGAAAAATTCAGCTTCTGAAACTGCCCAGGACATTTTTGGGCTTCATTTCTCCTTGAATAAATGCAAAGAGCATTTTAAAGACAAGGTTAGATCTTTATCTTTCATTCTTCAGAATGGTTGAAAAAACTGTCTGGGTTTGAAGGTGGGAACGTTGTCTGAAAATGGAAATTCTGAAGATGAAAAGACAACACATTAGTAATATGATTTCAAGGTGCTGAAGTTTCAGTTTATCTCTTTCCTTCCCAACCAGATATTAATAAATGTCATATTATAGCTCTACTGGCATGAAAATGAGTGTTTTGCAGTATTCTCACTTAGAGTAATTAATCAGAGACACAGAACAGAATAGGAAACAACTCAAAATGCTTATGACCTATATAATTGCTTTTCTATAACTCCATAGTATGTGTTTATTACTAATATCCCCCTCGAGCTCTGCAAGAAGTTTGCTTCTACATGGACAATTTCATCAACTCCAAAATTTCCAGGAGGGCATTTGCCAACTGGGTAGGAGCATAAATAGGGTAAGATCTTGCCCATATGCTCATGAGGCCTGCTTTCTTTCTGCATTACCTCACTTAGCGCGCTTAAAAAAGTGATTGCTCATGCTTGAAAACGTAAGAGATGAACTTATCCTTTCTGAAAGCCAGACTGAGTTTGTCTTGAGGGACACCAGCCCAGAGGAGGTTTTAAGTATTTTTGCTCCTTAAACCTCTACTATTCCTCTTGATTTTTCATCTGCTCAAGCTTCTTCCACTGGTTTAAATCCATTTGGAAGGTCTGATAGTTTCTTTGTTGGTTACTAGCTGAGCTTCACAGCTCAGAACACCGGAAGGGACCACAAAATTGTGCATAACACACATTTAAAGTTGCATCTAGTTGCTCTAGTACTGCATCCAAGAAGACAGCAGTTTTCACCAACTGTCTGTCTATTTGTTCCAGTAAACCTAAGTGGAGAACACCAGCAATAACTTCTCTTCATTTCAAGGAACAACTTTCACAGTGCCAGCTTCATTGTGCCAGGACATTACTACATGTCCATTGGTCCCACACCATCCCTGTTTTTCAAGCATGTGTTATGAATGCTGATTTCAGGTTGTCTGGATTATATCTTTCAACCTTTTCTATCCCTGCTTTCTACAAAGCTGTGAAAACTGTCATACAATTATTTCAGTGCACAGGCAGATTTAGTAAAATATACTACACAGCTTTGAGCATTGCCCTGTAGAACTAAAGGCAAAATCAATAGGGAATTAAAGCTCTCTAGCAGTGTGAGCAAATTTAGGAATTCCCTTCAGTTGAAGATAAGATATACAGTTCACCTTGGGCAACTTGTTAGCATTATTTTTTTTCTGTATTAAAAGCTTGTTAGCATTAAGAAGTTTTGATAGTATTAAATGTGCTTTTTTTAAGACAAACCTTTAAAATTATACCAAATTCAAATCAGTCATTTCAGTTCATGTATCTGATGGCAGTGTTTGGTGTGGGTGTCCTGAATTTTGATATTTGAGGTGTCTGCCTGGTGTATTGTTCAGTACTTTGAAGAGGATATTGCTACATAATAACATGAGCTATGGACTGATATTTGTCTCTGTGTATAGGGTGAGGGTGAATTTAGGTCATCTATGTCCCACTCTTATGTCAGCGTTTTCTTATAAAAAGTCAGGATTCCCATTATGAAACAGATACCCAAATTAATTATTTCCAATCAACATGAACTAGCTGCATCAGTCTGCAAAGAACCAGAAACCTTCTAAAGAAATGAATTTATGAACAGAGCAGTCAGACTTTGCAGACATGTTGCATTCAAACTATTTTGATGGTGATTAACATTTATTCATCTAAGACTGTCTGCTCAATGTACTGAAAGTTTCTTCACATGGAAAAGAAGAGAATCCTTATTTTGCATTGTAATCTGCAGCTCTCTTTTCTCTAGTGTATGATGTAAAATAATATATGCAGTAGAAGATGACCATATTTTAACCATTATACACCTGAGAGTTCACATACATAGACAGAGCAGGGTGGGGTTTATTACAGAGATACATCTAAAGGTACTGCTGTGGATGTGAAGAAGATAATTTCAGGAGGTACAAAGGACCAAATTGATGGGATAGCCAGCAGGCAAAGTACAACAAAATATACATCTGAAGAGCTGCAATGAACACCTCTTTCACTGCCTGTTAAGCACTGTGACTCTCCTCCTGTCAAACCTTACTGTCTTTCAGTTGCTTACCATTGACAAATTGTAAATAACTGCTTAGACCTAAGGGGCCCATTTCATAATGCAATGCAAGGATATTTTCTTGGAGGGAGTAGACTTAGCAATGGCTTAGTGGCTTCATATTCATGCAATTAACAGCCAGAAAGAGGTGTGGGTAGAAAGACCAGATCTTGTTTGGTCTTTGTTTTAGCCCAGTGCAATGAATGGAAACACTGGAAAGGAATAAATTTAGTTGGAAGAAGGTTGTTATGGAACCTCATAGGAAGAAGGTGGTAGAAATACCAGGGACACTGAAATAGTTGATGTGTAGATTTTATTATTAAGAAAATTCCAAGGTGGGGCTGAAGGGTATTACAGATGCGTGGTGGCAAGCATGCATAACAAGGATGAAGACAACTGCTGTGCTTGCAGTCAAGTCTATGTGTGTCATTCTGACATGACTGGTCCTGTAAGCAGAAATTTATGTGGAAGTCGGTCTTTATGGAGAGAAGACAATATGGACTGGAAGGTTTTATGGTGGCCAAAACTAGCTTATTGAAACTTGGTAGGACCCATCCCAAGAACTGTTATTTGACTTCTGTCCACCACCCTTGCCCTATCACTTTAGGATATTTCAGTGCAGCAATGCAATACTTTAGTTACTCAAAATCTTTAACTGGCCACAAGTACACCTTGCATGGCTCCAAGCACATGAAGCTTCATTATGGGATGGAAAAGTGAGAGTCCATTTTAAGTGATGGCTATTCACTCTAGATTTTTTTTCACTCCTAGAGCATTGTTTTTTGCTTCTCTGTAGTTCAAAGAGGAGTTTAGTTTTATGTTTTGTAAACCTGTGGACTTTCAAATGATTATACCATATCAAACATAGTATTAACTCCTATAGAAAGCGAGTGAAATGCCTTTATATCATCACAATTCGTTTAAAACCCCAGCTATACATAATTAGCATGCAAGAAAAGCCTCAGGAATGCCTTTGTCTGCTGTTTATAGAGTGACCAATTGCAGCTGACGCCCTCAGTCACTCTGGAGTGTGTGGCTGTCATCTAGATGGGTGCCCTATGGAACCTCACTTAAACTCTGCCTTTCAGTGGGTCTAAGCAGGGATGAGGCAGGTCTGATTTTTGGCTGGGCACTTTACTATTCCCTTCTGTAGTTCAGAAATGTTTTTTTCTCCACCTTGTCTGTGCCAAATGCCATTTTCAAAAGCTCACTGCTGCTTAGTCCAGAAGGATTGATTTCACACTACAATCACTGTCTGCTGCTTAAATCCAGCTGTCTTCAGTGAGAAGCTCAGATGAGTTCAGGCCCTAGACAGCGTGAAGTCATGGTCTGCCTGAAGTTTGTAACTTCAGAACTCCCTCTCATTTCTATTGACTGATACTGTGACCAGGTTGTCTTTGTCAGAGGCTTGCACTCTGGGAGGCAGAAGCTGAAGAAGCAGTCAGTGACACGAAGCAAATAACTATTGCATCTTTTCCCATAGGCTGGCCATTAAAACTGGTTGCAAACAACCTTTTTCTTTCTCAGTTTGAAAATATTATTGCGTGCAGCTACTTCTGTGGGAAGGAATGGCCAAAGATTAACTGGAGATTCCTCATCAATGGAGGAATCAAAGGAAAAAAGAGGACCCTAACAAAAGTTGTTTGGGGCTTTTAACTGTGAGGAAGAGATGTTATAGTCCCTATTTGTAAGGAGACCTGATTATGTTTTGTCTGATTATGTTAACAGCCTAAATTAACATACATAAACAAGACCTAAGATCTGTTCTGTAAGAATCCTCCTCAGACAAATGTGACAAGGTATTTTGTACTCTACTTAAATGTGGACAAGTGCCCAGAACCATTTTTCTGTATCTCTTCTTGGACACTCATTAACACAATGAAAAAAGCTAGCATTCCCGAACACATGTGCACATGGTCTACACATGTAATAGGTCCCAGCCAGCTCACTGTTACACATCTGAAGTGAGAAATTCAAATAATTGTAAGTGCCTGTGGGTTGATGCTTTTATTACTGTTCCTTGAATGAAGGCATTAACCTAGCAAGAGCCCCAACAGAAAACCAACAATTTACTGAAAGTGTATATTCTCTTGCATGGAAAAAAAAAAAGACTCTTGAAGACAGCAGAAAGCGTATAGGTCCAGGCAGAGACAATTACAGATCTGAGAAACAGATTCACCTTTAAGGTCTTTTTCAACAGATAAGACAAGTAACACAGGCATCTCATTTCTAAAATCCAGGTCCCAAGGTCAGGGAACTTTTTCTTACTTCTTCTTTTCCAGACGTAAGACAAGATGAATAACACATTAAACCTATAACCTGTGGGAATGAGTTATTGTTGCTGTCAATTCAATAGATGTATGCAGAAATGTATTTCAGGATATAATACAACTGGATCCAACTGTCCAGAGCATTAACATACAAATAGGAGAAAGCCAAGGACTCTGGAAGACAAAACAACTTAATTTCATATGCATCAACTCTTGTTTAGAAAAAGTAATAGACATGGTTTAAAATCTGGCAGTTGTAAAGATCTTACAAGATCCAATCTTATAGGATAAATCAGTTATAAAAATTCAATTTGAGGAAGTAACTTACCCCAAAGTAATTCGTTACATGTATATGTCCCACCTTTGTGTGTAATTATAGCTAATGATCAGGGACAGAATGGCTGATAATGTACCCCCTGTCCTTTCTTTTTTTTAGAATATTTCCACTAGGAAAGATATTTTATTTTCTTTTAAAAGGTGATTTGGTGACAAGGGATTAAGTATCAACTACAATCTTCCAGCTAAATTTTGTCCCTTTCCTCTTTAATTTATAGTGCATTTTGTTATGGCATCTGTGAGAAAACTGAAAGACAAGTGTTTTAACTCCTCCATGTCCATCTGTTCAGTGAGATAAGTATTAAAGCTATCCTCTGTCTTTCAGTTTGTAACCTTTTCCCTGTAATCTCCTCTTGGACTAATTCTTTTTAGTCAACTATATTCCTCTGTAAAGTCAGGGTTAGAGAAAACCCAGCAAAACACTTGTCAGGGTTAATCAATAAATCTCTTGCTCCGGTAGCAAAAGCACAGTATTTCATTCTTTCTAACTCACGGACAAGTGCACAAGCACATAAGAGAGACTTACAGACCAGAAAAAAACATTTAAGAAAAACAAAGGAAACTGAAGAAAGGATAAATATTCCCATATTGCAAAACTCAACAAATTAATAGAACGACCAAGGTTCTTTCACACTAAATGGGCCAGATCTTGCAGCATTGACTCATGCAGCCCTCAAAAACTGGACTTGTCTTCAAGAAAATTACATTAAGACCCAAATAATTTGCAGTGTGGTATGTATAAAATAGACAATAGTATGTACTTAGGTATAGCTAATGGAATTGGGTTAGCAGGCAGTAAAAATAGCATGCCTGGATCTCTCCTTTTGTTCACATGGATTTATGACTGTCCCATTCATTTAAATACTTTGGCCTGTTGAAAAATATGGTCAGTTGTGTTTCCAGTGAACATGGCAGAAACTAGGATTTGCTCATTGCCCGTCAGTGTATAAGCAGATACATATTGTGCAGGGGTTGACCAATATTTGGAAAATGCCAGTAAATTATGATTAGAGTTACTAACTCCATGCTGGCTTGAAGGGGCTAAGGAGGAAACATAACCTTCTGGATGATAAACTGCATTCCCACAATTTCGAGCAGATTCATCTTTTGTGAAATGTCATAAACTACAAGTAAATATTGGGAACACATTAGTATTGCCGTGGTTTAACCCAGGCAGCAACTAAGCACCACTGAGCTGCTCATTCACTCTCCCCCCACCCAGTGGGATGGGGGAGACAACCGGAAGGAAAAAGGTCAAACTCATGGGTTGAGATAAGAACAGTTTAATAGAACAGAAGGGAAGAAACTAATAATGATAATAACAACAATAATAAAATGACAATAATAATAATAATAATAAAAGGATTGGAATATACAAAACAAGTGACGCACAATGCAATTGCTCACCACTTGCTGACCGATGCCCAGTTAGTTCCCAAGCAGGGATCCCTCTCAGGCCAATTCACCCCAGTTTATACACTAGACATGACATCACATGGTATGGAATACCCCGTTGGCCAGTTGGGGTCAGCTGCCCTGGCTGTGTCCCCTTCCAACTTCTTGTGCCCCTCCAGCCTTCTTGCTGGCTGGGCATGAGAAGCTGAAAAATCCTTGACTTAGTCTAAACACTACTTAGCAACAGCTAAAAACATCAGTGTGTTATCAACATTCTTCTCATACTGAATCCAAGATATAACACTATACCAGCTACTAGAAAGAAAATTAACTCCATCCCAGCCGAAACCAGGAGAGTTACCAAGATTCAGTTTGTAAATTTGTCTAAAAAGCTGGAATTTAATATTGATATATTATCTTTATAAGTTTTAATTGTTTTTCAGGTGATGTTTTCCTACAGAAATGACCAAAGGATAGCACAATGCTTGAATTTGCACACCAGCTAGCTAAATGCATTTGGCAGGCATTGGAGAAAGAGGATATTCTGCTGCAGGAGTCTGTGCACAACTTTCTGCTCTTTGAGAGCTTGGGATCAACGACGAAGAATTGATCCACTTGAACTTGAATGGAAAGATAAGCAGAAGTTGATTTGCAACCAGAGTTCTGGCTTTCAAATGTGTAAAATGGAATAGTTGAAGGAAGCCAGGTGAGGTTAACGAGTCTGAGAAGCCCAAGGGTCTGAATGTGAAGGAAGCACAGGACTTATTTCTTTAAGGCAAAGTACAAGGACCATTTGGAAATCAAATCCCAGGTGAAAAAATATGCTTGCAGAAAAGGGCTGTAGTCTCATCTGATGAGTAACCTCAAAGGATATGAGAAATAAGCAGGCAGTCTACAAAAGAAGAGAATAAAGGACACATGAGAAAACAATGCTGAAAGGTGAAGTATAAGGAAGAGCAGACAATAGCCAAAAGTCAGGCTGAGTTAGACTGCTGAACACATATAAAGTAAATAATGCTCTTCAGCAACCTGAATAAGAGAATAGCGAAAGCAGAGGTGATAATCATATGCATTGAAGAGAATCATCTAGACACATAAATCAGTTTAGTTCTGATGAGGATGATGAGGCTAGACGTGTGAGTAATGGCAGGGTATATGGTGGATGTGGGGACCTGAAGTGTACCACTGGAATTGTTTTAGTGGCTCGGGCTTCAAAGTGCAAGGATTGGCTCATCTCCACTGGAGAACTTGGCACCCTGAACACCCAGAAGTGTCTGTTGCCAATCTATTGGTAGGAAACACTTGAACCATCATTTGCCTGAAAGCTGCCAGATTTCTCTGAGTAAATAGAAATATTTAAAATCCATATATAGACACTTTATACATACTTCTATATAATACTTTTATATTAATGTTTTATATAAATATAACATAATTGTACATGTGAAGGATTATCACCCCCACAGCCAGAGGTAACTTTAAGGAGCTTGCCACATATGAACAGTGTACTGGATTGTTATTTATATTCTACTGTGTCACATACAGGACAGCTACACAGCAATGCTCCTTTGTTCCAAAGGAGCAAAAAGGGAGGACACCAGGAGAGACACGTACTTACGGATGTTAAGGCTATTGCTGAAGGAGACAAAGACAGTAGAAACCAGGAACTTATTCTGGATCCTGCTTTGGTAGAGCAACCCATGGACTGAGACAAGCATACAGCCATGAAGTCTTGTTGTGTTGCAGCATAACCCTTCACAGAGCACCAGGGAAAACAGTAAGTGCAAAACCACCTGCTGGTTGGACAGAGAGGCTCATGCACGGAACATGGTTTCTCTCCTCATCACCTCATTTAACTGGCAGCTCAGGCAGGGAAATGAACTTGTCCCTGAAGTAACTGAATCTTGGGGCTCTGTTTGAATGAATGAATAAAATAGATTGTTCTCATTTTTATGAGGTGATAGTAAAAGCTCTTTCTCCATCTTGCCATCAGGTGAACTTACTGAAGCAGCAGGGGCAGGCTAGGTGAATAACAGTTGGGAACACAGGATTCAGGCAAGAAAGAGGCATGTGGATTTCTTGTGGATGCAGTGACATAAATTCAGTGGTCCAGCAAAGTTAATTCTTTTGCCATTTCTCCCTGAATTTGGTGACAACTTCAAAAACATCTGGAGAGCCGTAAGTTTGTGTTTGCTGAGGGTCATAGTGAAACTGTGCATGCAAGAGGGTTTTCTTAGTGACATGAAAGGCACTGTCTCTCCTCTGTGTGGTATAGCAGGAGAGCGACTTTTCTTGTATAGGAGAGCATTAGTTCGAGATCCACTTATAGCCACAGGGAGATTTTCATGTTTCTCAGCCGAAAAAGGTATCAAAAAAGAAATTATATCTGCAAAACGGTCATACAATTGAACAACTTGTCTAGGCCTACACTGAGTGACTTGTGGGTTCTGTAGAACAAGTTTTCTGTGCAAACGTTAGCATGACAAGGCAGGCTGGAGAAATGCTATTACAAAGTACATTAGCATTGCTTACCTTTGTTTTCCCAAACACAAGACACTGCAATCCCAAGACTTGTCGTATGCTTAAAAACAAACAAGTTGAAAAAACACACACAAATAAATATGAGATCTTTTGATAAGCTTCTCTTTGTTAAACCTGTAAGACACAATTTCAGCCTTTTTCTACATCCACAAAGAAACAAAACATACTTTTTTCTTTTTTTTTTTTTAAACAAACCTGAGATTCTCATGCAAACATCTGACCTCAGCAGAAAAAAAAACATTGGAAAAGACAGTGACAGCTGACAATACTAGGTACCGTAAAGCTTGACAACACTACCAGGAAAATTCAACTCCCTTCATTTTAATACAGTCCCTCCTTGGAAGCACAGTGTTTGTCAGTGTGTGTGTCTGTGTGCAGATGCACACAGATTTGCATCAGGGAATGTGTTCAGGTGCTTGAACAACTGCAGTATTTGTCTTACAAGTATGTAGGCTGCAGTCTGAAAGCTGAGGAATGTCCTCATGTTGGTCAAGCTTGAGTTTAATTCTTGTTGCACATAATGTCTTCTTGCCATTGCCTTTATCTTATGATGACACTTCTGGCAATTACCAAGCATTAAATGTGACTCAGAATGATTTTTAGTGACATGCTCAGTATAATATATTCCTGGAATAAAATAAATAGGAAGCATTTCAAAAGGCTAAGTTTAGTCCCCACCTGCACTAAAAAAAAAAATGCAGAGGACTGGAGAAGGAGCTTCATTTGTAATTTCATCATATCACACCATCACAGAGTGTGTTTGGTGTCATATAAAGACCATTTAATAGTGGTATGGCTGCCTGGACAAAGTGTGAAACCTTTCTTGAAAGCGTACACTGTCCCTTTTTTTTGTGGGTGAGGAAACTGAAGAAGACAGAAGTTAATTACTCCAAACACAGAATTTGCTGCCACTTTACTGGTGGCAAAGATAGAGGCATAAAATTGTTAAGAGCAGGAAATACATACATCAAAACAGACACCAAGAAAGCCTTTGTGAAAGTCAAAGGTTTGTCTGGACTGTGAAGGCTTGATTTTTTTCAGTCTGTGTGAGGAGGACAGCAGATGCTGTAGTCTCCATATGCTAAAGGCACAGGTGGGCAGGATGTAGGATGGGAGCAGTGGTGGGAAAACAGAGACTACTTCAGGCACCAGCTTGAGCCAGGAGAGTCCATGCAGCCAGGGTGTCCTGAGAAAGGCTCTTCAGAGGAGCACTGCCTAGGAGCTGAGCTGCTCTGAAAAGTCAGCTCTGTACTGCAGATACTACAGACTTAGGAAAAGGGAGCTCTCAGTCCAAGACTTCAGGAGAGGACAGGATGACAGGAGATTGGGTCCCTGCAAGGATCTTTATGAACTCATGGCATTTTTACAAACACCTTTATTTTTTTTTCCTCCTCTCTCACCTGCCCCCGCCTCCAGGCACAGTGCAATTCAGCATGCATTTGACTTATGTAGCTTGTTTCAAGTGCAAAACCCAATTCAAAATTTAGCTTCTTCTATGAACTTTCTCTCAGTAAAGAACAGAGAGTGGAGGGAGATTCTTCCTCTCACCCAAACTACTTCTTTTTTTTGCTTAAAAAGGAAAAGAGTCAGAAAGGAGGAAAGTAGGATTATTTTTTTTTCAACAGATTGAATATCCTCAATTAATTTTAATTTTCCTCACAAACTTTTCTTATTCTAACTTTGCATTGCCCTTCCACATTGACAAGGTATAAATAGCCTCATGTTGAAATGTCCAAAGAACACAAGGCTTGATCAGTCAATCTCCAGCTATTAACAATGCAAGATTAATTTTCTTCAAACTCATAGACAAAATGAGTTCAATAACATATACTGTACCATTCAGGCATTTAGTCTTTCTTCATCAATCCCTTATTGCTACCTGAATTACAATTGCTGCTTGCCTAGTAAATGAATAAGCTGCTCCTATTAATGAATTAACTTTTCAGGTACTTATTAAAGTGACAAGTTAATGGGTTGGAAGATAATAAATCTACCTGAAATATTAAAAAAGGGGAAGATTGAGTTCCAGTTGTTCCTTTGATCTACATTTATCTTTAGAGTAGGCAAGCACTGTAGATCACTCAGGAGAGCAAGAGGAGATGTTCAGAATATTTTTGGATGACATTGACAAGAGGCAGCACAAGAGATGACAAAAGCAGGTTCATGCTAAGTGTTGAGAAAGCAGATTTTTTTGGAAAGACAAGGGAATGTGTCGCTGGGGCTGCTCTAAGTTCACCCAGTGCCCTTCTGGAAAAACACTGTAATTAGAAACTAACCCTGCATCTGCAGTCAAATGGCCTCAAGAAGCCCTTGGAGATGTCCTGAGTGCTAAGGCTGTTTAGTTGGACTATGATTTCCTTCTAGGACCTTATTATTTATTGCATCTATTACTGCTATATGGATTGCAAAAGCACTGATGGCCCCAGGCGAGTGCTGTGATAAGGTGCTTTGGTTGATAATTCCTTTTTGAAAAGCCCTGTGAACTAAACAGATAACTCAGGCAGAAAAGAGAAATGTTATTATTCCCTATATTGCAGAGGAGAGAAGAACTATTCAGGGTGCCAGAGATACTTACATTAACTCAACAGAACCAAGGTTTCACCTGGAAACTTTAAATGACTCATCTAAGGCCATTCCAAAAGTCAGAGGAGACCATATCACCTTTATTCCTCTAATTACACAGTTTTTCTCTGGGTCACCTGGTTTACCAGTTACTACTGCTGACAGCAGGATCTTTTCCTTGGACAGCAGTGTGAAGGCTATTCCTTGACATCTGCTGCGAGTGGATCCCACTGGGTGATACAGCAGCTGGCTATGAGAGAAGCCTCAGTTCTTTTGCTCCTCCTCTATGTCCCACCTTAGTAGGTTTTCAAGCAGCAGACAAGAGCAGGAAGGATGTGTACTGGGGAAGGCCATTGATCCTTCAGGCAACAGGCGAATTGCAGTGTTGAATTAAATTGACAGCTTACCTGAAAACAGGAGAACAATGAGATGGTTAGTGTGAGTTATGAGTTGAAAAATTGATTGTTATTTTAATGTTTAGTTAGAAAAGTGAGAGTCAGTTGTAGGTAACAGGAAGTGCTACGAAGTTGTTGCAACCTATTACAGGCACTCTAGAAAAATTTGAAACTGAAATGTATCTTTTAGAGTATAATCAATATACAATATGAGTCAGTACTGTATGAAGATTTACATTTCAATGCCGTTACCATGCTGTATACTGAATCAATAGCTTCTTGTATAAGTAATGGGATAGTTCATTGCTAAAATATGCCATCCCTAATGCTTATTAGACTATTAAAGCCAGGCTTAATAACATGCAAGGGCTAGTTACACACCCCATGTACTGTAAAATTCTCAGAGATTTAGTTTTTATGAGTTATCAGCAGGAATACAGTATTAGCAGAGTGGCAACTCCAAAGGAGCTACCAGTGTGAAACAGTCTAATCCTGTTTACCTTTCTCAGGTGAGTAGCCACATTCAGCATGGAGATGGTACTCACCTGGGTCAGAGTAAGACATTTTGGCCTTGGATTAATTCTCCTCTGGAAATTGAGTGAAATAATAAAGACCTGAGGATGTCATAACAGCTACAATTGCCTAACAATTCTATGGTAATTATTATTGTTTATCTGTCATTTCCTCCCTGTCATTTTAATATTGGATGGAAATAAACTGTATAAGGCTCATCTGCATTGTAAAAGCGTCTTTATTCCTTGGAAGCAAAAATGTCTGGCATGAAAGGATAAATGATAGATGCATGCTGAACTTTGAAAATCCAGTTATTTTTAAACATTTCTGCTTCCCTATCTTCCTTCCTTCTTTCCCTGCTTTTTACTTTCTAGGCTGCTTGCATTAAAAAGCTATCTTGAATTTGTAAGGGTTCATCTGCTTTAGCTACTTACGCCTATAACTGAAGTCATAATACTGTATTTTTGACATCATAATTATTTCCACCGCAACCAACTGCAATTTTCCAAATTGACTTCAAGTAGGGAAATAAGCAGCAGGAGCAGATGAGCCCTTAAGAAACAATGATTCTGCCCTTGAAAACAGGGAATGAGGATGAACTATAGCATAGAATAATGATTTATGAGCAGAATTATTGAAAAAAAATGTTCCCCCTTTCTTTGCTATGCTGGTGTACGTCCAGACAACCTCCCTAGGACCCAGAGGGACTCTTGGCTCTTGCCTGGTAGGATTGATCAGGATGTAGCCCAACATCCTGCATTCACATTCCACTGAAAACCTTTAATAACAACTGTGAATGAACGGTGAAAGCTCTTCTCTCTGTCACACTTGACAATCTGAATGGTGCTTTGGCTGCACCTGTCCTTAAATCACAGAAAAGTTCCAACAACCAGACATTGGAGATTCTGCAAGATGTCTAAAAGGGGCACTTCAGCATTTTACTTGAGTATATGTCTCAGCAATGAGACTTGGTAGGAAAGCAGGCCTTGCTGTGATAACATGCCTTGGGTTGTGGTATAAAAAAAGCAAAACTGAGGGATTTTAACAACCTTGGAAATGTAATATATACTTAGAGATGAGTATTACATGTCTAGGGTGTGGAATTGCTATTAGGAAATGCAATTAATAAATAAAAGCAGGGAAAATATTTACTTGGCATTCCTAAATCTGGACTGGTCAAAAAAGCAATCTCCTTCAGCTTATACTACAGGGGAACTGGAAAAATTGGTAGGGAAGCCAACAGTGATAGTGTTTTTTATCTCAATGTAAAGGTAAGATGAGAATCTGGCCCCAGCTAGGACAGAGACAGGAACCAGCTTAAATGCTGTTCTTTTGTGGAGTATGAACTGCTTAGTTTAACAGTATCATACTCAAACTAGAGCAGGAGAAGTAAGCATTTGAAGTGTTTCAAGCTAATTAGCAGTGGGCAAATGAGCAACAGCTAGATATAGGAGCCTGTGCATCAGTAAAACACACCTGCAAAGAACTGATGAAGTTCTGCTTTGAGCATCAGACTCAGGGCATTTTCTTGCTATCACTTGTGAAACAGTTTTAGTGTCAGTTGCCTGTACTGCATGTTTTGTCCTCAGGTTCCTTCAAAGATGAAAATTTGGCAGGAAACTCTTCCTAAGCCAACTCAAGAAAGACAGAAAAATGAAACTTGGTCAGAGTCTGGCCTGCTGCAGTGATGAGCTATTAGTGTGAAGTGGTGCTTGGTCAACAACTAAACTCAGAGATACTTAACCCAGGGAGTTGCACACAATCTATGCCTGGATGCAGGCATGCATTTTGCCTTTCCTGTCTTGGATCTTCCCACTGGATTTGGACCACACTCAGACCATGAGTGTAAGGGTCTGTAAAATGTTCTGCTTCACTGAGGTTATCACATGAAGAAACTTTTCACTTCAAAGGGAGTCATAAGTAACAGGGAAAGTGATAAACAAAACACACAGAGACACACACACGTTGGAAAAGTGATAACAAAGACAATGACAAAGACCTAAACTCTCAGGTCACTAATGGATGGACCATTAAAAAACTACATGGACTTTGTAACTGATAAGAAAGGGGAAACAAGATGAACTTGAGGACTTTTTATATATGAGGGGGGCCACATTAGTGCCCTCTGTGTGTTTGTATCTCTGGGATACACACTCAGCTTTGCTATTGGCTGAATTTGCAAACAGGAAAACAGCAGCCATATGTATATGGGATAAAAACCATATCAACCTGGGATAAAAAGATCCCTGGGTCTCCAGGCACACTGGGCTGGCCTCTAGCAGCCGGGCAAGAGGAATCCCCAAGGTCTGGAGCCTGCCTGAGGTTGTGATCTTATAACATCCCTTAATGTTGAGTGGGAGGACACTGCTCCCTTGCCGTAGAGTCCATCCAACCATCCTTTCTCTAGCAGGATTAGAGAATTCCCACGTAGAACAAAACATATCTCACTTCCAAATGCTATGGTCATATGCCTCTGTGGAAAGCATTTCTTCCCTTCTGACATCTCCAGTGACAGCTACACAAGCATGTCTGGCAAAAAACATGCTTACTGCCTGGTCCAAGGTCTCTGTGGAAGAGGGTTTAGTTCTGCATTTCTGGGAAATGGAGCTCATTGGGGGAAAAGATCACTCCAACTTTGCAGCTTGACAAATCTCTGGGTAGCAACTGCCTTTTAGTCTATGTTTTCACAATACCTGGTGCAATACTGTCCCAGGCTTGGTTCTTAGCCGTGATGGAACAAATGTAGTGGATGACAATAAGCATTGGATGAGCAGCAAACAAGTAAACAAAATTATCATCTCCCTCAGTACAATTTGAGATATTTATTCTATCATATGATGCTTTTATTATCTTTGAGATGTCCTTTTCTTTCCCTTCTCACTCAATGAAGTTATCAGCAGGTTGTTTTTTGGGTCATTATTGACCTTCCAGAACAGAAAAAGATAAGCAGAGAAGTTTGAACTACATAAAAGTGAGAGAGGGTTTACTGTGTTTTGGCCCTGACAAAAGCAAATGTAATTGGTGGAGTTGAGAAATTAAGCTTAGGATGCAGGTGAATCAACAAGAGCTGAAAATAAATTGTCCTTTGCTATTTGCAATATTGACCCTGAGAAATAAATAACCTCCAGGTAAATGCCAATAAATCTAGCTGCATCTGAATAGATCCAAAAGAAAAATAAATTGCTGGGGTGGAGGCATCTCTCCCCTAAACCTAACACTGGTGTGGTGCACACTGCCTTCACTATATGCAGAATCCATATATAATGGTTTTCTTCTAAGTTCATATTCAGTAAAAGGCATTTGCTGAATTATGCCACCCTCCAGTTTCCAGAAGAACAGGCTGAAACATGTCTCAGACTTGTTTCACATCACCCTTAGTTTAATAGTTTTTCACAACTAGAGCTTCTTTTTCTCCACCTTACTTGCTAAAGTTCAGGTGCTATTCTTCAGAGTGTCAAGATTAGAAAGACTAGATTTCTTTAAGCTTTCATTTAACGTGACAGTTTATCAGCATAATTTCCCTTGCTACAGTGAGAAGTTAATTTGATTGGACTTGCCTTGTATTATTTTAACTGGAACTTCCTTTCTGTGTCTTGCTGGAGAAAGTAGCTTTTGCATGAGTTATAGAACCTGTACCTTGAATACTGAGGATTAAAGCTTTCATACATACCTTCTATATAAGAAAGGGTTCCAAACTTCAGCTAGAGTGATAGCATCCTCTCTGTATTTTAAATGCAGATCTGAGCTTGTATTTTGCTCAGAATATTAATTAAGCACATTGAAACAAGTAAAAATTAAGCCATGTCATTTCAATTTTAATATGGAATTAATTATTCCAACTCAGCAAGGTACTTGGATATGAACTACATAATGACTACTTATGGCATGAACTTAAGGCATGAACTACTTAAGGCAAAGGACTTTCAGTGTTTGACTGGTCCTTTTGACCTTCATGAAGTAAGTGATGTGGTTGAAATTAGTTCCATACCATGATCTTCTGACACTATTTGATATGATTCATTAAAGAAAGGAAGCCTTTCAATTTTAGCATAGGTAAGAGGTAAAATCTGTTTGTGTGTTCTACACAGGAGGTCATGTAGATGTGTCCTGTCTAGATAGGCGTCTCTGAATGGAAGAGTTATACATGTAGATCAAGTGGAGTTTATGTAGAAGGCTGATTCCTGACTGAGGTAAGATGACACATCCATGTTTGACATCTCACAGGTACAGAGGGAGACAGTATCTATTTCTCCTTACAGAATGAGTCCAGACAGCTAGCTTAGATACAGTCTTGACTTAGAGACACAATCCAATTAGATGAAGCCTTTAAGATTCTTCCAGATGAAAGCTTCTGTTAAGAAGTACGTGATTGTTAAGCTGGTTGGACCGTTCTGAAGATTTTCCAGCAACGCTTAGTAGATTTTCCATAGTGTTCATACATTTTGCATTTGCTTCTTTGCTGCTGTTAACATAAGCTTCATTCACAAACATTCAGAAAGAGCAGTGGTTGGGCTTCCCCACTTGACTGTTTGACCAAAAAAAAAAAAGCTAATTTCAGTTATGCAGTCATGGATACTTGAAACATTATCAGAAAGATTACTAGAAACTGAAACACTCAAACTTTCACATGTGAGCAAGCCATAGGAAGCGGTCCAGTTCATGTGTTGGATGCCAGGTTTCAAATAGCAGTCTGGAGAGTAGGGGATACTTACACAAAATAAAAATGTCAACTGATTTTTTCTATTCATGTTTGGAATAGGAAAAGAAAAAAATAATTCACAATGTTAATTGAATGAAAACTACATGATCAATTGTGTATCAGATCCTTTACCACCTAAATAAAAACAAAAATAATTTTTTTTTTCCCCTGGGAAAAATAAATGTGAACATATCAAAACAGAGAAGGTTAGGAGGAAACAGAAAAACTTTAAACAGTCTTACCAAAACCTGGGTCTAATAGCAAAGAATAAGTAAAGACATGATTATATCTCTTGTGGAATTCTACAATAATGAGCACATTGTTCTAATCAAATATAAAGACATGAATATTTAATTACAACATGCTTAAAATATGGACATCTTTCTCCTTGGTAACAATAGGCTTTATTATTAGGTGGAAAATGTGTGCTTTATGATGATCTTCACCATAGTCATTGGATTCTTTCAAGTGGCTGGTACACGTAAATGATGAATTTGGTAATTGCCTTAATGTCATTTCACTAGCCTAGGTTTTCTTCGTTCCTTTTTTTTTTCCTGTTCTTTTAGATGTGAAGAAAGATTATTTTTTTTAATGGCACAGTACCTTTTTACAGTATTTTTTTTCCTCCTTGCTTTAAAAATACATGGCTTTTAAATTGTACCTAAGGGCACAGGGAGGTAGACAGACAAACCTTCCCATGGGAGAGGATACAGTACTAGCCATGGGAATGAGGCTGGAAGAGATCTTCTCTTCATCTAGCACTCACATATATGTCAGCCCTGAGGCTTGAAGGAAAATCTCCAAGGAAATCTCATTCAGAACCTGCATAGTGGATCAGATCCTAAACTGTAAGTTACTATGTCTGAGCAGACACAAGGCAGATCAGTCATACCTCCTTTTATACTGGTTTTGAATCTGTTGGAAGCAGATAACAAGGAGTACAAAGTCGGTGTGCTCATTCTACAAGGCTTCTGGCTCAAAATGTGTTTGCTCGTGCACAGGATTTTGGTGAAGATAATGTGTGCATAGATGTGTTTATGATCAGTCTCAAAAGACTAATAAAATGCACATCCCTCGCATGGAGATACTGAGTGAATAAATGCAGTAATGTTTGCCAAGTGCTCCAAGAAGCTTTCTCAAATGATCATTATTACAGCAAATAAATCCAACTTCAAAGCATCTGTACATCAGAGTAACACCTGTGAGCACGTTGGTGAAGATGGGGGTTGTTAGATGACGATTCCAGTCCCTAATCTGATTGCTGAGCCTGATATTTCTTCTCAAGGTTTAGTCCTGTTCCCCTGTACACTAGAGAAAGGCTTTGTGTCCTTGGAATAGACACAACTGCTTATTCCCTGGAAGAGGATGCCAGCCTGAGGGATTACTGATTTTAATTCATCTTACTTCCTGTTGGATTTCATACAGGGGGCATAGGCAGGACCTATTCAATGGGTGGGATGGCATTACTTATTCTGGCTGTCCTCTCCTTCAGGAGGAGGTTGTAAAACTACTTCCAGTGTTCTGGATACAGCACTCCTAGTCTTCTCAAACGATCCCAGCACCTGGCTGAAACCTTTGGCGTTTGCTCTTGAGGTATTTTTGGTCTCCAGCAGATGGAAGCAACTCCCTGTTTGCAGAATTGGCAAGAGTCTGCTCTCTGCCGAGAGTGTTCTGAAATGAAGGATTTGCTCTGAGCTTGAAGCTGCTAGATAGGCTCCAACTTTTGTTTAAAAAAACCCCACACTGTAAAAAGCTGTTTTCATATCGTTGGTAGCATAATAGCATTTTTTTCTTTAGAAGTGTACTTTTTTCCTGTTGACACCTCAGCTTGAAGAGCAGTTTTACTCTGACAAAGTGCTGCACAGATTCCTTAAAATGACCCAAACTACTTGTTTTATTTTTGAGATCTATCTTCCATAACTATGAGATCACCCTTCACAGGTTTTAGGAAATGTGTTTTGTTTTAAGATGATGTGTATGAGTGCGAGTTCTTCTCAGACTGCCTACTAGCATTTAAATTTCTTACCATATGTTGATCCTATGGAAATGTTTTAGCAGTGCAGAAATGCAATAAGGGCCTGAGAGGCTTGCTGGAGATAAGTAGATTACCTTGTACATAGGCTGATGCAGAAGATAACCTGTTACAGGAAAAGCTCTAGTACTCTAGTATCCTTCTTAATATTTAAAAAAGAAAGTAAAGATACTTATCTTTTGCTTTCTAGAATGCTGATGAGTTGTTTGCTGCTTTTGGGGGTGGGGGAGGATGAAAATGAGTGGAGGATTAAGGTATCATAGTAATGTAAAATGAGAATTAGCATTGACATAGACTCATTAAGCTCCATTAAGAATCACCCTTTAATGTATTTATCATACAATAAAGAGAAACAATAAAGAGATGTTAAGAATTAGCAGATAATATAAAAGGTATGTTTTTACAGGGAAGTTTCTTCCTGGCTGAAGATTCTGCCAGGCTGCATTAAGACAAAGAAGGTAAGCTGCTTGGATTTTTAGCAAGGGAGAATGTTAAATCTTGATTTCTGTAAACTTGTGATTAATAGTTCTGGCTTCATTTGTGTCAGTGTCGTTGGCTTGTATCCTGCTTTTCCTCTTGGAAGAGCTCCTGTGCTGAAAAATAGATCCTGTGATGTACCACTGCCACCCCTTAGCTGGCTCACCAAGTTTGTTGTGGAGTTTTGTGACCATGTGGCATCCATGTGGGATATGCAGTGTCACAGTGGGAAGAGGGGAAGAAAAGCATGTGCAGAACTGGGTCATAAAGCAAAGAAACCACAACTCATAGATGTCACAGCAGCAACTGAGAAGAAAAAGCTTGATGTGGAACTGAGCTGAGGTGAAATGTTTTGATATTTAAAAGAGAAAACACAGGGAAGAATCCCATCTATGATATTCCCTGCACTTCTGGCCACAATTCATGGTGAGAAAATGAATGCCAAAGTATTAGAACTTCACCAGAGAGGAAAAAAAAGGCTATTCGACTTAGATTAAAATCAAATCTTCCCAGTCTCAGCAGCAGCTTTAAAGTCAGATCTTCTCAGTCCAGCTGAGTTGCAAATGAGGAACCTAAATAAAGACAGATGTTGTAAAGGGCTCAGCTACCAGCAGCTTCTCTTTCTGACAAATATGGCCTAATTTACAGAAAGGGACCTAGTGGGCTCAAATCAGCTGCCTAGACACAGGCATTTCGTGTCATTTGAGATGCCCTCAGGAATCTGAAGCTGCCACGCACTGCTGACCGAGACACAGCCTCATATACACTGGGGTGGTGGCTGGGGTATATGGAGACTCCTGGAGCAGTCAGAGGCACTTGGAACGGATCAGACACCAATAGTGGAGCAATTGAACTGAGACCCCTTAAAAGAATTCATCTCAGCTGAATTCACTTACCACCCACATGCATTTATGAAATGATACTTGGGGTCTCCCTGTTTCCTGTTTGTTACAGTTCATCTAGAAGAGCAATGTCATTTTCAGTTCAGAATTACCTTTTCAGCTTTAGTCATGAGACAAACTTATCACTTGGAAGCCCACCAGGTAAAAGCAGCTTTTTGGGTATGACTAGGAAACAAATTAATGTTAGCATTACAGATCTAAAAATAGCTTATGGAAGAAAGTGAAGAAGAAACAGCAATTCATAAAGTTCAACTCAGCAAAGAGAACTGAAAATAACTGATAGTCCCAAGTCCAAGAGAAATTTAACTCTCTTAGCCATAATAGGACAGGTCATAAATAATCTCAGATTCTTTTTTATGCTCATATTTTTTTGTCAAGGTAAAATCTTTCACGATAATTCTCAAGTTTTTTTCCTGCAAACAACCGATGGGAATGGATGACCAAAAAGGTGCAACTGTTTAGGAACTGAACTGGGCTCATTTTCAGCTAGAAGTGACTGAGAGACTGAAGTATCTTCTCATCATCATCATGCTTTTCCTCTAGTCCTTCCTGTCAGTCTGTCCAGATATCCTGAACTTCCATTTTAATGTGAAAGTAATTCATAAGTAGTTTTTTTTAAAAGTCTCCAGGACAAAAAGTCCCCAAAGAATATACAATACTTTTTGCACATGACCTTCATTTATTCTAAGCACAGACAAAGTGTCACTAAGAACAGTGTGGTGGGTTAACCCTGGCAGGATGCCAGGTGCCCACCAAAGTGGTTCTATCACTCCCCTCCTCAGCTGGAAAGGGGAGAGAAAATACAATGAAAAGCTTGTGGGTCGAGACAAAGACAGGGAGAGAGCATTCACGAATTACCATCACGGGCAAAACAGACTTGACTTGGGGAAATTAGTTTCATTTTATTACAAATCAAATCAAAGTAGGATAATGAGAAATAAAACCAAATTTTAAAGCACCTTCCCCTGACCCCTTCCTTCTTCCTGGCCTTAACTTTACTCCCAATTTTCTCTACCTCCTCTCTCTCCAGCAGGGCAGGGGGATGGGGAATGGGGGTTGTGGTTAGTTCATTACACATTGTCTCTGCCACTCCTTCCTCCTCAGTGGCAGGACTCCTCACATGCTTCCCCTGTTCCAATGTGGGGTCCCTCCCACGGGAGACAGTCCTTCACGAACTTCTCCAATGTGGGTCCTTCCCACGGGCTGCAGTTCTTCATGAACTGCTCCAGCATGGGTCCCTTCCACGGGCTGCAGTCCTTCAGGAACAGACTGCTCCAGTGTGGGTCCCCCCACGGGGTCACAAGTCCTGCCAGAAAACCTGCTCCAGCGTGGGCTCCTCTCTCCATGGGGCCACAGGTCCGGCCAGGAGCCTGCTCCAGCACAGGCGTCCCACGGGGTCACAGCCTCCTTCGGGCACCCACCAGCTCTGGTGTGGGGTCCTCCAGGGGCTGCAGGTGGATATCTGCTCCACTGTGGACCTCCCTGGGCTGCAGGGGGACAGCCTGCCTCACCTCGGTCTTCCCCACGGGCTGCAGGGGAATCTCTGCTCCAGCGCCTGGAGCATCTCCTCCCCTTCCTTCTTCACTGACCTTGGTGTCTGCAGGGTTGTTTGTCTTACGTGTTCTCTCTGCTCTCTCCGGCTGCAGTTTTTGTTGCGCAGCAACCTTTCCCCCTTCTTAAATACATTATCCCACAGGCGCTACCATCATTGCTGATGGGCTTGGCCTTGGCCAGTGGTGGGTCCGTGTTGGAACTGGCTGGCATTGGCTCCGTCGGACATAGGGGTTAAACCATGACAATTGGCCAGGTAGTTTTACTACTTTTACTTTGTATAAAAGTCTAGCAAAGCTCACCAACATTTTAAAAGCCAAATTTGCTTTGCAGATGCTTTATGTACTTTAAGATATGCCGTTGTTTACTGTGACATGCTTGCAAGCATAGTCCCAATATATTTTGGTTAATAATAATTACATTTCCATATTTCTGAAAATGCAATTCAGTTTAAAACACTGTTTATTTAAAATATTTAATAAGTGATAAAAATGCAATTTAAGATTTGCATTTTCTGGTCTGTCAATATTTTTTGTTGTAATTTGGATTAACTCCAGGAAAAATCCAAAGGCAGTTTCTGCATAAATTACATAGCTTTGCTTTAGTGATGATGTAAGAAAGTTTGCTGGGAAGTAAACAACAACTCACAGGCATTTATAGGCAGGGAAAATGGGAGCAAAGAGGTTAGGATCATGTATCTAAACTGGGCCACACTGCATGTAATATTGGACGTGGCCTTTTCCAGCAACACCAGTAGGAAAGGGAGAGTGTGGGAGCCGGAGAGGTACGACCAAGGGAGATTTTTAGGCTTTTTAAAATAGTTCCCCTTGCTTTGAGAAGGGTCTGTTTTTTCTTAACTATTTATAAGAGGGATATGTACATGAAGACATAAGCATTTGCATTATGTCTCACGCCTCCATCAACCTTTTTGTTTTGGCTGCCTTCCCTGTTGAATGAGCAGGAGGGGTGGCAACAGCCCTATGCCACTGCCACACAAGTGTGGGCCCATTTCTCCATCTGCCCTGCCCAACAGATTGTTCAGGGCACCTATGGCAAAACCTTGGTACTGTGCCTGAGTCAAGGGTGGAAACTGGCAACCCTTCTCCAGGGCCAGGACATGACCCTGCTACCAAGGAAAACTGTCTGTGAAGAGGAGATGGGTGAGACAGGTAGGTGGAAGCCAGTCTGCCCTTAGGTAGCACAGAGCTCTATCTATATGGGCAGTGCTGGGAGGAGACAAATCACACAGAGGAAGGGATATGTATTGTATTCTTTAGTATTATGCCAGGAGTGCTGTGCCTGCCTGTCCCCAGAAAAGCACATGTAGGTAAATGGTGGAATTCAACTTTCAGAAGTGGAGAGCCAGGCTGTATTCTGGCACTGAGGTCAGGTATAGAGAGTCCAGCTCTATGCAGTGGAACAACCTCTTTCCATTGCACTGACAAAATCCCACCAGGATGTATTGGGAAAGGAAAGTCTCTCTCCCAGAGCAAAACGGCATGAGCAAACTAAGATGCAACGACACAGATGAGAGATCTTTGGCCCCAAATCACTGTGTTTGCCATTACATGCTTTAATTCAGACATGCTGGGAGCACCTTGACTTAACACCTTATTTCAACCACCAAAGCCAAGGCCATCAAATCCTTGATGTGAAGCAGTTTTCCCGGTTTGCTCTGTGCCCCCACAACTTTTCTGGCAGTACATTAAGAGACATTTGAAGAAAAGTCTTTGCTGAGTGGTCACATATCACAGAATTGGGAGTTAGTGCTTCCCATCCCAAAACAGTTGGAAGGTCGCAGCTTTCCACCTGGCACTCCAACACAATTCAGACAGATCTTTCAGTACAGGATTAGCAATGTCTAACTTGTTATTGAATTTATCATGTAAATGACTCTTGGAAACTGCAAGCAGCCCATTATGGAGAATGTATCTTATTAACAAAGGTCATATTAGAAATTCACACAAGTAACTAAACCCATCAAATGTACAGTACATCAATATGCCCAGAGACTGGTGAGCAGTGTTTTCCAATTAAGTGAAACAGTTTGACTTCTGAACTACAAATAAACTGCCAGAGCCACTCAGAGAGACTGACTTTCACTGCAATACAATGCCTCAGAACTCAGGCACAGTTACAAAGTTAGTCCTTGAACAATCTGATGCACAGGGTGAAACTTTAAACATTTCTACCTCAGAAAAGAGCATCCTCAAATTTCTGCAGGGTTGGCAGAGTTGCACCCGCTGGAACAGAGTGTACCACAAATAAATACAGCCTGGATATTGTGTCCTTTGGTGGAGCTGCATTCACCTAAGATAAACCTCTTTGACTCATGCAAATACTGAGAAGTGGACTTTTTATGGCAATAATGAGAAAAAGGAATAATTCATAAGGCTTTTAAAACTATTTTTTTCTTTTCCAGTTAAAACCCTTAAATGATTTACTGGCTGTTTTTAGATATCAGATTCCTATATAGAGTCTCAGTGAGAAGCCCTGCTTTCAAAAGAGAAGGCTGAATTCGATGGAAGTCAGCACAGTGGCACCTACAGTTACTTACATGCTGCTAGGTTTTGCTTTCTTGCTTCATAAGTGCTGTGCCAGTTCTCTGGGACAGATTACTTGTTTTGGATAGTATTAGCATCTTGGACTAGCCCCTGGATACAGGCGCAATTATGCCATTAACATCAGATTCCAGGGTTTTAAAGGCACTTCAGATCCTGTTAGAGACAGGTTTTTGAAAAACAAAAAAAACCTAAGGTGGGACACCTTAAGTACGATATAGAGGGATGGGTGGCTCTACTTTGTGTTGATCTAATTTGGGATATATTTTCCAACATGCACTACTTGTACTTTTACAAGCACATTTTGTTAAAAAAAGCTTGGCTTGCTGTTAAGGTCTATGAACAGAGCAAATCGTAAATGTCAACAAAGCTATCTTGGAAAGCTGTAATGTGTGTGTGTGGGGAGGGGTGTCTTGGGGTTTTTTTAAGCACAAATATCCTCACCTGTAACTCATAAATGGCTAAGCAGCTCTGGCTAAACATGGAAGAAAGATGGAAAAATTTTTGCTTGGAAAGAAAAAACCCAAGGGATTGTAGCCTTGATGTCAGATACAGAAAATCCTGTGGTAGATTAGAAAGTCCTGTTTTAAATTAAGTTAGTTAGCCAAGACCGTTCTGATCTTTTCTATTCTTCCTGTTTAATGGTGCCTCATCTGGAGCACTAATTCTGATCCTTTCTATTCTTCCTGATTGATGGTTGTTCTGGGTTCAGCTGGGATAGAGTTAATTTTTACAGGAACGTGGGAGGTGGGGGGCATAGCCGGTGCAGCTGACCTGAACTAGCCAAGGAGCTATTCCATACCATGTGACATCATGCTCAGTATATAAATGGGGAGCGGGTGCTCTTGACTTTTGGTGGGGGAAGTGGTGGACTGTTGGGTTCTGGCTGGTGAGCAGTTGCACAGTGCATCACTCTTTTTGTATACTTTTTCATTAGTACTGTTGTTGTAACTTTTTTTTTTTTTGTGTTGTCCCAGTAAACTGCCTTTATCTCAACCCTCGAGGTTCCAGGTTTTTTTTCCTTTTCTCTCCTCCGATTCTCCTCCCTACCCCACTGGAGGGGGGCGGGAGGAGTGAGCAAGCGGCTGCGTAGTCCTTTGTTACCGGCTGGGCTGAAACCATGACAATGGTGCATCCCTCTTGGCAGGAAAATAAACCACTGACCCGATACAGAGTGACTTAGTGGTCAAGGTGAGGACGGGATACCTCCTCAAACAACCGCCGAAAACCGCCGGAGACCCCCACACATGCAAAGAAGGCATCTGATATGCCATGGTTATGTAATCCTATGCACATGCGTTAGATAATCTGAATATGTATTAGGTAGGAGTAGGTGAATAAGATGCAATTGTTACTGTATAAAAGGGACACACCTGATGAATCTGATGTGCTTGATTTGTGGAAAGTCCAGCAAGCACCCTGCGCAGAATAAAGCAATATGTCTCCCGAGTGTGTGAGATTGGTCTATTGCACACCAGGTAAAAAATCCGTTTTTAGGACAACAGCCTGAGTCAGGGAACGCGTCAAAAAGTTCAAGTACTGAAAAAAAGTCAGCTGAATTTTTAATTTTTTTGTTAAACAATGTTATTACACATTTCACAGGGGATCCTAACACAGTAATGTATCTTCAACGATGGGGCTGCAAACCTCCTCCTTCTGTAAAATAGACACATGTGTGTGAAGTGGAACATGGTGTCCTATTCTCAACAACATCATGGCTTTCTACCACTGTTTCAAAGCTAAACATAAAGAGAAGCATGTAAAGAGCAGAAATTAATGAAACACAGCACACTGCAGGTAATTTACAGGCAGTCAACTTGCTTCTCTGCTTTGCCTATAGCTCTGATTTGCAGCTTGTGCTCTGACCCAAACATCCTTATCTTTTGCTTTCATATTAAGGTTCCTATTTCCGTTACCCACATTAGAAATAACAGAACAAAGCACCTGAGAGCTAGAGGAAAAGACAAGTGGAGTAAACCCCCATGAGGACTGAGGAACAGTCTTGTCCTGTGTTCTCTCGTTCTTAAGCTTTTTTTGCATTCATGGAAGCTGCAGGAAAGCAGGGCCTGATACAGTGGAGTGGCGGTAGAAGAGGGTTAAACAGAGGAGAGAAGAGGTTCAGGCTACATTCTGACCTGCTGCTTATGTCCTTTGATTTATTAAGACGATGAGAGAAATGGGATATGCTGAAAATTGGACTGCTTGTTGGGGGAGGGGGGGGAGAAGAAAAAGGAAAAAAGAAAAAAATATATTCTAGCTGTCCATTGCTGTTGTCATAATTTTCATAAGACTCAAGATCTTACTGTTCTTTGCAGGATAGCAGGCATGGTCCAGCAAACACAAGGAGAAATACTGTCCCTCACTCTGGCATGCAGATTATCAAAATGTTTACTGAAGGACATGCATTAATTTGTCTGAGAACAATCAAACCCATTTCGTTGTTCCTTCTTCATGATTAATTATGAGTGACTAAGAACGGAAGCAGAATTGTAAATCAGGAAAGTATTTACCTGGAACTCAAGTGCAATGGTTGTGCTTGTGGTTTGTTACAATATTCCTACTAGGTACAGCTCATGTAATTCAATCTTTGAAATGTGCTAACAAGAAAGAAAGGATTGTTGCTTGCTGTTCTTTCCATGACTCTCTTTTATTGTACCCGGTGAGAATGAAAAAATGAAAGCTGATGCGAAATGATAATTTTAGCAGGACGAATCAGATGAAAATCAGAGTACCAGTCAGCATTTATGCTGCATGTCATGGACATGTCTTTATTTATCATAGCAGGTGATGGTCTTTCAGTCAATTAGTGACTGTGTGGTAGTTTTATTTGCTGTTGTTCATAATTTTAACAAAGCACTTCATTCTGATACCAGGTAGACAGACAGTCTTTGAAAGAGAGAATTGATGGTGCTTTAATTAACAAAGGATGTTGTCTTCTAAGGTAGGAAAAAAGATGGTCCTTCATAGTGGGAACAAAAAGCATTAGCAATGCCTAGGAATTCTTTAGTAGAGGCCACCTCTGTGCCCTTTAAATAGTTTTATGCATCTGAATGGCTGGAGTAATTTACTTTTTCAACATCTAGTGATATCCAAAGGAGACAAATGGATGTAGCATCCAATCAAACTCTTTTTGGAATAAAAATCAATAGGCCATGAAGAGCTGCCTCCTAAACAAGAGGCACAAATGGCTGTAACTTTTCCTCATTACGTTGTAGCTTGCAACCTTTTCATTCACAATATTCCTACAGGAAGGAAAACAAATTACACCAGGAAAACTATGTGCTGGGCTGTCCTGTCTGATGCTTACTTGATATAGTCATCCCTCTTGCAGTTAGCTCCAAGAGGAGCCTGAAGAAGTTTGCTTTGACAAAGAGGAATCTGCTAGCCTATTAGCAACACCAATATGTTATTTGCCTTTCCCATATTCTGTGAACTTTCTTTTCACAAATAGTAGGGGTTCATCCAGGCATTTGCTGAGCTGCCAGTGACACAGGTATTGCCTTGACTTCTGGTACTTTAACCTGATAGTTCAGCTCTGTAGGTCCTGCCAGGTGTAGTTTTCCAGCAAGATGGAATCTGTGACTACAAGAAAGGGGACAGGAGTTTGGAATTTCTTTCCACACTCCTCCCTTGAGTTCGAGAGAAAAACTCATTGTCCCATTCAGAATCTCAAAACCTATTTGAGCTTCCAAGACTGAAGTCCCTAGCTTTTCTTAATTTATAGTTGCCATAGGGTGTCAGAAAGAGGGAGATGTATATCACTGATTCAGACCACTGCAGTCATGGGTAGATTACAAATAAAGAGCAAAGGCTGAAATATACTTTTTACCCCACCCAGTCTGCAGACAAATGCATTTTCTTTCTTGAATAAAAAGCTGGTGGCAATTTTTTTGTCATTTCAGCATTCAGAATGAACTATTGCCACCTACTGCTTAGCCACCACTTTAAGGGTCTAAAATCCAGCATGAGATGAAGCAGCCAGATTATAGAATTAATTGTTAGAACAGAATGAGAGAGCTGGTAGATGCTCCTGAAAATGGGCATGGTCTAGGTAAGCAGGCTTTCAAGAGTACAGTAGAAGACTGAAGTTCTTGTAGAGAAAGAGGAAGATGAAACAGTCAGCCTGAATAGCAATAAACAGACTTGGTCTCATTTTCAAGATCCCTCAAGGGACAGTGTATGTCTTCCCACCAGCCTTTGTGCAAAGTTAAGATGTTTGCTGCTTTCTCTCATATTCATGGATATGTTGCTGCCCCTAATTTGCTGGAAAGACACTTCTGAATACCCCTATGCTACTGCTATGAACAGGAACTTGTTCAGGCACTGTCCTGTCTTGTATGGTCCTGTTTTTATGGCCATCTCTAACTGTAATTTCTTGGTTACTGTTTATACTGCAAACAAAGCATAAACAAGTTAAGCCAGATGGACCACAGTCATTCCCTCACTTGTAGCATCCACAGCATCTTTGATGGGGGGATGGCCCTTCTCATAGTATCCCACTTCTGGGAGATGCTGCCAGCACTGATTTGTTGGGTAAAAGTATGTGTTCTGTCAGACTTATCCTTCTGCAGCCTTTTTAATGAAGAAGTTGATTTGACTTCATTTTTAATGTGAAAGGGAGAAAGCACTCAGCTCCACTTAGGATACCAATCCTGCATAGAAAGACAGAGTCTCTCAACAGTCTTCAAGAAGCAACATCTGGGGATGAATGAAGTTTGGTATAGTCTTTGGTCTTGGTGATTTCAATCAGTTATTGTAGGTTTTGCCATCTTCTGTGTCATGTCTTTCACGTCAGCCTATTTATAGTGACCTCCATGGGGCTCTCCCCATGACTGGTTGAGTGAAGCCCAGCACCTCAAGCAGATAATAAATACAGTAGGCAACTTGTCCCCTAAACCTGAGGCACTGCAACACATCTGTGTTTGCCTGTAGATCTGTGCCGCATAGTGCTTGAGAATGTGATCCACTGACAGTGTGACTCAGGCACATCAGATGCCACCACTGAAGCAGCAAAAGATCTATTTGAGAAAAAGTTCAGGCTTCGATTCATGCCCATGGCTGCTAACCAAAGATGGTATTCCCAGACTAGGTTTGTACTGCGCTCGCAATGGGAGAAAATACGTTTTCTCAGAAGCCGTTATTACAAACCCAACACTATAACCATTGCTTTTTTTTTACCTACATCTCAGGCTCTGAGGTTGAAGTTAAATGGAAAGTTTTCCTCCTTCTTAATTGAGTTTTGACTGCAAGGTTTCTGTCTGCCTTTTAATTCCAGATTTCACAGTTGAAGTTGTAGACTGGTGCCCTTGGTGCCCTCTGCTAGACATTCTAGTAACTGCTTTGAAGAGGCAGAAACCTGCTGGGCTGCATGGCTTTGCTTTCTGAGCTTTCAAAGGAGGCCTTTCCCAGCTTTGAAGTCAATCCTTTGCTATAGTCATTAGCATGAGACATGGACAGAAATGTTGCCTCAGTTGTAAGATGTTACACCATTAACACTGCTCCTTGCAGAATGGTTTGGATCAAGTCAACAGGGGGCAGGGGACAGACTGGGAAGCATCACAGCTGGTGCCAATAATCTGTTTCATGCATGCAGACCTTAGGCTAATTTAAGGTATACTCACATTATGAAAACCCAGAGTGCCTTTCCCAGTTTTATCAGGAGAGGATCATCTCCAGGGAGTCTTGAATCAGTGTTCGACACAAGATTTAGGGCTGAAAAATGTGCTGCAATCCTGCTTTGAGTTCCTGTTTACCAAGGCCCCTTAATCTCTCTTGTGGACTTCATTTGATTCCTGCCTGTCTCTGGTTAGCCTTGTCACTGTCTACCTACTCACTCTCTGAAAGATCCAGAAAGCTGCTTGCTCCAAATAATATACTGATACAACATGGGACCTTTTCCTAGGTGGAGGACAGTTTAGGAGCTAGTCCACCTGCTCTTTCCGTGTGCTTATTCTCTGCAAGAGTTAATCAAGTTTTCTTGATGCTAAAGATGCAGGATTAAACAAGCATATCTAAACCTCTCTATCTTGTCAAGTCATCTTGCGCTGGGTACCTGCCTATCCCTGGCACCTCTGCCTCCCTCCAAAGGTAATTAGAGAAAACAAGAGAGCAAATGGAGATAAAGACTCCAGTTGATTGAAAGAAACACCCAGATCTTATATCGTAGAATCACAGAATACCTCAAGTTGGAAGGGGCCCATAAGGATCATCAAGTCCAACTCCCTGCTCCTCACAGGACTACCTAAAACTAAACCATATGACTAAGAGCATCATCCAGATGCTCCTTGAACTCTGACAGGGTTGGTACTGTGGCCACTTCCTTGAGGAGCCTGTTCCAGTGACCAACCACCCTCTCAGTGAAGAACCTTTTCCTAATGTCCAGTCTGAACTTCCCTGATGCAGCTTCATTTCATTTCCTTGTGTCCTATCACTGGTCACCAGAGAGAGGAGATCAGCACCTCCCCCTCCACAGTCCCCCTTGAGGAAGTTGTAGACTGTGATGAGGTCACCCCCCAGCCTTCTCTTCTCTAGATACATAAGAACATCAGCTGTACTGAAGTCTTATTAAGGCACAGGCCTAAATTGACCTCTACTTGTCATGAGAAGAAAAAAAAATGATCAAACGATTCCCCACATGGTCATTACTGGACCCTTGCTCTAGTAATGAATGGAGCCGGCTCACTGGGCTGGTTGGACTGCTGAGAGCCTGTAAAGCAGGTCAGCTGAGTCTGTATTTGGAAAGAACACTGAGAACATGCAGGTGTTATTCAGAATTTGTGGCTGGCTGCTCACTGCTGGGCACAAGAAAGAACATAATCCCACAAACTGCAGAAAACCTCTGAATTTACTGGGAGCACGGACCCAAGCCTAAGCCAGTATACATTGTTTTGGGGGGGCTCCAGAGCTGCTGGGCTGTGCAGGAAAGAAATTAGGGGATATACAGATTTTGAGAACCAAAAGCAACCTCAAACCCATCCATCTATGTACACAAGTCTTACCTTGTACGTCTGGAATCAAGCTGTTCAACTCTTATATGTTCATATTGCTTTTAACACACTAAAGATTGGAATCAGGGTTTCACCTGTCGGTGTCCCCCTGCCCCCATCTGACTGCTTTTGCTCTTGAAAGTGGAAAGAATGAATCTTCTCAAAGCCAATGGGAATTTAACCCCAGCAAAACGTTCGGTCTCATACCAAACAAACATTTAACAAACATGGTAACCTGCTGTGAACCTTCTTGTAACTAGAGATGTCTATTTTCAGCTTCAGCTCTGGTCCTGGAGAGTTTTGTGGGATATTTCCTTGTTTCGCCTTTATTCTAAAGCCAATTTGGGTTTTGAAATACAACAATAATTCAAGTGAATAATAATGTCAAGGATATTATTCTGTTTTTTTTCAGTTAGTATTGAGCTATAATCTTTAAAACTAATGAGATTTTGAAATTCAGCGCTGCCCAGAAGTTTGGTTTAAAGAAATGGCTTTTGCAATTTTTTTTTCCCTTGCCATTATTAGAATTTTTCCTGACAAATGGAATTTGTTAACATAAATGTCTTGTTCGACATTTACACCATGCTAAGCCTTCTGATGACTTCATTAAAACCTGATATCTTCATGGTTAACAAAATGAATTATCCAGCTGAGTAACTTTTATTTGTCTGTGCATGGATTAGCAGGAGCTTAACCCTTGGCAATCCACATCCTACCCAGTATTTGACATTTCCACATGAAGGTCAAGCCAGTGCAGAAATGGGGCTCCTGGTCAGAAGGCAGTCCTCTTATCTCTGAAGGCTGTTCTGTTCTCCCAGGAGCATCCACACTGGCTTGGGTAGGCATCAGATGTGTTATCAATAAGCACAGAATTGCTGCCTGTCTTGAGAAACAGAGACAAGTAGGTGATTTTTTTTTTTTTATTTCTTGAGCTGACTGATAAGGCTATGAGCTACTATTGGCTTCTAATTTTGGTGTGGGTTGTTTTTTTTTTTTTTTTTTTTTGTTTGCCTTGAAAATGTACATGGTTGTGTACTTACTACTTTATACTTGTTAGAGCTATTTCTTCAGTGGATTCAATCAACCTTTGCTAAAGCAATGATTCCTTTGAGAGTAACAATGAAAGTGTCTTATTCTGGTGCTTTTCATTTCTAGGATCCACCCAGAAGAACTTTATACAGCTGTGAATTTAGCCTTTGTAAGCCACTTTGAAGCAGAAATTTGATCCTAAGTAAAAGTGCCACAGATGCAGCATAGGATTCAGAAATCCTTTACCTAGAGAAGGGACAGTTCAAGAAATCCTGATTTTGGGGCAGCTGTGATACACCAAGGACTGTTCTAAGAACATCCAAAATAAAAAATATGAGCTGCTAAAAGCTCAGGGTTTATACTGACTATGTACAAGGTGTCACAGATGCTAACAAAATACACTTATTCCCAGGACTGCCTGTTGCAGTGACAGTTTTTGTTAGGTGTTAACTCATTACCTTTCAGCTGAACTAATACTGAACACAATGCTTTCATTTTAATTTTGGCTGCATTATATTTCTACAATCAAAATCAGTCAAGACCTTTAGAAAAGAATTGGTTTTCCATTAAAAAAAAAAAAAGTTCATTAAAGTACATTTGAAGTTCTCCAAACTTTTTCTAATTTTTCAGGAAAATCTTCTAAAAACTGAAATTTGAAGAAAATAGTCAGTTTAGTCAAAGTAGCTTCTTCTAATGAAATCTGTTTCAGAGGAAAAATTTCCCCTATATTTCTATAGCAATTTCCTCAATGAGATCATTCTGCACTCAAACCTCACTTGAAATCTTCCTAAAAAAACCAAGCCATGAACTCCAAAGCTCCTACTTTATGTTCTTTTTTTACATGTACCTTGTTTTTACACTGTTTTGCCAATAGTTTTTGGCAATTGTTTTTTGAATATTTTCATAATTTAAAATTGTTCTTAAAGATGATATATTGAAAAGCAAGCTGGCTAGCATAGTCACCTCTTCTTGTAGCACATTTTTTTATTGTTCAAATTCCAATTCAGAGATTTGACCTGATCATCTTAATTGGTGGTCAATGGATAGATCTGAAAAAAAGGGGCTTTCTCAAATTAAATTTGCCTTCTGATACTGTAAAGACATGCAGGGTATATTGTCTATTAAGCTCCAAATCTTTTTGAGAAAAATACATTCAAACATTCCTGTTTAACAAATCAGCAGGCTTGATCCAGCCTGTTACTTGGTTTACTGCTTGTGCACTTAAGGACAAGCTAAAGAAATCACTGTCATTGCCTTTTCAGAAGCAGTATTTTCATATGTAATTACAGTTCTCAAAAATCCTTTCTTAGGAATTCATGCGAAGAACAATCTCTCAAAGTTCCTCTATTAAAAATTCTTTTCAAAGGCAGAGCAGAAAATATATGAACACACATAAGGATGTGTAGCTATCCCACACCTTTTAAACACTGTAGAAGCTGGACTATGTGACAAGCAACAACTCTTCATTCTGTATCACTTCTACAAACTATTGCTCTTTGGATCTCTCTAGCCATCTGCTGAAAAGTCAGCAGACATGCTGTGTTTTAATGGGTCTTGAGGCCTCTGGAAGTTGTCCTTAGTTGAAAGAGCATATCGTTTCAGTTCATCTTGCAAGCACCATGTGCTGATGCAATCAGGTTTGAAGGTAGTCTTAGTGTACTCAGGTCAATATGATTGATATGAAAAAAAGAAAAGTTTTGCTGTTTTCCCATTCTGGAGCATGAGTGGCTTTGGAGAGATGTTCATTTAAAGAGGTGCTTTATACAAAGACTGGAGTGCTTTTTATCAAAGGCCTTTCCAAATGTGGTTGGATAAAAAATGAAAATGAAGAAGGGAAATAGGGAAGAAAGGAAATATCAGCAGCTGAATAAACTGCCAGTTATACATTTCATAATCCAAAACCCCTTCACTGAAGGCCCTTTCTATAAAGAGAGACTTTCCCTTCAATACAGTAGGTGGTAAGGTGATGTGAGAAAGAACTCAGATAACAGGTTGATTCTCCTCTCACTTACACATGCACTCCACCAGTCCATCCAATTCAGTGGACCTACTATTTTTATAGCTTGCCTTCCCATGGAAGCAAACCATACACCCTAGCACTTGTGAGTGCTCCTTCCCTAGTAACACCTACTTCATTGGCTGATTTTGGCTAGATTTGAGAAAGGGATGATAAACTTAATTTTTTTTAAGTTTTATGAAAGCAAATGGCTACTGCCCTGTCCATGTTGTGAGTTGGGGAAGACTTTGATGTGAGCTCACACTGTGTTAATATACACCAGCTAAATGGATGTGGAGGTGAGTCCCTAGCCACACACTAATACTACAATACTTATTGATAATATATACATACTGTCACTTTGTATCAGACAGCTGGGATAGCAGTGAACTTGTGAGAAATAGCTGCAGGAGAAAAAGATGTGAGACGACTCCTCCGGGGCTTCCCATCCTTTGCTCAGGAGCTGCATTTAAGCTCCAGCTCTTGCCCTTGGTCACTGTCTGAGCTACACTGCAGCTATGCCCATGTCCAGCCCTGTCCCTTGCAGAAGCTGGCCTTACCTTGTCTGACTTGCCTCATTATTACAAATTTGTCTGAACATGACAGACACACAGAGCCATCTTCTCTTAGCTTCTCTCTAGACTGGGGAGGAGTAAGGCTTGAACCTGGGTTTCTTCCCCTTTTGGGAAGTTCAGAAAACACATTACTGTTCTCTGAGTTTTTCATTGAAAGTCAAATGTGGACTCCCAGCACCAGGAAAGGGCAGCTACCTGATCAAGCCTTGAAAAGACTGATTAATAAATATGAAGTCTGTGATAGCTTAAAGAAAAAAACTAAAACAAGAAGTGTTGTATGTTTGCTATTCAAGGACTGTTTAGATTATGTGTGCTCAAGGTAAAACTTATCTAGTTTAAGATTCTGCTTACAATAAAGGAAGCTTAAGGAGCGTTTGGATAATAGTCAAGGCACCAGATAATGGACATTTCAGTCTCACAGACTTGCTAATTAAGGAAATACATCCTCCTTTGGCACTGAGAAATGAGGGGTTGGCAAGAGGAACAAAGACCCTGGTGTCCTCAGATGATGCATGACCATAAAAGGACAAAAGGAGTAGGGCTACTCTTCCCCAAACAACCACCAAAGACCACCAAAGACCACCAGAGACCCCTGAGCAGGCGGAGAAGACTCTAGGATGACTGCTCAGAGAACAATGTTATGCTTGCTCAACGTAATGAATATGCAATAGTTAGGAGGAACATATGTATTAGATAGGCATGGTGATTTAACTGTAGTGTATAAGTATGGACTGAAAACCTCAGTCAGTGTGCTCGACTTGCGGAAATCTCCCATCTCACACCCTGCACAGAATAAAGCAACGTCTCCTCTCTAAACATACTTTGTATGTTTCGAGAGTTACTTTCTGATCAGGTAACAGACAGAGATAGGTCCTTTTGAGTATTTGGCTCAAAATAGGCAGCCAGAAGCCATGTTAGAAGATGGAGGGGACTTGAACTTGTGGCTCCCATGTGCTAAGCTAGAGACTTAATTATTGGAGCGACTTTATTCTCAAGAGCTAGTGAATGATTCATAAGGGGCTCTGAGAAACCTCTACTAACAGTAGTTTCCTATGAGTGAGTGTGATGGTTCACTCAACTACTGCTTAGTTTTTGACTAACACAGTTCATGTTAAGGCCTGATGCATACTGGGAGCAGCACCATTAGGTCAAAGCTAGAGCGCCAGGTAGGCAGGACAGGTGGCCAGAAAGAGCTAAAAGGCTATTATGCAGCCATTATCACCTGCAGATTACTGTCTCCTGCAGCCATCATCTTTACATATTGATTGTCTGGCAGTTTCCTCAGAATCTGCTACCTCATGGAAATGGTACAGACCTAACTTCCAAGCTGGAAGTTATCAGCTTATCCAAAAAGCCTTTGAAGCGGATTTAACAGCTGCTGGACCGCTGAGACTTTTGTGCTTCCCAGCAGCTGCCTGCACCGTAATGGAGGAGGAAGGATGAGCATTCTCAGCATTGGCTAGGTAACTAATTTTCCTCATAGGTGCATGAGTTAAAAGTTGCGAGCAATAAGTTATGAGTTGCAAGTTATGAATTAGAGAACTTGTGAGTGAGAAACCTGATGACTTAAAAGTGATGAATTAGTGAATTCACATGATAGACTAGTGCAAAGGGGATTGAGCCATTGTTTGTCATGTTTGTTTGTTAAATTTTTCACTGAGCTCATAAAATAAAGTTTAATTTACAGAGTATGTTGTCCTGTAAATTTGATAGATGCAAACAGATTGTGATAGTGAGGAAAGAACCAGTGCTATAGACTAGGGCTAGAGGACATTGTCCCATTAAAGTGGCTGCTTTCTGCATGAATTGTAGAAGTGGCATCCTGGCCACTCTTGTTCACTAATGATCCTGTTACAGGTCTTCCAAAGTCAAAGATATTAACCCCAGAACCATGGCCAGGTTATAATTGAATGGTAATAGTCCCCTTACTTCAAATCTCTTCTAAAGTTAAGCATGCATAATTCATAAAGTGCTTTTAAGATCTTTTTGGATAAAAAACACTCTTATAAACCAATAAATATATATTTTTAAGTGCATATTCCTGGGAGAAGTAAGAAAAAAAGAAATCTTTTTGAGGCATAGTTTCTGCTTCTCTGACAACGTCAGAATGTGAAGACTGAAGTGGAATCAGAGATGAGTAATTATGCTGGAGGAATGTACTGATAAGGATCATCTTGGACAAGAAACATAAGTCATCCTTCAAATAAACAAAAAGATGCTCAAAATGCCACACACTGGAGGAAGACCATTTTCACCATGCCTTTATCTGAGGAGGAGTTATTTGCCCTGCAGTTCTGTGTGCCATGGAATAATCAACTATGATTATTAAGAAATTTTAGTATCACTGAGTGCTTCTTCCCCTATCACCCCGTTATTTTCCCTATTCTGCCCACCATAGTTGAGGGACTTTAAGGCATGCTGTATCCTCACTAAACCCTCCAGTGGGATGACACAAAGACTATTTGTTAGCCATTCAAAACAGCCAACAGAGAAGCTTCTTGAGTATCCACAAAGATGCATTTTTAACAAATTTATAGAGATATTTTGGTGAGGTCAGGACAACTTTTGCTCTTGCTAAAAGGAGCTCAGCTTTTTATTGCTCCTCAGCAGAGCTGTGGTCTGCACATATAGGGCATGAATTGGTGGAAGCACAAATATGTGGTCCTGTTGTCTGATGACAAAGTGCAGTGTTCTACCTTTAGGAAGTTTAGAAGATGGATGACTTGGTGACTGGGGATGGGGCAATTGCTATCCTGCAGTTGTTTGCTGCATACTGCTCTAGAAACGTGAGCCTTGCATGGGTAAAGTACCTGCCACACTCTTACCTGCCTAACCTCTTAAGAAATTTTCTGCCATAACCTACTGTCAGGATTACAAAATTGCCCTCATTTGCTGAGCTGGGGGGAGGCAAATTACATCTAAAATGTGTGAACACACCATACTACTACTATGTGTAACCTACCACGCTACCTTATATATAGATACCATATAAAATCATAGAATCTTTTAGGTTGGAAAAAATCCTTAAGATCATCGAGTCCAACCTTTAAGCTAACTACCAAGTCCGCCACTAAACCATATTCCTAAGTAAGTGCCATGTCTACACATCTTTTAAATACATACAGGGATGGTGATTCAATCACTTCCCTGGGCAGCCTGTTCCAATGGTTGACAACTCTTTCAGTGAGGAAATTTTTCCTAATATCCAATCTAAACCTCCCCTGGCACAGCTTGAGGCCATTTCCTCTCATCTTATCACTTGTTACTTGATAGAAAAGACCAGCACCCACCTCACTACAACCTCCATTCAGGTAGTTGTAGAGAGCGAGAAGGTCTCCCCTCAGCCTCCTTTTCTCCAGACTAAACAAACCCAGTTCCCTCAGCTGCTCCTCATAAGACTTGTGCTCTAGACCCTTCACCAGCTTGATTGCCCTTCTCTGGACATGCTCCAGCAACTCAATGTCTGTCTGATAGTGACAATCACTTCCCTAGTCCTGCTGGCCACAATATTTCTGATACAAGCCAGGATGCTATTGGCCTTCTTGGCCACCTCGGCACACCGCTGGCTCATATTCAGCCTGCTGTTGACCAGCACCCCCAGGTCCTTTTCTGCCGGGCAGCTTTCCAGCCACTCTTCCCCAAGTCTGTAGCACTGCATGGGATTGTTGTGACCGAAGTGCAGGACCCGGCACTTGGCCTTGTTGCATCTCCTAGGTGTTGGCCTCGGCCCATCCATCCAGGCTGTCCAGATCCCTCTGAAGAGCCTCTCTACCCTCAAGCAGATCAACACTCCCACCCAACTTGGTGTCATCTGCAAACTTACTGAGGGTGCACTTGATCCCCTCATGCAGATCATTGATAAAGATGTTAAACAGAACTGGCCCCAGTAGTGAGCCCTGGAGAGCACCACTTGTGACTGGCCACCAATTGGATTTAACTCTATTCACCACAACTCTTTGGGCCCGGTGATCCAGCCAGTTTTTTACCCAGCGAAGAGTAGCCCTGTCCAAGCCATGAGCAGCCAGTTTCTCCAGGAGAATGCTGTGGGAAACACAGTACCATATATGTGTATACACCATAAATATACACTATAGCTGTGTTAGTAACATGCACACATATCTTTCCCATCCAACCTTCCTTTCTGCTGATGAGACAGGTTCTCAGGCTGTGCAGCTGAGGTCCTCCTGGATATAAGTAACCGGATCTGACAGTTACAGTGTAAGACTGCAGAATTCCTAGGCCTGAGCAATGAGTTTCTAATTTGCAGTACTCCTCCTCTCCAGGAAGTTTCAGCATGCTCCCAAGGGTACTTCCAACATAGCATAAATGTTGGACAGATCTTGCCTCTCTCTGTGCATACATCCATGTGCTGTGTGTATCCTTTCCTGCACAGGACACTCATCACAGCAGGTGCCAAATAGTGTAAATGAGCACAGCTAGCCACTTGCCTGTGCAAAGACCTGCTAAACCCATGGCCTTTCAAAACTCTGGATCCACACAACCCTTTGTGCCCAAGTAGGCTACAAGCCCTTTGGTGATGATTTGTACTACATTCAATCTTCTTTTCCTTTAATCAGTAACCATGCAATTATACTGGCTGACATCTATGAAGAAATTAGGACCTCTCTGGATCATGTCTGGATATTATGTTTATCTCCTCTACAGAGACATCAATTACATCACCCTTCCCAGGCATTGCTGTTCTCCCAAGGATTCCCCCAAGGCAGTTGCTCCATCTAAATCAGCCCTAGGATCCACTGCTAGGCTGACTCTGTACCAAAGCAACCAGGAATGTGTTAAGAAATTGCATGTGTGATAGGCCAGCATTTAAAACAGAACTGCAACTCTTTTAATTTCACCTCTTCATCTGTCAATCTTTGCTCTCCCTAGAAAATTCAGGCATAAACTTTACCAAGGATGAAAACCATCTGCATTTCTGTTTTCAAATTACTCTTTAGCTTTTCATTGCCAGCTGCATTTTGACTGGGTGAAATTTTCATTTACCCCATAATACTGCTTTTTTGTCCTAAGGTCTAGCTATGATAGGTTTCAATCATGAACTGGTTTTGTGATGACAAAAGACTATTAGAAATCCATTAATCTTACAAATATATTTATATAGCCATGCGTGTGTGTGTATTGACATACATATATGTATACATATATATGTATCTTCTCACTATGAAACCCATAGGTCAGTCCAGATAAAGTGCAGTCTACTCTAGGCAAAACTCTGCTGGAGATAGTTAGCGTAGTCTTGATATCTGTTGATATCAAGGTGGCCATCATTGTGAAGGACAACAAAAAGGGCTTTTTAAAATATGTTAATAGCAAAAGAAGAATCAGAGATAACATTGGTCCGTTGCTTGATGGGTCGGTCAACTCAAAAGTAGGGATGTAGGCAAAGCAGAGACACTCCAGTTGGGTGCATGTAAATCTATGAGTCCCAATGGGATTCATCCCAGAGTACTGAAAGGGCTGGCCAATGTCATTGCAGGACCTCTCTCCATTATTTTGCAATGATTTTGGGAGTCTGGAGAGGTCCCTGTTGACTGGGAGCTGGCAAATGTCCCAATTTTCAAGAAAGGTAAGAAGGAAGACCATGATAATTATGGGCCTGTCAGTCTCATGTCAGTGCCTGGTAAAATTATGGAGAAGGTTATTCTGGGAGTTACTGAAAAACACTTGAGAGACAACACAGGCATTGGTCATAGCCAGCATGGGTTCACGAGGGGAAAGACCTGGTTAACCAGGTTAAGCTCCTTTTATGACAAGATAATCCATCTAGTTGACCATGGGAAGCCAGTAGATGTGGTGGTTTTGGATTTTAGCAAAGCTGTTGATACTGTCTCTCACAGTACCCTTCTGGATAAACTGTCCAGCACACAGCTAGACAAGTCCATAATATGTTGGGTGAGCAACTGGCTGATGGGTTGGGCTCAAAGGGTTATAGTAAATGGAGTTACATCAGGCTGGTGGCCAGTTACCAGTGGGGTTCCCTAGGGCTCGATTTTAGGGCCAGTGCTCTTTAATGTTTTTATAAAGGATCTGGATGCCAGAATCGAATTTACATTAAGTTTGCTGACAATGCTAAACTGGGAGGAGCTGTGGACACCCTCGAGGGTAGAGAGGCCTTATAGGGAGATCTGGATAAACTAAAGAGCTGGGCAATCACCAACCGTATGCAATTTAACAAGAGCAAGTGTTGGATTCTGCACCTGGGACAGGGTAATCCTGGTTATAGGTAAAAATTGGGGGATTAGAGGCTGGAGAGCAGGCCTGCAGAAAGAGATCTGGGGGTTTGGGTTGATGGCAAGTTGAATATGAGTCAACAGTGTGCCCTGGCAGCAAAAATGGCCAACCGTGTTCTGGGATGCATCAAGCACAGCATAGCTAGCCAGTCGGGGGAGGTGATTGTGCCACTCTACACTGCACTGCTGTGGCCCCACCTCGAGTACTGTGTGCAGTTTTGGGTGCCTCAATTTAAGAAGGATGTCAAACTATTAGAGTGTGTCCAGAGGAGGGTGACCAAGATGGTGAAAGGCCTCGAGGGCAAGGCTTATGAGGAGTGTCTGAGGTCACTTAGTTTGTTCTCTTGGAGAAGAGAAGGCGGAGGGGTGACCTCAATGTGGGCGGTAGTGGGGAAGCTGCTGATCTCTCTTTGGTGATGTCATGGTTTAACCCCAGCCAGCAACTAAGCACCACGCAGCCACTCACTCACTCCCCCACCCCACCCAGTGGGATGGGGGAGAAAACCGGGAAAAGAAGTAAAACTCGTGGGTTGAGATAAGAACGGTTTAATAGAACAGAAAAGAAGAAACTAATAGTGATAATGATAACGCTAATAAAATGACAACAGTAATAATAAAAGGATTGGAATGTACAAATGATGTGCAGGGCAATTGCTCACCACCCACTGATTGACACCCACCTAGTCCCTGAGCAGAGATTCCCCACCCCCACTCCCACCAGTTCCTACACTAAATGTGATGTCACATGGTATGGAATACACCCTTGGCCACTTTGGGTCAGCTGCCCCGGCTCTGTCCGGTGCCAACTTCTTGTTCCCCTTCAGCTTTCTTGCTGGCTGGGCATGAGAAGCTGCAAAATCCTTGACTATAGTCTAAACACTACTTAGCAACAACTAAAACCATCAGTGTTATCAACATTCTTCACATACTGAACTCAAAACATAGCACTGTACCAGCTACTAGGAAGACAATTAACTCCATCCCAGCTGAAACCAGGACAGGTGAGCAGTGATAGGACATGAGGAAATGGAATGAAGCTGTGTCAGGGGAAATTCAGGCTGGACGTTAGGAAAAGGTTCTTCACTGAGAGGGTGGTCGGTCACTGGAACAGGGTCCCCAGGGAAGTGGTCATGGCACCAAGCCTGTCAGAGTTCAAGGAGTCTCTGGACAACACTCTTAGTTGTATGGTTTAATTTTAGGTAGTACTGCAAGGAGCAGGGAGTTGGACCTGTTGATCCTTATGGGTCCCTTCCAACTTGAGATATTCTATGATTCTATGATTTGCTTGTTATACCGGCCAATTCAAAAATTTCCTTTGTTTCCTTATTCTTCTTTCATTGTGACAAACCCTCCAATCTGGATCACTATCCAGTTCTTCGGTTGGAGCTGCCTTTGTATGTACACATCATGCTTGCATTCTCTGTAGAGCTTGTCAAGCCATTTGTCCTGAATAGAGAGACCTGGATGGTATGTCACCTGCTAAGGTCACTGGCAAAGATGCTCTACTGGGCAGTACACTAAGGCTTATTTTCATGTCCTTCTGCAGGAAACTAAGCTCTTTACACATGGGATATATCTCATTGCAGGGAAGAGAGCCTTTTGAGGGAGAAAGGTTCAGATCTGAACTCCTAAACGACCATGTAAGATATTCACCCTCACATTCGGCCTGTTGCTTGCAGGAGCATACAAGAATCCAGTCAGTGGTGGAGAGCAGGTGGTATGCAGCATATCAAGCTGTTTTACACCAAGTGGCTGACGGCACGGCCTTTTATCCATGTGCCAAACTCACTGCTATTGCAATGTCTCTTGCATCCCTGCCCAACAGAAAACCCTTCCGTATGATGAAACATGAGGTAAACCACAGAGCCATCTGCTGGAGCTTTTTAATTGTACACTTCAGAGTTCATCCCTGACTGTGACGGAAAAGAACTTAACTGCAAGTTTCAAGCAAACAACTTGAACTTCACTCACAGACTTAACTGCAAGGTTCAAGGAAATGATTTATTTGAACTTCACTTACAGACTTAACACGCAACTATTGCAGGTTTTACAGATACAATGGAGGAATGCACTATTGCAATTTTTTGAGGCAAGAGTAGTACATTATTATGACCACAAGCGATTCACAGGCAACCACAAGCACACATGTGTTTACAAACTTAAAGCATAAACAATATTCACTTAAACCTCCAGGTAAGGGCTTTCAATTCCAGGGAAGTGACCTTGACCAGTGTCCTGATCAAGGGGGGGAAGGGTTTCCTTCACAAGCCAGCTATAGTTGGAGAAGTGTTGGAGAAGTGACTCCCCCATTTCCAACCTGAATCTTAGAGTTTTTATCCCCTGACTTATGGAATGGTGTGTATTACTATGTCTGAGTGGATTATGAAATATGCCTAAATGGATTATGTATATCTGAGTGGAGTTTCCCCTTATCTTTCCTTTGTTGGTCTGTGATTGTTTGAATACACAAGGTTGTCATTTGAAACTGAAGCTGAAACCCTCCAGGTTTTGGGTTTTTTTAACTTGCTTCCTCAGGCAACTGAATAGTGTTTGGATTTGTTAAGGGATTTCAAGGCTCAGTTCATGTTTTGGTTCTTTGAATGGTGCAGCCACTGCCCTGTTTAGTTTAGGGTTTATCAGACAGCCCAGGGCTAAGCAGTCTACACAGCTGCCTGTGAGTCATCTCTGCAGAGAGACAGGGCCTCAAGGCAATCCAAGGCTGAGTCAATTTGTAACCCCCCATGACTCACCTGTGTGCACTAGACATGGTGAAACTCGTTTGTGAACTATGAGCTGGACAATCCACACACTGACATATTCTATTTTGTATGCTGACTAATAAAAGGGAATGTTAACTCTCACTATCACTTTGATGCTCTTCTCTGCAGAGAAGGGCTAATGTCACCATGCTAAAAAAGCTCTTGGAAGATTCCCCACTGCTTTCTTTAATAAGCACAATACTTTCCATTCCCAAAGAAATGGCAGGAAAAAAAAAATATCCTGGTTTTCTCTCCTTTTCAGGCTAAGCAATGAAACAATACACTATCATAGAAAGCAAAAAAAGGTGCAGCCCTTGTTTGCATTTCCCATATGGCAGAGTCCATTTTAGGTGATAATACCAAAAAGCAATATGGCCAAAATACATGTTGCAGATCTTCAGTGACTGAAATGACAAAGAGTTACAAAGATATATTAAGTAATCTTTTCCTCAGGTTCTAGAAGAGCTAATTTCTTTGATTCAAGGCAAGAAAGAAAAGTCTGCAGAGGTAAAATGAGAATTAGGCTATATTCCATTCTGGTTACATTACAGAGAACAAGTGAAGAATCAGTGTATATCAGAGCCAGATAATGATTTTTGGTTCATCAGAGATGATAAATCATTACAACAGAACCTTTTTGCATTTTGGCCAAAAAACCCCCTCTTGGAAGTCTAGACCTTTAGACTAAAGACTTCGCCCCATTGTAGAGGTAGATGCTGAATGCTCTCAGCATGGTGGAGACCCAGGATTGACTCTGGCACCAAATGAAGGGATTATGGACTTTTACCTAGGATGGACTCTTACCTTCTGGATAATTTAGTGGAGAACCTATCCTTCCTTTGCTGGTTACTCAAGGTGGAAGAACATACACATTCCTGAATCTCTCTCAACCACTGTCTGATGTATAATAATTGCAAAATCTCCACATCTGGAAATCAAAATTCTTGCCTTCCAGGCTGTCCTAGTGCAGCCAAGGCAAAAAGGTTTTTCATATTTGGTTCAACAATTAAAGAAGAAAATGCGAAATCAGCTGTGTGTGTATATGTGTGTACAAACTAAAGGCTAAAGTTTTTTTAAAAATAGGAGCCTGAGAAGATTTGTTTTATGTAAGTAAGTATCTTATTAGCTGATCTGATTTCAAGAGAACAGAGAGCACGACAGCTTTCACTGAAATCTACAGGAGCTTGGTGCTTTTGTAAATTTAGCCACTTACTCTTACACATTTATAAAGATTTAGGAGCATAGCATCACAGCTCCACTTAAAACAAACAAGACCTCTGTTGCAGCCACTGGATTTAGGGCACAGTTAGTGGGTAAAACAGTCACTTTTTTTTCACATAATGGTGGGCATGACTACCATGGGCTGATACTTCAGAGGTACCTCTCCAGGAATGATCCTGCCATGACTCTGTGTTCAAGCATTGAAGACGACCTGTAGTAAAGTCACTGATGGGTCAGCATCTGTCTGTGCTCTTCACCTCTCCAGCGCAAGCTGCTTATCTTAAAAATATCTGCAAAGGCCACCAAGAATTGGGGTTGATGCCAAGAAAATTGTTGCCGCTGAGGAAAGAAAGTGGGTAACTGTGGCCTCAGGAACCTGCTGAGTGTCTCCTTGAGGCATTTTGCCCTACACTCAGCAGAACTGGGGGCACATCTTATACCATGCAGATTGCATCAAATCCTATTTAGGATAACAATGATCCCACTGTGGCTTAGTAGGTTCTAGCTCAAGTCAAAAAGTCTTTGGTATCATCACAGCACAAAACCTGAATGGTGTCCAGATTCTCCTAGTTCATCAGCCTTTTAAATGCACCACTTTCACAACCTGGTTGCTTTGTCAGCTCCAGCCCATTTCCTCCTCTGGATGCCTCAGTGGCCTGGTAATTGTCCTTATGGACAGAGGAGTGTCCTGCTTAGACAGGCCATCTCAGAGACAAAGGGCTCGAGATAAGCAGTAATGTCTTGAGATGACAGTCCAGTCTCTCACACCTAACAATCTTTGAGACAAACAACTTGAGATAACAATTCAGTCTCTCACACTTCCCAAACTTGGAAACCTACACTTAAAGTACAGCAACTATCAGGACCAGTCCTGGTTTTAGATGATCTGAAATGGCTTCCACCCTTTGAGGTTTTCAAGCCCAGGTGAGACAAAACCATGAATACCCTGATCTACACATCTGCCTCTGTCTGTAGTTCTTCTCAGGGCAGGATGAGCAACTAGAGGCATCCAGAAGTCCTTTCTCACCAGCAGTTTAATGAGTCTATGTTCTGGGCCAGGGACTGGGAAAGGGCTCGTGCCCTGCATTTCTCTGACTTCAAGTCTCAGAGGGAACATGACAGCACTTGTAGAGTCCCCACAGGGCCAATGTCCCCAGGCATATTAGGACAAGTGTGCCTGAAGCTTATCAGGTGCACCTCCTGTTTAAGGAAGAGGCAGATGAAAGAAGGTGTGTTATGGCTTTATGAGTGTTATGAGGTTAGTGGAGGTCAGCGCCTTGCCTTGGTGGACTTTGGACCCTGTCAGATTAGCAAACAGACACACTGCAATGAACTAGGGATGTGCCTGCTTCTCAGAGCTGGTGGTACTGGCTCCAGAGCAAAGCATGTATGCAAAGTGAAGGGTCCAGCACTGAGTCCTGCAGCAAAGTGACACTGTGGGCTGCATCAATGTATAAAATCTCCAATGATGTGCAAGGCAGAGAACAATCACAGCATTGGCATCAGACTCTGGGAACGGAAAGGTGCTAAATATTGGCCTATGGTCAAAACATGGTTGGTATCACAAACAGCTCTGAATCAATCCAAATTAACATAAATCTGTTCAAAGGCTACACAAGACTTTTCAGCTGTGCTTTTTCGAGAGAGCAACCAGCTCTAAATATGAATTGAAAGCAGCCTGTTGGGTGGTCATTCCTCAAGACAGTGTAAAAGCAGAGTCCTCAGAAAATAAATTTTGAAAGGGAAGGAAGCAGAATGAACAGCTGCTGTTCAGTGACAGTTAGAGAAACTAGGGAAATTCTTACAATGGGAACTAGGAGAAAATATACTTCAAACAGATAATCCAGCCTGAAAGTTCAGCCAAAAAATATCTTTAAAAATCAATAGAAAAGGAACACAACGGAAAAGAAAAGGTAGTAAATAAAGAAGCACTCTCCAGAGACTCATTATGTCTGAAGATTTCCTGACATTTTTCCATTTCATTTCTTAAGACTCTGCAGCAGTTATCAGAGTAACAACCAAACTGATTACCTGGTACTTCCACTGATACTTTGTACAGAAACCTGAAAACATTTCCAAATCTCTTCAATGTCCAGGGATATTTCTGAGGTCTCAATCAAAAATCTGTGAAATGGTATAGTAATGTAAATTCTTTTCTCTGGAGAGGTACCTGCTAAATATCATAACCTTTTGATGTGCAAACAGGATGAACAATAGAAAGGCAGAATTATTAAACAAATGTAGATTCAGTATCAGTGGAGTTTTTTCCAATGGATAGCTTTCCCCCCTCTTTGGAAATATCATTTAATTTAAATTTCTTCTAGGAGAAAACCTTGTTTTTTGTTGTGAAAAAAAATACTGATCTGAAATGTATTTTTCAAATTTTATGACACTGACATTTTGCAACAAAATAAATGGTTTTCACTACAGCATGGTAATTTTTATTTTCTTTTGGCATTTGTGATTCTGATGTCTTGGAATATTTCTTCTGAAAAACAATGCTTTATATTGAATTTGCTGCCCAGTTTAGAAGGGTGAAAAAAGACTAAAATATCACCTTTTGATAATGAAAAGCCTGTAGCTTTTTCATAGACTGCACTTGTTCCCTGTCAATGGTAGTGTAAAAGAAGTTATGTCTTCTTAGCAACATCTGCTGTTGATAGATAGCAACAGGGGGGACTTTTTCTATCCACAGATTTGTAGGTTTGCAGCCTTGGCAAGGAACAGATAGAGAGAAGGAGGTTCGGGATACAAATGTTCTCTTCCAATGCAGATGGATACCAGGTATTATAAACTACTAGTACCCATACAGGACACAACAAGGCTTAAAGTGCAAGTGAGGAATATTTTTGCCTAGATCTGAGTACTTCTTGTGCTGCTTATAGTAAAAAGTGATTGTTTAAAAGAAGCATGCAATGTATTTAAGTTCTGGCTGAACCACAGCATGGCAGGTAGAGCAGATGTATGAAGACAGCTCCTCAGATAACTGCTGAGGCAACAGATGCCTTTGTCCAGATTGTAGTCTTTGCCGAACGGATGCTCAAGAAGTCATCACTCCACAGACCCACCTACAGTATCCCCCTAAGATGGGATCAAGGCCCCTTAGCTCCATTATCACATAAAAACAAGAGAGTAATGTCATTCCTGGTCCCAAACACTAGTTGGTGATAAATCAGTCAACTTATTCTCATGGGTAAACTGCATAAAGTCTCTGTATAACTATGTAACATATGTTACTGTATAACATAACTATATAATAATATAACTCTGTATAATAATGTATCTCTGTATAAGTAAGTGTATGATTTAACTTATAAGTCTATATAACTGCATAATGGCTGTGTACATGTCTTCTTTTGAACATACACTTTCTTGTGCATGCGAAGAAGAAACACAAAATACATTGCTTATGCAGGCAAAAACCAGCATGCTGCCATACAGTAGGCAAATGACTCATTAATGGTTTAATTAAGCAAGTGGACAGTTTGGGATAGAAGAGCAGGAGCAGAAAAGGAGTATCAAACCTACCCTCTGATTATTTTCAGAAAGCAAATATCCTGACAGAAGTGAAGGAACAGTGGAAACTGTACAGATCACAAAGGATTTCTGGTTTCTCTTCGGCAAGGAAAAACTTAAAATACATTGTTTGCTTGAGAATTGTTTCTAAGGCTATTTAGCAGCATAGTATCAGACAGTGATGCTAGCCTGTTTTGGATCTGACCCAATGATAGGTAAATATAAGTATATTTACCTTTTAGTTTGATTCACTTTTCCTTAGCATGTTTGTAGCTGTTAAGAATGTAAGACTGCCTGTAGCATGCTAGACCAATGGGACATATAGTTCAGTAACTTGTATTTTGTACAGTAGCTGTAAGCAACTACCTAAGGAAGAATGTAAGAACACAGCGAATATAGGTACTTCTTCATAATACTCTCCCATGTTCCAGTCATTTGCAGTTCAAGGGATGCCTAACCCAGAATTGGATTCTTATGTATTAGTAGGCAGTTGTAATGGATTTCTTTTGCAAGAACTAACCAAATTTCCAACAGCTTGAGCCCACATAAATTTTTAGCACTTAGGACATCCCCTACAAGGAATTCCGCAGCTTAATCACCTGATGCTTGGGAGCCACAGACTTCTGGCAATTTTAAGTCTTGTTCCTACTAGCTTCATGCAGCATCTCCTCACTTCCACCCTGGAAGACAGTGTGGTCAGCCAGTCCCTTTACAGGCCACCTATGATTTTATAGACCTCATTCATTTCTCCTTCTCAGTTGTCTCTTTTCCAGATTGAACACCTGTGCTCATACGGTCATTCCTTGTACACATACCCCATACCAATTTGTTGCTCTTCTCTAAACCTTTTCCAGTTTCATCATAACCTTTTTGGTGTGGAAAAAAAAAAGGAGAAAGTGAAGAGAAGGGAATGAAGATGCTTATAGAATACTCTGTATTTTCTAAATAACTTCAAGTTTAATCTGACTTGCTTGAAAAGTAGCAAGAAAACACCAACGTGTCAAATTCCTGGGACTGTCAATCCTTTAGAAAGGATACTGTGTCTCTCTCATGGTGCTTATCACTCAAATTAGCCAGGGTTTTCACAGAGCTACATGGACTAGTTTGGGAGCTGGTAATGCAGTGATCTACTTGAAATTACATCATCTAGTGCCCAGCTTCAGGTAGGAAAACATGCAGAAGGATACTGTAGACTATCTAGTGTTTCAGAGAATATTTAACAGTCCCTCCTTAGCTCCCCAAAGGTGCATGATGTAAGACCACAGAATTTATAGCAATCCCGTGTGCAGGGTTTAATTCTATTTTAATAAAACCAGAGAGAAAGTTTCTAAAAGATTTGGGAGAATGAGTGTTTTCACTTCCCAGTGGGACCTAGACTCCTAAATTCCATCAACACTTTTCCATAATGCTTCTTAGTAACATCTTGAATAAAGCAGTGCCACACACTTCAAAGCACATGCCTATCTCACTGCCCAGCCTTTGGGAACATCTCCAGCCTGTCCATGACCATAGTGCCATAGATGAGGCAAACTGCATTCTACATTCCCTGCCCTGCACACCCAGCCCATCCACGCTTCCCTTCTTATTTCCACAGCAGAGTTTCCTTTCCTCTGGCTGCTGCTGCTGCTGCTGCTGCTGGGGAAGACTTTTCTGTAAAACACACTCTTAATCATCTTGCACATGACAGTGGTAAGATCAAGAGAATGGACAATGTGATTCTGGTCCCTGAAGTGCCCACAAAAGGCTTTGGGTCACTTTCAAAACCTTCTCCTCCCTCTGCACTTCTCCCCTGCTGTTGGGAAACACTAATGAATAATGCATGCTCTCAGAACTGGGGATCCACTTTCTCTTTCCAAAAGTAAACATGCTTTTTGTGCTGTGATTCAAGTTACAGAAACACAAGTGAGTTTGCATAGCAATTCCACCTTCCAGATCCAGTTCCTAAATGCAGACATTGGACTTCTTTCTCTGCACTCCCTGAAGTGGGAGTCAAATAGTATACCATTCAGCTATTTTCAAAGAAAAAGGAGGAAAATAAAAAAGAGTTGACAACTTGGAGTTTTCCTCCCCAAATGCTACACTGAAATCTAAAGTGATGCAAAATAGCCTGTTGTGCATTACTATACAGAGGTGAAACATTACCTGTGAGAAAAAAAAATAAATTCTTAAAGCTAAGATGACTGTTCAAATGCACATTGTTCCAGTAATTAAGACAGCAATTTTATGAGATTTTTCTCTTTTTTGGACTTCCTTTTAATAAAGGATAAAGCTTTCTTCAGTTTGCATTTCCCAAGGCAAAACAAGTCTTATGAGGAGCAGCTGAGGAAAATGGGGTTGTTTAGTCTGGAGAGTAAACACAGAGCTGAGTCTACAAAAGAGCTTGTAAATTATTAATGAAACTCCTGATATATATATATATATATATGCACACAGGTATGTCTCCATTGGCACAGATTTTCCAAAACGAAAGCATTAATGCTGATTTTACAAATCTTAGTCAGGCTTCCGTGTTATAGCAGCTGCACTTCAAGATGTCTATCCACCCCTACAAGCTCTAAAGGTGCTTCTGAAGAAACCTAGAAGGGTTAAATACCCAGATTTCAGTGAATTGGGATGAATTGGTAAACCCCACAAACCTTTACTACATATTGTGACACATGAGGAAGGCTAAATCTCTGCTAAATCAGCAGAACAACTTATAAAAGTGAGCAACAGACTTAAAATACTAAATATGGTCATTAATCCTTAAAAGCTTTTGGTCTACTAATAAAAAATTCCATGCAAAAAAAGTTTGATTTCTCTTTGGACCTGTTCCCTGCAAGTATTTATATTAGAACAGCTATGGATTCTTTGCTTTCCAGTCCATGATCAAGTGGAAAAAAAAGGGAGAGAGAGAAGGAAAAGAAGTGAAGAACTAGGGGGCAAATATTGATACTCAAGTAGAGGTTACGCTGTGTATTTTGAAATACATTTTAATTGTATAAGTACGTTTTTCATAGGCTTGTATATTTAGCTAGTGAAGTTGCTCAACAACCATATGGAAAGAATACAGTTAATGAAAAAAACAAACAATTGTTAATTATGACCTGTAGAAAGATATGCTTTAAGAACATAAAAAATGCTGTTGGACTGAGTAATTATTGTGATCAATAGTATGTTACCAATACTAATTAATCAAAAATGGTCCTTTTGTCACTGTGTCAATACGCATTCTGTCTTTACATCATAGTTCTTTTATTTCTAAGGTCAACCATTTCAAAATAACCTGACAAACTGCAGGGAGGTAAGTGTGGGCTGAAGCTGAATAAGGCGTAATGAAATAGCAAAAATAGTGTACCCCCAAAGAGTTTAAATTAACATAACTAGAGGATTAGCCCTCATCTGGTCCATCATGACTGGCACTGTTTAATCTTCTGAAGTCTGATGATCTAAGGTCTGGGAGAAACCTAGATGTGAAAGAGAAAGCTCTTAGGGAGGTGGGGGATAAGCAGACAGCTGAACCAATGAAGGTGTTCTTTCTGGAGCAGTAGCAACAGTAAGGGATGGAGAATTCCCTAAGTGCTGAAACATGTGGCAACAGTTTGTTGAAAAGAAACAATTCAGGAAATTCCCTGAGTCAGCCCAAACTCAGCATGACTTATCTCTAGAGTCAAGAATGGTGAGAAGCTGTAAAAAAAAAAAAAGGGGGGGGGGGGGCGGTGGCATCCCATCCCATAAACGGCATTACGGTTGTTAGAAATTGGGCCCTAGGGTATTTTCCCAGACTGACAATGATTTCAAGTTCAGGAATAAAAATAACTAACAATGACATAAGTAAACAAGTAAAATAAATAAAAATAATTCAAATAACAGCTGTTCAACAGCTCACCAAACACTTCTTCTGTTCCCTCCCATGGATTCACATTTCAGCAAGACTGTTTACTAGCTTTCAACTTGGCATGTGACTTGCAGCTGAGCTTTGGCACCACCTCATAGAGTTAATATTGACAAATTCACTCTTCAAAGACACCTCTCAGATTTTGTATTTTTGGTTAATTAATAACAGATTTAGAATATTACTTTCATACAATTATGAGTTAAACACTTAAAGAAAAATACCTGCTCCTGTTAAGAAGCAATGGTTGTGTGTTTTAAAAGGCTCTGAATCTGATTTTGAGGTAAGCAGTTCTGGAATCCCAGAAGAGTAATTCTAAGACCTCACGTGCTGAGCAGAAAGTCCCCAGATTTAGCCAACATAAAACGCACAGCTTGCTCCTGCTTAGACATCAAAGCTTCAGTGCAAGGAACCAGTTTGGGTGCTGAGTTTGAATTATATCATGACAGCGGATCTGCTCTGGGAAGGGAGTGAGCAGGGTTCTAATTCCCTGCTGAGCATCTGGACGGCTCCCCTAGAAAGCTCCCCTCTCTCTGAGTCAGAGAGATTAAAACCACCCATCTTTCTCTTTCTTCCACTTAATTCCTTTCCCGCCCTTCTTTCCTCCCTCCTTCCTTCCTGCTTTCTCTATTAGCATGAGATACTGGCTTCTGGCTGGATTGTGGAGCAGTTCTGCCTCTTTTCTCTATTACAAACAATGGGTATTACCACTAACTTTTAAAAGCACTACTGAATAGATATCCATTGCTGAATTCCGTCTCTAAGCATTGCTTCCCTCCTCAAAACACCCACAAACAGTGACCTGAGAATGGGATACTCAGCTACTACTACCTTCACTTCTGCTGCCATATGCTCCTCTTTTTGCTGCCAAATACAGGGCTACTGCTGTCATATGAAGCAGGCACATCATTTTTCAATTCCTAGGGAGGGCCTTCTGCTGGAAGAGAAGGAAGAATTTCTCTGTGTCTGGAGCAAATGAATCTTTTTCATATTTTTTTTTTAAACAAAATGCTCACCTCCCACCTTGTGAAAGAAGGAGAGATGCAAAGTTCTAACCAAGCAGAGAGTGCAAAACTCTTCTGCAGCAAAACTCTTCCTTGCCAGGGCTCACACAGATCAGATATTAGTTTTACTGTTCAGAAAACTCTCTTTTAATTCCAGAAGTATAAAAAAAATCTAGAAATAAAAGAGCTAGTAATTTAAACACTTGAGGAAAATTGACAGGTCATAATCAAGGGAAGCAAGCACTGATGGAACACAAAAACCTCAAATACCATCTCAATATGATCATATTGTTCTGCTCTGTATGAATTTATTCTGCAGCAGTTAAGTGGGTTTCAACACTGATTATGAATCCTGTGACAGAATGAAACAGAAGACTTGTCTTTGTAGATGGTTTCTGTCTGAAGAAAGTAATCATTCCAGAAATCTTTGCATTGTAGGAAACGTAAGTATCTCTTGCTATTAATGGGGTGATCAGCATTTGAACACACTGAATACAAGCAAGGATGAAGCTCAGCTTTAAAAAGGATTCCCAGAAGTGACATTCTCTCAGGATCTCTAGTACTTGTCATTCACCATCAAGCTTCCAGTGTCATAACATCATCATCTCAGGGATGAGTGGAGAGTGTTTCAGGAAGAGACAGAAGATAAGAGGATGAATTCATCATTTCTGAGTGAGGAACACAACTACTGCAATAGTATGTTGGTATTTGAAGGTGAAGGCAATGAGGATTAAAAAGCAGGAATGGAAGAGTGTCTTGGTGGTTTGGGAAAACAGACAGAGAGCTCATGGGAAAATTTATTTTATGAAAATCATATTGTTCTTCTTCCCCGAACTGGCTCTTCTGAGTTGCAGTTGAAAAAAAGGTTACTTCTTTAACAAAATGTTTTGGTTTTTTGTGGGGTGTTTTTTCTTCATTTCTGATAAAAAGTAAACTTCAAGCCAAGTAGACACTTTCTGTGAACATTTTTGTCTGTCAATAAGTATTATTTTAATTTTAAAAGTTTTGACTGATCCTCAGTTCACTTAAAGCAGATCACATGGAGTGCTGCAGATCCACCAGGTGTGGTAAGGACACAGAAGAACAAAGGTAGAATTAAGAGAGTGATTGTAGAGTACAAATATGCAGACAAGAGCTCACAGGAGCAGAAATAATGGTTTACTCTGTGGCACTGGACCTTCACTGATCCATCCACCAAAAAACCCTTAAGTGATAGGAGAGAAGTGGAAGATAACCATCAAATTTTATGAGGCAAGTTTTATAGGGAGAGGTAATATCTTTTATTTGATTGCCTGAGACAGATGGAAAAAAACAGATGAGCTATCAGACATATATGGCCTTTTTATAAGCTCCAAGAGAAGCAGAAAATTTCCAAGTGAAACACAGGTTGACACCAATTGCTCTGCATTTCATTTAATTATTTAATCATCCCTGGATAAAGGTTGTTGGTATCTAGGGAACCCAGAGGAGGGTGAGAAAAAGCTATTTGGTTATTTGGTTGTTAGGTCCTAAGGAACAGTGAGCAAAATAGATTTTTGATTACCTGGATAATTCAGGGTTTAGCCTGAGGGAATTGGACGTTATGCTAATTCTCAGGAAGACTTTTGAGTTCTTTATCTGACTGTTGTCAAGCTGATGGTGGTAAAAAGTTTTCCCAGCCCAGTGTGCTTTTGCAAGTCTTCAGAAAACTAAAGCCAATGGTTTCAGATAGTCATACCACTAATGTTTCACTGGTACCACAGGTATCCTGACCATCTGCTGCCTCATGTCTAGGAAGACACTATCATTCTTCCTGTAGGAAATGTTAAACACAGACCTCAGAATCAGCTAGAAATCTTGGTCCTGAAACTGAGAAACAAAGCAAGAAGCTGCAGAGATGAGAAAGCAAGTCAGGTCCTGCATCAACAGAGATACCAAGCCATGTTGCACTATTTTATCACAAGAAAAGTAGCTGTAAACAGGGCGACATGCTTGATGGTTTTCTGTTCTGTCAGTCTTTTTCTTTTCTATTACCCCCTGTAAAACACTGCTGCTTGTGACCAAGACATATATGGAATCACCACACTTTTCAGACTGCTTGCAGTTCCTGAAAGGCAGCTTGTAACAGCAGCTAGGCCAGCTGCCTCCTCAGAATAAGGCTTACAGTGTACAGAAGCAAGATGGAAGTAGAGAAGCAGGTAGACACGACTGCATATCTGGAGAAGCAATGAGCCCCATCAGCTTTCACTGGGAGTTGTGCTCTAAAATCCTGTATGTACTTTATGAAACACACCCTTGGGACTGAAGAAGTGCTTTAGGGAGGGACTGGAAAGGTGCAGCAAGGATGGCTGTACGCTTCTGCAGGAGGCCAAGGGCAGCCAGCCTGAAAACGTCAGAAGCTTAGGAGAGTGTTTTGCATCTGCTTTATAAACAATGGTACTTTCTGGAGTCCAAGTTGCTTGTCTTGTTTTGTCAAAAAGATTGTTGTGATGACAACATAAAATGTAGAAGCTTTTGCACTTTGCATTTAGTTGTGCAGTAAGCTGAAAGCCAGCTTTCTTCCCTGACATATTTTAAAGTATCCTCTCCCTTGTCAAAACAGAAATCTGTTCCAGTCTCCAGTTTTCTTTTCCCAGTAAACCATGAAATTGCTTAAAGAAATGAATAACGGGGAAAAAAATAGGGGGCAGGGCAGGGAGAGGAGATTTTATTTGGTATAAGGCCATTTCCAATTTCAAATTACCTGTAAGGCAACTTAGGTGGCTGATAAAAACTGATTTCAACACCCAGTGGGTCAGATTACAAGGGATTTCTTGCTTGGATAAACTTGGCATCAAAACACTGTTCCCAGTCCAGGGCATGTGTTGTTATGTAGCTAATGTGAAATGACAATTCAAACTAACACTATCTCTGGCAAAGTAAGTGGGCTTTTGGGGGTTTCTTTTTTTTTTCCCTATTGGGTAGGAAATTCAGTTTCAGCTGCTTGAATCTTTCTAATATTCACACCTGGAAAATTATTGCCCATCAGCATATCTCAAAGGCTAGAACAGAAGCCATCTCTGTTCTGACACATTGTGTGGTAGCAGAAAGGTTGATTTAAGCTTACCAGCTGCTTTTTCCAGAAAGGAAAGGACAGTCTGTGGAAACAGATGTTTATCTGATCAAGATGCATAGAGAAGTCTCAATATAAACAAGAAACAGGTTGTTGGCCAGCCTGCCTGTAATAAAATGTGAACACTAAAGTCCTCCAACAATACACAGAATTGGTTAAAGGGACTTAATAATCATACCCATGCCTTCAACCCTATCAGCACCTGCTTGCACTGCCTATGCAAATAGCAAGGGAGCAGCATGAAAAAGCTTTTTGCATTTTCTTGAGACAGCAAGTGATGAGCATTTCTCATTGTAGCAAAATAATTTCTCCATGCTCTCTGGCAACATGACCCTTGTGACGGCTGCAGATCAGTGGTATCTTGTTCCAGAGCTTAGGTCTTGTTCAAATCAAGGCAGGACCTGATCTCTTCACTTTCCTCCCAGCACAGTCACCTTTCCAGATCAGCCTGGGAAATTTCTGAAGCCTTGCTTTCCAAAACTGTAGACATCACTAGTCTCAAAGAATGCAATTCCAGGTGTCCATGCAGGGATGCTGAGCCATGCGGTGTGTAGTTGAGCTATGGAGCCAACAGCGTGCTTTACGCAGTCCAGTATTTCAGCAGCAGAAGGATGAGACATGATGAAGTCTAATGTCAAATGAGAGGGGCAAAGCTTGTGGATTCACAGACAGAGTGAAATGGGAAGGAAGGAGGGATGGACGGACAGACTGTTCTCTCAACTTCTTTGCACAGAGCATGTGAGGCTTCAGCAGTGCAAAGGAAAAGACCTGTGTTCATCTGGAAAAGATGGAGGGTGCAGCCATCTGTTAAGTCCTAATGAGCATCCTGACTCTTGGCTCTTATCTTTCCCAAGTGCAGTATGAAACAGTTCGAGGTTATCAGAGATAACAGGATGACAGGATAATGAATTCTACACAGGAACCAAGTGCCATTTCAAGTTGTGTTACCACCTAAGTATTACTGGGATGGAGGTGTGATGCTGACAGGAAGATTTACCACAGTCCCACATCATCATGCAGAGTTCAGGCCCAGTGCAAAGAGCTGGTAACAGGGAAGAAATGTCAAATTGCTCTTGACGTTGTTTTTTCCTCTTTGCAAATAGACTTGGCACTTACCAGAACTAGTTTTTGCTGTTTTCTGCAAAAACCCTTCAGTAACACCGAAGAGGGATAACTGCAATTGAACATTGGGCATGAATGGGTTTGATCATCCACTACAATGCTTCCCCTTTCTTCTATAGCTCTAAACCATTCTCCATCACCCACTTATATCCAAAGCCATAGAAACTACTAGGAGTTACTGGGAGGGAGCCAGAGAGATACCAAGAGCACTGGGTGCAGAGTTTAGTATCACATCTCTATGGCAAGATGGATATAAAGGAAGGCATTGTACGCCTCTTAATGCATAGCACATACAGTAGCACTTGCCAGTCTGACATGGGGCAAAATTAATGCCAGAATTTGAGTCTGGTGTTTGGTTAACAGTGAGCACAGACACATGTACAAACAGACTTTTTTTGGAAAGGTTTATGATAGCAATGTAGGAGAAAGGGTGTCCTTTCTGTGTAAATCTTAGATTGCATTGAAAATCTAAACCCACCAAATCCAAATGTTTCCCAGGTTTTGGTAAGTTTGAGTTAAGGAATTTTAACATGTGCCAGTTAACCTCCCTTAACCTACCCCCTCAGAGGTACCTGTGACATGTGAAGGCAGACTAGCACCCAATACAAAGAGGGAGAAGAATGGAAAGGGAGGAGACTGGATCGGCCTTGTCTTTTTCATCTCCTCTTGCAATGGCAGTGCAGTGGCAGCCAGGCTAGCCTCAAGATGCAGAATCCTTCCTTTCCTAAACATCTTCAAATCTTCTGTCATTTACTCTTCTGTTCGTTTTGATATAAACCTCTTTTCTGGCATGTTTTATTATAGCTGTATTCTTCCCTCAATTATACCAGGCATGGGGACAGAATGATATCTAAAGCTGGTGTCAGGAGTTCCCCAGTCCAACTTACCTCCCTTATATGTTGTCTAACAGGTTACTGACAACAGTATTTCATCCCACTGAAGAAAGTGCTGCTGCTTTTCCTGGGTGATGGCCTGTGGCTTGATCTTTTGTTTGGAAGGCCACGTGTACAGGAAGTACCACCCGTCAGCTCTCCTGCGATTTACCACTCTAAACCTGACATTTCTGGAAGTCCTGGCTGACAATTTGACAAGAATAGGAAGTTCTGAAAATAATTAGTGAGCCAAAGGGTGTAGCAATTATAATTAATGATAATGTCATGCCCTTCTTTAGAGATTGCACTCATCAAAGACTCTCCAAGTACTGAATACATCCTAATTAATTGCATCTCATGCCCACTCACCTTCCCTCACAAGGTGATAATTATTGTCACATCACTGACAGGTGACCTGAGGTATTGAGAAGTGAAGGCTCATGTGTTCAGTGGAGGTGCCTAACAGATGGTGACAAGATTTTGCAAAGGTGCTGAGTGCCCCTTTTCCTACAATCAGGCCAAGGGAACAGTTTTAGCTGGACAGTGCTCAGCTGTGAACATACCCTGGGCAGTGGTAACATTGTCAAGTCTCCTCCAACACATGGGATATTTTCCTTGAAAAGCCTCATGCTTGCAAGCACATAGCTAATTACATGAGAGTTCCAGCTCTCAGGCTGTTAACAAAATGCCATAGTTATTCCTTGCAGGTGCAGAGCAAAGCCTGAAAAGGTGCAGTGAGTGAACCCTAAAGGCCAGAAAAGAAGTTTTCTTAGAAAAACAGTAGTAACCTAGAGACTGCAAAAGTTAATAAAAGGATTTTTTAATGTCCAGTCTGTGACTTTTTAAACTCTTTAATTGGAACTGGTTTAGATACCAGACTCAATGTGGATTAGGGTCACTGATTTTCCACTGACGTGTTTCAAAGATCTGGCCCTAATTTCTGCTAGCAATTGTCAGCATCAACCATTTGCATAAGATTACAGGACTGCCATTGTCCTGAAGCACTGCATTTCTCCCTCTTTAAAAGGGTTAGCTGCCCTTTAAAGAACAAGAGAACTAAGTTCATGTATGATTAATAGTTCAGGGCAGTAGCTTATTAATGGATAACTAACTGACTAATTATTGCACACCTATCCATGTCTGCCCTTAAATTAAATCCTGCCACCCCAATCCATCAAGTTTGTTTACTGAAACATCTTGTCAACTGAGCAGTTATGTATATGCCCATCCTCTAGCAGGAGAGGGGGAGCAGCAGTCTTTGGCCTTTCAAAACATTAACAGTACTGGAGCCTAATTGGTCACATGTGTGAATATTCAATTGCTCTTGTTTAACAGGGACTGCAAGTGGGTCTGATGATGTGATTCTACATGACTAGTGTGTTGTAGTCACAGCCATCATGGGCAGGGGAAGCCAACATCATTCCCCATCCTGACCATCTTCAGCAATATTTGTGGTGGAAGGTTTTGTAGGAAGCAGTTTTGCATGGTGATAGTTTTCCTCTCAGTTATCCCTGAGGGACTACCTTGTTAAGAAAGGGAAATTTTCACAAACTTCAGGTCTTTGCTTTCTCCTAACTTGGTGGCCCAGTGAATGGGCTGGTGGCATGGTACAAGTGGGAAGGAACTGAGCTGGGAAGTCAGAGATCTGCAGTATGTTTCTAGTTCTGTTGCCAAACTGCTTGGTGGACCTGCTAATCTGTCCCTACTCCTGTCCCACTCTTAAAAGTGGGGTCTAGGCTCTTTGGGACAGAAAAATGTATAGCACCTAGCACAGCATGGCCCTTCTCAGTATTGTAAACCAATGTGATAGAAATAAAAGGCCAGCCTTATCTAGACAGAAAATGTTTTTTTTTTTTTTTTTGATCATGAAAACAAGGAAAAGTTCTCTTTGTTCATGGAATTTCTAACACTTTGGCATATATGCACCTACAAAGATATGCAGAACTGGCCTCCCAAGTAGTGTAACCTCAGATATACTGTTTGGAAATGCTGCCAAGCTTTGTACAGATTGTAGCCTGAACTGAAATAATCCCACAGGTTCTTTTTCCTCCATGGACTGGACTCCATGCAACCAAAAGGACTGTGTCTGCTTGTATGGCCCCACAGAAGGTTGCTGAACCAAGATATTTAAATTTTCAGTGTTTGGTGTTATGATCCCACAAATAAAATAACAACAAAAATTTTCTTCAGAAAATCCTTTTTGGGTATAATGTCAACTCACTGAAAATTCATTTTTTGTCCTTCAAAAGAATTGTTTTAACAGAATACTTTTGAATAGTCCTACTAAGAACATTTATATTCCCAATATTTAGGACGAATTTTTTTAAATAGCATCCCTCCATAATTTATTATTTATTTTGCTCAAGATGCGGTCTGTAGAAAGAGAAATGATTGCAGTTCATTGGTATTCACAAGTACACCAGTAACACCAAAGATATGCATTTGCCTGTGGGGAAGGCAAAATATCCTATAAAACCCTCGATATCTCTTACAAGCTCCAAGGAATCACAAGTGGCAAAAAGAAAAGAAAAAAAAAAACAACAAAACCCTCAGAAATTATGGAAAGTGCTTTGTCTGTGTCCTTTTAGCCCTGGGTTTATGGAAATTTATAACTCAAGATGTAGGGTTTTTTTAAAGGGGAATGCAATTTTTAAAAATGTGAAGATTAAAGGTTCAACTACTTACAAAAAGATTTAAACCAATGGTCATGACCTGACTCCAAATGGAAGCCCTGGATGTGTAAGGGGCCTTTTCTATAAGCCAGCTGATACCTATGTATTATTACTATACTTTTTGTCAGGGCTGTGATTTCTCACAAATGTAGCTGCTTTTACAGCACTGCAATCCCTACCAGAATTATGTTAAACTAAAAAAGTTCCTCCTACTTCAGAAAAAATGAGACCCGATCACCAGTTACTTTTACCTTCCTGTCACCACCCAGACTGGACAGACCAGGGAGTCTGTGTTTAATTCAAAATTCCCTCAGGCTAAATTAAGGTGAAATGACACCAAATGATCAGTTAAAGATTTTATTCATGACAGAAGCAAACGGAACTGGGGAGGTGTGGTAGTAGGTGGCAGGGTTTCTCACAACAGGAATTGGCATAAGACTACTTCTGTAAACCATGTAACCATACACATCAATTCAGGGATAAGGAGATCCCTCCCATTGAGTCACGAGGTTCAGAGCAGACCCCCTTGCTTTCTAGAATCCTCCTCAGAGAAGGGCCCAGGGGTGGCTGGATCTACTCTTAGTCTCAGACTTGGTCAACAGTTTATGTCTTGAAATGGATGAGGTGTAGGGATTGTGGAAAAGGAAAGAGAGAAGAAGACAGAGAGAGAAAAAGGAAGAGAGAAAGATTTCACCAGTCGTGGGTCCAGTGTTGATTCAGTCAGCTGAGGGGTCCAGTTCTGGTGGGCTTGTGCACCTGGGGCTTCAGTGTGTGCCCTTTTATCATCCTTGCCCCCTCCTTTGGGTGGGCACCTGAACTCATCAGGTTAATGAGCAGTTTGTGAGCCTTTGGGCTTGGGGGTTGTTTGTGGAGTAACTTCTCCTTCCCTGTAGACACGGCCATTGTTTGGTCTTTGTATCAGAACAGCTTATCAGAACAGGGAGCTGCGCACCCTCCAGCACACCTTCCCCCTCCTGTTGCTGATGTCTGAGCTGATGGGCTTTTCACCTTGGTGCCTTGCTGTGCAGGGTTTGTCTTTAAGCAGAACTTGCTCCACCACAATGTTTGAGACATTAACTCTCTCAGTCTCTCACACTTCCTTCTCTGTGTTCTCCTGTTTCTCTCAATTCCTGTATTAAGAGGCACCTGTGTCACGACCCGATCAGCAAGCTACCCTCGGTAGTGTGGGAGGTCGTGTAAAGCTCAAAATCCCCTCCGAGTAAATTAAGGTGAAGCAACCAATGAAATTGTTTATTGAGTGCAAGCGTTAACAAACCCTATACGATCATGAAAAAACTGTAGATATTGCTGTCTGCCAGCTGAGTCACAAAACCAAAGGGAAAGGGGAGAAGTTTACCTGAATTTACAAAATGATTCAATATCAAACTTTAACTCTATGGATGAACTATTCAAATGACTACAACATCAAACTATGTATATGAAGTGAGGTAGATGTGGCAAAGAAAAGGAAGAGCAAGATAAAGTGCTGCAAAGAGAAGGAAGAGCAAGACAGATAAAAAGGGGGGGAGGAGGGGGAGCAGAGAGAGAGAGAAGATATCATCACCCTAGGATCTAGCGATGTCCCATTGGTCCTCTTGATTGTTGGTGTCTGGTGGTGGTGGGTTCCCCACCCTAGCTCCTGATGGTACCCTCTTATACAGTCGAAGTCCCAGAGTCTCCACCCAGTTCCAACTTAAGCAGTCAAAGCAACAGTTGCCACACAGACCCATGTGATGATCGTGTGGTGTACTGCGCGTGCTTAGGGGGTCGTTGGTTGTTAGGTGCCCCCATTAAGTGCCGTGACTACCAGTCAAACTTTTGTTGCACCTGTGCCGTAGAAATCATGAGATTGCACCAGGCTGTGGGCATCGTTGTTGTGGTGCAAGCTGACCGCACGGCTCTGCTCTGTAAACTGGTGTTTGTGGTTTCTTCTGTGCCAAGAAATGTTTAAGACGAATGTCTGTGCCTCTGTCCCTTACAACGTGAAAACTCTTCAGTGATCATACACTGTTAAGCACTATTCAAATTCCCACAATGTCCACAAATTAACCCATTATTATGAATAATCATTTTAAACACTTATGAGAACTACAAAGAGTAACTGCGGTTTTCAAATAAACCACCATGTTGCTCTCCAGTTTTATTTCACAATTATTTATGCAAACTGACTTGACAAGGTAAATTCTTTAAGCTTTTGCTCTAATATTATCCAGTCAACGAGTTCACTGCATGCATCTTACTCATTCAGAAATAAGAAACTCAATCTCCCACTTTTTTCATTTAAGTAATTTTGTGAATTACACTATTCAAAAGAAGTTAGCACCTCCCATCCTTTTCTTATACAGACCATTTAATTCCATGCATGTTACAAAGGAAGAAAGCCCAAGTATTGTTATGTAGTTAAAAGTTATTTGCAATTAAAATTAATTATCCATTTGGAAAAAATGATCAAACACGTATTTCCCCTTGATATCATATGACCCACCAAAGCAAATCGTTTGTGGCAGGTTTTTCCAAGAGAATAATCTAGTTCATAAAATTTAAAACTGGGTTCAGTTGCTTGATCTCTTTAGGAACTGCAGGAAGCATTTATCATTCCAGTTTGTGTACATGCAACAACCAGAGGAAATAAATAAACAGACCTTGAAAAGCCAGATAAATTAATGGGTATTATTCAGAATGACCCAGTAGACTTCTTAGCTTCTCCTAAGTGTTTGTAGGCAAACTAGAATGGCAGCAACCTTAGGTTTGTTTTTGCTGAAAGCAGAATTAGCAATAGTTCAGTCCTTTTGCAAAATTAAGCATATACATGCTACAAAAGGATGTATCTCTAGGATAAATCAGGTTCAGAAAAGTTTGTCTCCTTGTTTGTTTCTGTGTCTTTCCTTACCATTCTGGTGCAAATAGAGACCACATTGGACAGCTGTTCTGATCATCCTATGCTCATTAGAGCAGAAATGAGAGCATTAAAGCAGGCTGGCATATTCAGTTGATAGCATTGTTCTGACACTGCTCCTCATGAAACCGTTAAACCTCAACCTGTCTTTCTCTGAAGAAAACCAGGCTTAAGTAGGGGATAATCCTGGGCTTTAGGCACTCAGAAACCCTAGTCATTCCTGCAAGTTGTAGGCTTGGTTTGAAAGTCTAGCAGGTTGGCTTTGCTGGGTAAGGCAGTGCAGATTTCACTCCAGGCTAGCTCATACTGAGGTCTGGCTCCAGGAAGCTGTAACCCTGAGAGAAGAAAGCCCCCAGACTGCTCCATAGGCAGATGTCCTAGGAAATGGGAATAACTAAGGATGCCATTTCTGTAACTGAAATGAGTAGCGCCAGATGAAAGGTAGCCAGCCCCCTACTTGGGAGCTGTAATGAAACAATAAGTCAGGAGACACCTCAGGGGTGTCTCCTATTGTTTTGGAATAATGAGAGAGAGCAGGAATCATTACAATGTAAGCCCTTCCTGTTATTCAGTTGTGCCCACTCTATACAGGGTTGCCTAAATCAGTAATATATGTGCTACATCTATGTGTGTCCCTTTTGGAACTTATAGGTGAACAGAGAAATCTGGCAAGGCTGGTGTATGGGATGATCTTCTCCAGGCTGATCTTGAGTGATGGGAATTATTTTTTGTATTTGCTACTCAAGTCAATGTCATGTAGTGAGATAATGCACCACAGGAGACTCCAAGCAAAAGTGTGCATGAAACAAATTTTCTTTCTCCTAGTGCAGCCTGCAGGTTCAACACAAGGCATCTCCTACAACTGGAATTTAATCGCCTTGGAGAACAGCTGAGAATTTCAATCTTCTTTTTTTCCTTAGGCCCATAGATCTTGTTTCTTGAAGTAATTTAATTTCTCCTTCTCTCAAGGAATACTAAATCTTCTCATTGGCAAGAGGAAGCACGTGAAGAGGAAGAAACTAATTTTCAGTGGAAATTTAAATACAGTGCTGGTTGTTTTCTGGGAGCAGTCCGCTGTACCTGCAGCTGAATACCTCAACCAGATGCAGGTGGCCTACTGTCCTTAGTAGGGGGCTGCTAGCAGCTGTGAAGCAGTAGTTTAAAATACTGCGATAATTCAGGCCAAACTTGGGCTTTGATGCTGCTTCAGTATCTTAAAACTTGCATACTTTTGTACAGTATTACCTTCAGGGGTTTTTAACACTGTAGGCCTTGGCAGACTGTCAAAGGTAGCTGGAATTTTTCTGGATTTTTCACAGTTTCAAGGTTTATTCATTCAAATGAACTTCTAAAGAACGGGAGAAGGGCTGCCAATGGCTAGCACTAGAAATGGAGCAGGAAAGGATATGTAATACTGTCCTTTTTCTCCAAATACCTGATTTTCTGGAGCACTGCCAGCTATCATCACATGAATCCATTCAGAGTTGCAGGCACTGCATGTCTCAACCACTGGATCACTGCCTCTGAAGAGATTAATGGGCACAGTATGGAGGCCAACATCACACAAAATCCCAGAGAGCAAGGAACAAGATATTAGCATTTGCAAGTAACACCAAGTAACCCAACCATAGGCAACATCCTACCATGACATGGTAAATCACATAATTGGTATCCCAAATATATACCTATTCATATGCAAATATCCCTATTTCTATTCAGCCAATATGAAACACCATGGGTCACCAAGGTGGTTTCCTCCCCACCATCCCAATGCAAACAGAAAATGTTCTCCCACAGAAATGAATTGGACAATTCACTATAAGTTACCACTCTATGTACGTAGGGAAGAACCTGGGCCTGTGTAGCCAAATGACACCTAAGTATTTCCAGGTAGCTATATCTCAATACAGCAATTTCTAATAACTGTTTTTATCAGTCTCATCTGGCACCGCATATGGGTCTGACTGTTGTATGACAGCCTGGCAGTGGAGGTAGCTTCTCTTGCACTTGTCTAGCCATTTCCCTACTGCATCATGTTATTCATTACAGACATTCACAGCAAGAGTCAATAGCTACCAGGATGAAGGATTCTTTTACCCTGTTTTCCATTTACCCTTTTCTCCAGGAAACAAGGCTTCTGTCACTCCTGGTGTTTGTGGTTCTGTGACTCCACTCTGTCAGTTTTCCCTCCTTGTAACTTTGGAATCAGTTGCTCAAACTCAACCAGATTTGATGGAGAAGCAGAATATAAAGTTTCTATAAATTCTATAGAAAACAGGCAGCCAAACAGAGGAAAACATGTTCACCTGGAAGAAAGGCAGTGTGAACTCAATCACTTATCAGTAGCAGAAAACTCACATAGGCTAGAGCAAGGACACAAATCTGCAGCAAGGCAGGGCTTCACTGGGCCCAGAACTCCTGGAAATATTCTCTGCTTTTTCTCAGTTAAATATACTGGTAGTTTCACCTATGTAGTTACACTTGGGCAAGTGATTGCATTCCTGCCTTGGTGAGGCTTTTCAGGCATTTGTGCCAAGACACTAAGCAGCCAGGAATAAATTACTTCATGCCCTCTGTTTCTTGGGCTCTCAGCCCATGTTTATTACAGGTGATTTTTAAGCTTCAGTTTTTTCACCAGAGCACATTTCTCAGTACCATTGGTTCACCCAGTCCCTCCAGACACAGGACACAAAACAACTTGGAAGTCCATCAAACATCATCTTCAAAAGCCACAGCAATAGTACCCCAGAGGAAAGGGTCACAAAGAACTGAGATACTGTCAGCAGCTTTGGGCCCTGCTCAAAAGACATGGTGTTACTACAAGTCCCAGAGTCTCAGGAAGTGGCCTGTCCTTCATACTACGCAAGAGGGCAAAAGGACCTTTTCTGACCCCAAATATAGTAATTGTTTTAAGTAAGTAGGACTGCAAACAAACAGCCACTGGACAACCGGTGTTCCCTATGAACACCATCTTACTCTGCTTTCTGTCACAGCCACAGTCAGACTACAGGGTTTCAGATGGAAGTAAAAGAATAAATGAACTTAGAAGTTAAACTGCTGTTCATAGGGAGCAAACCAATCCTTCTTAGCTTCCAAAGCTAGTAAGTTTTTAAGACTGATATTAGTACAATATCCAGACTCCACTCCGTGTTCAAGCATTAGATGTAGGTTTGGACATACCACTATGGTTGGTATGGCTCCCAAGGACTTATATCACAAGCCTGGTACCCCACCTCTGAGTAATATGATCCTTTCCCATCAATTTGGCACAAAAATCCACATTGGAACATGGGAATTTCTCACAGGATAGAAATTCGGAATTTCACTCATCTCTAATGACTAATTAATTGTCGATGTAATTAAACATTAAAATCCATAATGAGCTGGAAGAGATTGACATATGTAACTAGCATAAAATGTGGTATGATTGCAGCTGCCTGTCATTATGAATGGCAGCTGCTGTTTGCAACCCCTGTACGCATGAAAGTCACAATGTCTTTTTCTGCCTTATTTCCTCTGACCCTCTTTTACTGCCTTTGTTCTTCTAAAAGCTGTTGAGAAGATGTTCTAATTTAAGTGTTTGATAACAATACAGGTTGCAAATATGTGAGAAAAAGATAGAACACCTGGTCAAAATCTATAATCAATAGTCCCTTTTAGCATTAGTAGCCTTTGACTGAAATCCCAATTACAGCAACATGAACTCTGTCCAGTTAGCAATGAAGAACAAGCACCATGTTCCTTTCGACAAACCTATTTTGAGTGAATACTATTTTTCAGAACACAACTAGAGATACCATTAGCCCTCCAGAAACCAAGAAATACAGTTAAAAAGGCTCAGCAGAGGCTGAGATAAAACAGCTGTGTTGCCATGGGTAAAATGAAGCCTCCAGCTTCCATGAAAATGGTAAAAAATATGATGGATAATTGGGGAACTTCTGAACAGAGATTTCAGCTGCATCTCCCAGCAGTGAGCAACACTGAAAAGCCAGCATGCAAAAAGTCTTGTCTCTTAAAGTTGCCTGGTTAAAAGCATTTGGTAGTTAGTTATAGTATGTCTATTTACAAAGCTTTGAAAGAGAAAAGTAGAATGGATGCAATAATTCTGACATACAGTTCACTTCAAAAAACAAATGCAGATTATGCCTTTTGTTGTACAACAACCAGCAGCAAAAAGGGTGGTATTCAATGCCTGTTTTTGACAGATCTTAGCCTCAGAGCTCCAGGATACTATTGTGGTGAAGTTATAGTAGCAATAATTCTAGATCAAACAGCGATTGGAGTTAAAGGCATTTGGGAGGGGGTTATTAAAAAGTAAGAAATAAATTAGACAGTCATGGGAGTCACAGCATGAGATGTCTACAGGAGAAGAATATGGCAAGCTGTAGAAGAAGAGCTGCAACGAGAAACTTGTAACGCTGGTGCAGGCTTTGCAGAAGCAGTATTTGGGAATTTCAATTATAAAGTAATCTCAGAGTGTCTGGACTAAGAATGTCCAGAGAATCTGAAGCAATGGAATACAAGATAGAGACTACAAACTCATGTAGTTCAAAGCACAAACCACACTGACACTGATTGTGAGGATAGGAATTAACTGTATCTAGTAAGGAAAAAAAGTCTCCTTGGACACCCAGATCAGCCTACTCCCTTGCAGGTTTCACTATGAAGGTACTCTTGCCAACTCCCTAGCTGGGTCCAAACTCAGTTTTGTTCTTGCCACAGGGAGTAAACCACTGTGTTACTGATAGCTGACAAAGTGCATCTCCTTCAGCTTTACATAACTTACTCCCTGAGGAGAGAATTATTTTTATAAGAATTTCCAAGTAAACCTGCTAATTAGACTCTGAGCTAAAATACATGAAACCTCTTTTAAGGTATTCTTTGCCTTTCCTTTGATTCAAATTACCTTGATGGTATAAAACACTTCAATCTTCTCACACTTAAAAAACTCAATGAAACACAATACATAAACTATGCTTGGGAGAAAAATAGGTTATAGTGAAAAGAACAATTTTGATGCAGTGAAGAGAGGAATTATCTCAAGAACTCAGGCCATTCTCGGATTGCCCCAGTTTGGTATCAAAGTTTATCTGACTAATTACCATCCTTGCTGTATGGCACTTCTATATGCTAGCCCATTTAATTACCAACATCTGTAAATATCTTCTAAAAGGTTGAGTAAAATATGAGTGTGTGTCTGTGGACTGATTGCTGGAAGTGACTTATTGATATGTTCCCCCCCATCCCTTAAGGGAAAATAAACCTCCAGGGTGGAATATGGTGGATATACATGAAATCTGTTGGTAATAATTCCCTAAGCAACATAACCTGCAACCTTTGATGTTAGCAACACCAGGGGAGCTTGGTATGCTGACTCTGAGAAGCAACATGGAGGGTGGAGTGGAGTGATATCATCGCAGGGATAGGGAACTGGAAGTAATGGAACAGGAATGGAACATCTCTGCATTGAGTCCACTGAAGCAAGGAGGTGAAACAATGGGGTCCTGTCAATGCTATTGTCTTACTCATTTTTATATCATAAATGCCCAGTTCTGGAGTAGTGACAAACTAAATCATGTTCTCTGGGTGAATTTTGCTTATTATAATCTCATTGTAATACCAAAACACACCTCCATCCCAAAAGCTACTGACCTCCAAGGTGCAGCCACCCCTCACTGAGAATGCGCTCTGAATTTTTCTCTAACATATACCTTTAAAAGTAAAGCATGGAGATTTTACACCAATCATAATAAAGATATGTATGACTAGAGTCACTCAAGCTCCACCTAAAAATAAAATAGTATAAAAGGGCTTAAGAGAGGAGGACTGTTGGGGAAGATACCATCATAGACAAGTTAGGAAGACATCGCTGACTTCTGGGATCAGTCAATGGGCTGAACCTATCTTCTACCCCATAGGGATGCCTATTAAGTAAGGTTTGAACCCTTGGTTATACCAAGTGCTTCCCTGGGAAACTTAGAAATATCTATAGAGTTTTTCCATAATTTAATGTGCTTGTAGTCGACTGTATTATTATTTGCACGTGCTTTGCAGACAGTGTATTTATCACTGGCAATCAGAAAGAACCTGCACTCCTGTTGCTTTAATAAACTGTACTATTCATTAAAATCTAGCTGTAATAGTTCATTGAACATGACCAAACTCCTTAAGTCTGGCCATTCTAGTTTGTTGAATGCAACTAAATTGAAAGTACAGTGCGCTATTAGTGCATCCGTAATCATGGTAGTTCAATATATTGAATGTGACCGGACTTATAGCATTGAATTGGGCATCACCCAGCATCTAGCCACCCCAGCCCCTCTGATATCTGAGGACAAGCTGGAATGCAAAGGGGTTTATTTTCTGCCAAACTTCGTTATGCTTTAACCCAACAGTGTGTATGATACATCTGCATGTGTGAACATGTACATGAGCATTTAAATAACTACATATCTCAGATAATTAAGCTGATATGATGATTGCAGTTACTTTAGGCTTCTCCATTTATACAAATCAGCCCACAGCCCCAGTATACCTGGCTGGGATGCTTTCACAGTTTTTTACTGCTGCAGAATGACTTTACACATCCAAAGCACTTCAGCCCTGGAACTGAAATACTTGGAAGATTCTGCACTGACAGGCCATATTCCAAATTCTATATTCCATTAGCCCATCCCCCAATAAACAATTTCATTTGATCTTGTTGCTTGAATTTAAGCCTCTTGGGCTTGGAGATTTTAAGCAAAAAATATTTAAATGCTGATTTTCTTGTGAAATATCAAGACCAAAAACTGGCAAGCAGCTTTAAAAGAAAAAACCCAAAACCCAAACACACCCCTCCCCCAAACCCTGAACTCATAAAGAAAATCACCCCTACTTGATAACAAAGCTTTGAGAGCAAGAGCTCGCTGCTGCAAGTCTTATTGTAGGAAGAAGGGAAGGATGAGCATCAACCAAGAGGTTTATAAGGGAGAACTGCAGCAGAATCAAGGCTGCCTTGCAGAAGCACCAGTTGTGGAATGTTACTGATTGCCTTGTGTTTGTAAAAGGGATATTATGTAGACCAGAATTAGCACAAAAAAAGAGATTGATTAAACATGAGTCTGCAAAATGAAATCCTAAGCTGGAGGCTACGTGGGGGGAAAGATCCAAAATCAAGCTCTCATTCTGTTAAGAAACTCTAATTTTATGACTAGTTATGAATTAAAATCTTGCTCACTTGATTATGATATTAGACATATTTAGGCATTCAGACTCAAAGGCATCCAAGAAGACAGGAAAGATGCTTCTTCAAAGAAAGAAAATAGGCACAGAGAAGAGGGTTAATACAGACATAATTTAGTATGATACAGATGACTGAAAACTGGCAAAACACATGAAAGGCAAGCCAGTGGCTACTTGTTTTCCTCAAAGTAACTGAGAAAAGCTATTTGTTAAAGGATGCCACGGAAAAGATCAAATGCTGCAGCAATGTGTGCAGAAGCAGAATTAAATAACACAGTGATCTCAGCAGGAGGAACTCAAGGTTTGGGGCACACAATTTCTCCCACTGTGAATTCAAGCTGGGTGCCATCAGGACTGTGTTTCTAAAGCACATTTGGAAATGGGTGATTGGCAGCTAGTTGTCACACAACTGCTGACAAGCAGCAACAGGCATTAATTCACATTCACACCTGACTTGATCAGTGTTTTCTGTTCAAAACTGTGAGTCCTGCCTTCCCTCAAAAATATGGGTCTTCTACTGAGCATACTGATTTATGCTTTCAGAAATTTGCTATTCAGTCAAGGAGTGCTATCTTCAGAATCAAATAAATCTTTTTAAAAGTCATTAAAGACTTCATTTGTAAAAAGGATGGTGGCATAATTACTGCTGCTTTGTGATTCAATAGCAAAAATGCTGGTTTACCTTGTCACATAGATCAGAGAAAGGCGAGCTGTAAGGGAAGTTGCAAGAACCTTCCAAGTCCAATCCTCTTTTGAGGCAAGACAAAGGATTCTCTGTCCATCCCTGATGATCAAAAACCATTTCTTCAAAATCTTAGAAGTTTTCCTGTCTCGTGTTTGAGCTTTCTTTTCTCTCATTCCCAGCATGTCTGTATAACCTTTTCTGCTTTCCTTTAGTGTCCCTTGTGAATACAAACTCTATTCTGTGCAACAGTGTTCTGCCACTATCTCTTCATACTTGCATTCTTCTTACAGTCATCAAGTGTCCATCCTTATTTTTGCACTCTGTCCAATTCCTTGCTCATTTTTAGGTCACAGATGACCTCTTGTTGCAGTCACAATCAACTCTAAACATACTTCTCCACCCTGAACAGTTTGCTATTACTTCTTCAGAAGGCTTTTCCTAAGTCCTTACCAATTCCTTAAGCTTAACTTTAATTATCTTGCACTTTCTTCTCTTTTAAAGCAATGAAGTAAATCCCCATGATTGCTTTTGTCCTACTTACTTGTCCTTTTTGGATTGACAGTAAATTCCCCCCTGTTAATTAGTATCAAATCTAAAGCAGCCATTTCATTTGGGGATTTCTACCTTCCAAAACCAAAAGTTCCCTCCAGCACCGTCCAAGGACTCACAACTGTCTGTGATGGCACAATTTCTGTAGCAAGTCTACAAATCCCAAAGAAATCTTTGGTTTAAAATACTGAGACCTAATTTTCCTCCCAAGCACAGAAGACCCTCTCTTGTCTTCGTGTTGTTTCTTAGCATTTTCATCTCCACAAAAGCCCCCCCCTGCAGTAAAGCTGTCCCTCTCCTTTTTTTGCTGGCATCTGTGTATGAATGTCTCCAATTTCCTGCAGTTGCCCCTCTGTCTTCCCTGATCTCTTTTTCTTGGTCTCAAGCTATTTTTGGTGACTGCTGCTTTCATCTGTTGTTTGTTCTGCTTTCCTGAAATCAACCAAGTTCCCCATAACCCCATAGACCCACATACTCAGATGGACTCACCACATCCCATTAATTCACAATTGGAGCTGGGTTCTCAAAAGCCTTCAGCAATCTGGAAACACAAGGCAAGGCTCAGTAGCATTTGCTCTGAACAAAAGAGCAGGTCAGATAGGATGGTCATTGACTTTATTGCTTTCTGCACAAAAACTGCTCATTATACTGACCACCTGTTCCATTGAGCAGCTTGCTCCTAGTTGACCCAGACCACTGACATCTCTGCAAACAAACATTTTGTAGGTATTTTCTGCCTTCAGACTAAAACACAGCATATTTTGGTGTCCTGATCACTTCCCAGAGAACTGAAGTTCCTTTAAAAGTCTGGGGCTGTCTGCATAAAGCTTTAATGCACCTTCACATCATAGCACAACACATGAAGAACTCCATGGTTTTGCATGTGGGAAACCTGAAGCATGAAAGAAGCAAGTGGATTTGCCTAAGATAAGATGATTCTGTGGAACAGCATGGGAGTGCCTGATCAGATGATAATCCTTCACAGATAACCCTTCACAACCATGGAAGCCTGAAAATGCCTCATTTGCACAGCTCATCTTTGCAGTATGGTTCCTGTGGTGGGTGTTTAATGCAGCCAAGCTTTACTGAAGATTCTCATGGGGCTTCTGCTTTGGCCTTTTCACTTCTGCTTCCTCTTTCATGAGGTTTCTTATCTTCTGGACACAATTATGGCATTCATTAGCAAAGTGACAATGAAGGCCTTGTCACTATTTCTAGTCATGTGGTCTATTACCTCACCTAGACAGTTAACCCAGAATTGCAGCATTAGTGGGATCAAGCCACATAATTATGACACCTTTTGGTATTTATTTGAACATAGAAAGCTAACAGGGGCAAGTGGCCAAAACTGAAGTGGAATTTATGGTCATTCCCCCATATACTTGCCAAAGAAGGGGCTCTGTATTATGCCAATGGCTTTAATTCAGACAAAAGCTCCACTGTTTCCTGTTAACAGGTACCAATTATTTTGCTGCTGTAATTGCAGGTTGATCAAAAGTGTGGATTATAAGACAATTACAAGTATCCCTGCAGCATCTTTCAAGTCTTAAAATGGAAGTCAGAGCTATTTTAAGCTCCTGAAAGCACCACAAGGAAAAGCAAGTTGCATTATCGGTGCATTTTTCTCAGAGCTTCAAGGTGCACACAAGCAACTAACATTGCTGAATTACTTGATTTATCCTTAATTACATCCTCCATTAAACACTACATTGCCCTCTCTAAATGTTGCATGTGTAAAAGAAGACAACACATTCATTACTACATGCAGACTCAGCAAGAAGAAAATCCTCAGCATTTTCTAGTCTTTCAATGTTGTGGCAGAATTACATCAACATTTTCTGGGGGTCATTCATCACCTTCTGTAGTGTGTGACTTCATTTCCTCTGTGCATATTTACAAGTTAATCTGAGACATACAGCTCCTGAAATATTGGCCAGCACATCTTGATTTATATAGTAAAATTATCACAGGATTCAGTTGGTTTTGATTTAATATCAGTCATTCTCTTATCAAAAACAATTATGGCAGAATGAACAAGCTCTAGATTTTGCAAAGATGGAGGCTGCTGACAATTAGCATCATAGAATCATTTAGGTTGGAAAAGACTTTTAAGATCATCGTCCAACTGTTAACCTAACCCTGCCAAGTCTACCACTAAACCATGTACCTAAGTGACACATCTACACATCTTTTAAATACCTCCAGGGATGGTGACTCAACCACTTCCCTGGGCAGCCTGTTCCAATGGTTGATAACCTTTACAGTGAAGAACTTTTCCTAATATCCAATCTAAACCTCCCCTGGCTCAGCTTGAGGCCATTTCCTCTCACCCTATCACTTGTTACTTGAGAAAAGAAGCTGACACCTACCTCACTACAACCTCCTTTCAGGTAGTTGTAGAGAGCGAGAAGGTCTCCCCTCAGCCTCCTTTTCTCCAGACTAAACAAACCCAGTTCCCTCAGCTGCTCCTCATAAGACTTGTTCTCTAGACCCTTCACCAGCTGTGTTGCTCTTTGCACATGCTCCAGCACCTCAATGTCTGTCTGATAGTGACAATCACTTCCCTAGTCCTGCTGGCCACACAATTTCTGATACAAGCCAGGATGCTATTGGCCTTCTTGGCCACCTCGGCACACCGCTGGCTCATATTCAGCCAGCTGTTGACCAGCACCCTCAGGTCCTTTTCTGCTGGGCAGCTTTCCAGCCACTCTTCCCCAAGCCTGTAGCACTGCATGGGGTTGTTGTGACCGAAGTGCAGGACCCGGCACTTGGCCTTGTTGCATCTCCTAGGTGTTGGCCTCGGCCCATCCATCCAGGCTGTCCAGATCCTTCTGAAGAGCCTCTCTACCCTCAAGCAGATCAACACTCCCACCCAACTTGGTGTCATCTGCAAACTTACTGAGGGTGCACTTGATCCCCTCATGCAGATCATTGATAAAGATGTTAAACAGAACTGGCCCCAGTACTGAGCCCTGGAGAGCACCACTTGTGACTGGCCACCAACTGGATTTAACTCCATTCACCACAACTCTTTGGGCCCAGTGATCCAGCCAGTTTTTTACCCAGCAAAGAGTAGCCCTGTCCAAGCCATGAGCAGCCAGTTTCTTCAGGAGAATGCTGTGGGAAACAGTGTCGAAGGCTTTACTAAAGTCCAGGGAAACAAATTCCATAGCCTCTCCCTCATCTACTAAGCAGGTCACCTTGTCACAGAAGAAGATCAAGTTAGTCAAGCAGGAGCAGGCTTTCATAAACCCGTACTGACTGGTCTTGGTTACCTGGTTGTCCTGTATGTGCCGTTTGATGGCACTCAAGATGATCTGCTCCATAACCTTCCCTGGCACCAAGGTCAGACTGACAGGCCTGTAGTTCCCTGGAGCCTCCTTCTGGCCCTTCTTGTAGATGGGCATCACATTTGCTAATCTCCAGTCATGTGGGACCTCCCCGGTTAGCCTGGATTGCTGATAAATGATTGAAAGTGGCTTGGTGAGCACTTCTGCCAGCTCCCTCAGTACCCTTGGGTGGATCCCCTTTGGCCCCATAGACTTGTGTATGTCTAAGTGGTGTAGCAGGTCACTAACCTTTTTCCCTTGGACTATGAGGAATTCATTCTGCTCCCTGCCCCTGTCTTCCAGCTCAGTGGGCTGGGTACCCCAAGAACAACTATTCTTACTATTAAAGACTGAGGCAAAGAAGGCACTAAGTACCTCATACTTTTCCTCATCCTTTGTCGCTATGTTTCCCCCTGCATCCAATAAAGGATGCAGATTCTCCGTAGCCTTCCTTTTGTTGCTTATGTATTTATAGAAACATTTTTTATTGTCTTTTACTGCATGTGAGAGACTGAGAGAGTTAATGTCTCAAACATTGTGGTGGGGCAAGTTCTCCCTAATGTCAAACTCTGCACAAAAATGAACCCTGCCTAGCAAGGAACTACAGGTGAAAAGAAGCTGATCAGCACAGATTAGCAACAGGACAGGGAGGGCCCTGCTGGAGGGTGCACAACTCCCTGTTCTGATGCACTGTTCAGATGTGCTGAGCAGGACAGCTCACCATGCATGGCCAAAGATCGTGCCTGCAGGGAAGGGGAAGTTACTCCCCAAACAACCCCCAAACCCATGGACCAAAGGCTACCTAATTAGCCTAATGAGTTCAAGTGCCCACCCAAAGGAGGGGGCAAGGATGATAAAAGGGCACAAACTGAAGCCCCACATGCGCGGGCCCGCCGGAACTGGACTCCTCAGCTGATTGAACCAATGCTGGACCCAGGACTGGTGAAATCTTTCTCTCTCCCCGCCCCCCCGCCCCCCCCCCCCCTTCTGTAATCCCTCCACCTCATCCCTTTAGACATAAACTGTTGACCAAGTCTGGGACTAGGAGTGGATCCAGCTGCCCCTAGGCTCCTCACTCAAAGGGACTCTAGAAAGCAAGGGGGTCCACTCTGAACCTCATGACTCAATGGGAGGGCTCTCCTTATCAGCTTCCCTGAACTGATTCCCAAATAAGCAAGGCCTGTTGTATATGTTTGGTGATGTGTGGTTAGCACATGTTACACAGTTTACTGACATGGTTTCATGACAATTCTTGTTGTCAGCATACCAATTCTTGTGGTGAGCATGCCAATTCTTATTGTGAGTTAAAGGATGCCTGGTGTCATTTCACCTTAATCCTGATCTGGGAATCAGCAAACTTGAGTCATCGTCCCGAGAAATTGGGTCATGAGTCTGCAGTATCCAAATTAAATTCTAGTTGGGCTTTGGCCTTTCTAATTTTCTTCCTGTATAACCTCACAACATCTTTGTAGTCCTTCTGAGTTGCCTGCCTCTTCTTCCAAAGGTCATGAACCCTCTTTTTTTCCCAGAGTTCCAGCCAAAGCTCTCTGTTCAGCCAGGCTGGTCTTCTTTCCCACCGGCTTGTATTTTGGCACATAGGGATGGCACCTTTAAGACTTCCTTCTTGAAGAATGTCCAGCCTTATTGGACTCCTTTGCCCTTCAGGACTGCCTCCCAAGGGATTCTGTCAACCAGACCCCTAAACAGACCAAAGTCTGCCTTCCAGAAGTCTAAGGTAGCAGTCTTGCTAACCCTGTTCCTTACTTCTCCAAGAATCAAAAACTATTGTTTCAGGATCACTGTGTCCAAGATGGCCACCACCCATCACATCACCCACAAGTCCTTCTCTGTTCACAAACAACAAATCCAGTGGGGTGCCTTCCTTAGTTGTCTCACTTACCAGCTGTGTCAGGAATTTATCTGCCACACACTCCAGGAACCTCCTAGACTGTTTCCTCTCTGCTGTATTGTATTTCTAGCAGACATCCAGTAAGTTGAAGTCCTCCACGAGAACAAGGGCTAGCAATTGTGAGACTTCTCCCAGATGCTTATAGAATATTTCATCTGCCTCTTCATCCTGTTTGGGTAGTCTGTAACAGTCTCACATCATGATATCTGCTTTGTTGGCCTTCCCCCTGATTCTCACCCATAAACCCTCAACCCTATTGTCACCACCATCTACCTCTAGATAGTCAAAACACTCCCTGACATACGGAGCTACCCCACTGCCTCTCCTTCCTTGCCTATTCCTTCTGAAGATCTTATAGCTATCCACCGCAGCACTCCAGTTGTGTGAGTCATCCCACCATGTTTCTGTGACTGCAACTATATCATATTTTTCCAGCTGCACAATGACTTCCAGCTCATCCTGTTTGTTGCCGATGCTGTGTGCATTGGTGTAGATGAACTTCACTTGGGATATTGATTGCACCACCTTTTTGGGGGGAGAAACCCAAATTCCTATGTGACCATTCTCAAGCGATTCCATGGTTTCTAACACATCAATAGCCCTTGCATCTTTGCTACCACATGGATCTCCATCCCCTACCTCCTTTGAGATAGCAGACGGAAGGATCTTGCTAGCACACCATCCCTCAAATTAAGGTTGTTCTGCATTTCCCTTTCCAGATGACTCTATTGGTGCATATTGAATGAAAAGAGATCAGCATCTTATTTGTTCCTCAGAGAGTCACTTATTATTAATTTTTAGTGTTTCCTCACTGTGGCACTCATCTAAGATCTCAGAAGCTCAAGCCATTTGTCAGAGAGAGAAAAGCTACAAGTGCAGAGCAATTTCAGTCCCCTCTAAATGATGCAAATCTCAGAGCAAAGTGCAAGTGCTAGAGATAAAACATTTCTCAGTCTATTACAGTTGAGGATTTGTCAGAACATAAATATAACTCAATCCTTTTAAGTTGCAAATTTCTCACTCTGCTGCAGCTTATGGAACAAATCTCAGATCAAATCTGTGAGAGCCAGAGGTAAACTATCCCTCAGTACACCTCAATTTAAAATGTCTCATAACTCACTGTGCAAAGTGCAAGGTTCAAAGTGCCTTTAGTTTTAGCATAAAAGGCAAAAAAAGGCAATTTAGAAATGAGGAGTGGGGAAACCTATAAGGATTAAATAGAGCCAGGGCAATTTCAATGGCATTGGCAATTATGACAGTGACAGAAGGCTTTCATTTTTAGGAAGTGATGTGATCCCTTCACTGGCTGTATCAGTTCTGGCTGTTGTCCATGACTTGGATATTTCAGAGGGTCCTCTCAGTGATAGGAGGATGGTTGAAAAACACAGCAGACCTTGTTCCTAGCCTGTCTCATTGCTAAGCACCTCCTCCCAACAATCATGAGGATGAGAAAAGAAAATATTGACTGTTTCAGCTAATTTCCATATAGATCTTTTCTGAAGTACTACAAGGAGCTTCACAGGACCTTTGGTCCCAAAGGTTAGGTTTTGTCTCCCATGACATCTCATAACCTAATGACTCTTCCCCTCTGTCATGGTTTAAGCCCAGCTGGCAATGAAGCACCATGCGGCCGCTCACTCACTCCTCCCCCAGGTGGGATGGGGAGGAGAAAATAAAACAAAAGGCTCGTGGGTCAAGACAAGGATGGGGAAGCATCACTCAACAACTATGGTCATGGGCAAAAACCAGAGTCAACTTGGGGAAAAAAAATCAATTTAATTTGCTATCAGTCAAATCAAAACAGGATAATGAGAAATAAAACCAAATCTTAAAAACACCTTCTCCTACCCCTCCCTTCTTCCCAGGCTCAACTCCACTCCCAATTTTCTCTACCTCCCCCCCCTCCAGTGGTGCAGGGGGATGCAGGATGGGGGTTGGGGTCAGTTCATCACACCTTGTCTCTCCCGCTCCTTCCTCCTCAGGGGGAGGACTCCTCACTCTTCTCCTGCTCCAGCATGGGGTCCCTCCCACGAGAGATAGTTCTCCATGAGTCCTTCCCACAGGCTGCAGTTCTTCACAAACTGCTCCAGTGTGGGTCCTTTCTACAGGCTGTAGTCCCTCAGGCACAGACTGCTCCAGCACAGACTTTCCCATGGAGTCACGGCCTTCTTTGGGGGCATCCCCCTGCTCCAGCGTGGGGCCCTCCCCGGGCTGCAGGTGGGCATCTGCTCCCCCACTCCCCTCCATGGGCTGGGGGGGGACAGCCTGCCGTCTCACCACGGGCTGCAGGGGCATCCCCCCCTCCGGTGCACCTCCTCCCCCTCTTTCTTCACTGACCATGGTATCTGCAGAGGGGTTTCTCTCACATTCCACTCCCTTCTTCCACTGCAGGTTTCCGTTCTTAAATGTTATCCCAGAGGCACTACCACCGTCGCTGATGAGCTCGGCCTAGGCTAGAGGTGGGTCCAACTTGGAGCTGGGGAAGCTTCTAGCAGCTTCTCACAGGAGCCATCCCTGTAGCCCCTCTCATGCTACCAAACCCCACCACACAAACCCAATACACTCTCAACTCTGTATCTCATGATGAGATACATCATGTGAGAGTCTAGCCCACAAGAATAACTGCATAAGTCACATGTATACTAACTCCTAGTGCCACTTCAGAGTTGATGTCCTCCACTTTTTTTACTATAAAAATGCAGATAATATTTATGGTGATTTGATTTCTTGATCAGATACAGAATCTTCTGCATTTTCTACAGAAAGCTAGAATATTTTGTGAAATAAATTTGAACAATTTTAAAATTGAAAATTAGTCTTGATGGTAGAGTTTTACAATGCAACCCAGGAACAAGAAAAGGCTTAATCTGATTTTCTCTCTTGTGTCTCTATGGGCGTCAGCCAGAGAACTCAGGTACCAAACAGAAAGGAAGCTGTATTTCCCTGCATATCAATGTGGACTCTGTGCTGGAGTGGTATTTTGTCCAGATCCTAGGATGTATTTGGGATCTTGTGCTGAGAGACCTGTAACTTTTCTGAAGCTCTCCCTTACATCAATCCTCTACTCACATATAAAAGCCAGGGCAATATAGACCTAATATCTCAGTCCAACTGCACGTTGACACAGCACAAAGCAGATTTTACTGGATGATTTAGAAAGCTCATTTACTTAGGCAATATAGCAGGGGCATGTAACAGATCCTTCCTTTTTCCGTGGAGACAAGATAATCTAATATATTTAGAATAGGAAAAGATTTAGATCAGATATTGAAATTCTCAGGGGACAAAAATACTTTCAAATTCCTTTCACCTCTCTCCCTCCATGTCTGTGACTTTAACAGCCGTAACACAAAGGCATATTTTTTACTGCTTCTCAGAGAGATCTCCTATCAAACCTAATTGAATCAAAAAGTCCAATTTCAACATGACCAGGAACAGAACTCTCATTCTCTGAGTAAGGAGTGCACACTGGGTCAAAGATAACCATTCTGTGTGAAAAATGTTGTCCCTATCACTTTGCACATTTGAAAGCCACACAAAACCTCCACAATTTCTAGTCTGCTGATGAGACTGTATTTTCGTCATACGACCCATGTCTTCACTTCAGATCTTAGTTCCAAAGCAACATCACCACATAAAATAATGAATTTTGGAGAAATATTGATCAGTTTTTTATGTAATCAAAGTCAAATATGCCTTGCTTATCTGCATATGCAACAACACTGCCAGTCCTGAAACTAATGTCCAAAACCACAACCTAAACCACAGGCCAAGATAAGCAGTTATTTGTAATTAAGAGGTAGTGTCTCTCTTCTCACAGATGCAGCAGGAGGTACTGAATTATTACATAGATGCTAAATGAAGATTCATCAGGAAGTCCAATATTTGGGGATCTGATTTGTTCTGCCTTGTTCCACCAGGGTAGGCTGTTCCATAATAAGAGAAATGAGTCCTGGCAGAGGATCTAGACCAAGGTCTAGAGCTGGCACTTGAAACACCTTCCTACACAGTGCTGCTGAGAGTCATCATGCAGATGCAATACAAAAATCAAGTATTCCAAGGTTAATTCAATTTCAGAAAGAGGCTATCACCTACAGCTTACTAGAATTTGTATCTCAAAGCTGTGCCAACAGAGTCTTGCCTGTGTACCACAACCTGCTCCGCTCCAAGTTATCCACACATACATATACATACTCTTTGACCTCTGGCCTTAATTTCCCAGTAACACTAACCACAGTGTGCAATTTCAGTTGGCATAGTTGCCGCCTGAAGGGCTAATCACATTCCTTTGCAAGGAATAAATAAACAACTTGGTTTTTATCCACACATGCTATACTGAGGGTTTTGAGCATGTGGGTTTTTTTAACAAAAAGGTATAGAAATATAAGATTAACTTTGTGTTTGTCACCTTCTGGGTACCCTGCCGTTGTTCCTCAGGACAACTGCATTTTATCAGTGGCAATTCTTACTGCCTCTCCCGCCATACTCTTCACCTCTCAGTGTGACATGTCAGCATGGCCTCTAAAAGCATGACAGCAATAACATTGATGTTACATAAGGAAGCATTTCTGACATTTGTTTGTATCCTTTCTAGCTTCTTGCTCTTTTCCTTTGGCTGTCACAGACCCCTCTGACAAGCATTAAATTTATCATTAATATTTGAAAGAAGAAGAAGAAAAAAGGTGTGGTGCTTCTTACAGCAAAAATCTCCATAGGAAATTTAATGCCAGCATAAACAGTCCTTGACAGGTCTGTTTAGGGGTCTTCACAGTCATCTTCAAAGCTGGGCTTAACACAAACTGTGTTTTGTGTGACAGCAGGGAGATCATGCCAGTGAACTGGTTTGAGGATGACTTGATCTCGAGCAGCCAGAATGAGGACTGTAGTAACTTTTGGCAGACATAAACCTAGCCAAAAGCATCAATAATCCTTCTTCCACCTTCTGTACCTTCTTCCTTCCTTGGTATTTGTCATGACAAAGTCATGAGTCTCAGCCAACCTGCTTTTGTCTATCCCCAGATGTGGATCTCTGCTAGACACTGTCTGAGATATTAGATGGTATTGCCCTAATCAGATGATATAGAAGCTGTATATTTAACTCTATCATTCTTCTTTTTATATTCCTTCAAGTTCCTTCAGGAATGGGAGGTCATTTTTTGCAACATCCCTTTCTGTCTATAAGAGCTAGAAATTTTATCTTTCCCCTAATGAGAAACTAAAGACTCTCATTTTATCATTAAATCCCAGAATCCAAGTATTTCAGAAAAAAAACCCAAGCATCACAAAATTTATGTTACACAGATACACTGTGTCAGGACTACATGACTTCAACTGTACTGAAAATGGGTAATTTTCCTAAAGAAATGCATTATATACCTAAAAGAGAATCTTTTGAGATAAAAACCTTTGGTGAAATGAGCTAGTGCTGCCAATCTGAGGAACTAAAAAATCATAAATGGGCTTTCGCCACTTATAAACCAACTCCATTAGAAGTTCTTAAGCTAATGAACTTGGGGGTTGGGGTGCAAAGCCATGGCACTTGCGTACTCACAAACAACAGGGTGGATGAGCGCACCTACCAGAGTAGTGCGGAATACCCCCCAACCCTCCAAAAAAGTTCCACCAAAAGGTGAGAGAGTCAATGGTGAAACTGAAGCGTCTCTATACCAATGCATGCAGCATGGTTAACAGAAGGAGCTGGAAGACATTGTGTAACTGGAAAGCTATGATCACAAGTTTCACTGTCACTGAAACTTGGTGGGTTGAATCACATGATTGAGGCACTACAGTTGATGGCTATAAACTGTTTGGGCGGGACAGGCAAGGAAGGAAAGGTGGGGGTGTTGCCCTCTATGTTAAAAAATGGATTGATTGCACAGAGCTTTCTTTGAAAAACAGCAGTGCACAGGTTGAAAGCTTATAGGTGAAAATTATTAGACCAAGCCAAAAAAGAAAACCTAATGATTGGTGTTTACTACAGGCTACCTGATCAAGGGGAAGATGTTGGTGAATTGTTCTTACTTCAGCTACAAGAAACATCATGCTCACAGGCTCTGATCCTGCTAGATGAATTCAACCACCCTGACATTTGCTGGAAAAGCGACCCAGCAAGCTGCAAGCCGTATAGGAGACTCTTGGAGTGCACTGAGGATAACTTTCTAATCTAGGTGACAGAAAGCCCAACCAAAGGAGACGTGTTATTAGACCTGTTGCTCACCAACGCAGAGGAACTTATCGGAAAGGTCAAGATTGGTGGTAGCCTGGGCTGCAGTGATCATGCCCTGGTGAATTTCATGGTCTTAAGGCATATAGGCTAGGTGAAAAGTATAGTCAAGGCCCTTAAATCTTAGGAAAGAGAACTTTCAGTTGTTTAAGGAACTGGCAGATGGGATCCCCTCAGAAACTGCCCTCAGGGATAGAGGGGCAGGAGAAAGCTGGCAGCTATTTGAAGACATTTTTATTAGAGCAAAAACACTCTTGATTCCCATGTGTAAGAAACCAGGAAAACAAGGTGGGAGACCAGCATTGCTGAGTAAGGACTTCCTGGTCAAACTGAAACACAAGAGGGAAGAGCATAGGCAGTGGAAGCAGGACATACATCCTGAGCAGAATATAGGGATACTGCTCAGGACTGTAGGGAAGGGATCAGGAAGGCTAAGGCACAGATGAAGTTAAATTTGGCAAGGAATATGAAGAATAGAAGGAAGGGCTTCTACAGCTACATTAATCAGAAAAGGAAGACAAAGGAAATTGTAACTCCCTGATAAATGAGACTAGGGATCTGGTGACAATTAACAGGCTGAGGTACTCAACAGATTTTTGCCTCAGTTTTCATTGTCAGTTGCTCTTCCCACATCCCTCACATCCCTGAATCTCAAGTCAGGGACTAGGCGAATGAAGTCCTGCCTTCATAGGAAAAGATCAGGTTTGAGACCACCTGAGGAACCTGAACATACACAAGTTCATGCGACCCAGTGAGATGCATCCCAGGGTCCTGAGGAAATTAGCTGATGTAGTCACTAAGCCACTTTCTATCACATTTGAATAGTGGTGAAGTCCTCAGTGACTGGAAAAAGGGAAACATCACACCCATTTTTAAAAGGGTAGAAAGGAGAACCCTGGGGACTACTGACCAGTCAGCCTCACCTCTGTGCCCCATAAGATCATGGAACAGATCTTTCTGGAAGCTATGTCAAGGCATATGGATGACACGGAGGTGATTAGAGACAGCCAACATGGCTTCACAAAGGGCAAATCGTGCCTGGCCAACCCAGTGGCCTTCTATGATGGAGTGACTGCATTGGTGGATAAGGGAAGATCAACTAATGTCATCTACCTTGACTTCTGTAAGGCCTTTGGCACGGTCCCACACAACATCCTTGTTGCTAAATTGGAGAGATATGGATTTGATGGATGGATTATTTGATGGATAAGGAATTGGCTGGATGGCCATATCGAAAAAGCTGCAGTCAAACAGTCTATGTCCAAATGGAGATCGGTAACAAGTGCTGTCTCTCAGGGGTCCATATTGGGACTGGTACTGTTCAATATCTTTATTAATGACATAGACAGTGGGATTGAGTGCACCATCAGCAAGTTTGCAGGTGACACCAAGCTGAGTGGTGTACTTGGTATGCTAGAGGGAAAGGATGACATCCAGGGGCACCTTGACAGGCTGGAGGAGTGGGCCCATGTGAAGCTTATGAAGTTCAACCAGGCCAAGTGCAAGGTCCTGCATCTGGGTCTGGGCAATCACGAGTATCAGTACAGACTGGGGGATGAATGGATTGAGAGCAGCCAGTGGGGAATGACTTGGGGATACCTGGTGGATGAAAAATTAGACATGAGCCAGCAATGTGCACTTACAGCCCAGAAAGCCAATCATATGCTGGGCTGAATCAAAAGAAACGTGGCCATCAGGTTGAGGGAGGGGATTTTCCCCCTCTATTCTGATCTGGTGAGACCCCTCCTAGAGTACTGTGTCCAGCCCTGGGGCCCTGAGCACAAGAAAGACATGGACCTGTTAGAGAGGGTCTAGAGGAGGCCACAGAAATGATCAGAGGGCTGGAACATCTCTCTTATGAAGAAGGGCTCAGAGAATTGGGATTGTTCAGGCCGGAGAAAAGAAGGCTTTGGGGAGACCTTATTGTGACCTTTCAATACTTAAAGGGGGCTGACAAGAAAGGTGGAGAGAGACTTTTTGCCAGGGCCTGTAGTGACAGGACAAGGGGCCATGGTTTTAAACTCAAAAAGGGAAGATTTAGATTGGATATAGGGCAAAAATTCTTTATGATTGAGGGTAGTGAGACAATGGAACAGGTTACTCAGAGCAGTTGTGGATGACCCATCATTGGAAGTCTTCAAGGTCAGGTTGGATGGGACTTTGAGCAACGTGATCTAGTGAGAGATGTCCCCATCCATGACAGTGGGGTTTGACTAGATGACATTTAAAGGTCCCTTCCAACCCAAACCATGCTTACTTTGTTATTTTATGTTGAAATAATTCTTTAAAAGATCATTTCCTTGGAATTTTTATCACAATAAACTATTTCCTGAGTATTTCTATTAGAGGAGGAAGACAGACAGATGACTAACAACTTGAGAGGTGCTAGAGGACCATAACCCTGTTAAAGAGGCTCCAATGAAATCAGAGGATTTCTGAGACTGATCATTGGTGTATTTTGTAATACAATCTGAGCTTCCTAATAAATATGCTAAATTTCATTAGTTTCCTTTGGAAGTGTGGATCTCTTCCTTCAAATACAGTCTTTGGTTCTGAGAAAAGTCAGAGCTCCTATGCAAGCACCTTAATACACAGCTTGTTTTCAATTTGAACCCTCATTCTGTCCAACTCTGAGATGGCTGTAAACTGAGGGACCTGATATAGTTTCAAATTAATTATTTGCAATGAAAAGTACAGTAGTGGTGGTTTGGCTCCTAAGAAGATGAATGCCTTCCCCCAGAAGTTTGCTTCTAGTCCTCTGTTTCAACCACATTTACAAAAGGGCTTAACTTCCACTTTGACAAGTTGATAGAAATCTCCAGCCTCCAGGAGAGCAGTGGTTGGTTTTAGCTGCTGAACATGTCCAGAAGTTCTGTGACTGCCTGTCTTCTCATGGCATCCACTTTCCCAGAGTGCTAACTTCCTACATCAGACACTCAAACCAAAGCTCTTGTTGTTTCATGGAAACCTCAGCCTCTTTTTAGGTTTGGAGGTTTTGCAACAGAAGTTTTGCACAGCTGTATTCCAGACCAATGTTGAACAGGCCTTGTAAAATAGATAGATTTTGCTCTGGACTCTTGAGGACTGGTCATACAATAACAGGTCATAGGGAAATACAATACATTTTCCTACGTTTGCTTCTCTGCTATTTCTTTTTTTAAGATGTAGTGGAATATCCTTTGTGTACTGAGAGAAGAAGTATTAGGAAATGAGTCATGGTCTTGGATAACTTTATAATGGCATTGACTGAATCTCCTACATAGAGACATTGTGTGCTAGCTTCAGAAAATTAATTGGTCTTGGATAACAATGAACAATGTGGTTTTCATATGAATCACCACTTGTTAGCACAATAGGGGATTTTCAGATTTTTTTATATTTTTAATATCTGGTGGCCATGGCTTAAAATCATCTGCAAAAACAGTACAGTTTTTGCTTTTATTACCAGAAGTTGTTATCATACAGCTACAAAAGGCTTTGTGCTTTCAAGGCAGTGATGTATTGTGGGAATACTTGTGTGCCATTTAATTTTATTTTTTAAAATAAAGTAGCAGCCTTGCCTCTTTATTTCAGTTTTCTTTTATATAGTAATAAAATCACTTTGACCTTCAGGTTCATGGTTTGCTTATGTGCTTTAAAAACATACAGAAGTTTTCTATGTGCAGCTTCTGTAACTTTCACAAGCTGAAAATTGGTTAGAGAAAACCATGAAGTGCATCTATAGGTAATAATACAGAATTTGGAATCCTTTTCCTTCTAAGATTACTTGTAACTAGGAGGTATGTTGTGAAGACAGTTTTTAGGAAAGAAAAGGATGAAGTCTGGTGGAACTATACTGGCTAGCAGGCAGAAGTAATTTACTAACAATAAGTGTGCTCTTTACTGCATTGTTCAAGGAAGTACATAATTTTTCACTTCCTTATACAAAAAAGAGAATGTGAACAAATCTCTAGCAGTTTCTTCAGGAATGTAAAGAAATTTTATTGACACTTTTGGAGATGGAAGGGGTAAAAAGAAAAAGATGGGGGAACAGTCAACTTGTCTTCATAAACCAGGTTAGGGTTGTTTAGAAATCAGGCAATATATCTCTGTGGACCTAGGAGCATTAGGAAGGAAAGGAGAGTTTCCTAACACTTTGAGGTGGCATGTGCAAGTATCATCATGCTTTGTTTAGAAACAAAGCTTAAAATCTAGAGAGCACAAAACAAGAAAAAAGTGTAAAAAATAAAGACTGAGGAAATAGATTTCCCAAACCATACACCATCAAGCTGTTGAATTCATTGTCACATGATGTACGAGAAGCGAGAAATAGAAATGGGTCAGAAAGCAGGATAAGACAAATTGATGGAGAACTGGTCCTCCCACTGTCGTTATACCCACTGATCAAAATGCACCTTTTGGTCAAGGAGGCATCTGAACGGCAGACTGGTGCACCCTAGAAAGGTAGGACCTGGAGAAAAAAATGCTCTACACATGCTGCATTTCTCATAGATATTTCCTAAACATTTGCTACTGACGACTTTCACAGGCAGGTTGCTGGATAAATGAACCTATGGTTGAAGTTGACAAAGCGGCTCTTTTGTCTCAGTTGATTTGTGGGAGTGCTCTGTGTTTCTCTGACAAACTGTTGATCTTATTTGCTGTCTATGTTTTACAATACATAGATATGCTGTCAGAAAGACACCTACAGTGATTTGTGCCAGCCAATGTACTTGAACTAGAGAAGTGTGTATAAAAGAGGGCAAATTGTACCATCTCTGTCACCTAGGAACTGCTGGCCCAAGAAAGTTGGAATCCATGTATCAACCCACTCTAGTGATATGGGAGAACTATACTCTAACCATGAATATTAAAGGAAGTAGCTAAACTGTTGTGTTTTTTTTTTAAAGAAAAATGTACAGAGTACAATTCACAACTACTAAATTCAAGTTGGCATTTCCTAATAAAAATGCTATTAATAATTTAATCTTTTCTGATTATTCCCCAGCATTTTTTTAATGATGCCAACAAACATTGTCCCACAGAGACATTCAAAATTAAAGACACTTGGATTTTATCACTAGCATCATTCTAACTATTCTCACATGTCATATGTGTTGCAGAAATTCAGAAAAACATGTGAAAAGACCAACAGGGACATGCTTTAAGGGGTATTTAGGTACTTAATGGGATTCTTAAGGTTCCCAGTTTCTTGCTAAGACTGATGTACAACAGAGCTCTTCATTGTGGAAGAATGTGGCCAGTAATTTGAAAGACACTTCAAAAAATTAGGGTGAAATAAAACTAGTATTACTGTCTGTTCCTAAGAGGTTCACTGCATCATATTCTCTCCTGGCTTCAAATGCACTTTTGAAGTCCAGGAAGAATACTCCACAATTTTCTAGTCAACAGAAGGCCTCAGAAAAAGACGGAGCAAGAAATTCAGATTGGGTTGCCTCCAAGTAAAATGATTCCCCTCTGTGATGCCTGATGTCAATAAGCAAGTGAATCTGCTTGTTACACCATTACTTTGGAACAAATCTGCTTTTGGAGATTAGACCAGAATACATGGAGAAACAACATTGAGCACAATTTTGTCTTTCAAGGGAATGTATTCCTTTATATCAGCTCAATATTTTGTGTTCATATTCCTCTCTGCAGTTACTTAAGGAAGAGCTCTCACTTCCAGAAATCTGTACTTCATATGCAGCACAGACAGACAGACAATTTATAGTGGTAGAGCTACAAAACCCAAGAGATGGATGAATATACAGAAATATCTTTAAGCAGATATTTAATGTTACTGTAATTCACCAAAGTTTTCAAGGCCGCAGTTGACACATTTAAAATTTGCCATAGAAAGTGAGCATTCATGTATCTTATGGAATGGGAACAAGCATGAAAATTACATTGTATATCTTACATGAAGTGCAACCACTTTAACAGTGGCTTTTGTTTCCCTAAGATGAAAAGAAGTGTGTCAATTTTATGGAGAAGGTGTTCCCCCAAGTGTCTGCCACCTCGTCACCAAAGTGCAAAATCAGTGAGCAGATATGCCCTTTTGGAAGTAAAATGGGTTTGTTTATTTTTACTCATCAAAATTATCCAAAACATTGCCAAAAGTGACATTGCCATTCAGAGAAATTCCATTCCAACGAAAATACATAGCCAACAGGAAGATCTGAAGTGCAGATTTTTTTATATCAGATTGCAACTCTTTGCTTTTAAGCATTTTCACAGATTGGAGGCCATTAGGAGAAAACTAACAAAAATTTGACTGAAAAGGGCTATGGCAGTAAACAAAGCTTGATGCATTGATTACAAACCCTGGAACACATTATGTCTTCTACTTTATTGCATTTTGTTTCATGGCCTTAAAATGAAACTGTTTCCTGTGCTTTGCAAGGTTTATGTTAGTGTTGGGCGGGGGGGAAGCAGCAGGCTTTTTTTTTTTTTAATAGTAAAATCTACTGAGAGCTGGAGACTGTTTATATGTTATCACCTGCTGTGTTAGGTTAAAAAAAAATAATCTATGCAGTATGAAGTATGCATCCAGGATGGAAACAGTATCAGCATCTCTGAATTAGACAGCAAAATCATGCATATTTTTTTGTCTGTGGGAAATACTATTATAATGAAAAGATACTGCTGAACTTGAGATTTCTAAGTAGTTACAAGACATCCACCAGATATGAGCAAAAAATGAATGGCATGACATGTGGAAAAAATTACAATACCTGTTTAGAAGTGAGATACAGACTGAGATGTATACCCAAGTGGAAAACCTTATCAATCCCAAGACAGTCACTTAAATACTTAAGGTAAAGATTTCTTCTCTAATGAAGAGAAGCTTATGAAAGGTTCCCCTCCCCATTAAATGCATGGTTATGTTTATTTTACAGCCACTCCTACATGTTAATGCTATAGGGTGCATGATTGTTTATTTGTAAAGAAAAAGCTGGTTATAGGTATCTGTGTGAAGTTGGAAGCCTGAGCTGTTTTAGTTGGGCGACATGGCATAAAATAGGAGCTGAGAAAAAAAAAAAATGAAAGCATCTTAAAGAAAAGTAAAAAAATATCTGGAAGAATTAAAGGATGAAAAGAAGCCTGACACATGAGGTCCTCAAAGTTGTTTCGTAGGAAAGAAAAGGAGAATAAAAAGAGTCTGAGAAACCAAGTCCTTGGAATTTTGCTTCTTGAAATTCATGAGGCACAGCAAGAAGTTGTAGTCAGTCAGATTGTTGTAGAAGGAGCCAACGTGGAAGACAAAACCTTTTAAGCCATAGACATAAACTATAAAACTTGTTCATAATTTTTTGGATGGTGGATATGACTTCCTGATGCTAAGGGCAAGTGGGTTTAAGAGCTAAGTCTTTTACTATCCAAATGGTGAGGGCTTTTAATAGTTGTGCAAGTGTCCAGTGCAGTCATTTCTCAAGAGGTTTTTGCTTCTGGAGCATATTTATACACACTCCATCATATATCTGTGTAACACAAAAATCAGTGGTTGGCTAAAAATTGCTTCTAAATGTCATGATCTTTACTTCCGCCAAGTTTTCTTTTGGTATTGTGCTAGGTACAAAAAATAGGGAAGACTCACTGGAAGGTGCTTTTACTGGCAGAATTCATCCTTTCTCTTTTATGTAATTGTTCAAGGTGATAGTCGTATTTATTACCTTGAGAGGAAGGGTGAAATAGGGTAACTTTTACCAAGACTACTGAAAGTAAAGCACTCTTCTCACAAGGGAAATAAGTTTTCAGACAGATTAGCTAGCCTTTAACAGCCTTCCCCCAGCACACCAACAAGGATGTGTTCCATTATTCACAAATTCAGAAATTGACCGGAATGTTCCACTCTGTAGTCCAACCTCCTATACTATCAAAGCCAAAAGTTTGCCCTATAACCATTGTGCTTTGACTAAGAGATATTTTTTAAGGCAAAGAATCATCTGAACTAATAAATGCAAACACTTCTGGTGACGGAAGACTTAGAATCACAGAATCTTGGAATCATTTAGGTTGGAAAAGATGCTTAAGATCATTGAGTCAACTGTTAACATAATTCTACTAAGTCCACCTCTAAACCATGTCCCTAAGTGACACATCTACACATCTTTTAAATACCTCCAGGGATGGTGACTCAACCACTTCCCTGGGCAGCCTGTTCCAATGGTTGATAACCTTTACAGTGAAGAACTTTTCCTAATATCCAATCTAAACCTCCCCTGGCTCAGCTTGAGGCCATTTCCTCTCACCCTATCACTTGTTACTTGAGAAAAGAAGCTGACACCTACCTCACTACAACCTCCTTTCAGGTAGTTGTAGAGAGCGAGAAGGTCTCCCCTCAGCCTCCTTTTCTCCAGACTAAACAAACCCAGTTCCCTCAGCTGCTCCTCATAAGACTTGTGCTCTAGACCCTTCACCAGCTGTGTTGCTCTTCTTTGCACATGCTCCAGCACCTCAATGTCTGTCTGATAGTGACAATCACTTCCCTAGTCCTGCTGGCCACACAATTTCTGATACAAGCCAGGATGCTATTGGCCTTCTTGGCCACCTCGGCACACCGCTGGCTCATATTCAGCCAGCTGTTGACCAGCACCCTCAGGTCCTTTTCTGCCGGGCAGCTTTCCAGCCACTCTTCCCCAAGCCTGTAGTGCTGCATGGGGTTGCTGTGACCCAAGGTGCAGGACCCGGCACTTGGCCTTGTTGCATCTCCTAGGTGTTGGCCTCGGCCCATCCATCCAGGCTGTCCAGATCCTTCTGAAGAGCCTCTCTACCCTCAAGCAGATCAACACTCCCACCCAACTTGGTGTCATCTGCAAACTTACTGAGGGTGCACTTGATCCCCTCATGCAGATCATTGATAAAGATGTTAAACAGAACTGGCCCCAGTACTGAGCCCTGGAGAGCACCACTTGTGACTGGCCACCAACTGGATTTAACTCCATTCACCACAACTCTTTGGGCCCAGTGATCCAGCCAGTTTTTTACCCAGCGAAGAGTAGCCCTGTCCAAGCCATGAGCAGCCAGTTTCTTCAGGAGAATGCTGTGGGAAACAGTGTCGAAGGCTTTACTAAAGTCCAGGGAAACAAATTCCATAGCCTCTCCCTCATCCACTAAGCAGGTCACCTTGTCACAGAAGGACATCAGGTTAGCCAAGTAGGACCTGCCTTTCATAAACCCATACTGACTAGGCCTGATCACGTGGTTGTCCTGACTTGCTACAATCCTCTACAAAACTGTCCCCATGGTTAATGACACTGGAATAGTTTCAGAGATCCTGATTACCTGTCATATCATGGCACTTAATACCTTAAGTCTGCCCTTCGTCATTCCCCTCACAGTAGCAACATCACATGCCTTAGTACAAATGCAGAGAGATTCTCAAATTGTAACAATCCATTTTATGGAGGAAGGGAACTGACCTCTTTTCATTAAATACTGCACTAGTTTTCATTTCTGGTCAGATCCCTGCCTTTTACATTTAAACGTACAAGATCTTGATCTCTTGCTTTAAAACCCACTCTCCCTTCAAAATAATAAAAATAAAGAAAAAAACTGGCTAAGGACATAGCTCCATTTTCCAAATGACCATTGGCACCTGCCATCAAAAAGACCTTTAGGATTAAAAGATTTGCATATGTGTTTTGGAAAATCTGCCTATATAGGTGTTAAATCACTGTTTCAAGAAGGTTGACCTCACTTAATTGTGACTGTTTTCTTCACTCATACCAGTTCTATATACTGAAACCATCACACTATTTCTTTTTCCCTCATTTTCATTGAGGCTTTTGTTTGAAACCTAGTTCTAGCATGGATCAGTATATAATCTGGGGCACAATGCAAGACATTTGGTATCCTTTAATTTTTATTTTCTCTTCCCAGCCTTCTTCTTCTTAATATGAACAGCCAGAACTTGAATGCAGAGGACTGTTTACCAGATGCTGGTAAAAGCACCTACCACAACAAGGTTATCTTCTTTCAGAACGACTACTGCACCATTCTCACTGTTTTGCCATACATAGCAATCCAGCTTGCACAACATCTCCTCTTGCTATTTTCTCTCTTAACACAAAGATCTCATTTCTTCTGAAGAGTAAGACCAAGGTGACAGACTGGATAATGGAGGGATCCAGTGGGTTTTATATTACATGTCTCTCTGTCTGCTGGAAGATGGGAAACGAAGGGGACCTGAGTGGCATTCCAGTACCACCTCCTGTGTGCCTCTGGTCTCAGAAAAGTATGATACAGAAGAAATTTTACGACTTTGGAATATGATCATGATTTTGAAAAACCAGCAAGTCTTCACACCAGATTCTGCTTCATTCATTCATGTTTAATCTCTGAAATCAGTCAGATGACTTGCAGAGTAAAGAAAGCAGAAAGCAGAAATAAAGTTTTGTAAGAGTGCATAATTCTTTTCCATCACTTTTGATGAAGGCCCTACATTTCTGAAGTCTATAACAATTTGCTCAAGGATGAATTGGAAACAACCTATTCTCATTTTTGCTTAGGCCTTTTCAGATAATTCTGGCAACAATGAAGGTCCTTTTCTAAGTGTACTCTGTAATTAGCCACCAGAGTAGAAAGAAACTTCACTATAAATAGGAATCAGGCTCAAGATGTGCAGTGTCCTTGTAAAAAGGTGAATGAGATATGTGACAGGAGATCTCAGTAGTTTTAGAAACATGGATCTATGTTTACCTAGTGTAATATGAGAGCTTACACATTTCATATCTATGTCTGATTTTAAAAATTACTCTAAAGAAAAAAAAATTATTTTTCCCAAAATTTTCTGCAATAGATGACATAATCTCAATCAAAAGTATTGAGGGTTAGGTGCTTAACTTGTAAAGTTCATGTACTTGTCAAACAAGAGGCACCACATCAGCCTGGCTGAGCACCTGGCCCAGATGCCAGGACACTATTTATTGTTTGAACATAAATACTTGACAGTGGAAAGGAGGCCAAGGTGGCTTCTTGCTTTGAGAATTGTCTCTATGGCCCCTGTCTGAAGCTCTCAAACCAGTGGGAAGTTTTCCATTGGCATCAGTGGGCTTTGGGTTGAGAAAGAAAAGCGATGCAGCTATAAAAGAAGTATATTGCTCATCTGACTGACTTAAAGTGATTAAGCAAGTTCTTCTCCCTGCTGTTTGTGCCTTTACAGGTTTCTTGCATTGTTGTCTCACTATGTGTCTATCTAGCAGCTTTACAGTTGCGGAAACTGCTTGCACCTGGAAAGCAGAGAGCTATCATGCAGTTCTAGACCTCCAGGCTAATACCTATGTTGGAATTACAACTTTGTAACACGCAGGTAAGAAGTCTGAAAATGAAGACCCATGACTGACTCTCAATCAGTGCTAGTGATTATTTCACATTTTCCCTTCTTTTTATGGCAGCCTTGACAGTTTAAGTTGTATTTCCATCATGTAAGCTGCTGGTATCTCTCACAGCCTGGCAGGCAAAAGGTTTATGAGGTCAGAGCAACCTCCTTATTACTAAATCTGACAGTCTATTTTCCATATATAAACATGTCAATACCATTTTCATGAAATTCAATATTCCTTCAGTTTTTACAAAAACACAGAGCATCAGACTGTCTGCTCTGATGTCTATGGGAGGCCTGCCAAGGACAGGTCTGATGAAACACAGCCTTAGACAAGCTCCATCTGTCCCATTTAGGCAATCCACAGAGTCAGGTCTCTGAGGTGACAGTAATAACTGCAAGATGCTTTTCTAAGCAGACAGCAAGAGAGGGTTACTGCTCATGTTGATTAAAATAAACAGACCTGGAGGACAGGTTATAGTCATTTTACATTTGAGCTAGACTACTGGTTTTAGATAGTCCCTTTCTGTTTAAGACCAACATGGCAACACAGAGGAATAAAGAACAAACAGCATAATTCCCTTCTGTACACAGGACACTTTCACTGATGTTGATTTTCTCGGAAAAATATCTCTCAAGAAACTCTAGACTTTCATCCAGCTCCCTGAGTGTCAAGTAGCCAGCATGGAACCAGAAAGGTCGGAATCAGGTCAGTCCTGCTTGACCTCTGCATGCCTGCCCATGCTAGCATACTGCATCCTCCTTGGACTGTTCAGCAGGGCTGTGATGCAATATTTGGCAGTGAGTCATTTCATGCAGAAAAGTTAAACTAGAGCTATGCAAAATTAGGGCATATCTAACTCATGATCTGTGAGGACTGGCCTGGGTACAAGAAAGAGTGAGAAAAGGAGACACAGAGAGATCTGTCTTCTTTTGGAGAATTTTATGCCAAAAAGGGGGCAAGCATGATCGCATTCTCTTGGGTAAGGGGCAGAGGGTAGCGCTCACATACAAGTGTGTGCAGTCTCTGCAGTACTATGCTCTAGACCACTGGCAATATCCTCTCCTCTGCAGAGGTGATTTGTGCCTTCACACACTGACATTTGAGGGGGTTTAAGTGGAATTCCAAAATGATGTTCTTTAATCTCCATCCAGGAACTTACACATGGACTTACAGAAGGTAAAATCAGGGCAAGAGGTACAAGACATCTGTGTCCTATGCTTCTGCATGAAAAATGCTGGTAGTCTTTCACCTTGTTCTATGACTATCATATACATTTGATCATGCAATGTAGGAGGCTGTCAAAAAACCCATGGATTTATTTAGTTCACTTACTCTACTGCAAAAGAGACCAATTCAACACAGAACTGTTCTCATATTCCAACAACTACAGAAAAATAATAGGGGAATACATTCAAGCACTGTGCAATAAATCCTACTAAAACTAAATATGAGACACTCAAGAGGAAGAGGAATTGACTAACATAGAGATAATCTCTCTTCAAACATGAAAATACTGAACTCATGAACAGCCTTGATAGTAGTGCTCTCCACAAGGATACCACTTAACAAATCAATATTTGAGTTTATGTAAACAGCTAGGTCTCTGGTTTGGAACTAGTCTGTCCTCTCCAAAATCCTAAATTTTGTTCTCAGAAGAAGCTTTACAACAATCTAATGACTGTAGAATTTCACTGACTGCCTCAAATAATTTTAGCAAGATGAAGTCACTTCTACTTATCTTCTCATGTGTGGTAACTTCCGAAACACTGAAACACATACAGTGTTCACAGTCTTAGCACACCATGATGAGAATTGCTACAGGGAAGGAGTCAAGAAGCATTATCACTAGGTGTACCACCACCAAATAATACTTAAGCGGGAACATATTCCTACTTAATGAACACTTCCTCAGACTGTCTCTGGAATGCTGTAAAACTGATATCTACATTCAAGTCTTTATGGCTGACTTAATACAACAGCAAATCTATAAATTATTGAACACAGAAAGTCTGCAAACTAACACGGTTGCTTCCACAACACCAGCAAACAACTTTGCATCCTCAAAGGCTGTAATGTATAGCCAAACCCTTCAATATGGTTGTAACTGCACTGAGGAAATCCCTCCTGACATCCATCTCACTAAGCTGAAGTTGACCACAAACTCATAAAGAATACTGCTTCCGAGAAAAAAGAATGAATCTTTGAAAGATTACCATGGATACCAGATATTACAAGGCAAAAAGGAATTGGCTAACATTGCATGACACAGGCCTTAACTTGTCTACAAGTCACAACATGTGTCAAAAGATCATAATTTGAAAGAAATGTCTTTAGAACTCTTCCTGCTGACTTTCAACTATCCCTAACCTCACCAAATTCACCACCAGAGGAAATATTCTCACAGAACAAGAATGGCTAAACCAGAACACATCAAAAGCAAACAACAGCAGAGCAGCTCCATTGCCACTAAAATCAATACCTTATCCCAGTGGAGCCATCAAAATCCCTGGAATCAGACATGCTTATCCTAAAGCATTCTTTCAGTGACTAAATGCCCTTCTGGAAACTATGTGAACAAAGCTAGCCAATCACTATTTAGCAATGAGTTTCCCCAAATGATCTATAAAGGAACTTTGTCTCTAACCTCCCAGTTCTCAGCCTCAAGGGAGACATACAAGATTATTTCATTCTCCAGCTGGAAACTAAAATCCATAACTACTTCATGCTAAAAATCAAACAGTGAGCAGAAGCATGGGGTTTGTGCCTCATTATGGTTTTTTGTGCTACACTCTTTTACATTGTGCCGCCACCTCTTGCCTTTTTAAGATTTTTTCCAGCTTAGTAGGCACAACTATCCTGTTGCCTCCAGCAGTCTCATATATTCATATAGTTATATAATACCAAGATCTGATCTGCTTTTTAGCCTGGCTTATGCTTCTTCTTGTCAGGCCCTGATGAAGGAATTCAGAATCTCTAAACATGGTCACCTCCATTTGTAACAGCTGGTCTACAAAGATGTTTTGGGTTTGTGTGGCGGGGTTTTGGTAGCAGGAGAGGGGCTACAGGGATGGCTCCTGTGAGAAGCTGCTAGAAGCTTCCCCAGCTCCAAGTCGGACCCACCTCTGGCCAAGGCTGAGCTCATCAGTGATGGTGGTAGCCCCTCTGGGAGAACATATTTAAGAAGGGGAAACCTGTGGCAGAGAGGGCAGTGGAATGTGGGAGAAACACCTATGCAGACGCAAAGGTCAGTGGAGAAGGAGGTGTGCTGGAGGAGGGGATGCCCCTGCAGCCCGTGGTGAGACGGCAGGCTGTCCTCCTGCAGGCCATGGAGGTTAACAGTGGAGCAGATGTCCACCTGCAGCCCGTGGAGGGCCCCATGCTGGAGCAGGCTGATATCACCAAAGAAGGCTGTGACTCCATGGGAAAGCCTGTGCTGGAGCAGCCTGTGCCTGAGGGACTGCAGCCTGCAGAAAAGACCCATGCTGGAGCAGTTTGTGAAGAACTGCAGCCTGTGGGAAGGACTCACATCAGAGAAGTTCATGGAGAACTGTCTCTCATGGGAGGGACCCCATGCTGGAGCAGGAGAAGAGTGAGGAGTCCTCCCCCTGAGAAGGAAGGAGCAGCAGAGACAAGGTGTGATGAACTGACCTCAACCCCCGTCTTGTGTTCCCCTGTGCCACTGGAGGGGGGGGAGGTAGAGAAAATTGGGAGAGGAGTTGAGCCCGGGAAGAAAGGAAGGGTAGGGGAAGGTGTTTTTAAGATTTGGTTTTATTTCTCAGTATCCTTATTTTGACTTGATTGGTAGTAAATTAAATTGATTTTGTTTTTTCCCTAGGTTGAGTCTGTCTTTTGCCCCTGACCATAACTGGTGAGTGATCTATCCCTGTCCTTGTGTCGACCCATGAACCTGCCTTTATATTTCCTCCTCCCCATCCCACAGGGAAGGAGGAGTGAGTGAGCGGCTTCGTGGTGCTTTGTTGCCAGCTTTGCTTAAACCATAACAAAAGACCAACACACAAATCTGCTCCCTTTCAGGACATCACCTAGCATTTTTACAGATATTTTCTGATTATACTTCTTGTATAACTTTCCATACACCTTTCTGTCAATATCTACTCAGCCTAGTAGTGCCTGTATGCTCCCTTGGAGAAGGGCAGGGGTAAACAGTGACTCTCTTGGCCACTGTCAGAGGCTGGATAGTGAGCTGGGAAGGTGTTTGCTCTCACTCAGTATAGTCAGTCTCTCTCATTCTTTCCTTCCAACTTCATATGCCAAGATTTGGATACAGAGAATAGAATGAGTTTCGGAACCATCGGCCTTCTTTGCCCTGCTGTGAGCTCCTCCTCCTGTCTTTTTTCCAAAAGAAGGTGGGAGAGCATGGTTTATCAGCTCACAGCCACAGCATTCTTGCATGGAGGAGGAGGAGAGCAGCTTTGTTCTGGAAGACAAACAATGAAAGCAGAGCACAAATTGCTTGATCTTGTTCATTAATATGATGAAATATGAGCTATTATTATTTGGTTGCTGTCATCTTTAATTAAACTTTCTTCAAAATGTACCTTGTGAGTAATCTATGTGCTAATTTTTTTCAGCTGTTTCTAATGGAGAAATAGCTCTTTTTTAAACTCAGAATCAAAGTGGATGTACTGAAACAGATTTTGTGAAAAGTAATTTAGTTTAATTGATGTGTTTTACAATGTTCCTGTAGTATCTTCTACTAATCAAACCACTGAATGGTTTCCATGTTTTGAAATGTGAGATCATAGATGTGCGAAGTCTCTACCACTTTAATGAGTGAGATATGAAAAATGTGTGAATGAGATGCTAAATTATCTACTGAAATGTACTTTGCTCGGCTTTTGTCTCTCAAGAAAATCTTCTTCAGATTAAAGACAGATAAGATTTGGAAGGAAGACTTTTCTTTTCTGGGAGCTTTGAAAACCAGCCTTTTAGCTTCCTTTTAAATGCCATCTGGAATCATTAGTCACATTCTACTTCTGTGTAGTAGCAATACAAGTTGGGTACCCAGATATCAGCCCCAAATACTTTGGCATTAGCACAAAGTCATTGTGCAACTACCAAGGTAACAGAAGAAATCTTGTAATAGCTGCCTATCTTGATTGCTTTTTTTGGGTTTTTTTTAGCTTTTTTCTTGAAAAACACAAGCTTGACTAATCCTGCCTATATCATTGGCATATTCAGTATATTCCTACCTTAGGCAAACCTCTGCTTCTGCTGAGGTCCATGACAGTTTCACCAAGGAGAAAGGAGGTGATTGATAAGGACTTTAAAAGTGATGGATGGGATTTTCAGTGTGGCATTTTGCGAAGTACCTACTGGAGCTAGGCACACATTTCTCACTTGAACCTACTCTAGGATGACAGTGGAAGGCAGGGAGTGTCCTGCAGTGAACAAGACTGAGAAGTGATGCTGGTTATTAAGCCAGCTCTTACTAGTCACACTGTCTCTGACTCTACCTCTTGCCTGTGCCAACTAAACATTATGCCATGAACTTTTAGCTATTTCAGACAGATAGACATGTATTCATCTACTCTAGTGAAGTCCTTGTAAATTCTGAATAATTCACCTCCCAAACATAATCCAATGAAAAGCTTCCCTTGTGCTCTGGCATTCTGAAGGAGAAGAATTTTCTAATTTTGATAATGTTCAGCTGTAGATTAATCTTCTGTTTCTTCTCAGAAATGACAAAAATTCAGGCCAGATTTTCAGTTTGTGCAAAATGTCCTAATTCTGTGAATTTCAACATTATGTTAGGAGTTTCTGCTAGGTGAGGAATTGTGTCTATTGGCTGTACTGGATCTGCTTCCCCAGTCCAAGATAACTTCTCTATACTGGGGCAACTCTGCCATTTGGTGATGGAATACCATGTTCATAGAATCATCATAGAATCATAGAATGGTTTGGGTTGGAAGGGACCTTCAAAGATCATCTAGTTCCAATCGCCCTGCCATGAGCAGGGACACCTTCCATTAGACAAGGTTGCTCAAAACCCCATCTAACTTGGCCTTGAACACTTCCAGGGATGAGGCATCCACAACTTCTCTGGGAAACCTATTCCAGTGCCTCACCACCCTCACAGTAAAGAACTTCTTCCTTACATCTAATCTAAATCTACCCTATTTCAGTTTAAGGCCATTACCCCTTGTCCTGTCACTACATGCCCTTGTACAAAGTCCCTCTCCAGCTTTCTTGTAGGCTGCCTACCTAAAGGTACTGGAAGGCTGCTATAAGGTCTTCCCAGAGCCTTCTCTTCTCCAGGCTGAACAACCCCAGCTCTCTCAACCTGTCTTCATAGGAGAGGTGCTCCAGCCGTCTGATCATCTTTGTGGCCCTCCTCTGGACTCGCTCCAACAGGTCCATGTCCTTCTTATGTTGGGGGCCCCAATGCTGACCACAGTACTCCAGGTGGGGTCTCATGAGAGCAGAGCAGAGGGGCAGAATCACCTCCCTTGACCTGCTGGTCACGCTTCTTTTGATGCAGCCCAGGATATGGTTGGCTTTCTGGGGTGCAAACGCACGTTGCCAGGTCATGTTGAGCTTCTTGTCTGCCAACACCCCCAAGTCTTTCTCCTCATGGCTGCTCTCAATCCATTCTCCACACCGCCTGTATTTGTGCTTGGAATTGACCCAACCCATGTGCAGGACCTTGCACTTGGCCTTGTTGAACTTCATGAGGTTCGCACGGGCCCACCTCTCATGCCTGTCAAGGTCCCTCTGGATGGCATCCCTTCCCTCCAGCGTGTCGACTGCACCACACAGCTTGGTGTCATCAGTAAACTTGCCAAGGGTGCACTCAATTCCACTTTCCATGTTGCTGACAAAGATGTTAAACAGCGCCGGTCCCAACACTGACCCCTGAGGAATGCCACTTGTCACTGGTCTCCACTTGGACATGGAGCTGTTGACTGCAACTCTTTGAGTGTGACCATCCAGCCAATTCCTTATCCACTATGTGGTCCATCCATCAAAACCATGTGTCTTCAATTTAGAGACAAGGATATCATGTGGGACAGGATCAAATGCTTTGCACAAATCCAGGTAGATGACATCAGTTGCTCTTCTCTTATCCACCAACACCATAACCCTGTTGTAGAAGGCTACCAAATTTCTCAGGCATGATTTGCCCTTAGTGAAGCCATGTTGGCTGTCAGCAATCACCTCCTTATTTTCCCTGTGCCTTAGCATAGTTTCCAGGAGGATCTGCTCCATGATCTTGCTGGGCACAGAGGTGAGACTGACTGGCCTGTAGTTCCCCAGGTCTTCCTTTTTTCCCTTTTTAAAAATGGGGGTTATATTTCCCCTTTTCCAGTCAGTGGGAACTTCACTGGACTGGCACAACTCCTCAAATATGGTGGACAGATGCATCTCATCAGGTCCTATGGACTTGTGCACCTTCAGGTTCCTTAGATGGTCTCGAACTTGATCTTCTCCTACTGGGGGCGGGTGGGTGTGTTTCTCCATTCTCCTAGCCCCTGCCTTTGCATTCTGCAACTTGGGTGGTGTGGACGGAGCACTTGTCGGTGAAGACTGAGGCAAAAAAGTCATTGAGTACCTCAGCTTTCTCCATATCCTGGGTGACCAGGTCTTCCGTTTCCTTCTGGAGAGTGCCCACATTTTCCCTAGTCTTTCTTTTATGTCTGACGTACCTATAGAAGCTTTTCTTGTTGCCCTTGATGTCCCTGGCCAGAGTGAATTCTATCAGGGCTTTAGCCTTCCTAACCTGATCCCTGGCTGCTCGGACAATTTCTCTGTATTCCATTCAGGTTGCCTGTCCTTGCCTCCGTCCTCTGTAGGCTTCCTTCTGGTGTTTGAGTTTGTCCAGGAGCTCCTTGTTCATCCATGCAGGCCTCCTGGTGTTTTTGCCAGACTTCCTCTTTGTTGGGATGCATCGCTCCTGGGCTTGGAGGAGGTGACCCTTGAATATTAGCCAGCTTTCCTGGGCCCCTCTTCCCTCCAGGGCTTTATCCCATGGTACTCTCCCAAGCAGATCCCTGAAGAGGCCAAAGTCTGTTCTCCTGAAGTCCAGGGTAGTGAGCTTGCTGTGCACTCTCCTTGCTGCCCTAAACATCTTGAACTCCACCATTTCATGGCTGCTGCAGCCAAGGCTGTCCTTGAGCTTCACATTCCCCACCAGCCCTCCTTTTTAATGAGGACAAGGTCCAGCATAGCACCCGTCCTTGTTGGCTTCTTGTGGTCTAACCCCACCGAGCAGCTAAGCACCACGAGGTGCTCACTCACTTCTCCCCCACCCAGTGGGATGGGGGAAGACAATCAGAAGGAAAAAGGTGAAACTTTTATATATGAAATATACAAAACAAGTTATGCACAATGCAATTGCTCACCACCTACCGACTGATGCCCTGTTAGTTCCCAAGCAGCGATCCCTCCCAGGCCAACTCCCCCCAGTTTATATACTATGCATGACATCACATGGTCTGGAATACCGCTTTGGCCAGTTTGGGTCAGCTGTCCTGGCTGTGTCCCCTCCCAACTTCCTGTGTCCCTCCAGCCTTCTTGCTGGCTGGGCCAGAGAAGCTGAAAAATCCTTGACTTAACCTAGTCTAAACACTGCTTAGCAGCAACTGAAAACATCAGTGTGTTATCAACGTTCTTCTCATACTGAACCCAAACCATAACATTATACCAGCTACTAGAAAGAAAATTAGCTCTATCCCAGCTGAAACAAGGACACTCCTCTATCACTTGGAGAAGGAAGTTATCATCAACACATTCCAGGAACCTCCTGGATTGCTTATGCCCTGCTGTGTTTTCCCTCCAACAGATATCGGGGTGATTGAAGTTCCCCATGATGACCTGGGCTTGTGAACATGAGGCTGCTTATTACCTGTCTATAGAGGGCCTCACCTGCTCTGTCTTCCTGGTCAGGTGGTCTATAGCAGACCCCCACTGTAATGTAACCTGTCCCTTCCCTCCCTTTAATCCTGACACTTAGGCTCTTGGTTGATTCCTCATCCATCCCCAGGCAGAGATCCATGCACTCTAGCTGGTAATTGACATAGAAGGTGACACCCCCTCCTTGACTCCCTTGCCTGTCCTTCCTAAAGAGCCTGTATCTTTCCATTCCAACACTGCTGTCATAGGAGCCATCCCACCACAACTCTGTGATGCCAATAAGATCATAGCGCTGCAGACACTGCACTCTGGAAAGGTAGGAACTAGCAATGCCCACTGAGTGGAGTCTGTAGCGAAAGCAATTCCTTAAGGAGGTGCATCCAGGTTGGGTGAACACTTTGGTAAGGTCTAAGGGATATGTTAGAGAAAGTTATTTGTGGTATCACAGCCACAATTCCTTTGGTCTTCAATTATTCTTTTGTTTCAGATAGTAATCTGAATGTCACAATTCTCAACTTTTATTTGACATACTTACAAGTTTCATGCTTCTATTTGCTTCTCTTGAAAGTAAGCTTGGGTGCCCACAAGCTTGTCTGCTTTTTCCAACTATGTTAATTAGCACTGTGAAGAATGCTGCCTCTCTGTCAAACCTTGTCTTGCTTACATTCTTAGATCTTCATAGCCACAGCAACACTACCACACTAACTATCCAGAGCTTTTTTGCTGCACTGTAGTTATCTTAATGTTTAGTGTCATGAGCAAGCACTAGAAATACAGCTACTCCTGAATGAGTCACAAAAATTGAGCTACAGCTCTGTGAAGAAAAGCAGGTAGAAACTTGTGCACCATGTACTTCATTTTAGCTCAGGACTGAAGTGAGACTTATTACACCTTTGAATTATGTGCTGGAGGATGTGGAACAGAAAGTCTAGCTATACTAGATAAGTCGGTCCAAATATGTGAACAGCTCATAAAGAAAGCACAGTGTGAATGAGGACAAGCTGTAGCTTTTACTCCATGACTGCCTACTTGAGGCCTGGCAAAATAGGTGATAATCAGAATATGTTTTTTCAGAATTGTTTTGGCAACTAACGCATATAAGCATCTTAAGTAATTTGTTTTCTAAAAGAGTTATATAGTTCAGAAGAGGAAGGGAATATTTATCTTGTTGCTAGGCTCATAATTAGGATTCTAAGAGTGCAGACCCGCTCTGACTACAAATTATTACCAGTTTTGTTTATCCATGTTGCAGGAATGTTAACAGATCAGTTTCATAAATCTATTTAATCATCTAAGGCCTCTTTACTTGTATTTAGTTTATGTTGTAAATTATTATCTCTAAAAAGGTCTTTCATTAACCTTAAATAAGCTTTAAATAAATGTTTGGTCTTACAAGCAACCTAACTTCATCCAAGGGTAAATGCATCCAGACATGCTGTTTTGTTTTATAAATTATGTTTTGCTGGGTCTTATCAAACTAGGGTGACCCCTCAATGTTTAAACTACAGATCAGGAAAGAATTAAGCCAGAATTAATGTAAAGACCTGTTTTAATCCAACCTCCACCTCAAGAAGTGGCATCCCAAATGAATAAATGTCAAAAACTACAACAAAATACATCTCTGAATATGCAGGAGTGCAAGTAAGGTTTCATGACCTCAGCAAGGAGAAAAATAGGATCTAAGCATTTAAGGTCTACATCCATACATGTGAAAAACAAGGACAGACTGTTCCACCTGGAGAGCTGACAACCTGGAGTCAGGACAAGATAAATAGCAGACAAAAAGATAAATATGTAAATAAACAGTCTTTGGACCAGGGCAGGAGGAGCATAAGGAGCGATCCTTTGTGACTGAGAGGCACATCTAAACAAACAGCCTTACTACTGGTAGTCTGAATCAGATTCCTTTCCTGAATCAGTCACTTAAGGATGCAGTCAGAACTTTGATCTCCCTATGGAAAAGCAGGACCATTAAAATTCTCAGATCCAGCTCTGGATGTTTCTGCTCCCAGGTCTTCAGTCTACCAAACTGTAAAAGTATTAAAAAAAAAAAAAAATTGCTTTACTCCCATTTTACACCCATTTTCCCTCAAAAATCTCCAATATTTTCTCTGAATCATCTGCTTGGATGAAGATGTGAGGGTGTTCCCCATCCCCCACTCTACCAATCGCCTGACTGGGGTCTCTTTGCAGACACCCGCACTGGTGGATTCAGCAGCTGGCTGATTCTGACCACATGTCTTCCAGATATCATAGGTGGCTCTCCTCATGTGCATGCTTTGTAACTACCTCCATATCTCTTCATGGAAATCCTGTCTGCTCACACCCTTTCCCCTTCCCTTCCCCCTCCCCTTTCTCTTCCCTTCCCTTCCCCCTCCCCTTTCCCTTCCCCCTCCCCTTTCTCTTCCCTTCCCTTCCCCCTCCCCTTTCCCTTCCCTTCCCTTCCCTTCCCTTCCCTTCCCTTCCCTTCCCTTCCCTTCCCTTCCCTTCCCTTCCCTTCCCTTCCCTTCCCTTCCCTTCCCTTCCCTTCCCTTCCCTTCCCTTCCCTTCCCTTCCCTTCCCTTCCCTTCCCTTCCCTTCCTCTTCCCTTCCCTTCCCTTCCCTTCCCCCTCCCCTTTCCCTTTCCCTTTCCTTCTCCCTTCCCTTTCCCTTCCCCCTTCCCTTCCCTTCCCTTCCCTTTCCCTTTCCCTTTCCCTTTCCCTTTCCCTTTCCCTTTCCCTTTCCCTTTCCCTTCCCTTCCCTTTCCCTTTCCCTTTCCCTGTCTTCCCTTTCCCTTTCCCTTTCTTCCCTTTCCCTTTCCCTTTCTTCCCTTTCCCTTTCCCCTTCCCTTTCCCCTTCCCCTTCCCTCCTTCAGCATTGATGTGTGTGGGAGGGACCAAAGCTATTCTCCCTACCAAAACAAAACTCTTGATTGCAAAATGTTTAAGCTGTATGAGGATTGAGCTTCACTGCTGATGTAAGTGGGCTTTGAATGAGACGTAAAGGATCCCATTCAGCATAAGTGATTCACACAGTTCCCTTTGCTGTCTGCCTCTGTAGGAAAACCTGGCTATGTAGGGAAACTTGGTGTTCTGTACACTGAGCTTCTCAGTTATTGGTGAAGAGGACTCCTCTCCATATAACACATGGGCTTTACAATACAGATATTAATGACTACTGGAATGAGCTAGGCTGAATGACCCAATGTATAGGATTCATGCTATGCAAGCCTAAAGTCTTATGCAGGTCTACAGTAGCATGCCTAGTGCCACATTACCTTCAGCACTTTTCTTTGTAACACAGATAAAGAACAGGGGAAATCTATAGTTCCCATTACATACTTGTTCTGGAGGCAGGGTGACAGGACACCGCAGAATCTAAACAGTGTGGATGCAGTAATCCCAGTCATACTGCTGGCCTAGCTGCTTTTCTAGCTGAAAGCACTTTCTGAGGACATCATGGGAGCTAATGAATGAACTTACAAGAGGTATTTTTTTCCTTTCAATGCCATGAGAGAACCCTAGAATGCCCCTTCAGTCTTCAGAACAAAATCTGTCTCTCCAAGATGGGTCTACAACATCAAAACTAAAAAAAAAAATAAAAAAATCTCCAGGCAGCTGAAAGGCTATGGGAGAAAGGCACATATATTTCATAGATCTCTCTGCTGCTGCTTTTAGCTCTCAGTTTTCTTTTCTAGAGGCATCAGCATCTTTCCAGATGCAGGAAACAGTGATAGACATCTTGTAGCTATGACAGCACGACAGTGCTGCTCTGGTTGCAAGCCAAGAATTGTGGTGTTCTGTTCACACCACGCTAATCCTTTTGTCACAGTGTTATCTCCACTCCAAAACACTGAGACCATCTGCCTACACATGACACTGACAGCTATTAAGTGGCACTTGCAGCTGTGTCCCAGATACCAATTACTGTACTGCTGGGCGGCTAGAAGAAATTCATTCTTCCCACCAGTCATGCAAATCCTACCTCCCCTACTGTCCTCTCATTTATTTAGGTGAATGACATGGACACATGGATAAAAACCAAACAAATCCTGATTACTGGAGCTCAAATCACCATTAGCAATTAAAAACAGTAGCCTTACAAGTATTTAGAGGCGCATATGAGTAACAGGATGAGGACCCTCAGCCAACTCCAGCTCAACCTGCAACTGTGTGGTGATTGGCACTTGCTGAAAGATGCAGGTATGTCCCTGAAATACTTATAACTTACATAGGCTAGAAGGAGAAGAAAATCTCCTTGGCCACATTTTGCAGCAGGGAATAGGGGTATAGTTCTTTAAAGACATTCATCATGATTATATCAATTTGTGGCGGAGAACAGAATTGAGTCTAGCTCAGATCAATCACATTGCTAAAGTTAAATACACTGCCTTCCTGGCAGGACTGTTCTCAATGATTCAATTGATGAGTTGCACTGGCAGTATCTTTGCTTTGAGTGAAAATTACAAGCGCACCTTTCTTTCCTCTCAGTTTTTGGACGACATGTGAGGGAGTGCTGGTTCACAGAGTTCAAGTGAGTATCTGGCCTAAATGCCTGTGTGCTTTCTTACCTCTCAAAAGTGTCTCAGAGAATTTCAGTAGCCCTCGGTACATCTGAAAACCCTCTGAGAAAAAGCCACGTGTGCTCCCACCTCAGCAGGATATGTTTCATCAGCTTAATGGGCCTTTGGACCAGTGATGTCACAGATACCGTGTGCCCTTATGTGGCCCAAAACTAGAAATGAATAGGCTTTAGCTGCCTCAGGAATGGGGTTTGTTGTCTCAACGCCTCTGTGCTGAAAATGGTTTGCTTATTGCAGTCCTTTTGGTAAACTCCAAAATCTATGGTGTCCAGGACACAATAAACCATGGTCTTGGCTTGAGGACTGAAACCACTGAGGTGACATGAAGATTGCTGCCAACTTGCCATGGTTAAACAGAGTGTTTTAGGAAGTGCTGTACTGTAAGTCTCATCATTTAACTTCTCTTAAAGGAGTGCTTGTCATTCCTGGCACTCTACAAAGCTGGGCAATTGCTGTCCACAGCAGAGAAATACTTAATTGCTTCAGAAATTAGAGTCTTCCCAAAAGGGACAGATTTTTGAAAACTCATCTGCCTAGAATGCCATCTTCAGCCTTCACCTCTTGCCCCTCTGCAGCCAGCATTTTCCTTTCCAGTGAGGTGACCATGATCCATGATAAGGGTCTGTCTTCAGGTGTATTGCCCCTGCATTTCTTCCCTACCAAGCTGGAGGAACAGACTGCTGCTTGCAGCCTTTCCAGGGAAGCCGGGAGGCTCAGGCTCATGAAAATAAATGCCAAGAGGCAGACAAGAAGCTACCTATGTTATGGTGGGAAATAATTGCTCCTGATTGCTAATATCTAATTTGGCTCCTACAGGTAAAGAAACATGACTTTTTATCTCTGAGCACAGTATAGCACCTTAGATACAGTGCACAAAGAGCACTGTGTATACCGCTGCTGCTTCAATAGTAAATTCCATTCAGCTCCTGACTTATGTGGATTACCTGGCTGAGATAAACTTCACTAATGTAATGGCTTCTGGGGACAGTTCACACTTTCCTTTAGTTTCCTAAACCGCTATTACTTTCCCATGCTGGGCTGCATTGTGAGGGCAATCACTTGATCTGCTGCAGTTAAGGATGTCTCATCATTTCCATTAGAAGCCTGTTTAAAAAGATGCTGCAGGCTCCAATCTAGCATCAAAGTCAGAGAAGAAAAGGAAAGGTTTTACCATGTTTTAAAAAGACTGGTTTTTACCATTCCTATAAGCAAGAGTCCAAACAAAATACATTTTCTCTTTGGACCACTTTGCTGCATTTCTATTACACAAAACTGCTATTAATTTCTCTGCATCCTTGTAGACCTCTGTGAAAAAGAAGAGCCAGCTCCTCTGCTTAGACAAAATACATGTTAAAATAATAATAATAATATTCATATTGGGATTCAAGTGCTTCTGTTTATCCCTGAGAAACATTTTTCTCTAGATATCAATAGCTGGTTGAAAAACTGGGATGTGTAAGGAAGCTGTGCTTTTACATCTACACTCCCTTTGTCTTGCAACTAAGCAAATGTTTCCCATTCAGGAGGCAAAATTGAGAGATTTATCCAAGGCAAAATGAGCTGGGAGGGGTGTCACTTTGTCAGCAGCTTGCCCCTCTCCTGCTGCTGCTGTTCATACCTCTGTCCACTCTGCCAATGCAGCTGCTTGTGGGACTGTACTAAAGAAGCTCTGGGAAGTGATTCAGGTTAAAAACACAAAAAACTTTGCATATGTTCTGAACATAGAGTAACATGAACTCCAAACAGCCAGCGGCCCAATGGATAGAGCATTTGGTTGTCTTTTGGCTAAGTTTTTTCTCTTTGGTTTCGAACAGAAATACCATTTTGAGACTAAGGAACCTCCCTTATAAAATTACTGAGAGAGGTTTCAACCCCTGAAAATCAGTATTTTCCAATGAAAAACAGTCCTTACTTTGCAACAGACAGTGGTGCTGACTTGCACTATTGACTATAAGCAGGAATGGATTTTTTTATTTATTGCATTTCATAGCAGGTCAGTGATATTTGTATAACAACTAAGTGCTTAAGTCTAAAGTTAAGGGCCTGAACATCTTTGGCTTTGTGCAGACTCCACAGATACCTTATATTTCACATCAATGTCTCACAAATTTCTGAATTTTTTGCTCCTGCTTATCTCAAAATGCATCCAGCTTGGTACTCAAAGCTTAGCTTATTCCTAGGTCTGCAGGAGATCAACCCCAGGCAACCCACTGCCTTGCTTTCTTGAACGGAACTTACTATGCAATATCAGATCAGGTTGCCCTCAAAATGCAGAAGCAGCAAATGCTTTTTCAAAGTGGAGATAGATAATGTTTCCTACTGACTAGCTAATGTGAAATGCGTGCACCATCCTGGAAACTAAAGCCTGGGTCTCCCACCCCTCGTGTCACCAGACTCTGGCTTCAAACAAGCACAGAAGGTGAGTGAATCTCAAAGAAGATCTACAGCTACGGCAGGAAAGGCTAAACCCCACTCCCTGGACAGCCTGCACTGCTTCCTACACAGTTTGATGGCTGCCCTGGGTGATGACTTATCTGTGTTTGAATTCCCTGAGGCAAAGGAGGAAACAGAACTGTTCCCATGCAAATGTGCCAGACCTCTCACACTGCCACCTCCAGCCCTAATTCCTACCCTCTCACTGTCAGAATGTCCTGGCCCTGCACACCAGATAGGTTGAGTGTTTTTGAAACTCTCACCTGCACTGGTCAGTACAGCAAGGCAACTGCAGGCTTTGGAAATCCAGGACAAGGGCTGGACAGCAAAAAGCACAGCCACTGCAATGCACTCCTGCAGCATTCATCGACCTGTCTGGATCTAGCCCCTCCTATGCACAGATGAAGTATAAAGTACCATGCTCTGCTACTGTGGGACAGATGGCAAATGACTGTAATTGTGATTACCACAGATACCTACCACTTTCTTGCTCAGAAATATTTTTTACTTCCCAAGCATAGATGCTTGAGATTAGTCTCTCTTGCTGCTTTTCATAGTCTGTTCAATATTTTAGAAAAGGCTGTATCTCACCAGTAATCCCTGTGAGCCTTAGAGCAGGAGATGCAGCATCAGATTGCAATCTTGCAGGAGGGAAGCAAGGGAAAAAAAGACCGAAGTTCACACAAGTAGCTGTCACTACATTAAGATCAGGTGATATGAAATTGAACTTTGTGCGTCCCAATAATTTCATCCATCCCTTTCTATTTCACAGTTGGGAGATCAGACTTCAAATGTCATTTTCCACTACAGGTTTCTCTTATTTTTCCCCTCTCAGCTACAAAATACCAAACCATATAAGCCTTAGATAAAGTTATTTTCTTCTTGTTTCCATTATTGTTTATTCCAGGGCTAACCCTTAATAAAGTATGACATGAGCAGCAAGAGGTTGGCAATTTAGTCTCCTTCACCATCCTGGGGATACATGGACACTTTGAGAGGTGGGCAGCTAGCAGTGCAGAGGTGTGTTACTCTAGGACCACAGGACAGAATGACCTCTGGCTCTCAGCTAGAACTTCTTTGCATGTTAGGTCCATGTCCTGCCCAGAAACACAGGCAAAGGTGATTTCACTGTCCTGAGCATAGACCCCAAGTTATTCCTTGCAGAGATGGAAGATCCACTAACAAGATAAACAGCTTTGGCACTGGGTTTAGCAGAGCAGTTCAATTTTGCACTGAAAGGTATTTTGAATGACCACAGAGTCACTCATGGCTGAAAGTTGTCCTTTACTGTCTCCCAAGCCGGAGAGTTCAGATGTGTTGTCCTCTAAGCTGCATAATGGACAGGAAATTACTTTCTCGCAGGGGGACACATTGCTTCCCTGCTTCAGCTCCAAAGGCCTTATAACCACAGTCAGGTTGCAGCTGTAGTGCTAGAAAGGGTTGTTTTACAACAGTCAATGAACTCAAACTCAGACAGAAGCATAGGCTGTTTAACAGCATATATAAACCCCATGAGCTATGATGTGATCTAAACCATGAGAAGATGTAGTCTGCACCAAATCTTAACCCAGAGCTCCCTAGCGTGGCTTAGCAATGCTGTCATCTCTATTAATCCCCACAGCAGAGGAAAATCTGCCCAGGAGTAGCTAATTTTCCACTGTAAACTGCAAATACAGGCACCATGAAAATATGGCATTGGTGGCTCTCTATTACTAACAAAATTACTAGAATAATGTTCTAGAATAATTGTTCAAAGTTCAGTTTTGTTAATATCTCAACAATAGAGCAAGCAGTGGATGATCTGCCACTTCTGGGAGGCAAAGTTGGCAGTGTACAGGCTAAAGAACATTGATTGCATCTATCAAAACTATTTTGTAGGAGGATTCAAAGTAATCTGCAAGATTTCCAAACTCAGCTAACCCTCATCCCATACATAAACAGGACACCTTATGACTGCCCTGGATGTGCAGCAGCACAAAGAAATCTGAAGATAATAGGCATGCGTATTATGCTTTCCACACATCCTAGCATAATTCTTTGCTAATGCATGTGGATTTTCAGATCTATTGGGATTTTCAGAACTCTGTAAAATATTGATAAATAGGTGTTACTCTTTCCCAGTCACCACAGAGCTGCTAATATGTAACATAAAGTTGATACTGTACATGGTATTTGGAATATCTTGAATAACTTTGAGCAAAGTTCACTGAACATTAAGTCTATTTGTGTTCTTCATACAACTCCCTGCTTGTTCTTGTTACATATGTTTAAAGAGGCAAGTAGAGGTATTAGGTGAAAGTATATACCATAGCTTTAAAGCTTAACTGACAGAGAGTCCCTTCTTACCTTTTTTCAAAGACAGTGTGTGTAAGCTAGGCACTTGAAGCCTGAGGTGAATGGGACCATCTCTGTTCTTTCAAATACTTAATGTCCTTTCCAATACTTAATGTCCTTTCAGCTATTAATCAGTTCCAAGGTCTCTACCACTGGTAGTATCACAGCCCTAGGGAGAAGGTTTCCTCATCTGCAAGTGAAAAGTCATCTGATTCCTCATCCCATGTAATAAAGGTGTTACAATCCATGTCAAAAATGGCTTTTCCCTGGATTTCTAGAAAGGTCTGAGTTAGCAAGAAAGATTCATTTTTGCCATTTACTACAGCATTCTTCCCACTATCTTCATGATCTGTGTTGTGTCAAGAGTTATCTAGACACAAAGACATTTGCCGTTTAAGAAGAAAGAGGTGCCTAAACACCTGCTGGAAGTCTTTATGACTCTGAACTCTGATCTTGCTCAACTTCAGCCCCCATCCATGGTTGAGGGTTTAGCACAGAAGACTGACAGAACTGCTTTGAAGGTGGATAACTACAGTTTAGAGAGTTGCAAGACTGCTCTTCCCACTTCCTTTTGTGGACTTTCCATACAATGGACAACCACATAATAGTGAACAGCATTGCCCCAAGTTCGTATCTCCATTGTCTCCCCAGGACCGGTGCAGAGGTAAACTCGGTTCTGTCATGTTTCACCCCCTCTCTTGAGTTGGGTGCCAGTGGAAGAAGCTATAAACTATAATAGCTCTTTTGCTCAGTAAGCTATTTTTCAAAGCATTTAAAGAACTGATCAAATCCTAGCCTTACTTTACTATATTAAAATATGAAGACTAAGGAGATACACAAATCAAGAAATTGCTTTTCATTCCCTTGTTGTTATGCAATCCATTTGTGCCCCAAAGTGAATTCCAGATTTTTTTACTGGTTAAAGAATAAAGAAATAATTCTTTTTGTGCTTTCTAGAACCATAGGTAACATTAAATATTGACCTGCAGTGGATGTTTCTCAGTTAAAAGCAAACATAGCTGTTCAGTGCTCCAAATAGTGTAAGTATACATCAAAGATGGATTTAGTATTAATTTGGTGCAGAGCTTTGCACTCTGTGCCATGTCAAACACTGCTAGTTTCAATTTATTGCTCACCTCCGGGTAAGTTCCAACCCTAAGTTATTGTCATTTGATAAGAGAATGCAATTTTATAAGACATACTTTGTGCTGCCACAGAAAATATTTGATGAATACCATGTAAGCAGAATAAATAAATGCGAAATCATAAAACAAATGGCCTACTGGACTTGCTGAAATAACTACAAATACTTTTAGAAATCAAAACATCAAACAAAACTTGAAAGAGAAATTAATATTTTATCAAGAACACCCATTCCTTTATGTATGCTAAATAACATCAGAGAACTGGGGATGGTGGGTAGGATACATATCCAGCTAGGTGTATATGTATTCTAGGTTTATAAAGATGATAATGAGACATTTTACTGGGTATTGCTGCTTCTTTGCCTTTATAAGTAAATTTCTTCTTTGGCAAGGTAGCTAGCCTTGTGAATAAGGAAGAAAGTAGTAGAGATGAACTACTTGGACTTCTGTATGGCTTTTGATACTGTCCCACATGACACTCTCATAAGCAAGCTAAGGAAATATGCTCTACATGTAAATACTGTAAGGCAGGTGCAGAAGTTATTGAAAAATCATTTTGAGATTGGGTACCAGTCTTTCGCTGTCAGGCTGGACAGACATCAGAAGGCTCTACCCTGGGCTTTATATATTAATTATTTTCATTGTTAATGGGACAGAGACCGCATTAATCAAGTTTTGAGAATACATTTAACTGAGAGGAGCTATAAATCATTCAAAGGATATGTACAGAGTTTTGAAGAAATGTGAGGCATTCTTCCAAAATCATCTCAGTAAAACTAAAGAGTCAGATAGAGAAGGCAGGTACACAAAACCAGGGAAGAGATGACACTTCAACAGAAAAGTATCCAAAATGTGAGCTACCTGCAAAACAAGTATGTAGAAGATGTTACAAAAAAAAAAGAAAAAAAAATCATACTGAGAAAGAGTAAAAAAGTGTCTTAAGACACAGAATGTAACTTTGGTTTCCTCAGTGCTGGGGAGCCACTAGGTGTCCCATTTAATGCACCCCTTTACAGAAGCATTATACAACTTGTGAGCACTTCTGACCAGGGACCCCTGCTTTTACCTGACCCCCACTTTTGACTAGCATTCTGTAAGGTGAGAATCAGGTCCTTGGGAAGATCCCCAGCATTTCCAGGTTTGTTTCAAACAAGCGGGTGGGCAGTGTCCCGCATCCTGATATGCAGGGTTATAAGAATTCTGAAACTGCTTAAATTATGAGATCTGGGTGGAAAGGTGGAAGTGGCTGGGCTTTTAGAGGCTGAAAGGGAAAAGAGACACCTAACAGTTCCAGAGCATTAATGGCAATATAAAGGCTTGAGGATTAATTGTTTTCCAAGCTCCCTAACAGAAGGAACAGAGAAACTGTCCCTATTCCTTACTCTTCTATAGGCATCTACTTATGGCCACTGTTGGAAGTAAGGTACTAGGCTAGACCTCTGCTCTGAGCCTACCTGGTCAGTATTGTGTTCTGGCCTTCTGACGGAACATCAGGTTGTTTTCCCAGATGTAGGAGGTGTGCAAACTCTGGGCACAGCCCTTTGTTTTCATGCTCCCTGAGCAGCACGTACGTAGCAGCACTATATCAGGCAGGGCCATACACAGCTGTTGAGGAAACAAGAAAGGGAAACTCCTGTCTGTATACAGTGAAGAATTCACACATTCTTTTAATAACTCTTCTAGCTAGATTCCACTTGATGTAGCCTGAAACTGAGTAGAAGAAAACAACCTACAAAAAGGGGGACCTGAGCTTTGAAGCCCTTTCCTGGCATAAATCCATGGCTGAATACAAGAAGCACAGAGCTTGTACCAATGTGATGTGTACACAGTGCCATATTTCATACACCTAGCAAGGGACAGAAAACAACTGTGAAACCATGCCAGGAGAAGAACATAACAATGGATATAAAATGATTACTATATATTCATCTAGCTAGTAAAAGTAAGGAGAAGCAAATCCCCTGTTGGTTAAGCAATTTGTCCATAAATATTAAAATTAACTTCTTTCCAAGATATTTGTCACTCACCTTTTGAAATTAAGCAGGATAAGAAGTGTTACCACAATGTCAATTGCTAAATTTAGTAACAAAGCCAATGTAACTCTTTTTAGATATACTGGAAAAACCCTTCCCAAATGTGTTCCTCCGAACTCCTAGGATAGCAACACACTCCTGAAGTGCCCTGGCATTTGCTGTCAGACTGCCTCATATGTCCTGACTTTCTGGCTTTTTCTTTTTTTTTCCCCTGGAACTGAGAGCCCCTACTTCCTTAATCTAACAGCAGGAGCCTCAGACTATCAAATCAGCATGGAAATGAACATTGACCTCTCTGAAATGTGTCTTGATTTCATCTCGGGTTTAATGCAGACAAAATATATTTATCAAGAATGGATTGTAATATGGGCTAAGCAGGACTAAAGGCAAATTGTAAGCTCACTTATCAGCATGTTGAGGTTATTAGCCTTCCCTTTGTCTGGAAAACTTCTCATGGGAACCCTGAGTGACAACATCCTGGGACACAGCTGGGCAATACAGGGAACACCATCACTGCCTTACCTGTAACCCTACCCATAAAGACATTGGAAAGGATGGAAAAAGAAAGAGGCAGCTCAGACATAGATATGGACTGAATCAAGGTGTCAATTTGCAGCACTACTCTCTGGGAACTCTTGCATGGCTGGTTGCAAAAGGCATTCAGCATCTCTTTCTTGATCTGTAAAGCCACTGGAAGAGCAGCTCTTGCCCACACTCTGTGCTTTCCTAGCACAACACTTCCCAACTCAAGCCAAAGCAGATCCAAAAGCAGTGTTTCTCTTTGTCTAACACCCCATAAAGAACCTCTTATGCTGGAGGTCTTATGGAGGTGGTTAGTTCAGCAACCTAGACCTAGGGCTTCAGCCATTTACTTCCCTGCATCTCTTCCTTTAGGCTGTCTGTGGATGAATCCCTGCTTAGCACGCAAGCTGATGTGTACCCCAGTGAGAGCTGCCCAGGTCTCCCATGTATTGTACGGGGAGCCTGGATGCTCGCACAGCACTCTGGATGTCATGATGGCATCAAAAATCTTTACTGGCTATAATCCTTAATCTCCTGGATTTGGACCCCCCCCACCTCTCAACAGGAATAATAATGCATCAGTCTCTGCCATCACTTGCTGATTGGGATGGCAAGTGTTTGTGCAGTGCTGAGTTCAGTGACTGTGTGTGGAGGTTAGTACCTAGATTTACTGGCAAGAAGTGCAAAATAACATGGTTGCAAGAACAGACTTACTTTCCTTATGCAATTGCTAAAGTGTATCTGGCATCTTGGCATTTTCTGAAGGTTAATAGCACCCAGCTCTCAAATTCTTGCTTCAGCCTATCTGACTTCCTGCATAGAAAGCAAGGTGTTTATGTTCTCTGCACTGACAAGAATAGAGTAGGTGAAGGATAAATGCTGTAGCATTGTGCGCTGCTCCTGATAATATTATTTCTAAAGATTTTAATAACCCACATCATTCCAGAGAAATTACCCTCTGCCTAGGTAAGCACAACAGCTGTTTGCCTTGCTAACATTGGACTGCCATCATTTGCACATTAATTGAGACAAATTTTAGGGCTTTCTGGACTATTTTGGTCATGCTGATATAAAGATTGGTTTTGTTCAAGCTACTTATTTCTAATTTACTTCTGGTTTTGTTGTTAAGGGTGACAGCCACTCAGATTTCACACACTACAACAGAAATGCTGTCTTCACTTGGTAAAGGATATATAAAAAGGCATGTGACGTTTTCACAGGGCAGGACTGCTTTGTACTGGTGCTATAAGCTCTGAAGAATGTGCTCCAGAAAATCTGCTCTCACAGAAGCAGAGTGGAGCAAAACAATCAATACTCGCTCGGCATTTTTGAACGATTCTTTCTGGCCTGTAGGAATCAAGGAAGCTACAGGTTAGAGCAACCCATGGGATTTGAAAGGGATAACCTTAACTAGCCCAGAAGTCCTTAAGGAGTATCTCAGTGCACAGCTTGAGGGGTATCTCTTTCTTTTCAAGGGTGAAGAGGGAGAGAGGAAGATTTTCTTCATGCTCAGTTGACCAGAATCAACTACAGGAAAAACAATATGGGACAACCGGCCTCTTTAGTCCTCTTATGTCTTACTTAATTCTCTCATCTTAACTGTCTCTTGACACATCCCTTTCCCAGTCTCTGGTTCTCTCAGGTATTTTTTCACCCTCCCTGCCTATGCCAGGGTTTCCCCTCCAACTCCAATGTCTGACTTGTCTAATTTAATCACCTCTCTCCTCTTCTCAAAATATTTAATCTCCTCCTCCCACATATTCACAGGCTCCAAGTGAGCTCCATGGCCTATCTTATTGTAAAGACTTTTCCACTATGTTACTTCACATACATCTTCTCTCCCGTAACCTCCCCTTGGCTCGGAAAGAACTGCTGAACTGCTTCTTTTTTCTCATGTGAAGTTTCCCACTGCCTTTGTCCAGGATTGGTCAAAAGTACTTATTATCCTTTTTCCATGGCACAGCAAACCTTTATGGAAGGGCCAACTTTTCTAAACACTGGGCTATTTACCCATTAGCTCTTAGAGCTGCAGCTTCCTTAGGACATCCCTCAGAAGACCACCAGAACAAGAAGAAATGGGTAAGAACATTGTATTTCAAACCTCTGACATGTATGACCGCTTATCTTCCTACTGTGGAAACCAAAAGATGGTTGGGACCTCAGTTAGTTAAGCAGAATTAGTTCAATTACTTAAGAATACACCATAATTTGGAATAAGTATTCCTCTAAAGCAACATGTCTCTCTTCACCCAGTCTGTCCCTTCACACAACAAATTTCTGAGAGAATATTCACCAGCAAAAAAGTATGGGTTTAATTTTAATATGCACAGGAGATCAATTAATGTATTTCACATGCAAATATGACAGCAATGACTCTGATTCAGAATGCTTGTTATTTCTGGAGTTGGCATATGGTTCTTTCTAACAGCAGGCATAATGATTGCAATAAATTGGCTCCTAATGCCATATAATGAACTCTGATTTGTGTTAATTTGGGCAGTACTTAGCGATTTCATGTTAATTTTTTTAATCAGTTTTGTAAGACACTATACATGAATTCAGCTCCATGTTTGGGTTTTTAGCAATGCTAAGAACACAGTCTGGCATATAAATTGAGCTTTTATTGCAAACCCATGTATCATTAATAAAAATACAGAAGTGCAAGAAAGACAGGCTTCAAAGATACATTGTCTCCTGCTAATTAACACAATACTCTTTTTTAAATTCCTAATTCTGCTTTTGGAGAATATTTCATTACTCATTATAATAAAATGCCAATTCTTTTTATGCAGCAGTGCTTTGGAAGACATCTAGGATGAGGACTATAATTTTGGCCCCAGTGCAACCTCTGGCCTGCAAAAGCCTTAAACAAAGCACCTTAAGGAGTCAACAAAAAGACCCTAACTGACTTTACTAGGATTAAAAAGAAGCTCCTAATGTATTAACAACATAGATACCAATTTTGCAAACATCTACCTTCAAGGAGACACCTGGAGTCCATGTGATGCTCTTGAATGAAGTTTTCAGCAGTATCTGTATGAAAGGCCTCTCCCTACATTGGAAAGAACTTGAACTGCTTTGAGTGAAATGTATGAACTTCCTCCCACCTTCACTGGGGAGACAGGACACCCTGAGTGGGCTCCCAGCACCCCAGTATCTCATTCATATATTCAGTTCCTTTTAGTTAAGGGCAGTGACAGATATTGCAGTATCAGATAGAAATGGACTTCAGACTACCTGGGGCAGGATTATTGTTGTTTGGTGTTTGTACAGCATCTCATACACAAGAGGGATCTTAGTACAAAACCAGCGCTCCTTCTAGACAAATCATGAATGATGTTAATGTCATGACTGTGGAATACCTGCCTCCTGGGCAACTTGTGAGATGAATGGGAGAGAATAAACTAGTAACTTTTACCGGTTTCTATACTTGATTTCATTTTATTTTCTACTAAATTTATGTACCAGCTTCTTCTGTATTCTCTACACAAGCGCAGCACCTATAAACACGCTTAATTTAACAGTTAATGGGACTTTTCACATGCTTAAAATAAAGCATGACTTTATGTACACTGCCAAGCAGGGATAAAATTACGTGCTTCAGTGCTTTCCTGGATTGGTGCATTAGTCAGCGATCTAGTGCCCAGGAGTAAGCTTTTCTTGATTCAAATCTAATTCTCAACACTTTATGTAACATAATCAGAAAATGATGTTAGACTTAGAAATTAAAACGCAGCTGTAAATTATAAAAGGCTCTTGCATCACCATGAAAAAACTAACCCATTAAAAAGCGTCATTTGGAATTCTGTTTGGTCTACCCTCTTCTGCTGCTTCTCCCTCCCTCCATATAATCAGCTTTCCCAGGATTCCCGTGAAGATAACTCATGAGTAGCAGGGGAAATCTCTAACTTTATATGAAGCAGTTTGATAATTAGGTCAGTTACTGAAGTCGTTGAGTATGTATATAGAAGCCTGATTCTAGGCTGTTCTTTATAAATACTACAGGTAGATATAAATAATTATAAATATGTTTATCTGAACATTGCAATGTGAGTACAAATTATACTTTCTCATCACTGTAAAATAGGACTTTATTGCAAATTATATAGGCCCATCCATCAAATCTTTGTCCAAATAACAGGAGAGAACTGATTAGAAAGTCCATATAAAGCTGTCAGTCATTTAATAGCTGTTTTCTTCCAATTAATCCCGCATTAGGTAAGTGGGTTGCTTATATAAATCTTTGATGACACATTCTCTTAAAGCTGAACCGCTCTTCTATGTTGTTCTTGGTTGCTAAAATAAAGGACAAGGATGTACTTTTGGCAGATGTTCATCTCTCTGGCATATAAGTTCAATGCACAATAAACAAATGATGACAGATTTCCTTCCCCCTCAACATTTTTTTTATGGCTTGTTTCTGCCTACTGCTGTTTCTTTCACCCTGCTGATGCAGTTTCAAATGGCCACCAGGTGCTTTGAGTCAGAGCAGGTTTAGATGCTGTACGAGGTATACGGTGAAGGGAGAAGTGGTTTTACTGTAGGACTTACCGGGAACCATTACTGAGACAGAACTGAGTGATAGAAGGGTTGCCTTCCAAGATAGATTTAATGACCAAATACTCATACTTTTTGGTCATGACATTCCACCTTTTCCTACGGACCAATTCTAAAATTCTCCTGTTCCTCCCACTGTGCAATTCTCTCTTTACCTTTCCATCCATGATCAATAAGATCAGATGGGGGAAGATATATTCTTAGATGCTCACATTGCCCTTTCATCATGCACCACTGTACTCTGAACCCTGAAGACTCTTAAATTATTACTGTGAACTGGCAAACAATTTCTTCTTGAAGTGTCATGGAAAACCCCATAATACCACAGCTTCTCTTTTGTATGAACAGCTCATGCAGATGATGTGCATTGTCTTTCTGCAGCCACAATGCATAAGCTGTCTTGCTGCTTCTGTGCACACACAGATTTCCCTCCTTGTAAACATCTCTGAGAACTGGCTGCATACATACTTTCTCATGCCTGTGAAGGTGCCAAAGCACAGGATCTCAACAACAGTCCCTTTCCGAACTAATTGTTTTAACTCTGTACGTTGCAGCTGTTCCCTTTTCTGTTGACGCTAAAGGCGAATTTTTCAGTGGAGCAGTGTATGGGGATGTCAGATAGCCACGAACACGTTCATATTACATTGCTGAAGGAAAACAGAGAGTACTACATCTTCCTGTGCACTGACTCTTCTCAAGTCAGGATATGAAGGTTGAGACTTGGATGGTCATTGGCACCACAGGAAAGTGGCTTATCTAGGGTGATACAATACTTCCCATCCTCTCTTCCACAGCTGGTTGTACAACATAGGCAAAATATCTCTGCTTCATTCATCTTGGACAGCCCCTGCCTGAAAACTTGGGTAGACCAGTCCCAAAGAAACTCCACTTAAGAGCTGTGCATGCCTCGGATATCAGTCATGCCATTTAAAGACAAAAAGGCTCCTTACAATTATCCAATCTTACTTGAAGGCAGAGAGTCTCATGTACATCAATCTCGCATCAAGTAATATCTTTTGTGCTGGTGTCAATCCTGAGATCCAGAAAGGCATCTCTGAAGAGCATCAAGACAAAACTTCCTTCAAGAGTTTGTTCCTCATCCTCCTCAATCACCCTTGCTGTCATAAACATGCATTTTTATTTATCAACTGAACTTTGTCTGTCTTTAGTTCCTGAACTGAGGTTCTTGCTATGCCTTTCCCATGAAGATAAAAGAGTTCATCAGTTTCTAATATTTTTCTCTATTAAGGGGCACCTCAATCACCTTCTCCCACCAAACTTAATTTGAAGCAGATGTTGGAATTTTAGAAAAATGGAGCATTCCTATTCCACTATCCTTTAGGAATAAAAGACTGATGTATATTGGCTGTATAGAGTATGTGTAGATACTAGCCCTGCTCCTTTCCATACAGAAACAGGTGTTAGGATGACTTGAAGGAATTCTTTAGAATACATTTTCATTTCACTGCATAGGTAACTGCCCTTTTGCCTTTTATAACAATGGACCAGTAGGAGAAGTATCTCATTTCCTATTGATCTTTATTTGGTATCAACGCTACATTGAAAAAGCAGGAGAGTCATCTTAAAATTATTGCATTTTTCAACAGTTTCAGCATTCATACTTTAATGTAGCATAATGAAAGAATCATCCTTTTAAAAATGACCATTAAGAATTCTGTAAATAAGATTTTAAATATCTTTTTTTTTTTTTTCCATAATTGATGATGGGATTGGCCAGCTGCCCTTGATAATCTTTCTATCTCCATAGGGAAAAAATACACCTAAAAATCTTCCTGCTTATATAACCATTTCAGATATTTCTCCCTTTCTGGTTCCTAGGGAATGTCAACTTAACTTTCAAGTGTGCTAGATAAGAGCTTAGCATCCTCAATGATGTATAGTACTTTAGGCACATAACTTTAACTTCGGTGCTGTGGATGGATTTACTATAAATCAAATATTTATATGCCATCCCTTTTTAACAATGGATATCTAGATGGATATAGGAAAAATAGGTGTATTTTACTCCAAAAAATCTCAGGCAGAAAATTTACTATAGTGCATCCTTTAGTAGCTGTGTCATAGCTATGCTTTATAAGACAGGACACCAAGTATACCTTCAACTTCTAACTCAAAGGAAAGGATTTATGACTAAAACAGGAAGACATACACCAGAGGCTAAATGGAGACATCTAAGTGATAGGAAGTAAGGAGTAGATGGAAATGACATTAGGAGATGTATCAAGGTCAAGCCACTAATATTATAGGGACGAATGAGTCCAGCAGGCCAATTTGTAACTGTCAATAAAGGTTCTCCTCTCCCTAAGCTAAGGGGGGCAATGGAACATGGCAGATTCACAAGATTCATTATTAATATACTATTTACTTTCTCTGTAACAGATGTAATGGCTGTGGCAGCCCAGATGGCAAAAAGCAAGCGCGATACAGCTGCAGGTTTTTTGTTGCAGATCTTTACCTTACCTACCAAATTACTCTTTCCTCATGAAGTAGGTCTTTGTTCAGTCCTTTACCAAGGCATTGAGTTACACTTCTACAGTTCTTTTATTTGTGCTCAGCACTCCAGTAACATGGCTGCCTAGTCTCTGATTCAGAAAGGGCTCATTAGCAAAGCTAGCTAGTGCCTGGCTGAAAATACAAAATAGACAGATCCTCCATGCTGTGCTTCTTTAAAGCTTCCTGAAGGTCTTTCCAACCTTAAAACCTTTGAAAAAGATGAAGCTTTGTGCCCCCTTAACCAGTCCAGGTGATCCACAAGAATTCACAAGGGGTCACTTGACCTGGAAAAGACTCATGCTAGCATAAATCCTGCTACTTGTTCCAAACAGCAACCAGGCCCATGCTGTGAGGGCCATTAAAACACAGCTATCATTGCCATCCAGAGATGTAGAGAATTACTGCGCTGGAGATGTTGTCCCTCAAACAGGGTTCATTTACCTGGTATGCAGGTCAATAACACACAGAATTGAGGTATTTTCAAATCAATTTCATTGATGAGCATGAATGGGTGCCCGTCTCAAGACAGCACACCTTTGTCTCAAAAATTCCCACGTTTTTATGCTTAAGTAATACATATTCATTAGTATTTCCCTAAATGATTGGTTCTTTCTTCTTCACCTCTCATGTAAATTAGTGCGCAGACTCTGTCTTCTTCCTTCCTTGTCTTCTTTTGAGTAGGTGGAATCATTTGAGTAGGTGGTCAGTGAGTTGGTGGTCGCAAGCTTCCCCTGTAGGAATTACCTTTTATCTACTTCTTCCTCTGTCTTGGCAGTTCCAAGGGGTTCTTCAAGGTTTCTTGATCAGACCACAATCCCTTATCTTTTCTGACATAAGCATTCTACCTACCTACAAAGCCCCATTGTCTAATAGTTTATTCCTAAACTCTAGATCATGTCTAGTTATTGTTTCCCTAGTTTAAATATTAACTGATAGGGGCTATACACAGGACCTTAGCACCTCATTTCTATGTCACAGGTAGCCTGTCAAAGAATTTAATGCCACACAAAAAACTGATTCAACACTCGCATAACCTGATCCCCAGGGAAACTATTTTCAAACAGATAAACAAGCCATGCAGGGTGTAGCCTGCTAAACAGTCCAATACACATTATTTGCTATAAGCTATTTTCAGCTGACCTTTCAGCATGCCCCAGTATGACAGTTAGCTACTGGGACTAGAAGAGAGCAAGTAATACCACAAACTAGAATTGGTTTTGGTTCTTCCACCTGTCTTTTTTCATCCTCTCCCAGTCCAATGCAATGGAGACATACTTTTTTTTTTAAAAAAAGAAAATAAGCTACCTTACAGATAAAGATGACTTAATATAGATAGGTCTTTTGGTCTCTTGCTATGCTTTCAGTCCTCGATCTCTTATTTTTCCATTCTTTTTTTTCCCATGACAAATGTGATTTTAATAACTACAGTGTTCAGTACATAACTTTGTTTTATTCTGTCACAGCTGGTGGAAGCAAAACATGTTAATTTATCACCATTCATCATAGTGACCCTCACTGTCCCAGTGAGAGTTCTTACACTCTGGTCAGTCTAGGGCCAACATCCAAGACATAGGAGTGAACGATTACAGTGGTAGACAGAGCAAAGAATACAGTCAAGGTTGAACTACTGCCCTGACTTCAATCCCACCTTTTTTGAACTTGTTGAATTTGGGGTCTACCCTGAGTGAATTTCCATTCCATTTCCTTTAAAGAAAGTCTGCTTAACTTTGGCATGTGAGCAATAATACACATATATCCATTTTGTGTTCTCATAATCTGTTTATCTATCATCTTGACCATAGCTGAATGGATTCCATTAACACGGTCACACTGGATCATCCAGATCTACGTTATGCATCCAATAAGGTACTGTAGTGGATGCCTGGGGGAAAAATATTATGGTAAGCTAAGTAGTAGTACTTCCCTAGTTACACCTTCCCAACTACCAGCAATGTGCAGCTGAGCTAACTTAGCAGTCTTAGTGTTAAATAACCCTGATGATGGATTTTCTTCCATGAATTTGTTCAATTGTTTCTTAAATTAATTTGCAAATTTGGAATTCATAACATATCAAAGCACTAAGTTCTTTTGTTCAGGGTACTTCTGTTTGTTAGTAACATTTCCAATCCTAAAGGATTCAAGGCCACTGTGACAAAGGATTTAAGTTCACCATAACGCCAAGTTCCTGAAGTTTCCCTGTTTGAGGAGGAAAGAGACTCTGATCACAGGAATTTGCTTTGCAGTTTGTCTAGAAAATCCACACTGATTTTAATGTGAGAAAATCTATGACATCATTTGATTTAATCTAAGTTAGCCAAGACTGGAAAAACAGACAGGGGGGTTTGGCAGGTTTTAGACAGGTTGGTGTCAATAAGAGAATCCACAGGTAGAATCCCACTACTGAAATCAATGCCTTTTTCAGAAATAAAACCTTTGCTTCAACATCCAAATGTCATATTTAATTCATAGTTTCTCCTTTGTAAAAGGGGAATGAACATTTATTTCCAATTATCTGCAAGTTCACCCTTCCTCTGCTCATTGCACATCTTTTACTCTCTTTTATTGCTTTCAGCAAGATACTAACTTGAAACACACCTCATTTCATAATTCCCAACCCAGTTACTTCCCACTACAAGTTAGTCTAAATCAAAGATAGCGTCATTCAAATGGTTCTCCACATGAGGAAAACATAGATTATTAGTTTTCTTAAAAAAGGTGGTCCACTTTCACATGAGAATATGGAGGGACATATTCCTACCATGAAAATTCAAGCATTTGCTGTATCTGGCATGATATAATCTGAAATACTGCCATTAACTTTTTTCAACAGCACAACAATATTTCAGATATGAACACAAGTTCACACCTGGAGTGAGCTCACATCTGAAGCCAGTATGTCCATGGCTGACTCTCCTTTTGGCTTATTTGTTCTGAACCATGCTTATTCAGGCTACATTCTCATAAATCAAGTTTACACTTACTGGCTTGTTTGTAAATTGACATTGAAGAAGAAAGTCCATAATGCTGTTAAAAACCATCTATTAGCTGTAGATATCCAGAAAAGAATGGAAGTGTGATACAAACGGTTGAATTTTCATTGTTGATATTAACTCAGGGAAATCCTTAAACTGTAAAGGAACAAAAGTTTGTTAGAAGTATAAATAGATTGCTTTGTTTTTATCCTCCTCAATACTACTACCTAATGTACTGAGTTAAGTACAGTCCTTTATTGAAGACATTTCCCTTGAAGGTAACATAATTTTGTTATTGAAATATTTAATTACAATTGGGTTTAAAAAGGCATTAATAAAACACTTGCTGGTATCAATTTAACATTGTTTATAAAGAAGTGGAAACACTTTACTTTTATTTCACCCATGGTTCCTTAATTACTGCAGGCCACTGGGAGGTTGGTGACTGCAGATGACTGCAGACCTCCCAGAAAGCAAGCTGGTGGTTACCCTGTAATGGATGGCTGACAGGTATGTCAACATGCCATCAGGCAGCAGATGGCTCCTGAAGACCAGCAGGGACAACAAAACTATGTCTCTGTCCACTTAACCTTTCTTTTAAGCTCTTTTAACTCGTCCCAATCCACTGCCACACCTTGTGATACTCCTGCCTTGCTCAGTTGCTAGTGTCTCGGCAAAGTGGTATAAATCACTCTAGTCCTGATGACACCTCTATGAAAAGCAGAGGGAGTGAAACCATACCAAGGCTTGCTGGCCCAGAGATGTCTAAATGGAAGATTATGGGCATGGGGGAAAACTGTTCCCCTTTTCTTTCCTTGTATAAATACACAGACCAGTTTTGCCACTGCACTCAGAGTCTAGGACCTGGTTTCTCCAGGGCATCACACTTTTATTTGTTCAAAATTCACAATTCACTGTGTTTTCGCTCTAGCATAACTCACACTGTCAGGTGTTGAGCAACAAATGATGAAAGCTGAGCCATCCTTATTCAGTAATGTTTTAATGCCACTTTGCATAGGCACCAGTGACTCAAGGAGGTAGAAGGTCAAGCCAAGAAGCTTTAAGAAAATTTCCCCCTTATTTACAGAATAGGGAAGTAAAATTACTTTTAAATCTCATGAAAAGAATTTAAAATACTTCAGCATAAATAAATAAATGTAAAAAAAGTAACATGGGCAATTTTGAAAGCTGAGGAAAGCGTCTTGAGATGCTTCTCTGCTCCAAATGGTGGTAGTCTTGTTCAGTCTACGTAAGACTGCACCAACAGAGCCAGGGTTTGGAGTGAAAAAACAGTACAGATGCAGAAGGACAGATGAGGACAAGCCCTTTTTCTGCCTCCATCCACCTAGAAAGAATGGTGACACATGCCATGAGCTACTTCAAAGTGATATTAAAAATAATAAATAAAAATATTTTCCTGCTGCCTTTGCCCTGTAGGATGGCACTGTGATGCTCAGCTGTGTGTTCACACACTGGGGAACAGGGAACTGGTATGGCAATTTCCTTGCTTGCCAGTGGTACTCTACCCATCTCTGGGAACTTGTGTTTGACATCTAGTTTATTCCTTAGGACATAACTGTGCCTATTTATGTAGGCCAGGGGCTAGTCCCGCTGGAGTACAGACTGTGTTTGCCTGTGTGGGACTTCAAATCCTTCTGAACTCATGGCTTTGTATGAAGTATAATATGCACCTATTATTTTATAATGGTAATGCTCACCTGTCTTAAAGATATGATTTGTGATTAATCCTGCATCATTTCCAGATAAAATTGGTGTATTGGGTCTGGCTGAGATAGAGTTCGTTCTCCCCATAGCAGCCCTTGTAGTGCTGTGCTCCGTATTGGTAGCTAGAAAGGTGTTGATAACACACCAGTGTTTTGGCTACTGCTGAACAGTGCTCACACAGCATCAGGGTTGTCTCTCCAACATTTCAACTGCCCCTCACTGGAAGGCTGGGGCTGGGCAAGACCTTGGAAAGGGACATAGCCAGGACAGTTGACCCAAACTGACCAAACAGAAATTCCATACCGTATGATGTCAGCTCAGCTATAAAAGCTAAGTAAAGGGAGATGGGGGGCGGGGGGGGCATTCATTATTTTACATTTGTTTTCTGGAGCAGCCACGACAAGTGCTGAAGCCCTGCTTCCCAGGGAGTGGCCAGACATCACCTGCCAATGGGAAGTAGAGAATAAAATCATTTGTTTTCCTTTGCTTTTGGGTGTGACCTTTGCTTTTGCTTGATTAAACTGTCCTTATCTCAACCCAGGAGCCTTTTGTTATACTTTCTCTCCCCTGCCCAGTTGAGGAGGGGGAGTGATAGAGTGGCTTTGGTGGGCATCTGGCACCCAGCCAGGGTCAACCTACCACAGTCCTTTTTGGTGCCCAATGTGGGGCATGACAACAGCAGTTTTGCATTAAGCGTGCTATAGCTATAGTAGTTATTAAGTGGCAAGCTCCTGTGCGAGTCACGGAGTTTGTTGGCTGCTTTGGTTATCTCTATTTTGCTGAACTTAGGAACATGTTAATACAAATAATGGCTATGTGCTTTGTCCTAGCATTGATTGTAGTTCTGTTAAACAAATTTTGACTGCATAATAGAAAGAGCAGTTCAGAAATGGGCTCAAAACTTACAAAATAACATGAGGGCTTTTCTTTTTGCTTTTAATTTAAAATATAAATTGTGGTCTTTCATATAAGTAACATGATATAAAAAAAAGATTAGATGGCAGCATCAGCTCTAGCAATACCTTTCTTTGTATTGACAGAGAAAAAGCAGTAGATGGGCAATGAATTCAGGTGTCTTAAATAGAAAAAGAAGAAAAACTTTACTCACTGGACAACAAAAGAAGTAAAATGATGCAAAATTTATTCACCAAAACCAACCTAATGCAGTGAATTTCAAGTATATGCATTAAATTCACCACTACTCAGAAAGCATTGAAGCCTCAGCTTCAGCACACACTGGACTAAGACTAATTTTAGGATCTATACTGAATTAAGACTTGGAAAGTCCTAGTTCCTTGACAATTCAAAGAAACAGTTCATGTCTTTATTTTTAAGGCTCTGTTAGGCCCAATGTCATCAGCTATGCATTTGCAGTTCATTTGGTCTCTTAGGCAGGAGTTAAGCTGGCTGGGCAAAGACAAAGGCTAGATAAATAAATAGATACAAGCAGCTTTCTGGGTTCTTGGGCTTGTTTAGCATTTCACTGTATCTCTCTTTTTAATAAGTCATTGCAACAGCAGAATGAATTGCTCAGTAAAAGCTGACATTTAGAAAGAAAAAGAGCACATCTTTAACAGTCTGTTCCTAGCAAAGGCATAAATACATACCTACGTAAGCTCAGCCAACCTTCTGCTTTGCTTTTTTTTTTTAAATATACATGTAAGCAAAAGTAATCAGTTAATTTCAGGATTACAAAAACAAAACAAAAATGAATTATATTGCTCAGACAGAGTGTTTTGTCTCCACACTTGTGTCAAAGGTCTCTGTGTTTCATCCAGGCATGATTCATGACTGCTGATTCTCTTGCTGCACTGGGTGTTGCTGAGTGCTGTTTTGGGAAAGTGTGGCTTGCAAAGGCAGGACAGAAAACAAGGATTTAAAATCAAGTCAGGTTGAATACTTAAGAGTTTTCTACAAGCCTGAAAATATGTCCCTGTGTGTTCTATGTGTACAGCTCCTAGCATCATGCAATCCTGACCCCTGACTGTAGCTCCTGCTTAGGACTGTAATACCACATACATACTCCTACTAGCTCCTACATAACCACTCTAACTAATTTTTAAAACACTGGCTTTGTTGTACATTAATTGTGGTAGATTCCTTACATCCTTCACTGTAAAGCAGTTTTCCAGACCTGAAATCAGTCTTACAGCTATTGAATGAAGGCTTCTTCCACGGTCCAGAAGGATTAGCCCATTAATGCTGTAAGGTTCTCACTCAGGTTACAACTGAGAGTTCTCCCTCTTCACCTGTCTGTTAGCCCTGTGCTTTTACTTTCAAGCCAATGAAGGGATGGCTTGAATACTGGCCACAAAGAAGTTGATGAAAGCTTTGGTGCACTGCAAGCAGGATTTCAAATCTTTGGCTTCATTTGGAATGAACTAGGGTTCATTTGGACCCTCCTTTCACTTTCAATTAATGGTAGCCCTGCTGTGCATTTGCTTGTTATGTGATTCAGCTATAGGATGACAATCCTACAATGGATACCATTTTGTAATGAAATCCAGAGCCCTTGATATCTTCAGCACTTGCCTGGACAAGACCCTCAGAAGCCTGATCTAAATGTGTCAACTACAGGCCTCCAGAGGTCCCTTCCCACCCAAATCTTGCTATGATTCTGTCAGAGGTTTTTGCATCTCCTATAAGAAAAGGTTATTAAAGGTAGAAAGAGGTCTGTTCCTTACACGGCATGCCAACACTTTGCTTTATCACAGATAAGCAGAGTTTTCACTAATGTAACTCACAGCTGAGGAGTTTTAATCTATTCTCCCAGCTGGCAGTAGGGTCAGGAAAACTGCAGAGGTTTTTCTAAGGAAAGTGAGGTATGGCTCCAATACTTTTATGCAAGGAAACAGTTCAATGGAAAACCTGCTGAAAAGGTCGAAGCCCTGTTAAGCATGCAGATAAAGAAAAGTATGACATTTACCTAAAATGTGATAATTAATGAGCAAATATATCATCCTGAAATAAATTTGGCAGGGTGGTCACACTAAGTTCACAGTACTATTTGCCCCGAAGTAGCTGACTTACTTTTTCTTTTTTCACTTTAAATACAAAATCATGTAAAATAAACAGTTTCCCTGAAAGTCCCGTGTCACTACATGAATTGAAGATATTACAGGCTCTGGATTTCACAGGCAAGGTAGAAATGTGGTTCTGCCTAAACAGGAAGATCTATCATCAGCTGATAGAAATTAATACAGGTCAATTAAAGTCAGTGTAAATATATCAATTCATAAAAATGAAGATTTGGATCTGCAGGTTTCTTAGGCTACTCCCAGTTATCAATCCAGAAAACTGGGGGTTACTTGGCATTGAAAAATAGGGCTGCTCAGTTATTGGTTATGAAACATGGAAGCTTTTAAACAAGAAAAGTCAACAGTGACAAACAGCTGTGAAAGCTGAGGCTGCAGTGCCAGCACAGACAGATTCTGATAGAAATACCCATGCAGGATATTCCTGAACTATCTCCTCACTCTGCCTGTTCCCAGGACCCACAGCATGTGGCCTCTCCATGCTGCTGGCATAACTACACATTGCAATGTTGTCAACAACACTGAGATCTGATGGGTCTTTTAAAAAGATCATGCCTTGATCCTGCATGCCAGTTTCATACTTCATACTCTGTCTTCCTTTCTTCCCCACCTCATTGTGCATTCTCTCTTATTGTCCAAAACAGGGCACCTCACTTTTCTTCTTGTGTGTATTTTTCTTTCTCTCCCAGGGAGATGTAATTACCTTCCTTTACTACATACAAGCCACCTAGTGCCAGAGTCAGATCTTGCCTTGTTCATTTTGACTTCTAAGGGGTCTTTAAACCAGGGGAATTTGCATTGCACTCATCAGTCTATCTTGCTTAAGATTGTTACTGGAGGCAGAATTTCCCTTCTGCACCTTGGTAACTCACCAGGTTATCTCATGGACTTCAAGAGGAAGCTCGGATCACAGTTGTGTGACTCACTCAGTTTGTGAACCTAGTAGCTCAGAAAGCAGATGGTGTGGACTGTACAAGACTGACTGGGAAACTGAAAGGAAGTACAACAAAATCTAAATCTTTTCACCAAAATCTATGTTGATCTACCTGAATATTCAGACTAAATCAGGATATTCACTCCAGACTTTTATCTGCTTGCAGCTCATGATGACCTAGAAGACAGAAGTACAGCTGATATCACTCCTGCAGGTCCCTTCTGACCTAAATTATTCTATGATTGTATGATATCATCCATGTTCTAATAATGCTCTTGATGTGAAAGCTCTGGGAGGTAGAGAGGCTTTTAGCATCAAAGGTCTGACATGGGAGGTTTCCTCATTGAACTGAATAATGATTCTATGGAAAGGACAGGCTTGTCACACTGTGAATTGAATTATTGTTGAAGGCAGTGATTATCTGGCCTATCTGGCAGGTAATTAAATTTTTTCTTTCTCAGTATCAGTTTTATACTCCATTTGTGATGTTGGCAGACAGATGCCCTTCCAGCTTCTGTGGCAGAGCTGCAGGCCTGATCATTCCTTACTTGATGGCTCAGCTTCATTAACATCAATTGCATGCAAGAGGCATGAGTAAATGGTTGCTTATTTCATAGCTGGTCATACATGTGGTGTGGGCTGCCAGGAGTGCTTGCTGAGAGGAGTAAAAATTATAAGCATTGCTTCCTCCCACCCTTGCTTAAGATCAGGAAGATTTTGTGACATGATCTTTATTCTGATGCTGTAAATATAGGGGACCTACTAGAGCAGGCATCCCAACATCTGTATCAAACCCCACACTTGCCACCTTCTCCTCCTTCCCAGTGTCATTCTTGGACTGCCACCTCCTCATCATACCTGGACCCTGTCTTCCTCACCTACAACCTTCAGGGCTCTACCACATCTCCCCTTTGCCCACTGACTCCAGATCCAGCAGTGGTGCCATGAAGCTCAAGCAAAGGACACTGACATGGCTCCACCTGTGGGAGCTCTGCAACGCTTTGCTGTTCCTTATTCTTCACACTGGTTCAAGTCCCTAGTGAAGCATGAGTGATCTGGGAATGTAGGAAAACTGACTGGGATCTCTCAAAGCTCTCTTTTGGTCTTTCCTTCTCTGACACCGATGCGACATATCACTTTTAAAGAGGATTGAGATATACTATTTGAGGTAGAGGTGCTTCAGGCAAAAATCCAAGTGAGCTGAATGTCAATTGAATTTGGGATTTTCATTCAGGAAGAAAGATCCCACCCTCTGGGAAGCACCCTAGAAAAGAGGTCTGGCGGCTCACAATGAGCAAACACTCTGAAGTCTCTCCTTCCTTCCTCCTCAGCCATTTTCCTGTGAAGAAAAGCTACACGAGCCCTTTTCTGAATGTCACACCCCTGGCAGCTCTGATCTCTGCTTTAGTGAGGAGAGATGCGGTCAAACCCCACCTGCTGAGTCCCCCCTGACTGAACTGTAGCACAACTGCTGACTGGGGAGGATCACATGGAATAAAGCCTGGGTTTTTATCCTCAATCCTGAGATATGCTGAGATGAGCTGCATGAAGCCTTGAAAGGAACTTTCCCCTCATACACCTGTCACTGCTGGTACTGCCTGGCTGTGGGTAGCACTGCCTGGCAAAGTACTATTATTTCATTTCCTGTGTCTTGGTCAAGCATCTAGTTCTAAGTTCAGCTGGGCCACCGTGGAAGATAAGGGGGAAATCAAGGTGGGAGGCACAAGCAAGGGACTAGAGGCCCAGAAGAGGAGGATATGGGGAAGGCTCTGTCCTCCGTGTTTACCTCTGGGAAAGACAGAAATAATCACACATTTCACATCACCTGTACAGGTGCAGCCACACTGTCCCCTATTCTCAGTAAAGGTGGCCAACTGTGCTATGATTTTTTAGGTTGGATTTCTGGGATGGAATGAGATCGAAGAACTATGCATGGATGTTGCAAGGAATATGTGTTACTCAGCACACCTGCAGGTCAAGGTGGGGGCTGCCATTCCCTCCCAGGAATGTTCAATATATGCAGGTGGTCTGCTCAGAAGCACTGACTCTGTGTAGGATGTGAAAGGTGAGGTGCCTTTTATTTTGTTCCCTGCTGCTATGTACCTGATGGAAACAACAGGAAATCTGCTTGAGTAAGCACTTCAAGACTGAGCCACTCATTTGTTGCATTACCATAATGCAAGGTCTGGCAAAGTCAGCACAGTGCACAACTGCATCTTCCTCTTCTCAAGGCTGCCTCAGACTTTACAGAACAGTTATCTGTTCCCCCCTCAACATACTGTACACCAAGGTGTCCATTTAAAAGGTGATAAATAGTTACACCAAACATCCAAACTTAGCAGCAGTGTTTTTAATTTTAAGGATGCCTGATAACAAATCAGCACCCAGATATCACCACATTCATTGATAACAGAACTTAAATGGCACTTCCTGTGTGTTGTGACCCCCCCTCCATCAGTCTCTGAAAAGATTAGCTGGGACAAGCAGGCTCTTTAAAACCAGTTTCCAGGAGCTGGATAAATGTAATCAGACCAATCTGCATTTTGCTAATGCCTCTTTCAAAGGAAAGAAGCCTGAAGGAAATAGCCTGAAAAAAGGACCATAAGGTAAAACAGGAGGATTATAGCTTCTCTCCCTGTTCCTCACTGGCACTCTTTCTTTCATATTCAAATGGCCATTTCTTTATATCTTCATTTGTGTTATAACTCTGAGTCTGACATTATTAGTCCCTAATTAGAGAAGCTGTTACTGTCTCATCATTTTAAAATTTGTTTTTCTCTCCTTAAACAATCTCCACCAAATACAGTACCTGCAGGGTAAAGATAATTTTGTTCATTCTAAAACAAAAAGTAAATCTTCCTCAATGTAGTCTGGCCCAGATGTTGGAGAACTTCTTTCTTACAAAGATCCCACACACAAAGGTCACAGTGATCTGGCTGAGTGGTATGGGACTGTGAAAACGGAACCTTAGTTTTAAAAACTTGAATCTTAATGGACATGAAAAGATATAGAATCATGGAATCATAGAATGCTTTGGGTTGGAAGGGACCTTCAAAGATCATCTAGTTCCAATCCCTCTGCCATGGACAGCAACACCTTCCACTAGACCAGGTTGCTCAAAGCCCCATCTAACTTGGCCTTGAACAATTCCAGGGATGGAGCATCCACAACTTCTCTGGGAAACCTATTCCAGTGCCTCACCACCCTCACAGTAAAGAACTTCTTCCTTACATCTAACCGAAATCTACCCTATTTCAGTTTGAGGCCATTACCCCTTGTCCTATCACTTGAATTTCATGAGGTTTGCATGGGCCCACCTCTCAAGCCTGTCAAGGTCCCTCTGGATGGCATCCCTTCCCTCCAGAGTGTTGACTACATCACACAGCTTGGTCTCATCAGCACATTTGCCGAGGGTGCACTCAATTCCACTGTCCATGTCGCCGATAAAGATGTTAAACAGCACCAGTCCCTATACTGACCCCTGAGGAATGCCGCTTGTCACTGGTCTCCACTTGGACATGGAGCTGTTGACTGCAACTCTTTGAGTGTGACCATCCAGACAATTCCTTATCCACTGAGTGGTCCATCCGTCTCCATTGTTACCCTATGCTACTGGCAATGTATCAACATTTGACAAGGATTTAGTCTTTTGGCATAGCTGCCTTCTTTAACTTTTTATGCAAAACATGATTCCTTGCATTCTCTGTGGGCCACAGAGAAGACATGTTGTAAATGATGTTAAAAAAGGAGCCTCCTGGCAATACCTCATTTGTAACAGAGACCGAGAAAAATCTGATACTTAAAATGGGAGGTATTTAATTCACTGCTCTGATGTTGGCTCAAGTTAACTTTTGTTTCTCAGTGTTCAAGTAATACAATAAGCCAATCACTTTCCAAACAGCACATGGTGTGGTAATACATAAAATCCTGGAGCTGGAAGTTATGTCTTCATGACACAGCTTAGAAACTATTGGGAGAGTGCAGAAGTGTGTTAGTTGGCCTGTTGCTTCATGAATCCTGAGAACATATGGACCCTATTTCATCTCAGTTTGCAAATGACCCATCAGTCTGTTCTATGCTGCTTTCTTTGTTCATACTCATGTATATTTGTATGACACCTCAAACACTTGTCTCATTGGGTGAGGTCAGATCTTTTGCCTACAGCCTGCAGTTTGGCACACACCAACTTTGGACTGAAGCACAGGCCAAGATTCTCCCACTAGGAGGTTTCTTCTTCCTTGCTATATTTCCTTCCTAGTTACATTTACATCTTCCCAGACAATAAAGTGATGTGTGAGCACAATAACCAATATAGTACTATGCTGCCTTCAGCACTAACTGGGCAATATTGAAGAGCTGTAAAATTTTACAGGACAGTATTTCGATGTGCATGAATAACTTGGTATGTATCTGATATACAGCTGTTCCACCTCTCCTGCCTCATTTCTTTATGCATGATGTCATCCAGTAGATGCAAATCCAGCTTTAGGCCATTTTTTTCTACGAGGTCCATCACTTGCCATCATGTCTTTTCCTTTAAGGATGCCACAGGCATCTTAAATGTTGTATAATGGAAAACAGGTCTGGAAGAGACTGCTAGAGGCCATCCAATGTGGCAGCTGTCTTAAGCATGATCAAATATATATAAACCATTTCTGATAGATGTTTGCCTTTGTTGTTCTTGAAGATTTCCAGTGATGCAAATTCAACAGCCACTCGAGGCAACTCCTCATAGGGCCACACTCCCTATTCTATCAGAAAGGCCTTCCAAACCATCTGCTACATTGAACTAAACAAAGCAACCTTTTCCATTCTGGGTATAATGGCCTTCCTTGGCATTCTCTGATTAAATGGTCAGTTTTTCCTTGTAGGTCATGTTTACTGATCATCTGATCTTTCTGATTTCTCCCCTCTGTATTCTCCCCAAAATGAGGCCTTAGATAGGGTGGGCTCTTAAATTATTGTTATAAATTGTAATAACTGTTATAACCATTTACACAGCTCTGTGGATCCACTCTCATCGTACTTGCACTTGCTCATTTTGAGCACAGCTTAGTGTTATTCTGGCCTTTCCTTCTGCTGCGTCTACTCAACATAGAGAAGTTTTGCCAAATCCGCCTGCAAGTTACAGTTTAAGCTAAGAAATTATTTGAAAAAGAAAAAAAGACTAAAAGTGCAAGCACAATTTGTCTTAACAAAGTATTTGCACTTTAGGTTACTTCTGTCAACCAAGAAAATAATATGAAGGTACAGTGTCTCCAAAGAAAAAAAATTCCAGCTGTCATTACTACAACAAAAGTTCCTATGAAGGAAAACACTATGTAATAAAGGCAATTCAGGCAATTATAAACTAGCGAGAATTGCTTCTCCTTATTATTATTCATACTACCCTCATGTCTGAAGGCCAAAGCTGTTCTATATATATGTATGTGTGTGCGCATATGTGTGTGTTCATATATTTGAATGGTTAAATAGTCAGGAAGAACTCTCTCTATTTTCATGATCCTAAAAAAAGTTTTTAAAAATCTGTTGCTGCCCGCAATGCACATAGATATATCATAACCTCAGGGCAATAGAGAAGCTTGATTCTTAGCCCTCCTCCATCATCACAGGCAAAACCTCACTTTACCTCTTTGGTTCTGCTGTCATAGGGTCATCCTTTGACTCATAAAAATCATCTTTATTCCATACCTTAGTACACTTATACTGAACTATTTTCTACTTAGCTTAAGAAAGTACAGGAAGAGGTATGACAATTAAAATTAAGTCCTATTTATGCAATAATAACCCTTCCCCTCTATGCGTTCAATTTTCTTTACCTCTGGCAAAGCTTCCTGACTTAAACCACCTCTGAGACTATCTCCCTTTGAAACAAAACCTCTTCTTCACCCATTATAAAGCATAGGAAAGTAAAAAAATTGTCAAAGGAAAATGGGGGAGAACAGCTAGCATGATAACCTCACAGTGGGAAGATTGGTGGATGTGTTAAAGAAATGCAAGGCTGATGTCTCATAGAGCTTGTGATCTCAGTGAACTGAATCCTCTCGTCCCTGCTTTGATTTTATTCCCAGGGGTACCACTGCCAGTACAATTTTGAGGGAAAGGACCCCATGTTGCGGACCCAATTCTACCTGAAATTACCAGAATCAAAACTGAAAACCATCGCTTAGAACTAGCTAAACCAATCCAATTGAGAAAGGTGCAAGTACTTGTTCGGTCATTTTTATATAGAAAACATATGCATTGCAAGCCATGAAAACCAAACAACTAAACAGTTAAGTCATTCATGACCCTCATCTATAGTCTATTAATCTATTACCTCTTTTACTTGCAGTTTTCTCCCTTTTATATACCTCCAGAATAGTCAAGATGCAGCTTTTATTCTAGCTCTGTGTATTGGTTATAACTTTATGTGGTTTTGTGATTAATAGGAGACTTGTTGCTTTCATAAATTACATGATGTGTGGTTCTGTACATGGCCTAAGTTAGTGAATTATAATGACTGATTGCAAATGGATAGGGTTTTTTTTCCAGTTTGAGAATTTTATGTGAGCTCTGTTGTCAGTGATTGTTTTAAATTTAGTCCTTATAGCACTTAAAAACTGAAATCTGCATAAGAGTTCATATAGCCTGGGTTGTTTTTCCTCCTTTCTTTCTCTGAAAGCTCATGCTAATGCAGCCATTTTAAAGATGTAAATCTTAAAAACAACAACAAAAAATACCCAAAAGATAGAAAAGTTCAGATTCCATTCAGTCTCATTTCCACCTGCTGTTTCTGACCAGTGATAGCTCCACAGTGGTCCAGCCTTGTTTGTAGCAGGGACATGATATAAAATTGTAATTACTTCTCTTCTTCTCTGCCTTGTGCCAAGCTCTTTGGTTGGGAAACAGCACCCAAACAGAAGCACTGGCTTCTGTTCCCTCCAAGGTTAGCAATAGAGTGTATACAATGGCCAAGTTACTGGGAGAACCTTAACTTTCTTGGATTCCTTCTTTTGTGTGCTTGTATTTATAATTATACAACTAGATCACCACAGCATCAATATAAGTCACTGCCATGTGGGACAGACTGTTGTGGGACCTACCTCTTTTACATGCACAGGAACCAGCAATGAGCCTGGTTTATCATGTCCTTTGAGCACCCTCATGTTCAAACCCTCTCATGGATGTGACTCGTAATGGCACACTGTCTTCCTTAATACACATATGCATTAGTGCCCAAAAGGAACAGGAACTGAGCTGCGTCCCTTTTGCTGTTAGCTACAGCATAGCACAGTACCACGCATCTCTTAGTTTCACTTCTATTTCTTTAGCATGATTGTAATGGAACAAGGGAAAATATTTCAAATAATGGATAAAATAGGATGCTGAAAGGCAAGAGAATGAAAGCTGCACTGAATATCTGATCAGTCAGTGCAGCTACGATGGCACCTGCCCTGTGCTACCATCCATGCTGTCACTGCTTTTCTCCTGATTGGTACTTTGTGCATAAATGCAGTTGTGCAATGGAAACCTCCATGAAAACTTCAGAGAAAGCCTTCAGAGAAACCCTGCATCAGGAAGAATAAGAGTCTTGCAAATTAACCTTCTCAAACCAAGGCCATGTGGCTCTAATAACTGTGTGAAAGAGGCAGCGTCTTCTGTTTCATTTGGGAAGAAGTAGCTGAAGGCCAAGCAATTTTCCTTACCTTCCTCCATTTTTCTTTCTCTTTCCCAATAGAAAAGGGGGAAATACAGGTGGAAAACTGAAGTGAATAAAGTGTAGATGTCATTGCTTTTTCCAAAGTTAACAGGCATGGAATAACTTGAAACTCTCTTGCAGCAGAGGAGACCTCAGTGAGAAATTTGAGGAAGTAATGAATGCAAACCTGGGCCCCTGTCAACCCAGCTACGTGCTAGTATGATTAATTACCCCTTGAATGTAAGGGCCCAAATTTTCCTGTTCTGTTCCTGAGCATTGTTGCATATCTGCCATTCTTCATCTCACAGACCACCGAGTTTCAGATGATGGGTGAACTGATCAGTGAGTGCGCAGTATATAAAGCTTTGGGATGCAAGACTTTATAGAAATGCTTACTCAAGTAAGCTGGAAAGCAGCTCGGCAGAAAAGGACCTGGGGGTCCTGGTGGACACCAGGCTGAACACGAGACAGCAAAGAGGGCAAATGGCATCCTTGGCTGCATTAGACAAAGTATTGCCAGCAGGTCGAGGGGGGTGATCCTTCCCCTCTGTTCAGTTCTGGTGAGGCCACACCTGGAGTACTTTGTCCAGTTCTGGGCTCCTTAGTACAAGAGAAACATGCACATATTGGATAGAGTTCAATGAAGGGCCATAATGATGATTAAGGGACTGGAGCAAATGTTGTCCCAGTTTTCAAGGGGATAAGAAGGAAGACCATGGTAATTATGGGCCTGTCATTCTCACGTCAGTGCCTGGTAAAATTATGGAGAAGGTTATTCTGGGAGTTACTGAAAAACACTTGAGAGACAATGTAGTCATTGGTCATAGCCAGCAAGGCTTCATGAGGGGAAAGTCCTGGTTAACCAGGTTAAGCTGGTTAAGCTCCTCTTATGACAAGGTAATCCATCTAGTTGACCATGGGAAGCCAGTAGATGTGGTGGTTTTGGATTTTAGCAAAGCTGTTGATACTGTCTCTCACAGTACCCTTCTGGATAAACTGTCCAGCACACAGCTAGACAAGTCCATAATGTGTTGGGTGAGCAATTGGCTGACGGGTCAGGCTCAAAGGGTTATAGTAAATGGGGTTACATCAGGCTGGTGGCCAGTTACCAGTGGGGTTCCCCAGGGCTTGATTTTAGGGCCAGTGCTGTTTAATTTTTTTGTAAATGATCTGGATGCCAGAATCAAATTTACATTAAGTTTGCTGACAATACTAAACTAAGAGGAGCTGTGGACACCCTTGAGGGTAGAGAGGCCTTATAGGGAGATCTGGATAAACTAGAGAGCTGGGCAATCACCAACCGTATGCAATTTAACAAGAGCAAGTGTCGGATTCTGCACCTGGGACAGGGTAATCCTGGTTATAGGTAAAAATTGGGGGATGAGAGGCTGGAGAGCAGGCCTGCAGAAAGAGATCTGGGGGTTTGGGTTGATGGCAAGTTGAATATGAGTCAACAGTGTGCCCTGGCAACAAAAATGGCCAACCATGTTACGGGATGCATCAAGCACAGCATAGCTAGCCAGTCGGGGGAGGTGATTGTGCCACTCTACACTGCACTGCTGTGGCCCCACCTCGAGTACTGTGTGCAGTTTTGGTTGCCTCAATTTAAGAAGGATGTCAAACTATTAGAGTGTGTCCAGAGGAGGGTGACCAAGATAGTGAAAGGCCTCGAGGGCAAGGCTTACGAGGAGTGTCTGAGGTCACTTAGTTTGTTCTCTTGGAGAAGAGAAGGCTGAGGGGTGACCTCATCACAGTCTACAACTTCCTCAAGGTGCGTGATGGTGGGGGAGGTGCTGATCTCTCTCTGGTGACCAGTGATAGGACACAAGAAAATGGAAGGAAACTGTGTCAGGGGAAGTTCAGATTGGACATTAGGAAAAGATTCTTCACTGAAAGGGTGGTTGGTCACTGGAACAAGCTCCCCAGAGAAGTGGTCATGGCACCAAGCCTGTCAGAGTTCAAGGAGTGTCTGGACAATGCTTTTAGTCGTATGGTTTAGTTTCAGGTAGTCTTGCAAGGAGGAAGGAGTTTGACTTCATGATCTTTATAAGTCCCTTCCAACTTGAGATATTCTATGCTTCTATGAGCTCTCCTATGAGGAAAGGCTGAGAGAGTGGGGACTGTTTAGCCCAGAGTTGAGAAGGCTCAGGGGCGATCTTGTTAATGTATGTAAATACCTGAAGGGATGGTGCAAAGGGGACAGAGCCAGGCTCTTTTCAGTGGTGCCCAGTGGCAGGACCACAAGAAATGGGTGCAAACTGAAACACAGGAGGTTCTTCCTGAACATCAGGAAACACTTTTTCACTGTGAGGGTAACTAAGCGCTAACAACAAGTTGCCCAGAGAGGTTGTGGAGTCTCCCTCATTGGCAATATTAAAACCCCATCTAGACATGGTACTTGGCAACTGGCTCTAGGTGGTCCTGATTGAGCAGGGGGGTTGGATCAGATGATCTCCAGAGTTCCCTTCCAATCTCAACCATTCTATGATTCTGTGAAGTACCAACCCATAATATGGCACTGTGGTTTGTTAAATGCTATGAGAATCTTTGAAATTGCAAGAACTGCATTTATAAGAATTGGACTAAATTACTAATTAGTGGAAACAAAGAAAAAATTCCCTGTTAAAGATTACTTGCAAGGTAATCTGATTTCAGCATAAAGACACATGATATGCAGATCTCTCAGGTCATGAGGAATCACAGGCAGACAAACCAAGTAACCTTTCTGTACGAATGACACAGGATCAAGACACATGGCAATCAGTGAACTGAAAAGCAAAGACAGAGGGATTTTGAGCTCTGAGTCAGATTTAAGACCCAACAATGTAAAATATGGTAACTCTCAATATGCACTCAGTAATCAGTTAGAAACATGTAAAAGTTGACCTGACCAAAAACTTAGTTGTGTGGAGAAACTTGCATAGAGTAAGATGGTACTGGAGCCAATCCCCACAAGACAGATTTTTGAGGAATGTCTCTAAACAGATTTAATTTTCAACAGGATACTGTGTTTATTCAGCTTGACATGGTTTTCTGTCTCCAGCCAAGCCTTCTTTGTCATTCTAGAAGACCCACTGTGGCAGGCTCTCACTAACCTTCCATCATCTTGCAGCAGCTGACCAGAGAAAGTTCCATATCCATATCCAATATGCTTTCGTACAGGAAAGGCCAATCCAACCTTCCTGTTTAGAGAACACTTCACACATGAAAGCATGCAAGCACATGATTAATGAAGTTTATTTCTTATTAATATAATACTGGCTGATCTCATTATCTATACAAATGCTCCATTTTTATTTGAATTCTCTTAATCACTTGACCTCAGTGATGTTGTCTGCCAAAGAATAAGGCTGATTTCTGCTCTTTATTAGAGTAGTGTAACCTGGCAGAACTGGCTCACCTTCCCACAGTATGTATAGCATGGAGTTTCAAAATGTCATGATCTGGAAGGTTACAGGCTAAACAGGTTTCAACCAACGGGGTGTCTTCAGTGTCTGAGAAAAAAAAAAGTTAAAGGTTTAGCTGCTTATTACAAAGTCATCCCTGCTTCTTCAATAACTCATTTTGATATTTTGCAATTTGCAAAAATGCGCCTGTGTGATCCCACAGGCTCTTAACTACTTTGTAATGACTGTGTATGAACAGATGGAAAATGTTTTCAATTTCTGAGAGAACTGCTAATGGATGTCACCAGCTATTAGAAAAACTCAGGTGGTTCCATTTTGGGAGAATAGGTATTGTCATAAGCCTCTTCATTTTTAATGAAATGTTTGCTCATTTATACCTTGATGGTAAGTTTAAGACTGCCTGTACTAGTGAAAACAGATTAGAACTTTAGCTGGAAATTATTTGCTGTTAAACAGTCCAGAACTTTAGATCCAAACATTTCACCTGAAAATAACAAAAGCTTGTTGTAGGTCACTTCAGTATGAGGGAAAATTAATCACTGGAAAAAATTTAATTCCAGCAAGGTTAGACTTCTTTTTCCCTCTTTCTAACAGATACCGTAACAAAACCAAAAACAAACAAACAAACAAGTCTGGCTTCTTATCTGAAAATCTAGAATTACTTTTAGCTTCACAGCAGAAAGGAATGGTTGTCCTACCTAAAATTTAATAAACTTGTTCTGTCCATCTATTTAGATTTTATCCACCAACCCAGACGAGATTTCATACTGTTTCTGAGCTCCCTCTAGCCTCAGACACTAGGATCTTCCCATGAGAAGGAGCTGAGCTATGAAAAGATAAAATGAAACTCATTAAATAAATTTTCCTTGGTGTTCCTTGCTGGAGGGCAGATTTAGTACAGTGAATAGGGCTGAGAAACAGCTAAAGAGACAATAATGTTTTCCTGGCTGTGAATTGAAGACTGGAGGGAATGTAGGCACAGAGGAAGACAGTTGTATTGGGATGGAGTGGTACTAGTGTGATGCCCTTCCTTCTCTGTTTGCTACAAAAGACGGAGTTCAAAAATATAGATTGCTTCTCTCTGTTCTGGCGTTGGCTCACATTGCTAAACCGTATTGAGACACTGCTTTGATCACACTGCTGTGAACTGCATCAGACTGGATTAACAGACAAAGATACCTCATTCCACTGTATACAGGCTGAAATTCTGGAGATTAAAAAGTGTCAAAGACCCACTGGACAAAATCTTCCACTAGTTCTCCAGGAACCTGATGTATAAGGAAGTCACAGGAGAAACAGATATGACAGTAAAAGTGAGGACCCCTTCTCATAGTAATGTAACCCAACGATGAGATAGGACATCTGGAATGAGATAGGATGGGAAAGGCACCCTGCTATGATAGGAAGAGCACCATCAGACCTCCTTCAGCACTCAAATCCAAGCTAGAGAAGCTTTCATCCAAATCTTGCTTTTTCTTTTAGGTCTTGATGTTTCCAATTCAGTCTTCAATTTGCCCAGAAAAGTGTGCAAAAGAGGAGCTATGACAAGTAGGACAATGTGAAAAAAATATTTTCTCCACCTTTGCAATGGGAAGAACAGCAGGGTTCATAGAATCATGGAATCATAGAATGCTTTGGGTTGGAAGGGACCTTCAAAGATCATCTAGTTCCAATCGCCCTGCCATGAGCAGGGACACCTTCCATTAGACCAGGTTGCTCAAAGCCCCATCTAACTTGGCCTTGAACACTTCCAGGGATGGGGCATCCACAACTTCTCTGGGAAACCTGTTCCAGTACCCCAGCACCCTCACAGTAAAGAACTTCTTCCTTACATCTAATCTAAATCTACCCTATTTCAGTTTAAGGCCATTACCCCTTGTCCTGTCACTACATGCCCTTGTACAAAGTCCCTCTCCAGCTTTCTTGTAGGCTGCCTACCTAAAGGTACTGGAAGGCTGCTATAAGGTCTTCCCAGAGCCTTCTCTTCTCCAGGCTGAACAACCCCAGCTCTCTCAATCTGTCTTCATAGGAGAGGTGCTCCAGCCGTCTGATCATCTTTGTGGCCCTCCTCTGGACTCGCTCCAACAGGTCCATGTCCTTCTTATGTTGGGGGCCCCAATGCTGACCACAGTACTCCAGGTGGGGTCTCATGAGAGCAGAGCAGAGGGGCAGAATCACCTCCCTTGACCTGCTGGTCACGCTTCTTTTGATGCAGCCCAGGATATGGTTGGCTTTCTGGGGTGCAAACGCACGTTGCCAGGTCATGTTGAGCTTCTTGTCTGCCAACACCCCCAAGTCTTTCTCCTCATGGCTGCTCTCAATCCATTCTCCACACCACCTGTATTTGTGCTTGGAATTGACCCAACCCATGTGCAAGACCTTGCACTTGGCCTTGTTGAACTTCATGAGGTTTGCACAGGCCCACCTCTCATGCCTGTCAAGGTCCCTCTGGATGGCATCCCTTCCCTCCAGCGTGTTGACCGCTCCACACAGCTTGGTGTCATCAGTAAACTTGCCAAGGGTGCACTCAATTCCACTTTCCATGTTGCTGACAAAGATGTTAAACAGCACCGGTCCCAATACTGACCCCTGAGGAATGCCACTTGTCACTGGTCTCCACTTGGACATGGAGCTGTTGACTGCAACTCTTTGAGTGTGACCATCCAGCCAATTCCTTACCCACTATGTGGTCCATCCATCAAAACCATGTGTCTCCAATTTAGAGACAAGGATATCATGTGGGACAGGATCAAATGCTTTGCACAAATCCAAGTAGATGACATCAGTTGCTCTTCTCTTATCCACCAACACCATAACCCTGTTGTAGAAGGCTACCAAATTTCTCAGGCATGATTTGCCCTTAGTGAAGCCATGTTGGCTGTCAGCAATCACCTCCTTATTTTCCCTGTGCCTTAGCATAGTTTCCAGGAGGATCTTGCTGGGCACAGAGGTGAGACTGACTGGCCTGTAGTTCCCCAGGTCTTCCTTTTTTCCCTTTTTAAAAATGGGGGTTATATTTCCCCTTTTCCAGTCAGTGGGAACTTCACTGGACTGGCACAACTCCTCAAATATGGTGGACAGATGCATCTCATCAGGTCCTATGGACTTGTGCACCTTCAGGTTCCTTAGATGGTCTTGAACTTGATCTTCTCCTACGAGGGGGTGTGTGTGTGTGTGTGTGTGTGTGTGTGTGTTTCTCCATTCTCCTAGCCCCTGCCTTTGCGTTCTGCAACTTGGGTGGTGTGGACGGAGCACTTGTCGGTGAAGACTGAGGCAAAAAAGTCATTGAGTACCTCAGCTTTCTCCATATCCTGGGTGACCAGGTCTTCCATTTCCTTCTGGAGAGTGCCCACATTTTCCCTAGTCTTTCTTTTATGTCTGACGTACCTATAGAAGCTTTTCTTGTTGCCCTTGATGTCCCTGGCCAGAGTGAATTCTATCAGGGCTTTAGCCTTCCTAACCTGATCCCTGGCTGCTCGGACAATTTCTCTGTATTCCATTCAGGTTGCCTGTCCTTGCCTCCGTCCTCTGTAGGCTTCCTTCTGGTGTTTGAGTTTGTCCAGGAGCTCCTTGTTCATCCATGCAGGCCTCCTGGTGTTTTTGCCAGACTTCCTCTTTGTTGGGATGCATCGCTCCTGGGCTTGGAGGAGGTGACCCTTGAATATTAGCCAGCTTTCCTGGGCCCCTCTTCCCTCCAGGGCTTTATCCCATGGTACTCTCCCAAGCAGATCCCTGAAGAGGCCAAAGTCTGTTCTCCTGAAGTCCAGGGTAGTGAGCTTGCTGTGCACTCTCCTTGCTGCCCTAAGCATCTTGAACTCCACCATTTCATGGCTGCTGCAGCCAAGGCTGTCCTTGAGCTTCACATTCCCCACCAGCCCTCCTTTTTAATGAGAACAAGGTCCAGCATAGCACCTCTCCTCGTTGGCTCCTCTATCACTTGGAGAAGGAAGATATCATCAATGCATTCCAGGAACCTCCTGGATTGCTTATGCCCTGCTGTGTTTTCCCTCTAACAGATATCAGAGTGGTTGAAGTCCCCCATGAGGACAAGGGCTTGTGACTGTGAAGCTGCTCCTATCTGTCTATAGAGGGCCTCATCTGCTTGGTCTTCCTGGTCGGGTGGCCTGTAGCAGACCCCCACTATAACGTCACCTGTCCCTGCCCTCCCTTCAATCCTGACCCATAAGCTCTCAGTCAGCTCCTCATCCATCCACAGGCAGAGCTCTATGCACTCCAGGTGGTCATTGACATAGAGAAATGACAAAAGTAATTTCAAGAAGAAATTACTTTTCTCAGCTGCCCATGAAAGTGCTGACTTCCTTTGCAGGCTTTCCCTGAGTGGCAGAGGAGGATGCAAGAGTTTATTCAGTGTCTGGAATAATGGGGAAGGTGGGTGAAGGATCCTGAAGGGAAGTGTTAAACTCTGCAGAGGGTGGAAGAAAGCCTGAACACAGCAGAGTCAGGGTGGAATATCCTCCTCATAAAGTTCTGTACTGGACACATCTCCTGTGAACAACTTGAACATTTATACATTTATTTTGCTGTCATATTCAACAGCTCCAGGCATAGAGAACAGTCTCTATCATGTAAAGTGCTGTACAAATGATATTTCCTGCCACAAAAAAAAATTTACACTTAGAACCATAAGCCCCAACAGATTAACCAGACACTCTCCACAGACTGGCTAGGTGAAGCATGGAGTACACCTAGCAATTCTCTGTATCTAAGTAAAAAATTTTCAAATGAAATACACATTTCAGTTTCTGCATTGAAAACTGCAAAGCAAATTGATATTTTAACTTCAATCTGAGTGAAAAATTTGATACATGTGTGCCAATGCTGGTGTTAACTTCCTTTGGTAAAATAGAGATGTTTTAATGACCTCACTTTATCCAGCCCTGCCAACATTCCAGCATCTTCCTAGTTAATTACTTTCAGAACGAGAAATGACATTGCGAACCATCAGGCATTGCATGACACTGCAGCTCTTAATTCTGCTGTGTATATTCCTCTGCAGTCAGTCTGAGTTTGGTTTAGGTTTACTTTACTTCAACTAATCTCACAACAGAAGAAATAGAAAGCTCAGGAGCAGCTGGGATGTGGCAAGTTCCTTATCCTGACTCACAGAAGCTGCAGATAAGCTAAAGAAAAACTATTCCAAAGGCACAGAATAGCCGTTACTTTGCTTTTCAACAGCTCTGCACTAAAGGTAACAGATGCCTTTCTTTGAAACCAGTCTGTTGGAATTTCACAGGGGGGCAAAAAAGTGGAAAAACCCCAAAACACCAAAAGCCCAGCTGTCAGGCTCAAATAGCCCTGAAGTGGAGCTACAAGCAAGGGAAACAGAGAAACATGCTGTAAAACAAGAACTGAGAATACTATTTCAGTATGCACTCATGAAAGTGTTTTGCAAAAGTGCTGTTTTCCCAACAGCCACCTGGTCCAACAAAACTGTGGCTTTGTCCATCCACAGGTTTGACACTATCTACTGAAAATGGTATCTTTCAAAGGCAGGTTGCTTTACCTGCCTAACACCATAGCTCAAGTTCACTTTCAGGCCAGCTGTGTACCAAAACCGACAGAAATGATGGCCCAGAACTCAGGGAAGCTGGTGATTTCACATGGCTTTTCATTCCATCATGTGCAACAAAACAAATGCAGTCATTCCAGCCACCCTGAACCCCTGGACTACACCGGGCATACACTATGGCAAGACTTACTGAGCACGAGCACTGCTTTCCACCTGGCAGGATTAACCATGATAAATGAGCATTTTAAAACACTAAATCTTGACATAAAGGATGGCCTGGCATGCTTAGTTGCTACTTGTGTTTCATTAAAACGGAGCTAGTAATAAGTATTTATCTCCTATGCAGCTGGGATAAAACAAGGCAGAGCACCAACACAATTACAGGCAAAAGGAAAGAATGCTTAAAATAGAGCTTCTGCAGAAAAGATCCTCTTTGATAAAGTTCTGCAGCTTTAAAGGCTTCTGCTCTTCTACAACATAACAGGTTTTCAGCCAATATGGAAAAATGCTAAAAAACCATCTCCCAGCCAGAGATGAATACTGTGTATGGAGTACAGAGGAATTGCATGAAATGTTCTGTTGCAAGCCTTCTGAGATGACAAAGACCAAGCTTGATTACTGTAGATGACTCAAGTCCCAGTTTCAAAAGGCCCTAAGAAACTAAACCCCTCATTTCTTTGACAGTTTATAGGCTCCTTTTTCACTGGTTTTGTCCTGGAGATTTGGATTATTTTGGGTACACAAAAGCAGGACTCAGCATGCTCAAACAGCAGCAGCCAAAAAAAAAAATTTTAAGGTAATTCTGGCAGCACTGTGAGGGAAGAATTGTACAGTCTTACTGTGTTGGATGAGAAGCTCATACAGACAGACAACAGCTGTATTCAACTCATGCCCATAACACCAGCCTGTGACTCTTTGAAAACTATCTTTGCCTCTGCTGGCCTCAGTGGCTACTTTCCTCTTATTTCTCTCTGCTCTTTTAAACCCCACCCCCTTATCTTCCTTCTGTGACATTCTTGAAGTCCCCTTAAATTCTTGATGTCCTTAAATTCAAGCTTTCTTTTCAGAGACTTATGGCCATAAGCCTCTGTCTGTCTTTTCATAGATTTCAATGTGTATACAACATACAGTAGCCAGAGGTGACTATAAAAGTGACCTGATTATCAGAAATTGTTTGGGCCCCAGTGAAGCTGATGGGAGCTCAAATCCTAACCTTGAGCACTCAACTTTTGTATCATTCGTCCTGTGAAATCTTGTCAATGCCAATGTTGTCTGCTATTTAGACATTCCTTCAAATCTCATTTTATATAGAGGTGCCATTAGAGGCCTTTTATACCGCATGATTGTGTGGTGATCTCAACCTTTGCCTTGGAAGAAATATTCCTTTTTGATTCCGCATGGATGCAGAGAAAACTGTATAAAATGAAGAACGGAATGTTAATTAAAAGACACAAATTATGTTATCTGGATTTTATTTCACTCTCACAGTTTGGGAAGAGAAGCAACAAAACCAGTGTCCCCTCTGCACCCGGAAGGCACAATTAACATACCATATCCCCAAAATGAGGACAAATGAGGAAGCTTGAAGGTGAGATATTTCTTAATTCACACAGGAGTTGGCTTACCAATAGCACAATAATTTTTCAGAGAAATTCCAGTTCCAGTTGTTGTTTTTCCAAGCCTGAAAGTCAAAGAAGGCTTCTTAAAATAAAGATAACTTTCATACATTTTATTTTCAAATCTTTTATGTGTTTCATGTAAGCTTTCAGGTTGAACTGCAATGCTTCATTTTGGTGACTAGCATCTGAAAAAAATCTGATTGGGAAACATGTATGAATCAGCAACCATGACAACTCTAGCAAAGCTAGAAGAATTGGAGTTTGAGCCAGTAAACTCTTAACTGCCTTTATTACAGTTGGCTAAGAATCAGTAACGGTTCTTAAAATATATAATTCAAAAGGATTTCAAATTTTTTGGCAGAGTAGATACTCTGAGGGAATGATTCATGTTAAAAGAGTCCTTTTTGTTATGTAGGTATCAACTTATGTTTGTATCAAACCAAGTACAAAAATTTGTTCATTGTTTTTGAAGTTTTTCATAATGTGCTCTCATTTACACAGTGCAATGCATGTGTATTGGGTTTACATGGAAAGGTGTTGGTAGAGGGGGAGGTGCAGGTGTGGCTTCAGTGAGGAGACACCAGAATCTGCCCCTATGTCTGACACAGCCAGTTCCAGCCTGCTCCAAGAGGAACCCACTGCTGGCCAAAGCTGAACCTGTCAGCAATGTTGGTAGAACCTCTGTGATAATATATTAAAGAAGGGGTAAAAACTGCTGTACAACAACAGCTGGGAGGGAAGAGTGAGAATATGTGAGAGAAACAACCCTGCAGACACCAAGGTCAGTGATGGAGGGGGAGGAGGTGCTCCAGGCACCAGAGCAGAGATTCCCCTGCAGCCCGTGGGGAAGACCACAGTGAGGCAGGCTGTCCCCCTGCAGCCCATGGAGGTCCACAGTGGAGAAGATATCCACTCTGCAACCCGTGTAGGACCCCATGCTGCAGCAGGTGGATGTGCTCTGAAGGAAGCTGCAGCCTGTGGAGAGCCCACACTGGGGCAGGCTACTGGCTGGCCCCGTGGCCCCGTGGACAGGAGCCCACACTGCAGCAGGTTTTCTGGAAGGACCTGTGACCCCATGGGGGACCCATGCTGGAGCAGTCCATTCCTAAAGGACTGCACCCCATGGAAAAGACCCACCCTGGAGCAGTTCTTGAACTGCAGCCCATGGGAAGGCTGTCAGGTGCCCACCAAGTTGCTCTATCGCTCCCATCATGAGCAGGACAGTGGGGAGAAAATTGAAAACTTGTGGGTCAAGATAAAACCAGTTTATTAAAGAAAAGAAAAGGCCACACACGAAAGCAAAGGAAAACAAAAATATTTTGTTCTCTACTTCCCATCAGCAGGCAATGTCCCACCACTGCCTGGGAAGTAGGGCCTTATTAGTGGTTGCTCCAGAGGACGAATGCCTTAATAACAAATGCTGCCCCCCCTTCCTCCTTTCTCTTAGCTTTTATTGCTGAGTCATATGGTATGCAATATCCCTTTGATCAGTTTAGGTCAGCTGTCTTGGCTATGCCCCCTCCCAACCTCTTGCCCACCCTCAGCCTACTGGGCTTTGGCGGGGAGGGGGGTGGAGAAACAGCCTTGATGCTGTGAGCACTGCTCAGCGGTAGCCAAAACACTGATGTGTTACCAACACTGTTCTAGCTGCAAATACAAAGCACAGCACTATGAGGGCACTATGAAGAAAGTTAATGCCATCCCAAGCAGACCCAATACATTTGATAATATGCGATAATACGTAACATTTGAAAATATGTATTTCATAAAACATAAAAATTGAAATTTGACAGTAAATGAATTAGAGAATTTAGAAAGAAGTGAAAAGCATTGAAGAAAGTATTTTTTAAAAAAACACCCTGATTTGGGTTAATTACTTTTTTTACAAATTCACAAGCATTTTTAGTTTCAACACAATTGTATCTTACAGAAGGGGGAAAAAAAAAATCACCATTTCTTTCCTTGGACTAGCTTTTCTGCCTTTGCCAACATAAATTTTACCATTGGAATTTAGTCTGACCTTGTATCTAACTTCCATTCTGATTTTTTGCAGACTAAGCAAACTTGTTTTTTTCTTCTTTCCCAAATACTTTAAAACAATAAGAAAGACATAACACAAATTTTGGCTGAGTACCTTGCCTCTGCATTAGCTGAACAAGTTTGTACAGCCTCTTGTTTGATCTGCTTGTCAATTTTCCCCTGAAAGAATAAACCAAGGAAGTGTCAGACTCTCTAGGTGCCTGATGGATTTGTTTGTGTAACAAAGAAAGAAGCTTGCAAAGCATGAGTTTTGCGACTTCCAGACATTATCAAAGCATATTGTACAGCAAGACTTTACCAAGGAGGACTACAGGGCTTTAATATTAATCCTCCTATGACCAGTGCAGTGCACTGGTCCGGACTTTACAGATATCTGGCAGCCCAGTTGGAGTAGGAATGGTAGAAATCTAGGACAAATAGGCATTAAGCATGTGCTGTTTGACTTCATGGGGTGTGTGGTGAAATTCAATACAACTGGGATGTGTTGGATTATTTCTGCACTGCCCATCTCAGCAACCAAATGCAACAGATCCTGAGCATCCTTGACATATCAAATCCATGTTTTGACAATCCAGACTTCAAGAACAGTGTCTAGGTTGTGTCCAATCTGGCCAGATCATGTTGACCGGCTCCCAGGAGAAAAAACAGGACAACTTCCACAGAAAAATCTGCAGAAGCAGGGGCACAATTGTGCTCTTTGGGCATGGGTCTAGAAAGATCTGCTAAATCTATTCATGTTGTAATCTATCAAGGTTTCATTAACAGAGAGCTGGAAGTCCTAAGCAGGTACTTTTCCTTCAAAGTATGTAGCCATCCCTTAATCCCCACCAGGTCAGGGCTGTATTTTCCTACTGGGCTAAAGCATTAGCGACATTTTGGACAGAAAGGAGAAATGCATGAAGTGAAGGTACAAGAGAATGCATAAGTGAAAGTCCTCTGTACTATGAGACAGCATCACAAGCTACTTGGGCATACAGCTACAAAGCTGAGAAAAGCTCTGTGTAGCCCAGCAGTCTCCAATTCTAACATCAAAATGAAAAGTAAAAAGAAAATGATGGGGTTTTCTCTTTATCTCAACCCAGTGCTTGCTAGCTGTCATGAGATAATAGTACAGAAGAGACAGAGAGTTTTTCCTCATCATTTCTTGACTGTCCCTTACAATCATGTATACTTTGTGGGAGACCTGAAAAAATATCTGCAGAGATATTTCAATTACATTTATTCATAGTGCTGAAACACTTTGGATCCCTGGTCATAGATAGGTTGCCTACGGACACCAATTAGACAACACATCAGGAAAGGTTACGTCTTCCAATTGGTTTACAGTAGAAGGCAGATAAAAGGCAAATACAGATTGATGGGTGAGTACAAGGAAACAGTGAGACAATAGTAGTGTAAGTGGGAGCTCAGAGTACCAGCTGTTTGAGTGTTTCAGATTTTTTTTTTTGTTCAGATTGTTTCAGGTGATTTCAGATTTTTTTATAGGTGTCAAAATAAAGGAAAGCTTTGGGAAGGCAATGAAGATGACATTTTCCTATTATCTACAGCCAATGTCTCCCAAGTATTAAGGAATCTCAATGGGACAAAGTATCAAAGGAATTGTTTGAAAATTGTTTGAAAAGCTTTAAAGGCTGGCTGGCATTGCTGCACAATTTTTGACTAAAGGAATCTCAGATATTCTGTGTTTTTTAGTTGTAGGACATGAACTAGCTTCAGTCCAAGTTACCACACATCCTGTCTCTGAAAAGTACACACCATAAGAAGTACATGAAAGAATAATACTTCATCCTCATAGATCTGATGTAGAAGAAAAGGGAATATCTACAAATGGTCTCAGATTCTGCAAATCCCAAGAAACACTAAACAAAATGGCAAGTTACAGATCATTTTGTCCATTTCAACTTCAGCCATGGCACCCCACCTAAATGTTATGATTTATAGGATGACATTACTTCCTCTTTGATGAGGTGCCAGGAAGTACAAACCTCTTCCATACTAGCTCCAGGAACCCTAAAACTCTCACCTTTTAATTTTTGGTATCCTCTGGTTTAGCAAAACATAATCAGAAGAATAGTCTTTAGTCAGGGAAAACCCTCCTGCTTCCTAAGTTTCGTGAGTACAGTACAGTTATTTCAAAGAGATTTTTTTCCCAAGTAATGAATATTTTTTGGATTCTCAAGTCAATGACTAGCCCTTAATAGTCTTATGCAGCAAACACCACTCTAATTTTTTTTCATTGCTGCCAAAGTTCCCCCAAACCCAATTCTTTAGTGTTTTGAATGTCTCCTTCATAGGGTAAGTTTGCCATTCCTAGCAAAGAATTCCTGTTTGTCTGAAGGTGGGAGGCAGACCAAAAAAATTCTTCAAGCATCCATTTTCAGAGAAGAATCTAAGTAATTGATTCAATCCACCTTCTAGATTTTATAATATTTTGATTCTCCCACTAGGCAAGGATAAGAACTGCAAAATCAAGCAGTCTGATTCACAGAGATGAACAAGTATTTTAAAACCCCAAATAACCTAATTTGATTTTCTGCATTAGAACACAGTGAATACAATTGTCTTTGTAAAGCTCAAAAACCCTACTTCTGAAATGAATAACTTGCAGACATTGGTCTGCAGGTAAGTGGTTAAGCTGAAGTAGGCTTGAGATTTTCTGTTTATTTCTTTTTTGTTCTATTGAACCCTGCCCATAGCCCTGACACAGGTTGAATGTAAGAGCTTTGTGGAGGGTACTGCGAATTCTTTACAATCAGCTCATCAAGCACAGACCCCTTCCTCCTCATGAGCTTTTGAATGCCTTTAAGTTTAAAGCAAAAATAAGAAAATCCGTGGCAGGAAGGACAAGGGCAGTAGGGCTGGGATAAACACTGTAAAACAAGTGACAAGGCAAATTTCAAGTTTTACTTTCTGTGCAGAACTCCTTATTTAGCTGTAAAGGTGACATTATTTGCTTAGCTTTTCAAAGCCATTCAATAAAGTAAACAATTAAATTGTATCCAGAACAGGGTCGTAAGCAAGTGGGACAAGAAATAAGAAATGCGAATGGGAGCCAGAGAGTTGACGATGGACCTTTCACCTGAGTACTTCTGAGCCCACCATTACGGACTTCTGCAATCAGAAAATCTTGTGTTGCCTAGAGATCATGTTTTTCTTGCTATATGACGTGCCTTCCTCTGAGAGGAGAAATGAGTAACCAGCAACAAAATTGTCTCTGCACTGCAATTCCTATAGGCTGTCACAACAAAACTTCAATGAGATAGTGTGAGAAACTGAAAGAGTTAATGTCGCAAACATTGTGGTGGGGCAAGTTCTGCTTAATCATGAACTCTGCATAGCAATGAACTCTGCCTAGCAAGGAACCACAGGTGAAAAGAAGCCCATCAGCACCAGGACAGGGAGGGCCCTGCTGGAGGGTGCACAGCTCCCTGTTCTGATGTGCTGAGCAGGGCAGGTCACCATGCATGGCCAAAGCTCGTGCCTGCAGGGAAGGGGAAGTTACTCCCCGAATGCCCCCAAGCCCACGGACCCATTTCCCAAAGGCTCACAAACTGCTTATGGCACCTAAATAGCCTAATGAGTTTGAGTGCCCACCCAAAGGAGGGGCAAGGATGATAAAAGGACACAAACTGAAGACCCAGGTGCATGTGCCTACCAGAACTGGACCCCTCAGCTGGCTGGACCAACGCTGGACCCAGGACTGGTGAAATCTTTCTCTTCTGTCTGTCTGTCTCTTTTTTCCGTAATCCCTCCACCTCATCCCTTTAGACATAAACCATTGACCAAGTCTGGGACTAGGAGTGGATCCAGCCGCCCCTGGGCTCCTCTCTGAGAAGGAGTCTGGAAAGCAAGGGGGTCCACTCTGAACCTCGTGACTCAATGGGAGGGCTCTCCTTACTGTCTTCCCTGAACTAATCCCCAAATAATCAAGGCCTGTAGTATATGTTTGGTGACGTGTGGTTAGCACGTTACACAGTTTACTGACATAGTTTCATGCCAATTCTTGTGGTGAGCAAACAAAAGTTGAGTTTTGTGAGTTAAAGGATCCCTGGTGTCATTTCACCTTAGTCTGGACCTGGGAATCAGCAAACCTGAGTCATCATCCTGAGAAGTTAGGACATGACAGGTAGGTTGTCACTATCTCTCCTGCCTGATGTCACTCACCATAGCTATACTGATATTGCCAGGAATGATGCCTCTAATACAAATTTTCACAGTACTGTAGAGGACAGGTAAACCTGACCCTCGCAGGCCAGAGCACCATTTTTCCAATTAAAAAGTATTTGTTATGCTGGGTGAGATATTTTGCTACTGCTCTTAATTCTTCTTGTAATCTCTCTCTTCTTGTGTCTCTTGCTGAGCTCTCTCTGGGTTTTATACACACTGTGTCCTGATCCTCCTGGACAGTGATGTTGTCCTGTCTCAGTGTTGCTTCAGACTAGGAGGAAAGAACTCAATTTTTCTGTAACTATTTCAGGAGGGACCTCTGTTGCATGAGGTCCTACAGCCATGATAAGGCTCATCAGACAACCTTCTCCAAGAGCCAAGCAGTGGGAATGCCCTGTGTGAAAGCAATAAGATAGGAACTTGGGCCTTAGGAAATGAACACTGACTGTCATGTAGCACAGAGAAAAGAATGAGCATTATTTATACCTGGAAAGTCTTATGAGCTGAATAACATGACAGCTGTCAGCTCTTCACTACATAAACACTCCAGGCAGGGTGAGAAGGATGGCTGGCGTGTTTTACTGCTTGCAGCTTCTCTTCTTACACACAGAGGAAGTCAGCTGCGTATTGAGGGCTTGCTCCCTCCCCACAATGTATGCATTTGGGGTAGTTTTGTGTGGAGGAAGCTGCAAGAGGAAGAGTTAGCTCTGAGAAAGAGCAAAGGTAGCCCAAGGATTGTGGGAAGCTCCATAGAGAAGCTCTGCAGGGAGGTGAAAAGGGCAAATTGCATTTTTTCTTGCTGTAATACACGTTCTTCATGTAATATATGAACAGTTTCGGGATTGTTTCAGCTGTTTCTGGCACCATTTCCAAACCCAGCTTTGCTTTTTCTGAGAAAAAGTGGGGTGATAAGCCTCCACTTTCCCTGACTTTTGCTTTATCTGTCCTCCCTTCCCAAGTCTCCTAAATTTTCCTCTCCTATATTAATTACCTCTCTTCTCATTTCATTTCACTGCTGCTTTCTCCATTTAGTACTCCTGTTGCTGAGCAGGACCAATGAACCCCATGGTGTCATATGGAATCTGGATTTACAAGTATAAACATCACTTAAAGGGAGCCTTCATTTCAGAATTAGACTCTTTATGTCAAGATACTCATTCCAGCATTAGGCCCATTTGCTTAATTTCAGTTTCTCAGGCAAAATTATTGGTCTTATTTCGAAGAACATTGTGGTGGGTTGACCGCGGCTGGATGCCAGCTGCCCACCAAAGCCACTCTATCACTCCCCTCCTCAGCTGAACAGGGTAGAGAAAATACAACAAAAATCTTATGGGATGAGGTAAGGACAGGGAGACATCATTCACCAATTACCATCACAGGCAAAACAGACTCAACTTGGGGAAATTAGTTTCACTTACTACTAATCAAATCAGAGTAGAATAATGAGAAATAAACCCTAATGTTAAAACAGCTTCCCCTCACCCCTCCCTTCCTCCCAGGCTCAACTTTACTCCTGATTTTCTCTGCCTCCTCCCCGCAAGTGGTCCAGGGGGATGGGGAATGGGGGTTCTGGTCAGTTCATCACACATTGCTGCTGCTCCTTCCTCCTCAGGGGGAGGACTCCTCACACTTTTCCCCCAGCGTGGGGTCCCTCCCAAAGGAGACAGTCCTCCATGAACTTCGCCAGTGTGGGTCCCTTCCACAGGGTGCAGTCCTTCAGGAACAGACTGCTCCAGCAGGGGTCCCATGTGGGGTCAAAAGTCCTGCCAGAAAACCTGCTCCAGCATGGGCTCCTCTCTCCACGGGTCCACAGTTCCTGCCAGGAGCCTGCTCCAGCGCGGGCTTCCCATGGGATCACAGACTCCTTTGGGCGTCCACCTGCTCCAGCATGGGGTCCTCCGTGGGCTGCAGGTGGATATCTGCTCCACCATTAACCTCCATGGACTGCAGGTGGACAACCTGCTTATTCATGGTCTTCACCAGGGGCTGCAGGGGAATCTCTGCTCTGGTACCTGGAGCACCTCCTCCCCCTCCTTCTTCACTGACCTTGTGTCTGCAGGGATGTTTCTCTCACATATTCTCACTCCTCTCTCTGGCTGCATTTTCTCTTGTGGAATTCCCCCCCCCCCCCCCCCCCCAATATATTATCACAGAGGTGCTACTACTATTGCTGATGGTAGCAATGTGGTGGGTCACCACCTTGGCCAGTGGTGGGCCCATGTTGGAACCAGCTGGCATGGGCTCTATCAGACACAGAGAAAGCTTCTAGCAGCTTCTCGCAGAAGCCACCCCCGTAGTGCTCCTGCTGCCAAAACCTTGCCACACAAACCCAATACAAATATATTCTGGATACATGTACAATTTTTAGGTACTTCTTTAATACTTGATTTGTCTCACTAAAACCAACAGCATTGTTCTTAAACAAAGGAACTAGTGTGGATAGAGGAGCTTAATGGCAAAATGGAATGAACACAGAAGATTAAAGTACACATAGAAACTGGATTTTTATTTAAAAGAGATCTTTTGCCTAAGTATATTTTTATTTGAAATTAACTATTTTTATAATGATCTCCAATTAAAGCAAGAGCAAAAATTTTGTGAAAACCCAAGAACAATCTAGCAATTTGTATTTCACTGAAATATTTTTTAAAGCAATAATATATATATTTGCTGACAAAAGTTTTAAGGTCAAACCACCAAACCATTAAAGGCTTCTTGTTAAGCACAGGAACCAAAGTTTGCTTAAGTGCCACATCAGCTTTGTATAGTAGTTTCACAGAGAAGTTTATTCAGGTAGGCTGGACTAATGATTAATTCATTCTGTGATAAAAAAACTGTGTGGGATTTTATAACTATAGGGCAGCTTGTTTTCCTCTCTAATTTTAGAAGAAACATGGTATTTGAGAGGATGACATCTATCAGCTCCTTGGTCTCGAAGGCCACAGTGACTAGAAAACAATCACTTAATTTAAATAACTACAGAAATACCCCAGTGGTCAGTGCATCAGTTACTGTGAATGAAAATTCACAGGAAAAAATGATCACAGGGTAGGTAAGAAGTACAACAATTCACCACTTCCAAACGTGAAGTATAAAAAGCAGAAATTTGAATATATATAGAAGTATGTTGCATAACTACTCAAGTACATCTGGATTTGAATAGTTACCTCTGCTACCAAAAAACCTCTCACTGTCTCAATCAGCTAGATCAATGGCACAGCATGGATGGCCTGGATCTCCTGGATTGAAAGGGGAACCTTTCCTCAGTCTGCCACTGGTTCTGGAGCCCATCTAGACATTTTGGTATCTGGCTCATTGATGCATGAGTTCTAGCAAATGTTTATTGCTAATGCCTTTCTTGAGGAAAATATGTACCCATGCAAGAAAGGGGTAGAAGTCATTACCAAAATCCCCAAACTTCTCTGTTCATCAAATGACTAAAATCTGTCACTTAAAATATTTTGATCCCCAGCTACCTATCCTGATCACTGTCAGCATCACAAGCTCCTCTACTCACCTCAGCTGGACTTTTTTCCATTGACTTTTCCCGCTTCAGATTAAGTTCTTGCAGAGCTATTAACAAAAACTGTTGGGGGATTTCATTAAAGGAACTTCTTCATACATAATAAACTTGAAGAAACACAAATGTCTGTGACCAACAGAGTCTGAGAAATGCATGGGAATTTGGGCTGATAAGTACGGAACTTAGTAGACCCCTTCCCACTCAGCTGAAGTCTTACAAGCTATTCCTATTTCCCATCCTTTGGTAACAAACAGTTTGCATAGAGGGAGAATGCATCAAAGGATATGAAGGTGCTAAAGCACATTTATTGCTTTATAAAAAGTTAAGTGTACCTAAGCATCTGAAAAGTGTTGGTAGGAAGCTAGTATTCTGTTGATATAATAAATACACTTCATGGGATTTGTTTGTAATAGAGGATTCTATAAAGAGGCTGTCCAGACAAATGATTTGCCAGGACAGTGAAAGATCAAGGAGATTGCTCAGACTGCATTCTAGGGCACCATGATTTTTTTTCTCTGTTTCACAGTTTATGCAGCCAGGATAAAACTTTCAAGGTGGCATTCATTTAAAAGAAAGGTGGTGGGAATGACATAGTGCAAACAGCTCCAGACACAAACCTCAGATTCATACCTCAGTGTGATTATGCTATACAGGGGAAAAAAAAATCACATTGAGAGTGGTACAGCCCTGGGAAATGGCCCATAGAGGCAGTGATGTCTCCATCCTTGGGGATCTTCAGCACTTGGCTGGACAAGGCCCTGAGCAACATAATCTCATGTTAAAGTGATTTACATTTGAGGCAGGAGGGCTGGTGTCCAGAGGTCCCTTCTCACCTAGATGATTGTATTAGAGACACAAATTCCCCACAATCACCCTGCTTATTATGTTGGGATGTTGTAAGCTGTCTTACATAGAATTCAAAGGAGAAAGCAGGTGTGCAGTACTATTTTGCATTGGCTGTTTCTCACTGTAAGAACAAAAACAGCTCTGAGGAAGAGAAGTTGTAGCTTTCTTTTCCATACAGGTGTCCAGGCTCCCCCCCACCCCTTCTTCAAATACACTGTGCAGAAAACCAAAGGCATTGCCCTGGGTATGCACTCTCAGCCAAAGCAACAGATGAAGGTGCATCATGGGTCCCAAGACTGCGATGGCAATACCGCTCATACTGCTGCCTCTGTTAGGAGGAAGCAACATGTAGCAGAGAGTTGCAGAGAAAGCTGGAAGTAAAAACCTCTTCAACTGATACAATGGGGTGCTCCAGAGGTTTCTCTAACTTAAGATGTCCCATTGTGCTCTGACAGCTAAGGACACAGCCAGTTTAGCTCCTACTCAGAGCAAGAGGAAAGGTCCCACTGCCAGGTCTGCCTCTAAGACTACAAGTATGTATTTGCCTTTTGCTTGAGAAAAGACCTTACCCGAGTCCTATATTGGAAATCTGCAATACGCACACGTTAAAAATAATAGAAAGGGAGAGTGAGAAAGTCTGATCAGAGAATGGAAGTCCCAGTTCCCAAAGATCTTTAAAATTTTGAAAGTAGCTTCATCCCCTTCACTCTGGGAATGAAATGCCAAACATTTCTAAGTTTTCTGTGAAAGAGAATTATTGTATGTATCTCATCACAAACTTATTTAGATAAAAAAATAGTTTCAGAACTACTGAAAAATTGTCTACAAAGACATCATTCTGTGTTTCTATACCATGCAGTGTTACACCTTACAATAATTAATATAACACAAAATAAAGGTGAGTTCAGTATCCCTCTTTTCTGTTTTTAACACTTTTGACTCCAGTACTGTGCAGTGCAAAGAATAAAGGGTCTAAGTACAGTAAATCAATTTAAGAATGCAAGCAGTTTTGGTTAGTTTACAAGGGCAGGCTGGAATGAAACACTAAGTATTTCACAGGAAGTCATGGAAATGGAAGTGCTAAGCATAACTGTTCTTAAAATGGCGTAACTTAATGTGAAGTGTGAAGAAGGGGGACTGAGATTGTACAGTTAACATTTTTCTTAAAAGCCAAAATACTAAGATTAAATAAACTCTGGTGGAAGAAATAGACTTCCTATTTTCTGAAGACTGTGCAATGAGACATGATTGTTGTATAACCTTTAAAAGGTTATGCAGCTAAACATTGTTTAGTGACGCAGCCTTGGTATGCCAGAATTCAATAGCAAAATGAGTCAACAATGTAATTTATGAGGGACTCTCTCCTGGTTCCCTCCTTACACAAATCAAATCTGGAGGCAGAATAATGTCTTATGATAGCAAGGTAGTACTTGCTGAATGTGCTGTGTGGCAGTTTGCAATATACCTTCATCTGAAATCACATTTATAAAAGAAATGTTCAATTCAAAACCATTTTTACCCCATTTACTGACACCTAATGCATAACTCTTGCTACCTTGTGTATTTCTGCACGTAGGACATTGCACCATGCAGACAGCAGTGAAAAATGGGGGCAACAGAGGAAGTTCTTGAGAGCAAAAGAAAAACTCTGTTCTTCCTGCTTCCCACTGAGAAATGGTGGCTTCCAAATCCTTGGAAAATGGCGCAGTTGGTGTGAAGGACTCTTCTTTGGATCGACCCTAGCTGTAAAAGGGCCAAGCAATACCAAGAAGCAGTCACTTCCCAGTATGTGCGCCCTGCCTGAAGTACCCAGGAGAACAGGACCATGAAGGCCAGCCACATCACTGTCTCTCTTCACCAGCCCTCTCTAGCTAAGGCAGAAGTGTGAAGGATGCTGGTGCTGTGTACCCCAGCACAGAGGCTTTGCTTTCCCAGTTGGTCATCGCAGAAGGCACATTAAAGCTGCTCACAGCTGATGTACCCTCTCCACCACTTAGAAGCTCAGCTCGTTTGCTCTGCAGCTGCTAATACCTTTCTTGGGTCCCCAGTAATTCCACAGCGCATGGACAAGCCTTTAGATTTAGCTTAAGTGGGTCCGTGCAAACCAGGGGCAGTTTAGGATAAACCAAATTTGCATATGAAATTAAATAACACTAGGGACACTGCTCTGACTGGATTATTGATTTTCACTTTTCATTTAATTCAAAACCTCCCACTTCTGGAGTTATCTGTAGCTGCCACAGAGTTTCCAGTTGGATGCACCAGAAAGCTGCATGAAGCATGAATCTTTTAGCCAAATTCAGACCCATCTTCAGCTGGAATGAACAATCCTCTATTTGACTGCCATCCTATCTATATGCCTGGTGCCATTTTCATCCCTCCTGCATGTTTTTTAATGCAGTCAGTCTAATCACAAGATGCAAAAGCAAGTTGACAAAGGAATGACTTCATTTATCTTGCAGGGGGGTGACAGTGCATTGTCACTGTGATGTCAGTACAGTTGTAAGTTCATATTGAAGACAGCAGTTATTTGATAACAAGTATTGCAAAATTCAAACCTGTTGGCCTTTGGGGATTAGGTAGTGAGAGACTGGAACAATTTGCCGAAAGACAAAAAAAAAAAAAAAAAAAAGAGGATGCAAATTTTCATGATATATGTGCCAAGTCACTTGGTTCAAATAAAGTTTTCCCACATAGGAAAAAAAACCAACCAGAGCCATCAATTTGCCCTCCTCTCTAATAAAATACATGCTGCTGACCCCATAATGAACACCTGACTCAGCAGCTCAGAAGATGTGCTTGCTTCTGCAGAATTGACTTTGAAAAGATGATAGGAGTCAGTAAGTTAATATTCTCACTTGACTCTCTTCTGTGACTTAGCTCAGGTGACTGCGCTCATGGGAGAGATTGTGGAGTTTATCAGTTGATACCATTCAGTTTTTAGAATTGAATTCAGCTATTCATGTATTCCTGCTTTAAAGAGAGATGCTGGACAAGAGTCTAAGGAGTGTTAACACTTCTTTTATTACCAAACAATGCCTCTGGATTGTGAAGAAGAGCTATAGCTGACTCTTGTTTACTGAGTAGTTTACTCAGGAGTTGTAGCTGTGAAAGCTGTTACAAAGGATCTGTAGTCATCCTTTCTGGAAATTTTTTCTCTTTAGCATGATGGCTGCAATTAATGGGCAAAGAGCAATGTGAAGAGCCAGCACCTTCCCACTGCAAGACATGGGAATCCCTAAAAGAAGCCAGCTAACATGGGAGATGTCCTCCTCTGACCTGCATACTGCCACATGATATTTGACATGTCAAGTGTCTTGACTATCCTTTTATTGTGGTTCTTCAGGAACCTTTTCTACTGAGTCTGGTGGATAGTTTCTAGCAACATGAATCACCAGACCTATGTCTAAATAATGCTTTTCATGTTACTTTATTCAAACAATTCTTCCTGCCCCTCCCACAGGCACAAGCTTCACTACGACCTTTCAGTGATGCCCTGGTGCCTTTCCCACTGAAGTCTTCTCACTTTTGGGACCAGCTATGCTTGACCTAGTAGTTAAGTCCTTAGCTATCAGATGTCACTATGGAAGAAAAAAAGATGATACAGGCATTTGAGTGTGGTTCTGGGTTTTCCTAGACACTGATGTTTGTTTCTGCGTGGTTCAAACCACAGTGATGGGGAAGCTTCAAGGAATAGCTCCTGAAGTCAAGAGCTGTTCACTCAGGTGCTACAGGAAGATTAAATGAATCAGTGGCAAAGAGCTGGGACCAGAGCTCAGGTTTCTTAACCCCTTCAAATGCTCCATCCATTTGTCTGCATTGCCTTCCCTTGTTAATTTTTAACATCTGCAAAGCTGTAATTTACATGCCTAACCCAAAACTTCTAATTTGCTAGGTTTCTCTAATGTACTTTAAATTGTACTTTTATGATTATACTGCAGAAAAATGCCTTCGACAATTTGGAGTGGGTGACACTTCATAGCTACAATTAATATACTTAGATTCTTTTTTTATTATCCTGAAGTCTGTGTGTGTGGGAATAGCAATATCAAGCAATCGTTAGTTATTGAGAACAACATTTCAAGGACAGGTGGATTATTACCTTTCCAGAAAAGTACTCGCGTTTCTGCTGAGCAACCTTCTTCATCTCCTTTTATTACTAAAATTTAATGAGATAGTAATATAAACCATAATTAATTTTACAATAATTTTTAAATTTACAAGATAACCAAAGGGGGATTCCATCTACAGAGCCCATTTGGATCTTTGGTCTCTCTGCTAAAAATGCCAAAAAATGTTTACCAAGGTTTGGAATTCCTTACCAGAGACTAAGAGATCCTCCAAGGTGGAGAAACCCCTTATTCACAACAGATCCTCAGTAAGTGACTGATAGCATGCTGAATTAATGCTAATGAAATCCATGTATTTAATTCCATTAGACATAAGCTGTTGACCAAGTCTGGGACTAAGTCTGGATCCAGCTGCACCTAAACTCCTCTCTGAGAAGGAGCTTAGAAAGTAAGGGGGTCCACTCTGAACCTCGTGACTCAATGGCAAGGTTTCCCTTACCCTTTGTATTAATTCCATTACACATAAACCATTGACCAAGTCTGAGACTAAGTTTGGACCTAGCTGCACCTAGGCTCCATCAGGAATTTAGAAAGCAAGAGGGTCCACTCTGAACCTTGTGACTCAACGGGAGGGTGTCCCTTACCCTTTTGCATCTCCGGTCTCTGTGTAAATAACTCTAAATTGATTTTTATGTTTCTTCCATGTAGTAAGGAATAGAGTGAATATTGCCATCGAACTTTGTTAAGTCACACTTTTACAAATTCACATTAAAATCACTTTTGCTAATACCTTTGACAGTGATTCTTTAAGTGATCTAAATCACTCATCTGTGACAGGCTGCAAGCCCTTTTTCCTGTTTCATCTTTTAAAGCTCCAATTCTGCAGTGCATACAAGCACAACTTTATCACTGTGACAGCACTGCTGTCAGTGGAGCTGCTCTAGGAATAAGGTCAGCAAGCGAGTGCTTACAAGGCCATGGATTGAAAAATATTTGGGATGAGATTTACTACATAGTTAAGAACCTGAATGGTGCCCAGCACAACAGATTCTTCAACTTATTTGTGGCTTCCTCAGTAAAAAGTTTGTAATAAAAGCATTAAAATGAGAAGTTCTGTTTATTCTTTATCATTTCACAGCACTGTCATATTTCACATCTGGTACTGTGTTTGACTTTTATTACCAGCCCTGTTAATATATAATATATCTGTAGGACTGCAGACTCAGAAGATTGATTGGCCATTTCTAATAAATATTAAGCTCTAGTGTTACACACTTTCAAATCAAAAGAAGGGAAAATACACCTGCTTTGCAGAGGTCTGAATTTCTAACATGCAGTTGGTCAAACGGAATATGCAGGTTTCAATCAAAACCAGATCTATTTACATGGATTGACAGGCAAAAATAAGCGTGAAAAACTAAGGACTGTTTCCCTGGTTTTATTTCAGTTGCTTTTTGCAAGACTTCACAGTACAGTTATCAGGTATTGGGCATTGAGCAGCCTTTCATGTATTATTTAGGATAAAGCTCAGCTGGTTTAGATGGTAAAATGGTGCAATATAAAGTGAGCATTATCCATTATTTTCACTTGAGCTGAGAATTATTTTAACCCAGTTTCCTGTCTACAGGGAAACCTAGCTAGTGGGTCACTTCTCACTCATATTACTGAGGCCTTGAGAGCTGCCTTAATGAATCCTGTGCTAGCACCCCACTGATTATTGATTCCATCTGGCTCAATGAACAGAAATAAGTAGTTCCTAATTTGTTGTGACATCGCACAGATGTGTTTATTTATTAAAGGAGGGAGCTGTGGCAGCATGCTTCCAATTCAGCACTTGTACAACTTGGTTTGTATTGGCAGGGACTGGGGAGAGAAGGGTGGGCCATGCCAGGAAGCTTGCACGATGAGATGCTCGCATATTGTTCCTCAGCAGCGTCTCTGGGCTCCCCGTCCCACTTCGTGCCTTTGCTTCCCATCTCTAATATTTAGAGTGTTGAGCACTTCAAGGCAGGGGACATAACTGTGTTCTAGCTCTGTACAAGGGGGTCCGAGCCCAGGCCACGAGCTCCTAGTTACAACCTAGACAGATGCTATTCACTGACCTCAGCTGCATCTCAGCCCCATGTCTAGACTTTCTGGTAGGCATGAGCCTAATGCTATTATCATGGTGATAGTGTCTTCATGTTAGTGGCCTCATTAACTTCCCTCACCTTTCCTTTGAAAGGAAATGAAAGAGAAACAAGGTACATTCAGGCACTTCTTAAGCATTATTTTTATGATGTACAAGGTGACAAGAGAAGCCAATAGGTGTGGAAAACCTGGGGTTCAGTGCGTTTCCTAATTACAGCAGAGGTGAGACAAAGCTGATCGCAGCTGCCACCAAAGGCATTTTTCATGCCAAACAATTTTGTCCTATTCACTGTGGTCCTGGGTCCTGGCAGTACAGTGGCATCTGTGTGACTCAGTGCCCTGGAACAGTCTTATCCTACTATAATCATACTGTTCTGGATCCAGAGGTAATTTGGGTATGACTGAACAGCTCTGCAATGTAGAGGAGACTGAGTGGTCACTCTTAGGGTCTAAAATGCACTTCTTAACTCTAGATTACTCTGACATTCTGATGTCTAGGGTTTGAAATTAATTCACAGAAAACCAATGATGGTCTGAAATCAGTTGAAGTTCAAGGGGCCAGGTGAGGGAGTAGTTTCCCAAAGTTACCAGGTTTCGATTCCAGAAACCTGGATTCAAATTCCAGCTTGATGTTTATTACCTGACACAAGAAACTCAGTGTTACAGTTAACCAATCTGTGAAATGGGATCTTACTTGTTCTTTTTTTACCTATCCCTGCATGCGTTATCCACTTACATTCAGCTTTCCAGGGCAGAGAATGTCTCTTACTCTCTGTTTGAGCCAGAACTTTTTACAATGGCAACACCATGTCTGCTGGGGCCTTTAGGCACGTCTGTAACAGAAATATCAACAAATTTTATTCAGAGGAAAAAAGCAAGGAATTAGGTATGTTTTTCCTGAAAGCACTATGTGCCGCAAAGACATTTTTTCCCCTTCTTTAATGAAACAAAAAATGATACAGCAGTAAATCCCAAATGTGCTCTTCTTTCAGTAACATAATTTTACAGAACTCCAGCAAGACAACTGATGTTTCTATCATTGACGTTCTCTAAAAATAGTTACTCATCCCTGTGAATTGGAACTGGAATTAGAAGTTCTACACCGATGATTAACTAACTCAATTAGCCCCAGAGTTTAATCACTAAATATTCTGGTTTGGAATATATTGGAATATATTCTTAGAATTCTATTTGCAATTTTGTGGGCAATGAAGAGAAGTAAGTTGGAGGAGAGTTTCTGCCCTCAGCCTATACCTGATATCACTGTATTTTTTGACAGCTTCAAGCCTTTTGATGCCAAGAATTTCTCTGGTTCCTCATACTTAGGAAGAAGTTGTGTCAGAAATGGAAGTATGAAATAGGGCACTTCAGAGTACAGAGTAATTCTCTGTTCAGCAGGGAATTTTGCACTGAATGATTGATTATCAGACCTCTATTGTTCACTGGCCGGCTACGTGGATAAACAACTACAGACTCAACTCCCAAGAAAAGAGATGGTTTGCCTCTTGTAGCCGCCTCGAGTATATATAGTAAAGGTCCTCATCAGACCATCTGCTTTCAGATATGGAAGTAAACTACTTCCAGCTGCCTTGTTTGGAAAACCTTGTGAGCAGAGGTTTATTAGTGAGATCTCTGACAGGCATCTGCAACAGTTTCTGATGGTACCAGCTCTATAATTCTATATTTAACTGAATGCAAAGCATACCATGCAAACAAGACAGTACCCAGATATGCTGAGAGTCTGACACACTTAGATTCCTTGCCCATTGCCAGTCGATGCCTTTGTCAGATTACTTGGGTCAGGAAGAACAAGCCTTCTCTTATTCTTCCCCCTCCCCACCTCTGGGATCCAAGACAGGAAGGAAGGAGAGCAGCCCAACTTCATAATGCATAACCCAGTGCCACTCTGAGGCCACAGGTTGCCACTCTGAGGCCTTCCCATCCATGTAGGCTCCACACTGAGACCCATCACACGCACACTGTTTGAAGCATTACTCCAGTCCATGGAGACCAGTTGTGGAATGATTGCTGGAGGTGACTTATTGATATGATGCCCCACCCCCCTCAAGGGAAGGTGAACCTCCAGGGTGGAATGCAGTCAACACGTAAAGAATAGGTTCCATGGTAGTTCCCTAAGCAACATAACCTGCAACTTTTAGATGTTAGCAACACCAGGGGAGCTTGGTCTGCTGACTCTGAAAAGTAACATGGAGGGTGGAGCGGAGCGGAGACGCTGTGGCCAGGCTCTGTGATCACAGGGATAGGGAACTGGAATGATAGGGACAAGAACGGTTGGTCCCTGCATTGAATCCACTGAAGCAAGGAGGTAAAATAACGGGGGTTCTGTTGACCTACTTCTGATTTATATCACATGTGCCCAGTTCTGGGGTACTGACATGCAACACCATGTCCTTTGGGTGAATTTTGCTTATTATAATATCATTATAATACCAAAACATACCTTGATCCTGAAAGTTACCCACCTCCAAGGTGCAAGCACCCCCCCAACGGAGCATGCGCTCTGAATTTTTTCTAGCATATACCTTTAAAAGCAAAGCGAGAGAGCTTTATATCAGTCAAAGTAAAGGTAAGTGTGACTAGAGTCACTCAAGCTCCACCTAAAAGAAAAAATAGTATAAAAAGACCCCAAAAGAGGAAGACTATTAGGGAAGATACCATCATAGACAAGTCAGGAGGACTTTGCTGACTTCTGGGATCAGTCGACGGGCTGAGCCTCTCTTCCTCACCATAGGGATGCCTATTGGGTGAGATTCGAACACTCAGCTGTAGTGAGTGCTTCCCCGGGAAACTTAGAATTCTTTAGAACTCTTTTCTTTCATAATTTTATGCACTTGTAGTAGACTGTATTATCATTTCACATGCTTTTGTGGACACTGTGTCTATCACCTGCAATCCAGAAGAACCTGTAGTGTTGCTTTAATAATCTGCACTGCTCATTAATCTAGTCATGATAGTTGGTTAAGGCAACCAAACTCCCTAAATCTGGTAATTCTTGTGCATTGAACGCATCTAAGCTGAGAGTGCAGTGTGCTATAAGTGCATCCGTTATAGTCATAGTTACGTGACTGGACTTATAGCTGGATTGGACATTACTCAAAAACTAAACCTAGTTGCCCCCAGCCCCTCTGACATCTGAGGATAAGCTGGAATGCAAGGGGGTTTATTTTCTTCCAAATTCTTTTACTTTTTAACGCAACACCAGTGCATGAATGCTGGACTCCTGTGCTGTGGATGGACTTGTGCAACTACTTGATGCAGCAAGAAGACCATGCTTGCACTTGAAAAAGACAGTTCAGTGAAAGCAAATTCAGTGAGAGGTTAAAATAGCTCCTTGATGAAAATATGTGGGGTTTAAAATAGAAATACTCAATGCATTAAGAGGATAAAAAGTAAATTAACACAGAAATTCATTAACTTACATTGAGAATCTCACAGTAATGCCTTCCAACCCAAGCAATAAATCAGAATTTACTTTTAATAAAATCACTGTCACAAAGTTTCTAATTTGATTAGTGTCACAATGCTTCAGGAAAGCTACTAGTTTTTTCTTAGTCAGTTGTGTTTCTAGTTACCAGCTACTGTATTTTCTCTTTTTTTTCCTCTGATGTTTCTGCTGCTTTGCTCTTATTCACCAAAGGCTACATCAGGCTGAAAAAAAGGAATTGCCATCCAAGATACTGAGATTTCAAAATTCTACATTGTCTTAAATTGGGATGAAAATCCCAGAATGTCTTGCAAACAAAATATGCAGAAATGTTTTATGCCTACTATACACAGCATCTCATTTCAGTAAGGTCAGAGCTGGTAATCTGATAGTTTTATTCTGTTATACAATCAAAATACAGCATAGAAAAAAAAATGTTTGGACCTTTTTGAAATGAATCATTTCAATTTTCTGATAGTAAGGCTTAATAATAATTATCCACTGAGAATTTGGACAAAAATAACATTTATCTGCAAGATGTTTCCATTCTGTAACATCAGCATTTTCCAATTCAAACAGGTCACCTTAGAAAATTTTCAGCTAGCTTTATTTGATGCAACATCAGTTGTACTGTTATTATTATGTGGGGCTCTGTCATTGGCTTACAGGCGGGAATACTTGCAGAGCTTACTTTTGAATTTAGAGGACAAGATTCTGCATCATTGTAGGAAGCATTCATAAAAGCAGAACAGAACAAATTAGAAAAATAACACATACACATTTAAGTACAAGACAACAGAAGCAGAGTGCTGTGGAACTGCTTGTATGAGAATAATCTGCCTGTTGCAGTATCTATAAAAAATGCTAAAAACTCTGAATCAGCCATGGGGCCCCTGCTAGAGAGTGGAAGGAGAAGTCCATAAGCTTTTCATTGAGAAGCTCCCTTGGCTCTGATTTTGTCCATGATACACAGTGTTGTGAGCAGGCAAAGGGCTTGTTTTTCACAATGTTTTGAGATATTTGAGACCTTTGTTATGTGCACAAATATATGGTAATTCTACTTTCTCAGCCATAAAACCAGTTGATCTACATTGGTCATACGTCTGGGGGATCACTTCTCAGATATCTCTGGCACATGCACAAAAGCCATTGGATTTCACATTTATGTCTTTATATGGCTCCTGGTGACTTCCCTGTTGAGACTGAGCCACAATCTGTGTGACTACAGCACTCGAGGCCCATTTGAAACCTTATCTCAAGCAATGTACAAAGATAATGAGACTTAAAATTGGCATTGCTAAGCTGGACAGGGAAGGGAAGGAAATCTTCACTTCACAGACATGAAGCTGAGTCTTCTTTCTGTCCCTCCCCTACAAATGAAAAGTCAGTGGGAAAAAAAGGCATTTAAAAACCTTTACAACAGTGATGGTCAATACATAGGTATGACAGCTGTGTTTTGATTTTAACTGTGCACAGTAACACAATTACCAAGTATCAACAGTCCCGAACGCTTACAATGCTTGTTTCACGCTCTGTCGAAGTCTGCCTGGCTGCTTCTTCTCATCCATTCCCTTCCCCTCTGTCACCATCCCAAGAGCAGGATGACTGTCAGCTGCACAGCTTCTCTGCTCCAGCACTGGAGAGGGATGTGGAATGCACCCTCTTTACTCTCCCCAGCTCAATGCTCCTTCCTCTCTCCTGCCAAGCAGGAGCATAAATAGCTACATGGGGACAGAGGGGCTCTGTATGTCCACAGAGATCGTGAAGTCTCAGTAGCATCCTTCCCCCCCCCCCATCAAAACATGCCTTAGCACTACTGTGCTTGGTGGTACCAGGATCTTTTAGGTATTTATTTACATCCTTATTATGATTCAAATCATGTTGTCAATGTTATCTTTATAGATCTAGCGCCAAGTTCCTTCAGTATCCTACATGGGAGTGCTGAAGTAGAAGCAGAAAAGCATTTGAACCCAGAATCCAAGGTTATCTCTGCTAACTACAAGGAATGACACTACGCTTACAGGGTAAGTTCCCCTGCATTTCCTGTGCTATAAGTTGCTGAGTCTCAAGTTTTTTATTATTTATTATAACAACACATACTGAATGGGAATCGTTAAAATTTTTTTTTGCTGGAAGGTGAAGTATTGCAAAGAGATGCGTGTATGCATCTAAGTACAAGGAATATTTAAAAATAACAAATCTTTCTACATTAAATGCGTATCAGGAAATTTCAAGGATACTAACTTTGTAGAGCTTTATGAGTTTCATTCACATGTGTCTTTTTCTAGTGGTATGCCACTCAAATCAAAATACACCAGAAAGTGAAAATAAAATGTTGCTGTTAGAAAGGTATAAACACATCCAAGGAGCATATACATATATATATTTTTAATTACTTGCTTATAAGATCCCATACTTACTATATTCAGGATCAAAATATACTCCTCCTCCTTTTACAAAAATACATCCTACATTGCTCTTTACCCAGGCCCTGCTGAAGAGAGGCATCACTTGGTTACTGCACTCCTGGCCACAATTCCAACATCTACTGCTTTTGCGCAGGTAGATAAGGACCCATCCTTTTATGGAAGTGCCCAGTTATTTGCTGTAGTGCTTGTCATACAGCCAGCAGCACAAGCACAGCATCCATGCTCCACACAGAGATGATAGAGCACTAGGACTACAGCAGCTTACTAGCCAGGGATAGGAGGGGGGGATGTATACTCATCAGTTGGTCGGAAGTGCTGGTGTTTCAAATGGGAGCATTTTCCCACCAACACTGTCAACTGTCTTGAGGAGTTGTTGAGATACAAGCTGTGCTTCCCTCCCACCCATATGCGACTGGGAGGGAGACCAAAGCTCACAGATTGATGACTCAAGCAGCCATCGGCGTTATGTTTCCAATGGGCTTCCTCTGCAAACCTCATCACAGCTACCAGGCAAGATGAGGACAGTCAAAATGCATCAGGACAACCAGTGCCAAGTTGGAGCTCATGTTTACTCTCCAGTGTCATTACTGACAGTACCTGCTCTGGCAAAGGGTTTGTTTCAATTATCCGCAGGATCCTCCAGACAGAAAACAAAAGACCCACCACCATTCCAAGCTGAAAGAAATTAAAACTACTGTGAAGTCTGGCATCCAGAAGCAGCTCTTGCCAGTCAAGATGAACAAGGGACCTTCAGCCATTCCATGAGGGTGTATAGTTTTTGGTAGTCCATTGTCAGGTGAAAGACATGTATACTCTGCAGACTTGTCCTTAATTTGAAAGTATTCTGCTATTTTTAAAGGTGCAAATCCAGAACAAAGATGTCAAGAGATGTCAAGAGGCTGACCAGGAAGTAAGCCTCAAATACATCTAGAAGCAGGGCAGAGAGTAGGAAAGCAGTCTGCAAGACCCTTACTTCCTCTTCACTCCACAGAAGCCAAACTGGTGAAGGTAAAAAAAGCCCTTTCTTCCGCGTTGCGTGAATCTTTTCAGCCGTTAATAGGAACAAAAATATGTCATACACAAACACATTCTAGTGGTGATTCATGTTTTGGTATCCTTTAATTAATTGCTGTAGCATATTTGTATTTAGGGTCAGTGGGACATTGGTGACTGATACTTTTTTCCAGGTGTGCCTAAGCAATTCCCTGAAAGTCATGCAGACTCAAATCAAAAGGTCATTAAGCACATGCCTGGAAAAGATGCTCCCCAACATGCATAAAAGCTACCAGAATCAGGCCCTTATTTAAGAAAAAGTTACTTTCAGAAAGTAAAGAATTGCTAGTTGTGAAATTGTATTTGTAACTTTAACTTTTCCTGCTTCCTTCGCATACAAACATCCCCTCTTCAATTGCTGAGCCCTTTCACTTAGACTATATAATTTAAAAACAACTGAGCATGCAAAGAAAGTTCAATTTCTGCAGGGGACCTGAACTTTGTGATAACCTGTCCTCTCAGTGATTTCTGAATTCTCATAATAGGGAAAGAGAAGAAAATATTGTTGGAAAGGCTGGGAGGGTAGGAGAGTATAAATCTTTCTTTTCTAAGCAGCTGTTAGCTGTCCTGAAGTGATCAGCCAAATATAAGCCATATATAGACCTGGTTTGTGAATACAATAAATAACTGGATAAAGGCAGCCAAGAGCATGTACAGTTTTAATTTGGAAAACATATACATGATGTGTCAGTTTGTGATTTCCAATAGTTTTCAGAAAACAAATTTCTTGTCTTTCCTAATTCAGCTTTGCAAAAAGCATTTTAATGTAAAAATAGGTAGGGGTGAATCAGAAATGAGTAACTATGTTTGTTTTGAAGGAAGAAATTTTGTGTTTTCTGAAAAAAAGTTATAATCTTTTGCATATGATTCTGATGTCTTCTATATCTTTGTCATCATTCTTCTGACAGCTCTACCCAAGTTTTCATTTCTCTCAGGTGCAGTGTACATTAATTTGCCTTCATATAAATTTTTCTTCATTTCTGAAGAAATGTTGTTTGCTCTCTTTCATGTCACTCCATTTTGCCTTGTCTTTGGTACTGGCTGTTTAAAGACCTTTGCACTACTGAATTCTAGCAGCAATCAAGGTCTTGAAACATTTGATATTGACATTCTTTAATTGTTAATGCTTTTCAACAATCCATTAATTCTGGATTTAGAGAGAACAGATTTTTACATGCCAATTAATACAACCCATATGCAAATTATATCCATGCAAACTCCTTGTGGCTTTTTTTAGTTCCATAAAAGTAAGCAATCAAAATTTCCAACATAAATTGGCCACTCATGTATGTGAACTTGCAACAGTAGCTCTTTGCAAAGACTCCCAGTGCCTGTCACTCACTGATAAAGCTATGGTTGTTGGCCAGAGAGGCAGAGCAGCTCCTGAGCTACAGAGCAGCTACAGGGCTACTCAGTTCATGGCAGGCTTTACCTACCTACACGATAGGTAATACTTGCCCTTCTGGTCCTGATTTGCAAAAGAGCTGGAGATACCTAAAGGATCCCATCCATGTTGCGCAGCTGGCTCGCTGCCTGCCTGGCACCAAGGATGTCAGAGAGTAGAGTTTCACCACTTGGGTTCTGAGCAGGTTTCCTGGACATGTTCCTGATACCCAGCCCTTGTTCCACAGCTCCTGTGAAGGACCAGGAGACTGTGAGAGACTGGCAACCATTTTGTCTCAAACAACCAAGCAGGTAGCCGCAAGCAGCTGAAACAAGCTGTGCCCTGCAGAGGTGGGGTACTGAACTGTTTCTGGGAGGCTTTCTAGCGGTTGTGATTCAGACATTTTGTCACAGGTTTGGAGTTTTGCCACAGAACCTTACCACAGCAGTTGTGTAAACAAGTTAAATGGGATAAGGCGGCATCAGTGACCTCCCCCCGCCTCCCTCCTCAAGAACTTCCAAGAAAACCCCACAATACATGCGCAAGGGCTCTTGGACAAGGGTATAAAAGGGGGGGAGGCCAATTCCCAGGCGTGCCCGCCACCTCTCCTTTTTTCTTTCTTCTATCTCTCTCTTATCTCTTCTCTTCCTTCTACCTTGTTGTTAGGAATATTTTCCTACAGTTGTTAGATGTCAAGTTTTCTATTTGAAATATCTGCTATGCCAAATTTAGCCACACTTGTGTTATAAGTCAACATTAAATAAAACATATTTCAAGCATTTAGGAGCCATTGTTGTGTCTCCTGCCCTAGGATTCCTGTCCCTCCTGAGTCATTGTGACTCCTGTGTGCAGCAATGAACTATCTAAAAGATCACCTCCCTGGAGCCCACCGAGTGGGATGAGACAGCTCCCCATGCTTTCTGGTACTGAGTCAGAGCCTGAAGGAGCTGAAACTAGGAATTAAGAAGGAAATGTGTCTCCTTGGATCTGGGAACCTGGCTCAGCTCTCCTTCAGGCTCACCTGCCACCATCAGATACAAGACCCATGAAATCTCCCACCAGTGTCCGGGGTTCCCATATCTTTAATGGCCCAGCTGAACCCTCCCAGTATGCTGATTGGCAGTGATACAGCCTTAGTTCTCATCTCCAGATTAATCCATTGGCAGGAAAGCTTTGACCATACTCCTGTTTACATCCTCCAAATACTTACTATACCTACAAATGATTTCTCAACAACCCCGTGCTTCTTTGCATTCTCACAGCCAGCACAGTAACATGAAAATTAAGAACAAATACGACAACAATCTTTTGTTTTCCTTTGTCAAACAGCTCAGCAGTGCCAACACAAAACAAACCCTGCTGCTACAATGGCTGTATGAAGGACACAGGTTTGCTCTTGCAGCTCAGAGCTGTGCTGCTAGGGTGAGGCACGTCTGATGGCTGAGAAAGATAAAACTAGATAACTGTGAATGTGGGACTAGCACACTAGAATTATTTTCAGTAATAGCAGATCAGTCACCAGATAACACTGTTAATATGCTTCTTCATGTTGTAAAATACAGCTGATGATTGATACAGCACAGCTGCTTGATCCACTCCTGATGGTCCAAGTAGTTGGTTCTGAGTAGAGGAAATACAGAATTTACCTAATGAATGAGCAGTCCACACTCAAACACTGCTCCTGGCAACTTTGTTTTTTCAAGGTAAAGACCATTACCCTTGCAATCTCAGGGAGTGCCTCCTCTGCCATCAGTATTTCAAGAGTAATTAACTTGATAGGACAGTCAAAGGCTTTCAGTGAATATTAGAACAAATTTCTCAGCTCGTGCATTAAACAAATGATACAATGCTTTAATTCAGAACACAGCAATTGCAAAAGGAGGAACAGGTTAAACTGCTATATAATCAGGTGTCAAAGCTTTAACCTCGCTAAGTAGATACATATCCCAAATCAAAAATATGTTCAAAACATGTTTTAAATTCTAAGGAGTTTTTAGGTGAACAAATTAAAACACTTCAGCTCTGGAACCCTTCAGTACAGAGCACAACCTCTTCCCCTCCCTCTGAGTAACGGATGTGTTTTCCTGTTTATGTAGTAGGCTGGAACACCTCCAGAAGAAAAATGTTGTTAATAGAGTGCTGGCATAGGTTTGGGTCAACAATTTGTTGACGGTACAAAAAGAAAGCATGGCATCCATCCATGCCTGTAGTGTGTCTTTCACGAAATAGTTTTCAGTAATTTAATGTGTGTTAAGTGATGCAGATGATTACTTTGCAAGTTCCTATGTATACTAAGGGTCCCGACAAATAGATTTTAATTGATCCCAAAGTTTCAGTTTTCTATTTCATGTGTGTCCTGGTTTCAGCTGGGATGGAAAAGGGAATCAGAAGGGTAAAAGTGTGAAAACAAAGTAAAGCAAAAGCTGTGCACACAAGCAAAACAAAACAAGGAATTAATTCACCACATCCCATCAGCAAGCAGGTGTTCAGCCATCTCCAGGAAAGCAGGGGTCCCTCACAGGTAACAGTTTCTTGGGAAGACAAAAGCCATAACTCTGAATGTCCCTCTCTCCTTCTTTTTTTCCCAGCTTTATATGCTGAGCATGACGTCATACAGTATGGAATATCCCTTTGGTCAGCTGGGGTCAGCTGTCCCAGCTGTCTCCCCTCCCAACTTCTTGTGCACCTCCAGCCTCCTCGCTGGTGGGGTGGGGTGAGAAGCAGAAAAGACCTTGACTCTGTGTAGGAACTGCTCAGCAGTAACTAAAACATCCCTGTATTATCAACACCATTTTCAGCACAAATCCAAAACATAGCCCCATACTAGCTTCTATGAAGAAAATTAACTCTATCCCAGCCAAAACCAGCACAATGTGTTAAGGAATTTTTATTGTACCCTTTGAGGGTATTAAACACACAGTTGTGCTTGAACATAATGAGATTAATGAACAATGCATTGAGCAAGGTCCTACCACCATAAACAGTTCTGCAGAGAGTCTGCAAAGATGTGTCATGAGCTGATTCCTTACATACACTGGCACCAGCACCAATCCCGTGAGCATCAGCATCGGGCACCTTAACCTCGTGTTTGATTCATCCCCCAGCCCCAGCTCTGTTTAGCAGAGGTGGCACCTGAGCGCTCCTATTCCATGATGGTTACAAAATGATACAGTGGCATTTCATCATCCACTAAAAATGTTTGGAATTAATTGACCTACTTTTTGTTTCTAACAAAGAAATCTTAAGTCAGGGAGTGTGTGCCCTGACTGATGCCCATCAGACCTTTAAATCTTTTCCCTGAGTTGCAATATCTTGTGGTCACGTACTTCAAAGCAGTATCATTTGTCTTTCAGTTAGACTTAACTGATGAAAATTCTTCCTCGTGGCTTTAAAAATGTACACATCATTTGAAGCAGCTTTTTTTTGTTTGTTTGTTTTTAATTCTATGTAATTGGTTGTCTAATCAAATTACTAGTTGTGTTTAATTTAGTCAACAGAACCCAGCATCTTTGTCTCTGGTGGCAAACATGCTGATTTTTAATGAATTTGTTGATTATCTGGCAGTTTATGAACTGGTTTTGCTGAATGTATCAATTATCATCACTGTGTAATCAAATTTGCCATTCACGTGACATTGGGTTAGTTCATTGAACAAATGCAAAGAAAAGGCTGGGACAAAAACTGCTGGGTCCATAGTATTTCCTGTGATAAGGGAAGAACAATTACTTTGTAGGGCTAATCCAAGAGGTCTATAATTCCTTTTAATTATCTTCTTCTCTTTCTGCCATGAAAGCTGTGTCTTGGCTGGCATACCTCCAGTCACAAAGCTAGACTGTGATCGCCTCTAATTATTTTATAGAACAGAAAAGGGTTTTGCAAACAGCTATGAGAGACACACTCCTGTCACAAGAAGATATCAAACTAGACAGAATAATATCAACAACAATGGCTGTCAGCTGTGACAGTTTTGTGACAGATTTATCTCCCACCCAAAATACTTTTCTCCCAGTCACTCATACTGATGGAACATGCTTTCTGGGAGGATTCCCCCAAAAAACCCACCACCCTCCCCAAAATCCAGAGTAGTCTCTACATGTTCTTTTGTCACAGGGAGCTGGTCATAAAGGATCTGGGATTTTTAATACAAGCCTAGCCGTCACTTTTAATGAGGAGAGTTATAAGAGAGGAACTCGCTAATTTCTAAAACCTTGGTACTTGTTATACAGGCATGCCAATGACAGAATTGCTGAGGCTATTTGTAAATGGAAGACAGTTCAGGTTCAGATACAAAAAATAAATTACAGTAACTTACTAAGGGGTACCAGGATTTTCCATTCACTCCACTTTGGAAACACAAGGCAGTATTTAATCAATTATTGGTAATCTGGAGAGCAATCCCAAGACAAATAAACTTCTAAACTATTTTAACCCATGGTCCACCACATTTGGTGGCAAGTAGGCTCTAAGATTTGTCTAGGACAGGTTGAAACATGACACCAGTCCTCCAAGTACTTATGTCAGTGAAACTGTCATTTCTGACCAATGGAATAGGTATAAAATGCCTTGTAGCCCCGCCAAGAATACACGGTTTGCCCGCTCACTGGTGAACCCACATTTCTAGATAATTATTTTAGAAACCTTGGTTTGAACTGATCATTACTATGGCAAAGCTTGTAGCCAGCACTGTTGAGGACAGAGTAGTTGCTGGCCAGAGTAGTTACAAGTAAGGGTTAGAAAACTTCCCTGAAGTTGATCCTTATTTCACCTGTATGTACTCATCCCCTTGAACACAGAATCCATCAAGACTGTCAGATTTGCCAGGATTCCATCGGACCTGTGTTTCATATGTGTTTCATGTGATCTGTGTCAGCAATTTATCAAATATGTAGAGAAAAAAGATGCCACAGTGATCATCACATTGGATGTTTTTATCTTCTCTCTTTCACACAGACACAATGGAAGCAGTCTTAAAACTTGTAAGTACTTTCCCTTTTCCTAAGTTTGTTTGAACAAGGAAAGAAATAAGAAAAACAGTGTTCTGTGTCTGAACTCAGGTGTTTTGGTTGGTAATTTATGCCATAGGGAACCTGCTTTCATGAATTGTCTCAAAACTTACATCACACTCACAACATCATCAAGCAATATGCTTCATTTCTCCTACTTAGTCACACTAGTGGCAGAATCCTGCATGGATGAGAGGTGACTGAACAAAGAGGGAAAATGTTATGCCTGTCAAAAATTAGCTTTTTTCCCTACAAGAAATACAGGTAGAGTTGCAAAGAGCATCTGCAAGGAGTACCTACAAAGAGCACACGCTCTTTGGGACATTGCTAGGGTGTGGTCTCTTTGGAAAAATATTTGGTGTTACAGCATCTGTGCCCTGCCTGTGCTCTCTGAAAAAAAAAAAAAAAAAAAAAAAAATCAGTCCTTCATGGGTTTGAAATATCAAATATATACACATAAAATTAAAAGGCGAAAATATTTTAGCATAAACCTTGACAAATCACAGTGGTCTAACATCAGTGCCTACTTAATCTGGAGTCTTATAAGAGGTAAGTAATGCAGAAAACCCCCGTTAAGAGCAAATGCCAGCCTTACTTTCACATGATCTTCTATTACCCTGTCAACAGTATCTTCACTTTCTCATGAATCCTATGTTTGGCCCTGATGAAATAAACTTCATAAGCTGTGCCTTGTCTGAGTTGTTTCTGTGAGACTCCTCATCATGGTTAAAGCTATACATGCATAGAGGTCTTTGTAGGATCTTTCATGTTCATTTGTAGCATTATTTATCAAGTTAACCCAGAAAATACTAAACCGCAGCAAATATAAGTCATTGTATAAACATGTATATAGATATTACACCAAACATACATGAGTTTGCAGGTCCATGAAATGTTCTAAATCCCAGGTCTGAAATCAGTGGGCTTTACACTTTTTAAGCAACAAGAAAAGTGAAGAAATTGGGTCTGGCAAAACAACAGAAGCCAAATCTTATATTCAAGTGGTCCTGAGCGGCCACTGACGTTACTAGGGATTTTTATAAGCCTAGCAAGGCCAAACTCAGCTTTGAGAGTGGAAACCATGTTTACTGTGCTGTCTGCCACAGCACAAAATGTAATATCATAACCAGAAGATGACTGTTTCCTGCAATAAATATGTTAGAAACATAATTCCTCTACTGTATATCGCAGTGCGTGTCGTGGGTTGAAAAGCATCTCCCTTAATCTTCCTGTGCATCTTCAGGATCTGCTTGCATATTTTTTTAACTGTTTAACATTGTACTTGATGTATTTTATTTTTTTTAATCAAACAAACCCCAACAGTTTAGAACAGGCTACACGACAAAATAATCAATCTGCAGCAAAAACACAACAAGAGCTGTACTCGGGTACTTGGACCTGATTCTCTGACTGCACACCTTGCATTTCTTTCCCCACACCTAAACCTGTAGCAACAAGCTGACTACAACCTGTAGCAAGACTTTTTGGATGGAGTGCTAGCTGGTGCCCAGCTAAGCAGACTGATTTGAAGGGCTCCCAAACTCCTGCGCATCCATGAATAATTTTGAGAAGAAATAAAGATTGATGCCACTGTGGTAGGAGGAAAGCACACCAATACACAGAATGCAGATGAACACAGCCTGATTTCTGAGCTTCAGAGGACTTCTCTGATAGGTTTTGAACTGCCACAAACCCAGCAAGCCTATTATAAACTATGTGTCCCTTCAGAAATGTTTCTCACAACAGAGTCTTCCCAGCACAGTCATGGAACTCACAGCTCTCACCTTGTCAGAGCTGAAGGAATTAATGTCTCAAACGTTGTGGTGGGGGAAGTTCTGCAAACTCTGTAGAACAACGAACCCGGCCTAGCAACGCACCACAGGCTGGTGAGCAGTCAGTCAGCAACAATCTGAAAGCCACAGACAACACAGGTGGCTCTACAAGTTTCCAGTACGTTCCTGCACAGACAATGTCTCCTTCTCTTTCATGGTCTCTTGAGGAATGAGATCACAAACTTCATCACACATAAAGATTGACGCCACTGTTGTAGGAGGAAAGTACACCAATACATGGACTGTGAATGAACACCGCTTGATTTCTGAGCTTCAGAAATTCTCTGATGGATTTTGAAATGGCACAAACTCAGCAAACTCGTGAATGTCATTAAGATTCTGCCTAGCCTCAGTTCCACATCAGCACTGCTTGGAGGACCTGCCTCTCTGCACACACCGCTCCACAGATGCAGTGCAGTGGAGCTAAACAAGCAATTTTAGACTTTTTACCTTCTGCTGCAGTGCAAATCAACTCCCTTCCATGCTTCTGAAGCATCCTTGTGAATAAATTTATATATAAATATATGTATATTTATATATATTTATTTTTCCTACTGCAAAAGGCATTAGGGCAACTCAGCATTGTCAGATGTAGGCAAACCAAGCTGGACTGATGGTATTTGTTTTAATCATGATGGTTGGTGTGCAATTATGGACAAATGCAAGGAGTTTTAGAGCTGTGTGAAGCTTAGTGAAAGGAACAAACTAAAGGGTGTGTTTGGCGTTTGCACTTTTTCTGTCTGCCCTGGAAAAGCAAGCCTTTTTTCCCCATCTAGGCTGCTTATCATATGGGAGAACCAGCATGCCACAAGGAGCTGGCTGGGCACAGCTTCTTTCAGAGGTGGTGTTGAGGCAGTATCATGGTGGGGTACCTGGGAGCCCCACAGAGCTCTGTCATGCGTGGCAGTGACTGTTACCAAACACAGAGTTGCTGATGCTTCCAGGACTTCTCCCAGGAGACGCAGAGGTCTCTGCCTGCAAATGTTGCAAACTCTCTTTATTCCAGTGAATCCCTGAGGAATGCATGGGGTTCTTTTCTCGGTTGTGCACCCTGGTTTCCTTGCAGCAACGTTGGAAGAAAGCCATAGAGATGAGTAGCCCAAGTCTACTTTCTTTGCCAGGAAGTCAAGTAAAAAAAGATCTCTTTATGACAGTGTTGATCTTCTCAGTGACCTTTTACTGAGCCCCTGTCCTTTCCTGAGACAGACAATTAGTCTCCCTTCTATTCTTGGTTTGAAGTGATAAGCTTGTTCCTTTGCCATGGGACTGGACAATGGATAAAAATCAATTCTCATTTAATAAGCTACAGCAGTTTGCCTTTTCCTTTTCCTGCTGCCTTTATTGATTTCCTGAGTTCTCAGAGACACTATCAATTCTGCTGTGGTCCAGCTTCATTTGAAAAGGAACTGTGATGATGGCTACAGTTGCTCAGGAAAGTGTCTTCTGTCTCCTCCTTGCTCTTCTGAGAGTCAAACCAAGGCAATTTACCCCATCTGTGGTGGTGTGCAGGGAGACTCTGGAGGAGTTTACTGCCTTGCGCCGTGATTCTAGCGAGCTCTTGTCACTGCAGCATTCTCATTTATCTGGACCAGCAAAAGAAAAAGGAAACTTACTCTGGGGAAAAAAACAGAAACACGACGGCTTTTTCCTGATGGTATTTTAGCTTTTGGTCTCTTGATTGCCAATTGCTTTGAGCTAGTCTGTAGTATCCTGTCCAGATACTGCCCATGTATCTGCCTTGTTTCATAACATATTTTTTATTTACATAAGGGATTGGACCATCAGTTAGCTCATACTAAACAACTCACTGGAAACGTTATCTGAAACGTTATTCTCCATGGACATTACACTAATGTAAATGACTGTATAGGGTAAGGAGATAGTGGAAAGTCAGGCCCTCATGATTTCAAATGTTCATGCTCTTATAGATCACTAGGTAAGTGTCCCCATTCCTTTTTCACAAACAGGAAATCCAAGGCCAGGGAGCATAAGTGCAGCAGGTTAGTTATGACATAGACACATAGGAGACCTGGCTTTTATTGATTGTGGCAAGGTTGACTGCTGCAAAAGTTCCTTCTCTCACACAACTATAAATATTTCTCTAGTTGCTTGCTTTGCAAGTTAGGTGATTTTAGCTGTCCCAATATAGCTCAGAAGAGACAATAAATGGTTGCCACTATCACTAAAACAAAACTACGACTTGCTTTAATGACTACCATAAAAGGCAGTTGGTCACACTGTGATCAGTCTTTCAACAGCATCATTCTACTCCACAACTTCACACTAACTAGCAGAACAAGAACCCCATCCATAACTAGAGCTCTTATGTGCCCCAACAGGACAAAAAATTTCCATAATCAAAGTGGTCTTTATACGGATATACGCATTTCCCATTCTGCTATCCCAAGCTACCTAGACCCTAGCACAAACAATAGTTATTCGTGTTGTTCTTTACCTGGAAACCTATTGCTCCCACAGAAACTCTTGCAACCCATTAGTACACTTCTCGATTAGATCTGGTATCTTAATTAAACTGGGGCTTGAATCAGGATGATGTGGTTGACATCTTTCCAACAAAGATTAAGCTAGTGTGGATAGACTGGAAGAAAAAAAAGCATGGCATTTGGGGTTGTAATGCAAACACTGACAGGACAACCTGGATTCCTGTGCTAGAGAATGCCCTATCATATTGCCCCAAGCATGCAATGATAATGTTTCCACATAGAAAGCACCGTAGCCTACAGTTCTGCCACAGCCATTTCTGCATGTCTTCTCTGCTGGGAGAGAAAAAGCTCACGGACCAATTAGCTACGGGCATGCCTGCCCTACTTTTGTGTCTGCCTGAAAATCTTCTATTATGCCCTGCTTGTATCCACTGATATCTGGACTCAAGGGTCTTTCCTCTCCTTCTACTGACCCTCCATTTCATGCTAGTGGGGATGTTTCAGGAGGAAGCATTATACCTGTTAGCATCAGCTGATGAAATATGCCACCCCATGTCTTGGGATGCAGCTGCAGATGCATGGCTCACCCAGACAGGTCCAGGCTGTTTGTATTGAACTTCTGTCCTGGTTTCATGACTGACAGGATTCCTAACTGAACTGCATTAAGCACCATCTTTAAACCAGTCTCTTTATATACATGAAATAAGCTACCTCTTTAATTTTCCCCACACTTTTCTGCAGACAATAAGGTCAGTAGAGAAAAAAAAAAAAACAAACAATGGGGAAGTTGCATCAGGTGCCTGGAGCACCTGCCATCATGCAGGGTTTATTTATAGACACAGCTAGAAGACATCACTCATTGCATGAATCTCCACATATGCTTCTGCATTTAAAAACTCAAAACCTTTCTGACGTGGTTCTTTGCAGTGTGAATTCCCTGCTGATTTTCCCTGGGCCTTATGGATAAAAACTTCGCAATTTGCAAGAAATATGACTGGTACCAAAGGCTCAATACTTCCCTGCTCAGTACTAGCAATAAGAACCAGTTTCTGTAGATAATCACCTGAGAGGATCTCTCTGCCCTTCTTGCAGATTTTTCTCCATGCTCTCTAGTTCCTCCTAGACTTTACTTGCAAAAGGTCTTGTTCTGCACAGGTGCATGTATGCCAGGTTGTGGTGGCCACTTTCAGTTGTTACTGTGTCAGGATGAGCTCAAGTAAGCTGTTTTGGGGACTTCAGCAGATATTGGATCTGACGCTTATTTTCCAGAGACAAAAACCCAAAAAGGCTGCTAAGAGTACGAGGCTACTATAAAACCCAGACTCCTGGTGCTGGATGCAAGACAGTCCTGAAGTTGTAGGAGCTGTCACTGGTTGAACACAGGGTTAAGCTTTCATACTCTTCACAACTGCATCTTAGCTTCTTTTTTGAAGGTGTGCGCTAGGCTTCTGTAAAATAATCATTAGTACTTGTAAAGTAGGCCTAACTGTACAAGGTTCACTAGGCAGACATTGGTAATTAGTTCTGATTTTTACTACAGTTGAAACATATTAATTATTTAATGAGTTTTGAAGTGCCTAAATGTGTTTCCTTCTCAATGAAAAATTTATGCTATGGGGCAATCAACAGTTTTTCTCTGTCCAGTGAATAAGAAGGTTTTTAGACATATGAAAATAACGTTAATCCATAGGGGAGCATTGAGGATCAGAAGTGTGCGTGAGGGGAGGTCTCTCATTTTCTCTTATTTGAAATTCACAAAAATGTATTTGAAAACCATTAAAATGAAGAAGTTAGTGGTGAGATTTAAGGAATCTGGTAAGTAACTTGGAGCAGATTTGGGGGTATAGTTTTTTAAAGATTTCCTTTGTGTGTTTAGACCTGTTGCATGTGTAGAGCCATGCAGAAATAAGCTTAAAGGTGCTAGGAGCTAACAGTGATAAAGAAAGAACTCAGTGAGTCTCTGCAACTAACAAATATAGGGACTTTCCTGTCACTCAAAAATAAAACATCCCTGCACTTCCTTCTCCTTAACATAATTCAAACTAACTATTCACCCAAAGGTGGGTTTTTTTTTTTGGCAGCAGGAAGCTTAAGCTCATTTGCCCCTCAAGGTCTGTGCAGAGTTTTATGCTCTGGCTGTAGTGCTTTGAGAGGCGATTAGCTATTCATATTGTTTACACTCAGGAGAATGCTCTGGTGCAGGCTTAGGCAGCTGATATACCCAGAGGAAAATCTTGTGTTTCTCCTGCACTTCAGAGCACACCCCAACATGCACACACCTGAGGTGAGGAGTGCAGTTCTGGGGTGCCCATGGCAATGGCAGGCAAGCCAGTGGGTATCCTTCCTGGAAAGGCCCTGACACCTTCTTCTGCAAGGGTGGATGGGGTGTGTAGGCAGCCTGTGCTGAGTCAGGTATCGCATGGCCTTGCCAAAATACAGTGTGGTTGGGCTGGATGTCTATGCTGGTTGAAGGGTAAATGGACAAATACATGATAGCGGAACCCATCAAGGCTACAAAATGCAGAAACACTGCACCTGACTCAGAAGCCTCTTGGTAAGGAGAATTTGCACAGGAAATACCACTATACGATCATTTTGTTCTTATACCTCCTCAGGTATCTGCTTTCAGCAACAGCTGGAGACAGCACGCTGAGGGAGATGGAGCTGACCCAGTATGGCCATTACCATGTCCCAGTATGTTGCTGGAAAGAAGCCTATACACTCAAAAGCAAATTCAAACCAAGGTACTGCCACAAAACCACATTCAGATTACAAAAATGCTAAAGACTTCAAGCAGTGAATGGTTAGGTTAGAAGCCTAAACTGACATTAAGCCAAACTCAAGTTTAACAAGTAACCTGAAGTTTTTCCCTGAAAACAATACACATTTTGATAGTCCCTATCTCTACGGACAACTTAGTGAACATACATTTTAAGGCTAATTTTGACACATACACACACTGAATTTATGTTAAGTAGCTCTGATTCAATATAAAACTTCCAGTTCAACTTTCCATGCATACTGGAAACAGTGAAACAGTTCTCAGTTTATTTTTTAGTTGAGTTTTATTAACATAGAATGATTATCAGCAAAACCTGTATAGTAAAAATGAAAATTCAAGTTGATGGCTCATTTGCTTAAAGCTAAAATTGTTTATCCTGCAATTTTTTATATGCATTTTTTGTTAAGTAGATAACACAGCTGCCTTGGCTAACTAGTCAAGTTATTCTGAGAACCTTGTGGAAAGGTTTCCAATTTTAAAAGATTATGTATATGTGTCTATGTATATATATATATGTAAAAATCAGTGCTAAACATAACAGATGAAGGGTTCCAGCATCACATATGGCAAGGAGAGAAGGGATCTGGGGAAAGCCTGTGCAGAGAGCTGCCATGCAAATAAGCAGGATAAAGACAGAGGCATCTTGTCTCCATCACTGTGGATGCACAAAGCACAGGAACGGGAGTACATAACAGTTTACACCTTCTTCCTCTGTGTTCCTAAACTACCATTTTAGATTTAGCCAGTGACAAGTAGTATACAGGTGTGGTATAAATGCCACTCTGTGTGTCATTTTTTTCCACAGGAGATACAAATGTCACATTTGTAATGCTGTCTCCACCTAATCTAAACTTACAGTTTAGAAACAGAACATGAGTTCTTTCTATGGGGAGAAAACAAATCAGTTACTTGGGCTTCAGTTTACCCCTAGAGGTCCTGACCACAGGAATGGCAAAACCCAACCCCATTCCCACTCTTAGCCAGCTGCCCTAGCAGCATTGTCAATGGGAGATGAATTGGGACAACGCTTCTGAAAAACATATGTACTTTACCCCTGAAAAGTGGAACTGTAAAAATTTCCAATTTTGCAAAGCATATAGTCTAACAATTTAATTATGTCAGGAGAGAATACTCAGCAACAGCAAAGCAGATCTAGCCAGGTCTTTCCTAGTCAAATAAAAATCCCTATGAGAACCAAAATACTATCACAGAACGTTGCACCCCTAATTATTGTATAAGTTTACTTCAAAAGTCAACAATGTTGTAATTTTGCTTTTAGTAGAGTAGTAATTATGTTCTGGTGGAAAAATGCACTACTTTGTGGTGTTGTAAATTTGTTTTGGGCAGAGATAGGTTTGCCTACTGTAAAATAAGACTTAGTTCCAAAAATGCTATTTTCACTGAATTTTACTGAACCGATGAGAGACAAATTTCCCATTCTTTGTCTGACCAATGCCCAAAACAGGGACAGAAAGGAAGTTCCTATGAAGGAGTAAGCAGCAACTCTAAAATAAACTGATATAAACATTGGCCTTCATACTTTATTCCACTTTGTAAGGATTGCTTTCTAGATGTATAGTAATTAGCTCTGACTTGAATGTCATTGAAAGGTGTTAATTATTTAATAAAATTTGAAGAGCTTAACTGCCTTCTCTTTTAAAAAAAAACAAATCCCCGAACTGGCATTGCTTGGTAAGTGGCAGTCTTTTTCTAGAGAACAACCAAAAAGTGTACACCATATTTTAAAGAAAAAAAATAATCACATTTTTTGAGTTGGTTGTCCATCACTAGGAAGACAGCAAGATACTTGCAAGGTCATTCGGGGGCAGGAACCAGAAAAATTGAAGAAGACTGCTTTCATGAAAAGTTGTGATCTGCTAGATAGGATAAAAACCAAATTGGATGTTTTGAATAACTAGCCTCTCTCGTCTTCACAGACACAGAAAAATACAAACTGTAACAGAACAGAGGCAGACATATGAAATGATCTTGAAAACACACAGACACTTATGCAATGCAGCATAAAGAGACAAAGGAGGAAAATACCTAGGAAATAACAGCTGGGAGATGGTAACACACTTAAATGTCAGGAGTTGAACTGAAAGGTGCCAAGAATTTAAGAGTAAAGGTTCAAAAATCTGACACATAAATTACTCCCACACTGCTTAGACTTCACTGGATTTCCGAGTTTACTAAAACTAGTTATCTTGAAATGTAGTGATTCCTCAAATGAAGAGCAATCAGTACAAGCTACTTACTAAGAACTAGGCAAGAGCTAATTTTGATGGAATTTGGTGGGTATGCAGAAGAAATCACTATGGGAACTAGAAATTGGTTTTCTTGAAAGGGTAAGAATGTATCTCTTAAGTGGAAGAAACACTTAAAAAGAAAGCTTTTGTGATAAAGTACATTTGTCCCAAGTCTATCACTTAGAAGAATAGCAGCATGTATTTGTGGGGGAAATGAGTTAATGCTCAAAAAACCTATTAGTGTCTTTCAATAGAAAATAATTCTGAAGCATTAACTGCACATTTTTTTATCCATAGTTCTGAAACAGAGTGGCTGAGGATGCCAGTTCGTTGTGTCAGCAGGTGAAGGGGTGAAGCGGCTTCCCTTAGCTATTATGGGTTGCTGGTATGAAAGCAAGAGTGCGAAACTAGTCTTGCGACCCCTAGCTCTTTTCCATATCCACTAGGTTGGAATTCTCCATCTCCCAAAGAGGAAAACGATCCATGTCTAAAACCCACAGAGGTCTCCTAAAGGTAACCAACTGGCCAGAGCTAAGATCTCTGTGAGTGAATCAGGTCATAGAAAAATCCTTTTGCTAAACCAGTATTGTGACTATCAGATCTGTGGAGCAGTGGCTTTCTGTACTTTCTGAAAGAGTGTGAGATCTACCCAATTTTCTTCCAAAAGGAAAGTAGCAAGATATAACAGTCTTCCTCTATTTTTTGGAACACTATCCCTATCACTGTCACAATGCTCCCCCTCTTTCTTATCAACCTAAGCACATTTAGGATGCTGCTGGTTTAACCCCAGACAGCTGCTGGCTTAACCCAGCCAGCAGCTAAGCACCACACAGCTGCTCGTTCACTCCCCACAGTGGGACGGGGAAAAGGATCAGAAGGGTAAAGATGTGAAAACTCAAGTGTTGAGATAGACAGTTTAAAAAGCAAAGCAAAATAAGGAATTCATTCACTGCTTCCCATTGGCAGGTGTTTAGGGCCATCTCCAGGAAAGCAGGCCTCCATCATGCACAATGGTTACTTGGCAAGACAAGCACTGTCACTCTGAACAATCTTTTTCCTCCTTCTTCTCAGCTTTTATTGCTGAGCATGATGTTGTATGGTATGGGCTATCCCTTTGGTCAGTTGGGGTCAGCTGTCCCAGCTGTGTCCCCTCCCAACCCCTTGTTCACCACCAGCCTGCTTGCTGGTCAGGCAGTGTGAGAAGCAGTAAAGGTCTTGATGCTGTGTAAACACTGTTAAAAAAAAAGTGTCACTTTCATGGTATGGTGTGATTACAGCCAGCAATGCTGTCTCACTCTTCTCCTGTGCTTTCCTATCCTTCTGCACTTTATTACCTTGACAGTGAACTCCATAACTCACCTTTTTGTCTTTTTTTTCCTGTTTAGTTGGATTGTAGTGCTTGAGAAGAGCCCCTAGATGTTGCCTGACATTATTGCAACTAATGAAGATTAGGATGATCTGTGAAAATTACTTCTCTTTTCACTTAATAGCTGTTTTATTAAGTGATAAAAAGAAAGAAGGCCTATACTTAAAATACTTTAAGCTTGTTCTCTTTACTTTTTTTTTTTTTAAATCCTATTTTTTGGGGAAAACTTTGGATAACCATGGGTAAAATAAAAGCCAGAGAAAAGTCTCCAATGGGCATGAAAGTCCCTATAGCCTTACTGCCAGAACTTATATACCTGAGTTCTTTGTTTCATATTAAAATAATTCTAGATGTAATTCACACTGCAAAACAAAATACAGAGCATCCTTTAAGCTACACGTGATAAGTACAGGTGAAGCCATCCCAACCCAAAGCAGGCCAGCTCACATGTAGTACAGCTGGCCATGCTGCAGCAGAATTGTCACAATTGTTCCAGTTCTTCACCTGTCGTCCATTCAGCTGAGTCAGTTTCTAATCAGGACAAATTCACTTCAGCAAGTGAAACAGGAGATACTGTTAGCCATTTGCTCTTTGCCATTCTACACTTGTGACTGGCCAAAGTGATAAACAGTGGACTTTGTCAGACACAATGCCCAAACCGGCAGTAAGTTTTCTGAACATAGGAGGGATTTTTTTTTTTAATTACCTTTAAAGAAAATAAAACTTATCTCTAAAACCCATGTATGTAGATTCCTCATTTTCAGCACAACAGCTCTCCTGCTGGAGATTACAGGGAATCCAGACACAGTGACAGTGACCTTGCTCCTATGCTTTTCTCGGAGATGGCTAGATGTAGTACACAAGGAAGAAAATTGAAGCATAGAAAAGTGTTTGTAACAAATCCAAATTCTCCGCAAAGGGGATCAGAGCTTCAACAAACTTCTCAATTTTCTTTCAGGAAAATAAAATGGAAAAAAATTTCATTTCAAGTCAATTCAACCCAAACAAACATTATTTCTGTACACCAGTGTCGTGGTTTAACCCCAGCCAGCAACTAAGCACCACGCAGCCGCTCACTCACTCCCCTCCCATCCAGTGGGATGGGGAGAGAATCAGGAAAAGAAGTAAAACTCCTGGGTTGAGATAAGAATGATTTAATAGAACAGAAAAGAAGAAACTAATAATGATAATGATAACACTAATAAAATGACAACAGTAGTAATAAAAGGATTGAAATGTACAAATGATGCGCAGGGCAATTGCTCACCACCCGCCGACCGACACCCAGCCAGTCCCCGAGCGGCGATTCCCTGCCCCCCACTTCCCAGTTCCTAAACTAGATGGGACGTCCCATGGTATGGAATACCCTGTTGGCCAGTTTGGGTCAGGTGCCCTGGCTGGGCATGAGAAGCTGAAAAATCCTTGACTCTAGTCTAAACACTACTGAGCAACAACTGAAAACATCAGTGTTATCAACGTTCTTCAGATACTGAACTCAAAACATAGCACCCTACCAGCTACTAGGAAGACAGTTAACTCTATCCCAGCTGAAACCAGGACAACCAGATGATTAATTCCTGATGTGCTTAACTTCACTGTACACTTCTCTGTTGTGACACACAGCCTCCTGGAAACTAGTTCAACCAGGACACTTAAATTGTAGTGACAAATGGGGGCCCCAAAGTTGAGCCATGAGAAAATACAAGACTAGCTCTCCATCAGTGACACAGGCTTCCCATCAGCTGCCAAATGGAGAATAAGGCATTACTTTGAGAAATCAGAGGCTGTCAGATTTTGTGCTGCTCCACAGCAAGGTCTAACACAGTATTTGATGTACTATTCTGAATATGAGTTGAATAAAGGGGAGGCAAGAAGTTACAATGTGCTTAGAAGGAAGAGACCAAGGACAGGAAATGGATGCTAGGGCTGTTCTGTAACACTGCTCGCCCAAGGATTGTATTTAGGTATTTGCTGGTGCTTTTTGCTGTCTAAGTGCTCCTTCTACCTAGCACACAGCAAAGAGAACAGGGCTGGGACACCCAGCCCACAGGGACCATACCAGCTGCCACCAAAAGGCAGTCAAAAGGCAGAGCGGCAGCCTTTTCCTGAGATAGTCCCATATAGGTATGTGTGACTGGTGCCAAGTGGCGAGTGGGCATGGGATTGCCAAGGTCAGCATTGTGCCTCTAGGCAGCAAGCAGCCACCTTCTTTTCAGCAAAGCACTTGGCATGGGCCCCATTCCTATGACAAAGAAAGTCCCAGTTGAACAACAGGAGGTTGTGATCCTGTCTGCTTTGACTCTGATGCCTCTCCAGTCTGAACCTAGTGATCTGCCCATCATGCTGCTCTGCCAGTGCAGAGAGGTGCCATGTGGTGGTCACCACTGTGACATCACTGCTAGACTTTGACATCAGAGTTTCTCAGTGTAAGCAGATGCGAGACTGACAGCTAGGGGTTATGGCCATACTTGCATCTCAAATCCCAAAACACCTGTTTGGTGCCATCCAGCAGCTCTGTGACACCAGGACCACACTGACTGGGAGCTCAGTGAGGGTATGCTAAAGGAAACCTTTTCAAATCACAGCCAAGACAATTGAATCAGAGATACTCTTATTCCTAGGGATATAATCTTGCAAATAAGTCTGGCTCTCCATTGTCAGCAGTGTTCATCAGCCCTCTGAAAATAAATCCACATTGTTGATAAGCTTTTTAGCTGGCTGCTGTCCTGTGCAGGGTTGTTGTCAGGCCACTGGTGACCAGGTAACTCTTGATAGAAAAAGTACAATGAGCTTCAGACAGTATAACTCCCGCAAAGTTTTGCTACACCTCTTCTGCCTCTAAGCTAGGCTAGCCTTGGTTTTAGGTAGTTGTTACTCAGCTACTTTTTGGAGGGGCAGCTAGCATACAGGTGCACCATTGCTATCCATTCTCCTATGTATTTAGGAGCACTTTTTCCTTCAGAGTGGTTGCTGTGACTCTTACAGGGTATGGGACAGAAAATCTTTCAACAAGAATGGTCTTCGGACAGCCTTAGTCCTGAATGTGCTGCACTCATGGCAGCCTTTCTGCATGCTCCCCTGGAATTTCCATCATATTAATCCCAAGGAAAGGTGAGAACATGAATACATCTAGTGTTTTCTTGACCGCTTTGCTGTAACACCTACTGCTAAAGACCCAAGTGCTTCCTGACTGCCAGAAAAAAGGAGACAGTGTGTCCTTTTTAACATTATCTCACCAGAAACACAGGTTGGAAAAGATCTCCTGATTCATTTTGTGACTTTCCTTATCCCACAGACAGACTGCATTTTAACAGATGCTTTTAACGAGTTCTCCCAGAACTGTTTCTCCTGAAAGATGGTGAACTGTTTGAAAAAGTGCAGGATCTTTGTGATCTAATTTGCATGACTGTCTGACAGCAGGACTTCCTGTCCACCAGGAATTTGCTCAAAGTAGGACTCATCAATTTAAGCAGTCAAACTCCCCAGCTGTCCATGCTAAAGACAAAAGGGTAGCCAATTTAATTAACCACAGCCTCAAGGAGCATAATTCATTATCAATTTTACCAATATCAATGTCCTGAATGTAAAAGAGCTTGGAACACAGATGTCTAATCAAGAAAGCAGCTCTGTAAATCTGATTGTTTTCCTTGCTCTTTAACTGATGGCAAGAAAAAGAAAAAAACCTAAACCAATGAATTTGATTAGTATAGTGGACAAATCCGCCCAAAGAAGTCATTAAAGAATGCTTCCCTGAACCTTTGAAATTGCTTCTGGCTTCACATACAAATACTCCTTCCCTTCTAACCTGATTTTGTCATGCAATAGTTGTGGCAGTCACAATAGTTAGTCACAGAAATGAAGAAAAGCAAGGACTTCAAGAGGTCACATAAACCTCATTCTAGGACAGTATTAACCATATCTGGATTCAGTAACAGGTTTCTTAAAACCCATTTTAGAAACTCCTGTCACCAGATACTCCACCACTTCTCTGCATATCAGCCACCAGTATCAGGATGATTTTCCTAATAACTAACCTCATTTTCAGTGCTGTAAATTAAGCTAATTACTCCTTATCCTGCCTTTGAAGAAGCAGAACTGATTAGGAAATCACATTTTCCCTCTGCAAGGAATTCCAGCCTCCAAATTCTGTTGTTATCCCAAACTAGAGCAAGAAGCCAAAATGTCATCTTTTTCCTCAAAGTTAAAATGTCTAATCTTGGATTAGGATGACCAAAATGTTTTCAAGAACATCAAACCGTTTGTCTAATTATCCTTTCATATAATAATCTGCATGTAATCATTCAAAGAATATCTTTTAGCATTATCAAAATGGAACAAGAAAGCTGAACTGATGTGTTTTGTCTTTCCTGCTGAAATTGCTAGTGAAACTTTTACATGCCTGTGACTTGTTTGTTTTTCAAATAAATTACATTCTCTGTTGGAAGACTTTTCTAAGTCAATTTTAGTCAATCTAAGTCAATTTTAATCAATCTAAGTCAAGATTACAGTCAATAGCTTGCTTGATAATTTGTTTGCAAGGACAGTGATTGTGGCTAATAACTTTTTTAAAAGAGAAGCTCTCCTGTTATTTGCAATGAAAACCTGTGTTAAAATATTACATGAAAATCATCACAGAATAGGATTTTATTAACTTTTACTGAAGTTCTTTTTACTCAAGATTATCAGTGCTCAAATGGCTTTAGTTGCAGTCAGTTAGCAATGGGAGCTTGTAGCTTGCCTGTGTTAGTCATGACGCCTGTTTCTACTGGGACTTGCCATTCAGTATTAGTAAAAAAAGGAAATAGCCCAACTTACTGGCAGCCAAAATATATACTTCAGGGGAGCCTTTAGAACAGCTGAGAAACAGCTAAGCACCTAACTCCACTGATTTCCAGTGGCAGAAACTATCAAATTGTCAAAAGTGCCTTAAAAATGGCCTCCTTTAACTGTCTTTAATCCATAATTCTTGGTATCTTAGCCTGAGTGATTATTTTATTCAAAATAGCCAGAATACAGTTGTTTAAAATGAGTTATTATCTTTTTTTTTTTTTTTTACTGGACAGGTTTCTTTTCCTCTGTTGCAGTTCAAACCATGTGTGATGATTTAGGATATGCTAAGTGCATCTGTACACTCTTTTTTCGCATGTGTAGAGGGGCTCATTTCTGCTTCCAGGAGAACACTAAATTATGTGTGAAATAAAATACTAAACTATTGTGTACACAAAGAAAATTAATCCCTCCTGGCCTTGTGTTCCTTTCTTGCACTATATCCACTGTGATAGGTATTGAACACATATATAACTTTCTCTGGAGCTAGACGATTTCATTCTCTATTTAGAATTCTCCCTATTAAATGAAATGATCGTGAATTTACCTTGCTTGCAAAAAAATATTTTGCCAGGTTGATACGTTCTTTACATTGAATCAGTGACAAAAGAGCAGGAAAATTATAAAATACCTCTTTTCTCTTCATGTTGAGTTTATTTTTAATCTTTTTTTCCTACTTTTCCTTTTACACTAACATGGGACATCATTTTTCATTTGACCTGCCTGAATTCTGTCAACTCATGACTTTTATCAGAATGGACAACATCTGATATTTTCTCATAGACTAGGATCTTTGAGTGATATCATTATGTGACATTTCTCTTGAGAGAAATCAGTTTCTGACCTATTATCTCAGAAGCTACGTTTTACCTGAAGAATGGGTGCTTACAGTAAAAAATTGGCCTCTTACTCCCCCAAATCCGAAATATCCTCAGATTCCATTCTAAACATATTTGCACATATATATGCGTATAAAGATTTATATACATACATCTATATATACACACGTACTTATATATATATAAAAAATAGGTCAATCTTGGGATTTTTTAAATATTTGTAGCAGCCATAACCACAAGTATGCAGACATCTTTGTAAGTTTCTAAGGTAACAGAATGTGTGTGCTTCCAAACTGAAAACTGAAGGACCAATAATTTATAACAGAGAGAGAGAAAAGAAAAGGCAAAAGAGCAAAACCTGAAAAACAAATGGACTGTAATGACTTATTCTTGGACTTCACAATTCTAAATCACCTTAAAAATAGGAAATGGATTTTGATAATGTATAATGATGTCTGAGTGCTGAAATGTCACTGACATAAAGATCTCTGATGGAAGCCATACAGGTGTTTGGAAATGATAACTGTTCTTCTTGAAAAGCTGCAGTGGCTGGACAATTCATATGCGTTTTCCCAAATAGAGAACAGCCACCCATGCTGTCAAGACACTGTTATGAAGAGGCATGCACAATCAAATCCAACAGGCATTAAAAGTCAGATTTATTCTTCAGTAAAACGTTAGAACTCCAATAACAGTAGGGAACTATAGGCTTAATGGTGTAAGGGGAATTAGTACTATACAGGTGACTTAAGAATCCTTGAGATTTAAAAGTAATGACTCAAAATGCACATTATCCCTTGCCTAAAAGCTGAGGGCTCTGTCCCTTGAGGAGTTACATCAGGCAGTGCCCTGACCCAAGGGGGAGTCCCTGACTGCAGACCCGCTGCTCCGAGAAGGCGGGACCCCGTTTATACCCTTGTCAAACCTGATCTGTGGTCATTTAGTCCCTATCGGCCAAAAAGGTCACCTCAGTGTACCTGGCATGTCTCGACTGGTCTGTTCAACTTTCAACCTGCAGCCTCCAGGGTTTGTTGTTTTTTTTATTTTTTTCTTCCTGCCTGGAGAAGTTTCGTTTCCTGCTGAGGGGAGTGTACTGCCACAGACACCATATCAAGAGCTAAACTGAAAGAAAAATGGTCATTGTATTGATTTATTTGAGGTATAAATATCCATTGATTATAGCAGTGTGCTTGTCTAAGGTATTTCCCCCACCCACAAAAAAAGTCCATTTAATTATATCTAACCTACAAATTCTGCTCTAAGAAGTTTAACAGCTGGATTCTCAGGACTTTAAACTGCTTAACTTTTTGATTCTCTGGCTTAACAGCTAAAGTGTCTTCCACAGATTTACTTTGAAAAAAGTAATTCTAAACTGCTGTAACCTCACTGGCAAACATTTATTTACTGTAGACTGTAGATGCTGCTCATTCCTCTTCTCTGCATAAGTAATTTTCCATAAAATTCAGCCATGTGAAAGACTGGGGAAGAACCAGCTTTTAATCTTAAGGAAAAAATGTTTTTAATTTCTTATTCAAATATTGTCAAGAATGAAACAGAAAAATGTTCTGCAACCTGTACTTCTCTTTTCTCCCTCCAGCTTCTGTAATTTGATGTATTCTTTTCTTGCATCTTTTTATATGTCCATAATATTAATTACAACATATATGCTATTCACATCCTTTGTCTTTAAGCTATTTTGCACCTAGTTTAATGACTATGGGATATATTATTTCATCTAAATGTGCTCTGTATTCTACCAAAGATCTCTGAGTATCATAACAGCAAAGGACTTCTGCTACTACAGTGGACGAAATAAGCAGCCTTATGCCTCCTGAAATCTTGTGCCCAATTAGATCTGCCACGCTGGTATAACACACTGAGCCAAACTTCTCGCAACTGTGTGTTTCCATATTGCCTAAATAGTAGGAATATACAGTGACTCGTTTACCTCTTCCAACACACTCCATTAATGTGGCCTTGGGGCACCCTCCAGATCACTCCTCTAATTTCTACTTATCAGGTCTTCCTGCCCAATTGCAGGACCACATTTTCCCAGTGAAGGAGTCATGGGACAGAGAGGCCTAGCAGTAGCCAACAACCCACACATGTTGGGGCTGGCTCCATTGGGCTCTGAAACAGCCAAAGAAAGAAGTGGAGTCAGTGCTTCTGCCAGCTCTCATTAGTTTATTGCCATAGGCGGTCCTCTGCTTTGCTTGCCTAAACCCAGCAGTAGGTGTCACATAGCTTAGGGACACTGAGAAATTTTGGCAGTCATAATAGGCAGAAGACAGGAGAAATCTATATTCCAGCTGCTAGATCTGATGGCAAATCAGATATCTGCTTCCAGTTCATTTGCAGTGTGATGCAATGTGCATCATTGTGCTACATGACGCACAGCCCTAACTATCCAGATGAAAACTTTTGCATCAGCAGCATCTGGAGATTGAGGCTGACTCTGCTTCCCACAGGCCGTCATGCTGACTGCCAGGACATGCACTGCTTTCAGAAGAGAAGCTCCCCAGGCCTGTAGCCCACTTGCACAGGCAGAGATATCTACCATCCACCCTTCCCACCATAGAGTCTGTATCTGCAGCTCAGGCAGAAAAAAAGGGAGAACCAGAGCAACAAGGTGACCTTCACTGCTTCTAAAGACCCAGAAAGTATGAGAGAGCTCTGGGGGTTCCTCCGCCAACCCCATCTGTTTTTCTGCCCTGACACATCCCATCCTTCCTTGCATTGTTAAAAACTTCAGCCATTTAGGACTTCCATAAATGGGGCATAGCTTCCTTCTCCTCCATTAACAATCTGACTTTTCTAGCATTTTGTTTTTTTTCATCAGTGAAAGCTGAACTCCTTTCCCTTTCCTCTTTGGGTAGTATTACAACACCCAACTTTCTCCACTGTCCTCATATTTCTATTGCAAGCCTTCCTGACTCAGCATCCACCTCCTAATGTAACATTCACAGGCAGTTCTGCATACCAGGGACACAGAGAATTTCACTCTGTTTATGTGCCACTTGGATATATTTGCTCTCTGCACATAATTAAATCTACTAATTATCTGCTGACATTCAAATTCACAGCACCATGGAGACCTTTTAAGCAGTACCATGGCAATATTTCAAAAGACTTTTTTTGGGAAAGGAGGATGGGGAGAGAAGAGGGTTTGTTTTCATTTTCTCCATTGGGCTATAGCCTACATTTCCAGTAAGCACCTACTCCCAAGCCAAAATAGTAAACTCTGACAGTTGTGGATCTTTAATAAGGGGGTCTGCAGCTGCTGTTTTCTTACTGTCTCACATACTTAAGTCTGACCTGTCTAGAGACAAGAGATTTCTGGGGAAGGTACTGCTAGACTGCTGTGTGCCACTGCTCTGAAATTGGATAAAATCCCCAAATCCCTGACTCTTTGGTCACAGAGATGCTGAAGATGATAAGCAAGGATGTCTAGAGGAGCAGCAGCTACTGCTCCCCTGTTTGAGACAGGCATAGGTTGTTCCTGTCACAGCAGGTGCCAACACTGGCCAAGCAAGGGCCTGAACCCATGTTCAACCTTGGCCATGCTGATTATGTGCAAGTGCTAGCACAGGATTTGGAAATCTAAGAAAGAAAGCTCATGCCCACGGTAGTGCCTTGGATGCAGCGGGCACAGGCCAGATTGAGCCCTCCATTTCGCTTACCACTTCTCCATTTGCTGTGGACTCTATTGTTATGTTTTAAGCCCAGCCAGCAACCAAGCACCATGCAGCTGCTCACTCACTTCCCCCCCACCCAGTGGGATGGGGGAGAGAATGAGGGAAAAAAACAGTATAACCCATGGGTTGAGATAAGAACAGTTTAGTAGAACAGAAAGGAAAAAAAATGATAATAATAACAATAATAAAATTACAATAATAATAATAAAATAATTGGAATACACAAAACAAGTGATGCACAATGCCATTCACCACTCGCCAACTGATGCCCAGTTAGTTCCTGAGCAGTGATCTGCCCCCTTGGCCAACTCCCCCTGGTTTATATACTAGGCATGACATCACATGGTATGGAATATCCCTTTGGCCAGTTTGGGTCAGCTGCCCTGGCTGTGTCCCCTCCCAACTTCTTGTGCCCCTCCAGCCTTCTTGCCGGCTGGGCCAGAGAAGCTGAAAAATCCTTGACTTAGTCTAAACACTACTTAGCAACAGCTAAAAACATCAGTGCGTTATCAACATTATTCTCATACTGAACCCAAAACATAACACAATACCAGCTACTAGAAAGAAAATTAACTCTATCCCAGCTGAAACCATGACAGCTTTGAACCCAGGGTAGCAATGCTCAGATCTACAACTCAGGTTACATCTTCTCGTCTTGCACTTGAACGGCTGTGGAGATATTTCCTCGCCCTGCTCTGCCAGCGTACAGTACAGAGCCTGCAGAGAGCGCCAATATCTTCCTGTCCTGTTCCTTGGTCTTACTTTTCTATCAGCACTCTGCTGAGTCTCTGTAGGTAAGAATCAGACCCCTTGCTTTTAACTTGTTTCATAAAGAAGCAAAATTAACTCTTTTAGGGGAAGGAGCTGCCTGGGATTTGTTTGATCTTCTGTCTGCATTCACAGTTTTATCTGTTTTTCCAAGTACTCGAGGAGCTGTGTCTGTATTTTTTAATACAGCTGTGATGAATTCTGGTGGGTCCCTTTTACAACCACCCAGTCCTTTATTGACACCTTGTTAGTGATGAACAGACCTGTTGACAGTACAGATTATTTTATTACAAACTCACAACAATGGGAGGCCCTAGATAAAGAGATTTTCATCCATGAGGGATTGTAAATTCATTGCACCTTTAAAGGAAGATGAAGTGGCTGATTGCTGCAAAATGTTTCAGTGGCTATTACGTGAAACTGTATTTATAAAGCAGGTGCAGTCTTCTCTGCAACCGTTATTACCACCTCTAAGTGGAGCTTTTGTACACAACTGGAATGAAATTCGAATTCCTAATAGTACCATGACAAAGATAGATGCTGGCTTTAGCTCCAAAAACCATTCTATGAAAAAAATGTTTATCTTGAAAGCAGATCACCTGTGGCCCCTGGATGTAAAGAATGTTGAAGTTTGAGGTATTCCAAATCTATAGGTGAATTGAGCTTCCTTTCAGTCATTCTTTCTCTTTCTTTTGGCAAATACCTAAACCCAAAAAGCATGGATTGTGACATGTCAAAAATGCAACTGGGGTGGGTGGGGAAGGAGTTAGGTAATAAAAGTAAGTATCACACTTCCTACATTCATCCCAAACTTCTGCAGTGTTCTCCTAGATTTTAAGAAGTTTATAGTATTAAGTCCAACCTGCTCTGAAGTACAAGAATCTTAAAGTTACAGACCATTTATATCTTTGCATATTTATGGTAGGATATAAGTCACCAAGTTTTAGGTTTCTCAAAGCTACAGATCAGGACCTTGCTAATCAATAAAAACAGACAGGATCTCCAGGGTTGATGAACCCCACCTATTTTACATGCTTACTCAAACACAGAATTAACCACTCTCTGGATGTTTTTGCTCAACATAGGAGTCTAGACAACCATTTTAGACTATGTGCATAAGTTACAGAAGGCTAAAACTGGCTTTAATGAGTGTCACCATTACCTTGGAGCACAAGCCTTGGACGCACGGATGTTTTAAAGGACTTGAATAGGAAGCATACATTAATGCAGGGTTTGCTGTACTCTGTCTCTAGCAGATGATGTGTGCATTGACTTTTGGGTTTCTTTGGGGCAACACTGAACTTAGACAAATGGGCAAAGAAGGTGTGATTTCCTTGCTAAGAGAAACTTTGGATTTGATACCTACTGCCATAAAGAGACAGAATATATTGCCCTGGATTTCCCTATCAGGATTACCCTTGCTGCAATTACATTAGTGTTGGTAACTAGTATTCATGGCAGAATGGCTAGGTTTGCTAGGAGCAGCACCAAACCACTTGTACCCTGTGTACTCCGTACCCAGTTCTACAATTAGAGCTTCTGATGGTAAAACAGTTGGGTGCTGAGCCGTGATATATTTCTGTCATCAGTGCCAAAGGCTTGCTGCAACTATAAGAAGCCACTTCCTACTGATAAAACACTGCCACACAGAGTCTTGTTCTACTATGACAAGCGAAAGAAAAGGTTGTTGGAGTAATAAAGGGAAGTGTCAAGCAGCCAGCACTGCTGTAGTTGTGAATAATATCCCTAGGCGGTAAGACATGTCAAGATCTATGTTTATCTGCTGTCAAAAAATGTTAATGGAGCAGGAAAGACAATTGGCAGGGAGATTACTTGTAAGGTAAACAGCAAAATGGTGAGCTGAATGCTAACTTAAATTCCTGACTCATAAAAAAAAGTATCGTGCAGCTGACAAAGTAAGTATCGGTTGTATGACTTTACTGCTGAAAGGCAGTCTTTACTAAAGGGGTAGTTCCACCTAATCTAGCTTCAGAAGTGTAAAAGTGAGCTGTCTAGGTCTAAGCTAGCTGGCTAGCCTCCCTTTATATTCAGTTGAGAGAGACATGCACCTCCATGGTGATGCGTCTCAACCATTTTAGATAGTTGTCTTACAATGGGATGAATCTGGAGATGCTTCTGCCTCCCTATGGGGAGCCTGCACAATTACCTTATGGTTAGATAACTATAAGTGAGAAGTCTAAAGCTCAGTAAAATGAATCTTAGGTTTCTAACATCTGACCAATTCTCTACCAGGAGAGCACTGCAGATGTGGTTACTTAAAGTATGGGGATAATTTTTATTCTCAAAGTTAATTCTGAAGTACATTCAGTGGTGCTACATTTATACCACTTTAAGAGAGAGAAGAAGTCAAAGCACAGAGCACCAAATGATCTGCATTATTTTTGAAATAAAAGTAATAATTCAGTCTTTACAAAATGAAGGTGGAAGGGACCACAAAAGGTCCTTGATCCACCTCTCTGCCCAAAGGCAAGAACATCCTGAAGTCATTCAAATCTAACAGATTTTTTTTTCTCTTCTTCATAAAAATCTTGAATCCACTGCTTCCACAGTCAAGTGTGTCCAGCACTTTACAGATTCCATCAACTCTGAAGTCCTTCTGTTGTGTTTGATCTTTTAGAGCAGACAAGAATTTGTGCACTCTATCAACCAAATCCTTCCCATAGACAGTTTTGCTGGGATTCAGATATACTACGTGCATGAAATTAATGTACCTTACTTTAATTTAGAAAAACTGAGTGTGGCTGACAAATAATTAATAAGGGCAGAGTAATTTGATTAAATTATACAGGTAGCTAAGGTCTGCAACACTATTAAAGCCTGAGTACCTGACAAGAACTACTGATAGAAAAGTGCAAAGCACTTTTCAGGTAGGAAATGAAATCAGAGAAAGACTAACGGTAAGATCCACTTCATCCAAGTTAAAGGAGAGAGAGGCAGTTCAATAAGGTGATTCAGCCTATGTTAACTCCTGAGATTAAGATTAAAGTTCAGGTGAATCATTCTCAAGACTTGTAGCTTTCTCTATTGTCTGAATAAGGTGTCTAAACACTTAATTTTTTGACCTAATGTAAAATGAGACACTTAACCTTTCCCTGATTAAAGCAAAGAAGAATCCCTCACCCAGTAACTTCCCTTCAGATCACATAGGAATGCTGTGATGGAGAACAGGATCAAGCACAGCTGTCCCATGTCTACAAGACCTCCATAAGTGCCAAACCATCCTGCCTTCCTGAAACAGGTGAGAACGTGGAAGTCCTGACTTCTAACTAACCCCCACACTCCAGCCACCTGGGAACAGCATTACAATGCAGAGAGAAATGCAGTGCCAGTCACTCATCCAGCAGCAGTGTGAGCTAAGCCAGGAGCAATCCAAAGAAAGGCCTTGCCATAGATGCATATGTCAGTACTGAAAAATGAACTACTGCCTAAATCTTTCAATTTCTGTCAAGCAACAGGAGTTGCTCTACTGATAAAGGAGAGGAAGATGACAATGTGCCACTCAACATATTCTATAGTCCCCAGTAGAGGAGCTGGAGTAATAACAGCTGAAATGAAGGGCAAATGCAAGTTTTTTACTTTAGAAGTATTTTTGCCCACTAGTCAATTTTGATGGACCTTAATAACTCAAATGTGCACAATGTGTGGGTAGACAGCTATTTGCTCTAATATTTTTTATTATTTCCCTCAACCACTCAATGAAAACTGCATATGCTTGTCACTGTTACTGGGACCTGCTGCTGCTTTTGAAGGACTTCTGTAAAATACAGCAAGATCAGTAAGACACACAGTCTCCTCTGATGCAGGCACCCTTGATCCTCTCTCATGGCCTCTGTGAAAGAGAGAGGGAGACAACACCTCTGTTTTCAAGTAAGCCCTCTCTCACATAACGCCTGTTGAGTCTACAGTTTTTGGCAGTAGCCCATTATTTATTAGGTCATCTTCCCTCTCTCATCTAGTGGCTCATTGGGTTTTCTGGAGACTTGGCAGCCAAACCATTAGACTAGTCAGCACTGGGCTGGTAGAGATCCCTACATAACAGATAGCCATTATACATGTACAGATCACCTCTACATTGTGTATATAATGAGAGCTATGTATCTATATTAGACTGCATATATGCTTTGAGAATAGTATGCTGTCAGACCCAGATGTGGTAGGCTCCTACCTTGTTTTGTATTTGATCTAGGGTCAAGAGTGACTTCCTCAGAACTGCTGCAGTGAGAACACTGTGACTGATAAATGTGCATGTGGAAACAAGCTACCTTTCTCCTTCCATATCCCTGCATTAAAAGCCTAGTGTTGAAGCTGTTACACCTGGGAAATCTCTGACAAAGTTGTACAGACTGAATAGGTGACTTACTCAAGTTCCAATTAACCAACTGCCCTTTTAAACTTTAAAGATGCCCCAGTTGCCATAAAACCCTTTATATGTGAGATGTAGCTGTTGTGTGAATGCAACTAACTTTTGCTTCATTGCATAACCCAGACTGACAGATATTCTGCATGTTCCTGTATAAAATAGAACTGGGAGGCCTCACACCGTGCTTTTGCCTGGTTCTCTTCTTCAGGCCCACTGCTGGCTCAGCAGTCAAAAGAAGGGGTTTGGTATTGTTTAGTGAATGCAGTCTACAGCAATTTGCTTTCAATACTGTGTGGCAGTCGTGGCATTGTGATCCTGGTAATTGGAATCCTCTTAGCACTTTAACAGGATTGCACTAAAAACTGACAGCACCGTAAATAGTGCCACCATGCTTGCTTATGGTCAAGGGAAATGTTCAGCAGAAGCAAAGCGGTTGTGCACAGGAACCTAAACATACAGTAGACAGAGAGATGTATAAACTCAGCGTGGTAACTGCTCACACAGTCATTACAGTTCTGGTCTGGGACATGTATCAGAAGTTATAATCAAACACTACAGACGAGCATCCCTAACCAGTGACAGCACATGAGGATGAAGTGGTCCCTGAAGCACTCTAAAGTCTTCTAAGGGCCAGTGTATAATGAAAGACACTTTAGGTAGTTTTAACAAGTATTCATCATTTTAATTCTCTCTTTTTTTTTTTTAATTACATAAAGGATTGCAGGTGTTCTGTGTGCATTTGATGTGAATTACACTCTTAACAGCAAGCAGTAATTCCTGACTGTATTTGCCTTGCTAAAGGTGGGCAATTGTCGTGGGTTAAGCCCAACCAGCAACAAAGCACCACAAAGCCGCTTGCCCACTCCTCTTCCCCAGACCCCCAGTGGAATGATGATGAGAAAATATAAAGATACACTCTTGGGTTTAGATAAGGACTGGGAGGGGTCACTCACCACCTACAGTGACAAGCAAAAACCAGACTCAACTTGGGGAAAAAAACCAAAATCAATTTAATTTACTACCAATCAAATCAAAACAAGGATAATGGGAAGTAAAACCAAATCTGAAAAACACCTTCCCCACACTTCTGCCTCCTTTCCAGGCTCAATTGCGCTCCCAATTTTCTCTACTTCCTCCACCCAAGCGGCTCAGGGGGTTGGGGTCAGTTCGTCACACCTTGTCTCTGCCGCTCCTTCCTCCTCAGGGGGAGGACTCCTCACTTTTCCCCTGCTCCAGTGTGGGGTCCCTCCCACAGCCTGCAACCCTTCATGAACTTCTCCAGCATGGGTCCTTTCTGTGGGCTGCAGTCCTTCAGTCACAGACTGCTCCAGTGCGGTCTTTCCCATGGAGTCACAGCCACCTTTGGGGGCATCCAACTGCTCCAGCATGGGGTCCTCCACGGGCTGCAGGTGGACATCTGCTCCACCAAGGACCTCCATGGGCTGCAGCCTGCCATCTCACCACGGTCTTCACCATGTGCTACAGGGGAATGTTTGCTCTGGCAGCTGGAGCACCTCCTCCCCCTCCTTCTTCACTGACCTTGGTGTCTGCATAGGTATTTCTCACATTCCACTCCCTTCTCCACTGCAGGTTCTCCTTCTTAAATCTGTTCTCCCAGAGGCACTACCATAGTTGCTGATGGGCTCCAGCTCGGCCAGCGGCAGGTCCGACTTGGAGCTGGGGAAGCTTCTAGCAGGAGCCACACCTGCAGCCCCTCCCCTAGTCACCACACAAACCCAAACCAGCAATGTGTGAACAGCTAAATACTTGTAACCTTCCACCTCCTAGTCACTTAGTTGGGGAAACTATTACCACATGCAGAATGACTCTGCAAACAGGATAAATACAAGTGAAAAGCACACAAAATATATTTATTGGCTTATACACAATAACTAGCTGGGACTAATGAGGAATTTGGCTGGACATTAGCATGCTTACCACCCTAATGAGATGCTGCATTTTTGCTAGCCTAGCCAGGCAGGTGGAAAAGGAGAAACCTTTGGTGCTTCATGGAATGGTCTGATTCTTGATGTTGCTCAGTTGCTGTCTTCCAATTCTCTGCTAGTCCTTGGGGTTTATACCTTTTCAAGGTGGTATTTTTGATCTTCAAACTGAATGACTAGCCCTGTCTCAGCAGTCATTCAGTTTTTTTGCTTTCCTTACCTTGTATGACTTCAGTTCATGGTCTTTTGCACAACCTTAATAACAATTTCTCCTGTAAATTTGAACTAAGTTCACACAGCTGCTCTGCACCAAAACAGGCCTTGATTCAGACAGCTGAACCCTGGACTGAGGGTGATGTTCTCAGTCTTTGAGAAATTAAAGTTTTATAAAGCCTGAACTGGAACTTAGTGATATGCTAAAACAAGCCCAGTCTTCCCTTGTTTAAGTTTTCTAGCAGGTGCAGGCCAGAAAACTAAAATGACAAAGGCTTGTCACTCTACAGACATTGGGTTGCATTTCTGTGTCACCTTTGAAAGGCTGTAGAAGACGGCACATGGCTGTTCCTGGAGAGCAACCACTGGAAGTTGGTACATACTTGGATACAATGGAAACAGGCACAGAGGTCAGTGTACAGACTAGAATCACAAAACCCACACCATCCTCTGCATCTCCTCAGTAGCTTCCTGTTTCATCACTGTCCTGCAGGCTTCTCACTGTGTTTTTGTACAGCCATCTTTTGACTAGCCTCAACCCCACCAGAAAGAGGGAAAGCTTGACAAATACCTTGCATCTTCACCCCTGTCTTTCTCTGAACCAGCAGCAGAGAAGCAGCTCTCTGATGGACCTTCCAGTTTGCTTTTGAAAACTTTCATATCAAGATTGCAAATTCTTCCTAGCATGCACATGCTGTGAGTTTAACCACAGTGTCTCAGGTAGCTGCCCATTACACACAGCAACACGAAACCAAATATTTCCGTCTTCCATCTCAACAACCTGCCTGCCAAGCTTCCATTAGGGTCAAAAGGACAAACCATATTGCATTTCTTTCTTGGTAAACTGTGAAAAAGTTCAGTCAATTTAACTCTGAGATCAAAACTCACCCATTAAAATTCATCCATTTTAACTTATCTATACAGACTGTATGCTGTGTCTGATGTGATGAAGCTTTCAAATCTTTCACATACAGTTAGTCACAGCGGTCACTTATATGAAACTACCCGTAGAACAGGTATTCTGTTCTAGCTGCACAGACATATATTTTTACCACAAGGATGCCTATCATGTACAACTACTACATTGCCAACCTCCTTCCTCACAGCTGATTAGCTATGGAGATGCCAACTAAGATGCTTTAGTTAACAAGACACTGTACGTTTATAAACTAGCTTAAACAATTTCTACAAAGTGGAGAATAATGCTTAGCTACTGAATGCACCCAAAGACTATAAGTCTCCTTGAACATGTAACTGTAAATATTCTTTTAATTCCATTTTAAATAATCACATTTACCCCTCTGGATTTGGTGAGTCATGGTGATTTTTGAGGAAAAGATTAAACTATATATTCATCATTCAAGTAAAAAAATCCATTCAATATGTGCTTAAATCACGCCGATACCTTGTTCTTGGGTGCTGTGCTACCTAGGAAAAGACTTGAGGGCATACTTTCTCACATTAGGAACTTTGTGCCTTTTTTTATAAATTCTTCATCAAGAAAAAAATTTTCCTTTTACTTGAAGAAGAAATAATTGCTTAAGTAGAGGACGAGGAGGCTTGGAGGGTGCTTTACTTTTAATTTTTGCCTTTGCCATTACTTAGATGATTTAGGAAGAATCCTCAATGCATCTGCTAAAAACATTAATGTGGAAAGGCCATAATTACAAAAGAGTTGGGAAAAAAAAAAAAGATAAATCTTTGAGAGAAATGTGCCTGGATTTTTCTTGTTGTGTTTAATGATTTGCTTTGACAATCTATTGCACATGGCACTGCTGGCCCATACAGAGCCTACCATCTCTCTCTGGAACATTTCAGGTGATTTCTTGGTCATTTGTCAGGTATTAAGCAAACAGCCATGAGCTGACAGCTATTCTGGGAAAAAATGAAAGAGACAGAAAGAATGCATAGACCTTGTAAGAATAGTATCAGCCACTCTCATATTGCTTAAAAAAGACATGCTACCTAATTGTAAGTTTGTCATCCTTATGAACACTGTGGAAATATGTCCTTGAAAATAATTTCAATTTACTAACCATCGATAGTTTCATTGCATGCATCTACACTGTCATTTAAAAATGAGCAAACAGTCTTTCTTCTGAGCCTTCCTAAAACATATTGTTTTTCTCACACACAGCTGAGATCTGAGTAGGTAATGACAGGCTAAGTTGAGGAGAGGTGGGGTCACTTGTTTGGCTTATACATCAAAGGATTCTAAAAGTGAAAGAAAAAAAGGAAGAAATATAGCTCGTCTATAATCAAAGTATTTTTGTAGTTGTATAGAAACAAGGAGATCACCAAACCTATTCTCTCTTAGAAGACAAAAGATTAATCTGAAACTGACCACAGGTATTCTCTGGGATTGGCTTTTATGCTCCAGCTGGTTTTGGCTCTTCTCTGAAAGACAGAAAAAACACCAAGAATGATTGTAAACGCTGCCCCCAGCCCAGCCACAATAAAGCCAACTTTTGGTCTTGGACCCATATATGACAAGTGAGTTGCCTCAGGCAGGTCTCAAAGCTGAGGACCAGGACAGAAAGTTACAGACAATGTTTTCCTAGTCAGGGGAATCTTATGAAACAGGTGCCAAGAGGATATGGAGACTCCTAACTGTTTTCAGGAAATACCAGCTCTCCATCAAAGAGACAGCTATTAGAGACTCCTATAGGTCCATCAGGGAGTTTGCTACCGATTTCATCTGAAAGACCCTTATCTACTTTGGAGATTAGGGACAGGACAGAAACTTCAGACAGATAGTCAAGTGTCACCTTGGGCACTTCTAGAAGCTTCAGAGAAGGAAAAAAACATGACAGTCTGGCATGGTCTCTGATGCTACCATTGAGTCATATTTATTTTGGAATATATTTTGTTCAGATTTGCCCACCTACGATGTAAACAATGACCTCTAAGGTATTCTTAACCCTGGCTGTGGTCAGCAGAGACAACCAGGCACCTCTGAGGGCCATTCTCCCAATCTGTAGTAGGAGGCCTGAAAGATGAGATGAGCCTACTGTGGTGACATGAAAGGGGCTCTTTCCTCATCCTTCCTGCAGACTCAAACCAAGGCCAGTGTGTGTTTCTGGTAAATCTACTTTGTGGCCCTGGCGACTATCACAGCTAGGAACTTACTCTAGTGTTTTACTGTAACATCCTATTCTTCCAGGATCAGGTCATAGAAATTCGTCCAATCATTTGATATCACAGGACTTTCTTTTCCTGAGTAATGTGCAGAAAGGAAGATACAATAATAAAATATCCCTAACTCCCAACTATTCTGCATTTATTTAAGAGCACTATAGAATGATGACAGGCTTATTAGCAGATCCTGTCCACTAGTGGGCAACTCCTGGCATAACCTGAGACTCTAAGCTCAACCTGAAGTTGAATTTCTGTATGTAAATAATAACATTTCTCAAGATAGGCCGAGAAGGATTACTGTTGTTCAAGTGACAAAGAAACAAATACAACCAGAAAAGATGCAGCTAATAATAGACCTGGGGACAAGCAGGTCCTTCCAAAACTGGTGACAGTTATCAATACATTGCTTTCAACTGCACTTTGTGTTTCCTGATTGCTTGCCCTCTTTCAAATTTCAGCACTGTTTGGTTTCCCACATTTATTTTAAAATCTGTCAATCTGTGTGAACTGACCGCATTTTAACACATCTCCTTTATGAATTTTTAAAAATCAAAATTATAAGACATGGTAGAAAATATCAGTGCTGGTTTAAAAAGACGACATGATTAGGAGTGTCCATGAAACTGCAATGCCATCTCATCCTACACTCTTCTACACCAATCTGCCATTTTTGAGTGCAAATATACTCTAGAAGACAACTTCATTTATGAATGAAGGACATAAAGGAATTCCAAAGGAAATATAAAAACCCCATAGGTTAGTCATCTCAAGACACAATTCAGTTGTTATAATAAGCATTCATAATCTTGTGGTGGGAAAGGACACATACTGGGTGGATCTTCATCACAACTACTTGACTCAAAAAAAGTGATACAGGCTGGTAGAAAAAACAACTTGCACATCTGTTTTCACAGCAGACCTTGGAGTAAGATATTCCCTGAATACTTATGAAGAAGCTTTTGTACATGTGACGAATATATAAAAAAGCAATTCATTTATCTCCTCAGCACTCAAAGCTCTTCTGTAATGCAAATATTAAAGAGTATACACCTTGGATCCTGTCCTTAATTTGGCAGATTTTTGTCAGACTGTTCTAATTAGCTTAAAATGTGCACCAAAGAGAGAAACTTGAGGGCAACCATCCAGTGATTCCAGCTCTCCGTGCAACAGCCAGTCTCCATTTAGCGATAATGTGCCACCACCCCTGGATTCAGAACTCAGAAATGATACACATCTGTTTTGACATCTGCTGTAATGTTCATCTGCCAAAATAGAGGCAGAACTTTGTAGTTCAGGAATTAAAAATGGACCCAGCCCAAACTGTCCAGGTGATTAGTGGCTGGGACTGGCATATCACTCTCCACGGAACAAACCTACTGAAGAATAAATGAATGGGTGGCACATGCCTTATTTTCATACGCTCATTTCACTTAATACTCTGCACAGAGTTAAGCTGAGATCATGCCACCCAATAATATCATCCTACAACTTCAGCCAGCAACACAATCCTGGATTGGGAGCTTCAATGGCTTGGCCTACAGCATCAGCCACAAAAGAATGCCAAGTGAATGTTTAACCATTAATCTCCTTTACTGTAGCTAGAGGCATCCACAATGTTGCCATTAGCTCTGACAGCATTCAGTGGGCTGATGTAGCAATTCTGCATCTGCTCTTATTCACAGATTGCAATATACAGCAGAAATCCAACAAGGCACATTACAGTCATCCTTCACTGCCTTTTCCAGCTGCACATACAGCCTCCATTGCCTAGTATCTGTGCCCTGCCATAATCATAGAATCATAGAACAGTTTGGGTTGGAAGGGACCTTTAAAAGGTCATCTAGTCCAACCCCCCCTGCAATGAGCAGGTAGGGACAGATTCAGCAAAATGGAAACATATAACTTCATGTTGTGCAAAGCAAATGTTTTTATTAACTTCCCTTGCAGTGTGCATATCTTAGCTCAGAAAGACTAAGTGACATGGTTACAGTCTCAGAATGAGCCTGTGGTAGAGCATGGAAATCAACATGAATATTTCACAACGTGAACAGGAAAGTTGTCTGCTGTTACAGAAGGAACAATATGGTTCCCCAAGGAAGTACTGGGAGACACTCAGCTGCTTGGCTTTGAGCGTTATAGACTCTGACCACTCTACCTTTTCCAAGTCGCTGCCTCCTCACCAAGTTCCTTGCCCTCATCAAAGCTTATGGAAACTATGAGGAGAAGTGGATCAGTCCTCTAACACGGTTGCAGATTTGTGAGGGAGCCTATTGTCCCAAGTTCTGTAAAGAGTAAAAGTGTTGGAGCTCAACAGCTTCTCAGGAAGAAAAGCAGAGTGGCACTGACGGCAAGTTTATGGGAATAGCTGGCCATCTTGGTGGTTTTGTTCCCATCCTCTAATATTCTTCCTTTCCCCCTGTACAATTTTCTTTCCACCTTATTTTGACAAGAAATCATCAGTGCAAGCACCATAGAAAATACGAGGAACCCTTCTTGGGCACTAACCAAATAGATCATAGGATACAAGAAGTTATTGTTCATTTTTAAGCAATGATGTAGAACATCATATTAGTATTTTTCATGTGTAATCCTACCACCATCCTGTCTACAGAAACGCAAGTTTATGTCTCTTGATCATTTCCCAGTTTTGATTTATAGTTTTCGTGTCTCCACTTTTTCTGCACTGTTTCCCTCCCTTTTCAAAGGAAAGAGAGAAGAAGCATAAAAGAAAAAGGCAAGTAGGTTTGCATATCAAAATACTGCAGCCAAAACTTTTCATGGAACAATTCAGGAACATTCATTTCACTGGCCTTGAGCGCTGAGGTGGCCTCTCTGGATGTGGTGGATGTTATTCACTGCTTTTGCTTTGCTATCCTTACACAGCTGGATCAGGCCTGTTGCCTCCTTGCTTTGTGCATCACCTTTGGGCATTTTTCCGTAAGCTGGCTGTCTAGATGGCAGTGAGGAGAAATCAAAGCCTGATTAACAGCAAGATACTCACTGCCCTGTGCGGCTTTTGGATCCAGGGCTGTTCCTTCACTGACCAAAGTGAAAATCAAGTAGGAAGAACAATTTTCTTGTACCTTATATTCTAGGACTCTATTGTAAGGAGTGCTGCTGTGAGGGAACTATCCTTGTGGCAATGTTCTCCCAGTGGACTCCAGACCTGTTGGAGTCAGGAAGCATGTACTAAACAGAAGGGGCTCTTCTTGGTGCTCAATACAATCGAAAGGGAAGCAGACCAGGATGACAGCTTTTTCCCTTCACTGAACACCAATTTACTTATTGATGTTTCTCTTCATAGTTCACATGTCCGCTGCAGCTCCGCACTTCTCTCTGTGTTTTTTTTATCAAGAGCAGAACACCCAGCTGAAAACCAAAATGAATAAATGACAGTTCAAGGCTCAAATACGGGCTCTGCACCTAAGAGGATCCCAGTGTTTTTTCTGGGAACAACAGGATTTCGTGAACACTGCAATTCTTTCAAGATCAGCCCCTGCCTAAATCAATCTAGAGTCCAAGTTCTGAGCATGATGTTATCTTTGCACCAAAACAGGTTTGGGTTTTATAGCTTCCTAATTCAGTTTTTGATTAAAAAAGCCAAACCAAACCAAAAAACTTTAGGCCTTCTGCGTCTTTGTGCCATGATTTCTGCATCCATATCTGTGTACAGAACAGCACTTGTAAGACTGCAAATAATTAAATTCTGAAGCTTCAATTCCACTTGGACAGTGGAATGCCTTCAGTGGGATGCCTTCAGGCAAAATCAGGCTGATTTGTGCATATTTTAGCATACCAAGTTGCTTTATAAAATATGCATGTCATAATTTGTGAGAGGAGTTTTTCAAAGTGCTATAAAAAGAAAGAAACTACTTTAATGCTGGATCAGAAAGGAAACAGGCTGCAATAGGAACTTATCAAGGCATCTGCCACAACAATTTTATCAGAGTCAAATATAGAGGGTAGGCAAACATCAAGGAAAGAAGACTGGAATTGTAAAAATCAGTTTGTTTCAGCAGCATCTGCCGTAGCTAAGGCATGGATATTATACTGTCTATAAGGCTTTGATAAAGGCTCAGAGGAGGAAGGGAAAAGCTTTTTGGCCTGAGAACTAAAAATCAATCCAAGTATCTGAAGTATGAAGAAGGGCCTCCACATCCCTCAAATCTGTAAGCCAGTGCTAGGAAAGAAGTTCTGACTCAACCCTTAGCTGGACAGTTGGATTACTATTAAGAGAAGTCCCTAAGCAACTATATCTATCATGGATAGGTTCTTGTGCAATTCATACATAGCTGACCTTGATAACTGTGATAGAGTATGCAGTACCTAGAGTGCAAGCCTCTACGCAAATGACTTCATCTCGTGCACATCAGCAACACTCTTCTACAACTGCTGTACGTTTGTGGATCACACCAGCCTTATCTACTGTAACTCTTGAGGCTTGCCTGTGTTCATACTAAAATGGTTTTTTTGTTTGTTTGTTTGGTTGGTTTTGTTGGGTTTGGTTTTTTTTTTCATGCAATGATTTATACTGTTCAACAGGAAACAACACTGTATACACCTATGTACAAAGGCTGGCACGATGTAAGTAATGGTAGCATCTCTGTCATTTTCATAAAATGGATTAAAATAATTTCATTTCTTATTGTGGTTTCTTATTGTTTGCTTAAACCTAGAGGTAAAAGGCATTTTAAGCAATGGCTGTATCAGTTTCTGTTCCATTTAACCTGCCAGATCCTTTACTTGTCAATTAGGTCAACCCTTCCTGCTCAGTGTTGGGGGAGGGACTCTCTTTCTCCGACTCATTGCCATTTGCTCTTGGGAGGTAGATAGTCCATATGGCTCCAGTTGAGCCAAATAACCAGAAGGCTTCTTTTCTGAGTCATAAACAGCTTGTTGGCTGACTTTAGCAAGGACATGTTTTTGATCATTTGTGGTGTTAACAACAGGTAACTCACCAGCCAGCACACAAAGAAAGAAAAAAGAAAAGAGGAGGTTATGAAAGATAGAAAGCAGCTTGCCTAGCCAGGAGACAGAAGACTGGATTCTGCCCTCTGTAACAGTAAAATCAGTGAGTATATAGCAGTAGGAGATGGAGAGTAAAATTTAACCAAAAATACACTGAACAGAACTCATCTAGCAATAATAATCAAATAGTCCTTTTCCTCTCAACTTCCCCCCATGTCTGATTTTTCCTGTTTATGCCTCTTGAACTATAAATTCCTTGAGGTGTAAGTGCCTTTTCCATGGTGGTTAATCAATTAATAGCTGACTAATTGGCATTATGCTTGTTGACAGTTACAAAAACTCAGCACTGTATTCTTCCACAGAGTGATCATTCAGCCATTTTATAGCCCAAATATTACAGAGAGACAGTTGAGAATAGAAGAGGTGCTAAAAGAAACAAAATCTTTGCCTCTCTTCCAGAGAATACAGTCAGACACTATTTTTGCAGTCTTGATTTTGACTAGCATTACCAGCTGCTGCAAAACGCCAGAAGCCTTTATCTCTCATCATCCAACCTACAGATCCAAGATAATGGGGAGGAAAATTCTAACCTTCAAGTATTTGCTCAGTAAACTGAATGTCAGGGAGTCTAAAATTTCTTTCACAAAATGCTTCACCTCCACAGTGCCTGGGAGAATGCTAAAAATTTAAACAAAATCCCCTGGCCAGTCTGTGTAAGCAAACAAGGTAATCAAAGTAATTAATCACTTCCAATACAGGGCCTGTTACTATATGTACAAATGTAGTGCATCCTACCAACAAACACACAGGTACCTGTCAAGACAAATTCTTTTGATGCTAGCAAGTCTCCACAACAGTGTTGATGAGGTTAGCGTTACAGGATAGGCATGTGCAAAAAAATCACTGAACCTATCTTTGCCCTTCTCTCTAGTCACTATGTGTTAAACTAGACAGAAAGGATCACTCTGAAAGTTATGAAAGTTCAATCTCTGCATCATCTAGGCATATGCTTCGCTGCATATGTCAGCGTGGTGTATGCTGTGTACAACCCTACTTCAAACTAGTCACAGTGGCAAAGGAAGGCAGTCCCTGGAGTAAGACTATCACAATTACTTCCCACGAAATATCATAATTCCAGCAAATACTATCTTGGGATAGAATGAAAACCAAAGTTGGACAACTCTGACATCAGGTCTCTGCATCCCTTCCTCATATCAAGATGTTTCTGGTTATTTACTGTGAGTAGTCTCAAGAGTGAAGCTTGCCTCCTATTTTCACAAATCCGATGGAGCTGTAGCTTTTTTTCATTTAGTTTTACTGCTGTTGTACACAAAGACAAGTTAATCCATGCCAGACTTCCAAAGAAGAATGCCAGATCTCTGCATAGACACTGCATAGAAAGGATTTTAACACTATCTACTGATGGTCAATTTAGGCTTGCTACGCAAGTTACTATCCTTGCTTTTTAAGAGTATCTTATGAATTACAGAAGTGTTAAGAGGAGGAAGTAACGGCCATGTTTTAGTTTGGGGGAGTTGCGACGTGACCATTTTGCTGGTTAGCACTCAAAGCTTTGTTCAGTGCTCACACAATGGACTCAAGATTAAGATCAGATTTTCAAACATATTTAGCAGAACAATTTCTGTCAGACTTTAAAAACTTTAGCAAGTCCCCAAAAAACAGCTGTTGCTTTCTCTACATTTCATTTACTTTTCTAAAGAGAAGCTGATAAAGGATGAATTATTTTGAAAATCTGGACCATAAAAAAAATCAAAATTCACATAACCTGATCCACTTTCAGCAAAGTATTTCAACATGTGCCTAGGTTTAAACCAGAGCATTTTCTTGAAAACTTCAAGGAGACTATTCACGTGTTAGAAGTTGAATAATCTTGATTTAAGTGTGTTTCTGGATGAGAGCCATTAAAGAGCAGATCAGTAGGAAAGTTTGATTAGTATTTTCCTGACAATAAATATGTGTGTATGAGAGACAGAAGAAAGAACAGTATTAAAGCAATTAAGCTTTAAAAGAAAATATCTTTTCACTTACAGCAGTATTTAAGTGGTGAGCAGACAAAAGTCACAAGACTTACATTTATACTGCTTTAGCTGGAAAAGAAGGTGCATAATTAAATGAAATCCATTCTTGACCTATCAAAAGCGAGAATAAACCATGCTATTGACAAGTAGAGAAATGCTTCCTGCAAAATCTATGATACAGAAGAACACTTAACCCTATGCTTACATTTAAGCACAACCCTAGAGTTAAGCCATTTATGTAAATTCTCTGCTGAATCAGGGGCTATATATGTAATTCATGGATATACTTATGGAGTAAATCAATGCCTGGGCAGAAGAAACAAAGCCTGATTTCTTGATATTGATCTTGCAGAGAGATCCTGCAAGCCTCAGACAGTACAATTATTTTTTTGCACAAGCCTGTGAGGGTGTTTTGTACCATTGTGAGGATGTTTTGCACCATTATGCAATTAGGATTTCTAGAAGGCTTAACTAAGCTGTAAAACAGAGGTGGGATAATCACGATTGTCACTATCCATGTTAAAATGAGGCTTTCTGAAAAAAATCAGAGAGTGTTGGGAAGGGGATGTATAACCTTGCAGGATATGGCCAAGCTCAACACAAAAAGGATGTTTGCTTTCAGCACAAACCGCAGGGCAGAAGTATTATCTTTCTATACAGCCTTTCTAAAGGGTCCAGCAAACACTATGTCAATTCTTACTTATTTCCACTTACAGCAAGCTTAAATCAAAGAGGCTGCAGAGTAATAACTGAAGCTGCCTTTTACTCTGTCATTCTTATAATCTCACATTTGCCTCATATTTGTCAAGCAAATTTTCAACCCAACACGGTCAAAACCAGAAGAGTTCCCAAGTCTCTTCCTTGGGTCAATGCTCCTGCTGCTGGCTGATCTTTTGTCTCTTTGCAGGGTGGTTGTTTCTTGGGAAGAAGCAGAAGTGTTGTCTCCCACTTTGTGCCTGAACTTAATTTGTACTTACTGATAGAGGATCTGCCTCTCCAAATAACCCCAGAAAATCATTAAACTCACAGTTCTTTGACATATTTTTCCATTGCTGTGTGTTAAAAACTTATTTGTCCTTCTTGGCTTCTTATATACCAAGCTTTAGCTAAATGTGGTGAAGACTTCTGCTTTGTTTTGCACCAGAAGTTGGTCATGCAAAGAAGTCCTTAAATGTCCCTGAAAAGAAAAAAAAAAAAGGCCAAGTAGTATCAACATTTTCTGCCACATGCTCTTCAAGACAGGTAAAAAGTGAGCTCTGTTGTGCATTAAATACATTTTCCCACATGAAGAATGTGGAATCAGTCATCCAGTTGGTTGCCAAAGTGAAGATGAAATGCAGGCAGGAAGGAGATACTGAGGAGTCTCAGAATTTGCTGCCACAGAAAAATCCACAAGATCATGTGGAGAGCAGCGTATTATCTTACTGAAGAACTCTGAAGTAGACTTTTGCCAGAATTAACAGTAACACCTCTTTATATGCATCTGTTGCTTTAGGCTTGAAAATACTTCATTGCAAATCCCTCCCTCCCCTTGCCTCTTGCCCCCCTTCATATTTCTGGTGAGTTGAATGTCTGAGCAGATGGTTTCTCATATTCCTCTGGGAATTGTTTTGCCACATTGTTACCTAAGTTAATTTCAATTTTTATGGCAATGGCACAAATATTTTATGAGAATTTTGGGGTAGGACAATTGCTTAGCTGTGGAAATGGACGAAGCATTTGAAGATAAAATATATCTTGAGTGTTTGCCTTTGAAATATTTGTATTTTGCTAACATACAGATCTGCTAGGGACTTGCCTGACTGAGATGAAGAAGCAGAAATGTTTTTTTAAAATTGCCTCTGTCCATTGTGCCACCCTGTATACTCCTTTTGATTAATGCATTAAGGCAGATCATTTGATATGCATTCCTTTGCCACACAACACTCAGATTGCTTTTTCCTGTACAAAGGCTTAAAATTTCAGCTGCATAAAATTTTAACTAACAGTTGTCTCCATACTTTGCCATGAAGAAGTGACTTCTCCCACCATTTCCACCAACCGTAGAACTACTTGTCCAATGCACAAGATCTCTCTTGTCTTGCCTCTGGCAGAGCTTTGGCTAGTCTGGAATACATGGACCTACCTTACAGGAGGTCTCCTTAGGCAAAAATGTGAGGTAGAGGCCAAATCATTGCCATGGAAGCTCTGGCCACAACTGAGAGAAAGTTCACCATTTACGGACCATAGCTAGACATGAACAGCAGGGAGGAAAGAGAAGGAGTGATGACTGGGAGGAAGGAAGCACCATGTCCGATAAGTCCCAAGAGTATTTTTCACTTTCCATCACCTTTTCAACACTAAAATGTTTCTGTGTCAGGAGGGAAATATTCCTCTTTTCCACTGCTTCTCCCACACAAAAATGACACTGCAGTACACAATCTGTGACACTGTTCAGACAGACCCCACCCAGTCACATATGTGCCCCTAAGACGTGCTTTCTTCCCTAAAATCTGCCACCAAGCATCCTCCAGTTTACATACCATTCAACTTCCTGAATTGCTGATGCTTCTAGCTCTCCAAATTCATGGTAACAGACATCTCCAGAAGGATAATGCCTATCAGGAACTCAAAAGAAACAGAGTATGATCTCATGAAGTGCACCAGCCAGTGAAGTAAGAAAACATAATAAAGCTCTCCAAAGATGCTCTGTTCTTTAACTAGAAGATGGGGCAATTAAACATTTTTTTTAATCCCAGATTAAAAGACATTCTTACTCTACTGCCTTAGAGCAGTGATCCTTGCTGCAGTGCTATGATACTTACAACTAAGTATCTTAAAATTTTTGGCTGCAAGAACCTACTGAGATTTAAGATGACATTCTCACACACACACAAAACCTAACACCCCCCACACACAATTCAGTCTTATGATTTTTTAATTAAGCAGTTAGATGACTAGTTCTGTAACCAGTAAGAACAGTGGAACACTTCCCCCATTTTCAAGGAAAGCTTCCACCTGTTTTTCATAGAAATTCAGATGTTGGATGATAGGTTAATTCCAATTGTGAAGTTGCATAACTGAGATTTTAAAGCACCCCCTCCCCCCCCCAAACAAACAAACAAACAAACAAACCAATCAAACAAACAACCCCCACCAAATTAAGAGCTGGGTGATAGTTTTTTTTATTTCTAAATCTCAGTAACAATTTTTCAAGCACATCATAAAAAAACCTTCAGTCACAGAAGAAATATTTACACCATTTTCTGATTCTGGAAATTGATTGTTGTTCTGAAAGAAACTGAAATAATGACAAACTCAACAGTTCTAGCAAACTCATACATCACAGACACAATAAACCATTCCAATTCCTAATTAATCTTTTGTCTGGTACATGAATGTGAATTGTGCTGTTTTCATTCATATAGAATAACAATTCTCTGGGTTAAAAATGAATGGTATTTTCCCTTAAGGAATATAGACCAATTAGTATTTTACTTGATTCTGTAACATTGTTAATGGGTGTAATAAATTATGCCCCTCTTCACCTCCCAGCTTCCAAATAGTAAAAAACTCTGACAGAGAGACTATTTTTCTTCTTTTTTTTTCCTTTTTTTTTTTCCTGTTTGCATGTGAGGAGGATGTTTTGCCTCCCCCCCTGAGAAATACTGCCAAACAATTTCTTGTTCGGCAGAAAAATCTACCTAACAAAAGATAGGCAACTATTATAGGGGTAAACTTGTTTCACCTCACTTGTTGGTGACTGACAATTTAAGACTGAAGTAAATATCACAGATCAGCTTATAAATCTGAAACTTATTTCAGTAACCAGCCTGAAAAGCAGGTTATCCTTGTTTATCATGTAGAAAAGGCATTCACTATGCAATTTCCACAGCACAGGCACCAGCATAGTTTTGCATTCTTGTAAGAGTGGGAAAATGGGATGTAGGGTCCATATAAACCAATTTAAGTGCAAGGCATGGTTTAAGTCACTGGAACTTATGGGTAAACAAGCCCAATGCTTTTACCAGCTGGTCACTGTAGAGGGGAATACTGCTTCGTAGCACCATATTTAGATGACTGCTTATTCTGGTCTACCTGGGGGGATATTTTCAAAAGAATTGGGTGGGAAAGAAATTTGCGGGGGTCCAGAGGAGATATCTCTTTATAGGAAGGGGGATGACCCAAGCGTTTACCCATGCTAACTGGGAACTCTACCAAGATTACTGTTGTACTAAGCTGCAGACCGCAAAATCTACTCTTAAGCAGATGTGGAAGGTAGCAAGTTGCATGTGCAGGTGCTTGCCTGTTTGTGGATGCAGAAAACTTGGCTGTAGTGCCATCTGTTTGCTAGATGCCAGGAGAAATGGGTGAGGGTTAGCTGCCCTCACCAGTTGCTTAAAAAGGAGCTAGCTGTAAGAATAAAGGTGTGTCAGGAGACCTGGGAAATAAAGCGTAGAGAATGTCATGCTCATCTGACTGTGGGGTCTACAGAAAGCAAAGGGGAGAAGTCTCAGTGAAGAAGCTTGTCTGTAAGCCCACGCCATTTCCCCTAATTTGCTACCAAGTGTGAGCTATACGTGACCTCTATGGAATGGTTGCCAGTGTTAAAAATCTCATCAGGGGTTAAGAGTTCAAGTGGGTTTGCTGCATAAGCTGAGGTGGGAGCAGTCTGGGAGAAGGTAAAGTTGTTCGGGGAAATAGATCTCAATAGGTACAGGTTTTTATGCTCTGTGGATTTTTTTGCTCTGAACTGAAAACAAACCTAAAGGACTGGATAGATCTGATTACAAAGCATGCTCCATATGTTTTACGTGCAGCAGAATTTTCTCCCTTTCATAGTGGGTACAATGTGCTACTGTGATTCCACAAAAGCTTCAGAGGAAGGTAATGAGCAAGAACACTTGCAGTTGTTTTGGAGAGTCTTACAGAGTCCAAGGTCAAGACAGGCAGAAAGGCAGTCATATAGTGCTCTGAGATGGCCACAGATTTCATTTTTATTGCTACCATTGGATCACTTTTCCTAGAAGGTAGTAATTATAACAGAAAGGAAAAGGGGGAAATTATCACTCCTAAGTTAGCAATGTCTGGATAAAAGTATACTGAGCATTGGCTGCTTGCTGATTTCAGTCTTATCTCCAAGTGTATCTCTCCATTTATGTGTAAACTAGAAAAGGAGAATAATGGAAAGCACTTGTTGCTGGAATAGTCTGCAATATTCAGGCTCATTTGAGAGTTAGTTTAATTTCACTTGCTTTGCTACAGGTTCCTCTCAATTGCTGCAAGACCTGGCCAAATGTTATTTGCTGAATAATTTATTGAGTGTTATTTTTGGAATAAAACTTGCTCTTCCTATTAGAAACCCAACTAATAGAACTAACCTAACAATTCACAGATTTGATTAAATTATTTGACAAATTTTCACCAAAGGTTTTGAATAAAATATTCACCCTTCAGCAGGCTAAGATTATACCTTAGACCCCTCCACTGTACAGAAACAGAGTTCAGTACCCAGCTAAATCAGCAAAGGCCTGGAGCTGGTCTTACAAACCTCTGCTGATCACTACCAAATAAACTTCTGCAGTTCTGGCAATCTTGGCTTTAGATTTGTGTTTCCCCAGTGTGGTGAAATGATATGCCCCATTTAAATGGCTGCAGCCTTGATAGAGAGAAAATATTTATCTGTCCCCCTGATCCTTGCTCCTTCCTTAGGCACAGAGCAGCTACGGGAGGGATGCTACTGGTGGGAGCGAGGGCTCTCCCAACAGTCCCAGCTCTGCTGCAGCCAACAGCAGTACTGCCACTGAATTTTTAAAGGAGAGTCAGAATTTCAACCGTGGAGTCTGGAATGCTGTTCATCTACTCGCTCTGAAGGACTGGGAGGGAGCAATGTGCTGCTAAGACAAGCTACTTCCCTCTTCCTATTGACAAAGCTACGGATCCCCATATGCAGAATGAAATATTGATCTTTCAGTGGTTTAGAAATTTTCCTGTAACTCCAGTGCAGAGGAAGGTAAGAAGTCCTTGCTGCAAGTAGTTTAGTTACAAAATAAGGCTGTACTGTGAGGGTCAAAAGTAGCTGAGCAGATGTTGGCATGGGCTTAAACTACACTGTTGTTCAGGAGTTGACTGTCCAGGTGAGACTGCAGATCAGAGTCTATGGCAATTTTCCTAGGATAATTCATCTGCTGAATTATCCTAGGAATAGTTCATGGCTGAAGCTGTGAGAATCCAGGTACTGATTTATAGCACAAGGACTCTGAGCCTTGCTCATTGGATAGTTTTTCCTGTAATATTTACAATTTCATACAGTCCAGTAAGAATTTTAAAAGCAGCTTCCCAAGAGTAACAATGTTGCTACCATTCATTTTCATGTTCTCCCCTAACTGTGGGAAACCATTTCTAATGATGGAAATTTAACATCATAGGCGATCATGGGAAAAGGATAGTCACCCTTGTGAAGGAAAAGAACAGAAGAAAAAGATCAGATTAAAACAAACAAAAAAGTGTTTTCAGGACTGAGGTGTCCTTTTATAGAGATGTCAGAGGCAAGAGTTTCTCCACAGATACAAGTTTAAAAAAGAGATAAATGAGTATCTGAGAGGATTAACAAGGAAGACAAAATATTTGTTTTTGTATTATTGAACTGCAAGAGGCATCAGTGAAGAGCTTTCTGCAGAGAGTATGGATCATAATCAAGAAGAAAATATAAGGTATCTCTTGTAAGAACAAGACCAGTATGACATTTTGAAACCTCCTAAAGCTGAAGAAATTTTTTTGAACTAGTTTGGGGCTTAAAATTTCCTTGTACTGTTGCTATTTGTTATGGAATGAAAAAACAAATTCAAGTTTTTCTCTTGTGACTCATACTTGTAATTTTTTTTACCATGAGGAAAAAAAAAAGTGCTGTTTGATACCTACATTTGCCTCAGTACTCAAAAGAATCTTGAGAAGAAGAGTTAGATGTAATTATAACCACTTCAGTGTGAGTGAAATTCAAAAGGTCAAAATTATTATTGTAGGAAGAATTTGACCTATTCCTGCAACTGTGCCAAGTAATTACAGACCATACAAATACTAGCAGCTTAAATTAGCTAAAATAACGTATTTAGAGTCAAAACCTAGCATTCTTCATTTTATTTTTCCCTCAGTTACTTCAATCTTCCTTACACCTTTTCTGTGCAGACTTTCCCCACTATTTTAGCTTGGTGTCACCTGCTGGCTATTTTGAAAAGTGCCAGTAAAATTACTGTACTTATGTTTAATTCTCCCATATTGAAAAAAACAACAAACCAAATCAAAAAAGAAGAGGATGTTCATACACCAGTGCTTTACAAAGAGACCAGAAAAACTGTGGAATCTGTCTGCACAACATCTATAGCAATACATAGTTGCCAGACCTAAGAGTTTACAGTTTAAATAGGATAGAGGGCCAAATAAATGGGAGGAAAAATGACACCCAGGCAGGCAAAGTGATTGGATCTGTCACACAGTAATTCAAGATCAGAGGTACAAGCAGGCCCTTAAGTGTCCTGAGCCAAAATCCCTTAATCTGTCTGCTATACTTTCTCTAATAACCAAAGAAGAGCAAACCGCTCCTCAGAAACCATTCTGGCTAATCTCTCTCTCCCTCCCTCCCTCCTCCCCCCCCCCCCCCTCAAAAAAACCACCAATCTTGCCTTTTTCCTGTTAAACAATGCTTTGGCTTCCTTTCAATTTAAAATATTTCTTGCATTACATACCATGCAGCAACTTAATCCTGTTCTCATTAAATGGGTAAAGTTTTATAAGTATCTTAACCTTTTATCAAGTGACCTAGGGAACAGAGAGTGAGAATGAACATTTTGTTTCAGAAAGGAAGGAAAATTGCATCCTCCCCCCCCATTTAAAAATACTTTTTTCCCTTCTTATTTGCTTTTGCCTCTTTTTCTCCCAAACACCTTGTACAGAAGAAGGATTAAGCTGCAAAGTTGACATTTGTTATAGAAACAGACTTACTAAGGAGCAGATCCTCCTCTTCTGAAGGATAAAATGGCTAATAAATTCAGAAAATCACACAGGTACAGAAAATTTTTCAGTCTATTTGTTACTTTGTTTTTCTGCCAGCTTTGTAAAATACACTCATGCAGGAAGTAAGGGCTGCAGTCATGGTAAAGACGAGCAGATCTGGTAATATAAGCCTTACTCCTAGTTTACAGCTCCCAGCTAATCACCAATACCCCTTCACAAACCTGCTGCTGACACAGACCCAAAAGCAGCTAGTCTGCACGTTTCAACTGAAGCTGAAGCAGCCCATGGCCAGTCATAGCTACCAAAGGGACTCAGAGACCTGGTGTGTTAGCTTGCATTAACAGCAATGAGCTCTGAGGTAAACATTTCTTTCTACTCAGTGAGAGAAAAAAAATCCACTTTGATCTGGCAGCAAATAACTATCTCAGAGTAATTTCTTTTTTCTTCTCACCATCCTGCAGGATTTTATCTCTAATTCTATCCCTATGGCAGAATTATACAGCAGCACTGGAAAAAAAAAACCCTCAACAACATCACAAAAAATATTTCAGCCTCTGTTGCAGTCTTTGAGGCTCTTACGCTGTTTGAGCAATAACAATGATGATCTCTGTTAGCATCCGACAGCTCCATTTGGTTTGTTTTTTTTCTGTTAAATTTAAGAATAACTTTCCATAGGATTCTGAGAAATGTTGCATCTGGATCCAAATTGATTGTTTTACTCCTAACTGCAAATGTTCCAAATTGGAAGGAATACTGGGCAGCATTAGCCTGTTCTCTGTTCTGTGTAGGTTTGTATCACAACCAGATTTTTGAAGAGAAAAGCTACATTCATGCTCCCAACTGTAAAATGGAAGGGCTTCTAAGTGACTGTTACTGAAGAACTCCCACACAGTTTCATAAATAAATAAATATATAAATAAGTGCCCTGATTGTGAAAGGCTGAATATGCAACAGCCCTTACACTTCAGGTTAAATACACACTGTGAAACTGCACTTTAGACTCTCATCATTGAAAATACTGGTTCCAGATTTCCTGCACTAAAGCTTACTGACCAGATATGTGGTCTCACTAATCACCAGCTAATTTTGTCATTGGCCCCGCTCTCACTCTGTGATGTTAAAAGCTGCAGGGAAGGACAGCAAACAGAATAGCACTCTCAGTGGGCAAAGAGATTTGTGAACTGGGAACAAATTCTGATACTTAACAGAGTTTCTGTGCCATTTGTATTTCTATCATGTCATTTGTTTTCACAAAACCTCAGAATTCATTTTCCAGTGAGTAAATACTTTTGCCTAGAAACCTTTCCATTTAATCATTGAGTGGACATTTCTGCCTTTACAGCTATATTGACACTGTACAAATATTTGTGCGTAGTAAGAGCTTACTTTCACTGAAAGTCTTTCAAAAATATAGTATGTGAGGATAGATTATTGAAAAATCTTTTGAATAAATCACTTTTGATTTTTTAATGGCCTTCACATTATGTCCCAGTTAGCTACTGAAATGGTGCAACTCTCTGATAGGCAAAAGAATTAGCTTAAAAAACAGCCTTGAAGGCATGAAGCCAAGACGTCCCAGGCTTTTAACAATAAATTAACAGTGCCTCACATTCACTGAGTTGAAGTGGCTCACCACAGAATTAACAGCCTATTTGGGCTAGTTGGTGAGGGTTTCAAGACTAGGATGACAGCAATAAAACCTATTTGAAACATATACAAACATTTTGTAGAAAAGCTCAAAGATTTCAGGAAGTGGATTCTTTCACAAATAAACAAATCTGCAAAGAGAGAAGGAAGGACTCATGTCCCTGTTGAGGATTTCTTGGCTGGGCGAAGGCATGTGAACAATCCAGCCGTTAGGTGGGAACGAAGCATAAGTTTACGTGCTGGAGCAGACAAGGACGCTGTGTCCTTGTACGCTGGGAAAAAGGAAGATAAGAAGAGCCTGACAAACAACACCTGGATGCTGAAGAATGAAATAAGTAACTGCTGGACACCTCGTGAAGAAGCTTGCACAGCCAATAGAGGATAAGATAGTGTCGCGTGAACCGGGGTATTGTACCAATTAGAGTATTGTATAAGGCATGTGCACAAGCACATAAGATATATAACTGTGTCAAACGTGGTAGTAAATGAACTTCACTTGATCACATTGGGCTGTGTGTGATGTCCCCTGTGGATCCTCCGCAACATGTCCCCAAGGAGGACTTTCTAGATAAATGTGAGCAAAATGTTTTAGAAGATAAAAATATTTTTAATTTTGTGGGGTGGGGTGAAGCAGGGATTGTACTTCATTTTATTTTGCTTAGAGAGCCTCCTATGCAGGTAAATCAGGGATTGCATCCACTGATGCAGAAACACATTTACAGGGGCAACAACTGAAGCAGAACGTTTGAGCTGTTTGGAAGCAGATCCAGGAAAAGATTTTCAGAGGGGATGGGTATTACTCAGCTCCAGCTGCTTGGCAGTTAGTGTCTTGTATAAATCTAACTTCTGTTTACAGAAAAAAAGATCATTACTTCACAAGCATGACTTTATCTGGCATTTTTTGATACACATCTGAAGATCAGGTATCACTGTGTGAGGTACCTATCCACTTCACTGACTAGTGGGATACTATGTCACCAGTATAAATCAGGTTGGATTAGGTCTGCATAATATACAGAGTTCAAAGACAGCAAATTCTCCAGCTACCTAGTACAACCTAATAAAAAGCCACATTTTTTTGATAAGCTTAGATTAATGTGAGGCTGGAGAAGCAGGTAAGAAAGCAAAACTTTGTCAAGTAATTGTCTTAATGCAAGCCAGGCTGCTTTACAGTAAACACAATAGGCGGCAAACAGTCCCTTGGAACTGACAACATTTTCCAGTGTCCTTTATGTAGACCTGAAAATCAACACCTGCACCCATGAATAAATAAATAATTGAAATGTCCCTTAAATGCTAACAGTCCACCCATGCTTGCTAACACTATGGGGTAGTAACTTGGGCAAGCTGCCACCTTCGACTGCTCTCCTGATATGGTACAGAAAGACATCAAGAAGGAGGGCAGCAGATCCTCCAGCTGAGTTTTCTTTGCCATTTGCAAAACATTTGCTCAACGAATTTAGAAAATTCCTCTTTTATTTTATTTCCGAAGTGTAAGAGGAGCTGTCTCCCTGTAAACTTTTCTGCCGGCAGTTTGTTTGCTCTCTTATTGGCAACATCAGTGATGAAGGAATTTCCTGTCTTGAAATGTTTATATGGAAAGTTAGGACAAATTTAGTCTGGACTTGTTAATGAGAATTTGACCAGCTCCAGTTGCCACCAGGAACATTTGGATGGTAGCAAATAGTGTCTAAATATTACAGAAGACTCAGGCACAATTCATGGGCAGTATTTTTTTGCTCTGTTGGGGAAGCTTCAGACAAGATGCATGGCAAACTGAACATTTTGCTGGCAGGATCCCCTCCAGACAGGCTCCAGCTAACCAACCAGCATTTGTAAGAAAATGACACCGATTCAAGTCTCTCCAGTGAAGAGAAGGGTGGATTTCCATTGGCAAACACCATGGACCATTTGGAAGGACTATCTCTACTTCAGGTCAGGACTCAGCTGGATCCAAATGGTGAACTAAGTTTTTGATGAGCTCTGTCGTAAGTGTTGCTCACAACTGGCAATCATAAAGCAAGGGCCTTTCTCTGAACCTGTTTGCTGCAAATTTGGTAAGAATGACAAAGATTTCCCCTTCTGTGACAATAAGCCTCTGTCAGTCTCCATGTCTCATGCCACGATCTGATGATGTAGTTTTGACATGGTGGTAAACTTCCAAACCAGTGTGACTGATGCTACATGCTGCTCTGGCAATTTTTCCTCTTAATATATTAAATTAGTTCCAGCACTGTGGTGGCTTTGAAAGTCAGTTATTCAAAATCTGGCAGCAGCTAAGTAGAATCAAGTGATTTTCGTAATGTATTTTAAATGAAAGTCATAAAGAAAAATCTCTTTTATTAAGTGCTTGAAGGGTGCTTTTTCCCAATGCCGGTTCCTTTGAAAATGTACATGCTGACTGTATAACAATACATCTTCCTGAGAAAGCCCTGTCATGTGCTATTAGGTAAATTTGTTTTCTGTGGCTGTGGAGTAGAGTTCGTCACATTATTTGTTTCAAGTAAATTATCCAATGAATATATTTTTTATGGCTACATTATTTCTGACTAGGATCTATCATTATTTGACTGCTTCTACAGAAAGCAAATATTGGATGGTGAATTTTTTTCCCACATTCCCCTTCCCCATTCCTCCTTCATCAGTTGTCAAACAAATTAACTGCCATATTGTATGACATTATTTACTTCTGTTGTTTAAGCAACTTTCAGAAATTCATCAGTTCAAAGCAGAGCTGCTCAGAAATTCCCTGAAATGTTTTTGCTTTCCAAACCAATTATATTCCCTCAGGAATGCAGTCATGTGGATGAAACTTTCATCTGATCCCTATCACAGGCAGAAACTGAAAAAACAACCTGGTGCCTGGGCATCCACAATCCCAGGTGAGTCCCTGGGCTATAAAGTCACAGGTTTTACTTGGGTGGGAACTTGGTCTGGTCTTTGTGTGTGTGTGTGTGAGTGTGCACATGCTCATGGGCCCAGAATGGACAGGAGGGTGCTAAGCACACCAAAAAATGGCTGAAATCCTGAAAAACATCTGCAATTTGAGTAAATTTCCTGCCTTGTCATAGTACAGATCATACACATTTTTAATGGAAGGTGTGCTGGGGTGGGAATTAGGACACATGCCTAAGGTGGAGAAAGGTCCTGGGCACTCAGGATGGCTTCCACCTCCACTAATGGCAGTAGTGCACTAGTTAATTATTTAGGCTAAGCCAGTCATGCAGACTTCCTTTGTAGTGGCAAGTAAATGTCTAAGTAAAGGTAATTAACCTCAGAAGTTTCTCTCTCTTGGCCTGAGAGAAAGTGTCTGGGATAACTTACTAAGACTACACACCTATCTTAGAGAAGGCTTAACTGAGGTCCCTGTAATCCTAATGTTAACATAAAAATGTCTAAAGCCTGTGGTGGTCCCTGCACAAAGCTGGTTGTCAAGTCTTTGGCCCTTCAAGGAGCTGTGCCATACTTCTCCTTATAGTCAATGACTTCGATGGCATCAGCAAAATCTAAAACTGGGACATGCTCCAGAGGAAAATAAATTGCTTCTGTCATTCAAAAAGGAAAAGAAAATAAGAAGTGTGACAATGTTTCTAGTCATCTAAGTTTTAAAAACTTCACATCCATTATCTCATACCCACCTGTCCTTTCCTCTCAGCTTACATAAATGAAGTGACCCAGGATCCAAGATAGCAGCTCAAAAAGGCCCTTCACAGTATTACCACTGCCTATGTGGTGAGGGATGTCATCTCTAATCTCAAACTTCCAGATTCTCCGGGTGCACAGTAACACATGGATGTTCTTCTACAGTTACAGGGGATGTAATAAGAAGATGGTGTGTCTGTGCCGAGCAACTTGTTTATATGGGAGCACTTCACTTTGCTGTTCCCGAGTTTGTGGCTTCTAGAAAGATGGAATATGGAAGCTACTGCCCGTTGACCTAGGCACCACAGGTTCATGAGGATCAAATGTAGTTGGACTATGTAGTTCAGACTCCAGGTATTACGAATCCCTTCACTTCTCCCATCTCCTCTTGAGCCTCATCAGTAAGCCCAAGAACTTGCATTGAATTACACTGCACCTGAAACTCATTCTCCTAAGAGTCTTGTTTTGAAACCTCCAGTTCTTGAGCGCCTCCTTCCCCTTAGCAACTTTTTCTAGAGGTTAATCACTTTGCTTTGCAAAAAAACAAACCAAAAAGCTCCCAGCCATTAATTCTCACTATGATTTTGATTATTGGATTTAAAAGTCCATTAGTCATGGTGTTTTCTCCATGTAAAAGTTCTTACACATTGTACTCAAGCCACCTCCTGTCTTCTTTAGCATGCTGAAGAGATTTAGCACTTTAAATCTTAGTCTGTAAGGCATTTTGCTTTAGCTGTGTTCTTTTGTTATCTACTGCTTTCAAATTTCTATTCACTGCCTTCAAATGTGGATGTGCTTTCAGCCAGCAGTTACACTTTGTCACAGCTATGGGTCATTTTGAGTGTTCAAAATACTTTTTCTTAAACAACCACCAAATTTCATTCCTTTTTCTTCTCCCAGTCAGTTTTGACTCTGATTTTCCTCACCTTTGACAAATTAGATTTTCTTAGAGCCCTAAGCATACATGGTGGGTTGGAAAAATGCTTTGCTTGTCCTAGTGAATATAACCAGCTGTCCCTAAGCAACTATAGTGTTCTCATGTGGGATACATTCATCTTCATCTATCAGAAAAAAGTCCAAATGCACAGTTCCTGTGCTGGGTGCAATACCACTTTGTAAAGAAAGTCTTAACAGTTAGACTTTAACATCTACAAGATACAGCAGATAATAAAAATTACAATAAATTAATCTAAAACTGTTGGGTTGGCTTTTTTTTTTTTTTCTTCTGTTTGTTTGTTTGTTTAGTTTTATTGTTAGGAGAGAAAGATTGTTTCAGTACAGGCTGTATTGGCCCTCCAACCTATGTTTCCCAAATCAGAAATACCAAAAACCACACAGATGCAGACAGGTCTGACAAGATGTGTCAAAGGAATAGCCTAGAGCAAGCCTAGTAGCCAAGAACAAACAGCTAACTTCTGGTCTTCTTGGACTGTAGCAGTTAGCACATGGATTCATTTGCTGAGACAGTTCTGCATCCTGAGCTATAAATTACCCAACCAAAAAAAAATAAATGAGTGTTGAATATACAGCTTGTCTACACAGCAGTGTGTTAGAGATACCTGAGCTAGCTCTGAGCACAATAACATTTCTATGCAGTGCAGTGCCATGTAGAAATGCTAGTTCCAGTCCCAGGAGGCAGCATAACAGGCATGTGTGGCCACCAAGCCAGATCTCAGCAAGGTCTGTGACCACTGAGGCTGCTCCTACTTCCAGAGCTAGTGGTTTCAGCTCTTGTCCCACAATTATTGCACCACACCATTTTGCATGACAATATTGTTGACCTACTATCCCTCTTTGTGTCTGAGAGAGTGTCACAGCTGCTTCTTCTAACGTTTCTTGATTGGTGTCCTATCTTTCAACAGGACAGTGCTTGCTGCTCCCTCTACTCTCCCTGAATTATTCTTGTTACAGGAACAACAAACCTCCCCTCTTTGCTCCTCCACATCAGGCAGCAGTGCTCCTCTACCCACCGAGGAAACAGTCCTCCAGCTAAGGAACCTCTCCATCCCCCATCTCTCTTGCAATATCCACAACTAAATTGGCCCAAATACCTCTTTTATTTACTTTTTTACTTTTTTTTTTTTCTAATTACAGAACATAAAGTGCTCTTCCATGTCCTTAAAGAGCAGTTTGAATCAACACACCCCCTGGAGTACTGGCCCCACTCACAAAACCTCTTTTACCTGCTTCCTTTTTCCTAGACAGAGATTAGAGACAGCTCAGAATGGATGATCAGAGTAGTCCTTTCTGGCACTAAAAATGTATACAGAAGGACTATAACTCCCAAACTTCCTCTTGGGAGCTTGTGTCTTTCTGTCCTGTACACTCATCTTCCACATACCTTCTGCAAGCTTTCTGAATTCAGCATGTCCAAAAAGCGGCAATAGGACATTTTGCATCTGGAGCCTCTGGCTATGTTCACATCCCATTTTTTTAGCCTGTAAATTCATCTCCTATTTCCTCCCTACCTTGCTGTCCTATTATGTTTCTTTGCTGAGCAATGTCACATCCTTGTATCACACAGAGACACAATACTGCTCCTCCTTTCTGAGCAGAGCTAAATATATGTAGGTAAACACCTTGACAGCTTTGTGAGTTAGCCAAGGTGTCAGGGGACTCACCTGACCATCTTTATTTCGCTTGCAGAGACTAAATGAATTTTTAATGTTCTCCCTATAAAAAAGCACTCAGCCTTTTTTAAGTATTACAATTTTGTAGCTTCCTTGCCAGTAGTTTAAAGTTAGTTCCTCTGTGCTTCAGTAGAACATAAAAGCTCCAACCTATCAAGGAGAGGAGATGCCACAGGAGTTAATGGGCAATGGTGAAGGTTTCCTGAATAGTGTGTGGTCCAGGAACCCGAAGAAACTACCCCTTGCCCTTGCAACCCTCCTTTCCTTCCCATCTTGTAGCTGGGACACCAAGTCCTTGGGGCAGGAGAAGGCATATTCTGGTATAAGATGCACCCTACTCCATCCAGATGCTAATCTACATACCCTCTGGTACAAACCACCTGCCCCAACCTATGGAAGCAAGTAAACCATGGCTATCCTAATTAGCCTTTCCTCTGAGGAAATGTCCTTTGTGGAAATGGTCTCTGGACTGGTGCAGTCTCACACCTGAGGATCAGAGTATGGGCTATTGAGCAAGGATTTTGTGTCCTTGACCATGAAGACATGTCTTTTGTTTCTGTCCAGCACTTGGCCTTCCAGATTCCAAACCTGAGTTCCCAGAGTAGTTCTAGTTCCCCGAGCAGTAGGGTTGCAGAGCACCAGCAGTGGCAGCAGCAGTGGGGGACACGAGGGATACGCGTGGACAAGGAGAGGCTTGGCTGAACAGGGGCCATTCCCCAAGCAACTGAGCCCAGACCCACTGATTGGACGAGACAGCAAGGGGCAGAGCCTGCAGCCAGCAGCGCAGCACATTTAAGGAGGCTAAAACAATCAGCTCAGCTGGCTGCAACAGACAAGTGCATCTATTTCCCAGCAGGCAGGTGCCTGGCAGTGGACAGACGTGGCTGGCAGTGGGCAGATGTTGCCGACAGCATGGTGACCACCCAGCAAAAGGCAGTGTCCTCAGCTTCTCCTGAGCTTCTAGCACCTGGTAGGACCAATGCAGCCACAGACAGAGCTCCTGTTCAAGCGTGTGACCGCCCAGGTTTCTGGCTGTGGGACGTGTGAAAGGATATTCCTAGAGGCGGAAAGTGATTGCAAGGAGGCCTGTGGGAGGTGTGACCAGACTGATGAACTGCTCTGCTTGGTGGCCGAGCTGCTGGAAGAAGTGGGCAGACTGAGCAGTATTTGAGAGTCTGAGAGGGAGACTGATCAATGGAGCGATACTCTGCCATCTATGATGCGTGGACGCCAACTCAGTGTGGGCACTACGGAGGCAGGTCCAGGATCTGCTTTGTGCCAGGAGGAAGGCAGCTTTACAAGGGAAAAGGAGGGGTGGAAGAAGGTTACAGCACGGAGTTGTAAGAGAAACCCCTCCTTACTCTCTAAGATACCCTTACAGAATAAGGACGAGGCCCTGGGTATGGTAAAGAAAGCGCATAATGGGGAGGAGGAGGAACCTATGCAAGCAGTCTTACCAAGGTCAGAGAGACGAGCCCCTCACAACAAAACCTGCACTAAGACCAGCACCAAGAAGAAACAACGGTGAGTTATGGTCATTGGTGATTTCCCCCTGTGCAGAAGGGAAGCACTCATTTGCAGACTGGACCTTCTTTTCAGGGAAGTGTGCTGCCTCCCTGGGGCCAGAATTAGGGACGTCACCACAAGACTGAAGAACCTAGTACACCCTTCAGACTACTATCCATTCCTGCTCCTTCACATAGGTATTAAGGGTGTTGCAACAAAAAGCCTGAGGTCAATCAAAAGAGATTTCAGAGCCTTGGGAAGAACACTAATAAATTCAGGAGCACAGGTAACGTTTTCCTCAATCCGCCCAGTGGTGGGGGGAGACTTTGGAAGAAACAGGCGAGCCCAGGATATCAATACCTGGCACCAGGACTGGTGCCTCTGCCAAGACTTTGGGTTTTTAAGCCATGGAAGAGCCTTCAAGGCACAAGGTATGCTGGGGCCTGACAGCATCCACCTATCCCAATGCTGAAAAAAATCGCCTTTGGGCCTAAGCTGGGGGGACCGATCAAGAGAGCTTTAGATGAGAATTGATGGGGGAATGGGATAGCAAAGGATTGCAGTAGGTAAGCAAGGGTTGGTGTGGCATTGCCTGAGGGTGACAATGCTAGTGGGAACACTTACACTGCTCCCGGGAGCACGGAGGGCTCAGGAGCGTATCTGAAATGCTTATACACCAGCGCACACAGTATGAGAAACAAACAGGATGAACTGGAAGCATTGGGAAGCTCCCAGAGCTACAGTATAGTTGGTATTAGTGAGACTTGGTGGAATGTGTCCCATGACTGGAGTGCTGGAATGGAGGGCTACAGGCTGGTCAGGAGGGATAGGCAGGGTGGGCGAGGTGGAGGTGTCGCCCTATACGTAAGGGAGAGGTTTGATTGTACAGCCCTTACAGTTAGTGGTGATGTGGTTGATAGCCTCTGGGTGAGGATTAGGGGGATGGAAAACAAAGGAGATGTTGTAGTGGGTGCCTACTACCCATCGCCCAGCCAGGATGTAAGCACTGATGAATTACTCTACAGGCAATCAGGAGAAACTTCTGGATCGGTAGCCCTTGTCCGTATGGGAGATTTCAACTTCCCAGGCATAAGTGGGAATATCATACTGCTGTGACAAGCAGGTCTTGGAAATTCTTGAAGTTTGTAGGAGATGATAGATAACTTCTTGTCACAAGTCCTCAGTGAGCCAACTAGGAAAGATGCCCTCCTAGACTTGCTATTTGCAAACAGAGAAGGACTCGTGGGAGATGTGATGGTAGGTGGCTGTCTTGGCCACAGTGATCATGAAATGGCTGAGTTGTTTGAAAATTGCAGTGTAATGAGAAAAAAGGACAGCAGAGTTGCTACCCTGGGAATGTGCTTTTGATGGCTTAGGAGTTCCCGAGTGCTGGTCAGCCTTTAAGAACCACCTTCTAGAAGCACAGGAGCAGGCAATTGCACTGTGTCATAAGTCAAGCAAGCGGGGCAGATGACCAGCTTGGCTGAACAGGGAACTCCTCGTGGAGCTCAAGAGGAAAAAGAAATCGTATGATCTCTGGAAGCCAGGTCAGGCTTCGCAGGAAGATTACAGAGCTGGGGTTCTTCTATGCAGGGAGAAGACAGGAGAGGCCAAAGCTCAAGTAGAGTTGAAACTGGCCAGTGTTGTGTCAGATAACAAGAAGGGCTTTTTTAAGTACATTAACAGCAAGAGGAGGTCTAAAGAAAACATTGGGCTGATACTTGTTGAAGATGGTCACCTGACTAACAGGGATGAAGAAAAAGCGGAGGCATTCAATGCTTTTTTTTTGACTCAGTCTTTAGTAATACCGATAGACCTTGAGCTGCCCGGTCCCTTGAGTTGGAGGACCACGAGCGTGGGAGGAGTGACTTTCCTTTTGTGGACACTGAAATTGTAAGGAACCACTGTATCTGCTGAATATTCACGAGTCTGTGGGGCCTCATGGGATTCATGCCATCCTACCCCGAAGGAGCTAGCGGATGTTATGGCAGGAGCCCTCTCGATCATCTACGGAAGGTCTTGGGAGTCTGGGGAGGTCCCTGCTGACTGGAAGCTAGCCAGTGTTATTCCAATTTACAAAAAGGGTGGGAGCGAAGACCCAGGGAGCTACAGACCTGTTAGTCTAACCTCAGTTCCTGGAAAAATTATGGAGAAGATCATACTGGGTACTATTGAAAGGCCTTTAAAGAACAATGCAATTGTCAGGCACAGTCAACATGGATTCACAAAGGGAAAATCCTGTTTAACTGATTTGATATCCTTCTATGACAAGGTCACCTGCCTAGTGGATGAAAGGAAAGCGGTGGATGTAGTTTTTCTGGATTTTAGTAAGGCTTTTGATATTGTCCCTCACAGCATCCTTCTGGACAAGTTGTCCAGCTGTGGGATGAGGAGTTCATGGTGCTCTGGGTGAAGAACTGTCTGAAGGGTGGAGCTCAAAGGGTTGTAGTGAATGGGGCTACACCTGGCTGGCAACCGGTCACCAGTGCTGTTCCACAGGGTTGAAGTCCAGAGCCAGTTCTGTTCAATATTTTTATCAATAATCTGGAAGCAGCACTTGAGTGCACCATTAGCAAGTTTGCTGGCGATACCAAACTGGGAGGTGCTGTTGACTGTCTTGAGGGAGAAGTTGCCTTGCAGAGGGGTCTAGATAGATTGGAGCATTGGGCAACGATTAATGGGATGAAATTCAACAAGTCCAAATGCTGGATTCTGCACCTAGGATGGAGTAAGTGTAGGCTAGATTTTCTCATTTACCCATTGGGGACCTATAAGAAAGAATAGAATAGAATAGAATAGAATAGCATAGCATAGCATAGCATAGCATAGCATAGCATAGCATAGTTGGAAGGGACCTACAATGACCATCTAGTCCAACTGCGTGACCACTGCAGGGCTGACCAAAAGTTAAAGCATATCAGTAAGGGCATTGTCCAAATGCCTCTTAAATACTGACAGGCATGGGGCATCAACCACCTCTCAAGGCAGCCTTATTGCTTTATGACTTAGCACTAGGCAGCTGGTCTACATTTGGATGGGACAGATGCTACATTGGAGCACCCCAGTTTGATCACATTTTCATAAAAATATGCTCCCCCCACCCCTCAGTCATCCTGCAATACTGTAGAGGAGGTGGGGTTATGTATGCATGTTCCCCCACTGATCTGAATGGCTCTGTAAGGTTCCTATACAGTTGGAGAAGCACAGGGCATAGTCTAGACTGCAGGGGGACAGCTGGAGAAGGTACTGCAGAAATAGGAGGCAAATGTGGGCCTGCCACAAACCATGTTTTCCATGAGTGGTACCCAGGGTGTCCAACACTGCCTTCCCAACCCAGGCTGATTCAATGTCAATGCTGACACTGCAGAAGCCTCCAATTTGTTGCTGCTGACAACAGCCGAGCTCTTAAATTTTGTGGTCCCTGTGCCTGCTGGCATACCAATCCCCTTTCCAAATCTATGACACATAATGGAGATCTCCTTTTCCTCTTTTCTCTATGCTTCCACACAGGACTGAATTCTACTCTTGTTCCTTGCTAAATATCTAAGCTGAAGGCAAATAGTGAAAATCTGATCAGATGAACTGTGAGGGCTGTAAAAGGTAGTATGCCTTACTTCTTTCTGCTGCACAGAAATCAGCCTGCTTTTCTGCATACAGCCTCCTTTCCTTCCCATCCCCACTCTCTCAGCACTATGCCATGGCTTATGCCAAGCCAAAGCTAGTCCTCTGGTGAAAAACATTCAGCTAAGCCTTCCCCAAGTATAAAATGATAGATGGGAGGAAAGAGGTAACTGGGCATTTCTGTCTCTCTCTTTTTTTTTTTTTTTTTTTTTTTTAGAGTGTGACACTAAAGGCAAGGTTGAATTTTCAAGCTGAGAGGTAAATAATACATGAAAAATATTTTCCTCAAGAGTGAGGAAAAGTCAAGCCACGATCTAAACTTCTAATAGTTCCATGCGACAGCCTAGATGTGGGGGGGATGAACTTAGATAGTGTAAAACAGCCTAGATCTCTTGCCTGCCATGAGCTGTGCTGGTACAGAGCAGCTGAAGATAGGCAATGATGATATACATATAAGAGACCTATATTCTGCCTGGGCAAAGCTGTTCCTGGCTAACTGGAGGGCAGTAGGAACATAACCTCCTTCTTTTTTACAGTTTGGAGATTGGAAAGGCAATGTGTTAACAAAACAAAACAAAAGATAAAGAGCAGGAGAGAGAAGAGCACAGAGGAGGCCCACAGGGAAAGAAAAATATTCAGACAATGGAGTGAGGGTGAGGCTGGCAAACTTTGTGGCAGTGAAACAACAGATGGGCTATAATTTTAGTGAGTCGTCCCACAGATGGTTCAGCAGATGGATTCTGCTGGGTTCATACAGATTAGGTGGAAATTTCAGCTGCTGATCTTGACAGGCAGGGCAGCTTCAGCAGAGACAGGATCCTTGCTTAGCCTTGCATTGTGCATGTGCTGTTCTGACACAAACTGGCAGTGCAGGGACAATGCTGAGCACCACAATATTAGCCACCCTTTGCACTCCTTACATGCCACTTAGATTCAGATTTTCTCTGTCAGTTTTAGGAAAGAAAAAGTTTGCTACAAAATTTACCACCTCATTTCTGCCAGCTAGTTAAGTGACAAATGCTGTCCTGTGGAAAACAAAAGATGTCTGCAGATCATGATGATTTCTTTTTACAAGAAAGACTGTCATTCTGGATGGTGTCTTTGACAGAATATAACTTCTCCAAGGGATGAACAATCTTCCCACCTTACACTGTGGGAGTCTAGATTTCCAAATGACCTATGAGTACTAGTGCAATAAAGAGGAATTAAAGCACAATTTATTCCTAATATACAACAAAACACTTCTACCTAAATGTTTTACTTGTGGATGTTCATGGGACGTGTATAATAGGACAGAACTTTTTGACCATCTTTCTACTAAAGTACATCTCTCAAGCTAAGGAGAAGCACTATCATATAACAATATTCCTTTTTTCCACATAAAGAGGTCATCTTGCATGTGCTCTTCCCAACAGACTGTCTTCTCCTCAGATTCCAGCTTCTTAATGCCAAGGCTGAGAGGAACAAGAAAAGCTTTAAACAGATATGCAGGAGATGACAGTCAGTAGAGACTCATTTAATCTCCATGTCTGGTCTTAAAATACAGCTAGAGAAAATGTAAGCAGCTGAAGGACAGCAGTGAACAAAGAAATGGCAAAGGGATGTGGGAAAGAAAACAATGGGAATAAAACAAATGATTTGGGGCAAGATGACTTCTAGAGAAAGGCAGTAGAAGAGATCCTGTTAAAGGTCCATAGAGTGTACTGCAGGTTTTGGACTGGGATATAAGTCTTCAGTGTTATTAAGTGAGAAATATTATCACAGACATTAGGGAGAATTTAGATAATCAGATATAAACTGAAGCAAAAATGCTATTAATGAGGTAAGACCCAGATATGCCCAGAGGTAACAGCTGACCGACTTTGTCACTACACTTTCTCCAAAGCAGCAGGAGATGAAGTTATTTTAGGTTTTTGTTTTGGTAAATAATAAGGCCATTGCAAAATTAATTGATTGTGGATAAGACTTGGAACGTATTTCTTTTAAGCCAGAGAAGCAAGAAGAAATATAAAAACCAAAAACCCTTCTAAAAAAATTTCTCATCAGTAATTGAAAGAATGATCCTATCTGAAGGAAAAAGTGGACTTCTTAGAAAAGTTGACTACGTCCAGATTTGAAGACACAGTAAGAAAGTAAGAATTGCTGAAATAAACCCAATCTTAAAAAAACAACTAAGCAAGTAAATAATCATGAGGCCATGTTTCTACCTGGAATTTCACTGTCCACATCATCTCTGCTCCCACCACTTGTCCCTGAACATCCATAGGGCACTATGGACCCTTAGCGGAGGCTTCCAGAGGCACCGACTTACAGTGCTACTCAAAGGTAAAGGCACGCTTTGGCAGAATGCATAAGAACCACCTTCTCGTCCTCTTTCCACTCAATTCTGCCTTCTTCCTCAGTGACAGACCTCAGAAGATGTTCAAGACCTCCAGATAAGGAACATTACACTATCTTTTCCTCAGCCTTTCATGGACAGGATCACCATGTCAGGAATGTCAGCTGACTCGCTGACATTTTCAGGTAGCCAGCAACATACTCCACAAATGTGTCTCACCATTTCCTGCAAGTAGATGCGTAGGCAGTGTGCTGTGCATGCCATAAATTTTAAACTGGCACCACTAATTAAATGGAATAATTCCCTTAATGACATGTGTTTATACACATCCTGGCTAAATCCATGCAGTGTGCAAAATTGAAATATATTGCCTTTGCTAAAAGGTCACGCTTACATTTTGCTTTTATGGTATAGACTGAAGTACTGGGGCTTTGGATATATTCTGCCTGCATCAGTTCTATAATGAAATCCTCAGCTGATGTCTGCACTAAGCACATTCTAGTAACATGCTGATGAAAATTAGTAGCTCCATTGACTTCAATGGAGAAACACTAATATTAAACCAGTATGCAATCCCACCTCAATCACTGCATTTTATAGCTGGCTTTCAGAAGTGCTCAGCTACATACTGGGCTAAGGCAATGGGTTCTCTAGGCACCCAAAACCCTTGAAAGCTAAGAACTTGAATAAAGGGAGAGAGTTTTCCATGAAAACGAGAAGACACCCTGCTTTAGAGAGGTGTGCTGCATTAATGGTCATGCAAGTGCTTGTAGAGTGGCTGCAATCAATCAGAACCACAATAAAATATTCAATAGCTTATGACCCATCAAATACAAAAATGAAATGCTTATGCCATTATGATGAGGACATAAAATCTATACAGGTATTCTTTTTTTCTGTTTACTTGTATCTCATTTCCAGCTAATACTGATCCTTCCATTAGTGGTTTTTACCTGATACTGGCCTATAATATAGTTTCAAGAATTTTGGATTAAATTAGGGATAACCCTTTTCACTGTGCTCATTTCTATTTCAGACTTGGTTATTTTTTTTGCTTTTAACTACTGTTATAACATGAAAAACACAGGAAATTAAGAGCTGCTTGATTTTCCCAAAGAATTTATTTTCATTTTCTGGCAGCTGTCGTCAACAATGTCATAACCACACTGAATTCATTTTCTGTGATAATGTGACTGTCACGCACAAATCTGGGAAGGTACATATGAGTACATAAATATTTGAACACATCAGAATTGTATGAAAGCAGAGGAAGTTAGGTGCCATCCCCAGACACCAGTACTACCTATGGCCTAGCTCCAGTTATTTAAACAAAATTAATCTGTATCTGAAGTAAAACGTTCAAATATTTTTAAGCATTTTCAATTTTTGAATATATGCTTGCATGGAAATTTGGAGTTTTCAGACTTGAGGATGCAACTGAGTCAGTCTCTTTCTTCAGTGGCAAAAGCTGCTTCTGATATTAAAGGTGGGTATTCCCCATTACTTCATCAGAATACAGGCTTTCACCCAGAAGGTGGCACACGGGTGTGTATCAATGTCTTCTTGTCACTTGAAGGTGATGGCAGGCCATATTCTCAAAACCACTGTTGACCTAAAGCCAAAGCAAAGTGCACCGTCATGGGCTCAAGAGATTAAGGATTTACATAATTCCCTTTCCCCAGCATTTTTAAATCCCCTCTTGCTCCCCCCAAATTTATCAGAGCTCTAGAAATCTTGCTGGGTTGAGGAGGCCATGTAGATTACATGGGGCTTCTGGATGTATTCTTCTTTAGCAGGTGCCTTGAAGGAGAAAGTAGCTATGCTGTGTTTAGGCACCAAGAACTAGATATTTAAGGTACCTGGGTGCTTAAGCACGCAGATTGGCTCCTAATGGGAATTTCAGAGGACACTATGAGCCAAAATGCCATTGAAAAACTGCATTTCTGAAAAATCTCATTAGGTTTTTATCTGAATTTTTAGGCACTCGAGTATCTCTAAAATTCCAGCCTCTACTAATACACTACTCCACTGTCCCATAAAAGGATACTAACCTAGATTAAGAGGCTGATTTTGCTTTTACTATGCCAATGTTTTCCCTGTTTCTCTTGTCACTACACAGCACATAATACTGTAAACAAAAGTTCTACAGCAGTCCTTGATCAATTCAGAAAGGACTGGGAAAGCTTTAAAGATCATCAGCTTTAACTTGCATGCTTCCGCTCTCTGTCCATGTTTAGAAACTCTAGCAAACAGAGGCTATATTTAACCTTTACTCCATCTTGGTGATGTACTTAATATGAATATTTTAGCTATCTCTGCCAGGAGAAAGACTTTAACTGAAAGAATTACCTACTTTACAGCTTTTTTTTGTGAGCAAGAACCACTGTCTATTACTCCTACCCCAGGAAGAAGAGACAAGGTTTTATGACTCCAGTTTCCTGAAGAAACTCTGTTGTTGGGTTTTAAATCTTTGTTGTGTGTTGTGGCTGCTCTGTCAACTACTGATGTTACCTGGTCTCCTAAAGAATGGAAGGGGAGGCTACGTTTGCAAAAATACCATAAATAAACAGTTCCCACAGGCAATGAAGAACTCTTCTTCCACACCTTCTTCCACTTTCCAGCATCCCTTCTGGGAACTGCAAAATATTTCTTCATCTTCACTGATTCAAGAGTGTGCAAATGGCAGCTGTGACTGGAGAGGCTCTCCAAGTCCTCCTCTGGTTATCAGCAAGAAGTAGTTGGTGGTAGATCTTCCTAACTTGTGATGACACATCTTTGGCCTGGATTTTTTATAAATAACACAAACATTTATGCTGATTCTGTTCAAGTAATTTTGAAGTAAAATGGGGACAAAACAGTTTAAAATGCTACTGAAACAACATGGAGTTTAAAATAAACTACAAAAGAGAACAGTGTGTCTGCTGTCAAATCAAATGATTGTGCAAGCAATCTTGAAAGGACTTGCTCACCAGTTTTGAGGCCAGGATTTACACGTTGATGCTGCTTTGCATTTGCCAAAGTGGATCCAAACCCAATTTCCTTTTCTTCCCCTCTATCTCTTGCCCTGTTCTACATAGAATAAAATGAAACATTTCAACATTGTGTGCAGTTTTGAACAGCAGAAAGTCAAGAAGAGGCACAACTGATTCCCCATACAAATTTTTGTTTTGCTTCCAAGCTTTCTGATTGCAACCCTCTCTCCTTTGCTCTGCTTCTTTCTGCTTGTGATGCGTTGACCCTGGCTGGACGCCAGGTGCCCACCAAAGCCGTTCTATCACTCCCCCATCCTCAGCTGGACAGGGGAGAGAAAAATATAACAAAAAGCTTGCGGGTCGAGATAAGGACAGGAGAGATCATTCACTAATTACCATCACGGGCAAAACAGACTCAGCTTAGGGAAAATTAGCTCACTTTATTACAAATCAACCAGAGTAAGGTAAATGAGAAATAAAACGAAATCTCAGAACACCTTCCCTCCACCCCTCCCTTCTTCCCGGGCACAACTTCACTCCCGGATTTCTCCACCAAGCCCCCCCAGCGGCACAAGGGGGACAGGGAGGGGGTTTACGGTCATCACATGTTATTTTCTGCCGCTTCACCTCCTCAGGGCGAGGGCTCATCACACTCTTCCTCTGCTCCAGCGTGGGGTCCCACCCACGGGAGACAGTCCTCCATGAACTTTCTCCAATGTGGGCCATTCCCACGGGCTGCAGTTCTTCACGAACTGCTCCAGCATGGGTCCTTTCCACGGGGTGCAGTCCTTCAGGAGCACACTGCTCCAGCGTGGGTCCCCCACGGGGTCACAAGTCCTGCCAGAAAACCTGCTCCGTGGGCTCCTCTCTCCACAGATCCGCAGGTCCTGCCAGGAACCTGCTCCAGCGCAGGGTTCCCACGGGGTCACAGCCTCCTTCGGGAACCCACCTGCTCCGGCGTGGGGTCCTCCACGGGCTGCAGGTGGATATCTGCCCCACTGTGGACCTCCCTGGACTGCAGGGGGACAGCCTGCCTCACCAGGGTCTTCACCACGGCTGCAGGGGAATCTTCGCTCCGGCGCCTGGAGCATCTCCTCCCCCTCCTTCTGCACTGACCTTGGTGTCCGCAGGCTTGTTTCTCTTACATGTTCTCACTCCTCTCTCCGGTGGCTGTTTTCTCCGTGTCCCAACTTTTTTTCCTTCTTAAAAATGTTATCACAGAGGCGTTACCACTATCACTGTTTGGCTCGGCCTTGGCCGGCGGCGGGTCTGTCTTAGAGCCAGCTGGTATGGGCTCGCTCTCTCTCGAACACAGGGGAAGCTTCCAGCAGCTTCTTACAGGAGCCACCCCTGTAACCCCCCCCGCTACCAAAACCTTGCCACGTAAAACCAATACACTGCTTTTCCTGAAAAAAACTTCTTCTCAGTCATCCCACACCCCCACACTCTCCCCAAATACATATACTGCCATTTTGCGGTTTCTTATTGAAATCTCTAATCAGACATGCTGGAAAAGAAAACTGGAGAACACATAAGTGCATAAGAAAAATTACTTACTTTTTTTGATCTAAGGTACCCTTACCCCTAACTGTTAGTTAGCAACCTAGCTCTTTCTTTGAAATTCCCATGTTTTAAGAGAATTGCCTGGTTATAAGATGGGATAAAGGGGAAAATAAATATTTAATTCCAAAATGCCAGATCAGGTCAAGCTCCATAGAAGCAAATGTGGCATCAGTCCACAGGTGGAGCTTTCCCTGGGATATGTGAGGTGGCTAAGAAAGAGGGCTGCTTCTACTGACCCTAAATGAATATGCCTGTTCAACAGGCTAGAAAACACCAAATGTCTCCCTCCTCTTAAATGAATATTTATTTTAACAAAAGTGAGGGGATAGGACAAAGCACAAATCCTCTCACTAGGAGCCAAAGTTTTTGATGAAATAAGTTTCACCCACAATGCTATTTTGAATCTTATACACACAATGTTTTTTTTAAATTTTCACTCACACTATACCATCCTCCCTTCTTCTCTTAGGAGTATCTCACTGCACAATAGCAGCGCACAATGCCCCTCATGTTTCACAGGAGGAAAGATGCTCTAGCCTTTAGGGTGCTAAGAAATGTCCCCTTTCATTTCTGCCAGTGGGAAAAATAGGAAAGTTGTGTGTTTCTTTTCAAGTATCAACACCATCATTTTCACTTTGAAAAGAAACAGCCTCCATGTCAAGTGCTCAAAGGGTGATTTTTCAAAGGCAAAGTGACTTTCTCTCAGAAAGCCAAGCAGCTACCACATGGTCACAGTGTTTCAACAGGCAAGTGTCATGAACTGCTAAGATGGGGGCAGAAGCTGTTGTTTTGAAGCAGACAATCGCTTGAGCCTCAAAGCCTTACATTTAAAATGCTTGCCAGTGGAAATATTTTTGTTCAAACATAAAGATACTGAGAAACAGAACAAGGCATAAAACCCTCACCACCAACCAAAACTGTTCAACTAAGCTTACTTCTGTTAAAAAAACTTAATTTTGGAAATCGTTTGTTCTTCATGTGCCAAATGGAGGGAAAAGAAACCTAAAAATTAGCAGAGCCCTGAGACTGCCCCTCCCAAAACTGCAGAGTAACACAGTTATCCTGCTGCTATATTGGTGTATTTGTGTGCAAGGAGGACATAGAACCGGTAATGTTTTGCAGGCATTTGGTGTACAGCCTGCCTGGGTGTAGAGGACTGCACGAAGATCCAGGCTGTAAGAACTGGTCCCTTCAGCCCTTGCACAGCTCCATACTTAGTAAAACACTCAGTGCCTTGCTCTGCAAGTGTCAGAGGTATGGATGAGAAAAGGAGATCTCTCTGGTCTTTTATTTTATACCAGGAAGGAGATGAAAAAGGCTCTGGAAGTGGCCTCCAGGTAACAAGTCTTCTACCACAAAAGTCCTTTAGAATTGCATAGCATATCCTTCAGCCAAGGCTTTTAGTGGCTTTAGTCTCCTGATGGCTCTTGCAAGTGTCAAAAATTGTCACCTTTTTTTCCTCCAGGTCTCAGCAATGATACTTCAGCATGTTTCCTGGGAGGAGTTTCATTCCGTCTGTGATTAGCAGCTAGAGCACTTTCTTTTTGTAATCCCATAAATTTCCCCAAATAGATGTTAACTCCAAGGCTGAACCTGCTTCATTTTTATGCAAAGGGGTATTGAGTATCTTGCAATATTGTATTGTAGAGATAATTTTCCATTAAAAGGTTGTTCCATTATACAGTTCAGCACTTGAAAGTTTGGAAATTCCAGAATTAACAGTTATCTGTGCCACCTTAGTTTGCCTTCCCACTGCACAAGTTTTATGACACTACCTAATAATATGGTGCTATAATATTTGGCTCCCCCTGGATCTCTGTTTCACTCACTGAATGGCTAGTTCTTCATAATTTATTTTTATTTCTTTTCATTCCTGGTGTGGCCTGATTTAATGCATACCAGTTCTTATTTACTGCAATGTTTCCAAATCCTCCCCTCAGGACAGAATTACTAATTCTGCAACGTATCACTACTGAATTGGACATGTGCACACAATGAATATTCATTAATCCACCTTTACAGCACACTTGTGAAGGAATGTGTTTTTTTCCATTTGCACTGTCACCCAAACTGCATGGCTGGCAATGCTGGGGATTTGTTTGCTAGTTGGGGGTGCTGCCAGCTAGCACATAATTGGAACTTTAATTTTTCAAAGTAATTACAACTATTTTTTTGTCATCAATCATTCAATAGCTTTATAGACCAAACTATGGGTGTTTTTCAGAAGCTGTATTTTAAAATAAATGTTTTACATGAATTACATTCTTTCCATGTCCTCAAAAAAATAAAAAGGCATAAAAAAGAAAAAAAAACAACCCAGCACCTCAGCAACCCTGTATCCATAATAGTCCCACATGGTGCTACGTTACAGCAGCTGGAGGGTGGCAAACTCCTTATGGAATATACTGAACTGTTGTGGTGGAGATGGCAGGGGAAGGGGAGGCAAAGAACTTCTTAAAGTGACTTTTTAGAAAGGCATCTTCATGGTGGAGTAGTGTCAGCTTAAACTGACAGCTTTGCTTTTTTAAGGCCTTTCTTTTAAATTAGCTGCCAATGTAATTCAGGTTCCCTTTTCTTTTTCCTTCTTTTCTTTACAGCCATTTCCTGTCCTTGTTTGCTTCTCCTTTCACAGAATTTTGTCATTTTGTCATGCTTCTCAGGGCCATTAGCATCTCCTTTAGTTGATTTTGAGGTGTTTTTTTCTGAGCACATGGAAGAAGTAGGGGGGAGTCCCAATTGATGAGCTAGAAAATTACAGCTAATCTGTGAAAAGCATCATGAACCCCAACAGCTGTTGTTTTTTACCTTCAAGCAACTTGCCTTCTCTGTTTGAGCACTGCCAAATTAGCCATCCCTTATAATTAATATATAATATAGAATGTCCAGGTGAAATAAACTGGTAGCCCTGCTCCTAATTTCCAGCTTAACAAGCTATCTAAGAACCAGTTCCCAGCTCTCATTTACAGCTGTTACGCCTTCAGCCATTAGTCCTGAGGCAGGGGACTCCTCTACATGGTACTGGAGTCAGAAAGTCTGGTATCCCCTCAAGCACAGATGAAGGTAGCTTCCCAGCAGTAGGAGAATTGCTGGGCACTGAGTGCTTTGCTTTTTTTTTTCTCTGCAAGTTCATATGCAATCCCCTTCACCCTGGTATACATGAGGTTTTTATAAGTGCATTAAGACTACATATATCACCAAGTCCAGAGACGGTTGCTAGGAAAACAATACAGCATGTTACAGAGTAGTTTTTTTCAATCGGTGGGTTCTTAATACAGTTTCTTTTGTGGGGTGACTTGAGGGACAGATGAGAATCTGAAAGGAAGAGGGAATTTGGACAACCGTGATTGCAAAGTGATGCAGTTCAGAAATCTGAGCAGAAAAGAATAAGACACCAGACGGCAAAAAGCAGATTTCATACACAAGGAATTGGTAACTAGTGTCTCTCTGGAAAAAGAAGAGCATAGATGAGCAGGCTACTGTAGTAAAAGACACAAAGGCAAGTTCCTCAACACATAAGAAAGAGGGAAATATTAATAAACATTACAGCAGCAATGGAAATCTTCAATGACTTGAAAATCAAAGAGAAAGCATACAGAAAGAAGAGATGGTACACATCTGAGGATGGGTATAGCAACAAATGCAAGGATAAAACCAGTACCATGCAAAATGAGTTCCCAGGATCACTAAGAATAAAAAACAGCAGGAATTTGGTTGTGTGAATGCAACTGACATGCCTCAAGGGCAGAATCCTGTTACTTGATGGAGAGAGTCAATGGGGCAGGCACAGAGAAGGTGAAGTAGTTTTCAAGAAAACAGATAATTCTGATCAGATACGTAACTTAAGCATGTGACGGTGATGTCCAGCTCATGAACATTTACACTGTGGTCTAAACCATGCAGATTACCAACTTGGGTCCATTTGCAGTTGGGATTTCAGCAGGGCTGGCTCTGACCAAGGTTTCCTACCAAAGCAAAAATGTGGTCTGAATAGCCACACTTTTTCCAGATTCGAGGCCCTGTAGGACAGTAGCAGCAATAAATGCAAACGTACAAGTAAGCTAAACATGTTGCTCACCTTTGCAGTGTCTTGGGCTATGGACAGAAAACAAGATATTGGATTAGACCCACAACATAAAAGAATAGGAGTGAGGTGTGCTCCAGGCACAGAGTGGGGAGGTATTAAACCTTCAGAGGTTCCTTCTACCCTACATATTTATGCTGTTTGTTCTCTCTCTCTTTTCCTTGGGGGCAAAATGATATGAGCAATGTTTTCTTACGCTTTATGTTAGCTGGGCTGTGTATTTCATTATTGATAATAAGGTCTATGAAATATACCTTACATCTGGGATGGCCTGGAGTTTATTGGGGTTTTGTTTGTTTGGTTGTTTTTTTAACTTTGAGGTCTGGGTTCTCAGCCACCTTTTTCAATTATCTCACATCATAACTATGTCTTTCTCATAAGCTATCTGCAGCACTACCTGCAGCTAAGAGAGCTGGGTTAGAAAAATGAATCCACTGTGCAAGTTGCCAGATGCACATCCAATGATCTTGTAGTTTCCAGTTGAGAACAGACTCATAGCTCAGGATACAAGCGTTTCAGAAACTTGTCCAAACCAAGGGCAAATTACAAATTTGTCATTTCTCCCCCTGCTATGTACCATGTACTGTGACTGGCAAAGGCTACATAAAAGGAAAGGTATGACTGTTTCTTGTTGTTGATGATGGCTTCCTTAAATCCTACAGATGTTTTGCCACTTACCTACTGAACCACTCCAGAGTGCTGGTTATTCTCCACCTCGCTGTTGTGCGTTGCCTTTCCAGCTGCAAGCACTTTGGGGCAAGACTGCATCTTTCTCTGTATATTTTCAACCCATGTACTTTGGTGCTCTGAATCCATTAACCTCTGGATGCTATCTGTGTGATGTCACAGATTGTGACTGCTGACATAAGCACAACCAACAGCCACAGGGCCCGTGATAACTGTGCCTGCATTTTGCAGAAAAGAACAGAAATTGGGGTTTTGTATAATGCTGGGAGTTGAGGTGCTTGGGAGGAGGCAGGCTTGGGCTGAATTGCTTTGAATTTGTTTAATTTTAGAACACTGACATGTTGGTCATTACTGTCAATAACAACATTACTGTAAATACTACAGGTCCTTGTCACGTCCATTCAAAATAATGCCTATACCAGAGATTAATGCTCATCTCTCCATAAAAACAGCAAGCTTATGCCTGATTGGCACAGAGACTGAAGGACCCCAGACAACTGAAGGAAACAAGTCAGGTATGCCAAGACCTCTGGACTCTAAAAATCTCTGCTAGAAAAGAGAGACTTGACCATTAAGACATCACACGTCATCTATGCAGAAAGCAGCTCCTGACCAGTGAGTTGATTTAGTGTGTGACTGTGTTAAACAACAATGTAAGGTATCACACTACTAAAAGCGTCCTATGTTTGCTATATCTTTGCAATATATATTTATTTATTTAGAAAAGAGTTGTAGTATGGCCTCTGCAACCATCTTTGGTCCTGCAGTATATTAAATCAGTCATAACAGTACAAAAACTGGAGGCCCATACTTGGCCCAGTGAATTTTACATACACCCCAAAGGCTCTTGAATGGGAGCTCAGTCACGCTAAGATCTTTATATAGGTGCTGGAGAGAGACAGACGTCTCTTGAGGGCAATTTAGTCCTCTGAAGAGCTGAACTGTCCTCCAGAGGAATATGTTAGATATTTATGACAAAATTTTTAACTTACCTTTTGATTTGGTCAGCTGATGCCAAATCTCAGCTCTGTAAATCCTGAAGTGGTCATGCATGATATGAAGAATATTCAACAGCCTGATTTCCTTCAAAAAATCAGCCATTTCATCCAGAAATTGTGCCAGCCAGAATGTACATGCCACAGCTTGTTTATTTTCACAAATACAAATATACACCTTCCCTAACTTTCCTTCAGTTTTTGCTGACACTTACTTTGATAGTTTAATTATCTTTGCATTGTTTTTCTATTCTCTTTTTTGCAAGATCTCTTCATTTAGCATGGTCAGTCCGATGAATTCTGTATTTATTATAAGAGAAAGCAGTGAATAAATAAGAGAACTTAAACGAGACTGGACATATGACTGGACACCTGCAAATCTCTCGCCAGAAAGTGCCTGACCAGAGGACATACTGCAATTTCTTTATCCTACTTCAGTGTTACAATCAATTAGCTATTTTCCAGTCCACCTGGGAGTATTACTACAGGAACTGAATTTGAGATGTGAATTATGTATAAATGGCTTCCATTACTTTATTAAAATCCACATATATTGGATGCTGTCCCTGCAGCCATTTATCCTGGTGTCCTCTCAGAAAAGCAACTGTTTTCATCTGAATTTTCTGGAAATACCTGCATTTTAGTTAAATGAACCAGCTGAAAGAGTATTTCTCAAAAATACAGTTTTCAATTGGAAAACACAGGCACATGAAAAGACTAATTTTCTCCCCAAGAAAAGGTTAGCTTGTGTAATTTTAATTTTTGATTTAAAAAAAGCTCAAAGTCTAAGTCCTGAGAAATTCAGAATTCTGGCATTTTCAAATTGCAATGTTTGTTGGTTTCTTTTTTTGACTGACAAAACAGATGGTTTTGAAATATCAGTTAATTTTGAATGGTGCATTGTTCAAAATTATAATGCTGACTTAGGAGAGAATAAATCAAATTTTTTAGGTCTCCTAGAACAGGCCCTATAAGACTGAAGTGCCTAAACTCCAGCAGAAGTGGATGGCTAATGTTCAGATATTGCAAAATATAGATCTATTTAATGCACAATAAACTCTAAGGTTTCAATACAAAAATGACCTCATATTTGAGCTCATGCCTGGGTAGGTAGAACTGAGGAAAAGAAACACTAAGGAGAGAATAATTAGCAAGAACAATCCACGAAAAAAACACCAATAAAGTAAGATGGACACGGAGCAGGAGATGTTGAAGAAAGATAGGTTACATACAAGAGAAACATGAAACAACTCAGGATGTTTGACACCTCATGGGAATGCCTAGATCCCACATGTATGACCCTACATGTAGACATTCATGCTACACAACACACAATATGTTCTTTATGTTCAGGGGCTGGCTGCACTTCTCTAGCCTGATGAGGAGCAAAGGGCTATGCATTCGGGACCAGGATTTTGCATTGTGCCTCATAGCAATTTTGGCTTTGGGGAATTACAGGCTTGTCTTGTGGGTGTTTCATGTCTGCACAGAAGAGGGGACACAGAGAATCATGCACAGACTTTGCTGCCCATATTATCCTAAATACATGTGCTGGGTTTATGTGGCAAGGTTTTGGTAGCAGCAGGGGCTGTAAGGGTGACTTCTGTGAGAAGACACCAGAAGCTGCCCCCATGCTGGACGGAGCCAGTTCCCACTGGCTCCAAGATGGACCCCCTGCTGGCCAAAGCTGAGCCCATCAATGATGTTGGTAACACCTCTGTGATAACATATTTCAAAGGGGTAAAAAATGCTGTGCAACAGCAGCTGGGAGAGAGAAGTCAGACTATGTGAGAGAAACAACTCTGCAGACACCAAGGTCAGTGAAGAAAGAGGGGGACAAAGTGCTCCACGCACCAGAGCAGCAATTCCCCTGCAGCCCCTGGTGAAGACCATGAATAAGCAGGTTGTCCACCCACAGCCCATGGAGGACCATGGTGGAGCAGATATCCACCCTGCAGTCCATAGAGGACCCCATGCTGGAGCAGGTAGCTGTGCCCTGAAAGAAGCTGTGACCCACTGGAGAGCCCGTGCTGGAGGTGTGGCCTGAGGAGCAGGTTTTCTGGCAGGACCAGTGACCCCATGGGGGACCCACACTGGAGCAGTCAGTTCCTGAAGTACTGTACCCTGTGGAAAGGACCCATGCTGAAGCAGTTCTTGAAGAACTGCAGCCCATGGAAAGGACCCACATTGGAGAAGCTCATGAAGGACTGGGTCCCATGGAAGAGAGCAGGAAAGAGCATGAGAAGGAAGGTGCAGCAGAGACAAAGTGTTATGAACTGATTGTAACGCCCATTCCCTGTCCCCCTGCACTGCTTTGGGCAAGGAGGTTGAAAAGTCAGGAGTGAAGGTAAACATGGGAAGAAGGGAAGGGTGGGAGAAAAGATTTATTCTTATTTCTTATTCTCCTACTCTGTTTAATCGACAGTAACTTAAATTAATTTTCCCAAGTCAAATCTGTTTTGCCTATGATGATAATCGGTAAGTGATCTCCCTGTCCTTTTCTCAACTGACAAGCTCATCGTATTTTCTCCCCCTGTTCTGTTGATGAAGGGGGAGTGATAGAGCAGCTTGATAGGCACCTGGCAACCAGCCAAGGTCAACCCATCACAACACAAGACTCAGAATACTAGAAAGAGTGAAATAAACTGAAATAAGTCAGGAAGAGAAGAGGAAGAGGACACATTTAATCTAGTGTCTTTTGCAAATCTGTGTGTAATTCCTGAACAGTCTGAAAGGATAAGGAGAAAAAAACAAGGCCTGTTCTATTCTAAAGGGCTCCAACTGGGAAGATACTCTGCTCAGCAGGAGTCTGGATGTGATTAGGCCTTTGAATTCTTGTGGGTTCTGAAGCAAGAAGAAAATCCTGTGTTTACAACTTAAATTTGTCCATCTGACAGCAAGGAATGATTTTTTTTAACATCCTTCACACATACTGCTTTGCCTGTTTCAGAAACCAAAGATGTAGGTTTGAGTACTGCATGAGGTTAACTCAGCTATCATAACTTCTATTAATATTCTCTGATTAGAGCCTATAACTGTGCTGAGGAATACACTTTTTCCTTTCATACTTACTTGTATATAAAGGTTTAGATTTGATTTCCTTCTATCCTGTCAAATGCCCAGCTGTATAGTGGTAGCTGTCTCTCTGGATCACGTATGTCCATTAGGGATTGTCTTTTCTCCAGTTTTTCTAAGTACAGCTGGGAATTTGGGCTGTCTCATCTTTATGGATCGTGATTTATGTGCCATTGCGAAGCTAGTTTTGGTTACTCTTATGGAGCACCTTATCTCTGCAGAAACGATGTATGTTTGCTGCTGTTTGCAATTTCGATCTCTTCAAGGTGACTTCCAAGGGGGGGGGGGGGGAAGGGGTTGTGCCTTTTTGCTTTAGTTTTTGTTTTGTCATGATACATAAAGAAGTACTGATAGCTGTTTTCCTCTTCTTTTTATAGCCTTTTCCAGAAATTTGGACTACAGGTACACAGTGATGTATACTGACATGTATGCATGAAATGACAATTTCTGAACAACTGTGTAAGGGAAAGCATCACTGAGGTCAAAGAGGCATTTTCAGTCAGACTGATTTAAGTTTTGTTTTGTTTGTCAACAGTTTCACTGCATCACCTAGTTAGCATTTTGGATAAAGGCTCTCTATGTTGAAGGTTAAAGGCACTTACCCTTTTCAGACAATAAGTTTGGGCAATTTGGCTTGGGGTCTTTCTTCTTTCAACTTAAACCAGAAACACTGAAGAATATATACATATTTGTTTCAGTGATAAAGAACCAGTCAAATTCAGAGGATTTACTCATAAAGGACTATTCAGTATTGGAAAACCATTCTCTTCATAATCAGAATATAAGTAACAGTATTTTTTCCTAAATTGTACAGAATTAAGGTTACACAGTTGCAGATAGGGTACACAGAAACATTTAATCATGCAATTTATGCTTATATGTTTTTTGGAAAACATTAATGTTGTCTTCACAAAAGTTTACATGAATAATGAAAAGTATTAACACTTTCCATACTACTAAAATAAAAAAGACAGACATTTATCCAGCACATCTAATTTCTTAGGCAACTTTCTTTTCAGTTATCCTGAAAAAGCAAGATACCAGACCAACTTCATACAGATCAGAAGATCCCAGCCTATTAGGGCTGGATGGGATTGCAGAAGGAACACAGGGTAGGACCATTTGTGCCTAAATACCTACATGATTACTTTCTCAACCATATTGAGATTCATTAGGCACAGCATTAGGACGACATCAAGCTCTCTGGAAATCTTAATTTAAAAGTCAAATTATAGTCTTAGATTCCAAGGCAATACACAAACAATGCACCAGTTTTGTTTTTTGTTTGCACAATTTTTGAAGATTGCCTTCATTTTTCTTTCCTTTGCCTGATTTCAACTAAATATCTAACAGCCTGTCTTTAATGCCACCACTCCCAGACTATACCTTATCATCTCCAGATCTGCTGGATGTCCATAGAAAGGAGGTAGAGGCTGGCTTTAATTAATTCCAAATTATTGGAATTAATGAATATAGACTCCATGGATTTCATCCATCAGTCAGAGCACTGGGTCAGCTTGAAAGGCTGCTACAACTTACCATTCACCAAGGGATAAAATGTTTCAAAGTGCCAACACAACTTAGGAACTTGCATTCTATCCACAAAGTAAAGTTAATTTCTGAGGTACTTTGGTGTTTTTGAAATGCTGTGGATGGTCACTTAACTGATGCATGCAACTTTACACCAGTTGCTATAGATTGTAGAATTATGTGCCCCTTCAGGTTTAGCTGTAGCACAGTCATTTCCATACCTCCCAAAATGCTGATCAAAAGGAGAAACAAATATATGCTACAGCTGGCACCCTGGTTATGCATCTAAAGTAACAATTCTTGCATTTGAACACAGTTATTTTGAACCCAGTGAGCTAGAGTGAGAGTGGTTGAATGTACCAGAAAAAAAAATAAATAAAAATTGCATATTATTTTCAGCAAATAATTCTTTAAGCCTGATGAAATATATCTTCATCTCCATACTCTTCAACTGCCCTCTGCCACTAAAAATCTTCTGCTCTCAGACTACTGTCTCTGCTGAGATGAAAAATAACTTGTAGCAAATGGCTTTATTTACTTGTGGCGCCATGAAGCTGTTCTTGAGTTATTCTCCATTTTTAATGACAATGAGTAGATGTTGACTTTAGGCATGGAACTAAACCATTTAACCATAATAGCACCACTAAACTTAGTATAATTATGTCATGTTAAAAATGCAGGGTAATAGTCTGCTGTCAGTGCATCATAATTCAGGCTGTAATGACTCCTCTGCCCTGCACATAGGAAAAGCGAAAGAAAAAAAAAAATTAATTTACAAACTCTTTATAGCACTAAGGGCATGTCACTAACAGCTCTTACTTTATAACTTTTCAAAATGAGATTTTAAATGAGAACCTGCAGCAGGACTAGACATTGCTACAGCAGCAAGGCAACACCGGAGAGTACATGGCTTCAGCAGCACAGACTCCCTGTTTTACACAGGCAGCCTCAGATGCGCTGTCTCAAAGAACAAAATGTTTCGTACCTTCCTGTGCAGCCCCAAGGATAAATTCCCTTTACCTGATTCACAAAAAATGAACTAGGCAGATCAAATCTCACCAATTGTCACTTATTCCCTGATTGGGAGCCCAGTGACATAAATAACAGGTGACTTGGGTGAGGGAGTGAAGATACCCATTTTAAACACCTTCCTCTTCTTCCCTATCCTCTGCAATATCTGCAGCCCAAATATTTAAGAAAAAAGCACCTTCCTGCTGCCTGCAGGGTAACATCAGTGACATTATTCAACGAGAAACAGAACTGCTTTCTGCATTAAATCAAAATCAAATCAAATCATTAAGTTTGGAAAAGACCTCTAAGATCATCAAGTCCAACCATCAACCCAACACCACCATGCCTACTAAACCATGTCCTGAAGTGCCACATCTACGCACTTTTTGAACACCTCCAGGGATGGTGACTCCATCACTTCCCTGGGCAGCCTGTTCCAATGCCTGACAACCCTCTCAGTAAAGAAATTTTTTCTAATATCCAGTCTAAACCTCCCCTTGCTCAACTTGAGGCCATTTCCTCTCATCCTATCACTAGTTACTTGATAGAAGAGACCAGCACCCACCTCACTACAACCTCCTTTCAGGTAGCTGTAGAGAGCGATAAAGTCTCCCCTCAGCCTCCTTTTCTCCAGACAAAACAACCCCAGTTCCCTCAGCTGCTCCTCATAAGATTTGTGCTCCAGGTCCTTCACCAGCTTGGTTGCCCTTCTCCGGACACACTCCAGCACCTCAGTGTCTTTCAAGTAGCGAGGGGCCCAAAATGGAACACAGTACTCAAGGTGCGGCCTCACCAGTGCCAAGTACAGGGGAACAACCACCTCCCTGCTCCTGCTGGCCACACTATTTCTGATACAGGCCAGGATGCCGTTGGCCTTCTTGGCCACCCGGGCACACTGCTGGCCATTCAGCTGGCTGTCAACCAGCAGCCCCAGGTCTTTCTCTGCTGGACAGCTTTCCAGCTACTCTTCCTCAAGCCTGTAGCGTTGCATGGGGTTGTTGTGACTGAAGTGCAGGACCCAGCACTTGGCCTTGTTGAACCTCATACAATTGGTCTTGGCCCATCGATCCAGCCTGTCCAGATCCCTCTGTAGAGCCTCCCTACCCTCAAGCAGATCAACCCTCCCTCCCAACTTGGTGTTGTCTGCAAACTTACTGAGGGGTACACTCGATCCCCTTGTCCAGATCATTGATAAAGATATTAAAGAGAACTGACCCCAATACTGAGCCCTGGGGAACACCACTTGTGGCTGGCCACCAACTGGATTTGACTCCATTCACCACAACCCTCTGGGCTCGTCCGTTCAGCCAGTTTTTTACCCAGCGAAGAGTACACTTGTCTAAGCCATGTGCCACCAGCTTCTCAAGGAGTATGCTGTGAAAGACAGTGTCAAAGGCCTTGCTGAAGTCCAGGTAGACAACATCCACAGCCTTTCCTTCATCCACTAGGCAGGTCACCTGGTCATAGGAGGAGATCAGGTTGGTCAAGCAGGACCTGCCTTTCATGAACCCATGCTGGCTGGGCCTGATCCCCTGGTTGTCCTGCACATGCCATGTGAGCGCACTCAAGATGAACCACTCCATAATCTTCCCTGGTACCCAGGTCAGGCTAACAGGCCTGTAGTTCCTTGGATCATCCTGGATCCCTGGATCCTACTTGCGACCCTTCTTGTAAATGGACATCACATTCGCAAGCCTCCTGTTGTCTGGGACCTCCCCTGTTGACCAGGACTGCTGACAAAGTTCATTAAACAAAGGCTTGCCATTCCCTAACACAGCAGAACAGTAGCTATCTTATCTTAAGAATTTTTTAAATGTACTGGTAGATTATAAGTAATGTAAAGAAAGATACAGAAGCAAAACCCTGATATATCTCCTGCATGTTTGTTTGAAGTGTGACTATTGTGTTCCTAGACGTCTATAACACACTTGAAATGCTGAGACAAATGGAACAAAAATGTCCTCTCCTAACAAAAAAACAAGATTAAGAGATATTAACAAGGTATGGAGGGCCATAAAGTCTCTTGGTGAAGCTAGGTTCCACTGGCTGGTGTCATGACTCAAAACAAGAGGAAGCATTTGTGGCAGGTTATGCCAATTCACACCGGCTGTACTTGGGTCCCAGGGCCCATTGCTAACTTTTTCTTTCTCTGTGCTAGCAATAAATTAACAGACTTCACTTGGCCTCTCTCATAATGTGTGGCCAAAACATTGGCATTGCCTTTTTCATGTTCTCCTCCCACCAACTCCTACCAGTGCCTGGCCTTCAGGTGGGCTGCAGAGGGACTCGGGGTGCCTGTGAAAGTCTGGGACCCTGCAGTAAAAGTTTAGGTAGCCCACAGAGAGGGATGAGTAGGGGAGTCTCGTCTGTCCTGTCCTTTGAAACATTTGGCCTGAATCATAGCTTCTTAGCATTGCTCTGAGAAAGGAACAAAGGGAATTGAGCAACAGGCAAGCTGGCTAGTGATGACTTAAACAGATAGCCCAATACTGGAAGGTGATGATTCACCAAGAGGTACCGCATAACCCTGACAGGCCAAACCAGGCACTTAACACAGTCATTACAATTCCAGAAAGTAATCTAATTTTATAAAATAGTAATAATAATAACAACAAAAATTGTTCCCAGGGATCCCACCTAGCCTTTTCCCTACACCAACGTTATCTCAAATCTAAGCAGATGAGCTTTACAAAATACTCCTTGTCTCCAAGAAGCAGTTACTCTTAAAGACATCTTGAACTCTGTCCAAGTGTCTCAAACTTGGGTCCCAACATCACCTTATCCCCACATTATGACCCACAGATAGCAGTGGATTAAGTCACTGCCCTTCCTTTTCCATCTCCACAAAAGCTGTCAGCAGTTGAATATTCCACATAATTTGAAAAAGCAGCTTATTGATATAAAGCAACAGCCAGTGTGCAACCACAATTTTCACAAACACTATTGCTCCCCTGCCTGTTGAAAACAGAAATGTGGCTGTGGTTTGACAACAAGATGAACAAAATAGGGCTTGGAGATGCTCATGCTTGGGAGTTGAGTCCTATGGACTTTTTTGATTTGTGGGACTTGATGTTCCCAGGGGCTGGAGGGAACACAGACACAATAGATTTTATTTATGAATTCATAGTCATTAAAGAAACTTTTTGAGTATTACAAGGCAGTCTCTGCTGTTGAGAAGGCTTAGCAAAAGCTTCTCAATGAGCAAATCAAAGAGGCCAATTGGAAAATAAACTAAAGTGATAATGTGTATGAATTTCTGTATCACCACTGGGTAGATATTTGGATGATGCTGACATGATTTCCACTGGACAATGTTCACATCTTGATCTACTCTGAAGAGTTTATCATTCTTTTGGGCACCTTGGAGATTGTACATGGTCAGGAGAAGGCAATCACAAGAAAGCTGTGTGTGGCTTTCAGCACTTTGCAAGGACACTCAGCACCTGGTAGGTTCAGATTACTGGGAAAGGAAATTATACTGCTGACAGCTACAGGTGGAGGTCACAAATCAACAGAAAGTGTTACAGATTTACAGAGACAGCTGAAGGGTTAGGCTTGTGCAGGAAGGAGAAAAATTTTTTTATTGCTTCAGGTAAACACTTTCACTGAAATTAATTATCTGCATGAGAATCGGAGTGATTTAGCTAAGAATTTGAGTATGCTGCTAGTGATCTTTTCTTACAGCATTAAGAATAAATGTTCCATGGCCTCCAGCTCCAGCTGAGATGACTGTGAGACAGGAGCTGCACAGGATGACATAGAGAAGGAATGTGAGTAGGCTCCAGTATGAAACTCTGTCCCTGAGTGGACACAAGCTTGTATACTACTCTTTTCACACTCCTGTAGCTGAGACGTGTTCTTCCTGCAGATCAGTTGATCACAAAGCAAGCCACCTGTATATGCCAGAGGACTATCCTCTGTGTGCTCCTCAGCATCTATCCTGGAAAAAACAGAGCAGAAGGAAAAAAACCCAACACATTTGTTGCTCAGTGGAGCTGGTTGGAAGTTTTCCCTCTTCACACACAACCAATTTCTCATCCAGTATGGTCTTGCCAGACCTGAAGATTCGACATGAAAGTGTTGGACGCAAGTAATCTGAGAAGTGCTCTAGGGCACATCTGCTTCAGATACGCCCCAGCAAGGAGGATTGCTGCATTCTTGTCTAGTGTTTGATGGTATTGAAGTCCTGGCTTTTGGCCCTTGTATTGCTCATGGGTTGAAAAGGTCACTAACTCTCGCAGGCTACATGGTTGCTGTTGTAATGTAATGTAATGGTTGCTGTAAGTAATGTTGTTACATGATGTTTTAGATCAGCACAGGCTAAGATTGGTAACATGATTTGATGGATTCTAATAGGGTTGCTCTGGAATTCTTTTGCAGGGTGGCTTGTTAGGCTTTTTAAGATGAAGTCAAGCAGACAGCACATTAGATTTTGAATGTCACATCTGACCAAAATGTATCCAGCAACAAGCAGTATCTAACTCAGAAAAGTATTATTAATGCAGACAGCATGTTTCCTCGGATGAAACGATATACTTTCCCTCCCTCTTAAATGAAGTATAATCCAGAAGGTATAATTGCATTAGATGTGGAGTAAACTTGGAGCTAAGCGGGTCATAAATCAATAAATAACTCAGTCTGCAGCCTCATGGTTTATTGATTTACAAGTTGTTTATCCCCCACCTCCCACCATATACTCTGCATCAGATGCAATTATTGCTTAATTATCCTCTTTGTGCATGTATGAAGACTTAGATGCCTCATCAGACCAAGCAGAGACCAGTTGTGAAGATAGAACAATCCTAATAGGAGGACTTTGTTGCCTTTGTTCGCTTTAGAAGTGTATTAAATTCATTTGAGCCTTATACCATCCTCACCCAGCATATTCACTTGGTGATTACAGTCACACTATTGTTGTCATTGCTTTGACTATTCAGGACATGATAACCTGGGCGTAACAGATTGTGCTTGGCATAAGGCATTTTCTGCCTAGGGAAGTGATACAGCTCTGAACAAAACACAGGCTAAAACAAAACTGGTGAAATTTCTGGAGTGAACCTAGTTACAGTTTTCAGAAAGAGCTCTCAGTAAGGGAAATTCAGAGTGTGCCACATATGAGTGAGGAGTATTTAGAGTAATTTGGGCAAGCACAAGGGACCTGGTTCGATGTTTGCTTTGAATTTATGGTCTCAAACCTCAAGAACATCTGCTGACTGCAATGAACGCCTGAGCGGTGTGAGGAGCACCAGCAGTGGCAGCAGCAGTGGGGGACACGAGGGATACGCGTGAACAAGGAGAGGCTTGGCTGAACAGGGGCCATTCCCCAAGCAACTGAGCCCAGACCCACTGATTGGATGAGACAGCAAGGGGCAGAGCCTGCAGCCAGCAGCGCAGCACATTTAAGGAGGCTAAAACAATCAGCTCAGCTGGCTGCAACAGACAAGTGCATCTATTTCCCAGCAGGCAGGTGCCTGGCAGTGGACAGACGTGGCTGGCAGTGGGCAGATGTTGCCGACAGCATGGTGACCACCCAGCAAAAGGCAGTGTCCTCAGCTTCTCCTGAGCTTCTAGCACCTGGTAGGACCAATGCAGCCACAGACAGAGCTCCTGTTCAAGCGTGTGACCGCCCAGGTTTCTGGCTGTGGGACGTGTGAAAGGATATTCCTAGAGGCGGAAAGTGATTGCAAGGAGGCCTGTGGGAGGTGTGACCAGACTGATGAACTGCTCTGCTTGGTGGCCGAGCTGCTGGAAGAGGTGGGCAGACTGAGCAGTATTTGAGAGTCTGAGAGGGAGACTGATCAATGGAGCGATACTCTGCCATCTATGATGCGTGGACGCCAACTCAGTGTGGGCACTACGGAGGCAGGTCCAGGATCTGCTTTGTGCCAGGAGGAAGGCAGCTTTACAAGGGAAAAGGAGGGGTGGAAGAAGGTTACAGCACGGAGTTGTAAGAGAAACCCCTCCTTACTCTCTAAGATACCCTTACAGAATAAGGACGAGGCCCTGGGTATGGTAAAGAAAGCGCATAATGGGGAGGAGGAGGAACCTATGCAAGCAGTCTTACCAAGGTCAGAGAGACGAGCCCCTCACAACAAAACCTGCACTAAGACCAGCACCAAGAAGAAACAACGGTGAGTTATGGTCATTGGTGATTTCCCCCTGTGCAGAAGGGAAGCACTCATTTGCAGACTGGACCTTCTTTTCAGGGAAGTGTGCTGCCTCCCTGGGGCCAGAATTAGGGAAGTCACCACAAGACTGAAGAGCCTAGTACACCCTTCAGACTACTATCCATTCCTGCTCCTTCACATAGGTATTAAGGGTGTTGCAACAAAAAGCCTGAGGTCAATCAAAAGAGATTTCAGAGCCTTGGGAAGAACACTAATAAATTCAGGAGCACAGGTAACGTTTTCCTCAATCCGCCCAGTGGTGGGGGGAGACTTTGGAAGAAACAGGCGAGCCCAGGATATCAATACCTGGCACCAGGACTGGTGCCTCTGCCAAGACTTTGGGTTTTTAAGCCATGGAAGAGCCTTCAAGGCACAAGGTATGCTGGGGCCTGACAGCATCCACCTATCCCAATGCTGAAAAAAATCGCCTTTGGGCCTAAGCTGGGGGGACCGATCAAGAGAGCTTTAGATGAGAATTGATGGGGGAATGGGATAGCAAAGGATTGCAGTAGGTAAGCAAGGGTTGGTGTGGCATTGCCTGAGGGTGACAATGCTAGTGGGAACACTTACACTGCTCCCGGGAGCACGGAGGGCTCAGGAGCGTATCTGAAATGCTTATACACCAGCGCACACAGTATGAGAAACAAACAGGATGAACTGGAAGCATTGGGAAGCTCCCAGAGCTACAGTATAGTTGGTATTAGTGAGACTTGGTGGAATGTGTCCCATGACTGGAGTGCTGGAATGGAGGGCTACAGGCTGGTCAGGAGGGATAGGCAGGGTGGGCGAGGTGGAGGTGTCGCCCTATACGTAAGGGAGAGGTTTGATTGTACAGCCCTTACAGTTAGTGGTGATGTGGTTGATAGCCTCTGGGTGAGGATTAGGGGGATGGAAAACAAAGGAGATGTTGTAGTGGGTGCCTACTACCCATCGCCCAGCCAGGATGTAAGCACTGATGAATTACTCTACAGGCAATCAGGAGAAACTTCTGGATCGGTAGCCCTTGTCCGTATGGGAGATTTCAACTTCCCAGGCATAAGTGGGAATATCATACTGCTGTGACAAGCAGGTCTTGGAAATTCTTGAAGTTTGTAGGAGATGATAGATAACTTCTTGTCACAAGTCCTCAGTGAGCCAACTAGGAAAGATGCCCTCCTAGACTTGCTATTTGCAAACAGAGAAGGACTCGTGGGAGATGTGATGGTAGGTGGCTGTCTTGGCCACAGTGATCATGAAATGGCTGAGTTGTTTGAAAATTGCAGTGTAATGAGAAAAAAGGACAGCAGAGTTGCTACCCTGGGAATGTGCTTTTGATGGCTTAGGAGTTCCCGAGTGCTGGTCAGCCTTTAAGAACCACCTTCTAGAAGCACAGGAGCAGGCAATTGCACTGTGTCATAAGTCAAGCAAGCGGGGCAGATGACCAGCTTGGCTGAACAGGGAACTCCTCGTGGAGCTCAAGAGGAAAAAGAAATCGTATGATCTCTGGAAGCCAGGTCAGGCTTCGCAGGAAGATTACAGAGCTGGGGTTCTTCTATGCAGGGAGAAGACAGGAGAGGCCAAAGCTCAAGTAGAGTTGAAACTGGCCAGTGTTGTGTCAGATAACAAGAAGGGCTTTTTTAAGTACATTAACAGCAAGAGGAGGTCTAAAGAAAACATTGGGCTGATACTTGTTGAAGATGGTCACCTGACTAACAGGGATGAAGAAAAAGCGGAGGCATTCAATGCTTTTTTTTGACTCAGTCTTTAGTAATACCAATAGACCTTGAGCTGCCCGGTCCCTTGAGTTGGAGGACCACGAGCGTGGGAGGAGTGACTTTCCTTTTGTGGACACTGAAATTGTAAGGAACCACTGTATCTGCTGAATATTCACGAGTCTGTGGGGCCTCATGGGATTCATGCCATCCTACCCCGAAGGAGCTAGCGGATGTTATGGCAGGAGCCCTCTCGATCATCTACGGAAGGTCTTGGGAGTCTGGGGAGGTCCCTGCTGACTGGAAGCTAGCCAGTGTTATTCCAATTTACAAAAAGGGTGGGAGCGAAGACCCAGGGAGCTACAGACCTGTTAGTCTAACCTCAGTTCCTGGAAAAATTATGGAGAAGATCATACTGGGTGCTATTGAAAGGCCTTTAAAGAACAATGCAATTGTCAGGCACAGTCAACATGGATTCACAAAGGGAAAATCCTGTTTAACTGATTTGATATCCTTCTATGACAAGGTCACCTGCCTAGTGGATGAAAGGAAAGTGGTGGATGTAGTTTTTCTGGATTTTAGTAAGGCTTTTGATATTGTCCCTCACAGCATCCTTCTGGACAAGTTGTCCAGCTGTGGGATGAGGAGTTCATGGTGCTCTGGGTGAAGAACTGTCTGAAGGGTGGAGCTCAAAGGGTTGTAGTGAATGGGGCTACACCTGGCTGGCAACCGGTCACCAGTGCTGTTCCACAGGGTTGAAGTCCAGAGCCAGTTCTGTTCAATATTTTTATCAATAATCTGGAAGCAGCACTTGAATGCACCATTAGCAAGTTTGCTGGTGATACCAAACTGGGAGGTGCTGTTGACTGTCTTGAGGGAGAAGTTGCCTTGCAGAGGGGTCTAGATAGATTGGAGCATTGGCAATCATCAATGGCATGAAATTTAACAAGTCGAAATGCTGGATTCTGCAGCTGGGGTGGAGTAGCACCAGGCACAGGTATAAACTGGGAGACGAGTGGCTGGAGGGCAGCTCTGCAGAATGAGATCTGGGGGTGCTGGTTGACAGCAGGCTCAATATGAGTCAGCAGTGTGCCCTGTCAGCCAAGAGGGCAAACCACATCCTGGGGCACATCAAACACAGCATAACCAGTATATCAAAAAGGGTGATTATCCCACTGTGTTAAATGTTGTTGCGGCCTCACCTTGAGTACTGTGTGCAGTTCTGGGCCCCACAATTTAAGAAGGATGTTAAAGTACTCGAGTGCATCCAGAGAAGGACAACAAAGCTGGTGAAAGGGCTGGAAGGTGTGTCCTATCAGTATTGGGTAAGGACTTTGGGTTTGTATAGTTTGAGGAAAAGGAGGCTGAGGGGCGACGTCATTGCTCTCTACAGCTTCCTGGGGAGGACAAGTAGAGACAGAGGTGCCGATCTCTTCTTCCTGGTATGTAGTGATAGGATACGTCAGAATGGTTCAAAGCTGTGCCAGGGGAGGTTTAGACTGGACATTAGGAAGCATTTCTTTACCAAGAGGGTGGTCAAACAGTGGAACAGTGTTCTTAAGGAGGTTGTCAATGCCCCAAGCCTATCAGTGTTTAAGAGGCATTTGGACAATGCCCTTAATAACATGCTTTAACTTTTGGTCAGGCACTTGGACTAGAGGATCCTTGTAGGTCCCTTCCAACTGAAATATTCTACTCAGTTCTATTCATAAATATGTGCTGACTCAGCTTTACCTTTTGTGGAGACAAGCTGTTTTTAGAGTTGTTTATAGGAGTCTGATTTATGAACAATGTCAGCCAGAACAAAGCCTATTTTAGCTACAAAATTTGTAGTATAATTCTCTTTTCTTCCAATTAATTTGTTGTAAATAGTCATTTTATGACCAATATGGCACTATACAATTGACAAGTAGTACAAATTTTTTTTCCTTTTTTCCCTTGGAAAAGATAAAGACCTCTACTCATCAGAAGAAATGCCTTGAAGTGCTAGCAATTACAGAAGCCTACACTGCAATGGGTCAGAAATGCTGTCAAAACAGCTCTTCAGATGTTTGCTATTTCTACTGCTTTTCTCAGCCTAAACCAGAAAATGCATAATTAGGAACAAGCATAAACATTTTCCCATCTTTTCGGATCAGCACAGAAGATTCAAGGTTTAGCACTAATTGATGCAGGCATTGCATGCATGCTTGCAGTTCCCAGGTCAGGCTGCTTTCTGCAGAGGTCCTCTTGGTTGGCTTTGTGAAGTAAGTGAGTGGGCATATTTGGTCACAAGTGTTGAGCTTACCTCCTTAGCTTTTATTGCAGTGTGTTTTGGGTTTGAGTCAACTGGTTTTCATGCAGCCAAACCTTGACAGGGATGGCACTTTTCACAGTCAGATGATGTAATATTTTTGGCATTTAGCATTATATATTTAAAAACACCTGTCAGAGTGCAATACCCTCTGACCAGGTTCTTTCAGATATTCCATGTGTGGAGGGTGTAATGTTTAACATCAAATTTACTTATTTGAAGACAATTGATGTTAAACAGGATTCCTGATTTCTGATTTTCTGATACAAAATATAGCGGAAAGGCAATACGCATATAAGTTACACTCAGTGATACAAAATATAGTGAAAACACAATATAGATATGTTACACTTAGCAAAATCTAGCAATTACAATATACAGTTCAATCACAATACCAATGTGATCCCCATTACTGGTCTGTATAATATGCTCACTGTCATGACACTGGGCATCCCCAGTCACCAGGAAGGAATACTCTGGTTGAAGCCAGCTCAAGCCTGTTGCTCTCTTCAAAATTATTTTGCTAGTTCAGTTTTTGTACTGTATGTTGGCCTGAGCCACCACAACAAGAACATATCCACTCCTCCCATGCTGGTCTGGCTAACTCAGGGAGACATTTACACCGCCAGTTGATCTACTCAACTGTTGATAGGTGTTTATCTAAAACAAAGGCCACCCTCTGTTCCCCTTTGTGTTGATATCAGGTCAGCTTCTTTGAATTATTCTCTGAGCTGCATGGACACAATCACCCTTGCCCACCTCCTCTAAGAGTTGTTCCATTGTAGGGGTTTATTCAGTGAGTCACATTCCACCCCTAAGGGTGTAGTCAGTCACAACACCTGAGTAATTTAACAGCCTAAATATTTTGGATTTTCTCTGAAATTACACAACAGTGTAATTCATATGTTGGCAGCTGAATGCATGATTTTTATTCAGAGCATCATGCATCAACTCTCCAAACAAGACTTTGCTACCACCATACTTCTTGACCTGATGAAGTCAATCTTCACTGGGAAACACATGACCTTTTTCAAACTTGATTTCTCCTTGATGGTATTCACTTCAACTTTTCAAATTAACGAACCTACCCACACATATGTCAGTACACTTACATAGAGAAATCTAACAGTTGGATCTAACTGTAAAAATTGACTCTCCTTTGAGATGCAGTTTAGACCAGAGACTTTCAGAGTTCCCTTTTTCTATGAAAAAACCAAGCATCCACTACAGCTACAGATATTTTGTGGTCTCAGCCAAGCTACAAACATGAAACATTCATTAAAGCTCAGTGATATCACTGAGCTTTAATGATTGGATCAGGGTGCTCTCTCTAGAGCTTGGAGGTCCAAGGATAGTCCAAGAAGATGCTGCAAATGCAAACAGTGGGACAAGACATAGTACATCCAAGGAGCCCACCATTGCTTCTGGAAAATTGTTCTCTAGCTTCCAGCTCACAGTGGTACGTTATCAGTGGTAATTCCACAAGCCCATATACGTGTGCACTTCTTGGTGGGAAACAAACATTCTTCCTCTGTGTTTACTGCCAGTGAGTGATGCTTTTAAATGCTCCAGGAAAGATCTGCAAAGAGGTCTCATTTTTAAAGAGGTCTAAAACTTCCCAAACATTTGAGAAGACACATTTCAAATAGCATACAATCCCCCACAAAAATGGACTGTGAAAGAGGATCACTTGTCCCAGTCACCAAATTTAACCAGTGTGTGAAAGAGGGATTTGAAAGCTACTTCATGTTAAATCATCAGTCTACCCTTCAATACAGGATTGTGGGTGACCCACCACAAAGCAGAATTAGCTCTAAAAATGGTTGGATCTTCATCTATAATAGACTGAATCCATACTGAAACTGTTTTCTTTCTCAGAAAAATTTCATATAACCTTACAGTGGGCAGTTCTTTACAAGAAAAAGTAAAATTTTTCTCTTGCTTCCCGGCTTTCCTTGAAATCTAATTTCAAAGATCACCACATTTGCAATCAAAGTGGAGTTTTGGAGGAAAAAAAAGAAAATCTGTTTTGTCAATAAACAGATTTTAAGGCAAAAAGGGATGTGTTTACTGATACTTTTCTATTGTTTCTTGCTTCCATCAACCTGTGCTTGTTGGAAAAAATCCAGCCCTTACCATTATTGCTGGAAATGAAGAGGACTGTCTTTAGAACTGGTTTTACATTCTTTCATTAAAATAAATCTCTTTTTTTGTCTTCTCAGATTTTGTAATTATCTCCTCTGTTCCTTGATCAATTGATGAGGAAAAAATTGGCCTGCTCTCCATCAAAAAAGCCTATTTGCACCGTAGTAGAAGCAGCACTAAAAATCTTCTGTTCTAGTGCAACTTTGATTTAAACATATACATGTTTATTCCCTCTGAAGAGCTGTTAAAGCCTCTATCCTCTATCACTGCAGTAACTGCAATGATTTAGGTGCCAGAATAAAATTAACACAGGTTATGAGGAGCTACCATATGCCACATATGTACCTTGACCAATAAAAACATACCCAGCCATAACCAAATTCAACTTTGGGGACAGAAATATCTCATGTTACAGCCACTTAAAGGGCTTATTTTGAAAGGCAGTCTGGAACTTTGGATCCTGTCTTGTAGTTCAGCACAGGCAGGAATAAAAGGATGACAATACAGCTACACCTCTGAAAATCAAGCTACTTCTCTAAGTGCCTAGACAAAAACCAAGGTGCCAGATTATGCTGTAACCTCTGTGAGACGGTTTGTCAGCTAGTGTAAATCGTTACAACTCCATTAACTTCAGTGCAGCTATGGCAATTTCTGCCACCTAAGGATCAACTCCAGAATGTTTGAGGTGATCCATGAGTAGTATGAAACACTATATAAAGTAAATGTTTCCTCCCATATACCAGTGACATGTTGAGAGAAAGAGCCCAGTATACTGAGGGTATTTTGTGATCTAACTCCCAGTGATTTCAGTAGGAATTAAGTATTTAAATATCTAATTTGGGCCTAATATTCTTAATATAATTAGATGTCATCAGTTGAAAAGCACTAGCCTGGAGCAAAGCACAAATTAATGCATCTACTGTGGCGAAAAACTATGCTGAAATTTATTATTTTAATTGTACCTTAGACCTTGACTTTTCATCTTTGCCCTAATGTTTAAAAACTGATCTGGCTTTTGTTGTGGTTTTAAATGAAGCTGTTGCAAAGTGAAGAGGCATAGAAGAACACATGCACCAGAAGGCCTAGTGTAATCCTGCCTTTGTTCATACTCGCAGTCTCCTGTCACACCACATTTGCACAGATTATGTACTGAGAGGTATTTTTCATTACTCTGGTATTGCAAATATTAGGGTTTGGGATGGTTTTTAAGAAGAAAACCAACAAAATACAGAGTCAAAGAGATGGGTGATAACTAATCACTTCTCTTCTGTGCTGGGGAGGGATTATTCATGGCTTTCCATACAATGACGTTATTTCCATGGCCCACTGACCTCTGCAATTCCTTAGGGATGCATCAATTCCACATTAGCTATTTTCTTATGTGTCAGCAGAGATCCCCAGAGTGACACTATATAGCAAAGCTTACTCTAATTATTTCTGTTCTTTCCTCATAGCTGAAAACCCACTCACCAGAAGGTTTTTAAGAGTTGAGAGATTTAATGTGGGGGTGAAGGGTAAGAGAGTTCCAGCCATGGATAGGAAACAGCGACTGGTGCTGCAGTTCCCTGAGTTCCCCCGAACACCAAAACTCTTGAGTCTGCACCTAGTGCTTAAACACATGTATAAGTACAAGCCTGAACTGCAGCATTAGCAAGTATAGAAGCAGCTCCTGATACACAAATAGCTCCACTTTCTTTTTAAAGTCCTTCATGGAGTGCTTTTATGACTTCTCAGATTATGCCCCTGTGCATACAAAGCTTTTCACAATGTTGTTGAAGAAGTTCCTCTTCTGACCTCATCATTCAGGCTAACACAAGCCTGATGGGACTGCTCTTAAAAAAGATCCATTCTGGGAGGTCGCTGGTACAGTTTCCCAACCTGAGCCTTTACCAGCATCTAGTGGAACATCTGAGAAAGCCAAACTACTGCCTTCATCATGTGTCCTCTTCTCTCACCTCCTGCACAACAGAAAGCACCTCATCAATGTGACGGAGAAGATCAGTAAGACCTACTACACCCAGAACTTAGAGGAAAGGTAAGGCAGCCCAGGTGGGGGCTTGGCCAGCAGATTTCAAGGAGCTGGACAAAGCAGCATCAGTTTCATACCATCATCTGCAGTAAGATGGCTGGCTCTCTTGGTTGGTTTATCAAGCAAATTAGCCTAAAAGTCTGCTTGTCCTTGTTTATAGTTGAGGTGCAGGGAGACACTGACACGTATCAGCGTAACATAATCACTCAGTGCACCGCAGCTGGGTCTCCAGCACTTGCAACAGCTCAGCACAAGGTGGGAACTACTACTTCAACAAAAGGAAAATGTAGCCACAGACCAGCAATTAACTTGCCATGAGGATAAAAAGTGGTTCTCATTTTATAAGAACTGAGTAGCAGCCTGAACTGAGACAAAACTTTGGAGAGAATATGTTGGACCATGTGGTGAGGCCAGTCTTGAATTGCTTGGGACTGTGAAAAACTCTTTACCTCTGCTCTATTGCTTCTGTCCTTCAAGCTTTAGAAAAGAATTTCAGGATACAAAGTTCATTCTAGGAAAAAAACTCAGTTCAAATAGTGGGTGAGGAACTTTGAAAGCTCTCAGGTAGTTTTTTTGCAAGTTCAGGCAGAGATTTGTCTCATCATGACCTGAATCCTGGTTTGCAACTTCTCAGTCCAAGTGACCAGCTACAGCAAAGACATCTTGCTCCAAGTCTCCATACCATGCTAACACCAATGCCTTAAAAGGCCACTGTCTGTCACACACAGCCCCAGTGATTCCAGCTGTTATGATTTCCTGATAATCAGTACTGGCAAGATGTAAGAATATTGTCCTTAAATAATTTTCTATGTGCATATGATAGAGACATTCCTGAATTGTAACAGATGCTGAAAGTTTCATGATGCACTCCCTGATTCAGCTCAGCTTTCAGCCTTAAACAGTCTACACTTTCCTAGTTCAAGGCAACAGAATAATGCTGTTGAAAGAAGGCCAAAAGTTTATTGCATGTCATATTTTGTTTGATCTTCTAACGGGTGCATGGAGAATTGTGTGCAGAAAGATGCAGCTAGCCTGCACATTAACAAATTTTCAGCTGTCACTGATAAACGAAAGGAACAGAGCTTTTTTGCCCAGCAGGTATATGAACTTTTAGGCACTCAGTCTGTATATCTGTATCACTTGAGTTAGGGTCTAATTTCTTCATGTACACATCAGAACATATGCATGCACATGCACACACACACAAAATGAGTATGAATATCAGTGACTATGTCTGTCATAGTAAAAATACATACCTATTCTTCATTATGAGTTTTGATATAATTAAGGGAAAATACAGACTGCATAGTTGTCTGAGTTCTAAGTTATTCAATTAAAATTAATTTATTATCTCTAAAAATTGATAAAGAAGACACCACTGCCCCATCCCTTCTCCAAAACCCAGTACATGAATTTCTGCACTCTTACAGACTTCCCTGTGGAAAACGTCTTCTGTGTTACAGAAAAGATACTGAAACCTAAAATACACATAAGGCCAAGAGCTGACATCAGAACAAGCACTGAGAGCTCTCCCAGTCCTGACTGTATTTCATTTAGTATTTGAGTTGAAACCAGCAATGATAATGAGGACTAACAGATTTGCAGATGAAAGCATGTGATAGATACTGTAACTTCCAGTTTGTCATCTTGACAATGCACAGCGGTGAATGCAGCTGTTATTGCTTGCTATGTCTTATTTAATTATAAACCATGCACAAATGTCTAAATTTTACAGATACAAACACTCCTATTTATGAAACTTGTATGACAGCCCATGGCAGTGGGCCAAGCCCAAGAAGCAGCAGGTGCTATACCTGTTGCAACATTGTTTGGTGGACTTGAGATCTAAAGGAATGAAAAAGCAGTTTGCAGGAGTCTTTTTGTGGTGCCTGTTTTGTTGCGTAGCAGGAGCAACATGAGACTGAGGGCAGAGCAGCTTGTGATAAGATGTAAAAGGTTTATAGCAGGGGCAGCATAATCAATAGCCTAAGAGTAGGTTCATACAGCTGGTCACCCTACATCTGCTCAAAGCATAGAGTGAATGATGGAGGCTTCTCTCACTCCTGTTATCCATTCACACATTTCCATTATGGCTGCACAGCAGGTGTAAATGTTATTTTATGGGAAGGGAAAGGAAAAAAGGGGAAAATAATACAAGCTCGAGGACACAGCTACAAAAGAAATCAGATCAAGTAAGTGAAGTAAAGCTGTCAGTCACTGTTACGAATGCACGCACACTCAAATCCAACAGGTGTTAAAGCTCAGATTTATTCTTCAGTAAAAGTTAGTTAGAACTCCAGCAACAGTAGTGAACTACAGGCTCAATGGTGTAAGGGGAATTAGTACTACACAGACGACTTAAGAATCCTTGAGATTTAAAGTGATGACTCAAAATGCGCATTATTGCTCACCTAAAAGCTGAGGGCTCTCTCCCTTGAGGAGTTACATCAGGCAGTGCCCACGGGGGAGTCCCCAGCTGCAGACCCGCTGCTCCGAGGAGGACTGATTCCCACATGTCCTCCGGCGGGACCCCGTTTACAGCCCTGTCGAATCTGACCTGTGGTCATTTTAATCCCTATTGGCCAAGAAGGTCACCTCAGTGCACCTGGCACATCTCAATTGGCCAGTTCAAATTTCAACCTGCAGCCTCCAGGGTTTAGGTTTTTTTTTTCCTTCCCCTTCTCCCTGCCTGGAGAAGTTTCGTTTCCTTCTGGCGTGATGGGACAGGGGGAAAGTGTACTGCCACAGTCACACAGCTTGAATTCAAGAGAGCTGCCACTCACCCTTCTAAATCACAGGTATAAAAGACGGCATACTATAGGCACTCTATACAGTGAGCCATGCATATGCTAAGCATGGCTGAGTGAGCGGAAGAAAGGAGTGACAAGTGTCTACTACTGTGTGGAGCCGCTGTTTCAAATTATAAAGAACTGCTGTGAAAACACAAAATCGATAATTGAATACATCATACTAAATCCATATTAAGGTCAATGAACTTTATTAAAAAATTGATTATGTTTGCTACTTTCTCAATTAATTTCTGTGCACTTTAAACCTTGTTTTTCTACTTCTTTTTTTCTTAAGGAGTAGTATTCCATGCAACCAGAAACCACCTCTTAGGCAGACCTGTGATATTGACTTATTTTATAAACCCCTTTGGACCTCAAGTATTGATTGTCATGCCTCACTCGAAGTATTGACTTTGTACGTTCATTCTCATCTGTACTACAAAATAATCAAATAATTAAATAAAAAGAGTCACATTATTGCTAGAATTGTGGTGTGTTCTTCCAAGCTTAAACATGAACATTTGTCAGCGGTCAGACCCTATTTCTACATAGAAGCAGCCATGGCATTGAAGAAATGCTTAGTGAGATTTTTCTGCAACCAGCAAAAGTTTTGCACCTCCCCACTGCGGGGGGTTGAAGCAAAGGGCACGTATGAATCAATTTTTAAATGAATGTGCATTTATAACTCCACAATATTCAACAGGTTCATTTGAAACTGAGATAGGTTTCCACCCAAGTCTGAGTCACATCATTAGAAATTTTATATCCAGTAAAACATAATTTTATTCTTTTTTAATATATTCACATTATCTAGAAAAATTGCTTCCAAATCCTCCCACTGAAAAAGATCACCACTGCAAGCTTAAGGTTATTCTGATCTGAGAAGATTTATGACACTTTTTTTTTTTAAGAACAATTTTAAAGCACTGGAAGAGATTATGAAGAGGAGAGATGGTTATTAAAACTGCTGAAACCTTCAGTTCAGGACCAGATTCCCTTTCAGGAAGATGTTCCAATAAGTCACGGGACTCAGTACAGAAGCAGTTTGGTCAAGTCCTCAGGATGTAGCCCAGTCCTTCCTATGTCATCCTCTCCTGCCAAAAGAAAATACCATTCTGCCTTTATACATCATTTGCTGCACATACAGAGCTCCAAATGCTTTTAAACAGTAAACCAAGCTTACATACACCATTTGAAGCTTATCAGTCATATTCCAGCTGTGCTATGCTGATCCATGGAAAGGGCAAAGAAGAACAGCAGACCAAAACAAATCAGTGCCCAGGCTTTTAATTTTCCCTCTGTGATGAATTGAGATGGTCTCCCATGGAGAAGCAGCTACTGATAAAAGCTCTTCTAGTCTTCTGGGGTCATCAAGGCCAGCAGAGATGACACCATTATTCCTTTCCTGGAGGGAAAAATCTCCTTCAAGGCTCCAGTTGGGGCACGTTGGAATAAAAGTTCTCTGAGAGGGCAGTGTTTAAACTCTCTGAAATGTCTGTGCTTAATATAAAAGCTGAAAAAGAAGAGTGCTGGACTGATCAGCAAAGATATAGTTCAAGTCCTTCATATTATAGGAACATCAGTAGAAGATTGTCTTTTTCTCCCCTCTTCCTACAGACCAAACACTCAGAGACTGCTGGATTGTCAAGCTGCTTTTTTCCTCCTCACTCATGCCAGTGACTGGGGGTCTGCAAGCACAAGCTAGGACCTCAATGCCATCTCTACAACTATGCCTACCATGATGGCTCTGCACTACACAGCACTGCATAGGATGGCTTTGTAGAAAGGTAGCAGCTTCCACACAAGGCTTGATGATGCATGAGAGAGAACAGTTTTGACCGAACTCTTAATGTGAGTAAAGACCCCTGAAAATATATAACTGCTCAGACAGAGGAAGAGCGCAGGGTTACTATGCTGAGTAACCAAGTGGCCTCACACCTTACTAACAGCTAGTGAGTCTATTGGGGCAGGAATCTTTATTTGTGTCTTTCTTTGTGGCTGCATAAAATTTACTACTTGTTGGCTGCTGTTGCAATATGGAGGAATCATTTGTTTCCTGGATGATTTTAGAAGGGATCTCAAGAAGCTCCGACCTGACTACTGCTTTTAGGTATATAGCCCAAAGTGCTGTAACAGGACCCAGCTTCAAGAGTAAAACCAGCATTTTCTCAAAATTAGGTACTGTTAAAGTAGCTAAAACCAAGTTCCCAGGAGGGGAAAAAAACCAAACTAAGATCCTGGCTTTTGTGAATTCTAGATCTTGTAACTTGTAGATGCACTATCCAGAGAGTAGCCTTCGTGGGCTTTATTTAGAGGCAGCTAATTTTGGAAGAATTCTCTGTGTGTAGTTGTAAGTACACCTTTCTTTTTTTCCAGAAAGAGAAAGGTTAACAAGTGTCAGCCTTTAGGAAAACCCATGTTCATCACGGCTGCTGCATCCCAGCCCCGATTTGGATATATTGTCTCTTTGCTTTCCCCAGTGCTGAGACAGGCATCAACCTTCATCTCAGACTGTGATTCAAACTGTTTGACAAAGGAGCGTCTCCATCCTGCAGAAATCTGTCTATTGAGAAATGAGACTGAGACACCAAAGGGATGTGACCAAAGTCCTTGGGGTGAAATGTTAGTGCATTAAATCCCAGCAATGTTCGATGCCACAGCCATCCCTGTGTCAGTTCATACTTTCTAGAGATCTTTCCCAGATAAATTTATTGTCATGATTTATATGACCACAGAGAAAAGAAAGGTATGAAGTTCCAAGGAGATCTTACTCACAGGACTACCATGCCAGTACAGATTATCAAAAATTCAAAACAAGGGTCAAATACATTATCGATGGAGATTACTTTGGCTTTTTTACTAGCTGTGTCATTTTTAGTCATTGAAAGGATTTAGATAATAATTGCAAATATGAATCACAATCCAAACTCCATTTCCTATAAAGAGAAACAGTTTTATGCAATGTAATATTGTATGGGTAAGTTAATCACCTAAGAACCAGCAAGACAATAATCTGTAAAGCTGTATAGCTAGAGAAGCATAAAGATTGAATACCATTTTATGTGCTTTAGCAAATGATGACTCAATATCTGGCATACAGCATGTGATTAAAACAAACCCCAGAGTGCTACAGAGAATTTGTGGGTGCCATTCAAAAAGTGCTGTATGTGTTATGGGGAAAGTCATCATAACTTACTTCTCTGACACAGTCCTAGGAAATTTGTAGAACTCACACAGTCCTGCAGCTCCAGGTCATGGAAAGTAATCCTTCCAAAACCCATTTTTCACCTGTCACCATCATTTAGTCTTCCATTAACTCCATATATACAGGAAATGAAGCAGGAGGGCAAGAAGATGCCCAAACCTGTGCTCTAAAATTATTGTTGTTATTAATAATAAACACACTGTGTATAAATATTATGTGGTGCTTTTCTCCTAATGTATGGAAAGCACCTCTTTCTATATGAGTAATAACAATTCTACCAACATCACATGAAGCTAAGAAAGGAAAAAAAAAGAGACAGATCTTTAGTCTAGAGAAGAGGAGGCAGCAGGGACACCTTACAGAACCCTGCCAGTACTTAAAGGGGGCCTACAGGAAAGATGGGGAGGGACTTTTTATCAGGAATATAGTGATAGGATGAGGCGTAACAGTCTTAAACTGAAAGAGAGTAGATTTAGACTGGATATTAGGAAGAAATTCTTTACTGTGAGGGTGGTGAGACAATGGAACAGGTTGCCCAGAGAAGTTGCAGATGCCTCCTCCCTGGAAGTGTTCAAGGCCAGGTTGGATGAAGTTTTGAGCAACCTGATCTATTAGAAAGTGTCCCTGCCGTGGCATGGGGGCTGGAACTAGATGATCTTTAAGGTCTCTTCCAATCCAAACCATCCTATGGTTCTATGATATGAGTTAAGCTGTGAAACACAGTTTGTCAAAGGGTGTTACAGAAGCTAAAAAGGTATATGGCTTCAAGAAGTAATCAGGCAAATCCAGGGAAGGAAAGGCAATAAAAGCCATTAAATGCTAAGACACTATCTTTTTCAGGATGTACCTCAGATATTGACAAGGAGACAGGAGAGCATTTGGGGGACATAGGACATTGCACACCTTTGTCCTCTCCTTCCCTCAACATCTGCTACTGGCCAGCAGTTAACAGCTTCCAATCTGATGGTCTATTATTTTGCCTCTAAAAGACCTGTTACTTCAGTCAAGCTGTATGAACAAACGATTTACTCCCTGTTTCTCCCTTAAATTAACATTAATCCCACGCTGGTGCCTGGCTTGTTTTGCCCTGGTGATGACTTGAGGCTGGAGGCAGCTGCAGGAGAGGTGAATGGAGGCTGCAGGACAGCACAGGGACACAGAGCACCACTGCACCAGGTTGCGCTAAGGCAGCAACTGAGTCCTTTCTTCCTGGAGACCCTACCCTAAAGACTACTCTATTCTGTGGTCAGTACAATATCATGCTTTCTTGCAGCCTGGTAACCTGTATTTATACCATGTTAATGCCTTAGCTCTCCCTGGAATTATTTGGGGCTGCAGTGCTAGGTGCTGCCGGGGAGAGAAATCACCTGAAAGTCCTTCTGAGGCAGAAAGACACCAAACAATGCAGCTCTGGGGCAGCTGGGATCTGGAAGCAGGGGCAAGCCTGCTGTTAGAGAGGGGGCTTACCTGCAGATGCACCACACATGCTCCACAGAATAGATGTTAGGGAGGGGATCATGGATCTCTGACACCCAGAGTTTGCAGTGCTAGGGTGAGATCTGTCCACAGATCATTTATAGCAGGCTCAAGCTTTTATTTGTGTAAAATCAGAGACCTAACAAAAAGTGTCCTTAAAAATCACTAGTACCATCTTATGTCAACACTTTCTTCAAATTCCCTCAAGGCAGATGCAGTCCGAATCAACGGTAGCACCTGATAGTAAGACAGCCAAAACACATGTACTAGCCTCAAAAGCACATGGTCAAGGCACAGGGGATAAGAGAGTGAGTGAGAGGCCTTATAGCTACTTGGTAAATCTGTGTCTTTCTTTCCAAGACAGTATATTAGACTTATGAATAAAATGATCCAACTACCACTGCCAGTTCCTACCACAGACCTTTCAAATAAATAAAGCTGAATACTCTTCTCTCCCATGCATTCACAAGGGTTACATTCAATTTATTTCCTCCAAATAAAATGTAAGTGGACTGATGATGTAGTCAGGCCTCATGCTGGGCAACTATGCAGGAATAACTTGACAGCACTTATTTAAGAGGAGGTCTAAAAGCAAAAAGGAAAGAAAGGGACTCTTCAGAAAGAAAAAGCCTGTCCCCCAGGTAGCAACAGCAAGGTCATATCCAGGCTTACCAATACAAAATTGTCCATTCCTGTAAAGCTGCTGGTTTTTTTCTGCAATTACTGCCTGAAGTCTCTTCATCACTATACAAAGGAGAATAGAGGTGTGCTGTTGCTGCCGTCAACCCTACCATGCTTCTTGTAGCATTCCCTGCTGTTGGTATATCTGCTGCAGCCAAGCGCAGAGACCCACAACTGTAGGCAGTGCTCCCAGAAACTTCCTTCCAAAGCAAATATGGGTCACCACCAGCAGCAAATATAACTTTCCCAATTCCTCAATAAAATCCCACAGGAAATCTGTGACAAACCAAGAGTCTGAATCTAAATCTACAATCCTGAAATTGGTCTTCTTTACATGTAAGACCTTCCTTCTTTGCACATCCTCCTTCATCCCACAGAAGCTGAAAAAGAGGATGGAAAATATATCATTGGGATTGAGACAGTATTTGAAAGCAATGTCTAAGTTATTATAAAAAAAACCCCAGAAGCAGAACTCCCAACCTCAGTGTTGAACAGATGGCAACAGTGTTAGAAACTTAACACACTGTTTTATTAGTAAATTGAAAGGCATTTCAATAGCAATCACCATAATCAGCATTTTCACAAGCCCTAGAAATTGTAATAAGCTTTTAGAGAGCAGTTGGCTTTACATCCTAATTGAGAATGGATGTGTTTAGCTTATCCACCCAAAAGATAGAATATTTTGTCACTGAATCTTTAACAGGGGGTTTGATTACAGATAACCAGGCCTTTCAAAACAGACATTCATTCAGAGACAAATTCCTCTTGCATTCCTCCCATATATCACCAAAATTAGTAATGTCACTGGAAGAATTTCATTTAGCTTTGTCTCTGGAAAAAGACATTTGTCTTTTTTATTATTATTATTTTATTTTTAAAGCCATTTTGGGGCCAGAAAGCCTCCTATCTTACCCCAAAGAATAGAATTTTTATCTGTCTTTCTGTTTACATTTTTATTTAATTTTAAGCCTGGAACTATAAAGCACCAGTAGCTTTTTCAAACTACTTCATTCCTTCTGATATATTACACTTTGCTTCCACAATCCCTGATTGGCAGGACATAAATAACATTCCCTTTTCATTTACCTTTTCAGTGTTTAATTTCAGGGAAGGCTTGCATGTTGCTTTTTGTGTGTGAGGGTGTGTGTGGTGTTGCTCAGGGCTTTTTTTGGGGGGGAGGGAAGGGGTTGGTATTTGCAAAACAATTGCGTGTTTCAGGATTGTCCCCAGAAAAATGAAAAATGTCATTCCTGGCCTGAAACCAGCAGGTGGAGCCATATCAGCTTCCTATGTAGCAGAGTTCACTCTCCTTCCGAGCGTTGAAAGCGTCTCCATCAGGAACGTATTTTTTCAGCTGGACAAAAAGCACCTGGCTTTTCCTGCAGCACCTTCAACCATATCTCACCATTATCACAGCGACTGTATTTAGCTGTGGCAGAGAGGTATTTCTGCAGGAAACAGGCTAAGTATTTCACAGCAACAAATCTGTCGAACGCCTCTGCAAGAGCTCAACTAAGAAGTCAGTGCCAGGACTGAATACCCAGCCTGCTGACATGCATATGGCATCAAATTGTGCAGGCAGCCTAGCACGATTTCAAAGCCATGGAGAGATGAGTTTTTATGCACACTGTTGCTCTATACCAGCACCCTGCTCTGTACCAACACACACAGAGTCAAGATCCCTGGGATATGTGCAGGCGTATTTTCTGGGGAGCAGGGCAAAAATTCCCACTTATGCCTCATTTATTACACCCTTCCCATTTTGCCTCCTCAGATCCCACATCCTCCCAGGCCTTGCTAGTGCTGGTTACCTCTGAGAAGGCTGAAGCAGCTGCCCAGCTTTGACAAGCATGTGCAGGTGCTCCCTTCTGTGCCCTAAGGAAGAGCAAATGCATACAGATCTGCGAGTCTGAAAGGCAGCATGGGTGATGTTCGGATACAGACAAGCAGGGGGACCTGCCCATACTGTATCTTGACACCCTGAGGCCAGGAAGAGATTTCTAACCTTGATGAAAGAAAGCAAGTGTGGATTCTCAGTGCCAGCAAAGCAGTGGGGATCAAGAGCCCTAACCCAGAGCTGCACCTTGTAAAATCCAGGGCCCCTGGAGCTTTCCACATGGAAGCAAGGAAAAGCTGAAGGACAGGGGGACCTGAGCACATCTCTGCCAGTGGTGATATCTCTCCCATACTGCCTTAACAGTTTCAATTTATAGGACCAAAATGGGGTGATGATTGCTTCACCTCTGCTTTCAATGGGAGAGAAGATCCGATGGGGAGCACATGGGGTTTTGGTCACCATTTCACCAATTCAGCCCTTGAACAATGTCCAGCCGGAAACATGCAGAAAGACATGGTTAATGGATGATGGGTTACCACTCCCAAGAGGACCTGGAGTGAGGCCACAAGCTCGTTCCATACAGGCCTGTAATAAGTTCTCAGATCATGATTGCTTCTGCTTTGTCCTCAGTGGGTCCCGCCAGCCCAGCCTTGACTTCCCAGTCTAACTCCACTCATGTCCCTGGAGCTCACAGAAATCTGCCTAAAGTCCAGTTGGTAGAGCAGAAGCGTTTCACAATGCAGTGAGACAGGTAAGTCTCTGTTACAGGGTGACACCGAGTTCAAGATTCAAAGAAAAAATAGACCTTTCAAGGGAACTTGAGTTAAAGCCTTTGATACTACTCAGAGTTTGGGAAGGGACAGAAAACTGGTTTAAGGCATAAACTCTATTCCCTCAGTGGAGCAATGGTATGAGTCCTTTGAGAGCATAGGCAGCGTTTCTTCAAATAACCTCTGAAGTGGATAAAATTAGTGGTCAGGCAGTTGGACTAGATCATCATTGTAGGTCCCTTCCAACTAAACTGTTCTGTTCTGTTTGATTCTATTCTATTCCATTTTAAAATGCTGTTTTTTGCTCTAGCCTGGATCAAATTCAAAGCCCACGTGAGGCATTGTCCTAGCTGCTGATGCCTATGATACCCTGCATGGTCCTGGAGATCGGCTCTTGCGGACATAGTGGTAAAACCAAGACCTTTCTCCTGAAGTTGATCACAAAATTCCTGTTTATTGTGGTGAAATATATTAAGCCCTACAAGGATTTTGCGACATTAGATAAAAATCTACGCAGATTAAACAGCTAAACTGTGAGCAATCCAGCCCCGACAACAGCAAGCTTACCTACACATTGGTGTGCTGGATCCCAGTACCTAGAAAATGTGCCTATGTTTCTATTCCTCAGACACACGATAATTTAATACTTTGGATAATATGTCAGTACTAACTCAAATACTTTCCCCTGACTGTGCCACAGGGCAGGTTGCTGATTGACAGGTGGTGAGACAGATACACCTTTCCATTCCTACCAGTGACCTGCTATTTTTTATTTGCACACGATTAAGGAATAAAAAGCAGCTGATTTTTCTAGTTAATGTCAAAATACAGCAGGTCAAACTTTGCTGTTAGGTACTTGTGATTTCAAACTCCAGTCTTAAAAAAAAAGATAAGATGTGGATAATAAGAAAGGTTGAGTGAAAACAGCAACCCAAATCTTTGGCTCTGGACCATCTGTGTAATCAGGAATGATAAGGAACTGCTCTATTCATTGTATCAGGTTACTTCTTGGAATAACATGGTGAAGTATCAGGCCCCCAGCAATAGCTGCATTTTCAGCAATGTTTGGAGTGATAAACTGTGCTGTATGTAAAGCTTATGGGTAGACTTTGAGATGGGATGCCTGTATAAGTATTCGTGGCTACTATTTTTACAGCTTGAAAAAACCGTCACCACTTTGTTAATTTAACTCCAATTGCGCAACCAATTTTTGGGGAATAATTCCAGCTGCCAGAAGTCTAACTTCATTGCCAGAAATTGCCTGCCACAGTATCTGACTGTATCTGAATGCATGTAAGTCAGGGCAGCAGTGAGAAAGTGGAAGTCACCTGAGGTTTCACCTGAATGCCAAATACACACAATCAGACTACTCATAGTCTAACAGGCACTCTGAATTACTGGCAACATGCCCCTGCTTCATTAGCAGTCGATGGTTGTTTCGGTGCTGAGATTTATACAATGCTTTCTTCTCCAAGTTCCAGCTTCCCTGGGAGACCTGAGCTGATCAGTTCAGCTTCTCTCACTTGGTTAAATGAACCAGAAAGGAAGCTGGAATGCACAAGAGGGACGTGTGGTGCTACTAATACCCTGTCTACACTGCCTGAGCATTGTCTATACCAGCATTCCAGCAGTTTCAGTATTAGCTGAATCAGTAGGGATGATTTCAGTAATTTCCTTGGGCTCTGTGTGAACTGTAAAACCAAAAATAGGGACTGAAGCAGCAAGGGGATTGTAGATTCTCTGCATATATCTGCAGGCCTGACAAATGACTGCAGCTGAGAAACAATATTATTATCTACTACAGATTTTTTTTGCACAGTAGCAAATAAGGGACAGATTATTGTACTCTTAAAGAGCAGCCACTGATTTCAGCAGGAGCAGGATCAGGCCTAGCTAATACCTCTGTTGGCTATGTTCTGAGTAGACTTAAGTAGTCTCTGTACCTCACTTGAGCTGAAAACATCCCACTTAATTCCTGAGAAGTTCCTCCAACGTGTAAACAACAAAGAAAATGTTGGTGCTTTGCTGGTTGGATATGCTTATTCAACCTTCCACATGCATGAGACCACACTTGGGAGCAAAACTCCTGAAGAGGACCAGAAAGATGAAGTGTTTAGTCATAAGCTAATAATTTGAGTATTCTGTGACTTGCAGGTATTTTTTGCTTCCTCCTCCCATCATGTCTATGAATAACAATAAAGAACACACTTTCAAGTATCCTCCCACGGCTCTGCTACATAAGACAAATTGCAGGTATTCACGCCACCTAACAGCAGATTTAGAATTGGTGGAAAACTAAGGGGCAAGAGTGAAGAAGTGGTTTACTGTCTTAGACTTCTGGTCCATCTGTGTCATGTGCATGTTCCTCCTCTCTGCTGTCGGCTGAGCCTGAGGTACAAGCCAAACACAGTCCTTCTCTATTTCAAAGGGATGCTGCCTCACTTGCAATATCACACCTGTGGATTTCCAGCATGCCTAGAAGTAATATGACATTCATCAAGAAGGTCTCACACAATTTGTATTCCCTGGATCTAAGTCCAGGCTTGAACACGCACATCCAGTCATGAACATGCTGCAGTAGGGTGCCTGTGATATACAGGGTTGGTCCTACACAAAGAGTCAACCAATGATGGGGGGAAGCCTACCCCTGTTGCCCAGGAATGGGTGTGGATGAGGGAGCTGCAGTTTGCTGTGCATGCTGCCCTTCCTTGTTGAAGCTGCTCAGTGGCCTCCCTTGCAGGTCTTCACCGTAGTTAACAGAAAAGCAGAGACTCAACATTACAGTCAGGACTGCACCACACTTAATTAGAAGCAGATTAACTTTAACCTAACTAGCCCTTGCAGAGACCTAAGCTGTACAAGCCCAGTATGACATTAATGGCAGTCTCTGCTGAAGCCCATGCTTTCATGATTCCATCATCACTACTGCGTGGACAATTTGAAGTTAAGTTGGTGTTGTCAGTCTTGAAGTGCCTTAAAAACCCATCCTGAAGTGGAGCACAGGCATCCCCCATAGTGGGAACATCTTAAATAACTGCTGGCGTTCAGTATGCCAATTTGGGTAGTTTTCTAGACTATCTTATGATCTGTCTTACTTTAGTACACTACTGACAAAGCCATGTCAGTTCCTACTCCATTCTGTCTCTAAGATTTACTTCCTAGTGAAAGCATAAAGCTTGTCCCGGTGTCATTTTTTTTTTTCTTTTTTCCCATTCCCACTGACCAGCATTTGCCCTAGTCCTACCTACCACTACATATCTGACTGATTAATAGCAAGTGTAAAAGTATGTAATTAGTAAATATTTCTGAGAGAGACGAAAGGTTGTATATTTTTAAGCATGCAAAATTCACATGCACACAGTTATTTGACCTCATGTAAGACGCAGAGCTAATAAACCCAATTCAGTATCATGGCTGATGCCATTTGATAATGTTCTGGTTTGTTACAAAGATCAGCCTTTCAAATTCATGTCTTCTCCAGCTCTGCTCAAACCATGATATTCTCATTAAGTAAATGCAAAGCCTTCTCTTCTAGTTCTCTTTAATGATAACAAAATTTAGTATCATTCCCCTTAGAATTAACTCCAGAGGCAGCACTGGACATGACACTGAAACTAAGTGACAAAGCTCTCATCAGAATCTCCAGTACAGGTAACTAGGTGGGGTAGTGGGATGGAATAGCTGTTCTTTGGGACACTAAGGTACAATCCAACAGAAACTATTGCTGGATGAAAAGTCTGTATTACATTTAATACAAGAAGGCCTCAGACAAAAAATAATACATTAATGATGGCAGAACAGTTTATCTACCCATTAAGCACTAACTCACCCTGCTACCCAGCCTTTTTTGCTTCACAACAATACAGACTTCATAAGGTAGAAAAACCAAAACATAGCACTTCCTAAGGGCTTTACTTTTGCCTGTATTTTTTTATCCCTGCTATACAGCAATTTGGAACTACATCTGTTCATATTTGCCATTTGCATTTGTCAAACACAACAGATAACCATTTTTAGTAACCTTAAAATAGAACACCATAAGAAACAGGAACCTGGACAGACAAGAAAAGTTAGGCTAGAAAAATAGATTAACCAAAAAAATATAAAATAGTATTGTGTCGGGTAGCTAAAAGCAAATGCTGTAAGCTATAAATTTCATCACAGAATCCAATATTGACTTCTAACAGATGGAGGAGACGAATCTTAAAGCACAGACACTTAGTAAGGAAGATGTTCTTTCAACTTAATAGATAGTCAAGTATTTATAAACCTCAGGGTCATAAGTTACACACTAAACAAAAGCAGCAAAAGGGAAAATGATATTAATTACCAGCTGGGAGAACTGGGGTTACTGTAATTCACCCTTGAAAGTATATATGAGAAACTGTAACAAGCAACTGCTTTTCTAACTAGCTGCATTTTAGACAAATCTAAAAAAAAGTATGGATGCATATTTTTGCACACATAAAATATTTGTATGTAAATGTGGTTGTTGAAAAAACAGTAACATTCTCTGTCTTTGGTTCCCTTTATTATTACATGCTTTGATTTTGGAGGGTTTCCTCTGAAAAATTTCAAATGTTCTTCACTGTGCTGACTCAGGAGAGCTGGAACTTTAAAACAAAGGTTAAGTGTGTGATGGCTGTGTTGCAAGATTATTGATGGGTTTTGTGCCTGTTTGCCTCTATGTGAAGTCCCACTGTAATAGCCAGTAAGTGTAATGATGCTCAGCTCCTCATGCATCTCAAAGACTATCAGGGAGACCAATATTATTCTCTTTATTTTCAAATAGGGATACTAAGGAACAGGAAGAGGAAAAGATTTCTCTAAGGTTTCCTGTCTGTTAGTACATAGTTGGGTACAGGAGGCTGGCAGGTTTTCTGAATCTCCAGTTATACTGGACCTTGCTTGCCTCCCAAATCCCCAAAGTGGTCTGTTTGTGGAGCTGCAACTATTCTCCATTACAAAATAAAAGCAGATACTAGCTGGGATTGGCCTTCATGAGAATCAGAGAAAATTGTCATGCTTTGCACACATGTAGAGCCTATTTGAACCTGATGGCTTTCGCGCTAACAGGAGCAGCTGTGCTCGCTCCCCTAATTTGATAATGAGCTCTGTGAGTTTGTAGTATGCCTTTTCAAAACCAAGGACATCTGGCCTGAGATTTATATTTTGCTTGCAACAGACTTCCCCCTCTCTTTTCTGCACCCACCTTCTGCTCCTTTGCTCCTCCAGTCCCTGCAGAATTGCAGGATGTCCAGATCTAATCATGGCTAATAAAGATGCTCCTCTTCAAGGAACAAAACAGCAAAGGCAGTAAGGAATAGTTTAACCTGATACAAAGATGGAATGGACAGAAGGAAATAAAACAATGTACATAGAGATCTGGTATGTAAACAAGTTCCACCTCCATCATTCCATTCTTCTCCTCCTCCCTGACCCCAATTTGTGTGCATGTAGGGCAAAAGGTGTAAAGAAAGGAGAATTGCCATGCTGTTAGGAACTTACTGACTGCTGGATGCAGCTATCCTCTTAAATAATTAGTGCATACCTTTCATCTGGCCTTCAAATTTATTTTTCCCCAGGCTCTGTGGACTACTGCACAGCCACATACACACAAAAAAAAGATTGTCTATTCTTGATTTCTTGTTTTCAGATCACAATATATTTCATTCCCATCAGCCTTTACTTTCATCACTGTGTTCAGAAATAGCCATACTGATGTTGCCTCTGCCTTTGTTCAAAGATGTTGAGCTGCAGCTGAAATTCGTTGCCACTTTTCCCAGCGCATACAGTGATGCTCACACAGGGTAAGATGCTTTCCCCCTGCCCAATGTGACGGGAAATGAAGCTCTGGTCAGACAGCACAGGGACAAGCACCAGGCAAAAAACGTTGCCATCTGAAAGAATATTTCCTCTTGCAAAAGATTTTTTTTTTTATACAAGCGCCAAATTTTTATTTGTACTATATCCCACTAGTAGGATACACAGGTTGTCACCCCACAGCCCGTTTTCATCTTTACTTCAGCTGCAATTATAGCAGAAATCTGAATCCCTGTCTAGGGTAATGCAAGGGCTTATAGGAGCCAAAGTGTCTAATGACCCTGGGTAGCCAGTATCTCTCTCACCATGGACACAGCAAGGATAGTGCTGACCAGACGGAAGCCCATGGTGGAATACCTGGCTTACAAGAAGCTTACAAGCTGCACATCCTGTGAGACTGCTGGCAGGCAAAAACAGAGACCGGCCTTGACTCACCAAACTGTTTTGCTTCAATTTTTCCCTTGCAAAAAGACCCAAACTCTCAAAAATTCCCGGCTGGCTTGAAATGCTCTAGTGAGCACCTCACCTCCTTGGGAAAGTAGCAGCTCCATCATTCAACTCTTTGTCACACAGGCCCTATCCCATAATATGTGCCACCTGCACAGCTAGATTGATCAAACAAATACAGAAGTACATTTCCATCTTGGTCATTATAAACTTTTCTGCCACATAACTGTGTTTCTGCTACATTTTTGATGGGGCTCCTGTATTTCCCCCAGAAACACATGATGGGTCTCTCTGGAGTAATGGAAAGATGTACCAGGCTTGTCTGAAAAAGCCACAGAGTTGTATGAACACTAGTCCCATACCAGCAAGGGATCTGCACTCCAGCCATGTGCCTGGTCTCCCTGCATCGTAGGTGTGATAAATCTGGTTTTGGACCTACCTAGCATACCTATATGCTGTTACTTTAAGAAGTCATCAGACTTTTTCTGGACTTGAGCCAACTGTAAGTGGCAAATGCTACAATTGCTGTACCTTGGGGCTGTGAGTAGGTAGGGATGAAGATCTAAAACAGAGCTCTTTGTATTTCGGTCTTAGAAATGAAAAAAAAAAATCATCATGGGATTGTTATAGCCTCCCTCCACTCCTTCCTTATATGAATTTCTCAACTGCTTCTTTTGTAACATGAAGAAAACATTAAGCTGAAAGAGTCATAGTGGGAAAAATGGGGCCTAATATGGGGGGAGAGAGAAAGCATTCAGCCAGGAATCAATGTGGGCTGTTTGAGAATCGATCACAGAGATCCATGCTGCAAGCTTAAGGCAGAGATGAGTTATCCTCCCCATTTTCACCTCCATGGAGGACTTAGACTTTCTTATTTTCTTTCTAACCATAAGGAGACTGAGGCTTCCCTCTCTGTGGCTAAAATTTAATGCAAAGTGGCTGTTATCACCTTGCTGCAGTGAGACCTCTTGACTCAAGAGCTAGCGTCAGACCCAGCAACTGCCGTGAGAAGCCCAGCTGCTCATGACACTCTTCACATAGGTGCTGGGTAGAAAGGAAAAGGAACTGTTTTGAGTCTGGATGAAGAGGGGATGGAGGAAGAGAACACAACTGGCAGAGGAGGAGGCTGCTCTGGAATAGCGCTGGCAAAGTTGCACTTCTGAAAAGCTGCTGAAGCTGATATGCAAAAATGAGCTGCGAGCAAAGTGAGCAGGTACACTGAAGAGCATCCGAGTTCTTTGTACCACTGGCCCATCTGCTCTCCACCAGTAAAACTGCACGCAGCTCAGTGAAGCCCAGCTGATTCCCACCTGCTGCAAATCCAGCCTGTGCACTTGTCAGCCCAGGGATGCAACTCAAGTTGAAAAGCTTCTGCTGATAGACTTTGTGTAGACTTGTCCCTTGACATTGAAATAATGGAAACAAATAGTATTTTTCATAGAAAGAATCATCCATTAACATTTCATTATTCTTTGATCTCCACAGTGCTACAATATTACTGATGAAGTTGCATTTGACAACAAAGCCTCTCAAGATACAGAAACTATTGAACACTATTTGTTATGGACCAGCAAGCTGAACAACTTTTCCAAGCTAGTAGTTGTAATGATGGTGATTCTGACTAGACAAAAAGTAATCACGGTTATAAATTCCCTTTCAATTTCTGTCAATATCTGTCATAGAAACACTGTGGTAAATAGCCCCTAAAGAGGAGTTTTACATCTTGAGTGGGAAGCACAAAGCTAAATATGGCAGAAGGCAATTGCAATTCTCTGCTGCTAAACTCAGAGAAGAGGTTGTCGCGTCCCAAAGTTTGGAGCGACTCAGGTTCATGGATTTCCTTTGTCAGAATTAAGGTGAAATGACACCAGGGGAGTTCAAACAACAATCAACATTTATTCAACCTAGCTAACCTTGCCCAAGTACACGTGAACTTATCAATATGAACCTTGCAACATGTCATTAAGCCGCTGTTTGAGAAGAGACAGGAGGTGTAGAAAAAGAAATGGAAGAAGAAACATGAAATGTGTCGGAAGGAGATCCCTCCCATTGAGTCATGAGGTTCAGAGCAGACCCCCTCACTTTCTGGACTCCTTCTCAAAGAGGAGCCCAGGGGTGGCTAGATCCACTCCTAGTTTCAGACTTGGTCAAGGGTTTATGTTTAAAAGGATGAGGTGTAGAGACTGTGGAAAAGAGAGAGGGAAAAGAGGGAGAGAGAGAGAGAGAAAGAGAGAGAGAGAGAGAGAAGAAAAGGGTTTCACCAGTCCTGGGTCCAGTGTTGGTCCAGCCAGCGTAGAGATCCAGTTCCACAGGGTGCGCACTGAGAACTCGTTCTTCCTTCTTTTATAGTGTGTTAGTCGATGGTCTCGACATGTGCAGTTCCCATTCCCGGGGTTCTCTGGAATCGGTCGGTGAGCTTTGGGGAGGGGAAAGGGGGTCATTGCGGAGTTGCCTCTCTTTTTCTGCTGGCATGACCACTTAAGATAGAAGCACAGTCCCATCCTCCATGGGGCCTCCTCCTCCAGGTGCATATACTGTGCTCCTTCTCCTGGTCACTTAAGATAAGGAATTGCAGCTTTGGAGAAGCGTGGTCCCACCCTCCATGGGACTCTCTCCTCCAGCCACATTGTCCTGTTCACAAAACTCCAGCATTCTTACAGAGGCCATTTTCTCCACCAAAGCTCTTTAACGAATGTTTGAGACATTGACTATAATTTGTCAGACCGTCACAGAGGTGAAATGGAAGAAACAGTCATTTGCAACAGAGAGAGGTGATTAGTCTAATGAGGAATACACAACTGTGGGTATCAGATGCAGGTTCTGGCCTCCCTCTGCCATGGAGCAGCATGCCTCGCTGGATTTGCATTTCTCTTCATCTGCTGTTATAAGGTCCTACCAGGAATGACACTAGGACATCTGAGTAGCAGACAACATTTGAAGTATCTTCTGGTGCTGTTTTCACCACAAGAAATAAAATTTATCTCTGTTGCGGATTTGGCCCTTTTTGTTAGGAACTGTAGGGAATACAGTGGAAGACTTTCTCACCCCAAAGAACATGCAGCTTCAGAAAAAAGAAAAAACGAGAGAAGACAGGCACAATAGATAAATGAATGCATAAATGTGGACAAAGAAGGGGAAACTTTGGTAAAATGTGAAATTGGTCTAGCGGGTCTCATCTTGTAAATTGGTTGGAAAAAATGTTACTACTTAGAATAATTTTGCACAATACTGAGCACAAGTGGTGTGGTTTTCACATTTTGTCTGCAGTACAGTCCAAGGATTCATTCAGTGCCACAGGCCACTGGCTTTTCCTGTATCTTTTCAGAAATGACTTATGTTCAGAAGCATACAGAGCAGCTTGCTGGCATTTCTTATCAAAATCTGGAGCTTTCTGGTGCAAAGTTTCCATGAAGGTGTTCAGGAAGTGGCCAATATGGCCCTGTATGAAGGTTTGAGGAGAAGTTAAAAAAAAAAAAAAGAAATACAATTTTTGGTCGGTGCAGAGAGATATTTAATGAACCACCATGTCTCTTAAAAAGGCTTGGACTGGCTATCGTAAAAACAAATGGGAAAAGTCCTCTAAAAAATTCATGAAGTAGCTTGCCTATAAGGTGATGTTTCCTTCTAGCTCCTGGTTACTTATGAGTGACTTAAACTCTTAGGTGTGTGTAAGTCTATTTGTTATTCTTGTATCCTATCTGATATCATTGTGAATGTATTAAACACTTGCAAAATATCTAATCCTAATGTTACTGATTCAATAGTTTCTTGTTCCTGTAGTTACCTTTCTAACATTCAAATCATCCAATTAGCTCTAAATAGGTGGTCTTGCAATTTAACACCATTTTTTTCTGGTTGTATAAAAAGGGTAAGTTGAAGTGTCTGGTCCCTTTCTCCAAGACAGTATTTTATAAACTTCTCATACATATCTTCTGATTCATCTCCCACTGAGATATCTTCATTTCCATTTGCTTTCCCAGTACTTTTTCACCTGTATATTTTCCAGGTTCATCAGTTCCAAAAGGAAGTAACATTTGTCGTTCACTTTTTAAACACTTCAAAACCTACCTTTTACAGCTGATGATCGGGAGAGAACACAGCATGCCGTGTGGGGATGGCATCACCAACACATTTTCTCACATACAACCACCATTCCAGATGTTCCACCCAAAGGCAGGAAAGGGGAAGGGAAGTGGCAGATGAAGAGGGAAATTTGAGTCAGGGGAAGTAAAAGGTAGGAAAAGGCTCACGAGTAAACATTTCACTACATTGCCTTCATGTATGTATAACCTGCAGAGTTATTGAACTGAATAATTTTGCTTTTGTTTCTGCTTTGTCTCCATAACATACAAAATTTGCACTAAATTACAGTAGCATTTGTTCTTGCCATTCTGCTGTGATGGTTTACGAATATGTGTGTCATTGCTTTCCAATCTGATTTGTGTACGCACCTCCATGCAGTTTTGATTTAAATCAATTTTAGCTGTGGGCAGTCATTGACTTACGTATCTCTAGATAAATGAACATTCCTTTGTAAAGTTGACAATCACTCTGCAAGCTTTTAATATGAACCTTTCCCTGCAGCCATTTAGATTGAGGTGATTCTCCTGGCAGAATGTGGCATAGACAACATGACCTTCCAGCTCTGAGGCGTGAAATCTCAGTTTTGCTAAAATTGGTGTCAAGTAAAAGCATGAGCTCATCCACTGAGCGCAGCTCTTTCTCTCCTCCCCACAGTCTGACTTTCATATAGACTCTACTTCCATTACTTCATATTAAATACTAACCTCTCTACTTTCATAAAGAAAGGTGGGGCTTTCAGGGCATGGAAAACTGGATCTTCCCCCCATATTCCAACAAAACATTGACTTTGATCTGCCTAGTGCTGTTACTTCCCCATGAGCTCTGTGGCCATGTCAAATTCACCTACGATATTCCAAAGTGTTATATTTTGTATATGGGAAGTATCATTTTCCAGTTGAGCTATTTTTCCCAATCTCTGAGAAAATCAAATATGGGAGATTTTTCCCTTAGTGGATGAAAAGGACAAAAAATGAGAAAAAGAGTAAGCCAAAGTGAGAGTGTCTCTAAATTAAAAGGATGGGCTGGAGCAGACTACAGCCCCTGCTCCACAAGCTTGCTCCTGGGGTGGCGTGTTACCCACTAATTTGACATAGCTTGGGTGAGGCAGAAGGGTCTCATTCAACATAACATGGTAGAAGAAGGGCAGATTAAATTGCTGGTAAACTGGAGTGAAAAACTGGCATTCTACCTGTGCTAGAATCCTTCAGATAGGTTCTGTTCTTCAGAATAACCATTCATGTGCATCTCATTTCATGTCTGAACCAAAGCAGGAATGGGTCTCTGATCCTGACTGGAGATCCAACTTGTGACTGCAAAAATTAGCACATTGTCATGATTTGAGGCCATGCATTGGATTCTCTATATTTTGTAAAGTCTGTAACTGAGAAGATCCTACCAGCCTGACTCCGGAGCTAGGTGGACTTAAGGACAGAATCATCTCCATAATCCTTTTTTATGTTTTATCCATTGTAATGATCTTCAGGGACTCTTGAGTCTGTCTTGGGGTACACAGGAAGGATATTCACAGTGAAAGGAATTGAAATTTAGAATTACTTTACATTGAAATTTGACAGAGTTGAAATCTGTTGGTTTGGAAGATGTTCCAAAAGCCATCCTTTTTGTGGAATATTTGTAAGAGATTGGTATTTGAAGTAGACAAAGCTATTTTCTCACAAGTGGCTCAGCTTGGTTAGCATGACAGTATGCTGTAAAACCAGAGGAAGCAAAAGCCAAGAGACGAACACAGTTATGTTAATGCTCTTAAAAAATCACATGCACAATCTTACAATTTCTTCTTTTGTATTCATGGGATAAATCACTACACAGACAACAACTAGCCTATTTGATGGGGGCAGACAGGATGCTAGTTACTGTTTGAATAGTCCTATGTTAAACTCTTATTAAAAGGAAAGTGCAGAAGAAAGAAATCAAAATCTCATCAAGTAATTGAATAGATTTATACAATGAGAAGGAAAGAGCCTTGATCTCAGAAAGATTTAAGGATGCGGAAGTTCCATTCTTAACCTTGCTGAGCAGTCAACCTCAGAAAGCTGCTCTGAATAGTCCTCTATTGATTCTTAAACAACACATTGAAATTTTAATGACTTTGTCAGCAAAGCACTTTTAATCTTGGATGTCACCGACATAACTACTGAACTAAGAGATGCTTGCAAAGGAGTCAGACTGAAATATGCTGTTTACCAAGGAAATGCTAGTACTCCCCATTTCCTGCTGTTTTTCCTTGATGAACTGGCAGCATACCTGCTCTAAAGCTCCAGAGCATCACTTTTGTAGCACTACTGTAGAATCAGAGAATCATGGAATCATTTAGGTTTGAAAAGACCCTCAAGTCCAAGTGTAAACCGAACAGTGCCAAATCCACCACTAAACCATGTCCCTAAGTGCCACATCTACACATTTTTTAATTACCTCCAGGGATGGTAACTCAGCCACTTCTCTGGGCAGCCTGTTCCAGTGCTTGATAACCCTTTTGGTGACGAAATTTTTCCTAATATCCAGTCTAAATCTCCCCTGGCCCAACTTGAGGCAATTTCCTCTTGTCCTATCACTTGTTACGTGGGAAAAGAGATGGACACCCACCTCCCTACAACCTACTTCCAGGTAGTTGTAGAAAGCAATAAGGTGTCCCCTGCAACTTTTTAAAAAAAAATAATAAGTTACTGTCATGGTTTAACCCCAGTGGCAACTAAGCACCATGGAGCTTCTTGCTCACTCACCCCCCACCCAGTGGGATGGGAGAAAGAATCAGAAAAAGTAAAACTCCTGGGTTGAGATAAAGACAGTTTATAGGACAGAAAGGAAGAAAATAATAATAAAGATGATGATTATAATAATAACAATAATAACATGACAATAATAATAAAAGGATTGGAATATACAAAACAAGTGATGCACAATGCAATTGCTCACCACTTGCTGGCCAATGCCCATCTGGTCCCTGAGCAGCGATCTGCGTCCCCTGGTCAACTCCCCCAGTTTAAATACTGAGCATGATGTCATAATGGTATGGAATATTCCTTTGGCCAGTTTGGGTCAGCTGTCCTGGCTGTGTCCCCTCCCAACTTCTTGTGCCCCTCCAGCCTTCTTGCTGTGTCGTGGTTTAACCCCAGCCAGCAACTAAGCACCACGCAGCCGCTCACTCACTCCCCCCCATCCAGTGGGATGGGGGAGAAAATCAGGAAAAGCAGTAAAACTCCTGGGTTGAGATAAGAATGGTTTAATAGAACAGAAAAGAAGAAACTAATAATGATAATGATAACACTAATAAAATGACAACAGTAGTAATAAAAGGATTGAAATGTACAAATGATGCGCAGGGCAATTGCTCACCACCCGCCGACCGACACCCAGCCAGTCCCCGAGCGGCAAATCCCTGCCCCCCCCTCCCAGTTCCTAAACTAGATGGGACGTCCCATGGTATGGAATACCCTGTTGGCCAGTTTGGGTCAGGTGCCCTGGCTGGGCATGAGAAGCTGAAAAATCCTTGACTCTAGTCTAAACACTACTGAGCAACAACTGAAAACATCAGTGTTATCAACATTCTTCACATACTGAACTCAAAACACAGCACTGTACCAGCTACTAGGAAGACAGTTAACTCTATCCCAGCTGAAACCAGGACATGCTGGCAGGGCATTGTTGACCCACAAATGACATTTGTTTACCCAGTGTGCAAGCCAATAACACACAGAGTCGAGGTATTTTCAAATTAATTTCATTGATGCACATGAATGGGTGCCTGTCTCAAGACAGCATACCTTTGTCTCAAAATTTCCCACATTTATATGCTTAAGTAATACATATTCATTATTATTTCCCTAAATGATTGGTTCTTTCTTCTTTGCCTGTCATGTAAATTAGTGCACAGACTCTTCTTTCTTCATTGTCTTCTTTTGAGTAGGTGGTAATATTTGAGTATGTGGTCAATGAGTCAGTGGTTGTGATCTCCCCCTGTAGAAATTACCTTTTACCTACTTCTTCCTCTGTCTTGGCAGTTTCAAGCGGTTCTTCAAGGTTTCTTGATCAGACCACAATCCATTATCTTTTCTGACCTAAACATTCTACCTATCTACAAAGCCCCATTGTCTAATAGTTTATTCCTAAACCCTAGATCATGTCTAGTTATTGTTTCCTTATTTTAAATATTAACTGGGGGGGGGGGGGGGGGCGGCTGTACACAGGACTTTAGCAGCTCCCTGGTAATTTCAACCATATTATACATATTAATTGATAACAGCATGAGAAGCTGAAAAATCCTTGACTTAGTATAAACATTACTTAGCAACAACTAAAAACATCAGCATGTTATCCACATTATTCTCATACTAAGTCCAAAACACAACATTATATCTACTAGGAAAAAAATAAACTCTATCCCAGCTGAAACTAGGACAGTTACAATGCTATAGAAGGTGAGGAAGCAACACATGTCCTGTATACAATACTTTTGAAAAAAAAACCCAGAAATTTTACCTTAAGCTCAGGTAAAAATATTATTGTTTTCTGTAATTAGGGAAGTGTCCTTACAAAGAGCTGGATTACCTCCTCCTCTACCCTAGTTTTGTATGACTATAACTCAAATCAATGGAAATCAGTAGAATCACAGGAATAGAAAAGTAGAGTAGCACTATGACTGATGCTACCAGAGTTTGGTAAAACTCTTCTCAGCAGTGATCCAATGCTCTGACCTTGTGGATTTGGCATGGAAAGGAAAGATTCCAGTTCCAGGATATGAAAGGCAGCATCACCTTTCTAAAATTTATTGTCTTATATTACTGTCACACTGCTTTAAATATAGCAAGGGGAAAATTCAAATAATCTTACACAAGCAGCCCTGCTGTCTTGAACAGAGCATGAAATGACCTGTGTTTCACCAATGAAATCTATATTTCTAGCCTTGGAAAGCATTTCTATTGATTCATTTGGCTCATGCACTGTGTGTGTTTCAGTGGGTCGTTAGTTGGTTAGTATTTGGAAAGCCAGGGACGCATAACATTGTGGAACGGCTATTTTGTCCATTTAATGAATACCCACTCCTGGAGTCTTTCTGGCCATGATACCATGGTCCTTGGGGAGGGGTGGCATTTTGCACACAGGCTCACTCATGTTACCACATGTTCCACTGCCCTCATGATCAAATATATACTGTCTTTTTGACAGTCTGTAGTCTCAGTAACTTGAAAATTGTTTACAATTGCTAATTAAGCACCCACAGACTGGGCAGGAAAAGACCATTCATGACAATTTATAGGAACACAACAAAGTTAATAGCTACTGCCCAAGAATAGAGGAGGCCTGTGTCAGAACCATCCATGTAATACAAATCTCTTGCACCTCTGTTTAATTGAGCTACAATTTCCTTCTATAAATACAATGATGTAAGCCATTAGCATGTACAGTGGCTAGACAACTTGCCAGTTCTATAAGATAGAGAAATTCCAACTCAGTTTTAGATAAAAAAAAGATTAATTTGTAGAAATACCAGATCGAAGAAGCAGCTTCTTGAATCTGGAAATCTGAAGTGTGGTATTATACGAAAGCCTTTGGGAGCAGTAAATAAACATCCAGGCATTTATAAAAGTACACATTGTCAGGTATAGTGATGGGAAGGCAAATGTCAGCCTTTCTTTCACCACTAGAATTTCACTGCCTGTTGAAATTTCTTCAGTCTTTTGAATTTGAGATCCAGGTAAAAATATCCACACATGCTGTATTGCTGCAGCTGTCTTTTTAAAACACTTTTGGATGTGAGCAGATGAGTAGTGGTCAAAATGTTAGAAATTGCACATCTCTGAGAGAACTTCTACCAATCTTTGAATCTGCATGGAAAAGGCAAGAAAGCAACTAACATCTGCAAAATTCTTTAAAAGGTTCTTCCAATTTGCACTAGAAAATATTAATCAGTGCAAGAGGGAGTCCAAGAGCCTGTTAAGCTAACAACTCATAGGGATAAAATCCCAGAGGACATTTCCCCTTGTGCATATGCTTGGCTTTTTCATGTACCCTTCTTTTCCCTGTTAGTAGAAGTCTGATTATTTCCTATTTTCAAGTTCATAATCACCATATCTCAACTTCAACAGGTACTTTTCTTTCCCCTTTATCAGCATCTTACCACTATGTCTGAGGGAAAAAGTAAAAAAGAATTGAATCTATGAATACATAAGCCTTAAATCTGTGGGTTTATGAGTTTCAAAAGAAAACATGAGTAAGTTGTAATGAAGAGCCAGCTTTACAGGCAAATGAACAAAACTGTATAAGAGTCCTAAACTGCATGGAAAATTTAGAGAAGTCTACCCATCTCTAGGACAGAATCCAATACTTATGCCCACCCTCTGGCCTGTATTTCTAAATCATCTACAAAACAGAGATAAAGATTTGTATTTTTAGGGTGAAATCAGAGTCGAGTGAAGTCAGAAATAAAGCTCTCACTGATTTCAGCAAGGCAAGGATTTAATTTTTCGTAGGTATTCTGCAGATGTGCTGCAAAGATTAATTGGTTCCCATTTGTGCTAAGTGGTGCTGGAATGATTGTAGCCTTTGTACTAATCTTTAGCTCTCGGTTGGCCCTGTTTCAACCCTGTGGTGCTGACATCAGAAGAACATCACTGAGCTATCTACTTTGTTGTGCACACTGAGCGCAGCTGACATGACTCTACTTTAGCTGGTCCCCTTGTGGACATGCACATGTGCTCTTGGTTCCTCCATTCTCACTGACAGGGGTATAAACATCCTGCCCAGATCGAGGGCCCGGCATAGCTGTCAGACTCCATTCTGCTGCTACAGCCTCATGTGCTGGCCAGAAGCTCCAGAGTTCAGCAGATTACACAAAAGCTTGCTGCTGTATTGATTACGTTTTAATCTACACAATCATTTCCTAGGAGAGTTTTCTGTCCAGCAGAAACCATTTCTTCAATGCAGTAAGTTACTGTCAGCATTTGAAACGAGCAAGAGCTATGATGATCTGGAGATAATGCAAGTAGGCAGCCTAATGGCACAGTTAGATGACTCATATCTGAAAACCCTGAAAAAAAAAGAACACTTCCACGGAGCTGTGATTATGTCTGTTTGCTCTTTGCAGGGATGGAAGGAACTTTCAAAAGTCATCTCATCCTTTCCCAGGCACACTGAACTAAACCTGCATCAGTCCTGAACGATGCTTGCCACTGGAGATCTTTAGGGAGAGAATATACAGTCCCTGCTATGTTCTCTACTTCAGTGCTTGCCCTTTTTCACATTCTTACTCTTTGCTTTCTGGCTTAAGCCTAACTGCACTGGATCAGATGTTTCCAGCTTGGTATTTTGCCTCTGATTCCATCAGTGGCCAGCAGTGACAGCCAAAGACACAGCAGATTTTGAAAGGAGATGATGTATTTTGACATAGTGAGAATGTCCATGTACTTTGATGATTTAGTTTAATTCAGTTATCTTGGATTGCACTAACTCTTGGTAGAGCTATCCAGTTGAATCAGGGCAAATGACAGGAAAAAGATAACCCAGTGTTTTTCCAAAATGTTCCAGAGTTCATAGAGAGAATTGCCAGAAAATTCCTGAAAACCTGCAGGTTTAGCTATAGCTTTTGTTTGATTTGGAAGGTGCTCAGACACTACAGTGAGAGTGAGATGGGATAACCTTAGAAAATTCTTAATAGCGAAACATTTTTCATTTGCTCTGGCTGGAATGGCTTCCCCCAGTTTCTGCCAGTTTCCCCCAGGAGTATTGTTTCAACCCAGTCTCTGGGGCTGTATGTGCTGGTCCATTCCCCAGCCCTTGCTGTTCTGATCAGTAGTGGAAGACCTTAGCTTTGTTTTTGTGCCCTTTCACAGTTCTCAACTCCTGCAAAACAGCCTTTCTTTTAAGCTGGGGTCACACTCTATGCATTATTTATATATTAGTTGTTACCCCTTCACATGTTTTGTGAACCAGTTGATAACAACTTACACAGATTTCCATTGGCTGTCCTTATTCAGTTTGGCATGGAAAAAGACTGAAATGCTCATGTATCCACTGGGATAAAGGCAAAACAGGGAGCTTTCTCCAGATGGCGAACAAGGCAACAATCCTAGAAGTGTCACACCCCAGCTGTAGAGTGACTGCTTTCTGACCAACAAGACCTATATGGTCCATTCTTAGGTGTTGTGGTTTAAGCCCAGATAGCAACAAAGCACCACAAAGCTGCTTGCTCACACCTGCCTCCCCAGCCTTGGTGGGATGAGGAGGAGAAAATATAAAGAAATGCTTGTGGGGCGAGACAAGGAGAGGGAGGGATCACTTACCAGTTATGATCACGGGCAAAAATCAGACACAACTTGGGGAAAAAACAAAATCAATTTAATTTACTACCAATCAAATCAAAACAAGGATAATGAGAAATAAAACCCAACCTTAGAACACCTTCCCCCCCCCACCCTCCTTCCCGGCTCAACCCCACTCCCGGTTCTCTCCACCTCCTCCCCCCGGCGGCGCAGGTGAACAGGGGATGGGGTTGGGGTCAGCTCCCCACACCTTGTCTCTGCCGCTCCTTCCTCACTCCTCCCCTGCTCCACCGTGGGGTTGAAATGCACAGTCTTCAGCAAAGAAGAAAAGAGTGTTGCATGTTTTAATGCAAACCCCAACATGTTTCACAAATACATACCAAACAACATAGTGGGCCAGCTCAACTTTTACGCAAATTCCCAACCTTGTGTTACATCAGCTCTTGACTGGTCTCCCTCAGAAGACCCCACTCAAAAGGGATGGAAGCCCTTAGCAGAAAGTCCTGTCTGCTAGTCCTGTCTACTACCTGAATGTTTTGGGTTTGTGTGGTGGGGTATTGGCAGTGGGGGAGGGGCTGCAGGGGTGGCTCCTGTGAGAAGCTGCTAGAAGCTTCCCAGGCTCCAAGTCGGACCTGTCTCCTGTCTCTGGCCAAGGCAAACCCAATCAGTGACAGTGGTAGCGCCCCTGTGATAACAGATTTAAGTGGGGAAACCTGCAGTGGGGAGGAGATTGGAATGTGAGAGGAACCCCTCTGCAGACCCCAAGGTCAGTGCAGAAGGACGGGGAGGAGGGGATGCCCCTGCAGCCCGTGGTGAGACGGCAGGCTGTCCCCCCCCAGCCCATGGAGGGGAGCGGGGGAGCAGATGCCCACCTGCAGCCCGGGGAGGACCCCATGCCGGAGCGGGTGGATGCCCCTGAAGACGGCCATGACTCCATGGGAAATCAGATGCTGGAGCAGCCTGTGACTGAAGATCTGAGGCCTGTGAAAAGGACCCATGCTGGAGAAGTTCGTGAAGGACTGTCTCCCATGGGAAGGACCCCATGGTGGAGCAGGGGAAGAGTGAGGAGTCCTTCCCCTGAGGAGGAAGGAGCGGCAGAGACAAGGTGTGATGAACTGACCCGAACCCCCATCCCCTGTTCCCCTGAGCTACTGGGGGATAGGAGGTAGAGAAAATCAGGACCTGAGCCAAGAAGGAAGGAGGGGTGTAGGAAGGTGTTTTAAGATTGGGGTTTCACTTCTCATTATCCTTGTTTTGATTTGAATGGTAGTAAGTTAAATTGATTTTTTTTTCCCCAAGTTGAGTCTGTTTTTTGCCCGTGACCATAACTCGTGAGTGATCCCTCCCTGTCCTTGTCTTAACCCACGAGTGTTTCTTTATATTTACTCCTCCTCAACCCACTGGGGCCAAGGGAGGGAGGAGTGACTAAGTGGCTTCATGGTGTTTTGTAGCTGGATGGACTTAAACCACGACACTGAATCAGCCCCATCCTGGGACCCTTATTCACACCTCTGACACCCAAAAGAATCTGACAAACAGTGAGGAAAAATATCAAGTTCTGAGAAACCATTCAATTGGCCTCAGTGGCAATGTGCTTGCTCAGTGCCACCTTTTATGCCTCAATCTGTGGAAGTCATAAATTGAGATGCGAGTGACAGATGATAAGGGGATGAATTACAAAATAATGTGCAGTTTTATCTTTGCTAGCTTATTCAGACTAAGTAAGTGGGATGTCCCCAAAGAAATCAAACTAAGATGTTCTGCATAGACTGCTTGAATACTCAAGATGTGAGAGAGTGTCCCTGGGTGCTCTTTTGTTTTTGCCTTTCCTTCAGTAGATCTCACATCTTGCTGAGCATTGAAGTCCTACCTTCTGCTGCCAGGGAAGATATTAAGTGTGGACATCTACGAAGCACTGCTCTCTTGCTGCGTCCAACTGAGAGTTTTCCCTTGGAGTAGATCACACAGATCTTTGCTTCCATTGTCTCCTTTCCATGCTTCAGTGAACATGTAAGCAGTTAACATTGTTGACATTTGAAGTGTCATCACTGGCATCTGAATTAATATGTGAAGCTGAAAGGGGCTATTCTCACAAGTAGTGCTTCAGGATCTGGGCATGCCCAAGCATATATAATTGCATTAGCTACCTTCAGGTCATATTTTCAAGGATTTCTTTACAATTACAGCAGCTAGAGAGACTTCATTTCAAATGAACAGAGCACACCAAAGTATTTGGAAAACTGTCCTGGTTTTGGCTGGGATAGAGTTAATTTTCTTCCTAGTAGCTGGAAGAATGTTGATAAGACACTGATGTTTTCAGTTGTTGCTAGATAATGTTTATATTAAGTCAAGGATTTTTTTCAGTTTCTCATGCCGAGCCAGCAAGAAGGCTGGAGGGACACAAGAAGTTGGGAGGAGACACAGCCAGGGCAGCTGACCCAAACTGGCCAAAGGGGTATTCCATACCATGTCACGTCACATCTAGTATATAAACTGGGGGGAGTGGGGCTGGGAGGGATCGCTGCTTGGGAACTAACTGGGCATCAGTCAGCAGGTGGTGAGCAATTGCACTGTGCATCACTTGTTTTGTATATTCCAATCATTTTATTATTATTATTGCCATTGTATTACTGTTATTATTATCATTATTAGTTTCTTCCTTTCTGTTCTATTAAACTATTGTTATCTCAACCCATGAGTTTTACTTTTTTTCCCCCTAGTTCTCTCCCTCATCCCACTGGGTGGGGGGGAGTGAGTGAGTGACTGTGTGGTGCTTAGTTGCTGGCTGGGGTTAAACCATGACAAAGACCAAGAAACTGACTCTGCTAACATACATGTTCCCTTTACAAGCCATAAAAAGACAGTTTCCACCAAAGCTCAAGTAGCAGAACCACTTATTTTACAGAACAAAAGGCTCTTAATATAGTCTGAAAATCATTAGTGTGTAGTAGGTATATGCATTCAACTGAAGAAACACTGTAGAGATCAATCTGTATTCACAGTGCACAAATTGCCTTGTGCTTTCTGATGTCCTATAATCATCTGATGTTATCAAGCCTGCTTATTTCATTCTGGCTTGCATCTTTTGGTCTTCAAAGCATTAGCTTGATGTCTGAAGGTATCTAGGTGTGTGCAGATTTGCATTATTTATACTTACCTTTTTTCTTTTTCCTTATAAAATACAAAACTTTTAATTGTATGGGGTAATTCATTAGCATTCTCTCCTCATTTATTTGGGAAGGTGAATATTCTGGTCTCAGTCTGGAGCACTCATATCATTCAAACCAGACCAAAAATCTTGGGTACAGAGACCAGGCATAATGATGTAAGTCATATTAAACTCCAAGCATCACTACTCATTTCAGAAGAGGACACTGAACTCTTTAACCTAAAAGTGCTTTGTGATTGTATAAGTGACTAAATTGTATGCACAGAGCTTCTTTTAATTAACTTTACCTGGTTAGAAAAAATGATCAAGGTAGCTAACATAAAAATGTAACACCTAAGGCAAGTTTTATATTGTGTCTGTCAGCCTGTTTTTAAATCAAGAGATTACATGTATTCCTTCTATGTATAGTTTCTTACTTTAAAGAAAGTAAAGTATAAAAAATAAATTGACTCGATATGAATAGAAGTATAAAAAGATATTACTTTTTGCTTTATTATATTCATCAAATTTTGAAATACATGCTGTATAAAAATGTGGCAAATAGATCTAGACTAAAAGCCAATCTCATTTTCCAATGAGATGCTCTTTTTCTGTATTTATAATCATAAAATTCCTCCCCTCTACCATGGGCTTCAGAGAGAATCCCAAATGATATTACAGATCTTCACTTTTTCTTTACCTGACTAGGTACCTCCTGTAAGGAGCACTGTGGGGACCATACTACTATGTCTCTGCAGCATCCCATTTAGAGTTTTTAAATAAACACAGTGAATTTTCATCAGGGCTTGCACACACAGTAGCATGCACTAGGAGGTCTTGAGTAAGTCATCCTGCTTTCAACTCACAGCCTGAGTAATGTTTTAGCTGCATTACATTTTGCCCATGTGTTCCAAGACCAGTCTAAGTAGGACATTTCCCCTTTTGGTTAAAATTGGAGTAGGAGGTTAATACATAATTGCATTTCACTGTTTCAGAATCTTGGGTCTGGAGTTCTTAAGCTTTGTACTCTTACCATTTGCAGGTTTGAGTCTAGGAGCTCTTCTTTTATGCAGCACATGTTTTATAAAATTTGAAATTCCCTTATTTGACCACCACTCAGGATTTCAGGTATAAAGTGTAACACAAACCCAGAATACTGAGGGAGAGTTAAAAAAAGTAATTTTATTGTCTCACTTTTTATGAAACATATCAAGCAGGAGTGACACTGAATGCAGAGATCTTTTTTTCTTCTGCAATGCCTCTTAGGCATCCATTTGAAAAGCCCTTTCCCATCTTTCATAGCAAGGAGTTTGAAAAAGGACCTGGCAGCCCAGGACAGAACTGCAGACAGGAAAAGCTTCAGAAATGTCTGAATTTCCAAGAGTCTTCTAAAACAAAGTTTGAGAGTTCAATTACATTGCCAAGGTGGAGGGAGGCTGTACTGTCACTTGAGAAAGCTGGAGTGGGAATGGCTTTCTCCTTGCTACCTGTGTCCTCTCTGAGTGCTGGGAGTCTCCTCTTCGCCAGGCTGCTATGCATCACAATGTTGGGGTGAAGTAGGACCAAAGTTGCAAGTTCCTGCTAGGTTCTGCTTGTGCAATTTTTGAACCATTCAGATACGAAGGAAGGATTTCTTCTCCCCCATTTTAGCCCTGTGAAAAATGAAGCATCTCACCTAAGCTGTTACCCTAACTTCTCAGCAGAGTCCATGACAAGAGACAATCATCTTTGCTGAGTCTCCTCACCTGCTTTGGGGTCTTAGAGCACTTCCCCTTTCCCTGCTTCAACTTACTCTTCCTCCTGCTAGCCAGGACCAGCAGTGATGAAGTATCTTAATATGGGTGCCAGCCCATCCTCACTGCACCAAGTCAGTGCCCATCTGCAACATGGCATTGAGAGCTGTGTCTCCCTTGGTTTGCCCTTGCAGCACTCATGAGCCTCTGGGAGAAACTGAGGAAAGGCTCTCAAAAGACAGATGCTTGTCTGTGAACCCTGGGGAAGAAACCTGAGGTTTCCCTCAGTATGTCCCAGACCTTAAAAAACTTGAACTTTGGATTTCCTGAAAGATTAATCAACACCTGTATCAGACCTCCCTGTATTAATATTTTTTTTCCTTGTTTTTTCCCATAATCTCATTAATCCTGATGTTCTACAGAAAAAAACATTTATGTGATCACACTGCACATGCAACTGTATTATCAATTCCTGAGCTTAATAGCCCTTAAGCCATAAAATAATCATCTGCAGCACTGCATTCTCTCACTGCCTTTGCTGCTGGATAGACATAACCTATCATGGTCTTTGGATACTTTTTTTTTTAAGCCAGCTTTATGGCTGAGAGTTGCAAATTAACAGTAAAAGTGTATGAGAGAAGAATTTCCCTTTTATTCTTCCATTACAAGTCTGAGGTCTTCTCCCACCCCAGAAACTTATTGGAGGCAATAGATGAGGCAGGAATCTGGCAACAGAGCACAATACTAACTCTCACAGAGAGGCTCTTTAATTTTTTGCTTTCTGCTATCCTCAGGAGGCAACAAAACCACAATGTAGTTTCTAGTAGAAAAGATTACTTTCCCAACTAGGCTTCCAATATCTTTTCCAGTAAAAAGATCTACAGAATTATACCAGCCACTCACCCAGAAACTGAACTTCTCCTGCCTGCAGGTCCCTGGAGTGTGACCTGCACTTAGAGATGTACTTGCTGCACATCCCCAGTTGGAGTTGTGATAGTCATTTGTGACATAGATAGACATTTATGAAAAGCAAATGTGGTAATAAATATTTTAGCCAGAGACAAGTGCAAGGGCACTCCCTTGTCTCATTCTCCAGTGATAAAAATAACTGATCACAGGATCTGATCACAGGATCACAGATTACAATGGTTAGCTTGCCCCTAATATTTGCATATTAGCACCATAAAAGATATCTGGATAAAATGTTTATAGGTTTATTTGCAGCATTAATACCAATGCCTGACAGCATTATCTGTACTGTTTATATGACTATAAAATAGCTTTGTAGTGATACAATTAGTAATGCTGAGCTTAGATAGCATAAATGGTAGTACTGATTGTACCACTATAAACTTAATTTTATAGTGACATAAATGACAATATTAGTGTCATCATGTTTTATGACATCAGGTAATCTCAGGCCTAAAACACAAGGGTCCTGCATGCTTTAATTTCACATCTAAAATACAAAGAAAAAGAACATCCTAATTCATTCTTATGATGCTCAGCCCTACACTAGTTTTCATTCACCTTAAGCTGCAGAGGCATTTTTTCTTCTTCAGCTATAAAATAATTGCAAACACCCCATTGCCAAAATTGTGTTCCTACAGCGTTGGTGGGTTATGAGTGGTCCCAGTGATGCTTCCACCAGCAGCGTCAGTAAATGGGAGCTGGTAGCTGGCACAAGCCAGGGCAGACTCTCTGCTTACACTTGAATTGTCTCCTTCCTTTCCTATTTCAGTCCATGCCTTTTATCCCAAAGGGGAAGATGATGAATGAGAGACCGATCAGCTGCAAAACAAGTTTCAATTCATTTCACAGTTTTGCCTCATTCACTTCATAGCTGATATATAAATGATTTTGAAAGACTGTTTGCCTGCCATTCCCAGAGTAGCACTCACAAGCAGAAGACAGGAAAAAAGATCTCTGATATTACATTGTGTTCTTTGAATAATGATTGTGTGACTACCAATTACTGGAGTGGATATCTGTCCTGAGTTAAGGTTTTATGCACATTGGTTAACTATGCAGTATAAATGTCCCCTTCTGGGTTTTTTGTATGAATTACATTACTACTTGTGATACATCTTGATCCACAGGATTCATGACAGCAACTCCTTCTCTGTTCCTTCCCCTTTGGCTATAGTTAGCTTCATGGGAAAACACCTTAGGACTTTCACCTACTTCCCTACTTCCCTGCTTCTCCATGATACCACTACTCCTGGACTCTTCATTTTGGCCCACATGCGTAATGCCATTTAAGTCAATAGGAAGAATTCCAGTTCCTCAGGTAACAATGAATTTGGCCTCATAACCATGGATCTTCATGTAAGAAGACTTCACTAAGTAGGCAGTACCCTATAGCAGCCTGAATATACGTATAGTCTAAAAGTTGAGCAATCTTGGGACTCCAAGCCTAGGAGCAACTAATACTTTTTTTTTTCTTTTAGCAGCAATGCAAGTCTGTCAAGCATCCATATTTTTGTCTCCAAAATGGTACCACTGTAGTGAATTGATGGCAAAATACACAAATGCAACCTCTAAGAAGCACTGAGGGAATTTACTCATCCATCCATAATCCTGGAGATGTAATTTATTTAAACAACATTGTTGTTCTCCATATCCAGCACACTGCACAATATTTAAGTGCATGCAGTAAGCTCTCCCACTCCCTCCTGTTTCACCGCTACATAGGCAAGGACATATGCTTACTGTTAGGAAGGTGGGAGCAAATATGACAGAACATGTAAATGAAAGAAAGTTTTGCTCTTCTCAGAAATAAGGAAGGATGCTGGCAATTCCACAGTGGTACCACAGGGGCACTCTGAATTCAGTCATGAATTCCAAAGCTGCTTTTAAATAATCCTTTTCTATATTTGTAAGGTTTCTTGGAATTCTTCTTTTGTGGAAAGCAGGTTCATCTTACAACATCCAAGCAGGATCAGTGGCATGTCTTCATGCATACTGTGCACTCTGCACTCTGTGAAAAGGAAACTAACTCCAGTTGTTGTTAATGTTCCCTGTCAATATATAATTCTGAAAACTCCACTGGTAAGAGTGTATTGGTCACTTATTCAGTGTTTTCATGGTGGCCTCTAATTTTATTCTTCTTTTTATGAGAGCTATTAAAAGCTTTTAAACATTTTCTGGCTTCCTGGAGGGTAATGAATTATCTGCACTTCCAAACTCATCAAGGATAATAGTCTTTCTAGAACACTTAGGCAGACCATACAGGAGTAACTAGGGAAATCCAGATGGTTACTGCCACACTAACATTCATTTAACCAATAATGGCTACCCAGGTTTTCAGAGCTTCTCAGTGTATTCTCATTATATTCATATACTTCTGTTACTGAAATAACAGTGAGAATTAATTGCTTCTAATTGAGTTTGGTGGTGTTAAATCAAATCAGTGTCCACAGAATAATACAATGTCAACAATATTGATTCCACTGCAGCAACTGAATAAACTCTAAATACAAGTGCTCAAAATTGCATCCTTTAGGAATCTCTACTGAACTAAATTCCGACCATTGAAGAAGAATGAGGTTTTATAAGAACATCCCTTAGGAGTCCCAGCATCTCCCATGCATAACATGAGCTGAACCTAATAAAACCCAAATTTTGAAGATTCAAGGAAGGGTCAAAGAGCCAGTTTGCATAATTCATGCTGCAGAAGGTGTCTGATAACATCCATGACCCCAAGAACTTTCATCCTTTTTCCCTTCCCAGGGTAAAGCTTTCAAAATATGTTAAATACATGAGAAAGAGGTGTAATGACATCAGTAAAACAGTAAAGTGTTAATATTTCAGTTCCTTTCGAGCCCCATTTTCACTGCTGCTAACAAGCAGGTCCTCAAATACGGTAAGACTCTCTGTCTAGAATGACCAGAGGAGCTCCACTGACCCTAGTGGATTGCTTGACAATTCTTTTTATTTCTCATTCTGAAGCTATTCTGAAATGGAATTTGTAACTGTCACACATGATAGCAACCACAATTACTTTTCTTACTTACAGTGATACTGACTGTTCATATCTAAAAAGTTTTTAACCTGAAGTGAATTTTCCTAAGATACAAGCGGACTCTGACTTTCTGCAGTATCTTCATGTAGGTGCATGCACTACTTCCCATAGCTTTGCCATTTCTCCTGAGTTGACAAGAATGAGCCTCTACCCTAACATGCAATGGTACAGCTGTGGTTAAATATCTATATAGTCCTTCAGTGACACATCCCATAATAAGCTGCTTGGATATGAAAAAAGTGATGTAGACACTTGTCTTTCAGGTAATAAAATAGAGAAAGCAGGCTCAAAACTGAATAGATAAATATGAAGGAGGACCTTTTTTTTTTGAAGAGGGGTAAAATTTATTTTTCTAAACTTCTATCCTGAGCTGAAGCAATCATCTAAAGAATTGGTGGTAAACAGGTAGTCAAGATCAGTTCCATTACCTATGGGGAGATCTCAAATGTTTACCCTTATCCCAGGAAAATTCCACTAAATCTGCCAAATGTTATTTCTGTTCTGAGGAAATCCTCCAGGCATTCTGTGGAACTAAATATTGAAAAACCTAACCCACTCTTTGCAAAAATGTCTTTGTTGGTACTGAGCAAATGGAAACTGAATAATATTAAGGGCTTACTCTGACCAAATGTAGTACGCTTCAAACCATGGAAGATAGCACCCACAGAGCATTAATAGTGCAGACGGGTGAAAAAAACAGACTTTGGGTTTAGTTCTGAATTCCCAGGCAATGAAAACACATTAAAAAAAGACTGGATGGGCCGTCCAGATGTCACCTAAACCATCCTTTTGCCCAAGGCTATCTCAATCTTTATTGAAGGACATTTTTCTGACACTATTTTTCAACCTGCTCAATGATCGAAGTCAGAAGGCATCACAGGCAATCCATTTCAGAGCTGAAAATATTTTCCTGGCACCTACTTTCTTTTCTATGCTCTAATTTGAGCCTGCTACTCCTTGTCCTCCACAGAATGAGCACCAAAAAAGATGGAATTTGTTTACTTTTCTAAGCTTTCTTTTAACACCTGAAGGCCAATGACCTCCTCCAATTTCCTCTCTGATCTAGATGAGACAACTCCAGTATTTCTAGCCTCCCCTCTTGGGTCATATTTTCTAGATCACTGTTCATTCTCATTGTTGTTCTCATACCAACCATTCCAAATCTTCCTCCAAGTGTAATGATCATAAGCACAAAGAGCCCTAACACTAACACCTCAGCAAGGCTATAGCAAATTACTCCTTGTTTCTGGCGTCATTCTTCCATTTCTACATCCCAAGATGGCATTTTCAATTTCTCCCATATCATCCCAAACGAAGACACTAATGGCTTATATTCAACTTGTGACTCACTCTAATCCCATAACCTTCCCTGAAGTACTGTTCTCTGCCTCCTGTATTTCATTGTTGATTATTCTTCCAGTGGAAGCTTTGTGTGCAGAATACAGGCAAGTAAAAGCTAATATTCTCTTATCCAACAGGCAAACATAATGAAGATTAGTTCTGTAGTATCAAACTACATAAATATATCCTTCTAATTACAATGTCAATGAAGGCTGCATCAACTTCCACAACTGGATATGATTGAATTGAGGTATTTAATGAACAAAGACAAAACCAATGGTTTTGTGGACATGTCTTGTCAATGTTTCAGCTATTTGAATGAATGTTGTCAAGAGACTGATAGGAAGAAATCTACAGACTAACCACACAGATCAGATTGTCAAAGATATGGCACGTCCATCCCTTTAATCCTGGGTAGCAGAGCCTGAAGAAGGGCAACATAGGACACAAGCTTGAATTTCAAAACTTACAGACCACTTGGTCTTTGTGACTGATGCTTTGTGTCCCAAGTTGCCACAAACTGTCTGCCCCAGCAAAGTCAGTCATTACTCCATAAAATAAATAAATAAATGATCAAAGAAACAAAATGGCTGTACCTCATTGCTCAAAAGATTATTTGCCTATTTCATTTTCTTTAGTTTTGTGTTAGATCTTCTCCTCTTAGGTTTGTCAATTTTGCTCCAGACTTTCAGATGCTCACTTTCTAGAGTGATTTTTTAAAAGTCAAGGCTACATTAGAACCTGAAATGAAATTAGATGTCTGTTGTGAGTTCTCCTATGCCTGAAAGATGTCCTAGAAATCCAATAGTTTGGCAGTGTGGTAAGCATGGAAAGACATTTACCCTTGATTTCGCTGAAGTGAGTTAAGGTGTTTCTTTATGTGTGCAAAATATTGTCGTCTTAAAATATTTATGTGTTAAGTAGACAAAGATGTTTCACATTGAGCTGCTGGAAATGTCCTGAAGAATATCTTTAAATATTTATGTTTCCCAATGCAGCCCTTAGACAGTCTGTTTGCAGTGACAAGACATTTCAGCTTGTTATAACTTTGCTATAATTACACCTCTCGATTTTTCTTTTCCCCATAGATATTTCATGCATATAGATAATGTTATTTTGCTGGGGGAGGGGTAAAACTAATTTGCTATGTCACCTGCTTCTTTTATGAGCAGGAACAATTCAAAGCTATATTTTAGCACATTTTAAGCAATTTGTTCTTCTGTTTGTAATTATATATTGCACACGCTTAATAGCCAGGGGAACAAATGACCAGACAAAAATGAACATGAGAGTAATACTTCAAGCTGATGTTGTCAGATAACACACTGTACAGAACACACTAATCGTGGAGAAACATGGAGAAAGAAAATGTTCACTTCTCATCCCACTCATCTGATGTGTCCAAGGATCAAATTTCCAAAATGTTTTTGGGTAACTTAGGAGCATAATTTATTTTTCCAAAAATGAGACTGGCATTTAGATATTCATGCCTCTCTCAAAATTAGTGTGAATTCAGACTCTGGAACTTCAGGAACTGCAAAAAATTGCACCATCCATTTATACAAACTTCTTCATTTGAGAACTGAATTTGAAGTACTGGAATTAGGGGTGGGTTCAGAACCTTTGTTAAACCCCACTGCAGGGATATGAGTTGTTTTAAGACATTCAAGACTCATTGCTCTAGTCTCCTTAAAGAACACACTGTATTAAATATACTGAGTATGGTATTTTAGTATATAGTATAATGAGTATAATATTTTAGTATGCGATTTATAGCGAGAAGCACTTTGTCAAGACCTTTGCTTTTCCTGAAGAGCCAGTCAAATCAGCATTTACGCAAACACTGTTAGGGTGCAGGTCTGACTGCACAGACACCAGGGTTTTTTTGGCATTTGGTTGCGTTGCATCTCTGCAAACAGCACACAGAGTTTATAAATCAAGCTCTTCTCATCTTCTCTCTTTTTCCTTTGAGTTGTAAATTATTGCAAGACTGGATTAAAGTGACTGCCTACTTGCTCCTTGGTCCAAGCGAAAGAAATAATTTATTTTCATGCAAGTCTGCACCAGTGGAACAACTAACATATCTTCTTTCAGTCCCAAAATACCATGAAAGATGGCTCCTCCAGAACTGACATCACCTCCTTATCAGGCTTTACAGACAGTTGCTGCACCTAAAGTGAAATTATCTATGAGATACAACAGGAGATACACTACCTAAAAGAGATGAGCTGTCAGGCTTTTTGTGCTGAGTTAAAAATAAATAACTATATTAAATGTCTTACATGCTAAAATGCACTCATGCATTTTATCCCTAAGAGAATATGGCTTTGTATTTAATCATTGTTGTAAACATTTTAAAACCCTAGGTGTGACATTATTTAACCTGGGGATCTACCTGGCCAACAGGTATCATACAATTATCACTGGCTTCATTTTCTTAATAGATGTAGACATATTTTGCAGACATCATCAATAGCATTTGATAAACATGAGATGGGAATGCTGTGCTTAAAGTTTATACAATCTATAAATCTTTCATAGGAGTCAACTGGGCCACAAGGTTTCAGAAAATAGACCCAAACTCCACAAGTGGGCAAAGTATCCAATTGCAAAAAGAGATGGCCCATGTGAACCTCATGAAGTTCAACAAGGCCAAGTGCAAGGTCCTGCACTTGGGTCGGGGCAACTCCCACTGTCAGTATGGAATGGAAGTTGAATGGATTGAGAGCAGCCCTGAAGAGAAGGAGTTGGGGATACCTGGTGGTTGAAAAATTGGACACAAGCTGGCAATGTGCACTTGCAGCCCAGAAAGCCAATCATATCCTTGGTGGCATCAAAAGAACCATGGCAAGCAGGTGGAGGGAGGTGATTCTCCCCTTCTATTCTGCTCTCGTGAGATCACACCTGGAGTACTGTGTCCAGCTCTGGGGTCCTCAGTGCAAGAAAGACAAGGACCTGTTAGAGTGGGTCTAGAGGAAGGCCATGAAAATGATCAGAGGGCTGAAACACCTCTCCTGTGAAGAAAGGCTGAGAGAGTTGGGATTGTTCATGCTGGAGAAAAGAAGGCTCTGGGGAGACCTTATTGCTGCTATTCAATGCTTAAAGGATGCTTATAAGAAAAACAAAGACTTTTTACAGGGCCTGTAGTGACAGGACAAGGGGCAGTGGTTTTAAATTGAAAGGAGGTAGGTTTAGATTGGATATAAGGCAGAAAAACTTTATGATCAGGGTGGTGAGACACTGGAACAGGTTGCCCAGAGAAGTTGTGGATGTTCCATCATTGGAAGTGTTCAAAGTCAGGCTGGACTGATCTAGTGAGAGATGTCCCTGCCCATGCAGGAGGAATGACCCTTCCAACCCAAACCATTCTATGATTCCATGGTTCTATGACTCCACTTGCTCAAATGAAAACTTAATTCTTCTGGTTTAGCTATTTCTGGGACCTGCTGCCAAACAAATCCAGATCTTTATTACTAACTTCTGATATCTATTAATATATACATGTTATGAAAAGATCATTCCCTGAAATCTCTGATGTAAGTAATCACAGAAAAACATGAACACTAGGCACCCAAGCTCCCATAAAACAGCACATCCAAATTGGATCTAATATCCAAATTCAATGTTCCAGCCAAAATATTGGGTTATTTGAATGTCCTGGTTTCAGCTGGGATAGAGTTAATTTTATTCCTAGTAGCTGGTATAGTGCTATGTTTTGGATTCAGTATGAGAAGGATGTTGATAACACACTGATGTTTTTAGCTGTTGCTAAGTAGTGTTTAGACTAAGTCAAGGATTTTTCAGCTTCTCATGCCCAACCAGCAAGAAGGCTGGAGGGGCACAAGAAGTTGGGAGGGCACACAGCCAGGACAGCTGACCCAAACTGGCCAACAGGGTATTCCATACTATATGACATCATGCCTTATATATAAACCGGGGGGATTGCTGCTCAGGAACTAACTGGGCATTGGTCAGCAGGTGGTGAGCAATTGCATTGTGCATCACTTGTTTTGTATATTCCAGTCCTTTTATTATTATTATTATTATTATTATTATTGCCATTTTATTATTGTTATTATCATTATTAGTTTCTTCCTTACTGTTCTATTAAACTGTTCTTATCTCAACCCACGAGTTTTACTTTTTTTTTTTTTTCTGATTCTGTCCCCCAACCCACTGGGTGGGGGGGAGTAAATGAGCGGCTGTGCGGTGCTTAGTTACAGGCTGGGGTTAAACCATAACATATAATATCGGGTTATTTGAATTTCCAACAAAGATAAATTTTTGGCAGTGACCCACAAAATTTATAGACATAGGCTCCAACATAGTCCAAATGCTACATTAGCTGAACTCCTGTCACCATAACATCCAAGTAAAAACATTACATCTGAATGCCAGCTACAGCTCCATCTCAGACACATCCCTCTTTCTGAGTTTCACAAACTGGAAGTGAAACTCAGTACTGGAATTCAACTGAAACACCACTTTTATGGCGTAGACCTGGAAATATCTAAGTCCTTTCACTGAACACTTTCCAACCAAGAAATGTGTTGTTGCTGCAGCTGAATTGTGTTTTAACGCCATCTTGATTTTTCCCTTCTTGAATTCTGCCCAAAACTGGGGTCACTGCTGATGTCCTGTACCATCTATGTCAAATATGTTACCTAATGAACAAGGAATCTGATTTTCAAGTTAAAATATAAGCCTTTCAAAACTTAAAAAAAAAAATTAAAAAAAAATTAAAAATGCCTGAGCAAGTTAAGAATATCCAGATTAAAAAAAAATAATCAGTCATTTTAAACTAATTCAGAACTCCTTAAAATATAGGACATAATAGTAAAAAATTTTGACTCCTTCAGGTTAAAGCCAAATGGGTTGGTTTTAAATCAGCCAGCCTTCTAATAAATGATGGAGAATGGAATGACAGATTTCTCAGACAATGATTCATAATACTAGATTTTTTCTAAGCTGAAAATGTTATTAAATTAATCACGCTTCACGTACAATGCAGGTGCACGTCAAAACTAAATCCTGTTCTTAGAAAGGAGAGAGTCTAAACATACAGCAGGAATATTAATCAGTATTTCAGTCTATAATGATGGAATAATGGTTATTGTGTTTGGAAAAAAGAACCTATAATATGATGAAAAAAATAGTAAAGGAAAACTTGGGTCCTACAGTAGTTTCTATAACATATAAAGATTTGTGCAAGTCTTAAAAGCTGTTAGAAGCCTTAGAATAGGACAGCCCATATGCTTCAGTTTCCTTTCTCTTAAACCTTCTGAACTTGAGGCTTTTTAGTAAATACTGATTTCTCTCAACTAAAATCACAAAGGACAGGGAAGGAGGACTTGCTGAGAGGGAACTGAAATATAGATCGAGTCAGCCAAATTACTGGGAATAAGAACCTGCCTGGCATTACCACAAGTTTAGAGCAAGACTTCAAGCTGAGGGTAGCCCCCATGGCAAATTCCCAACTCTAGCCATTGATCATCTGCACACAACTGGGTCTCATCTTCACTAGAAAAAAAACTTGTGTAGGAGGGGATAAGTCATTCTAAAGACTAGTGGCCATGCGCAACACTGAGGCTTTACAGTTGTGTGAGCAAGTAAAAGTTTGGTTGAGGAAGGCACTTTATTTGTAGGGGAGAAACATTCTTATTGTTACGCACCTAATCCCGTTGTTTCTTGCCACTAAAACCAACTTGTATTCCAGCAGGACTATATCCAGAAAGGATGGCCATAGCTGTAGACAGCCTGGAGATTGTGCAGATGTAACATTGGGTCAGTCCAACTCCACTGGTAACCAACAGGAATAACAGACAAACAGCAATTAAATGTGGTAACCAATCATTCCTACAACTATCTCAAAAGATGCAGGGGTGGCAGCAATGGAAGTGTGGCAGTAAGAAGGTGTGAGATAAGGCAGGCATGATAGGGTGAGGAAGCCTGAAGGGTTGACAAGGAATTGGAGAACAGGTCAGCAGCAGGGGACATAAAAAGGAAGGAAAGGGTCGAGGGGAGAGACCATGTGTAGGTTGGTGTGGCAGCAACAAAAGACCAGGATCAAAAATGAAGTGCCCACAGTATTTGAGTGGGTAGTTTTGAACTGAAAAAGTAGCACTCAAACAAAAAGTGTCTGCTGGTATCCACCTTAACCTGTCAAAAACCTGTCAAGGGTAAATTCTTCACTAACACATTTCTGTCTAAAGTGGGCAGGATGCCCTCTGAGAAAAGAAGAGAAGGGGAGCCCAAATCACTCTGAAAACAATGATATGTAGAGATAAAAGACATCTGAAAAATAATTAAGCATGACTGCAAAAGGCACAGTAAAGCAAACCCAGCTAAGTGAACTGACGAAACAGTACTGCCTTTCTCCAGTTGAAACAGCTTGGCTGGTGATGCACCATTTTCTTTCTTTTGAACGACTCTATAAGATTGTATTTTTTTGCTTGCTTGTTTTTACCAAAAGGCCAAAGTGAAACAAATGATTGCACTTTGCTGCACTTTCTCTAAATGTGCAAAATAGCTGTTTCCCTACTACAGCAAGCTTCCTGTGGGCTCACTGGTGCAAAGCAACAGCTGGCCTTATTTTTGTAAGAAGATGATAATAGTGAGGTGACCCACCTTCTATTCCTAATGCTCTCACTGCTTCTTTCTCAACTTTGAGAAGAACATTTCATCTGCTGATAATGTCCCATCTACAAAACTGATCTAATGAAATTTTCAAACTCTAATTAAGAGCTCACAGAAAGAGCTGTTACAAAATCTTTATTTCCTTTTATCAGTCACATTGTATTTTTTTATCACACAATGGGAAAGACAATAGTATACTTTAGTTTCAGTGCCTGTGAGAAGATGCTCAGTTGCCCTTCTTTGGAGTGTGGTGGGGACAGAAGGACAGATGTGATACAAACTACAATCAAAATTAACTGCAAACAACCAAAGGAAATAAAAACAGTTATTAATAACAAAAAACCCCCGCCAAACCAAACGAAGAATTAGAAGGTATGTAGGAAGCAGAAGAAAGTCTATAATCCAAACCCTGTTTGGAAATGCAAGAATGATGGCCTTCTCACATCCATACAGGCAGCTGGTACCGCTTAGAGTGATTTTCTCATTCAGAAGGAAAAGGAGATTAATCACAAGAATTGACTAAGATCACCTGCTGAATCATTCCTAAAGATGTTTTTTTGTGTTCAGAATGAAAAACTGAACTGTTGAGAGATGATGAGTGCCGAATGCTTGATTAATTGGAAATTGTGGTGAAAATTGTTTAGATTAGGATGAAATTCAAAACAGAAGCTGAAACTTCAGTGGAGAAAACAATTTCTTTGCCTGTTTTGTCAAAATCACTTCCTCTCCCCTCCCCACCTTTCTCCCACATATGTTGGGCTTTAACCCCTGCATCTTCTTGGAGTTCAAGTGGCATTTTAAGTGAATGCCTGTTTGTAAAGTAGTGTGGTAATAGAGACCAGTCATTTCTACCCACAGCCTGTGATTTTCAGCCTGCTTGGAAGGATAACTTAATTGAACCATTTCTCTGTTATGCTGTGAGAGACTGAATTGTTATCTCGAGCTGTTTGTCTCAAAGATTGTTAGGTGTGAGAGACTGGACTGTCATTGCAAGCCATTCATCTCAAGGATTGTTTGATGTGAGAGACTGAACTGTGAACTATTTATCTCAAGCCATTTGTCTCTGGGATGGCCTGCCTAAGCAGGACACTCCTCTGTCCATAAGGACAATTACCAGGCCACTGAGGCATCCAGGGGAGGAAACGGGCTGGAGCCGACCAAGCATGCAGGAATGTGGAGACTACCATTCTCATGGAAACTGTAGTCTTTGAGATAAGATACTGGTTTCTAGTGCTGATCACACGAAGGTCATGGGATAGATGAAACCTGCAGCACATGAACAATGCATGAACAGTACGTATGTGCATGCGCCATTGAATTATGCCTTATAAAAAACCATGGAGACAAGCTGTGGTGTGCACCCACCACTGAAGAATTGAAGACTGAGGACCAACGGGACGAAGCTGGATCCATGGTGGTGACTATCCTTGCAACTCTATCCCAACTACTTGCCTGATTTCTGCCTTTTCTTCCATTCTATCCTATCACTACTATTTTCTACTTTTGATAATGAAAACTCTTTTAGGTATATGGCATTTGACCTTGTTTGTGTCTTAATCTCGCTCTTGGGATCATATCGAAACCTTCCCCAACATTGGATTGGGACATATGCTGTAGTCTAGATGATAATAATATTGGAGGGGAGGCCTAGGGGAGGTGGTTGTTTGTTTGGTTGGTTGTGGTTTTTTGTCCTGCTGTAGTTACAACATTGAAGATATGAGTGGTTTCATCTTAGAGCTCCCTGATGAAGCTCATGTGCATCTGCCCAAAATGCACCAATGTAAAATGACTCGGTTCTGCTTTCCACAGAATCTTCAGCAACATCAGAGAATTCACTGACTTCCTGCCAGAGCTTCTCCTGTTGTGAGAAGGAAAAAGAAAATCAGGAGTTCAAGGGATATATACTCCAATTGGAAGTGCATAAATCATGCTAAATTCTTTGCCCATGTGGATGCAAAGGATCAACTTTGCAAAACTTTAAGCTGCGGAATTAACTTGTAGAATGGGCTAGAGTTTTAAACTCCTATTTAAACTCCCCCTTACCTGGACATTTCTTAAATCCTGTAGCAAAACAGTCATCTGATCAAAGCAGAGATTAAAGCAAGTCATACATTTTAAAATCTAAATGAATTTGGGGTTCTGTGAGCTTGACAAAGATGTGAAAGGCAACTGGCTGAACAAACATAGCAGTCTGCTAGCTGTAGTTAACTGTAGATACCTAAAATTAATTTAATTTTTTTCATTCACACCAATAGCATCCTAAGTAGAGAGAATTGGAAAATGGTATCGATTTCCATCTAGAATGTTTGATTGTTTTTATAAAGCTTTTTCCATGCCATTTTTTTTCTGTAGGAGAGGAAGAGGGGAGAAAGTTTTGCATCTAAACAAAGAAAGGTTTTATTTGTTGTGCTTTTTTTTTTTTTTAATTCTGTTGTTGTTGCCGAAAAACTCGGAATAAAGAACTTATCAACACCAATTTAGTGTAGATAAGCAGACACTTCTTTATTGACGGCCGGGTGCGCGGGTGAGTCCTCTCACGAACCACGCACACCTGAACACCAAAACAATACACCTTATATCAAAACTTATTCATGCATATTCATTAGGTTTCCGGGAAAGGTTATACATATTCATTAGGTTTCTGGGAAATCATTAGCATATGTAAATGTCCTTTACGCAGGCGCAGTGAAGGTCTCTGGTGGTCTTCAGGAGTCCTCTGGTGGTCTTTCATAGTCTTCCTCACTCGTCCGCTTTTTGACCTCTCAGGTGTTTCCAAGCAGCAAACAGGTGTCCATAACGGTTTCCTCAGTTTCTAAAACAAACACTACAAGGCTACCAATCTTTGTCAAAGCTTCTGTGGTTAGATGATTTTAAACAATACCTGAATTTTTATGGTTACACATTATACATTTTCTAAGTTCCTAAGTTCCTATGGCTACATTTCAAACTTAACACTCCCATACCTATGCTTCATAATTTTCTACTTTTTAATCAAACCAAACTCCTTTATAATTAGATTTTAATTTCTTTTATCAAAATATTTGCAACATTCCCCCCTTTGAAAGTGTTGAAAATTATTTCAATACTTTCACGCGTGCCTGTAGTCCCAGCTACTCGGGAGGCTGAGCCCGCCGGATCGCTTGAGCCCAGGAGTTCTGGGCTGCAGTGCGCTATGCCGAGCGGGTGTCCGCGCTAAGGTCAGCATCAATATGATGAGTCTCGGGGAGCCGGGGGACACCAGGTTGACTAAGGAGGGGTGAACCGGCCCAGGTTGGAGACGGAGCAGGTCAAAGCTCCCGTGCCGGTCAGTAGCGGGATCGTGCCTGTGAATAGCCACTGCAGCGTAGCCTGGGCAACACAGAGAGACGCGGGTTCCTTTGAGGTCCACACTTTGTTGCAGAAGTAGTCCAAAATGTTAGCAAAATTTTGGGTATTACATGGGATTTGCATACCCCATGGAGGCCACAATCCAGTGGGAAAGTAGAAAGAATGAATCAAACCTTAAAAAGGCAAATAAGTAAAATTTGTCAAGAGACTAATTTAAAATGGCCTCAAGCACTTCCATTGGCATTATTACGAATCAGAGTACAGCCAAAGAGTGGAACCTCAGTCAGCCCTTATGAATTATTGTATGGAAAACCTTATGAATCCCCAGAACCTAACCCAAACATGCATGTAAAAGGGAGACAAGATGTGTATAACTATCTGCTTTCCTTAGGAAAAACTTTGACTGCAATTCGGAGAGCAGTGGTATGGAATAGACCATTATCCCTGGAAGCTCCGATGCATGACTTTCAACCAGGAGATTATGTCTATGTGAAAATGTGGGCTTCCGAACCCCTGCAGGAACGTTGGAAAGGACCCTTCCAGATACTGTTAACCACCTTCACAGCTATTAAGATTGCAGAATCGGATGCTTGGATACACTACACTCGAGTGAAGAAGGCACCTACTCCATTGAAGATTATTAGCCGTGACCTAAAGACTTTAAAACTGACTTTGAAACAAATATTAACTCTCAAGATAGTAGTGGATAAATGTTATGTAAATAATGTGAAAGTATTGAAATAATTTTCAACACTTTCAAAGGGGGGAATGTTGCAAATATTTTGATAAAAGAAATTAAAATCTAATTATAAAGGAGTTTGGTTTGATTAAAAAGTAGAAAATTATGAAGCATAGGTATGGGAGTGTTAAGTTTGAAATGTAGCCATAGGAACTTAGGAACTTAGAAAATGTATAATGTGTAACCATAAAAATTCAGGTATTGTTTAAAATCATCTAACCACAGAAGCTTTGACAAAGATTGGTAGCCTTGTAGTGTTTGTTTTAGAAACTGAGGAAACCATTATGGACACCTGTTTGCTGCTTGGAAACACCTGAGAGGTCAAAAAGCGGACGAGTGAGGAAGACTATGAAAGACCACCAGAGGACTCCTGAAGACCACCAGAGACCTTCACTGCGCCTGCGTAAAGGACATTTACATATGCTAATGATTTCCCAGAAACCTAATGAATATGCATGAATAAGTTTTGCTATAAGGTGTATTGTTTTGGTGTTCAGGTGTGCGTGGTTCGTGAGAGGACTCACCCGCGCACCCGGCCGTCAATAAAGAAGTGTCTGCTTATCTACACTAAATTGGTGTTGATAAGTTCTTTATTCCGAGTTTTTCGGCAACATTGTGAACCCAAATCTTTGCCTAGAAGCTCATTACAAATGTAATCGTTTTTTCAGTTCTCTTATGGGAGGATGTGGAGGAGAATGCACCATAGAGAAAACTCATGTGAGATCTTTCTCATCAAAAGCCTGTGATATCTTGTCTTACTTCTAATTTACTCTTCACAATTAAGTTCACAACAGAAGAAGGAGAAAGTGGTTCTAAAAGACAAAGCAAAGCCCCTTTATGCTCTGATAGCATATGTCCATACATTTTGTGTGGTTTGTTCAAGTTTTTATGTTTTAAGTATTTTGTACCTTCTATGAAAACTGGTTTGCTGCTAGATGACTGTAAAAGTGAGGTTTGATAAATGATCATATATTAACATTATGGTTGAAACAAAAAACTTATGACTAGACGTTCCTGTACGCTAGATGAGAACAATGTTGAAACTGACCACATGTGATTGAAACTGTGTTAAGCTTCAAGATCAAAGAACAAGGACAAGAATAAAGACTTCAGGGACAGCCAACAAGAACTTCAAATGGGTTGGTGGTCGCAAAGGAGCCCTTCGGCTCAAATGGATCCTTCATTGCGCATGATCAGATGTAGGCAGTACTATGATAATCAGTTACAGTAATTTTTATGTATATGTATACTAATCTAATTAATATGCAAATAGTTATTCTATATAACCTTTTAGTGCTAAAGCTGTGGCATGCATGCTAGGTGGAACTATCCCCCGTGCATCCAGCACTGCAATAAAGAATGCCTGCTTTCTAAAACTCCAAAATGAGTCTTAGAGAGTTTCTTCGACCGGCTTTTCGGTATCAGCTCCAGATAAAATGCATAGCATTTCTAGGCTTTCCTACGTAATGCCAGGGAGAGAAGTGGAAAGGAACTTTCTGAGATGATGGATACTTTGCAAAATAATCTGGTAGAATAGGGATTAAGGGAATTAAATGTACAGAACAGTATAGCAATTAGGAGGGAGCAAACTCTAATCTGTGAGATCACAGTATATCTGCAGTATCTAAAGAGAAGTACCCACATGCGGGTTAACCAGCTATTGTGGTTATGAAGAAAACAATAAACAGGGTCCTAATAAAATACACTGAGCTTACAAAGAGTACAAAAAATATATTTCTTACTTGCAAAGATATTAATCACAAGGGAATACTTTGGTATCATCAGTTTCAGCTGGTAGTTTACAATGGAATGAAGAGGAATTTTCATATATGCCCAACATTTTCTGACTATACCAGTGTGTCAGATAATATATAGGTTCATAGCTTTACGGAGAGAACAGCCAATTGTAGCTGGATTCATGCATGCAGCCATAAGGGTGAGAAATCTCATGATTCATGAAGGATTTTAAAGGTTTAGCTTCAAAGTTTGCAAAAAAAGACTTAAGAAAACTATCTTCTTTGGATTTAAAGGATGTTTAAATATTTTTACATAAGAAGTTTAATAATTATATATTTAGTAGTTTTACATAATTTGCAATTATCAAGCCTAAAGGAGAGATTTGCAAATAAGGCATTTTAGCAAGTATTATGGGTGAAAAATAATATACAGACAAGACAGGCAGAAAAAATTATTTGCAAAAGCATCAGTAAGAAGTTGTACCAGCCTGCTCAGTGGTTCACTTATTTATTCCTGGTTATGCATTAAAATAATCAGCACAATTTAATCTCATTCAGGCACAACATCTTTTTGCACATGGATTAATGTCCTTTTATTCATTAATATACATTTCCTTTATAATTTCAGCTATCATTTGTGGAGTGTAAACAGTTTCTAATGGTTCCTTTCTGCTCTACACTTGAACAATGGCTTTAGTAATCAAGTAGAAAATTAATGAGAAGCAAAAGCTTATTTCTAATTATACTCAGACTAAATTGTTATTTAAAGTATGAAGAGTGTGTGAACTATTATTCTACAAATCTCCTCTAATTCCTCACAGATCCTAATTAGAGTTTGTCATACCCATACTCCAGAATTACTTGCTTTCCCAAATTAACTCTAAACCAAGCTTCTCCGTTGTAACCTACTTGTCAGCTAGAAAATATACTCTTCCATTTTTGATCCCGTTAAGAACAATGGTTTTTTTCACATTCTTAAAACTAGGTACCTTAACTCCACCAGTACTTACTGATTTTGGCAGGGCTTTAATGGAGTACAACATCAACTATCAAGGATGTCAGTCAAGATACAGGTGAAAACTTCAGCAAATATGGCCACTATATGGGTAACAGCAAGCAGGTAACACAGAGCTGCCTGTGATGTTTGTGCCCAGGAAGGGAATATTAGTGAGAAGACCTCTCTAATGGTCAAAGGGTTCTCTTCATACATCAAATTTCTTTTGAAATCATATATTTAGGGCCTGTTCTGCAGAGGAAGAAGAACTGAGTTGTTGGATTCACTTGCTCACGCTGTTTCTCCCTCTACTTAGCCTTTTGCATGTTCCTGCTATTTTCTCTCTATTCTTAAGAGTACTCACAGAAGATAAATTCCAGATGCCAGTTTCATTCCTGGATGATCTGAGGGCTGATTTATTCAAAGAAAAGACTGATCTGCCATTACTGTGAGATAGTGCTGCTGTGTTACAGAAGGTATCCAATGATATACACAGTGTTCCTGGGTATGGAACAAAGCCTTTACTTCGAAATACCTTTAAATTATCAGTCAATTCAGGGTCTTAGCTAATGGCATTCTAAATAGGAGCCTATGAAAAGAAGAGTGAGAAAGAGAGAAAAATGCAAAACTGGAAAAGCCAGACCAGACATAAATAACTGTTGAAGTGCAAAGCCCCCTGTAGAGAGAATATTAATAATACTTTGGGCTCACACCAGTCAGCTTGGCAAACATTTTATGAACACCAATTTGCACAACCCTGCTGCAAGGTAGCAATGTATTATTTTAGGCAGAGTTCCTCAAGCAAGTCTTGATCATAGCCTAAGGGTCCTTTTAGGGAAAATGACACAAAGAACGGCTCAAGGCCATATTCAGAAACTATTTGATTTCAGTTCTGAGAAATATAAAATAAGTCTCCATGAACTCTCTAACAGGTACTTCTTCCCTGGTTGCAAAGCCACCTGAGTCCAAAATGTAGCAAGCATACATAAAAGCAAGAAACTCAAATTACCAGATCACTGCTGAAGCCATACCTCACACAATCCCAAAGGTAAACATCCAGCTGGCCACTACTGTCCTTTCTGAAATACTGCTCACATTTGGTCACATTACAAGCTGAAGTATGCAAGTGCAAAGCACTCCTTTACTTGTCTGAAGATCTCCTCAAAGTTACCACCTTGGTCATCTCCTGAAGGGGCACCTTCTGGAGCCTAACCTGCTAATCAGGTCTCTTCAGGTAAGTTTGGCAATATCAAAGTAAAATGACTCAAAGCTAAGACACCAGTGTCAGAAGATGTCAATGATTTCAGATGGAGTCCAGAATTTCAGAAATACCTATCTCACATTCTGACAAGAGACTGTTTTGGGTTTGTGTGGTGGGGTATTGGTAGCAGGGGAGGGGCTACAGGGGTGGCTCCTGTGAGAAGCTGCTAGAAGTTTCCCAGGCTCCAAGTCAGACCTGCCTCTGGCCCAGGCTGACCCAAACAGTGACAGTGGTAATGTCTCTGGGATAACATATTTAAGAAGGGAAACCTGCAGCAGAGTAGGAGAGTGGGATGTGAGAGAAACCCCTCTGCAGATACCGATGTCAGTGAGGAAGGAGGGGGAGGAGGGGATGCCCCTGCAGCCCGTGGTGAGACAGCAGGCTGTCCCCCCCAGCCCATGGAGGTGAGTGGGAGAGCAGAAGCCCACCTGCGGCCCGTGGAGGATGCCACGCTGGAGCAGTTGGATGCCCCCAAAGATGGTTGTGACTCCATGAGAAAGCCCGTGCAGGAGCAGCCTGTGACTGAAGGACTGCAGCCCATGGGAAGGACCCATGCTGGAGCAGTTCTTGAAGGACTGTCTCCCGTGGGAGGGACCCCACGCTGGAGCAGGGGAAGAGTGAGGAGTCGTCCCCCTGAGGAGGAAGGAGCGGCAGAGACAAGGTGTGATAAACTGACCCCAACCCACATTCCCTGTCCTCCTGTGCCACTGCAGGGAAGGAAGTAGAGAAAATCGGGAGTGGAGTTGAGCCCGGGAAGGAGGGAGGCATGGGGTGGGGGGGAGGTGTTTTAAGATTCTGTTTTATTTCTCATTGTCCTTGTTTTGATTTGATTTGTAGTAAATTAAATTGATTTTGTTTTTTCCCGTGTCTGGTTTTTGCCCATGTCCATAATTGGTGAGTGTTCTATCCCTGTCCTTGTCTTGACCCATGAGCATTTCTTTATGTTTTCTCCTCCCCATCCCAACAGGGGGAGGAGTAGGCAAGCTGCCTTGCAGTGCTTTGTTGCCGGCTGGGATTAAACCACGATAGTAACTCAGTTGTAATGCAGGTATCTCAGATGCCTTTAGAGTACCTAGCATGAATACCACCATCACACTCACAGCAGCACACAAAAAAGAGCATGTAGTTTAATACCAGCTCAAGTTAATTAAGAAAAAAAAATAATTTTAATTTCTACACTGGTACAGTGTAGAAAGAGCCTTACTTTGTCTGCATTGGTATGACTGTACTGGGGAACTCAGAAGAACCATGTAAAAATCCACACCCAAATTTATGTCCTTCTTAAAACAGAAATAGCACTTCCCCTTCCTTTGTTTCCACTTTTTGCTCCATCCAATACATTGAGACTGTTCCCCTACCCTTTAAATGCAAGTTGCTTTTCCTTTCATTTTTCATTTGTGACAGACCATCTCCAGCAATATCTCTCCTGAACAACTTCAATCATTCTCTCTCTTTTTTGCTTTGTTAGTTGTAGTTTGTAGCTGACTAGTACCTTCAGGAGTTTCCACCTCCACATTCCAACCCCTGTTATGCAGGGTGTTGCACAGAGATGCATGCCCATGCGTCCATATGCAACACTTTTTGCTCTAGGTCTGCCCACACCCTGCACCATGGCAGCACAGACCAGCTGGAATACCTCCATGCGGTGATATTAAAGCATGGCTCTACCCACAGTAATAAGCCCATCAGAAACAATGTAATATGGGACTTGTACTGCACTGTGATAACAACTTCTTTGGATCTGAAACAGGTTCATATCCTCACAATTCAGAGTTAGCATGCAATCACCTGCACTTCACTGTGCAGACATGCTTTAAGAAAACTAGCCCTCTTGACAAATAGAGATATTGCTCTGCTTTTAACATGTACGCAAGGACAGTTAAACAAAGTTAGTGCGATGTTGTGGTCTTTATTATTGCATGCGAAGGAACATGTTTTTCAAACACAGGTTTGCAGACAGTTTGCCTCAAATGATCAAGTCCCCCCATAGGAAGCATCAGAGACCTAAAGGCAGCAATAAAAACAGTACTTTTCAACCTGGATGGCATGCAATTGATGTGTCTTTGATAATGTGAAGGCAAAAGAACTGAAAACTCATCATTATGCACATAATCTTTTAGTATTCTTGAAAGATCATCCTGGTAATCTGTCATCTGGATAGGCTTCTGAAAAGCCATAAAAATTGTATAGAGTATTACTTTTCTTCCACCTGGGAGAATATCAGACAGTACTTTTCCCCCCTCTCTTATTAGAGCATCTTGTCTCTTAGTGATGGTGACAATAATTAAATTACCTCAACAGGCTGTTGCACCCCCTTATGTGGATAGCCTTGTGTGTTCAGGTATGCCTTCAATTACTGAAAATTTCAGTCTACTGCAATTGAGTTAAACTCTTTATGCTTATTTTCCCCAAAACAATAAAAGGCAAACAGAAGGCTGAAAGCAACAAAGGAGCCCAGCTTTGGCAGCTCTGTGCTACCAGGCAGTGTCTCTGACTCCTCGTCCCAGAGGAGTTCAGCTCCACATGGAAACTATCCAGGTTTGCTTATCTGGTTTTGGAGACATAGGGTGAGCAGAACCTTCCTCAGGTACCCATCAAGCTGAGTTCCCACTGGGATCCAAACATACTCCTGCCAGTCCCACCGAAATGGATTCCTTCTCTTTTCACTGACAGATATACTTCAAGGCTTATGATTAGCTGATCAGTTTGCTAACCATACACATGCATATAGTATTCATGCATTATATGCATTATATGACTATAGAGTTGGAAGCCGTACTAGCTGAACTTTGCCAAGATTTTGCAAAAATATCCTAATGCAAAGACAGATCCAGCTCTTGAAATCAGAGGGGAGCTGTTACAGGGATTACAAAGGGAGCCAATTAGAACTCCTATGGGAAGCCCAGACTAGCAAAGAAATTTCTCCTATTTTCTTGGTTATTTTCTCATTGCAGGTCTTTTAATTTTAATTACTTTGGCAGTGGGGTAAGAAACGGTAAGAGCTCCTGGTTGGAGCTGACATCTGCAGGGAAAGAACATTATCAATACCACGAGGACATCTAGAGCAGATTGCCCTCAAGCTGACATGGCATTCGACATGAAAGTGGAAGTAATTATGAGGTTGCTGGCCTGGTCCTTCTCTGTCAGTACACAGGCAGTGTGAGAGACACAAAGCTGGCATGGAAGTCTAGTAGGTTCTCAGCAAACTTCCACAGTTCACTGCCATCATGTTTAGACCAACATCAACTCCCTTCTCACCGGCACAGAGCACAGGAAAGCTTCCCCTTCCAGGTCACAGCAATGGTACTGGCAGCTGTCCCTCTGCCTCCCAATCACAAGGGAATTAAAGTGACCACTCTCTCAAAGAGAGAGAAAGAAGTATTGACAAAAATTCCATTGATCTCACCAAATGTTCCAGTCAGAAGTGTCCCATACAAGTTTCTGTGCCATTGCTAAAGAAAAAAGGAAGTGCTCTTCTCCTCATGCCCTTACATCCTTGCTTGCTCTTCTTCCCATACTTATTCATCCCATCCTGGACTTACTCTGAAGCCCAAGACTGCAGCTAGCTGAACTTTGCAAAAGCAGCTCAGCCTTGCTTTGAAATCACATCAAGGTAAGTATGCCACTTCTGTATCACTCTGTGCCATATAGAAGCCATCTTATAAATGTAAGGGTGTGCTTACAGTACTACATCCCAGGGTTATAGAAGTAATTCAAATTTCAGCCCACCATGGATAATAGCTCTGATAGCATATGTCCATACATTCTGTATGGTATGTCTAAATATTTTGATGGTTTTAATATTTTGTACCAGCTGTGGAAACTGGCTTGCTGCTAGATGACTGTAAAAGTGAGATTTGGTAAGTAATTATTAAAAATCTTATATTAACAATATGATTGAAACAATAGACAAAAGTGTAGCCAAGTAATTAACTAGTAGAGGTAGTTGCTCATAAGTTCTACAGTTCTTTGCTCTTACGACTGGATGTTCCTGTACATTAGATAAGAATAATATTGAAACTGACCACATGTGTCTGAAACCACGTTAAGCTCCAAGATCAAAGAACAAGGATGACGAACAAAGACTTGGTCACCCAACAGAATTTCAAATGGGTCAGTAGTCACAAAAGCAGCCCTCTGACTCAAATGAAGAACCATTGCGCATGATCGGATGTAGGCAGTACTATGATAATCAGTTACAATAATTTTTATGTATAGGTATACTAATCTGATTAATATGTAATTAGTTACTCCATATAACCTGTTTGTGCTGAAGCTGTGGCATGCACGCTAGGTGGAACTATCCCCCCTGCATCCAGCACTGCAATAAAGAATGCCTGCTTTCTAAAACTCCAAAATGAGTCTTAGCGAGTATTCCTTTTACGAGCTGTGAATTTCGGTATCAGCTTGACGTACATTTGTGTTGGCTACTAATGACAGAGAGTACTAATGCAAGTTTACTTGCACAAAGCTGTGCTAGGTCACCATGCTGAAATTTACTTAGAATGAAATAACTGTAGGCCATCTTTTACACTTTGTTACTAAATTTTGCTCATTTTAATTGTCACCACTTTATAAATAATGAAAATGTCTCTCATAAAACTTACATGCAAAGTTATTGCTTGTTAGGAGTCTAAATTTACATTTTTTTAATTATTCAGCTTACTTACTAATGTAAATGTCATTTTAAGTATTAATAATACTGATATGACCATGTATTATGCAAAAAAACCCTTTACTTCTCTACCCATGTATGAAAACAACCTGTTTGGGACCTGGAGAACTGGGACATAACACGTCCTCCTGTGGATGAATAAAGGGGGGAAAAAGCTTGAATAATAGAGTCTTTTAGCAGTCTGTCCTACTTAGAATTTAATTGGACTTAATGATGCTGAAAGATCTTTTGCAGGTCTCATTTCTCTACACAGCAGAAAGAGGGTGTGGGCCATGGTGACACGCTTATAGCTCAGCAGGTTTATTATGCCTTTTCAGGGCTGAACGTTTTAAATAGCTGTCTCTGGCCAGCACCCATTGTTCAAATGGCTGGCAGGGCACTGTTAGTAAAGTGTACTCAAGAGATCTTCTGTAATAAAAGCAGGTAATTTGAATTACCTGCATGACATCTCTCCAGTGGGTATGTATTAGCCCAGAGAAAATCTCAGTGATACTTTACAGTAGCACTGTCAAAATATTGACAGTGAATTAGCCACATTATCAAGCTTAGCATGGAATCCCTTCTATTTCTAATTCATCAAGTTTAGCATCTATTCGCAGTGTAGATTATTTAGGAATGAGAACTTGCATGGGTTTGTGCATTAGTCTGATCTGTCTGATAAACATTGACTTGTAAACGACTCGCAAACTGTCCTCTTTGGCAAGTTGTTCACTCACCAGCTGCAGCCCCACTCACATGATGTGAAATCGTGCTGTGTTAGTCCCCTCTCCTGACAGGATGACTCAACTGTTTTACGTAAGGGTCAAAGAAACAGTTTGAACTTGGATGGCTTTTGAAGGAGACAGAGGTATTTGAGGAAGGAAAAATAGATGAGGCCTGTACAGCACAGTCAGAGTGTTTTGGGAGTGACTAAACATAGGTGTGTAGCACCATTTTGATCATCTTTAGGTATCAAGATGTCTTCACAAGGCTGCAGATGGATTTCAGGGAGACCTATAGACCCTGAAGGGACGCTGGAGGCCGTGTGGGATCCCCTAGAGCATGTAAATGGGGACAGATACCCATGCTTATAAAGCTGAACAGTTTTTTCTCTGTCTTCACAAAAGAGGGCATAACTTCTGTCTGATAATGAAACTGCAAATGAAACTGAAATGGGGAGACAAAAGAACCTTAGTAGATATAGTAGATATATGGATGTAGATAGGAACTGTTTAATAATTATCTAGCTTATAGTGAAGTTAAAGAAATTTCAATAGAGGTAGACATGGCCCAAGGGGATGAGAAGTGATGCTTAACATTTGCATTGTTGAGGCTGGCTGGGGCAGGAGATAGTCCCTGATAAGAAGCAGCAGTCGACCCCAAGAACCAGCCAAGACCGGCCTTGTGACTTCTTGGAACTAATTTTAATATGAAGCGGGGATAGGTAATGCCTTTGTATAGGCGTATTGTGAAATTCTACGTATATGTGACACTTGACTGTATAAATTTGAAGTGAACTGCCGAGTCAGGCGCGCAGGACTTTGGTGGGACTACCCCCCCCGCCCCGTGCTGCCCAGCGCTGAATGAACATACCTACTTTACAGTCTCACTGATTGTGAAGTCTGTTTTCCGCACGTCAAAACTCTTGACTGAGGTAGGTAAAAAGGCATGGTTTTACAGATTTCTTCTCTTAATACAATCTTTTTATCTCCGTTTCTTCTATGGCTCCCATTGCCATCATATCCATACCTCCAAATGATACAATCATAGAATCATAGAATGTTTGAGGTTGGAAGGGACCTTTAAAGATTATTTACTCTATCCATGTCTGCCATGGGCAGGGACATCTTTCATTATTATTTTAATTTCACTGCTCCAGTGTGGGCTCCTCTCCATGGGCTGCAGTTCCTGCCAGGAGCCTGTTCCATGGGGCTTTCCATGGGGTCACAGCCTCCTACAGGGCACATCCACCTGCTCCAGCATGGGGTCCCCCAAGGGCTGCAGGGTGGATATCTGCTCCATTGTGGTCCTCCATGGGCTGCAGGGGGACAACATGCTTATCCATGGTCTTCACCAGGGGCTGAAGGGGAATCTCTGCTCTGTTGCCTAGAGCACCTCATCCTCCTCCTTCTTCACTGACCTTGGTGTCTGCAGAGTTTTTTTCTCTCACATATTCTGATTCTCCAAGCTGCTGTTGTGCAGCAGTTTTTAGCTTCTCTTAAACATGTTATCACAGACGTGCTAGCAATGTTGCTGATATTCTCAGCTTTGGCCAGAGATGGGTCCATCTTGGAGCTGGCTGGAACTGGCTCTGTCCAACATGGGGGCAGTTTCTGACACCTTCTCACAAAAGCCACCCCTGCAGCTGCCCTGTAACCAGAACTTCGTCATATAATCCCAATAAAAATGGCTGCAATGAGGTCTCTTGTCCCAATCCAATGTCGGGGAAGGTTTCGATATGATCCCAAGAGCGAGATTAAGACACAAACAAGGTCAAATGCCGTATACCCAAAAGAGCTTTTATTATCAAAAGTATCAAGAGTAGAAAATAGTAGCAATAGGATAGAATGGAAGAAAAGGCAGAAATCAGGCAAGCAGTTAAGATAGAGTTGCAAGGATAGTCACCACCATGGATCCAGCACCGTCCCGTTGGTCCTCAGTCTTCAATTCTTCAGTGGTGGGTGCACACCACGGCTTGTCTCTGTTGCAAATATTTTGATAAAGAAATTAAAATCTAATTATATAAAAGAATTTGGTTTGATTAAGAAGTAGAAAATTGTGAAGCATAGGTATGGGAGTGTTAAGTTTGAAATGTAGTCATAGGAACTTAGGAACTTTAGAAAATGTACTATGTGTAATTATAAGAATTCAAGTATTGTCTGAAATCAGTTAACCACAGAAACTTTGACAAAGATTTGTTGGTTTATAGTGTTTTGTTTTAGGAAACTAAGGAAACCGTTATGGACACCAGTTTGCTGCTTAGAAACCCCTTACCCTTCCCACCTCGATCTAATTATCGAGGATTCTAATCAGTAGAGTTAAGCGAGATTAACCAATGATTGTTTTAGTATAAGAATATTGATAAGGTGGTGTGACTGAAGGCCAATCACTAGAAATGTTAAATTCAAGAATTAACATTGAATGTACTTTTATGTAAAACTAATACATGATGGCGAAAATCGTACTGTGCAGAATTACATAAGAGAGGTCAGCTATCGGCCAAAGTGAGGAAGACTATGGAAGACCACCAGAGGGCTTCTGAAGACCACCGGAGACCTTCACTGCGCCTGCGTAAAGGACATTTACATATGCTAAGAACTTCCCAGAAATCTAATGAATATGCATAACATTTCTCGGAAATCTAATGAATATGTATGAGTAAGTTTAATATAAGGTGTATGATTTTGGTGTTCAGGTGTGCGTGGTTCATGAGAGGACTCACCCGTGCACCTGGCCGTCAATAAAGAAGTGTCTGCTTATCTACACTAAATTGGTGTTGATAAGTTCTTTATTCCAAGTTTTTCGGCAACATCTCCGCAGTTTTTAATAGGGCATAGTTCGATGGCGCATGCACATACGTACTGTTCATGCACTGTTCACGGGCTGCAGGTTTCGTCTATTGCGCGACCTTCACGTGATCAACACCAGAAACCAGTATCTTATCTTAAAGGCTACAGTTTCCATGAGAATGGTAGTCTCCACATTCCTGCATGCTTGTCGGCTCCAGCCCTGTTTCCTCCCCTGGATGCCTCAGTGGCCTGGTAATTGTCCTTATGGACAGAGGAGTGTCCTGCTTAGACAGGCCATCTCAGAGACAAAGGACTTGAGATAAGCAGTCCACAACTCTTGAGATGAATGTCTTGAGATGACAGTCCAGTCTCTCACACCTAACAATCTTTGAGACAAACAGCTCAGGATAACAATTCAGTCTCTCACATCTCCCCAGGGCCTTCTCTTCTCCAGCATGAACAACTCCCAATTCTCTCAGCCTTTCTTCACAGGAGAGGTGTTTCAGCCCTCTGATCATTTTCATGGCCTTCCTCTAGACCCACTCTAACAGGTCCTTGTCTTTCTTGCACTGAGGACCCCAGAGCTGGACACAGTACTCCAGGTGTGATCTCACGAGAGCAGAATAGAAGGGGAGAATCACCTCCCTCCACCTGCTTGCCATGGTTCTTTTGATGCCACCAAGGATATGATTGGCTTTCTGGGCTGCAAGTGCACATTGCCAGCTTGTGTCCAATTTTTCAACCACCAGGTATCCCCAACTCCTTCTCTTCAGGGCTGCTCTCAATCCATTCAACTTCCATTCCATACTGACAGTGGGAGTTGCCCCGACCCAAGTGCAGGACCTTGCACTTGGCCTTGTTGAACTTCATGAGGTTCACATGGGCCCACTCCTACAAGTCTGTCAAGGTCCCCCTGAATGGCACCCTTGCCTCAAGAATAACAGCACCACTTAGCTTGGAGTCATCTGCAAATTTGTTGAGCGTGCACTCAATCCCACTATCTATGTCATTGTTGAAGATACTAAATAGTGTTTGTTCCAATACAGACCCTTGAGGGATACCACTCATTACTGGTTTCCACTTGGACATTGAGCCATTGACTGTAACTCTTTCAATGCAGCTGTCCAGCCAATTCCTTATCCATCAAATTGTCCATCCATCAAACATATTTGTCTCCAATTTAGAGATAAGAATGCTGTGTGGGACTGTATCAAAGGCCTTACAGAAGTCCAGGTAGATGATGTCAATAGCTTTTGCATTATCCCCTAAAGCAGTCTCTCCATCATAGAAGGCCACTAGATTACTCAGGCATGATTTGCCCTTTGTGAATCCATGTTGGCTGTCTGTAATCACCTCCTTGTGTTCCATATGCTTCAACATAACTTCCAGGAGAATCTGTTCCATGATCTTACTGGACACCGAAGTGAAGCTGATTGGTCAGTAGTTCCCAGGGTCCTCCTTATTACCCTTTTAAAAAGGTAATTACCCTTTTTTTAAGGGTTCTCCTTATTAGCTTTTTTAAAGGATAGGCCCAAGTCTCAGGGAAAAGTAAGGTTTCAGGCATATCTTTGAGTTCAGCTTTTCCAAGTGGGCAGCCATAGGCCATGTCATGCTCATTACAGCCCAGATCTCACTCTGAGGCACATGGTCCTGCCCATGCGCTGTGTGAGAGGTGGAGCTCTGGACCTTGGCATTCAGATTGCATGTGCCCAGCACTCAGACCGTGCAAGCCCTCACTTTTTTTCTTTGTTTTTATTTACATCTAAAGGCAATGGCACATGTTCACTTTGGAACAAAACCCAGTTCACGTGCAACATAGATCTGCATCCTAGTCACCATACTGTAACTTAAACTGATTGCAGTTACAGCTATGTGCATGGTTCTGCTTGCAAGAGCAGTGGCCTGCCACCCATCCACCTACCAAAAGGTTCTTCTCTTCACAGATAACTTTCTGCTAACAGAATAGAAGAAAACACAGGAGCCTGCAAAATGTGTTTCGTCACATTGTTCTGTCAGTCTGAAGTTAATATAAGATTAGAAAAAAGGATGGGGTTCATGGTAAATTCCTGTCCTCAGCGTAACAGAGACCATTATCTATGTTGAAGCTGATACAGAGAGTGATTCCATTCTTGAGCTGTGCCAACATGCAGTTCAGGTCAATCTGATTTGACACCTAACGCACAATGATGACAACTGTACTTTATGACAATTGTACAGGTCATACAGGAAGCACTTAAGAAGCATGTCACTAGGTGTTCTATGCACAAGGTTTCTGAGGAGACCTGTTGAGCTGTTTTAAGAGAGAAGAGTGTTTCAAGACACAGTCCCATAAATGTATGAATTCAGTAGTTTCAAAAGATAGACAGCGCATAAATGGTGTTGACAATAGGGCTGCATTGTCTTCTGCTTCCAAACAGAGTGGTCCCAGGTAAAAGGAAAATGTTACACCTAGATTTGTATCTTCACATTATTACGCTTAGACCTTAGGTCACCTCAAAACACTGAGATCAACTATATGCAAAGTACATGAGAACATGTGAGAGATGTGAACAGGAGTGAGACTGGTTCATGAGAGCCTTTTGGGTTCCTGAGTGAGTGTGAGGACACCCCAACATCACACAGCTAAGCAAGGTGCTGGAATACCAGTGCTGAGGGCGGGTGGGCAAATCTAGCAAGTACACACTCGCACACAGGGTTTCAGTGAGGTTGGCTGGTCAAAGGCTGGTATCTGGTGAAAAAAGGTAAAGGAGCAGCGTGAGACCTTGAGTGGGTTCAAGGGCTAGTCTGCAGCAGGGAGCACTCAGGTACAGGCTGAGGAATCCCAGCCTTTGTGAAAAGAGGTGAAAATTTCCGTGTATCTTAGACCATGGGGTTTTTTGAGAAACATCATCCATAACAAAGACCTAATGGATCATATGTGTATTCTGTGCATCCTATGAGAATATACAGTTAACACGCTGGCACAGAGTAAGGGTTTTTTTGCATGTTTACATGTGTCATGTATCTGTATGCACATTTTTATATATCTCATACGCACATAGAACATGTAAATACAGCTGCAACCTGCTGTTTCAATTCTGCATTTTATAAAACCACAGGCTCGACGATGTAAAGAGAATTAATACTACACGGCTGACTTAAGAATCCCCAGGATTTAAAGTGATGGCTCAAAACGCACATATCACTCCTCTAAAAGCTGAGGGCTCTCTCCCTCGAGGAGTTACCTCGGGCGGTGCCCCGACCCGAGGGGGAGTCCCCGACTGCAGACCCGCTGCTCCGAGGAGGACTGATTCCAACGTGTCCTCCGGCGGGACCCCGTTTATAGCCCTGTTGAATCTGACCTGTGGTCATTTAAATCTATTGGCCAGGAGGGTCACCTCGGTGTACCTGGCGCATCTCGACTGGCCAGTTCAAATTTCAACCTGCAGCCTCCAGGGTTTCCTTCCCCTTCTGCCTTCCTGGAGAAGTTTTGTTTCCTGCTGGCAGGGGCGGGGGGGATGTACTGCCACAAGTGGGGCACATATATTGGCTGAAATCGTCCCCTGCAAACCCCGCTGCAGGGCTCAGTGTCATCACAGACCTAAGGCTCATCAGCCCCCTTGACGCTTTTTCCAGTGTTGGCCCTACTACTGCACTGCCCGCGTCATCTGTGATGCTGATCTCACCTCTGTTTCCCAGCATATTTGCCTCCAAATACAACAAGCGTAGGTCACTCCTTGACCAGCTGGGCATCCCGCCACCTCAGGAGGCATTACCAGAAGGGTGTTACCTGCGTGTTACAGTACCCAGGAATGAATGGCCAAGAGCTGTGACGAACCCAGGTGCTAAAGGAGAACCTGCCTGTGCCCAATTTACTTAAAAAAGAATGATAAGACTTTTTCTTTAGATCCATTCCAAATCTCCTGGTGAGACCTGCTCCAGGGGTGGCCTCACCAGTACTGAGCAGAGGGGCAGGATCACCTCCCTCGACCTGCTGGCAACACTCCTCCTAATGCGGCCCAGGACATCGGTAGTCCTTTTTGCGGCAAGGGCACATTGCTAGCTCAAGTTCAACTCGGTGCCCAGCAGCATCCTCAGCAGCCTTCTCTGCAGAGCTGCTTCCCAGCTGGTCCACCCCCAGGACATACTGGTGCCTGGGGTTGTTCCTCCCCAGGGGCACAACTTTGCAATTTTCCTTGTGGAACTTCATGACCGTCCTGGCGGCCCGTTTCTCCACCCTGCTGAGCTCCCTCACTTGAGGCTTCTCCCTTGCGCTCCTCTCTTTTGGTAGCTGCTCACATTTGTAACCACTCAAGCTGTTTAGAAACTGCAGTGGGTCACCAAGACTTCCTCCTTCTAACTGGGACTATTGAAGTACTGAAGCCAACAAGCTGCTGCAATACAGCGTGCATGTTGACAGCCCAACTCTTACCGTCGTGTCAGATTTGACATAAGCAGTATGGCTCTTCAGGCTCTGGTTGTGCAAAAAACTGTTGAGAATCTACCACATAATTACATCTTTTCTTTCTGTCGCAGATGCCAACTGTTGCCAGAGCTTTGCCAATGTTTGTCTAGTAACGTAGTTCCTATTATTGCTTACTCTAATACTAGCTTTTAAAAAGCTGAATAGTGACATGATAACGCCATATTTCCCCAGAAAAAGAAAAAAAAGAAGATATTTCACTGTGACTCTTGTACAATTGTATCAGCTTTCTGCTTTTCTGTAATAAATGGCTTCCTTTTGCAGAGGAAGGAAACTCCTTCCTTTGTACCACCCCTGCCTCATCAGCTGCACGCAGGCATCTGGGCAGCACGCACTCAGTTGAGTCCCAGAGAAACTCTTCCCTTATGAACTGGGACCTGCCGAAAACCTCGGGAGCTGATACGCTCCCCTGGGGAAAATTGCATCCTTACCATTCTTGGTCACCCAGCCTCAGCTTTTCAGGGGCCTTTCCCCGTACCCACTTTCAACGCACGCCTCTTCTGCTTGGGACGTGACTGTTTGCAAAACCCCACCAACCCCACCACTGCTCCCTTGCACGGTCCCAGCCTGCAGGGCATTTTGAAGCACGGCTCACGTCGGCTGCAGGGGGACACGGGGGAAGAGGCACTGAGGTGTCTTGGCACTCCCAAAGACCCCTGCACCCCCCACGGGGCACCCAGCCCACTGGCCACAGACCCATGGCATCCCCATCAGCCAAGTGAGCCCGGCAGGAGGACGGGACAGATAAAGCACCTTTGGGATTCAGCATGCGAAGTTGCTGCCAGCCCCAAAAGAAGGATCCCAAAAGAGGCCAACGGCACAGCCAAGCCTCTGTGCCTTACGCGCCTGCTGAGCAGCAGCCTAGGGGAGCTGGGCTCTGCTGAGGGGAGCTGCAGGGAGGACAGGGCAGCCACAGTAGCTCAGAGGTGACGTCCCAAAAGTACCCTGGGCTGCACAGAGACTATCCCGACCGCGCGACCAGTGTTCCCTTCACAATGGACGTCCTGCCAGGGCTCGAACCTCTTTGGCCATGGCCTTCCTGGGTCTTCCCGCTTTCCTGGAACTCGGCGCAGCTCCTGGTCATGTCCAGGGCAGTCTAGTTCAAGGGGCAGGCCCAACCAAACTCCTGACTTCTCTGGGTGGTTTGTTCTTCTTTGCTGGGGCACGGAGCTCACTAAACCCTAAGCTGTTAGGCAGAAGCACTGGTCACCAGAAAGCCACGCTTCAACAAGAGCAAGATGGTGACCATTCCCTGCAGCTGCCTGTGGGTTACCCCTCGCCAGCGTCACCCCCACACAAAGGCCCTGACCTGGGGCCGCTGGGCCTAACCAGCGGGGCTGTGCCCTGAGGCTCACCTCAGCCTGCCAGGGATCATCACTTGGTCTCCTGCTCCAGGCTCTCTCCTGGGGAACCGGAGGGCTGGCTCCTGGCCGTGCCGCAGCTTCCTTCATCTCGGGGAGCCCCACGGTCGGTGCTGAGGTATAGGCCTTCATCCTATAGGCCTATAGCCGGTGTAGGCCTTCAGCCTATAGGCCTATAGCCGGTGTAGGCCTTCAGCCCTGCACTGGGGCATGGGGCGTGGCGAGGGGCATGGCACAGCAGGGGCTCGGCCTCTCACCCAGCCTTTCTTTCTCCTTGCAGCCCAGCTACCCTCTCCCCAGCCCTGCTGGCGCATCCGTAGGGGGGGACCAGGGGAAAGAGCTTTCCTGGCGGGGGCAATGGGAGAGGTGGGCGCAGAGATGCTTTCGAGGTCGGTGCTGGAATCAGCATGCCCGAAGGGGCCTGATCCTCCCCTGCCCGTCGGGAGACCCTGCTGCTCCTCAGGGGTGGCAGTGCCCAAGGAGAGGCCATTGGCTGCCTGCTGCCAGCCCTGGGAGGCCCTGGGACAGACGGAAAGGCTCAGGGAGGTCCCTCGGTGCCAGGAGAAAGGCACAGCAATCCCGCAGTGTGAAAAGGAAAGGGTGTATTTCTATGTCGGCAAAGTCAGGTCCCCACAAATTCAGGGCTTTTCAGGAGAAAAGTAGCCTGCAGAGGATGAACAGACTGAGCCAACCTCACGTAGCGCCGTTAAGCCTGCCTGGGCTCTGGAAGCGTCACTGCCACCGCCTGCATGGAGTCCCCTTGGAGCCCGCGCAGGGTGTGGGTGCCCAACAGCCAGCCGTTACGGGCTTCCTTCCCTCCTCCTGCACAGCCCCCTGTTGCACGCATTATGCCCACCCAGGTGTCTGGAGAGAAGTTGTCGGAGGTGTCCCCACCTCACCTCAGCTCCACCCTGCCTTTCTAGCCAGGAGGTGTCAAACAAAAGGCTCTGGAGCCCAAGCAGAGCTTTGGCAGAGTCAAGCCACCCAGCTGAAAAGCCGCCCCCTGTAGCCCCCCTCTCCCCAGGCACGGTTCCTGCCTGGGATTTCATTGTCCCCGTGGCACAGGGTGGTGGCTGCACAGCTCTGGGTACCCCTGACAGCGCCGCCCTGGGCACCCCGCAGCGCCCTGGCTGTGCGAGCCCCTGGATGCTCCCCCCTGCAGCTCAGCTCCCCTGGGTGCCCAGCACTGCTCCTCCTCCTCCCCCTCCTCCCTCCTCTCCCCCCGTGGAAAATCCCCTCCTCGGCAGGGATGCGCAGCCACAGCAGGGCACACTGCCAGAGACCAGGAGGTGCAAGGGCCACGAAGAGGAGGGCTACAGCCAAGCTGGTACAGCAAAGCCTTGGGAGAGGGCTGCCCTTGGAGCAGGACCGAAGCTCCAGCCCTGCTTCCTGCAGTGGCCTTTCCCTGCCCCACCAAAGCTCACCCACTGCCGAGTGCAGATTTCACAGCCACCAAGGAAAGACCCACATCGTCAGACCCAGTGGTTTGCAGATGGGGCTTTACTGAACAGACGGAAGCATTGGCTTTAACAGCCTGGCTGGCTGGCACTGGCGCTCGTCATGCTGGAGGAGGCTCTTGCTGGACATCTCTCTCGGGAGCCTCTGTGCCCGAGAGGCTCTCCTGGCACTCGCCGACGTGGACCAGATCTGCTCCGCAGGGCTGAGGAGTTGAATACAAAGCTCTGTAGTCTTGTAGAGAGTCACAGGGAGGTGCAGAGCACCACTGCAAGTCTAGTCAGGACACATGTGGTGGGATCTGCTTCTGTCTGGAGAGAGCAGGCCCACGGTCCGTGCAATGCAATCCCAGCCTGCTGCTCTCCACGCCACGAGGGCTGTTGGGAAAAGACCCTCTTTGCCCGGGGGCTGTGGGAACTCAAAGGAAGGAAGGGCACTGCCGGGCAGCGGCAAACACCGGGCATGTTTGGAGATCCTTACCTGAGGCAGTCCTCCTCACCACCACAGCAGTGGGCTTTTCCCTCTACCTTCTCGAGGAGGCGGGTTGCTGCTCCTCGCAAAGCCTTCGGGGCTGCCACTTTTGCCCTTGCCTTCGGCTCGCACTTCTTGCGCAAGGAGTCCCAGAGCTTGCGTCCTTCCTCCTCCGCACACACACAGGGCTGCGCCTGCAGGGCCACGGCAATGCAGCAGCAGGCAGTGTTAGTCTCCCCAGCGGAGGGCTGAGGGGATTTTAGCTCTTTCCCTCCCTCCTGCCCCTTCTTCTCAGCCTCTCTGTCAGCCCTGGTTTGCTCACAGTCAGTCCTCACAGGCCCGACTGCAGAGCCTTTCTGCAATGACCCCTGATCCAAGTGACCATGGGGCTGAAAGCAACCCAGCTGCTTGCTATCCCAGACAAGCCTGGCAGTGCTGTCACCATTGCAAACACCACCAGATCAATTCTTCGGGTGTTGCTGGAGATGACAGCAGTGAAGGCTGTCTTCTAAATGGACAGAACAACCTGCTGCCTCTCGATAAAGCCTCGGGAGAAGTGCTACAGCCTTCAGCTAAGCACACCATATGGGGTCTTGCAAGACATGACATCCGTATCACTACGCTTTTCTACAGGTGGCTATGACACAGTCCCTCCAGGAGCCCACGCCACATACCGGTCCTGCCCTCCTCTTCCCTGGCCTAGCAGGGGGTGCAGGTTGGGGTCCAGCTTCCCGCACTTGTGGGCTGCTGCATGCCTCTCGCCCCAGCCGACGCCACTGCAGCACTGCCAGCTCGCTGCAGACACACAGTGGGAGGAGGTGGAGTGAGCACAGGGAGACCGCTCTGCAGCCAGGGCTCCCAACCTGGGTGCCCGCCACAGCCGCAGAAGGCGGCTCTGCTGAGAGGCCAGTGCCAGGAAAAGTGCCTGTCTCCCCCGGTGCTGCGGGGAGCGGGAGGAAGGGCAGGGCGGGAGAGGAGACACTGCCTGTGTCTGGAGAGATTTACCACTGGAGCTTGTCCTGCAGATCCCTCTGGTCATCCCTCTGCCCCCTGCGCTTGCGGGTGACCTGCCCCAGGATGCACGTCACCACCTGCCGCAGGGCCTGGTGTGTCCGTGGGGAAAGGCTCCTGCAACAGCAAGGACAAAGTCTCTCTGACCCTTCAGCTGCGACTCTCCTGCCTCTTCCTGCGCCCAGCCCCACACCTATGTGGCCCCATTTGGCCCCACAACCCCTTCCAGGCAGGAGGAGTTTCAAGCACCTGCTTTGGCCCCTGCCAGCGGGCTCTAACCCAGCTCATTCCCATGGCTGGAGAAATCCCTGGGCCCTCTGTGAGGCCCCATGGCTCAGAGGTTGGCTTCCTTGACCCACCACCAGTGGCTCACCGCCACCCCAGTGCTCCAGGCCTCGGCTGGAGCTGGCGCACTCTTACCGCTTAGGGGGGACAGTGTCGTCCTCACAGACTGTGGGTGGCTCTTCTCCGGCCTCTTCCCACTCCTCCATCATTGTCTCCAGGAGGTTGGGGCTGGAGTCCGTCGTCTCCAGGAGGTCGGGGCTGGAGTCCCCCGTCTCCATGCTAGTTGAGGGGCTGCCTGATGCTTGCTCAGAGGTAATAGATTCCTGCACAGGAAGAGACGCTCATACAACAGCCCCGCACCCGGAGGGTGCTGCTTCCCAGCATGCACACCCCCAGATCACTTCTGGCAGGGACCCCAGCGGGATGGGGAAAACCAGGAGAAGGACCTCAGCATACCCTTGGGGTGATGCCTGAGTGTCACCAGGGTTCCACTACAACTAACTCCCTGCTGCCCCTCTTGCTCAGGAAAGGCAGCAGTCACCCGCCCAGCTCTGCTGCAGCAATGTTGCTGGGGCGGCTGGGGTGCTAGAGGTACCTTGCAATCTCAGCCCCCCAGAAGAGAAAGTGCTCTTTTTCTGCAGGAATTCAAAGTACCTGGCTCCTCTGTGTCTCCTTTTCTCTCTGCATTTTCCCTTTCAGCATCTCCTTTTCGTTCTTAGACTTCTTTCTGGTCCCTGGCCGGGTTTGCAGTTTAATTTTTTTCTCCTCCTCCAGCTCTGTTTTCTCCTTTTCCTCTGCATCCAAGTATTTCTGGATGTGTTCTGGAAGCTTCTCCTTCTTCTTCAAGTGTTTATTCTGGAGGGGGACGAAAATGCAACAGCAGGCAGCATTAGTCTGCCCTGCAGAGGGCTGGGCTGTTTTCATTCCTACCCTCCCTTCTGCCCCTTCTCTTCTGTCTTTCTGCCCACACTGGTTTGCTCCCAGGTTCCTGCAGGCTCCACCAAAGAGCCCCTCTGTAATGACCAGGAAGATGAGTGACCACCAGGCTAAAAACCGCCTGGCAGCTGGCTGTCCCAGACAAGCCTTGCAGTCACGTTGCCGACAGAAACATTCACAAGTAAGGTCTTTGGGTGTGTTTCATGAGGCTAATGGAAGTGAAGAATATATTCTCAAATGGCAGAGTCACCCGCCTCTCTTCAAGTAAACACCAAAGCAACTAGTCAGGGGTCCTGTGCACACACAGTGGAGAATCGGCACGCGTGGAGTGACGCTTCTCTACAGTCCAGTACGACATGCTCGCTGCAGCAGCCCGTGTCAGGTACCTTTTCTCTCCTCTCGATAGCTCTGGCAATGAAGTCTACTGTTCGGGGTTCGACCAGAGGAATTATCTTCTGTTTCTCTTTCTCCTCCTTTTCCTTCAAGGAGCTCCCCTGGATGGCCGGTAGCTGCCTGCAAAGACACAACAGGGTGTGTTGGCAGGAGTGCAGGAGGAGCTGGTTCTGCACCTTGCTCTTCCAAGTGGTGCACCTGCTTCTGCAGCAGAATGCGCTCTACTTGCCTCCTTGTGATCAAGTCCACAGAGACAGAGAAGACCCCAAGCTGTCAGACTCAGATGTGCCCAACAGCCCCACTAAAACTCAGGATGCCCAGCTCTAGGCCCTCTCTTGCTGGAGCAACGAGAGGAACGGGGTCCTACGCCCAGAGATACCGCTACATCCTTCGGGTCAGTGCACCGAAGTCTGCTCAGTGGTCCGACATAAAAGAGTGCGCACGGGCTGTGCGAGGAGGTTGGGCACTGGGGACGCGGTGTCAAAAGGAGGAGGACATGACCCCATGAGAAAAGCAATCCTGCCAGTGAGCTCTCCTTGGCCCTTCTCTTTTGCAGGCCGTAAGAGATAGAAGAGGCTTCTGGTTAATCGGAGGAACCCTCTGCAGTACCTAAGTGCAGAACACCGTTCTCAGCAAACAGAAAGGTCGGGGCCATGTCAATCTGAAGGGAAAGCCAAACAGACCTTCTACTCCTGGAAGGAGCACTTGCAGTTAGTTACTCAACGGATACGCACACCAGGAGCAAAGAAAGAAATGATGCTGCTGGCAGAGTCTCCCAAGAAGCTAAAAGACGCTTGCCATGCACCAAGGAACCATTAGTTAGTGGGACGTGGGATAACTGCACGTTGAGTTTGTCTAGCCCCTGTGTCCAGGAGAAACATCCCGCTCCCACGCAGACGAGAGCGCGCGGGGTCACCCTCACCATTTATGCAAGTGTCTCACCTGGCACGAGGCTCCCTCCCCTCAGCTTTCTGGCCCTGCTCTGACTTTACAGTCGCTGCAGGTAACCGCTTTGGAGAAAGCCTTGCTCGACGAAGGAGGCGCTGCTCGGCAAGATCCTCTAGAAACAGGAAATGAGACGAATCTTCAGAACAGCATCTTGGTGTTGTTCTGGGAACTGGGTGCCTATCATGTCCCAGTTCCAAGAAGAGTGATGTGCAGGTCTGCTCAGGCCTGTGGTAACACTCATGAAGGTGGTCCTTTTCAGCCCTTTGGATGAAAGCCATGTCTCCAGGGAGGTCTTAGGCCTTTTCTGACACTGGGGTTTTTGCCCAGCTCCTCAGGCCTGCAGGGCACCATTATTATTTCCCTGGGGAAAACTGTTTCGACAGCTTTCTCTCATCCATGGGCTGTAATGGGGGGCTCCCTGGGAGATGCTGGTGGTCTCCAAGAGCCATTCTGGGGAAGGGAATCATTTAGCACAAGAGGAGCCAGCTCTTGGATTTCTGCATTGGTCCCCTGCACACAGATTTGCTGCTGGGGCAGGTTCGCACCAAAGGCATTGCTTCTGAGACATCGGAGAATATGATGGAAAGAAGCAGGGTCAGAGCCTGGCACTGTTTGCAGCACAGGCTGGGGAGTGGAGGCCGCTGGGAAGGTGTCCTTCAGCAGTCCCAGTGGCCATTTGTGGTGCAGGGCTGTCCTGAGACCTTGTTCCATAATGCGTCACTGGAGCTTTACCATAATGGCTACAGAGAATCACAGGAGGTGCCTCTGCCTCTTCCAGGCATCCTGGGGGAACCTCAGCTCTAATCCCCTCCAGGAGCGGAGGAAGGAAAACCTCCAGCCCCCTGCCAGCAACCCGCTGGTCCCTTACCTTTCTTTCCACTGCCATCACCTTTTCCCCAGCCCTTCTCTGGGGCGGCCTTCACATGTCCTGTCAGGTCTGCTTTCACTGTTGGCATTTTAGGCACGGTCTCAAGCTTGTACCTGGAAAGAGGAAGTAGGCACCAGGCTGAAAAAAGGACACCGCTTTGTTTCCCAAGGCAGCCCATCCCGGAGGACCACAGCAGGAATTCCCGTTGCTGCTTGTGGGGAAAACGATTCCGCTCTTTACGCATAGTGCACGTGGAGGGCAGACTAATCTCCAGTGCTCTGATTATGCAATACCATTTTGAATCCTGATCTAGTCCTCCGAGTTTCTCGTCGAGCCTTGCAGATTAATGCCTTTGCAGCTATAAGGAGTCACCTCCCTCCCCTCAGTCGTCGATGGCACTGCACAGCAATGTTGGCAGGAGACAGAGCTCTGCAGAACCCCACCAGCTGCAAGGTCCTGTTTGGACAAGAACCCACCCCTCTACCACTTGGCCCCAAGCAGAAGGCAGTCTCACCCACAGGAAAGGAAAAGAGCGGGAGAAACCTGATGGAAAATGTTGCCTAAATGCCTCTCTAGGTCCACAGTAGGACAGGCACATGAAGCATTGTCGCTGTCCCACGTTCCTCCAAATGAAGTCAAAGTGAACAAGAGCAAGCAGGGAGTTCCCTGCCAACAGGCCTCTCAAACACTCAGTCCTCAGCGCCATCACGAGTGTAGTTCTCGGTGCCTGGCAAGGCAGCCCTCCCAAGCACGAGCTGAGAAGCTGCTCGCTTGCTCAGCCGAGGGCTGCAGGAGCAAACATACCCTGGTAGGATGATAACACGCCCAGAAGAGGTCTGGGAAGCAGCAGTGTCGTGGCGTGAGATGACCGAGTCCCTCATCTCTGGCATCTGCAACAAGGATGGAGACAGATGATGGGACATGGGGACACTGGGAAGGGCTGGCTGCTCAGTCCACCTTAGACCAACGCAAGCAAAAAGCCAGAGCAGCCAAAGGGCTCTGGCCTCAGCACGCCTTGCTCTGCCTGTGCCTCTGCTCCCTACCCCGAGAGTGAGGCCAGGAGCGCTGCCCACCGTCAACGCTGGCCTTTTGTCACAAAGCGAGGCCCCTCTGGCGGTACCTCTTGCAAAGCCGGACCGTTGCACGCAAGGCAAGCGCTCTACAGAGCGCCTGCGGTGCTGTAGACCGCAAGGAGGCCAAGGGGCTGAACAAAAGGCATGGCAGGCCAGGAGAAAGCAGACCCCCAGCCCCCGAATGCATTTCAGAAGAACCAGGAGTGGCACTGGGAAAATAAAAATCCTACCTCGAGAACAGCTTGCAACATCTGGTCGGTCCCATTTAGCCTTTTCAGAAAGTCTGTATAAAACCTCATTTTTACATCTGTTCCCTGGATGATCAGCATGCCCACGTCTCTCCAAACGAGGGCAACGTTATCCCTGTTCTCGAGGCAGACACGGAAAAGATGCATGGTCCTTTCCACGCAGAGCTGCACCGTGCCCTCAGAGACAGCGTTCTCTGAGGCTATCCGAGCGTATGGCAGTTGCTCAAAATGCTGATGACCTGAAAAACAAGAGAAGAGAAACACATGAACTTGCAGACCTGCTAAGCAGGCTACAGTCAGAAGTCTGCAGCTGCCAGGCTCTCGTGCAGTACGTTGCTACTGAGTTGTCTCGCTGGGACAGCGCCTCTGAGGAGAAGCTCCGGTCATCCCTTCCTGCCAGAGGTGGAAAGTGAGGTGTGGAGCCAACAGCTATGGTTTCTCTGATACAGAAAGGGAAGGAAAGAGTCTTAGGCGCTTGGCAGGAAGAAGAACCATGACTGCAGGACAAGGTGGGGAGAAAGGCGCCAGGTCCCACGGCAAGCTGGAGGGTGCCAGGCCACTGGAGCTGTGCCCACACTCTGTGCTCTCTTTGTTGTTACACAGAAATGCACCCCAAACACAGTCCCAAGCTCTTGGTGCCCCCCAGGGTCCTGCGACAGCTGCTGCAATGGCAGCAGCAACTAGGAAGTGCAGGCATTGCGGTCACTGGGTTTTGGAACGAACCGTCTTTCCCCCCCGGGTTTCCCCCTTGCAACGAGGCTGTGAGAGCCGGGAAGAGCCTGGCATTTGCCTGTATTAGGTCCAGCGCAGCAGAAAGAGGGAGCGAGAGTTGAAATACCATGTAACAAGAAGACACAGCACCAATAAAACTGGAAGGAAACGTTGTCAAGGCAGGTCAGAGAAACTGTGCTGTTATGCTGTATTGTCCTCTGGTGATTATTTAAAACGAGTAGGTAGGCAGGGTCCTTTGCACAGCAGGCTGGTTTTCTCCAGCTGAAGCTGTTCTCAGGACTGCGGTGGGAGTTTGGTACTCCGCTCAGTCACCTCTGGACAACAGAGCACACCTCCCCACTCTGCTCAAAAAGGCAAGCGCTGCTTTCAGTCTGTCTGCTTACCAGGAATGTCTATGCAACCGTATCGGAGGTCATGATCCCGCACAATAGCATTCGCAAGATGAAGCACGGGTCTCTCCACAACCACTAGATTCTTCTCCTTGCTGACTACTCGCTCTCTGACAACCCCAAAAGTCCCAAGCCCAGGAATGCGGACAGCCTGAAAGAGATGAGGTGGTGGATCAGAAGTCTTGGAGGGACAGATGGATGACTTGTCAGAGAATGGTGATGGCGCTGAGTGCCCTGCCCATGCCTGAGGTACAAAGGAGCAAGATGGGCTCTTTGGAAACCTTGGGAGAAGACAAGCAGGGCCCACGCTTCTCCCTGTCACTCCCCTTCATTCATGAAGAGCCAGGTAGTTCAGGAAAAGCTGACAAACATCCTTTGGCTCAATAAGATAAAAGATGTGTGTGTGTGGGGGGGTGGGGGTGTGTGTGGTTCCCACACTTGGAATAAACCCTGAAGTGTCCCAGGCTCCCAAGTTTTGTCAGGCAACTCTGACCATGGGGACTCCAGAAGCACCAACCCTTTTGATGACACCAGGCCTGGACCTTATTGTACATCTGAATGGACGCAGGAGGTGGTCCGTTGCACATCTGTGCATTGCAGGGTCGTGCTGGGGCATTGTTCCGTCTTTCAAAGGAGGGGCAAACCAATTGCACTCCATGGCAAAGGTCTGTCAGGACTTCATCAACCTTCATCAGGATGTGAGGGGAGGAGAAGGATGTAAGTCCCACCTGGTGGAGAGCCAGCCGTTGGCTGAGGTAGTATGATATGCTGGCCCAAACCTTGACGAACTCTGGAAAAACAAGGGAAGGACATGTCATGCTCTGAGGCAGCGACCGCAAAACCATTCAGCCCACTCCTGTCCAAGGACCAATGTATTTCTAACACAAGCATTTCAGATGGTCTCTCTAGAGCCCAGCAAGAACCAAAAGACCCCTCAACTGGCCTCCAGGAGGGCTCCTGTCCTTGCAGGTGCAGTTCTCCAGGGTGTGATTCGCTCCCATGGGAAACCGGCAGTGGATTGCCACGCCAGCGAGGGCATAGTGCTGGGTTCCATGGAAGTCTCAGAGGGTCAGGGCAGGCCCCGGTGTCTCCCCAGCCAGTTTCCCTGCGTTGCATCTCCAAACACACCGACTCTGCACAGCCCACGAGCACCTTCAGCATCTCCACTCAGACATGAGCTCAGGGTGGGCAATGCCCACCACCAGGCAAGGAGCAGCCCTTTGGGGCCAGGGACTTCTGCCTGGGGTGCCCCAGGCAAGCAGGGACCACATCAGGAAGAGAACCAGGAGCCCTGGCTGTCGAATCAGCCCCTCGGCCCTCGGGGATGGTCAAGCAGGTCCCTCCTTGCAGTCACCAGTCCTGAGCAGCCACCCCCACAGCCCTCAGGGTTTCCATGCCTGTTTTCAGAGACATCCTTGACCTGGCAGCACTCATGAAATGGGGTCTGAGGGCCTTACCAGTACTCTTGAGCTTCTCAGTTGTTGGCGACAAGTGAGGCCGCAAGAAGAGGTCTTTTGCCATCTTAGTTCCACCCTTGCTCCAGGTCAAGAACTGCAGCAGGTGGCTGGCCGATGGCTTTCTTGCTCCCTGCAAAAAGCCTACTCCTCCTCTCTGCTCTTCTCCGCCGCCGCCCTTCACCACCTCCAGTGCTGTTGTGCTGCCTCTCTCCGCCTTCTCCTCCTCACTGCAGAGCAGCTCTTCTAGAGAAGAACAGAGCTGTGGCAAGAACAGCTGCCAGCGCCTGGCGTCCCCTCGGCCTTGCCGGGGTGTGTGGGGTGGATGCTGGTCCTGATGGGGAAAGAGGGGCTGTCCCCACCGTGATGCGGGGCTGTCCCACTGTGACAGCAGACTGTGTCACAGAGGGGCTGCACGCACCCACCTGCCCAGGCCCTGCCAGGGGGGCTCTGCAGTGGGAAGGGTCTTCAGGGGGCTGCCCCCCCCCCCGTCTTCAGACCAGGAGGGGCTTCCCCAGGCGGGGGCTCAACCCTGCCATGTCCCCACGTGGGGACACCAGGCTCTAAGTGCTTATGGGCTTCCTTCTACCCTTCCCTGCCTCTTCCTGCCTCTCTTAGCCAACACGCCTGCAGCGGGGAGCGGCGGGCTCCCCTGACTGGCGGAGCTTTGGCAGGCGGTGGCTGCTCACCCCTGTTTTGGAGCTGGCTGGAACCGTCCCCGACTGGCCCCAGCAGCACCTGACCCGCTCCCACGCGGGTCCCGCTGCAGCTCCCGCTGCCCACCCCTTGCCATCCACGCCCAGCACAGAGCACCCTTGCCACCGCAAACCACGTCTTTTAAGGACCCTTGGGACATGCATCCATCATAGACGCTGCCTTTAGCATCCTCACAGTGGAAATGAGCTGCACCCCTCTGCCCTCAGAGCAGACCACAGGGGTTACTCCTAACAGTGGTGTTACGGGTGCACGACTAACCAAATCCAACAGGAGTTAAAACTCAGATTTATCCTTCAGCAAAAGTTAGTTAGAAGTCCGGTAACATTTTCTAAAACCACAGGCTCGATGATGTAAAGAGAATTAATACTACATGGCTGACTTAAGAATCCCCAGGATTTAAAGTGATGGCTCACAACGCGCATATCACTCCCCTAAAAGCTGCGGGCTCTCTCCCTCGAGGAGTTACCTCGGGCGGTGCCCCGACCCGAGGGGGAGTCCCCGACTGCAGACCCGCTGCTCCGAGGAGGACTGATTCCAACGTGTCCTCCGGCGGGACCCCGTTTATAGCCCTGTTGAATCTGACCTGTGGTCATTTAAATCTATTGGCCAGGAGGGTCACCTCGGTGTACCTGGCGCATCTCGACTGGCCAGTTCAAATTTCAACCTGCAGCCTCCAGGGTTTCCTTCCCCTTCTCCCTTCCTGGAGAAGTTTTGTTTCCTGCTGGTGGGATGCAGCGGTGGGGAGTGTACTGCCACAAGGTAACAGCACATTTAATGAATCTTATCTTACATTACAGATGTAAGAAAAGTTTAACTGGATTAGTCCTCCAGAATGTGAATGGCAGAATTAACAGACACCTGGTTGTGTTTAACAGAGCTACGTAACATGTATTTCACACTAACATTTATTAAAATTGACTTAGACAATGTCAGGTTGTCTAAGCAATCCAATTTTTATTTTTTTAATCCATTTTTCCATATTTTTGTGCAAGTATACACAGAATAGTTGTCAAAACACCTTTTTTTTTTTCATAGCATGTTGCACTGTATTCATTGTAAGTGACCTTCTAAGTGAAAAACAGCTACACCAAAAAAATACCCAAGGAAATAAATTTGTGCTGTGAAAGAGCACAGATGGATGAACTCTTTTCCATTGCTGTTCTGAATGCAATCTCCAGAAGAGGCGGTTCCTAATCTGCTGATAGCCAGAAGATGAAAGGGAATCACTGCTGCTGCTTGTGGTTAGTTGGTATTGTGGTTAGTGTTAAGTGCTCACCACTGCCCAAGACAATGTGGGAAGATGTGTTTCATTGATATAGGTGGGCCTTAGTCTGACCCAGCATGACCATTCTTCAGGTTTTATGCACCTGTCTCTTGACTTGCATTTAAAAAGCCTGATTATCAAATCCCAGATTCTTTCTGAATCAGCTCCAGAACTGATTCTTTTGGAGTGCCTGGCCCCTCTAATTGTATACAAAGTAGTCTTTTGAGACATGATTTGGACATACAGCTGACTGAAATGCTGCTATCAGACCTGACTTGCTGGCTGTTACCACGGGAAGCACACCGCAATCTTAGTATGAGCTGCAACACCACATAAAAATAAAACTGAATTTTCACAGGAGTATATATGCCCCTTTGCACTACACCCCTGCTGTGCTGTGCACCAGAGAGGAGAGCTCTGCAAGCATGCAGCACTAGGTTTAGTGCAGCTAAGCCCCAAGCAGTCCCGCCCAAAAACAACTAAGACCTGTCTCTACCTTTCCACACAGGCTACTGGATTAAAAAGAAATGCATAATAATAACAAAAAAGAATAAACTGATACATCAGGCAGGCAAAGTCATCAAGAGGCCAACGTGACAAGTTAGGGATCAATGTGTGCCTTGTAGCAGCGTAGTGAAAGGGTCTGCTGCTCAAGTGTAACACTAAACTAGCACCTTCCTCAAGCGTGACACTTATTTTCTCACTTTCTCATCTCCTATCACACTTAAAAATCTTTCCTGCCTCTTCAAAAGCACTATTTGATTGAACAACTACAAATAAAAACATTTATTAAGAAAATCTCTCTGATAATATGGTCTACAGTGCAAAGCTCAATGGAGGGAACGTTAGATTGTCATCATCAGTTTTCAGAACAAACAACAAGAGAGAAATCAAGGTCATTTACAAATTTATGCAATTTATAGCAAAGCCATAACTACCAGAAAGGCAACGAACTCAGAATAGAAGCAGTTCATGTTTTTTTAGGTATGGTAATTGATGTAGATTAATAAAAAGTGAACTAGATTGTGCTTGCAGACTGAAAAAAAAAAACCTGAAAGCCCTGTTGATAAGCATTTTAATCCACTTCATCCTGAACATGGGTAAAGACAATAAAAACTGACTATAACTCAAAAGAAAATTGCCTCCTCTTGAAGTCTAGGACACTAGCCTTTCCCCTTACCTCAACTTGTTTTATTCTTCCAATCTTCCATCTAGTGTGTGCCCCAGCTCCTTGGCTATCAAGTGAGAACAACACTCCTTCTTTCCAAGGAATTGATACTTATTCAGTTCTTAAACACCAGTCTGATGAGGATCGTATGGATATCTAGTCAGACTGCGATCCTTTTACTCATGATGCAGAGAAATCCCAGTGGAAGAAGCAGGTTCTTGAAAAATACACTCAGGTTTAATTTGTATTTTTGTATCAAAAAGTCAGTACCAACAAATCATTTTGCCAAGTAACTACAAATAAGCATATAAACATATAAACACAGTAAAGCATGGACCCACTTTTGCCATGTTCGCTCACACTGAGTTATGCCTTATTTTGCAAAGAGTCCCACTGATCAGATCAGGGCTATTAGTGGAATAAAATGCTACTCAGCATGACTAAGGATGGCAGAATTGGCCCAGAGGAATGTCAAAGTTGTTTAAAAGTTGCCTCCTCAAACATCTTTGCAATCACTTGGCATATTGTAATCATGCTGTTTTATGAACTCCTTTTGGTTAATCCTAGCTTTAATAGTCAACTATTGAGTCTTCAAAGCATTGTTTGCAATCAAGGATTTTCTGTGTCTGTCTCAGCAAATTATATTAAAGCACACTGATGTAATCAGAAAGATCAATTCCTGCATTATGGATATCAAAAATGCCTGTAGCTGTATGTAATACTCCGATACCCATATATGGAGGCATCAAGCACTGAAGAGTTGCTGACATCTCAAGGAATAAAAACATTTTATTTAGAGACCTTTTATACAAATTGTTTTTCTGTGGTTTTCTTCTTCGTTCTTTACTAACAGAAACATTTGCGTGAAAACAGGGTCTCTATTCCTTGGAGTTAATTTGCTGGTCCTGCAACTGCCTCCTCTTCACCAGCATTGACTAAAATCCTCCTTGGTACTTCCCACTTGGTGCTGTATATTTAACTAGGAGGTTAATCTAAGAATTTCCCATTCTAAGTGGCAGTAGGTGGACTAGGGGGAAACAGCAGCATTTGTTCCAATGTCACCTGAGAAAAGTCAGAGAAGATAGAAAATAACAGCTATATGCTGCATTCTCCCAGTAGAGAGTTTTGCAGTTTCTCGTAAAACAGCAGCTAACCTCAAATAGGTTGTAGTGACAATACTCCATTTCTTGCCAATCTGATAGTGAGAAATGAAATGACACTACAATTCATGTTTCACTGTATCCAGAAGTCAGGGTTGCAAGGTTAAACTTAACATCATAATGTAACAACTCATTTTCTATCACTCCCTATTAAATGCTTATTTGTGAAATAGAATTGCCAGAGGTTATGTCATTCAATAAGCTTATGCTGCACCTGTACACAATGTGTTTTGGTCACATAACAAGAAAGCATTCTCAGTTGTACGCCTGACACTTGTAAATACTGAACATTTACATTCATGTAGCAAAATACATGAATCTAAGAATTTGTCCTATTTTATAGTGCAGAGGCTAAATCTTACATTTTATTCATCCACAAATGCAAATTGCTACTCAGATGTGAATGGTACTGTTCTGTATAGTACATTCTCTGGCTTCAGTAGGATGTAGGGTCAAGAAGGCTAAATCTGAACATGATAAAATTAAGAAAGAAATGTTCAGGATTCTGACTGACTTTCAAGGTATCAAGGGGATGGCAATTCTAGACACGTGTTTCTACGAGGTCAAATAGCACAAAGGTTTCAGGCGATGGCTAGAGAAAGCAACCTGAAGGGGGAAAGATTATTGAGTGAAAGACTATTAAGATAGGTTTGTGACCTCAGCTACAAGGATATCACCAGAGTTTGCAGAAAAGGGTAGACATCACTATGTTTTGAACACTGATGGCTTCATCATATGCTGTGAAGACTTTCAAAGGCAAGCAAAATCTTGAGTAGTTTTTCTCATCACACACCTGCACAAACTCTTCACAAACTTTTATTCTGTTGCTCCTTGGGTAATTAGAAAGCAGACAGTATGTACTGTTTTCTAAGCTCACTATAAAATTTTTAAGATCCACATCCCTCTTTTCTCTGACTTGAGTACAATTTCTTTTTACCTGGCAACACACTCACTGCCCTAGCAGTTCCACAGCTGTACTTGTTCCAGAGGTGAAAGTAAAGCATCATACTGGTTTGTATTCTTTCATTCCATAGCATTGCTCTGTTAATCAGTTCTCCAGCCCATTAAGGATGTGGCAGGCCCTTCCATGCCTGAACCCAAATCCATATGAGTCAGAGACAATCCACCCATTAATGTGAATGGGATTTGTATCAGATCTCTTAAATGTAATATTTTTTCTGCAGAAAATGGAGCCATGTAGACAACATGACATACAAGCCGAGTCTAGAAAACTTCTGTTACGGATATTGACTCAAGTTCATTTTAAATAAGCCTGGTCAAATTTACAGTTAGGAATTAAAGGACTGGTTTAGGATTTCAATTCTGATGCTATCAAAATGGATCAAATGGACTTTCCATCCTGAATTTTCAAAGTATTTTTGGATTTCATTTTAAATGCTTTGTTGTTTGAGGGGGTTTTTTTACTTAATAACAAAATAATTCTATTTACTGTGGCATGGGACATTCTGGTGTGCCTAGAATAACTGCTAATGATCTCAAATGGAAAATTCTACCATTCTACCATTATTTCATTTTTTTCTCTGCTGTGGGTAGAAAACAGCTTTCAAAATGTCACCATTTCTGATCATAAGTTGTTGCTACTGCCAGGCTATAGGCATAAGAGGAGAAAACCTCCTCAGGTACTCCTCTGTGCAGCTAGTCTATTTTACAGATACTTCCATTGCCTGAATGTGGGATGATCAGAGCTTTAGTTTCATCCAGGCAGTGTTGCCTGTCACTGTTTTTACTAGTAACACCTTCATTTCCCAACTGGAGTATAAGAAGACCAGAAGGGCAAGAGAAGGGCCAGAAGGGACATCTGCTGCTCTCCCACCAAGATCTAGGGCTGTAGGGTCAGAGCAGTAACTTGGTCATGGATGAGTGAACACATACATGTTTAAGGATGAACATGAGAGGTTTCACTATCTTGTTAGGATCCTGGACAGCTGAGGATTTAATGGGGTATGATAACTACGTATTGTCCATTATTTGGAACTCTGGAGGAACTTGTCCTCACAGTGTAAAGCCCAAGAATATGGCAGTTTTGTGTGCAGTGCCCAGTTCTGTGTGGGCAGAAGCCTAGCAGTCAGCCTGCATCTCAGCAAATAGGAGATCACAACCAACTCTAGAGGAGAGGTCCTTCAGTGGTTATGAAGAGATTTGTTTAGAAACATCTTAAAAAGAACCTTGACAATAATTTGGTTTTTAACCAAGTTAACAAAAGGGATCAAAGTGCAGCATGCAAATTCTTGGTTTTCATGCAAAGATTGATAGTTCCACACCAGAAGAGTTCATAAGCCACAAACCAAAATGAATGTGGGGCATTTGATTCCTTGCTGAGGGTTCTCCAGCCTTATCAACTCTATTTCCTGTTTTCAGGAGGCACAACCAGAAATAAAGCCTTTTATACAGTAGCTATACAGCATTTTTCATGGTACACTCAAATAATGTTTTTTACAACATTTTACTATGTTTACATTACAGATTAGTGTCTTAATTTGGAAAGCACTTGCAGTTCCATAATTTGCATAAATCACATATTCAATTTCTGTATTTCTAGGTTATGCAGCTAATGCACTTTTCATGAACACTTTGGTTTGTTTGTGATTCAAATTTGTTACAAAGCCTGCAATCTGAATGGGTGAAATTAGCACTGTGCAAGGATGTAAGCATAATTATCAGGCCACAGTGACAGTGGTCTCTAAAGGCACAAATGATTACACAGTACTGCTTCTGTAGCCTTGTTGTGAAGTAAGAGCAATTAGAGATACTTGAAGTGTTTTCTTAAGATTACATTAAGATGCTGCCTGACCATCAGTGATAAAGGGGTAGCATCTACATTCAAGACTGGGACAAGTAGTTACAGACTGGCTATAAGGTCTGTTATATAGACCCATCACAAGATCATGACAGAGACCATGTTGAATTAGCATGGATTAAATACCTTTTTCAAAATCTCATTATGATCTACAAACCTCAAGAAATCAGCTATAAAAAAGGCCTTAGTTATAGCACAGCCTTTTATCAAAAATGTCCAAATGCAGTTTCCTGGGTGATAAGGTAAAAATGTTTCAAGTGAAGAGTGTGGCATAAATGCACATTGGTCCAGATTTCAAGCAATCATGGTTGGAGTAAATCTATACAGGTTAGAGAACACTTTACCTGCCTGTTAGTGTGTGTATGGGGTAAAATATTAATGCCAAAGTGCTTGTTCAGTGGGTAAATATGAAGATTTCTAGGAGAGAAACTGCTGAACAGAGTAATTTTGAATATCAGGCTTGTGGTTCAATGAAGATTTAGATGATCCTGTTTTTTAAAGTCTTCATCATAGTTTTTTGCATTAAGTGCATGTTAGCATCACTTACAGGACATTTAAAGAAAGAAGAAACTGCTCAATCTAAAGCTGGCCATACAATTTTACTTGCGAACAATCAAATAATGTCCTTTCACAAACTTCACTGATGTCCCTGGAAAACTTCTTTAAAACTTGCTTTACCAAAATACTTCTACAAGCTTCTCCTTTCTCTACTCCTCAGTTTTTGGCTTGCTTGCTTGCTTTTTAGGATTATATGATGAAGACATAAACACCTTAAGAGTTCATCCAGCCTCTCCAGAAATCCAAATTTTCTCTTCATCATCACCACACCTTCAATTCCTCACTGGAACACCATAAATCAAAGATAATTATTGCAGAAGGAAAACAAAAAAAAGGTGCTTGAGCAAATATGCCTTTAGGGGAGAGAGATATATTTATTCACAAAAATTGTTCTTATTAACCAGAGCAGTAATGCAGACAATGAGAACAAGTATGTTGAAAAATTTTGGAGGAAGAGATTATTCCAAAAGGAAGAGCACTGATTTGTTGAAATGGTTATAAACTGAGCAGAGTCAAAAGGTTCTCCAGTCAGGGGAGATACAAAAAGACTGTGGGGGCTGACTAGCTGGAAAGCAGCTTGGCAGAAAAGGATCTTGGGGTGCTGGTGGAAACCATGTTGAATATGAACCAGTAATGTGCCCCTGCAGCAAAGAAGACCAACAGCCTTCAGGGCTGCATTAGAAGGAGTGTTGCCAGCATGTCATGCTTAGTGCTGGAGAGACACACCTGGAGTGCTGTGTCCAGTTCTGGGCTCCCGAGTACAGGAGAGACATGGGCATACTGGAGACAGTCTAACAAAGGGCCACTAAAATAATTAAGGGACTGGAGTATCTCTACTATGAGGAAAGGCTGAGAGAGCTAGGACTGTTCAGCCTGGAGAAGAAAAGATTCAGGGGGAAACTTATTAATAGAAATATATAAATACTTGAAGGGAGGGTGTAAAGAAGACAGAGCCATGCTCTTTTCAGTGATGCCCAGTGACAGGACCAGAGGCAATAGGCACAAACTGAAACACAGGAGGTTCCTCCTGAACATCAGGAAACACTTTCTCACTGTGAGGCTGACCAAGCACTGGCACAGGTTGTCCAGGGAAGTTGTGGAGTCTCCGTCTTTTGAGATATTCAAAAGCTGTCTGGACATGGTCCTGTGCCTCTAGGTGACCCTGCTTGAGTAGGAGGCTTGGACCAAATGATCTCAAGGTTCATTCCAACTTCAACCATTCTGTGATTCTGTGACCATGGATCTTTATGGAAGCAAAACATGCCTGGTTATAAGACCTAAGTCAAAGGCATGCTCTTTCTTTATCCTGTAACTGATAAGAAATAGCCCTGCATGCCAGAGAGGTAGTGTAATGCTCTTGTGCTAGATTCCAAGCAGGTTAAAGCAAATTTGTCTAGCTAGCTTGGACTATACATGGCAGCAGGAGTTCAGCAGCTGTGGGTAGATGGGAGAGTCCATAGGAGACTCATGCAACTTGCATTGAAGTCCACCCTGTGGTACCTTGACTGCTAGAGTTAACCAAGTGAGCACAATGATCCATTTGCACCTATACTGTGGCTATACACAGGAAGCAAATACCATATAACGGGTAGCTAAAGGCCCTTCAACCACAGGATGGGCAGCAAGATGATTGTCCTGTTAAGAACTGCTTTCAGTTTCCCAATTTGTTGCTGCACAGATATGCCAGAGTTTATTAATGTTATTTCATACTAAGGATGCACTATTTTCTGCCGTCTTTTGTAATGTAGGGGAAAAGAGGATTTTATGCTTGTTCTTCATACTTATCTGTATGTGCAGAGAAATAAGAACAGTAGTGATTACAGTAAGATTAGTGGTGACTGCAGAAAAATAAAAATGTTTGGAGGCCTCTGTGAAAAGGAGTACCAGGATGTATCCTAAAGCCTTTCCCATTTGTGTGAAGGACAACCCTCTCCCATTATAATTAGCATACTGATAGCACAACAGTCCACATGATTGCTGAAGAAAGATGGAGCCTGTAGGATATCCACCCATACAGAACAAGGGAAAATTTACTTAGCCAGCCAACACTGCTTTTATAGCAGGGTTGTAATGTTAGACTACATTGCAGGAAACAAGGAAATACAAGAAAAGATGGAACCAGGGAAAAAATCCAGTAATTAGAAACCAATAATTAGAACAACTTCAAGTTCAATGTTTTAATTAAAACTGCCTGTCACCATTGTAAATGAGCCAAAAAAACCATTCAGAGATGAAGCAACTAGACAGAAGAGAAGGGGACTTAATTTTGTGTAGATTTCTGGGTGCAGTTGCAGTTCTTTAGAGAACTAAGGCTGATTGGACATTTGTTCCTTTCCACGTGAGTCCTTCAGATGCTCTCCTTCCTACCAGCCAGGACATAAACAATCTCTCATCTCTCCTATTTCAGGATCAGTGCAACTACTGATTGCAGACTGACAAAAGGCTAGGACATCTACTAGTGACCCTTTTCAGTTTTATGCAATGTCATGTAAATATTTTCTTTGATGTAAGCCCTAAGGGTAAAGAGTATGTGCTCTTTTGTGCATTAGAACAAGTGGCTGGCAGAAAGACTTTGGATCTATTAGCACAGAAAATATGAATTCGCAAATTAAAATTTAATTGCTGGGAAGAACTACCCATTTATCTCCATGGGTTTAAATTTTCCATACATAAAACAACCCTGTTTGCAATGGAGCAAGGGGTTAATCATCAAGGAAAATTGAGAATTTATGAGCAAGAAAACCAGGAAAACAAACCGCTGCTGCTTTTCCTTGAAATCAATATGAAAGCAAAGGAAGGAAGGCACAGTTTGATTTTCTGCCACATCGTTTTTATACATCTACTTGAACAATTCAGTTTGTTTGATTTTTCACTTAATTTATTATGCTCACTTTTATTTAAATGAAGCTGCTTATAAGCGTTAGCCATTCAAAGCAAGCCATTTGGCAAAGCCTTTGGGAAGAAGTCTTCTGTTAACAAAATCACTATTGATACTGGAATGCAACTAACTAGCAGTTTGCAAAGCTGCCAGGATCTCATCACTTCTGGGCAAGCTGTTGTTAACTACTTGGGTTGAACACACCGATAACAAGTTGGAACCAGCAAAACACTGTGTAACTATCAGCCTTTTCATCTAGCACCAATTCACTGAGCTAAATGTGTGTCTCTAGAGCTTTTCTTTCCATTTGAGTGACTGCTTGTTAATGATGACTGGCTAATTGTTGCAACAAGCCACAAAGTGGTGTATTCACTGAAGCTGGTAAAACCAGCCTAAAAATAGTTTCCAGTTCCAAAACTTATGGGGTTTTGGCTATAGAGATCAGATTTGATGATGAAGAATGGTGTCTCTGGGCATTAAATCATCTGAAGCAATGACAAACCAGCACTGGGTTTAACAGACTTTGAAACAGGCATTTAGATCAGCTGCAGTGACACTGTTCCATGGGCAAATCTTACCTTTCAATGAATTTATGGAATTTTCTCATCAGTGTAACTGAAATCATGATTTTGTTACAGGAGTCCAGCAGATAAAGTCTGACGCACAGCTGAGTGGCAAGGTGAACAGACTAGAGTGGGGGTTTTGTGAGGTTTGGGTTTGTTTTGTTGTTTTTTTTCATTCAGGATTAAAAGCCTGTGTGAAACAACCTGCACTTTGTGTAGTAATTTTTCATCAACACTAAGTAAACTTTCAACCCTATTTGGATTTGATGCTGTTTGTGCTTCCTCTTGCATTGGTCTAAGCAACTACACAGAAGTTGAAGCAACTAAACATGAAAGTCTGGCCAGGTGTCAATAGAGAAAACTCTCCTAAGAGAAAGAATTAATTTCCCTGTAATGGCAGTTAAAAGCCATTTCCCTGCTTCTCACTGCCCCCTCCCCCTCCCCCCCCGCAGTTTTATACAGAGCTTTTCAATATGAACACACTGAATATTTATAATGAAATTCTTGTATTGAAGGTATTTTGCTTAAGTTAACATTTTTTTTGGTGATGTTTTATTCATTAAATCACAGAGAACAGTGTTAGACATTATTGTCTCTGAGTATTTTTAACTGAAACTGCTCTGTTACTTCATCTGTGACCTAAAATTGATTAAATCTAAGAAATAAAGGTTACTGCAGAGAAGATGAAGCAACAGGAATGGGAAAGAGAAATAACTAGCCTGGGTTAGATGTAGACAAAGCTCTAATAAGAGTGTTAACTAGCAGGAAGCTTCATTTAAAGCAACTGGTGTTCAAGGAATTTTGCAGCACAAATTGGGAAAAGTAAAAAGTAACATAAGAACCCTTAACTGAAGGGTTCTTATATCCTACATCATTACTCATGTAGTTTAATAATAATTTAAGGAGTTGTCAAGGCAGCATTGTCAAAATAGAAAGAACCGAAGGAAGCTAGAAAACATAATCATACGTGCTGGACAAAGAACTAAGAAAGATTTCAACCAGGAAAGCTTTTCTCCTTCTTGCTGGATTTATCTTCTCCATTTTTTGGAGTATGTCATTTTTGGAGCTGCTGTCTATCTAGGACTACATTAAGTCACCTTTCCCTTTTCTTACAGTGGAATCTGACAGGGGAAAATGCTGGCACCACTCCTGCTCTCTCTGGTCACACAAAGCCTTGGCTTCCATGAGAGTTTTGCTGGATTAGCCTTAATGAGCTTTCTTAAAAGTGAACAGCATATCGTGCCATCAGCACAAAAAAATAGTAGGAGGGAAAATAGTAAATATTGAGATAATATATCTTGCTGCCAATGCATGATAACATATTAACAGGCAGTGAAATTATTTGGCTATCACTTTGATTACAGTAATGATAGAAGTCACTGTCCCAAGGAGGTGCCTGCATACCTCTGTGAAGCTGAAGAAAAGAGCAGCTAATGAAGAGTATCTTTCCTGCTATAGGAGACACTACTTGCAGTTGTGCTGGAAGGCAAATTTATATACCTCCTCCTCTAACAAGCAGGCATTAATCGTCTTTAATTCTTTGAACCACTTATAACTTGTTGCCTTTCTGTTGTGCAGTGGGCTTCTTTACCAGGTGCAGAATACAGCGGAGGGCTAAGACCAGCATCATATAAGAAATAAAATATCACTTAGCTGAACATGTAAGGCACAGAGAGCTTAGCCTTCCCCTGAGCTTTCCATGGATAAGCTATCTATCAAATAGACTGGACACATTGCAAACCCAATTGACACAGATTGCTCCCACATGGTGAAATACTAATGGACAGTTTTGTCACATATGGCTGGCATGTCAGTGAAGTGACATACACTACCTTTTCTGCTGTAAGATACCATAGCCTGGGTTGCATGCATCAGCTCCACATTCAATGTGCCAGACCTTTCTCTGACTTCCCTGGGCACACTGCCCAAAAATGCTTCATTGTACTCTTGCTTTTTACAATGATGGGTTGTTTACAGCCTGCACATTTCTTGCTATGAAGGCCAGGAGGCCATCTGCAGTTGCCTGACCCCAGGAGAGAGACCTCAGCTTTTCACACAGCAATTCCTGTATGTGTATGAAGACACACAGACACCATACTGACCAATTCATATTATCACAACAATGACTTTACCAGCATCTGATGGCAACTAACTTCAATGCACTGAATTGAGAATCCAAATGCCTTTTAGGGGTTTGTTCTGGAACAAGAATTAAGACCTATGCATAAGAGCCAGTATTTGAGAAATTATGGGTAAGGAAGGCTGGCATTCAGACCTGAGTAATCAAATACATTGCAGTAAAGGTAGAAGTATATCATGCAACACAAACTACATTGTACCTGACTCATCTATGTTCCTGAGACCTTCCTTTTTCTTTTTTCCTATTTTTAAATTATCCATGAATCATCAGGCTTTGACTCCGATGTTACTGTGTTTTGCAAGAATCTGTGTAGATTAGGTACTTACTCTGCTTAAAGCCCAAAGGCACAGGATAATACAGAGTTTTCTGTAACTTGTGACAGCAAGAGTCTTCATTAGAATTGCAAGAGGTACCTTGGCACATATTGAAGCAGTATTATAGCATGAGAATTAGCCTTTATTTCCATGCAACTCCATTGGACTGCTCCTGATTTACAACAGACTTGCTTCTTTTCTGAATTAAAGTAGAGGTAGACACTGGAGTTGTTTATTAGTCTGGCTTCATATGGATACAATATTTTTTAATTTGTAATTTCTGACTAAATTTGAAGGAGAAAGTTAAAGTTTTAAATGTAATCAAGTTCTAAACAAGCTTCATGATCAAGCAGAGGAAAGAGATATTGTATAAACAATGCCATGGAGGGGAAAACATGAACACAGTGTGTTGTATTTCTTGGCAGCAGCAGTCAGCTGGCAGAGCAGCCATCAGCACTGTATCTTACTTATGAGGAGCTGTACCACTACAGGAGAAAGCCCTGGTAATTGTAGTGAAGTTGTTTAGGAGACAGAGGTAAAATGCCTGGAAGCCTGCAGGAAACCAGGCTTCATTCCCTCTGCTCTCTGAGCAACTTGATTTTAAAACTGCAATTTTAATTTTGGAGTGTGTAGTGATAGTGGAAATGAGCTAAGAGAGTATGGAGAAGTATGGCTGAACAGCATGATTTGAATTTTTTGTGGCAGAGATGCCAAGGAACCCAGCTCTGAAAACACTCTTATGGTATTACCAGGTACTGTGATATGCTTAAGCTTTGGGTGCATCTATAAGGCTTTGTAGGGTTATGGCTGAGAGCACAGGTCTGTCTCATCCCCTTATAAACATCCAGCTCCATCCCAGTACTCTTCCATCATGACAGAGCTGAGACTCCATGCAAGAGGGATGGAACATCTCTCCTAAGAGGAAAGGCTGAGACAGTTGTGGTTGTTCAGCCTGGAGAAGAGAAGGGTCCAGGAAGACATTATTGCAGCCTTTCAATACTTAAAAGGGGCATATAAGACAGATGGGGAAAGACATTTTAACAGGGCCTGTAGTGATAAGACAAGGGCTAGTGGTTTTAATCCAAAAAAGAGTCAATTCAGACTAGATATAAGGAAGAAATTTTTTACGATGAGGGTGGTGAAACAAAGGAACAGGTTGCCTAGAGAGGTTGTAGATGCCCCATCCCTGGAAACTTTCAAGGTCAGGTTTGACGGGGCTTTGAGCCACTTGACCTAGTTGATGATGTCCCTGCTCATTTCAGGGGGGGTGGACTGGATGACCTTTAAAGGTCCCTTCCAACCCAAACCATTCTATGATTCCATGGTAAGTGATAGCTCCCTGTTGAAAGGAGCAGGGACAAGAGGAGAGTAGAGGCACAGCAAAGCCAAACAGTGTATGCATAAGAGAAGGAAGAAGGGAGAGACAAAGTCAGTCATAGAGATACTTCAGTAATTATTGCCTCCCAATGTTGTTGTTTGTTTTTGCATAACCTTATAATCATGTCCTCCATGTATCATGTCATGTCTCCACATATCACCATGACAGCAAAGTCCTTGAAACAGAGGGAATCTGTGAATCAGTAGGGCACAGCTTCTACATTAGTTCCAAGGCATCAAGCACCCATCTTAAGATTTGGACATGGCCATGCTGCCATTGATTGTGATAATGGAATTATAAATGTACTGCAGAGTCACATCTTTGTAAAATGAGGGTTCTTATGAGGAATACTTAAAGGTTCTGTGTCTAAATAATTGAGCTGTAAACATGATGTAATACTCGGTAAACTCTCAGAGAGATCAACAAAGTTTGTATCTGTGCCATGAAGCTCATCACCTTCCAATAGTGTGACAAAGTACAACTAATACTCTACAAATCAATTTATAAATAACCCTGTTTCTATTTTTATAAAAATATTATTTCAAACACCCTCAGGATTACACTAACATTTTCAGAGAGCAGACTTTTAAGTATCATCAGAAACTGTTTTACAGTCATTAAACATATATTTCAGTTATGAAATATATTGTCTGCACTTAATACTCTGTTTGCGCAAACAGCTTGTAAAATGTATTGCTCGCTCTCTTCGAGCTGCCATGAAGTCTCTGCAGAGTAGTGTTGCCTCTGAATTTGTGTAAAAAAGGGTGTAGTGGTACAGCTTACTGCAGCCCATGGCATACCTAATGCCAATGGAAATGGTGGAGAAATCAAGCAGGATGAGTGTGCTCCCAAGACGCATCTGAGGTCTTGCTCTATTGTCATTAAGAAAGGCACTGGGAAGAGAGAAATTCTCCACAACAGCAGAATAGCAGGCAAATGGGCCAGGCTTGCTGATCCTGAATGGTGCTTTGCTCCTGCAAATCCTAGCCAAGTCCATGGGAGATGCAGGTCTTCACAACCACTCCAGGTTTGGTTCTTAACGAGGGGTGCAGTAGAGACAAGATGAGTGCCTCATCCTGTATTTTGATATCCTTTTAGATTATTTATTTTTTGCTGCTGGCTGGTTTTCAGAAATGCTCTGTGAAATCAGACACCTGGTAGGCTAATCAAAATTGCCAGAACTGGCATGTCTGTTATGTGTAAGGCAGAGCTTTTAAGTTGGAATTACATCAGCATGAAACCAGCCAATATTCATCCAGGACTCAAGGACAAATTATATTTGTGGCTATTAATTAGGAGTAGAATCATTATAATTAGTCTTGATTTCAAGACAGAATATTAGTGCACATTTATATATTGCCACATAGGTACAAGACACATCCATGTGTACAATATTAGTGCTTCCTAAAGAAAATACAGTAGCTTGTAGCATACTACCACAATGAATATAGGCTCAACGATATCATATACAATTTTAGTAGTTACCAAAGTCAAAACCAGTCTGTGAGCTCCCTTTAAGACCTTCAGATTGCCAAGATCTGTCATACATCTTACCATGTTTTCCTTTACTGTCTTGTTCAGATGAAAACACTCAGTTCATGTAAAAGGAAGAAGAGGCAGATACGACTAGTGACTTATAGCCATAACATGACAGCCCAGTTTTGCCAGGCTTCTGCATCCTGACAGTGTTTCTTTTGATACCCAGGACTGAGTCAGATCAACATATTTTAACAAAAAGCTCTTCTATTAGAAACTGTTGATTTAGCCAGATCAAACCCTTCCACAGAAATTTCTCAAGTTAGTTGCTCCTTTTGGCAGCAAGAACTATGAGAATGCCAAAAAAAGACAAAAGGTTCCCCCATTTGAACCTTACAGAGACTATATGGCAGAATATAATATCTTACAAATGTTGTGCAGGGACTAGGCAAAATGTCCTTCTTATGTTATCTATATTTTCTTCCTGACACATTTTCCATGTCTTATTCATATTAGAATACATACTAAATACCTATTCTGAGTAAATTACAAAAGTCAACATGACATTGAGGTTTGAGAAGAAAAATATTTTGGAGATATGTTTGGGAAAGATAAAAAATTTGACAGTTCAGAACAAAGTCTGAAGCATAAGCATTTTTATTCTTTTTTTTTTTCTAAATTTTTATTAGACTGTGTTGCTGAAGAACAGCTTCGATTTATAAGGACATGCTTGTAGGCAGATTTCAGTACAGAAAAGGATCTGTGTTTGAATCCTTTTAATGACTGAATTCAATGATGGAACTGAGGTCAGGACAGTGATGTTCAGAACAGGAGAGAAATTATTTCAAAGACAGGATAAAGCCCTGTTTTCCTTGAAGTCAATAGTTTTCTCAATGAGGCAGAATTTCATCAAAAATAAGAACTATGAAAACATAAAGCCCAGATTGCCTTTGCTTCCAAAACTTGAAAACAGCCAAGACATGCAGCAAGGTCTGAGTCTCCAGCAAGAAGCTAGCTCCTCGTCAGACATGCATTCTCTGAAGGGTTGGGACATATATCCCCATGGTGGTTCCACCAACCATGAGGAGATAGCAGCACAGTCCCTGCTCCCTGGTGAGCTGACTCCTATACTCATTATTTCCACTCAATATGGGGACATTACTCTTTCCAGCCTCTGTGAAGGACAATGAAAATGGCTTTTCTCCATGATGTTCACTCATGCGGGGTTTGACATGAGTCTAGCTCATTGTACTTTATTACTGTTCAGCTGTTTTATTTATAACAGCAATAATAAGATGAGATAATGTAATTGCAGTTGCTTAAAACTGATTAGTTCTTCTACACCTTGCCTTCCCATCATAGATACATCCCATCTCCTGATATAAATATTTTACTGCACTGATAAGTATAGCTATTCCCCTTCTCATCAGCTTGCCATCTATGAATGGGGGAAAAGGGAGCTCACAGTAGCAAGAAGCTTGTCAGTTCCCTCAGAAAGGCACTCAGAGGCCATTTCATAGTGTCATAGTGCATAGTTTGTCATCCCAGTTGTTGTTCTGTTCCTACTTCTGCCCATTATAAGCTCCCCAGATGACTCGCTCTTGCTACACAGCAAGATACTCACAGCAGTGAAATACAAATTTCCCTTACGTAAGTGTTGTGGTTTAAGCCCAGCCGGCAACAAAACACAATGAAGCTGCTCTCTCACTCCTTGCCCTGCGCCCTTGGTGGGATAATGAGGAGAAAATATAAAGAAATATTTGTGGGTTGAAGCAAGGACAGGGAGGGATCACTCACCAATTACAGTCACGGGCAAAAGACAGGCTCAACCTAGGGAAAAAACAAAATCAATTAAATTTACTACCAATCAAATCAAAACAAGGATATTAGGAAGTAAAACCCCAATCTTAAAACACCTTACCCCCACCTCTCCCTCCTTCCCGACTCAACCCCACTCCCAGTTCTCTCCACCTCCTCCCTGCGGTGGCGCAGGGGAACAGGGGATGGGGGTTGGGGTCAGCTCCCCACACCTTGTCTCTGCCGCTCCCTCCTCCTCAGGGGGAGGACTCCTCACTCATCCCCTGCTCCACCGTGGGGTCCCTCCCACAGGAGACAGTCCTTCACAAACTTCTCTGGCATGGGTCCTTTCTGTGGGCCACAGATCTTCAGTCACAGACTGCTCCAGAGCGGGCTTTCCCATGGAGTCACGGCCATCTTCGGGGGCATCCACCCGCTCCGGCGTGGGGTCCTCCCCGGGCTGCAGATGGGCATCTGCTCCCCCGCTCCCCTCCATGGGCTCGGGGGGGACAGCCTGCCGTCTCACCACGGGCTGCAGGGACATCCCCTTCTCCGGTGCACCTCCTCCCCCTCCTTCTGCACTGACCCTGGCATCTGCAGAGGTTTTTCTTTCACATTCCATTGTCCTCTGACTCAATGCCGGTTCCCCTTCTTAAATATGTTATCCCAGAGGTGTTACCACCATCACTGATTGGGTCGGCCTTGGCCAGAGGCAGGTCCGACTTGGAGTCAGGGGAGCTTCTAGCAGCTTCTCACAGGAACCACACCTGCAGCCCCCTCCCCTGCTACCAAAACCCTGCCACACAAACCCAAAACAATAAGGTGTTTTCAGTTTACTTTTAAGTTACTCTTCTGAGTCCTGAGAAAGGGAACTGCTGGCATCCAACTCCTGTGCTTCAATAAGTGATCAGGACTGTTTTGTCCTGATTACGCAACTTTCTAATTACAGCACACCTAAAAATGGTCATGTAAAGTCAGACCATGTCCATACTTGCAAGAAAGGAGGCCCAATAGGGGTAGACTAGTGGATAGATGCAGTTGGCATTGGGGACCCAATATCCATGCTGTAGTCATTCCATTAAGTCTTACTTCAGACTGGAGCTAGTCTGGTCCTTCTGATGAAGCTTGCCCCTATATATGTGGTTCAAATATATAGAGAGCAGATGCCCACCTGCAGCCCTTGGAGGACCCCATGCCAGAGCAGTTGGATGCCCCCGAAGATGGCCGTGACTCCATGGGAAAGCCCGCGCTGGAGCAGTCTGTGCCTGAAAGATTGTGGCCTGTGGAAAGGACCCATGCCAGAGAAGTTTGTGAAGAACCGCAGCCTGTGCGATGGATGCATATGGGAGAAGTTCATGGAGGACTGTCTCCTGTGGGAGGGACCCCACGCTGGAGGAGGGAACGAGTGAGGAGTCCTCCCCCTGAGGAGGAAGGAGTGGAAGAGATGTGTGAAGAACTGACCCCAACCCCCATTCCCCGTCCCCCTGTGCCACTGTGAGGAGGAGGTAGAGAAAATCAGGAGTGGAGTTGAGCCTGGGAAGGAGGGAGAGGTGGAGGGAGGGTGTTTTAAGATTTGGTTTTCTCATTATCCTTGTTTTGATTAGATTGTTAGTAAATTGATTTTGTTTTTTTCCCTAGGCTGAGCCTGTCTTTTGCCCGTGACTGTAATTGGTGAGTGATCCCTCCCCGTCCTTGTCTCAACCCACGAGCTTTTCATTGTATTTTCTCCTCCCCATCCCACCAGGGGAGATGCGTGAGCGAGTGGCTTCATGGTGTTTTGTTGCCAGCTGGGCTGAAACCATGACAAACCTCATGACGTTCACATGGGCCCACTTCTAGAGCTTGTCCAGGTCCCTCTGAATGGCATCCCATCCCTCAGGTGTGTCAGCTGCACCACTCAGCTTGGTGCAAATTTGCTGAGGGTGCACTCAATGCACTGTCTATGTCATTCATGAAGATATTAAACAGTACTGGTCCCAATACAGACCCCTGAGGGACAAGGGACAAGGGACAAGGGCAGAGGTCCTTTGTCATACAACTGCGCTTTGTTGAACAAAATTTTGGAAGCTCATGCTTGTGTTGAAGATAGTGACGGTTACCCTATGGAAACTCACTACTAATACCTCCTGTTGTTCAGTGGTTAACTAGTTTGGGGCTGGCAAGTCCACTGTGATGGTGGCCAAACTGTCCTCCTTCATTAATATGCATGGGAAAGGCAGATGACATCACCCAGCCCCTCACAATCTGTGGGCTGTCGAAGTGCACAAGGTCTGCTGCTGAGATGCCCTTCCTCATCCAGTCCCCAGCCCAGAGCAGCTACAATTACATGAAGAACAAGGGCTTCATAAACCTGCCTGGCCTTGTAAACCACCAAGGCAGGTGAAGGTTAGGCAGTCTTAAGCAGCCCTTGACTTCACAGTCCCCAAAGACAAGAGATGGAATGGTTGCCTGCCCTCAGTCAGTCACTGTTTTCCTTCTTTCTTGCTACTGTGAACTCCACAGCTTCCAAGTGAACAGTGCTCCCCAGAAGAGAGAATGCAGGTGAAGCTCCTCCTTGACACAGAAATTCTCCATGTTATGTGCATCTAGTTCGACATCCACTTAGATGGCATAGCCCCTGTCTAATCTGCACTGAGCATTTTAGTATTTCAAGGCTGAACTATCTTCCCTTTTTCCCAGCAGTAGCTCAGGTGTGACATGTCCTGAAGGACACCCATTCCCTTCTAGAAGCTTTAGAAAAAGCTCTTTTTGTTTCTTTTGTATGTTTGTTCCATAAAGCCATGGGGATCAACATGATCCTTTAACTGTCACGATTTTAAATCAGTTTCTTTTTTCATAAAACTACAAGGATGGCTAGTATTATAATCCAAGGTAATGACTGTCAATAATATGCCAGATATGTGTAATAAATTAGAAGTATTTAAAGGCATAGCAAAGCTTCATTATTATGATGATATTTTGTGATCTTCATTATAGAATAATTGCTTTTCAGTATTAGTAGAACAAGAGTAATCCTTTCTTCATGTCACAGGAAAAGTAAAACCACTTGATTTGATTTCCCCTTGGTGCTTTATTGCTTCATTTGGTACTCAGCCTTGCAAACCTACTGTAATACCCAAAAGCAGAACTGGGCGTGTACGTTGTGTAATAATCAGAACATTTGTGTGACCTGCTATTCCTGTGATAGGCAAACAAATAACCCAGAGTACAGTACCCACTAGAATGCAATAAAAGCTAGTTATCTGAACAATTAAAGCATATCAGCTTTGGTTAGTTATTAGAAGTGAAGTTTCCTAATCAAAAATGACCAGAATGAAGAGGAGGCTGAGAGAAGTCAGTGAACCATGGCCGTCTTGCAGTCTGCATGAGAAAGTATCTCAAAATAGAATTATTTGTTTTAATTTTTCAGAGCAGCATGTGTAGAAATTATGTAGTTAAGGGAAACAAGCAAAATTTATATTTTGTTATGAAATACCTTTTTCTACCAGACAATTTCAAATCATTTACCGTCTTCTTTGAAAAGAAGGCAGATATGATAGATTTGGGTAGTAGTGAATATGGAGGTTTAACAAACCTGGCAAAAAAAGGATTTTCCTGAATGAGAAACATTTTTCAGTTTATGAAATTTTTTCCATCCTCAGAATGAAATGGAAGAGCTATAATTTTTTTCATAAACTAATTGTTAAGTTGCAACTTAACAATTTCAGAACATTTAGTTTTGAAATACTTCATTTTGGTTTTGACCTTTTTAATGTTTTGAAACAAAAATGACTGAGTAACAGAGGAGGAAAATCAGTAGAAACGTAAAAAAGATTTCTGTTTTCATTCTGAAAATGTCAAAAAGGATGTTTAATCAATCTCTAAATGCTTTCTAATCTTTCTAAAAATTAGGACTTTTTCAAAAAGTGTGTGTATTGGTTTTATGTGGCAAGGTTTTGGTAGCGGGGGGGGGTTACAGGGGTGACTCCTGTAAGAAGCTGCTGGAAGCTTCCCCTGTGTTCGAGAGAGAGCGAGCCCATACCAGCTGGCTCTAAGATGGACCCGCCGCCGGCCAAGGCCGAGCCAATCAGTGATAGTGGTAACGCCTCTGTGATAACATTTTTAAGAAGGAAAAAAAAGTTGGGACGTGGAAAACAGCCACCAGAGAGAGGAGTGAGAACATGTAAGAGAAACAAGCCTGTGGACACCAAGGTCAGTGCAGAAGGAGGGGGAGGAGATGCTCCAGGCGCCGGAGCGAAGATTCCCCTGCAGCCCGTGGTGAAGACCCTGGTGAGGCAGGCTGTCCCCCTGCAGTCCAGGGAGGTCCATGGTGGGGCAGATATCCACCTGCAGCCCGTGGAGGACCCCATGCCGGAGCAGGTGGGTTCCTGAAGGAGGCTGTGACCCCGTGGGAACCCTGCGCTGGAGCAGGTTCCTGGCAGGACCTGCGGATCTGTGGAGAGAGGAGCCCACGGAGCAGGTTTTCTGGCAGGACTTGTGACCCCGTGGGGGACCCACGTTGGAGCAGTCTGTGCCTGAAGGACTGCACACCGTGGAAAGGACCCATGCTGGAGCAGTTCGTGAAGAACTGCGGCCCGTGGGAATGGCCCACGTTGGAGAAAGTTCGTGGAGGACTGTCTCCCGTGGGTGGGACCCCACGTTGGAGCAGGGGAAGAGTGTGATGAGCCCTCGCCCTGAGGAGGTGAAGCGGCAGAAAATAACATGTGATGACCGTAAACCCCATCCCTGTCCCCCTTGTGCCGCTGGGGGGGGCTTGGTGGAGAAATCCGGGAGTGAAGTTGTGCCCGGGAAGAAGGGAGGGGTGGAGGGAAGGTGTTCTGAGATTTCGTTTTATTTCTCATTTACCTTACTCTGGCTGATTTGTAATAAAAAGTGAGCTAATTTTCCCTAAGCTGAGTCTGTTTTGCCCGTGATGGTAATTAGTGAATGATCTCTCCTGTCCTTATCTCGACCCGCAAGCTTTTTGTTATATTTTTCTCTCCCCTGTCCAGCTGAGGATGGGGGAGTGATAGAACGGCTTTGGTGGGCGCCTGGCGTCCAGCCAGGGTCAACCGATCACAGTGTGACCCATTCCCATGCAACACATCATCATTTTTTCAATTAAAAAAAGCTTATTATATGAAAAAAAATCCCAGTCAGCAGTGGAAAATGAAGCAGTCTATAAAAATAATAAACAACTGACTATGAGATCTCACTTTTAGTATTAGTATAAAATAAAACAATGTATCAGTTAAGGTCAGCTGCTTGTCAGTAAAGGTTTGGTTTACAAGTTAATTAATTTTATTTTCATCATTCATGTTTTACAAATGTTATACATACAATAACTAAGGAAGCCAGAGATGAACTTCTGGCTCTGAAGAAAAGGGCTCTTAAGCCAGGTGATACAGGTTGATGACATGATCCCAAGCCTGTGCAATTGTGCCTTTTCAACCACATGGTAATAGCACTTATGTCAATGACACTAATGTATCTGTATGGTCAGAGTGCTTATCAGATTAGCTCTGAACATGCCAGAGGAGTCAAAGCCTCTGAATTCTTCCCTATAGGGCTGAAGGCTTTGTGGCTTGGCATATTGGGGTCAGATTGAAAATTCTCGGTGGTAGCCAGGACAGGCTAGCTGAGAGGTAAGGGTGATAAATAATTCCCAATGGGGTCCTTTCAGACCAAAACCTCCATTTTTTTAAGCTAATTGCTGAGCTGGAAAATGGCTTATGCAAGTAAGTATACTGAGAGGCAAATGGATTGCTGACATGGGGAGGAGTCACCTCACCTGCAGCTGGGCATCTTTAAGTTAAGCATCTAGTAGAATGCATCTTTCCAAGCTACCTCTGCAGCCCCTGGCACCTCCACAATGTGTTCTTCCATCCTAACACAGACCAAGAAGGGCAGGGGAGTCACATCTGGAGGTGCCTCTTTCTCTCCAGTGATTATGGAGGAAGCCTAGCTAGCTGCCCTGCTGTTAGCCAGCTGGATGTCAGTGAAACAAACCTGTTTCTATGGTCCAACATCTTGCTTGAAAGAGGAGATCTTGCTTCAGTAAGTGTCCATGGCCACAGAGCTGCCTTTTCCCCAGACTTTGCCTTAAAAAAAACCAAAAACAAAAAAATGAAAAACCATGATAAAGCCAACTGGTTTTGTTGGCTTTACACCAGCTGTGTTGTGCTTGTTAACTCCCAGTCAGAGACTTGCTGCTTGTGTCATGATCACAAAGAAATCCTCCTCTCTGGCTTGCTTGAGAACAAAGACATCAAAGATCCCCACAGCTAGGCCTGCTAGGCTAAATTGCATTAAGACGTGCAACAAGCACGCAGCCCAGAGGAGAAATCTTCACCACCAGAAACAAATAGGCAACAAAATAATAGGTGACATGGGTGCAGGGAACAGCACGTCAAAGAAGGTATGTATGTTTCCTGCTATAAACAAGCTTTAGATGAGAAAACAAGAGTTCCTGACAGCACTGAGTTCATCAGCACAAGAGTTCATGACAGCACTCAACCCAGAGGATCTCTTCTTGGGACTTAAGGCAACCCTGGGGCTGGCTATGTAATAAACATCATGTGCAGTGTTTTCCACATTGCCCTTCCATTTCCATCCAGTACCAGGAAGCAGACACACCAACATATGCAGGCTTCTGTAAATAAGGAAAACAAATCTAATTTGAAATTCTTACACAGGCTTAGAGTTTCTTCTATTGAAATTCTCAGTGATACTTTTTCAGGTCATTTTTTGTTTTATTCAGATGCTGTAAAACATATCATTTTGGCTTGATGTATAAAATATCAACAAGAGGGAATTTATTAAAAAATCATGATAGTAGAGATTAAAAAACAAGAGGCATTTGTGTGATAGAATTTGGATTTAAAATATAGTACACATGCATTTTACTGTAAAATTCTTTTGAGCTAGTCCCAGTGGAAAATTAGTTGCTCCATCACAATGTAGGTCTTTTCAAGTACAATACACCAGAGACTAAAATGATTTCATTTTAGTTTGTAGAGAGAGTAATAAAAGCAAACAACCCAACTGTAGAAGCCCTAGGGATCATGCATAGACACCTGGTATTTAAACCAAAAAAAAAAAAGGGGGGGGTAATGTAACCCTAGAAAGCTACATATTCAGACTTCAGGTCACTTTTCCTATAGTTCACCACTGAATGTTAACCTCAGTGCTGTAAAACTGCTTCTCCCTCGAGTGGCAAGGAGCAAACTGCATTCCAGATGAATATGAAAATAATCCAGAATAAGGCACAGCTCTCACTGCCTCAGTCTCCCAAAATGAAGAGCAAGCAAAATCCTAGCATAGAGAGACTCCTATTTTAGTGATGGGGAAAACACACAATGTAATAAAACAAAATGCTGTCAGTTACAAGATACTCATTCAGATAATTTGTGCATATAAAAGGCATAAATCCTTTGCAAAGTGATAGTATTCCAGAATGTCTTAAATCATTCTGGCACACGTAATAAACCACATCCTCTTGTACTATATGAGGAAAGACTGTAGTGCACTGCTGACATTTGAGAAGGTGAATATTTTGGCTGCATCTGTTCTCATCTTTTTCTAAGACGGCAGCAACAGCCTTCTAGTTTCTTCCCCAGACCAGGCTGGAGGTGTACCTGGAGAATAAAAGATAGGATTTTCCTTGGGAATAGACTGGAACAAGATACCTGATGGCTTTTGCGTGCTGTTGACAATTTGCCTCTTTACCTTACTTCCACCCTGAGCCTGCCTACAGCACAGGTGTTTACAGGGCTGGTAGCTCCCAGCCACTTTCAAGTCAAGCCTGCAATGATCAAGACAGCCCCTGAGTGTGGGGGGGTCTTATCTCCAGCATGCTTGGACCAAATCAATGGATAGTGGTGTGATATGGTGGGCAAGTCTGAGCCAGCTCTGCAGCCTAGGGCTGTAATGTGATCATTATAGATTTCTCAAATACTGATGCTGTACGTGGTATAAACTAGTTGAATAATACCCTGTCTGTCCCAACATGCACAAGTCCCAGCCTTCCATCAAAATATTCCTCATCTGATGAAGACAGCATTGGCCTATGAGAGTCACTGTAAAATGTCACCCTTTTTGAGTCTCCATCAGTTGGCTACACAAAGTCAAATGTGTATCATTGCTATTTCCCAATCCATTACAACAAAGCTGTTACAGCAAGGACAGAAACAATGAACATTGCTTATAAATATGTTCATAAAAGCAAAAAACCATGGTGCAAAATGATTGAGGAAAAAAGTATCCATTTTTGATGTGAATGCTTATATACAGCCCTGTTTCCCTGCAATAGTATGCTAGCCAGCCAAAATCTATCATTTATATGCATAATCTGAGTTTCATTTGCTGTGCTGACAGTCACATGGTAATAAATGGTGCATATAGAGTTGATAATGGGATAAAGAGCACATTTTGTGCCCACCTGCTCATCAGCCATGTTCCTGAAAAAATAACAATGTAGACATCTTTTATGGGGACTGATCCCAAAGTCTCCCCTTGTTTTTCCCAGTCTTCCCCCCTCCCCAAAATACCCAAGAATGTTTGAACGAGACAGCTCTTGCTTCTTCAAGCCAGACTTTGCTCTACCACTGTCATCTGAGAACAAAAGCTTTAGAGAAAATAGGAAATACATTGGAAATCTTTTATTAGCAAGACAGCAGCACACATTCTGGTCTGGATCTGTGTTTCTTTGTGCTGGCTGCTGTACACTCTGCAAGACTATAATCTAGATGCACACAAATTTGATGCAAGATTCAGCTAATAGAACAGAGGGGAACAACGACCACATCAAGGGGAACATAGAGTTACATGTGCAAAAAATTTGCATGTTCTGAGCCTCATTATTGTGAGAAAATTTAAAATAAATTAACACAGTTTATTAACTAATTCACATGCCCAGCCATCAGCAATTTATTGTGAACATCAGTTCAGTGGTGCACAAGAAAATGGGCTTGAAGGAGCTTGCCAGAGAGCTGTGTTTTATAATAGTGTTTGAAACATATGGGCAGGGGTGGAAAAGGCACTAGGTGATGGGGGGAGAAGCAAATTAACATGCGACTTGAGAAAGAAGAGCAAAGGGGAGAAAAAAAATGACAGAGGCAAAGTATGTTGGAAAAGTTACTTTCTATTGAAAAATTGCAGCTTTCCATTAAAATTCAGAAACCATGAATTCTGAGATCATATCTAACTCCAGTCAGTCTTTAGGAGCAGCTTTTTGTTACAATTCATATTACTCTGGATTAATTTGCAGTGGTTACTAGAAACAGCTGATACTCTAATTAGTGAAATTAACAAAGAAGTTCAAAACAACAAGGGTTTTGAGGACACAAATTACATTTAGTCCCTTGAAAATTAAATTGTGTTGCTAACTGAAATCACCCAAGAGGCAACAAAATTCCATGACAGTTCACTTTTCCAAAACTCATCCATATCACTATGATATGAGAGGGCACCGGCCAGTAATGTGTAACAATATCGGGAACAACATATATGTCCTGTACTGTTGTACTCACCTGCAAGTCTAAAGTCTTCCTTTCCTCTGCGCATCTTGCGCCCATGGTGAGTGCTTCTAGAAGAAAATGAGAAAATAAGTGAATGAGAATGAGAGTTAATGAATTAATCAATGAGTCTACAGTCCAGTAGGCAGGGCAATCTGGAAGGAAGGAGATCCTGGATTCTTGTGTTCCCTCAGGTAACTTTTGTGCAGCCTGTATGGATCCTTACTGAATGATACACAAAAGTAAAAAGTAAGAGAACTTGGCTGTTTTGACGTGCAAGTCTCCGTGTGGTTCTGCCCCTAAGTGTGTTCCATATTTTCTGCATCAGTCTCCCACTGATTCATTACAACACAAGCAGAAATCCTTTAAGGATAGAAATAAGGTATTTCAATTTGCACAAAACTATTGAAATTAAAGGTATTGCAAATAAAAAGACCAGATATTTTAACAGAAGTTCTGAAACAAAATCTGAATTGTTGAAGATATTGAGTTTATTTATATCTGCTTTTGAATTTGCAGCACTTAAAAATAAATAAATACACAATTAACAAATTAAGAAATAAAATTCCTAGCAGTTCCAAAGCACTTCACATTTTTCAAAGCACTCTAGACACATTAAATACATTACCTAATTAATTCCTCCAGAAGCCAGTCTAACAAACTTCACTGCATGCTGTGCACTGAGAAACTCTTGCTTGATTTAAGGTTTATGGTTACTACCCTTCATTTTTCCTGTTTCTGACCAAACAAAAACAATCCTTTAAAACTTTAAATTTTTCATGGCTTTTTGGTTACATAATAAATACTTAAATGCCATTGAGATTAGCCACTTTAAAGTCAGTAAAACTAGTAATATAGTTTACTGCTAGATTTTCTGCAGAGTGTTAATACCAAGCCTCCCTGTTGTGTGGTTAAACAGGGTGTTTACAGTGGTTAACCCTTCAGGATCTCCTCTCACCTGATCAGTGCTATCCAAACAATGAAACGGCCATAATATCTGCTGTCTTTTCTGTCTTTTTAAATATTTAGCACACATCCATAAGAATCTACCTATTAGACTTACCCAAAAGGTCTGCAGCTGGCGTTTGCAGCAATGGACAAGCTGGAGGTTTGTTTTTTTTTTTAAAAAAGACAAATTGAGTTTTTTAAGATGCAATTGTACAGGGTGCTAGATAATCTCATCTAGACTCCCTTTCCCACAAAAGGTTGGACCAGATGATCTTTCGAGGTGCCTTCCAACCTGGGCTGTTCAATGATTCTATGAAACCTGACTGACATTTAAGAGTTCTAAAAGAAACAAAAAGTCAGGGTAAGATTAAGGCACTTCTGCTGCAGAGTCTTCAGCAGTTTGAATATGAAACTAAAAGCTGTATATGATGCACAGCAGACTACTCCTGGCTCCACCATTAATAAGGTTTCTCCTGTAATGATTTTAGATTCTGAATATATATGAATAAGAAAATATAAATACATCTTCTCCAAAGTATTTTTTTCTCAGGAATATAGTATCTGACAGAAGCAGGTGCCGAGCATCATAGACACTTCTTATGCATCATCAGATGGGGCACTAAGGATGGGGAAAATACAAGGGTCAACTGCAATTTGCAGATGCTGAGTATTTTTGGGGAGAAAGGGTCTATTTTTTTGAAGTTCAATACTTCTTTTGAAAAAAATAAACCATGGAACGAGGATGTAAGATAAAAATACAAATTTGAATACTCCTTTATTTTTATTAAAAAGCATGTAGATGTGATTAAAAGAAGCAGTGCTGCATTTTGATTTTAGTGTCTTCTTAATTCATTCCACAGAATGTAGTCAAAAAACCAATTTGCTTTACAGAAACAATAGAGGAGATAGATAATGAGTTGGCCATGCTAAGCCTTAGCAGTGCAGACTGTACTTGTCAGAACAGTAGCTTACTTCACAAGATGCCTTCTTTTGGACCAGGAACCTTTCCAAAAAAGACAACACAATCCCAGCCTGGGTGTTGTATAGACAACACGCTGCTGATTGCTCTGTGACACAAACTGTCTGGTTTTGCAAAGCCCTTCGGATCTCTGTATTTAAAATCATGAGGTCCCTCCTGGTAGACCTAAGAGACGTTGAAACCTGACAGCATGTAAGTTAACCACTATGTGGTCCAGCCACTGTGTTAAGCTGACTTCTAAAAGACTAAAGGACATTCAGGGCAGATGTAACTGAGAACAACAGATGATATCCATTCCCATGTGTGGCACTATTACAACCAAAGAAGCACTTACTCATGACCTGTAGGATAGTTATGCCAGCTATGGGTTCCCTGAGCAGGTGTGAATTTCATTCTGATCAAGTATCTTATTTTTGGCATTTCATTAACGAGTGCTTAATTTTTTCTTAATCAGAAATTCTGGAGTTTTATCCCCGTGTTCCCAAGGTACTGTAAACTCTTTAAGGTGCATTTATTAGTATGAAAGTGCTTGCATTTCATTACCAAGGCATAAAATGCAGAAAATTCTATAAAGATCAACATCTTACTATCTAAATTACAGTTACATCATAAGAAAGACAACAAAATAACAATAAAAAAGTAAATCTGGGACTTTGGGGGTGAATATACTTTATGCCAAGGCACTCATACTCTGATATTGTCTCTAGAGCATTAAAACTGGTATGAAAAAATAATTAAAATTGAGTACAGAAGGATAAAATTAGAATAAAATTAATTTCAAGGCACAATCTTCTAAGTTTTGCCAGTGTGACACCCATTTACAAGAAGGGTCAGAGGGAGGATCCAGGGAACTACAGGCTTGTCTGCCTGACCTCGGTACCAGGGAAGATCATGGAATAGTTTTTCTTGAGAGCACTCACATGGCAAGTCCAGGACAAGCATGGGATCAGGCCCAGCCAGCATGGGTTCATGAAAGGCAGGTCCTGCTTGACCAACCTGATCTCCTCCTATGACCAGGTGACCCACCTAGTGGATGAAGGAAAGGCTGTGGATGTTGTCTACCTGGATTTCAGCAAGGCCTTTGACACTGTCTCTCATGGCATACTCCTTGAGAAACTGGCTTGTTCATGGCTTCGACAAGTGTACTCTTTGCTGGGTGAAAAACTGGCTGGATGGCTGAGCCCAGAGGGTTGTGGTGAATGGGGTGAAATCCAGTTGGCAGTGGGTCACAAGTGGTGTTCCCCAGGGCTCGGTGTTGGGCCCCGTTCTGTTTAATATCTTTATCAATGATTTGGATGAGGGGATCGAGTGCACCCTCAGCAAGTTTGCAGACGACACCAAGTTGGGAGGCAGGGTCAATCTGCTTGAGGGTAGGGAGGCTCTACAGAGGGATCTGGACAGGCTGGATCAAGGGGCTGAGGCCAATCGTATGAGGTTCAACAAGGCCAAGTGCTGGGTCCCACACTTCAGTCACAGCAACCCCATGCAGCACTACAGGCTTGGGGAAGGTGGCTGGAAAGCTGCCCGGCAGAGAAAGATCTGGGGGTGCTGGTTGACAGCCGGCTGAATATGAGCCAGCAGGGTGCCCAGGTGGCCAAGAAAGCCAACAGCATCCTGGCCTGTACCAGAAATAGTGTGGCCAGCAGGAGGAGGGAAGTGATTGTTCCCCTGTACTCGACACTGGTGAGGCCGCACCTCGAGTACTGTGTTCAGTTTTGGGCCCGTCACTACAGGAAAGACATTGAGGTGCTGGAATGTGTCCAGAGAAGGGCAACCAAGTTGGTGAGGGGCCTGGAGCACAAGTCTTATGAGGAGCGGCTGAGGGAGCTGGGGCTGTTTAGTCTAGAGAAGAGGAGGCTGAGGGGAGACCTTATCGCTCTCTACAACTACCTGAAGGGGGATTGTAGTGAGGTGGGTGTTGGTCTCTTCTGTCAGGTGGCTGGAGATAGGACAAGAGGAAATGGCCTCAAGTTGCGGCAAGGGAGATTTAGGTTGGATATTAGGAAAAATTTTTTTACTGAGAGGGTTGTCAGACATTGGAATGGGCTGCCCAGGGAAGTGGTGGTGTCACCATCCCTGGAGGTATTCAAAAAGCGAGTAGACAGGGTACTCCAGGACATGGTTTAGTGGGCATGGATGATGGTTGGACTCGATGAACTTGAAGGTCTTTTCCAACCTAAAGTATTCTATGATTCTATAACTTATTTCTAGTGGAAATGAATGGGGAGAAGGTGACTTTTTAAAAGACTAAGTTTCATTTCAAACTGGAAATTGCAAACTTCTTAATTGAAAATCTTAAACCTTGAGCTTCTAAGAGACTTGACTTTGCAAATTTGAAAGAGTTCTGAAGTGGATGTACTATAGTATTGCCACAAATCAAAGTGAAAGCCCATTTTCCAGGTAAAATCATTATTAACCCACTATACAGAGCCATTTCTATGCCTACTCACTCTTGTTAGAATGTCCATGTTACACCTCCACAAAACAGCGCAACAAACATCAGCAAAAAATGCAGTGATGCCTTATGCCAGTTACCAGTATGACAGGACAGCCATGCATCAGATTTAACACTGTTAAAGACAAAAGTTTTTTTGGTATGATCATTACCCATCAAAAGACTGAGAGATAACAAAACTCCAGACTGAAAGATGCTGGAAATCAAATGATGAGATTCATCCATTCTAGATATTGCACATGAGTGATTAGGGAGAGCAAGAAAGAGCAAGGAATTTCTCCTCATGGGGGTATGAGGGCCATTTAATAACATCTTACTTTGTGGGACTACTTTCTCCCACAAGACTTACTGATGAGGTACATGTTTGTATTTTAATCTTAAACTCATGGCAGAGATCACTGCTCAGAACACAGTAATGACAGACTTGATTTGATATAACAGTTTGTTCAGTATACCCGAGACAACCTATGTGCTGGATGCAGCCCACTGTCACCTCCACTTGATGTGCTCACTCTGCATCAGAATGTTTCTAGCATAAGAATGCATCAGAGCCAAATGCAACCCAGCAAACAATGGGGCAGGCTTTTCTAGTAATTTGCTAGAGTTTTTATCTTCTTTTGTTATTATTCTGTAGCCATGGTTTTGCTCATTTTTGGTTTAATTTTTTTGTTCTAATGTCTTTCCATCCATACGTTACTTCTAGCCTCTGGAACTTCCTTACAGGGGAAGCTCAGACAACAGTTAGCACTTCTGAATTGTTTCCTTCAAGTCATCTCCTTATTCTCTCCCATCTCTTGCTGCCTTCAGGCCATGCAAGAGAAGCAGCTGCTAGCTTATCAAAATTGGAGTTACTGCATCTATTCATTTCCAGGACCAGCAGATCTCAAGGAGTTGGCAAAGAAAAATACCTTTGCAGTATCATCTTTTTGCTTTCTCCAACCAGCTGTTCCTTTTAATCATACCAACACCATCACTTAGTCAATGAACAATTCATACACATAAATTCTTTAATAAAGACTGGGATATAAACTACATTATCTACTACTACCTTTCACCCAGAATCTCTACATAGACACAGTATCTTTCATACCTGTATTCCATAAAAATCTTGGTTATAGACTTGCTGCAGACCTGTGGGAGAAAAAGAATACACCAAAAACAACAGAGGAAGAGATTGCCACAGACCTTACTCTGTTGTTCAAAGGGAGAAGCCATTACCTCACTCCTGCTTCTACTGTGACTCCAGTGTTACAGAAGGCACAGCAAGAGTCACACATCTGAGGGCTTATATAAGAAAGTGGACATGGGAAGATGGAGTACAGCTGAGCCATATAGTATCACTGTACATGCAAGGCTTCTTGTGCAAAGAAAGGTCTTCCTTGAAAAGAATGAAGTAATTTCTTCCCCTACATAGAATAAAAATGCAACCTGTGGTGAATGCTTGGCTCTGGGCTTTGCTTCCCAAGCAAACTCTATTGCAAATCACCTTCCATGCTGGTAAAAGAATGAAACATGCTACTCAGACAAAAGACATTCATCAAGCTGGATGAGAAAATCAAGTTTCCACATGCAACTGGTAAAATCCTGTATTGGTTAACACTTCAATCATGCCTGAATTATGGAAAAAAACTGGGCAAACTTTTCAAAGATACTTGAAACAGTTTTGAAATGTGGTGTATCTGTGACCTGTCAGTCTTTGCAGAACTGTTATCAGTAGAATTGGAAGGGACCTCAAGAGGTCAGCTAGCCCACTACTGTGTCCAAGGGAAAGATCAGCCATATTTACACCATATTTACAATGTAAATTGATAATTTATAATGGCATAATGCTGTCTTCCATTTTTCTGCTCTATTTCTTTCCTAGTAATTCTCAATATTACTTTAATTTTCTTTCATTTCTTCATTGCCACTGAACTTAGTTGTACTGACAGAAATGTTTCCTCAATATCCTCTCTTCTCACAACATAAATATTTTTAAAATCATGCCTGTCTGGGATGGACAGGAGTATTCTTGCTAAGTTATCAGGTTCATGTTAATCCAAATTAACATAAAAAATTTTGCTATTGAGATGTTTCCAGAAAAGAGTTGGAGTGTATTTCAAGGGTTGTGTATGTGGGACAGAACATGTACTGACTGAGCCATATGCTTATGGTGTTAACCTCTCTAATTAGTGTTCAGGTCAAAATTCCTATACATTCAGACCAATGAGACAATAAACTTGGTGTTAAGATACAAATAATGTATAAATTAAATTACTACAGTAAGCTTAACTAATAGGGACAAAATGCGAATGGACAAAAATGTATCTACACTAGGGATTGTACTGGCCTAATCAGCTTAGTTTTTGAATGAGTTTTGATTAAATTAGCACTCCTTTACTGTGTGGATAATATGTGGCACATGTGCCTGCTTCCAATTGGTTAAGTCATAACAGCGTGTTCAATAGTCCAGAGTTAGTGTTTTATGTGCAGAGTACATAGCTTTTTAAATTAGTAGTAGGGACCTAATTTCAGGAGCAGCCTTCTGTTTTTACTGTGCTTAAAAGGGAGGATAAACACAGAAAGTGGAAAGCAATATATGGAGATGCTGTTACATAGTATATGTACATTGTCAACAGACTTGCACACTTCTCAAACAAGAAAAGTAATTCAGGAAGTGTCACCTACCATGACAATGGCCAACAGATTTGCAAAGCAGTCAAGACTAATTGCAACAAAAGGACAAAGAAAGCCTGAAGGCTGCAAATCATTATTTTAATGTGCTGAAGTTTGATATGTCAAAAATGTACCTTGTCCTTCACTTTCTATTGCAAATACATAGTTCATACTTTTAAGAGTCTTGCCTCTTTGGATATACATAAATGCACACAATCATAAACTTAAATAGCATTTCTGCATCCATATATTACACACACACACACACACACACATATGTAGCCAAAAATTAATTCAGAGATGTATATGTGCAGTGTAATGTGAAAAAATAGTTGTGTGAAATGAAGGATCCCAATGCAGTTCATGTAACCAAGCCCCACAGAGCCTGGTGGTACACTGGTTATGTGTGCACACTTGGTCCCCAGAAAAATTAAGGGCATTAGGTTTAGTCTTCAGTGCAGTATCTTGTATTTGCTATGGGCTAGGGACACATACGCGGCTAGTTACCCAGATCAGCCAAATGACCCAGGACAATTTTTTAAGTCACAGCAGTAAAAGTTTATCTGAACCCAAGGGCTACAAATTTAACTGCAGAAAAACACAAATGATAAAAAATATTTCTGATTAGCCCAGGAGATTTTATATTCCTGCTGATGGTGAGCAGTAGACAAAAAAAAGAGTACTGTGAGCAGCTACCCCCTAGAAGGAACAGGCTATATCATACATGGATAAATATGTAGAAAGCCTCATGTGTCTATGCAAGGTCCTACAAAGGAATAAAGATACTCCTTCCTCTCCTGTGTGAGTTACAAGCACTGTAGGTGAGACCAGCCTGGAGAGTTGGCTCTGATGGCTGTTGTTTTCTTTGGAAGGTCACAGAGTCAGAAAAGGGGTGATAATAGCCATGCTTCACATTGACAGCTGCCTGGGTAAAGGATGGACACAGACAAGGGACTGGGCAGTGAATCACCTCTCAGACAACAGGAGAAAATCTATGCAAGGGTTTTCTCATAAATATTCCTTTGCAAAAGTATCATCCCATGGCTTCTAACATAACATGGAACAATACATCTGAGAATCCCTTGCTGTCCTTGAGACAGACTAAATGTATCTTGTATCTCAGCCAGAAAAAACAGGGTCTGACCCTGGGAGACAGCAGGAAGGAACAACAGACAATAAAGGTGGGATCTCGCCTAATATCTGAGTGTTAAAGCTTCTCATTTACGCTAGTAACCTTCCCTCCTGCTACAGCCATTGGGAAGAAAATGTTCTTTTAAGTACAATGACACATTATTTTTTAGAGCATTTGCTTAACTCTGTCCTCAGATCTTTCCTAAAATGTGTGTCACTCACAAATACAGCAGAAGATGGGTCCTTGATTTCAATTGCACTTTCAGGGGACTCGCAAAATGACCCCTGGCCTTATCATGTGCCAGGTCTGGCAAGATGGAAAGCAATAATTATAGTGTAATAAAGTACATGCAGATACTATTTAATTGGCAGATTTTGCATTTAAATGGAAGTTTAAAAATGAAAACATGGAAGAACCTTGCTGATGCAATATCCAGTATACCTTATGCTGCAATCTGAAACTACATTTCCTAATGTTTCCTTGTGTTTCTTTGGCCCACAGGTACGTGGCAAATGCCTGCAAAAATTTAGGCTCATTTTGAGACTGAAAACCTTCCTAAACTTTATGCTGTAAGGACTTTTTTGGCTTTTTGAACTGTTGCAACTAATCTGAAAAATATTTTACTACTGACATTGGGAGCAAAGATCCCATTAGTGGGGCCCACTTAGTTGCTAACAAAGACTTGGGTCTATGGAATCCACAGGAAGGTATACTTTGATTTAAAATGGATAGATAAATGGAACTTCTTGCAGCAGTGATAAAATGAAGAAAAACATAGTTTGCATACATGCATATTCACAGTTATGAACACAGAGAATTAATCAGTAGCAGCTGGTAAGTAGACTTGTGGATATCATATTTCAAAGGATTGTAAAGCTTCTCAAAACAAAAAATAAAACTCAAATGAAAACAAACAAATATCCAACTTATTCAATAATACAGTTTATTTTTAAGCATAACATGCAACCTACACTGCAAAGAATCACGAAAGTACTGTTTGGATTAGGCCTGAAAAACAATATATAAAGGAGTAGCGCCACAAATGCAGAGGTGGAAAACTTAAGAAAGGTGTAATCTGACATATTCTGCCAAGAAAAAGCAGGAAGAAAAGCCTCCCAAAGGGTCAGGGGCTTCATTTTTTTCTAGTGTATGCTGATGTGAATTAGCAACAGGAATGAAAGTGGTGTGAAATCAATGTAACCAAAATATTTTGCCCAGGGATTGAGAAAAAGAGTGTTATGGAGGAGAAAGTTGTATTCCTATTAGACAGGAACGTATGCACATGTGTATGCATCTCCAAAACCACTTCTACTTATACCATGCAAACAGTTTTCTTCATCAGAAGCCCAGCCCTCTGTCTGGCTAGCATATAGCTACAGCAGTGGGAAACTGGAGAAACAGGAAACTGTATGAGGTTAAACTCCTGAGAAAAATCAAATCAGAATGAGTCTTGTAAGCCCTGAAAACTAGATAAAGTAGACAGAAAATACTGCAGGGTTCCCCCAGCTCTACACCAAACAGACAAGGCAGGCAGAAAATGTGTTAAAAACCACAGCCAGAAAACAATCAGAAAGGCACACGAAGCCATATCAACTCCTCTGTCCATGGTTAGGGCTGGGAGATTACTGGATAAACTAGAGATGTGACTTTCATGCAATTATACTTACCCTCTTTTAGTGAGTCCTTTATCTCATCAAATATTCTATCAAAATTCAGGCTGCCAGCCCAACAGTTACATCAACTGAGATCAGTCAATCTGTCCCCTGAATGGTGCATTCTGTCAAATTGGATTATTTTGCTGGGTGTCAATTCAGGTTATGTGATGCTGTCCTCCTTTGGCACACAATTACTGTTGAGGGTAACACAACTTCATGTTATTTTTAGGATTTACAGATTTTAAAAAAATAATCTAACAACAAACACCAAGTTACTTTTAACTTGCAGTGTTAAGGTGTTGACAAAGCTTGTAAGTGAACAATGTTATATATCTATGAAAGACAAAGAGACTGTTTTAGAATTGCCACCATCTACTAAGTGATGATTAAATTAATTTTATTTTATCCATTTTAACTTACATTACATAAAGCAGAACATAAATGGGAAAAAGGCCACAGGAATGCTTTAGCTTAGAGGAGAGCAATGTTCATTTAAACATTCCCCAAATGACACCCTCTAGGTCATCACAGAGGTAACAGATGTTGTATTCTTCAACAGAAAGTCATGGCCTACCACAGGAAGAGAGTTGCATTCATGCATTGTAAGGGCTAGAAGGAACAACTGGGATTTCTGTCCCCTGCTGTGACCTGGGAAATCCAAACCAGTCTTGCTGAAACTCAGACCATTGCCACCGCAATGCCAACCACACCATTCTAGTGATGAATTATTCTCACTGATGATAAACCCAAGATGAATTTAGGTTTTAATACCTTAGTCTACCAGACTATCTGTAACCTTTATTTTGGTAAATGCTGGGTTCTTGACTTTGCTTACTTCCTAGTTGGCTTTCCGTAGCTCATGGCTCCTCTGACTATCCTCTCATTTTCATCAATAGATTTCTTGTCGGTAACAATAGGAGTCTAGTGGCATTTGCAGCTTGGACCCTTCCCATGACAAGTTGTCCTGACAACCACAAAAGGAAAAGGCTTTGGTGAATGATCTCCCAGTATCACACAAGCAGAACCTCTGTGCAAGAATGAACCAGTTCTGACCCCTGGCCTTGCTTCTCTCCTGAAATGAATGAAAATTACGTGCATCAGGCCATAAGAAAAGGGCCACAAGAAAAGAAGAACACAGATGCAAGAGGTAGACTGCCAAATGAGTTCAGGATACAGAGCAGATGGCCTGCCATCTCCTAATTTCATGTGTAGTACAGGAAGACATGAACATACAAAGGAAATAGTTATGGGATATCTTCTTTATAGGAAAAGCTTATTTCTATTCCCTGTAGTTTAACATTCATTGTCTTTTATAGCCAGGCCATATTGAAGCAGTTACAGCCCAAATCACAAGCCAAATTAAGTCCCCAGGGCTACATCCTACTAAGCTGAGACACTGAGAATATTAAGGAAGTCATCTTCTAAGTTGGGTAGTGTCCATTACATACCTGAGAGAAGTTTGCAACTTTGGTCAACAGGCTCCTGTCTTTAAATGGGTTTGGTTCTGCCCCACCAAACCAAAGAGAGTTTTATGTATGCAGAGTTCTGGCCAACACTACTCAGCAGAGGCATCTGCAACCTGCTCAGTGATGCTGGGGCAGCAGGGTCTAGATCAAAGGCTTAGGAATTAAAATGAATAAGACAACTAATGCTTACTACAACTACTGTTATAGGGCTTTGCTTGAGGTTGTTTTCTAGGAAAAAAACCCTACGTTATTTTCTAGATTTCCCAGTCTTGCTGTCAGCCAGCAAAATTACCAATCCTCTTATTATATTTTAATTTAATTGTTGGCTTAGTGTGAATTCATATAATGCAAGGTGAACATGTCTTATATTTAACATACAACAGGACCACTATTTATTTTTATTTTAATCTAAGTGAGGAATTTAAATCACAGGTGGCCTGATAACAGAATAATTCTCTTTTGTGAGTTGCTTTCCTTGTGCGAAGGTATTTTATTTCATCTTATTAAATTTAAAAAGCAAAAAAAAAAAAAAAAGGACTTACAGTTCAACTAGATATGATAAATGTGAGTCAGAAATGTGCGCGTATGCAGACACGTGCATATCTGTGCGAGAAAGGGCAACACACAGTAAAACCAAAACATTTAACCTTAACTCTGTTGATACTATAAAGCACTCTCTTAGGCCATGACAGATACACTTTCATAAGCTTCACACTGAGCATTTCACCCATTTGGTTAGATTGTTCTTACTCTGAAAATGTTTTCTTTGAGAAGTTTTGGATCCCTCCAAGAAATTAGAGTGATTTAAGTTAAAAGAGATACTAGTGCTTTTCTTCCCTTCGGATGGAAAGATGCAAATGCAAGAGGGCTTTAAAGGTCTTTGTCCAAATTGTCTTTTTTCCCTCACCTGTTCTAGAAGAATCAGTCATGTCTCTGCAAATCCCATTTCCATCAACCTTTCGAGTACTGCTGACATTCTTGTACAGTAAGTCTCTTCCACCATATGCCAAGAACGAGGACGTATACTTTAAAATTCTCTCTTGCTGTATATCTTGACTCTTCCAGTTAGTTTTCAGGTCAGATGACTGGGACTATTAAATCGAAGCTTAATTCACAGTTTCAAAATTCATTCCCAGACTGAAATGATTGCTTTCCATCCTACTAACCCTGTTCATTTCTCAATGCTCAAAGGTTAGAGAGTAGAGGTAAATTTTGTAAAATCAATAATAATGTAAAACTGATACAAGACCTAGAAAGTTGCTTGTATTAAGTATGAACAGCACTGGAAGCTTTATCTTTATCAGAGCATTGTAATTTTTTTTAAGGTTATGGCTAAATGTTTGCTTTAGCCTGGCAGAAGTCCACTCTGCTACTGGAAAGAGCATAGGTGCCTTCCCCTTCTGTGAGGGACTGAGAAACTGAGAGGCTGGCAACGATTTTGTCTCAAATAACCAAGCAGGTAGCCACAAGCAGCCAAAACAGGACGTGCCCTGTGGAGGTAGGTGTAGCGGAAAGAGACTTAACTGCAAGGTTCAAGCAAATGATTAACGTGCCACTATTGCAGGTTTTACAAATACAATGGAGGAATGCACTATTGCAATTTTAAAAGCAAGAGTAGTACGCTATTACAACCACAAGTGATTCACAGACAACCACAAGCACACACATGTTTACAAACTTAAAGCATAAACAATATTCACTTACCCCTCCAGGTAAGGGCTCTCAGTCCGAGGGAAGCTACATTGACTGGCATCCTGATCAAGGCGGGGAAGGGTCTCCTTCACAAGCCAGCTGTATAGCTGGAGAAGTGACTCCCTGATTTCCAACCTGAATCTTAGGGTTTTTATCCCCTGACTTGTGAAATGGTGTGTATGACTATGCCTGAGTGGATTATGATATATGCCTGAGTGGATTATATATATTTGAGTGGAGTTTCCCCTTATCTTTCTTTCTTTTGCTGGTCTGTGATTGTTTGGCTACACAAGGTTGTTATTTGAAAATGAAGCTGAAACCAAAGCTGAAATCCTCCAGCTTTTCTTTACCTTGCTTCCTCAGGCAACTGAATAGTGGTTGGATTGAGACTCAGGGCATACTGTTTGTTAAGGGATTTCAAGGCTCAGATCAGGTTTTGGTTCTTTGAATGGTGCAGCCACTGCCCTGTTTAGTTTAGGGTTTATCAGACAGCCCAGGGCTAAGCAGTCTACCCGTGAGTCATCTCTGCAGAGAGACAGGGCCTCAAGGCAATCCAAGGCTGAGTCAATTTGTAACCCCCCATGAGTCGCCTGTGTGCACTAGACATGGTGAAACTCATTTGTGAACTATGAGCTGGACAATCCATACAGTGGGGTAGTGAACTGTTTCTGAGAGGCTTTCTATCAGTTGTGCTTCAAAGAGGCTTTCTGGGGATTGTCTTTCTGGGAAGTTTTCTAGTGGTTGTACTTTGGATGTTTTGTCATGCGTTTGGAGTTTTGCCACAAGCCCTTACCATGGCAGTTGTGTAAACAAGTTAAATGGGATAAAGGGGCATCAGTGACCCCCTGACTCCCTCCTCAAGAACTTTTGAGAAAACCCCACAACGCATGAGATGAGGGTGCCTGCTGCCTGAAGAATCCAGACAGTTACTACCGAGACTCTTTCCTCGCTGGATTAAAGGGTGGTAATACTTACCTCTCCCTTTTTTCTCTTTCTTCTTTCTCTTTCTTATCTCTTCTCTTCCTCCTACCTTGTTGCTAGGATTATTTTGCTACGGCTGTTAGGTGTCAAGTTTTTTATTAGAAATATCTGCTATGCCAAATTTAGCCACACTTGTGTTATAAGTCAACATTAAATAAAACATATTATGAGCATTTAGGAGCCATTGTCGTGACTACTGCCCTGGGATTCACCGAGCAAAATGGGGTGTTGAAATTCTCCCTGTCCCTCCTGAGTCTTTGTTGTGATTCCTGTGAGCAGCAAGGGACTATCTAAAAGATCACCTCCGCTGAGCTCACCGAGTGGGACGGGACATCTCCCTACTGCAGCTTCTAAGCCCTGCCCCTTGGCCTTACACCAAGGCTGATGGGAACTGATCCAGCTGGAAATTAACTGTCCCGAGTATTGTCATAGGCAGCTGGTGGGAATGAACAGCCCAGAACAAAAGGCAGATGGAGCTGCTTCTTTCAGTGGCATAGGAGTACATATGCCTAGTTAAAGCAACTGTGTAACTGCATTCCCCGTGCTATGGGTGCTTAACAATAGAATCCATGTATAGAAGGTGTCCAAGCTCTGAAGAGTTCAGTTCTATGAGAAAATCCTTAGTGAATCAATTGCAAAGCTACAAGCATGATTTTCAAAGCTCTCGATTACTTAAGCATGTAGGGTTCATAAAGGTCATAGGAATGTTTGCCCCAAAGTCCCTGAAGGACTGGAATTGTAGGAGTTGGGAGTCTCTGTGCTTTTGAAAATCCGTTAATGTTCCTAAATGGATCTTTAAATTCTTAAGTACCATTAAAAATCTTACTCAGAGACATTTTTTAAATGTCTCACCTCACATACATTGCTAAGCTTGAACATTAAAGACAGCATTTGCAGCAAGTATGAGGAAGTGAAAAAGCAGCACATCTAGGGCTTATCCCAAGCAAACCCTTTTAATGATGATAAGCGGGACTGGTGGTTTGTGAAAATAAAACAAAACATAATTTGCTGTGAAAACAGCTGGTACACAGCCCTGTTTTACACATTTCCTACATCCATTCAAGGGACCAGTATTCCAGCATGGCATAATTGACAATTAAATAATTATTGTTAATGAAATTATAAGATGGTGCCTTTCTGTACTTATTTTGGCATTTATATGTGATTTAGAAAGTGTGTTATTTAACATATTTTATTTGGAAGTGATGTTTTTTGAATCGATGTAGCACTGCAGGGAACTGAGCTTAATTTCCCTGTGGCTTGCAAAGCTTTACTTTGAGCTAAGAACTTTAGCTTTGCTATCGACAGAGTATAAACATAATCTGGTGGCCATATACTTAAAGTTGGTTTTGTCAATGTTAATTATCAGTATTTTTTATATTCTGCTGCTGACTTACACTTACAGGTGAGATGCTGATCTCCCATCCACTGATAGGCATAATTCCATTTTTCACATCTCTGTAAATATGATCAAAATCTAAGCCAATGTGCCTGATGTAACAATGTTCCTCCTCATTGCTATAAGCATTCTGTCTACCATCACAGCAAAGAATAAAAAAACCCATACAAACTTTTAGCAGATACCAAGAGAAAACAAATTAAAGTGAATGTGAACAAACAACTTACAGAAGAGTTTGAAGGCAGCAACTTATGATGGTAAAAGACACACAATGGTAAAAGGGCAAAAACTATCACAGCAGCAAGTTAGACAGAACTTGTTGAAATGCTAATTTTGTTTTCTTTCTTCACTGTGAAAAATAAAAGAACCATTTATAGAAGTAACTATTGTATGATCTGTTATGACTGATCAATTTGCTATGAGTCAGTCACCCCAGATATTTATGAATCTTGTCAGAGCTTAAGTTTTTTCCCTTATGAAAGTAAAAATTATTCCAGTGTCTGCTATTAGAAAACAGAAGTGTTATGTACTGAAAGAAAGAGAGCTGCAGATGGAAAAAAAAAATAATATTTAAGATCATGCTACTGTGCTTTTCACTATCATTCTACTCATATGATCAGGAGTAGGAGAAAGGTGGTAGGACTTAATATGAAATAAGACCAAATAGATCAAAATTATTTTTGTTTTTATTTCCCATATATTAATACTTAAACTCTCTAGAACTATGGGTATTAACAAGTCTTAGCAGGATCCATTTATCTTTCAGATATAATTTAGTATAGAGATTACATAGGAGTGCCAGTTAGCCTTCTGTAATGCTGTTTTGGGAGTAGTTAAAATTTAGGATGCTACAAACACAAAGCTTCCTTCCCTTTACTATGTACAACACTGCACTACCCTGTTTTCATTGATTTTAATCTTTTTTACACCTGAAGAGGTTCTACCTTTATTCATTTTACTTAATACATGAGCTCCTATTGCAGAAAAGCAGCCCTAATCCCACTGAAGCAATAGGTATTAAATCCTTTACAGCGATCAGCTATGAATGACAAATGATTATTTTTTTATATCTATCTGATACAGGTTGAGTTTATGTATTATCGATAGATCATGCCCCAGTTTTTTTTACTTAGTATGACCTTTATGGATGCCCAGGCTCTATAGTGTATGATAATCAAATGAAGCAAAGTGAGAAAGCATATAATGCAGTTTTTCTTAATAAATCCAAATAAACTCAATGTGACACATTGTGTAGATTAAAGCAGGCTGTCATCATGGTGCACCCAGTTGGTGTGCCAAGATGTTGAATAGTCCTGCAAGTCCTTCATTTAGGAAGGGTTTTGGCATCTGTGACAGAAAAGCACTCATAAGCACACATTTGCCTTGTATGCACTCCAATTGGACTGAATGTGGTAGCAGACAAGAGTCCTACCTCAACAATTAAAATAACAAGAACCAGCATCTTCACCAAAATTTACCTTTGTGTCAAAATGTTTCGATTAAGCAACAGTGCCTCATCTAGCCCAACAGGTAAACATGTAGTTGTGTGAACTGAGGTGAGCTATATACCTGCTAGGTGCGCTAGTAATAGGTATTCCTCTGGCACCCACTTCCACTTATATGATTTTACAGGCATACTAGGAGCAGCAGGCATTTTCTGTGTTACAGCACCATTTTCTTTACAGCCGCTGGAATTCAAAGCATCCAAAAGTCATGTGGCTGGCCCAGGACTGGAGAAACATACATGTATACAAAAGTTTTTAAACAAACAAACAAATTTTTGTGTTATGTGTTTCATTATGTATTTAGAGACCCGCAGAAGCAGCTTCATAGCTGTTAATTTCACTTTCGGCAGTGCTTGCTCTGGTATTAAACCAAAGAGAGGTGGTATAACTTTTGGTGATTCTTCCTGGCATGCTGTTTGGATAGCTGTTACCTACACTGACTTCATTATGCATGGAAGTCAAATGAGTTCATAGTGTTCCTCCTTTACCAGGGTTAACACATCAACTTCATAGCAGAAAGCTTTGGTCAGGATTCATCTGCCTAATGCAAAACACCTGTTGCATATGTCTACCTCTGAAATAGCTGTCTACACCTCTCTTTTACAAACAGAGAGAAACAGGTACTTCCAGGGTGACATGGACCCTATCTCGAAATAGATGTCTAAAAAAATTTGGATCAATAGGGCTCAAGAATTGTTCTCTCTACCAATGACAAAAGCTGTCAATACAAATACCTCTGATGTAGGTATTGGTAGATGATAAATCCCATCTCTTGTGCTACAGTCCTAAGGACTGTGAGATACTAGCTTTTATCCTCAGCTCAGCTAGAAAACCAGAACAACCTAGAGGCAGAAAGTGCTACCAAATTTCTTCAAGGGGAGCATGAGGGTGATACAATGGCAGAAGAAGCAGCAAAGTGCTTAAGCATCTTTAAAGAAAGAAATCCACTGCACTGTTTTGGTCACTGATATTAATTGGCTCTTTGTATGAAGAGCATGATGAAGTTTTCCAGAAGATAGCACCACAGCTTTAAAAAAAACCCTTCAAGATAATTTTGAGCGAAGTGTTCTCTTCTGCACATGCTGACTTTAGCAGGGATGGATTGAAGGAGGACAGTGGACTCCCTTCCTAGAGCTTTTTGAAGCAGCTGGCCCTTGATTGATCTCAGATTCTAGGGTTGTAGACTGCTGCTGGAGGACTAATAGCTCTGGCTTTCTCTACTCCAGTGTCTCATCCTGACCTTTAATAGACAGGTAATAACCATCTTTCAAAGTGGTAGCTAACAGATCTGAACCTCAGGATCACTGTAGTATATGGCTGACTGAAGTATATATTTAAGTATATGGAGTATATATAAGTATATGGCTGAGCAAAGAATGGAGCCATCCTCTTGTCTGGGGCACCTAGTGACAGGACAAGAAACAAACTGAACCACATGAAATTCCATCTGAATATAAGAAAACATTTTATACTGTAAGGGTGACCATGTACTGGTACAGGTTGCCCAGAGAAGTTTTGGACTCTCCCTACTTGGAGATATTAAAAATCCAGCTGGATATGGTCCTGGGCAACCTACTCTAGCTGACCCTGCTTGAGCAGGGGGGTTAGACTGGAGATGATCTCCAGAGGTCCCTTCCAAGCTCCACTATTCTGCGATTCTGTAATGTTGTCCAAGAAAAAATGAAGGCATACTCTAAATGTCCTATAACTGAGGGAAGGCCAAGGCCCATTTATTATTTCGAGACCTTTTAAAGATTATTTCTATTGTTGTCATTTTTTCTTTGAAAACCAGGCTAAAGCACCCAGTATCACCCCTGAATGAAACCACATGGTAATTTATAGAAAATTTCCTAAAAGATATTCACAGCTAGTGATCAGTCAGCTCACAGTGAAACAGAATGCATATCATGTGTATGCAATCAAACTTATCTTGGAAATGGTGAGCAACTTCAGACTTACTGTGGCCCAAGGCTGCGTCAAGAGGAAGTTAGTAGGAAGCAGCAAACATGTTGAAAATTCACTGAACTCCTTGCATGGTAGCTTCCTGGACAGACAAACCCTAAATGAAGACAAATCTGCTTCAGGATTTTACAAGGGTACCCTCAAAGTTATGATCTGTAAGCTTTTGTTTTATTTTCAATTAAATGGAAAGCAAAATATTGATTCTGTGTTCCTCAGGAATTAGTATTTGCTCTGTTCAAGGTACTGAATTTATTCAGTGAGTTTAAAACCCAGAGGAAAGCAGAGAAACCATTAATAACATGAATATAAAAGTAATCTAATGGATTCATTATAATCTTCATACACACATAAAAATAGAATATAACCTACCACTTCTCATCCTGAAGCACGTGTTTTGGTTTATAGCACTTCATTAATTTTAATTGTAAACCTAGGAAATAATCTCTTTTTCTCCTTGCTAGTATACAGAATGCGAAAGTGTGTCCAATACAGTTGTCATTTTGTTTCAGGTAGTTAACTTTCCCTTCAAATGCAAGTCTGTACAGAGTTTATGAAGCATTGAGCATTTTTTTAAGCCCAGGATAAAATTCGGTATTCCTTCAAAAAAAAAAAAGAGAAAAGACCACCAAAGGAGGATCATAAACTGCTCATCCCTACATCTCAGGTTGAATAGATCTGTCATGCTTTTATTTTTGGTAATATATCCATGAACTCACAATCCCCAGAAATGTATTTTTTAATTACAATTGCAATTAATGTCATGGCTTGTCTTTTCTGTGCCTTCTAAATGTTCCAAGACTTAAAAACAACAATAAAGGAAAATAGAGAAGAAAAAGCATAGCAATTTTCATCTCATAATTCTGAGTTCTGTCCTTACTACATTAATGGCACTTATACTGAAGGAATCAAACCAGAGCAGAGCTAGAGGATATTAGCACTGACAACCACACAACTTGGTTTTAGTAAGAGCAAATATTGCAAGACAAACTTTGCTGCATTTTTTGACAGAGTTCCTAAATTTGGAAAAACAGAAACTGGGATAATTTCATTTTAAAGTATGAACTACAGTGCATAGTTCTAGCATTATAGTGCAGTATAGAACTGTAGCACTATAGTATAGTATTATATATACTACTATAGTATACTCTTTTTTCCTTGCCTCGGTTTCCCACTTGCAAAATGGTTGAAACATTTGCTTCTAGCTACCGCCTCTCTGTGCTCATTATAAACTTCAGAATTATGACCGCCTGCTAAGATGCTGGTATCTTTCAAAAGTCTATCTGTAAAATTATTCTCTCTCATGATAAAACATTGAGAGGAAAGACTTATTTTGCATTTTTCCATCAACCTGGACTTATCAGACAGACAGATGTTAAATTCCAGTGGATTATTTAACCTGACATCCTGCATAACACTATCTGAAGAACTTTTAGAATTTTAGAACTTTTAGAACTTCTTAGAAAGAATTTTAAAGAACAAATTATCCTTCATTAATTTACATCATCTTTTTCAACTGAACTGAGACAGTTCATCAACAGTGAATCCTGAGCCATCCAGACTGACTGTTTTGAGTCTCCAACCAGAAACATCTATACTCAATACTGTTTAAACTATCATCTAAGCAGAAATATATTATACACAGTATTACTCTCTAAACTTTATAATATGTAGAAGGATTCAGGAGCAGTTAAAGCACCACAGGTCATAAAGACTTGTATTTTGCAGGAGTTAGGGGCGTATAAAGATTATGTGTTAGGAGGAAAGTAATACATCATACACAAAATACGCCCTCCCCCCCCCCCCCAAAGAAAATAAAACCCTGCTGTAGGGCCTGACTAAAAAGTCTTTTTATCCACCCCATTATTATTATTACATATTAGAGTGTTCTGAGTTGCAAAAGCGTACTGTAGTTCTTCTTGATTCAACCTTAATAATAGTTATAAAAGTCTGCATCTATCTGATTACCTGAAATTTAAAAAAAAAATGGCACAGAAGACTGTTGAGAGCAGCGGAGAAAATAACCAATCTTTTTCCTTGCTATTGCCTGTTAGAAAACATCTCTTCTTCAACATAGTCACCATCTTATTTCCATGTATACTGAATTTATTTTCCTAGTAAGCCACCTGCTGAATTTGTCTCTTCTTTTAGCCTTCTGCTGCTGGGGACCTAATTCCACATTCCTGTATCTCTTTTCAGAATGATCACTCATCGAAACCAGTGGGTACTTGGGTCTAAAGTGTGGCAAGAAAAAAGGGATGGATTTTTAACAGTGTTCAGAAGTACCTGGATGTCAAATTCCTAATACATTTCAGTGGACATTTTGCGCATTTGCAAATTTCATCCGAAGTGCATACCTGAGAGATGTTTAAAAGGCTATGTAGACAAGAAAGTTTCTGTGATTTACATCTGAAAAATAACCTTGGTTTTTTATGACTCCAGAATAATAAGCACTTGCTCTGAATACGCAAAGAGGCAACTGCTCCTCATATGCATGCATATCCCTATTTAATGTGCTTTATCTAACACTGTGGAGACTGCCATCCAGATTGCAACTTCTTTGGAAAAAGTGACCCCTAAGTTTTTTGCACTAGTCATTTACAGTTTGGAAATAAATTTATTAGAAATCCAATATAGCCTAAGGAAACACTCATATGTAACCAAAACAGTGCATAGTACCAAAAAATAAACCTTTCTTAGTTTGGACTCCTGGACAAAATCTGTACACAGGAACTCCCATTAAAAATCACATAATGATTCTCTGTTATAAATCAAATCAGACTGAGTTTGTAGAATTTACTTCAGCATTCATCAGGCAGTGGAAATCCCCAACCAATTGCGTTTTAGCTGCTGGCCAGCCCCAGAGACGTTAGCAGGAGAAAAAGCTAGAGATAAGTTCAGAGCATCCAGGAGCATATATACCATAGCAAAGCCTTCCATTAGCCCAGATGCCAGCTACTGCTGCATGAAGTCCCTGCTAGTAGCATCCAGCAGCTGATGGATCCTATAATGCCTGCAAATTCCATGAGTGTATGAAGCTCCTTCTTATTGTTATCAGCAGATTGTAGTGGATGCTATAGCAGTAATATTCACCTTTGCAGACATAGACCAGAGAGGATACACAGAAATACTGTCTAGCCAAAGCATCACTGCACAAGCATAGCGGTTGTTTTTTTTTCTTCTCTAATAGTAGAGAGGAATATGTGTGTGGAAAAAAAAATATTATCATTCCTGAACATTTTTTAGTCAAAAATCAGACTGCTAGACAATTTACTGCCTGTAAGATGTAGAAGAGGATTGGGAGACAGCCCAGTAGTGTGTGTTCATGTCCCCTGTACCCAAGGCTGCTCAGGGAGGCATGACATCAGCTAGAGGCTTACAGCTACTGATACAAAGCAAGATGGGTATATTGACTCCTTGATTGTCTATAAAAATGGAAATTTATCAGAAGGCATTTTGTAAACACACCACAGCCCATGAATTATTTAGCAGTTGGCTAACCCTGTTCAGCAGCACAACTCTGGCAACAGTCAATGCAAGCAGAAAATTTTACTTGGCACTTGACAGAACTATTGCAATATCATAAACAAATCAAGTACATTCTAGCGGCCTGGCATTTGCTTGCTGCACTCTACAGTGGCTTTATATTTAGGACAATCTCACAGTTAACATTAAACTGTTGCTGTCACAGAGTTGCTTTGAGAAATGATCCAGTTTGGATGCTGTCAAGTCCCATCTTTGTAGGTTTGTGGGGGCTTTTTGCCTTTCATTGCTGTTTCTATATTCCTTAAGTGGCATGAGTAGGTAGATAAGCACAGCATTCTCAAGAAAGAAGTGAAAAAGGCAATGTCATTATAAACAGGACTAATTTTTCCAAGGTACTTAAGTCCTCACATGCCACAGTCATATAGTCAAATGGGAAGCTGTCAGAGCACTGCTGGAAGTGTTCAGCAGCTTGTAGGATGAAGCTCTGCAGCCTCTTACAAAAGGAAGAACATATTATAATAATAATTTTAAAAGAGCATAATAATAAAAAAGGAAGCAGCGCATATCCAAGTGAGGTATATTTATATGTGCAGAACAATACACCTCTCAAAATCCCATGGGTCAGCAGCTGCCTGCCTGGATACAGCAATGACATGGACTAGATCTTGAATCCCTGTGTTACTGCATCTGCTATTTGATAAGTAAGAAGACAAGTAGAGGGAGTAAAGGAGCTTACCCTTTGCTTCTATGCCACAATAAATCCTACTTTCTTTTAGAGGGGGCAAGACAGGTATGTCTCTCAGTTCTAATGCATCAGCTTTCACCTTCTCAAAAAGTATTTTTACATCCCTGTAAATGGCACCATCCAAGGCTATTTCCACAATGGATGTGAAGGCTGCCCCTACAGTCAAATCCAGGCCACCTTGCTGCAAGTACACCAGTAAAACTCCAGTCTCCCACAAGCTGTGCTGAGCTGCTGTGTCCATACAAGCAGAGAGCTTTCACTGATCTCCAAGTATAAGCAACTCACATCTTACGCTGCAACAGAGCAGCCCCCAGTCCACTTTGTGAAACATCAGCTGTCAGTTTAAATGGTTTGTTTTGATCAAAGTAATGCAAAATAGCAGCTTTCGTTAATGGATTCTTCACCTTCCCCACTGTTCCAGTGATTAGACATTGAGCTCTCAGGGTATTATTAGAACCCACTTTTCTTTCAAATCTTTAGTCAGTTAATTTGGGGGTTGTGATTTTTTAAAAGAGACTGAGTCCAGCTTTTTCAAAAGCAAAGAGACAAAGAATTATTTCCACATTCATGAAACATGAACAGAGTTTCTTTCCTACAACCCTGTTTGGATGAAAATACTTGGAAAACATACTGAAGATATGAATGCATTGAGGAAAGATCCTTTTGTTTTTATGAAAGACACCCCATCACTTAAAACACTGTCATAGCAAGCATTGCTATGGGAAAAGCAAGAGCTAGCTATGTTTTGAGTTCAGTTCCATTCATTTCCACAGGCTGTATCTTCCCAGGAGATACACAGAAAAAAATATACACAGAAGGAAAAGTGGAAGGACTGAAGAAGCTATTCACTTGTGCTTGCTATCCATTCATTGAAAGGCACATGTGGAAAATCAACCTCTGCTTCCTCCTCTTCCACAAGGAAGAAGACATCCTTCCTGCCACTGCCATGTGATTATGAAGTGGAAATGGTTCCTAACCTTGCCAAGTATCAAACACATCAGACAGTAAACAAAAAGACACATGCTATAAGAGAGGTTGAGAGGCGGCAGTACCTCACCGCATATCCATGATGCCCTCCAGTAACTGGGATATGCACTAACTAGTATGAACTGGCACTGACGTATAAAAAACACTCTGAAATATCTTGGTTTGTGATGATCCAACCAGCAGGAAGGAAATATGTCACTATAATTCACTGACTGTGAGACACTGTTCACAGATGCTTCTACCTTAAAGTGCTATAATTTGGTGCCTTCTTTGGGTTAATTATCTGTGAGGATCTTCTATATTTTTTCCTGTGGGTGTTTGTTCTGACCACTACGTATATGTTCAGGCCTATGAATTTAAGTAGAGCAGGGTCCCACAGGGCCTTGAGAATCACATATGATTTTCCAGCTAACTTCATTCCTAAATAGTCGGTCAAGCTTTCAGGTATGTGTCTAAAAGTCCCTAAGTGCATCATTAAGTTCTCCATTCAAAGCATCTTGATTTAGGACATTTAAGATTTTGGTTGATTTAATGTGATAAAACAGATGGTTTAGGGCTTCCATATATTCAGATGTCTGGTCTCAGCTTCAAAGTGTTTCTCCAGAAGGAATTCCTTGCTCTTCATATGAATATAGTGAGCATGGAAAAGCTCTTCTGGCTCACCAGTTTGTGGGTGAAAAGTACCATCATCTAATAGGCCAGGTTGGATGGGTGCTATGTAGGTATCTGGTGTTTTGTTTTCCTGTAGATTTATCAAATAAAGTATCACTTTATCAAAACTGTAGCTGAACCTTCATATTCTTACTTATGAGCTGGAAAGTAATCCCTTTACCTGTTGAGTGCAGTGAAGTTATTTTCTCTAATGTCTAAAAGATTCAGTTTTCATGGCCTATTTTAATTGTCATGCACAAAGCAACACTAACACTCACCTGTGTCAATACACACTCCCTGTGAAGATCTTTTATGGGTAAGCATCTTGGAAATGCTTCCTGCTCTCTTTTACAGCAAATATAAATCTTTCTTCTATTCAAATACATTCTGAACAAAATTGAAATAAGCTCTTAAATAAGCTCTTTAAAAATTACCTCCTTTTTTTTTTGCCTTTACAGCCATCTGCTCATTATGTAGTTTGTGTTCTATTGTACATTTCAGGCTTTTTTTTAATGTTTCTTACTAGTAAAAGAGTAATCCTGGCTTCCTGTTCTTCACCAGTTTCCTTCTCTTCCATCTTTGAAGCTTTATCAATGCCATTAAGCAACAAGACTGACTATGTATTTAAAGTGCAGGGATAATCTAATTAAATATTCCAATTTTTCAAATTATTTCTGTGGTACTGTTTGAGATCTACAGATTTTGATAAAACAGTCAGAGTGGAGCATAAATTCCTGATTTTTAAAACCTGTTCTGCTGAGTCAACACATATGTTTCCCCTGGTAGTCATCAACTGTGAGGGAGAGATGCTACTCTAAAGTGTTTCTAGTGTATTATCACTCCACACTGGATTCTTTATTAGGGCACATCAGTTTAACTTCAATGATCTATATCAGTTTACACCTGAAGAGGATCTTGCCTAGTGAAATCAAACACAATATTTCTCATTGGCTTCCTAAAAGCTCTAGACAGACACAAAATGAGAGCGATTTCATCTCCCCAGTTTTTTATTCAACTCCCCAATTTTTTATTCATCTTATGAGACAAGGATAGTGCTTGCTTCTTTGTTCCCTTGATAGAAAGGGCAGCTCTTTCCAGAGGTCAGATGCCGCCCCTTTTCTGATACATATGTGTGGCTGAGAGGAAGGGGGCTGTGCTCAATCTGTGCTCCTTTCTCTTTGTAGTACCACTGTCCTGGGAAGCACACTGCTGTCCCTCAGCCTTACCAAAGCATGGTGAAAGGCAATGTACAAACTTTCAGCACATGACAGATACACTGTAAGTGGAAAGGAGCTATATTTAAACAACCCTTCCCTTGAAATAAAATCCAGTGTGAGAGTAAGCAATGAAAGCAAAACAAACAAAAAACCCCCAGACCATTGGACCCTATTTTCCTTTTACTATTTTCCTCTCCTTTCTCTCAGTTCCTCTGTGCAGCACTTTGAAGTGATAAAATACCTTCACAAAATGTCCCTCATCTCAGTCTTCCTGCAGTCTTACCAACCACATGCCCTACTATCAGCTGCTCTCGTAGTTCAATGACTAGAGTTTGTAATATGGTCCCTGTGATGTACATTTCCTGAGCTGCCTCACAGCTCTTCCCATACCTTAGAAAAAACCCAAGCCCAAATGAAGAGACTGCAAAAAGAAGCCTCAGACCTGGAGCCATAGAAGGAGACACAGTATTCAGATATTCTTTTGTACAAATACAGGTGAGAAGGTGCCTAAGAGAGCTAAGTGTTTAAGACCCCAAGATTAAGGAGGACTGGAAGGTGGCAGAAGAGAGAACATTCAGAAAGCAGGAGGTCAAAAGGTCAGCTCTTAAACTGAAATTGCAGCTTGCAAATAGGTAACAAAGGTTTTGTGGTTTAGATATTCCCAGCACTTACCAAAATCTTTGAGACCCATGATGTCTTCTGAGGTTCACTCATCTTGTAGACACAGGGTGTAATCTTTGAGTGACAGGTCTGCAAATAATTAACCTTCTCAATCTGTCAGTATTTCTAGCAGAATTTGCTGAGGAGGAATTGTAAGATAAATACTGTTGTGACACTCAGCACTGCAATGGGTTTTGAAGAATCATTGTGTTTTTCCATGTTTTCCAGATACAGAAGCACAGAGAGACCACATGAAAATTTAGTCAAGTTTTCCTTCAAATGTGGACAAACATTCCAGATCTATAACTGCAAGTGTACCATGGTATTCAAAATAGAGACAAAGTAGTGTTGAAGACATTGTTCATCTAATCAAAATGTCTACTGCTGCATTCAGTCAACTACAAATATACACTTAGAATGACCTAAAGAAACAGGTCATTCTCCTTCTTATCCACAGAGGAGGTATTTGCCTTCCACTTTCATTACCTGGTTATTCATATCAACTTCCAGTATTTAACAATGTTGGCATCAGGGACTTTCACACACTCTTCCTCCAAGACAGGTGGGGTTGGCATGCAGCTGTAGCCTGCAGTGGTGCACTCCTTGCATCAACCGCGATAGTCTTTATGAACCAGCATGGTCCTTAATCCTGCAGGGTGGTACAGAAGACGTGTCACTTCACAGCTTCAAGATTAAGCAGCCGGGAGTTGAGTCCTCCTGCTAGGAAAGGGATGGTGGTGGAAGAAATAGTGAAGAGAAGAGCCCTGCAAAGGCAGGCTAAATGCAACTGCTGCCAATATTGTAGGAAAGCAGAAGTACAGGTGGCTGTGACTGCCTTGGGGAAGAACTGGTGATCATTCTAGCTATATAGCTGCAAAGTCAACTAGCTCACCTCTCTCCTCATGAGTAGCAGCAAGCTGGCCCAAACAAAAAAGTGGGTTCCTAGCTATTATATCACTTACAGCATCTTGGTGCCCTAGTTAGATATCTTCTGACTCATGTAGAGAGTAAGCCCCATGTGAATACACAGATATATGTTCCTGTAACACTGGTACCTTCTGATGTTGCTCCCTAAAGCATTTATCCAAGCCAAGGCTTCCACCAAAAGATATGTGTGTGTTTGAAAAACAAATAAATCCCTGAATTCAAAATACATTTGTAAAAAGTCTTTTCCTTCCCATTCTCATCAAGACAGAGCCAGAACCTCAGCTGGTCTAAATCAATGTAGACCACAGATAGGAAGACTTCCATGTCAGTTGGGCTATTTTGATCTTAAAAAACAACATACTTTATCAGGAGCAAATTTAAGTGCACAGACAACAGAATTTTGCTTAAGGCACAACCACTGATTGTACAGACATGAGACATGGTAGAGCGTATTACCGGGTACAGCTCTGTAACGGAGCAGGGGGAAGAACACCTCTTAGAGTAGTCCTAAAAACATGTAGCCCTTTCTTCACCAATCATTTCTATGGGCCCTGCCCCTTCTCACAAATGTTAAGACTCTCCAGATGTGTTTTAAAGGGGGGGTTAGATTCCTGTCTTCAGGAAAAGGAAAATTTCCCATTCATCTATTGGTGTATAAATACCTGGTTTATTTGTGGCTGAACCTTCCCGAATATTACAAATAATTTGAAGGAAAATCGTGCTGAATGCTTAGGGCTAAGTGAAATGAATGCTTTTTATTGTTACATGTCCCAAGTTAGAATGCCTGCTTTACTATCCAGCTTTGTGTTTGGCTATTTGTTGAATAGATGCCTTCAAAAAATTTTTCCACTCCCCAGCCACATATGTAAATTCCACTAAAAATGATCTTCACATAAAAGCTATTATTAAATTATGTAATATTTTACTATTGCATATAAAGTAGAATCAAGTTTCCTATCCCAGGGCACATCACAGATTGTACAGGGACCCAAATCTCAGTGTCTGTATGCTGCCACAATATGTCTTACCATGAACAAGACAGGCTGTATTCTGATACAAGATACTTCAGTGAAAACAGTGTGACAGATGGGTGATATATTTGAACTGGTGAAAATTACATTATTTCCTTTATAAGTTAGAAATCAGTTTCCATTTGGGAAATTTTTGGTGGAAAAAATCCACAAGCTGAATGCTTAGCATTTAGTATCAGTACAGTGTAGAGATCTCCTATCTTCATAAACAGTGCAATATGTAACCCAATAGGATTGTTTGGGTACCAGAGGAAGCCTAGCAGCCAAAGATGGAGGGTAGAAGCCTTTTCCAATAACTGTAAAAATGCTCACATTTCAGGAATGCCATCCTACTGACTTGTACAGGAAAGGAGAGAAATACAAGTGGAGAAGCTTTGAACACTCAAGAGCTTCTGGGAAACACAAACTGATTCTGTTCTGCCTATCCAAATAATTTGTTGATAAAGCATATAATTTGATGAGACTAAATGCACATGCACCTGTGTGCTGCTTTAAAAGACATTGCTCTTGAGTGTTTTATTTTAAGCACTAAATACAAATATATTGATCCCTTATAGCACAAAGAGGTTACTGCTGGGGATAAAGGAAAGGGTGGAGTGTGTGGAAGGGAGGCCTCCTGGGGAGTACAAGTGAGGGCTCAGGTGCCACTTCCCCTCAGTCTCTGGGAGGCTGGACCGGGTAAAAAACACTTTCCTAGCCAAACACACTGAGGCCAGCAAGCTAACCTCTGAGCTGGAGGAGCCCATCTCATTATAAAGGTTCAGCAGAAGCTGACGTACGTGTTACTCATAATTCCGAACACCAAGCTGTGGACAGATGTCTGATAGTAGTTTTTTGATAAATACAAAAAATTCAAAACCAGCAGGAATTCATAGGGGCATAAGAACTGCTGAAACATTGTCATGCCAGATGGGTTATCATTTCAATATTCCCAGTGCTATTATTTATAAGATAAACACCTATGTGAATAACTGAGTCATATGTTTGCATTAGGAGACCAGAGGAATATTTTTAGAATGTGATCTCTCTTTTAGGCTAATAGAAAACATATTTTATTATTTCAGCTTCTCAATCTCAAAGAATTCTTTGGAAAAAACAGCAGGTTTTCAAAGACCTTATTTGATCATGTTTTTTTAATTAAATCCCCTCAACCTAGAAGGAGGAAAAGCACTCTTAAAATGAAAGCTAAATAAAGAATGCAACAGACTGTACACAGGGTCGAATTGAGACGAGATCATGAGACAAGGAAAGAATAAAATTCTCCTTCCTCACACAAATACATCCAAAACCAGCTGTTTTGAAGTCAAATGAAATGTTCTCATCAACTTCATTAAGTTTTGGACTAGATCCTAAAGTTATATGTGTGCATGTTTGTGAGCGCATGCTATGCTGGGTATTCAAGCAGCAAAGGGGAGAACTCTTCTTGTAACATGTTTATCATTTGAGCCCAGTTATACTCTTATACAGTAAAAGCACTAGAGGAAAATTCTTCAAAGACTTCTTGGAGGTTGTTATATTAGACGGCTGAGTAGAAAACAGGATCTTTCTCAGGTGTAGCCTAGCAAGAAACTGCATCATACCATTATTTATTCTGACTGTATTTCAGTTCTTAAATATACTTTCATTGTGCTGCCAATTAATAGGTATGTCAAACGTGGAGAAACAAAATTGTACCTATTGTTAACAGTAATTAACAAATCTAACAGTCCCTAGCTTGTGGGCCAACTGGGCTGGCAAAACTTGCCTTGCATACAGCACAGGATGGGATCAAGAGACAGTGTAGATTTAATGCACTTCATCTTCTGAAAATGGTTTCAGCTCACTACAAAAGGCCATTGCAAAAATACTGATACTTTTAAGATAATAATGATAGCAAAGAAATAAAAATATTTTTTTTAACCATGTTATTCGTATCCACGTGGGAAAAAATTCTTTGCATTTTTTTATAAGTAGACTGTGACCCATGGTTACATAGCTCCAAGATCTGTCTCCACATGAACATGGCAGTAAGTCAACTTAAGTGGCAAGTGACACACTGGAGGCACATCTGTGTTTTGATATATTATCTATAACCATCTTACACTTGCTGTTTTTTACTCCTGACTTCTCACTATAAAGTCATCTCAGAAGTATCCCCAAGACATAAAAAGATAAAAAAATTAAAACATTTTGATTTCTTAAGAGTTTGAGGATTTGGGGGAGTATTTAAAAAATCTTCATTTAGAAATCTCCATCAGAGGTGCTGGCATAGTTACACATAACACTTAGCACAAGGTAGCTTTTTACATTCCTCCTTACACCTCAGTTCAGGAGTTAGACCATCATCAGGACTTTTCTATTTCTTCAATTAATTTATAAATAAAATCAACACTTGCTAAGGAAAGCTAGGCATTATCTTGCTCTTGCATGAACATGTTATTAAGCTTAAATTTGTTATTCTGATGTTTAAACTGGTGGAAGTAGGGAACTTACTGTTCACTTATTCACTGTTAAGGCTCATCAAAGCCATATGTCGCCGCAGTTTTCTTTGACTGACTACTTCGTTGCCTCTGGTATGGGATTTATACCTTTGAAAATGACAGGTCTATATAACTATACTCAATAAGAAATACATAAGGTACTCCTTGTACAAAGCCTCAACTTTAAAGCAGAGATTTTCCCCAAAACAAGAGAGAAAACATACATACAATTCGTAGAAAGGAACTAAATTATTTCATACTGGTTTAATTGGCTTGCAGAGTCAAAAAAGGTATGTATTTTCTTACAGCCTAAATTTGCTAGAAGTACTTTTTTTTACTGTGGCACACTCTTGGCTATTTAATTGACAAATATTACTGTTTTATAAATCGTGAGCTGATAAAACATGCACTTCATGTATTAAACATCCAGAATTCTACCTGATCAGGGCCGGGGGGGGGGAGGGGAGGAGGGACAGGGTGTGGTCCTGATATTGCTATCTTGAACAGATGGATTATATTAAGATTTAAAAAAAAAAGAAATAATAATGAAACAATTTCTCAGACTTGCTCATTTGATAAGAAGTTCATTGGTGGAGGGCTTTAAGTGAGAGTAAACCTTTTCATTCATCATGCAGCTAATTATTTTTTTTCTTTTAACTGATATATTTAATGGAAGTCCTATCTTCCCTTGTTTCTTCACTTTTCACCCAATATATACTAGGATCTTTTCTACCACGGAAATACTGTAGAGACTACAATTTCCCTCCTTGGCAAAGCGGGGCATGCTGCAGAAGAAACTCAGCACAGTATTAATTGCAGTGGGACTTTCATTCCCCGCAGTACCTCAAGACAAATATTTCTGATCATGGTTCGAAGGCATACTCTTAAAAATACAGGACTAGAAATTATATGCAAATATGTATAAGATTCAGTTACTAACTTGTATTAGGAAATCCATTCTTTATGTTTCACATATGTCACGCAAACTGCCAAGAGTGAAGAATGTGGTCTTTAAATATATTTTCACCAAAATTTGTATTAAAGATACAGAGAGACTGAACAAATGTCTTTACCCCTTGCATATTCACTAAAAAAATAGACTGCAATCAAACGAAGCAGATCATGATTATTTTAATTCTCCTCTGTTGCATTTGCATATCAATTCACAATTTTATTTATGATAGATCTCTTTTTTTTTCCTTCACAGCAGGCAATGGTACTGAAATAGTGTCCTGATCCAATGTCGGGGAAGGTTTCGATATGATCCCAAGAGCAAGATTAAGACACAAACGAGGTCAAATGCCGTATACCCCAAAGAGCTTTTATTATCAAAAGTATCAAAAGTAGAAAACAGTAGTGATAGGATAGAATGGAAGAAAAGGTAGAAATCAGGCAAGCAGTCAAGATAGAGTTGCAAGCATAGTCACCACCATGGATCCAGAGGCGTCCCATTGGTCCTCAGTCTTCAGTTCCTCGGTGGTGGGTGCACACCACGGCTTGTCTCCACGGTTTTTAATAGGGCGTAGTTCGATGGTGCATGCATATACATACTGTTCATGCACTGTTCACGGGCTGCAGGTTTCGTCTATTGCACGACCTTCGCGTGATCAACACCAGAAACCAGTATCTTATCTCAAAGACTACAGTTTCCATGAGAATGGTAGTCTCCACATTCCTGCATGCTTGTTGGCTCCAGCCCCGTTTCCTCCCCTGGATGCCTCAGTGGCCTGGTAATTGTCCTTATGGACAGAGGAGTGTCCTGCTTAGACAGGCCATCTCAGAGATGAAGGGCTCGAGATAAACAGTTCACAGCTTCTTGAGATGAGTGTCTTGAGATGACAGTCCAGTCTCTCACACCTAACAATCTTTGAGACAAACAGCTTGAGATAACAATTCAATCTCTCACAAATAGACAAGTAGAAGAGCTAAAAGGTTGGGCTGCACTGTGTTCAATGAAACGTGGGAAATATGTGCTCAATGCTTTTTAAACAAAATGGAACAATATCTTGCTGCTCTACCACAATGGCAGTAGCTCCCATGGCAAAGTGAAAAGTAAACTCTGACACTGGGAGTATCATCAAAGAAGTGTTCTCAGATTCTGGAATGAAGGCATAGTCAAACACCTTTAATTCTGTCAATGGGATCAAGAAAAGACACTTATAAAGAACTCCTAGCATATGATGTAGCATCTTTACAAACAGAATTTTTCATGCTACAAGGTTACATACTGATATAGCAGTCTCCTAGAAAACAGTAAAAGTGATTAGGATATTAGTCTTACTTAGAAGAGCTCAGATCTTTTCTCCCTGGAGAAGAGAAAGCTCAGTAGGGACCTCATCAGTCACTGGAACAACCTCCCCAGAGATGTGGTAGAGTCCCCATCACTGGAGGTTTTCAAGATGTGATTGGACAGGGTTCTAGATAATCTCATCTAGGCTCCCTTTCCCACAAAAGGCTGGACCAGATGATTTTTCAAGGTACCTTCCAACCTGGGCTGTTCTATGACTCTATAAATTTCACATGCCATCAGATTTCTATCTCCAAGTTAGTCCACAGCAACCTAAGCTTTCTGACCTGCCCACAGCTACTTTATACATAAGCAGTAATACTGACTAATTCTTCAGCTAGAGGTTAAGCCTCTGCTTTTGTAATATTCATGTTAACTGATTTAGCAAAAAAAGAGAAGATATAGAAGACATTTTCCTCTCATTAAGTAATTATTCCATTAAAAATTACTGCAGAAGTTGAATGGAGTACAGAAATATGCTACAGGCAAACTAGTTAGCTTTTCAGGGGATGCTGACTGAAGTCACAGAAAAATACATTCTCCTTACTAAAGAAAGAAAGATGCTGTTAAAGAGGATAAAGTTGACATGACATTCTTTACACTATTGGCATGAAGGTAACCAGCACTACAGCCCAGTGTCCTGCCACCAGAAAAAGTAGCCAACGCAGATGAGTCCTGAATACAATTAATGCCTTTTAGATTACATTTATCTGATACTTGATCTTTGTGGATTTTTATTTTCAGGACAATCATATACAATACTTGTTTGTCAAAGAATATACATCTTCTTTAAGCTATTAGTATTGCAGTTCATAAATGCTGGGTTTCACTGCTAATTAAATCCCCAATGTCATTTTTAAGTAGTGATGTAAAAGATACAGAGGTCATGGAACATTTGGCTACCATTCCTACTGACTACAGTCCTTTGACTCCATGTTTAAGATAGCCTTTATACTGTAGTTGAGCAAAGAACAGCATCTGCCTGCCCCCTGTCCCAACTCTTTCTCAGCTATCTCAGTTAGTTCAATATACCTCCTGGTAGCTTTGCAAGTTGAAAACAAATGTTGACAAATGAACTCAAATAAGAAGGCTAGCATTTGAGAGAAATTCATTGATGTGATATTTGAGAATTTCATTGTTAGATTTTCATAGAATCATGGAATATCTCAAGTTGGAAGGGACTCCTAAGGATCATCAGGTCCAACTCCCTGCTCCTCGCAGAACTACCTAAAACTAAATCATATGACTAAGAGCATTGTCCAGACACTCCTCCAACTCTGCCATGATCACTTCCCTGGGGAGCTTGTTCCAGTGATCAACCACCCTCTCAGTGAAGAACCTTTTCCTAACGTCCAATCTGAACTTCCCCTGACACAGCTTCATTCCATTTCCTCATGTCCTATCGCTGGTCACCAGAGAGCGATCAGCACCTCCCCCTCTGCCACCCCTCTTGAGGAAGTTGTAGACTGCGATGAGGTCACCCCTCAGCCTTCTCTTCTCCAAGAGAACAAACTAAGTGACTTCAGACACTCCTCATGAGTCTTGCCCTCGAGGCCTTTCACCATCTTGGTCACCCTTCTCTGGACACACTCTAATAGTTTGACATCCTTCTTAAATTGAGACACCCAAAACTGCACACAGTACTCGAGGTGGGGCTGCACCAGTACAGAGTGGGAAAATCACCTCCCCTGGCTGGCTAGCTACGCTGTGCTTGATGCACCCAGCACACAGTTGGCCATTTTTACTGCCAGGGCACACTGTTGACTCATATGCCATTAACCCAAAACCCCAGATTTCTTCCCATGGGGCTGCTCTCCAGCCTCTCATCCCCCAGTTTGTACATATACCAGGATTACCCCATACCAGGTGCAGAATCTGGCACTTGCTCTTGTTAAATTGCATACAGCTGGTGATTGCCCAGCTCTCCAGTCTATCCAGATCTCTCTGTGATGCTTCTCTACCCTCAAGGGTGTCCACAGCTCCTCTTAGTTCAGTATCATCAGCAAACTTACTTAATATACATTCAATTCCTGTGTCCAGATAATTTATAAGAACATTAAAAAGCACTGGCCCTAAAATTGAGCCCTAGGGAATCCCACCGGTAACTGGCTGCCAACCTGATGTAACCCCATTTACTAGAACCCTTTGAGCCTGACGCATCAGTTAATTGCTCACTCAATGTATTATGGACTTGTCTAGCTGTGTGCTGGACAGTTTATCCAGAAGGGTACTGTGAGAGACAGTATTAACAGCTTTGCTAAAATCCAAAACCACAACATCTACTGGGTTCCCATCGTCAACTAGATGGGTGACCTTTTCATAAAAGGAAACTAAGTTGGATAAGCAAGACTTTCCCCTCATGAACCTATGCTGGCTGTGAGCAATGACTGCGTTGTCTCTCAAGTGTTTTTCAGTAACTCCCAGAATAACCTTCCCCTTAATTTTACCAGGCACTGAAGTGAGACTGACAGGCCTGTAACTACCATAGTCTTCCTTCTTACCCTTCCTGAAAACTGGGACAATTGCCAGCTTCCAGTTGACTGGGACCTCTCCAGACTCCCAAGACCATTGAAAAATAATGGAGAGAGGTCCCGTGATGACATCGGCCAGCTCTTTCAGTACCCCGGGATGAATCCCACTGGGCCCCATAGATTTATGTGCATCCGGATGGAGCAGCCAGTCTCTAAAAAGGTCAAAATTGTCTGGCAGTTTATCATCCCACCAGTCACAGTCTTCCAACACAGGGCTCCGGGGGTCTCAGGGCCCATCATCGGTGTTGAAGACAGAGGCAAAGAAGGTATTAAACTTCTCTGCTTTTTCTATGACCCTATTTGTGAGGTGACCGACTGTGTCAAGCAATGGACCAATGTTATCTCTGATTCTCCTTTTACTATAGTATACTGCTTTGGAAGCCTCATTGGGTAAGGACTGCCTATTGTTTTCACACAAAACCCATGGATGACATTTGAGAAGCCCAACACCTCTCTCATATTGCATGCTACATGAGATCTCAGCATTCAGGACAACGTAATTTACAGGAAAAAAAGGCCAGAGCCCCAGCTCCATTGAGGTCAATGGCAAAACTCCAGTTGATTTCCAAGGGCCAGATTTTCAACCTTGGAGTTTAAAAAGGCCATAAAAGAGAGATTAAGACAAGATGGATTAAGCAAGAAAGGATTAAGGCATGGCTACAGGTTTTACAAAAGCAGAGTAAAGCCAAGGAAAAATCCTAGCAATATTCTCAGTCATAAACAGATTTATAGATAAAGAGGGAAAAGAAAGTTCATGGCTGGGCTGGTAGTAAGATTGCCAAGACCTCTGTTGGGAAGAGGGCTAAGAGCTTCAGATGCTTGCTAAAAATGAGCACCACTGCTACTACGTATGTTTCAGAAGCACAATGTGTAAGTGATTTTGAGGAAAAAAGTTTATTCTACTCATACGCTAGCCCTGAGATAAGGCATACATTGTCTGACTCCATTTATTTTTCTCACTTCAATATTTTCCAGCAGTTTCCACAATGTTTCACACTGCCATCTCAAGTGATTTAGTACAAAGAACTAATTTTGTCTCTGGTCTACCATCTGCTAATAATTGTTTTAGAATATATAGTCTAATCTAATTAGAAATATTTCCAAGTATTCAGAGAGACATCTTACTGATGTATTTATTACATTTTAAAAAAATAAATAAATTTCAGACTGCTTTATTTGGAACAGTGTCCACAGAAAAACTGCTTAGAATTTCTCCCAACAGAATAATTTTCTTTTAGAAAAGGCTGATTTAATCAAATCAGCATGCTCTACAAGAAATACTTCATATTGATAAGGTAAAATTATTTAACTTCATTTTTTTGCCTTTTTGATACAGTTTGTTCATTTGACCTGTTATAGTATAATATATCATAATGTCAGCAAAACCTTGCACTCAAAATTCATTCCTACTTTGCTGGTAATTCCTTAGAGGAAACAATGTTGAAACTAAAAAACACACACAGCTCAAAAACCCAACCACACTTCACCCATGTTTTTCACTAGTAAATCTGAAAATCCAAAACCCTTCATCTTTATTGATGCAGAACCTATTACTCATGCTAAAACATATGACTTCAAAATATTACAAATTTCACAAAATACTCATTCTAACTTTTCAAGCAAATCATTACATCTCTGATTTTCCCACAGAAAGATGATTTTACTAGATCAACTGACACACCATTAGCTTGAGTAACAAGGATCTCAAGTAGGCAGTAGCAGAATTTTCTGCCCCTCCACAGCTTGTTCTCACAGATGAGTCTGTCAGAAATCATTTGATCAACAAACCTAAGATCATGAAATAGAAAAGCTTGATTACTACACCTGTTGCTAAGTTAGGTGCAAGGAAGAGCAAACTTTTATTTCAGAACACCCAGAATTGAAGCTGAACTGAGTAGCCGTACACAAGAATATGGATCTATTCACCCATCTTTGGGACTGTTAATGAGGTAGGTCATAGAATCATAGAATCATTTAGGTTGGAAAAGACCTTTAAGATCATTGAGTCCAACCATCAGCTATGCCCACTAAACCATGTCCTGAAGTGCCTTGTCTATGTGCTTTTTGAATACCTCCAGGGATGGTGATTCAAACACTTCCCTGGGCAGCCTGTTCCAGTGCCTAACAACCCTTTCAGTAATTTTTCCTAATATCCAATTTAAACTTCCCCTGGCACAACTTGAGGCCATTTCTTCTCATCCTATCACTAGTTACTTGACAGAAGAGACCAGCACCCACCTCACTACAACCTCCTTTCAGCAGTTGTAGAGAGCGATAAGGTCTCCCCTCAGCCTCCTTTTCTCCAGGCTAAACAAGCCCAGTTCCCTCAGCTGCTCCTTGTAAGACTTGTGCTCGAGGCCCCTCACCACTCACCAACTTGGTTGCCCTTCTCTGGACATGCTCCAGCACCTCAATGTCTTTCCTGTAGTGAGGGGCCCAAAACTGAACACAGTTCATCTAACACCTAGAAAAGAGACACAGGAATCAACCACCTGTCTTGCCAGTTTAAAACTTCAGAAATATTCTTAGCAGAATGTTTTTTCAGAACATTTTGCAGTATTTAATATACATATAATACTATTTTTGAACTCTTTATATGGGAGGACACCTTCCTGAAAAAATGTTTTTTTCTTGATGTCTGTGAAAGTTCCCAGTAGCGCAACAGACCCACCCCAGATAAAAAATGAAAATCCTCTGAAATAGCTAGTTGATGAAAAACTGCCACCTCTCAGTACTCTCTACAGCATTATGAAATGACTGGTACGTACTGTGTCAGGATGAGAATAGTTTTTAAAAAAAAAATTCCTTAAATTGGAGAAAAAAAAGAGAAAACATAGAAAAATGCTACTTCATGAATTTATCTGAACTTAATTTAAAACAGCTTGGGTGTTCATTTTCATGTGAAAGCAACAAGACTTCCAGCCTCAACCATTCAGAAGTAATAGTATAGAGACTTCCTTATAGAGCACATTTCATCTCGCTTTTTAGTCCCTGACACTTGAAGGTGTTCCTACAGCATGTTTTAAGACTTTCTCCATTATGAAGTGGGCTAAAGTTTTACTTCCCAGTTCAGCTAAAAGCACCCTCTTCAGTACTGCAAGTGTTCATGCTCAGGAGTTTTGCATTGAAGTAACTCTTTCACTTCTCTGATGTACAGCAGCATGTAAAAATTCGTCCCTGTTTCTCCAAGAACACTAAATGCACACAATGTATACACTGCTTTTTCATTCCCAGTAATGTTCGCCTTTACAACATCATGAAAAATTTCATTATTTTGTATTTCAGACCTTAGGTTTTTGTGAAGTGTCCACTGTCAAGGACACAGAAAATAATTTTAGTAGAACTGGCCAGAAGGCGAAAAAAACATTCCTGCTGATTTTGTTCCAGTTGCTGGTCCACATTCCCAAAATAAAGCTTAGTAGCTTGTGAAATAGGTATTTTCCTTCTGCAGCTCAATGCACTGGAGAATATCTGATCAACTAAATTTGAATTTCCCAGATTTCTGGGGGCACAAGTGGTATTTACCTTTTCAGAAGGATCTCTTAGGCAACTGTCAAAAAAAGATATTTCAGAAAAGGATCTGAGGATTTACTGCACAATTGCACATAACACCAACATTTCCTTGATAGAAATCTCCTAAACAAAAGCATCTAATCCAAAGAAAACTTACACTCTGGGAAAGCATTGGTGACTCCATGAGGTAGAACTACTGGTGATTCTTTTTTTAATTAAAATTGGCCAGATATTAGGGTGACAAGGCAGCTATATCAGCTAGGAAAAGACCAATTGCAAGGTATTGTGTATATACAACTTTTCGGAAACAGGAGAGTAAGAAATACATGGGAGGTGTAATTAGCTACTTCTTTATTTAAGAATTCTCTCTAGACTTGTGGATGTTTTATGGCAAGAAACCATGGAAAGACAAACTTACAATAATTAAAAAAAAAACCCTGTGAGTTCACTGCCGGAAAAATACCATCACAGCTGTAGGAAACGAGACCTTCCCAAGCTGTTTCTTTTTCCTCCTGGATCAAATGTTCTGCTCAGTTAATCACATTCAGCATAGGTGTACAAAGTTCTTTTGCTTACCTCCTTCATGTCTGCTATTTTGCTTTATGATCAGATGCACTTTGCCTCTTGAACTGTAATTTTCATCAAGAGTTCCCATGTCTTTATCAAACTCTTTTGCTCTAAGCTTTAGCTTTGCTTATCAAGGAACCAATTTATTCATGCTGTTCCATGTGATGCTTTAATACCAACACAGATATTTTGTTCTGTATGGATGTGAAATGGCTCTTCTTCACTATTTCTGTACTCCTTAGCAGGCTTGGTACAGCTCAGTTCAACTCTGTGATTTCTAACAGTTCTTTTAAACAGATTTTAAACTCCCCTGGGAGTTCTTTTCCTGCAGTCTCTCTTCTCTGGCAAGAGTCTTCTGCCATACAAGATCTCCAGTCAGAGATTGGTGCCACATCATTAGACCTGCTCATTGCAGGGGGATTGGACTAGATGACCTTTAAAGGTCCCTTCATACCCAAACTATTTTATGAATCTATGATTCAGTGATCACACACCTTTCTCCAGGATGGCACTGGTAGACACAGGGCAAAACAGAGAGCCATTGGTTTTGTTCAGTGGCATACTCAAGACTACTGAAATCCAAGACTAGGATCCCAAGAGTATGTTCTCACTACAGTCATTGCTACAAACTATGTTCATCTAGCCATGCTGTGGTGGTATGCTCCTCCCCCCCACCCCAACCTGACCTGTATTTCCCGTAATCCTGCTCAAGCAATAACCACCAGTGGTGATTATAATGGATGCATCTGGTCGTGATGGCTGCATCTGGCTCAAAGTGGTTTTGGGGAGGACAGATAAGAATACAACAGCCAAGGGCTAATTTGAACAATATGTGCCCACCTAACCACCGGTGCTGTTCAATGTCCAATTCAAGTCAAATTTGGAAGAAATTAACACCTGTAGTCAGTATGTAGATAAGACTATGAGTCAATTATCTTACTCCATAAACAGTGGACGGCCCAGGGCCTGTTAAGCTCTCCTGCATGGCATCAGGCTGCACGCCAGATTCTCCCCTTGAGTAGTGATGCTTCTCAAGGTTACTCCTTGAGGGTGACAGATTCCTTGCCACAACAGAATCTTGCTAAGTGATTAATATCATGCTAAACTCTGGAGTCTTAGCTAAGTGATGTAAAGGATTGATTGTGCATAGATAAACCTTTAGACATAAACTGTTGACTAAGTCTGGGACTAGGAGTGGATACAGCCACACCTAGACTCCTCTCTGAGAAGGAGTTTAGAAAACAAGTGGGTCCTTTCTGAACCTCATGACTCAATGGAATGGTCTCCCTGACAGTTTTGTCTAACCCTGTCCTCTATGCAGTAAATATCAGGTGAACCTTGCTATTGAATATTGTTAAACGACTGTCATATTTAGTATCAAACTTTTTTAAATCACTGTTTTATATCAATAAACATATTGCCACTTCTGTCTTATGAGTGAAGTATGTCACTCCATCCATGACACGTGCCCAAGTTCTCTTTAAATGAGTGTATCTGAGTGCTGCAATTATTTTCTCCATGAAACACTTGATTCTTACTTGGCTCTTTTCTGGTTTGCCCCTGAAAATTGGTCTGCTCACAGTACTCTTACTGATTAGTCTAAAGCTTGCTCAGAGACTTCAACATCTTTGACGACCTTGTAGCTATACAATATGGTCTAACCAATACCCAAATAACAGTATAAGGTATCGTACTTTTATATACTCTTTATTTCATGTTTTCTAACCATTCTTCCTACATCTTCTCAACATGCAAATTACACCAGCTTAGATTCCCTTCCATGTAGGCTTGCTGAGTCAAATTCAGAGGCAGGTATGTATGTACTGTTAGTAAGACAATAAAAGATCATGTGTTTCCATTACTGTTTACACATCAGGGATGAGGGACAAGTTTAAATTAGATTATGATATTCCTATTATACTCCCATATACTAAACTCATCATTTATCTTCATTTTTATTCTTGGATAAAAGCCTTCTATCAGCTCTTGTGGCACACCTTCACAGTAACACCTTGGAATAGTTCTTCTCTTCCCAGTCTTCCACCCTTTATGTTATTAATGTGCCTCCTATATTAAAGCTTATATACGAGGTCCCATATTTCACACAATTTCTTTGTAATAAATATAACTTTTTCTTATGGCTTTAAACCAGAAGAGCGCTTTTCTTTTTTTTTTTTTTTGAATGAAATTTTGGCTCTGTTACAGTGGAAGTTCTCTTAGAATCGATTATTCCAGCTATGAACAGCTTGAAAGTATATTCTGCTTGTAAGTGTTCAATTTCTCTGGTGAGACAAAACCCAGCAAATTAGATGACATATAATCTTTGCAAATGGGAAGCAAGAAGCTAATTAAGAAGTAAAACTCTGTCAGTTTTCTTTGCTGGCATTTAAAAGTGGAATATTAATCAAGTATTAACCATGTCATGGAGGAGCCAGACTAAACAGTCCTTGCTGAAAAAAAGAAATATGGTCTTATGTTAGTGATATCAAACATTTAGGTTCTCATTATTCCTGTAACAAACTACTTTCTCCCTTACAGATATCAGAAACTGATTTACCAAGGGGCTGTTATGAGATACTTTATTCTAGTGCCTAGCCTGGCTCCTGTGTCTAGTGCAGGAAAGATGTCATCCTCTCTACATCTCTTACTGTTAGTATTTTTAAAGACATCAGTGCTTCCTTGCAGTTTAGCTACCTTTTCTGGGAGACAATGGTTAAAGATATATGTTTTCTTGCAGGTTGCCATGACTGCTTGCAATGGTGTTCCATCACTGTACTTAAGGGAAAACATCTGTTGATGGTTGACACCAGCCATGTGTCTCTTCCTGTAGGACTTACTTGCAGTATCAACATAGGCTGGCTCAACATGTGTCTTTTGTGATTTGTTGTCTCTCTATCCAGTAATGTCTTTTTAATTGTTGTCTGCCTTTGCCAATTGCTTTGAACCTGTGGTAGAAAGCTGCAGGATTTTATCACATTGCTCACCATTCATTCCAGGACTTCACAGAAGTTTGATTTCTTAACCTAGAAGAAGTAATCTGGTAACAACCCATGCAATTCTCCAGCATGCCTGGAACTATGGAGATACCATAGTGGGCCACAGAAGCCTGGTTGAGATCCTCTAAATCACCCACTGTCGATGCATAATGGAAAAGAACTGTGACATTCTAGGAAAGGATGTATGGCCAGGTACAGCAATCTGCCAAGATGATTTTCAGGATGGGCAAACTCTGGGTCTTCATGCAAGTTAAGAGGGGTATATAAAGGGTTCCCTTAAAAAGCAGGAACAGGTTTGTGGGTTCTTCCATCTGAGGCCACTGCAGGGTTTTATTGGCAAAGGATGACTTTGCCCACAGGATTTTGTGCTTATTTTTGATAAAAAGGGAAAGCCAGGAAGAAGTCTGATATATAAACTAAAACAAATGATAAGAAAATCAAAGATAGCTTTATCATCTTTAGATAAAACAGGAGTTCAGAGGCATTAATTTCAATGACAAGTTATTTACAACATAAATGCTGTAGTGAGACTGTTCCTTTTTCCCCTTTTCAAATGCCCTGAAAGTGTAACATACAGAAAGACAGAAGATGAGAAAAAGCAGACACATTATGCTAAGTACACACTGTGCAGATGTTAAAAGACATCTCCTGCCCTCGGGGACTTAGCATCCAAGTTTCTGAGCTGACCAACCCAGCCACTGAAGAAAGCACTATGCAGTCCTGCTATTAGCAATATATATAGCTCATAAGGTAGTCTTCCACACTATTTTCTGCCCATTTTAGGTGAAATCCATATACAGGTAATCCTCCTTATTATGAAAGATAAAATTTATAATCAAACAAAACATTCATTTAGATACCTTCAGTTAGTATGTTTACAGCAAAACCCAGCTCTATTAGTATGTAGGTCTGTTTCAGGCTGCAAGTGCCTCTGGAATCTTCTCATAGAAGGAACAGGTCTGTGCTAGATGAAATAAAATTTTCCAAGTACAGGAACACAGCCTCCTCCATGAAAGCATACAAAAGTTGCTTCCTTTCAGTGAGACTAAGCACACTGATTTAAAGCTGAGCATGAGACTACCTGCTCACCAGGATTTTCTGAAGTGTGGAGCCTATATCCCAAATAAGATTAGGAAATAGCAGTCAGGCTTAGGACTTTGCTATACTAAGAAATTTTGAACCAGCTTTTGAAAACTTTCTCTCCCATAACATTTGCTCTTGCTCCCTCCAATGTGTGAGCCTCTCAGCCATTCAGAAAACACTAAGTGCAATGAGCTTTCTGTAACACATACCATGTGCATCTTTTTCTGCTTAGATTTAAGCTCTGAATAATTCCTAGCATCCTCCTGCATTTGAACTCTTAACCTTCTAGAAGAATGACTTTTGTTCAAGGGATTAAACACAAGTCTAAGAATTTTACCGAAACATTCGTTCCTGTGTCAAAAACTTTAGCTGAAGATTAAAGACATTTGATGTGCTCAACACTCCAGATTTCAAATGTTCAGTGTATTGTTTTGATTAATTCATTATTCCCAGAGAATTGATTAAGAAAAAAAGTTTCTGGGTGTAAATTCTCATTGGCACCTCTAGATTTCTTTTAGGGCAAGCATTTCAATCTCCTTTTATTTTCTGCTATTTTTGTATGTGCTCATTGAATGCATGTGAAAAGCATCACTGAAATAATTCAGAAAGCTAAATACACGTATACTTGTTAGTGGGATCAAAAAGCCTTAATCACCAGATATCTCTGATGCATTTTAATTTTCTTCTGCATTGTGCTTCTGTCTTGCTTTCATTATGTTTTCCATCTATCACATCTTTGTGTCATATCTTCTGCTTGTTGCAAGAGCATCACTTCATCTTAATTTAATTTGTCATTTGTAGTCATTTTATGGTAATCAATGCCTGTTTTGAAAAGCTTTCTCTTTACTGAGGCATATTTTCACCATTTGATATAACATTCTTTTATCTTTTACACCTGTTCTATTTATCATTGTATTGTTTCCCCTGTTATCTACAATATGTCATGTTTTATGCCTGTTCAGGTGACAGTTTTGAATTTAATAATAGATCTGTCTTCCTACCAAATGTTGTTGAGCAGTCACAGCAAACTGGCAGAAAAACATTGTGGTTTACTGAAAAAGCTTTAGGTCACTGTCAGTCCAATGAAGTTAAGGTCTGTATTGAAAACAGTAGTAAAGCACAAGACAAAGGTGCAAAGTGAAATTCTTTTTTTTTATTTTGAAGTTTCCTTGGTAGTGGTTTTAAATGCTAATGAAACTTCAGACCCAGGATGGCCTTCACTGGTAGAACAGCCACAGCTAGCATATGGTTTCAAAAGTGATTAAAGCTTTTTTATTTTTTTCCTTTTATTTTTAAATAGCAGTAGCTGTAATTTTCTGTCACATATCTAGAAAAATGCTTTTTCTTTTACCTGGAAATGTGAATGTAAGCTTTTGTCCCTTCTTCCAGTGATTTGCAATTTGTGAAGAAGTCTATGCCTAATGAAGCACAGCTCCCTTTTAAGTCTCTGCATCTCAGTTTCAAGAATCCAAAAGATACAGGGAGCATTTTTAATAGCTGCTGAGGGACAGAGACCCTCAGGCTGTTGCACAGTACAGGGACTGCAGTAGTGAAACCAGCTAAAACAGTTCATTTTTCCTCACTCCAAGCTGTTCTTCCTCCCTGCTGTAGCACGTCATCTCCTTCAAATTGCTGACACTACCATTTTACAAGATCATATTGTGAATCAGATCAGTGAATTGATCCAGATTAAATATAATCCTTTTTTTTTGCAGAGGCCCAGGGAAAGTGTACACAAAAAGCAGAGAAATTGAAGGGGAATGGGGAAAAAATAGGGGCAAACAAGGCTTGCCTAAGCTGGTCTTGTTACTCAAGTCCTAAAATTGTGGAATGGCTGCCTTAGTCTCTCAAAAAAAAACTTCTATGTGGTTATGCCACATAGAGAAAAAATTAGCTAGTAGGCTTTTCCACAATCTTACTTTTATGGCTTGGTTTTAAATCAAATTCTTCACATCAATGCACCCAAACCCCCTTGTGTACAGTGATCGTGAATCTTTGCGAGACTCATTAACTGTCTGGGAGTGGTGAAGGTATTTGCAAATTGCTAAGGCCCAAAACTAGCCATATAAGCATATGTTTAAAGCCCTACAAGAGCAATAGTGAACAGAAATTTTCAAAATATACAGCAACACAACTGCATGTGTCAGAATACAACTAAGCCTTAAATCCAGACTGGTCAAACAAAACTTTGTCTGTGATAATCTTCCAAAGACTTTGAGAGGACATCCATTTATTAATACCAACTTTAATCTAATGATCCCTTTTTGCACAAGGATTATTCCTCTCTTTCTTCTTCCATGTCTGTCCTGATCCAATGTCGGGGAAGGTTTCAATATGATCCTAAGAGCAAGATTAAGACACAAACGAGGTCAAATACCGTATACCCCAAAGAGCTTTTATTATCAAAAGTATCAAAAGTAGAAAACAGTAGTGATAGGATAGAATGGAAGAAAAGGTAGAAATCAGGCAAGCAGTCAAGATAGAGTTGCAAGCATAGTCACCACCATGGATCCAGAGGCGTCCCATTGGTCCTCAGTCTTCAGTTCCTCGGTGGTGGGTGCACACCACGGCTTGTCTCCACGGTTTTTAATAGGGCGTAGTTCGATGGTGCATGCATATACATACTGTTCATGCACTGTTCACGGGCTGCAGGTTTCGTCTATTGCACGACCTTCGCGTGATCAACACCAGAAACCAGTATCTTATCTCAAAGACTACAGTTTCCATGAGAATGGTAGTCTCCACATTCCTGCATGCTTGTTGGCTCCAGCCCCGTTTCCTCCCCTGGATGCCTCAGTGGCCTGGTAATTGTCCTTATGGACAGAGGAGTGTCCTGCTTAGACAGGCCATCTTGGAGACAAAGGACTTGAGATAAGCAGTCCACAACTCTTGAGATGAATGTCTTGAGATGACAGTCCAGTCTCTCACACCTAACAATCTTTGAGACAAACAGCTTGAGATAACAATTCAGTCTCTCACAATGTCTATAGGGTAACTCAGGTCCAGTGTACACAGCAAGTTCAAGACAGCATATCCCAGTGGGACTGGGATAAATGCAAAGTGGGACTTCTGAGATGCTTAGCCTTTGAAATAACGCTTGAAGTATGTAGAAAGTGATTCATTTAAATACAGTTAACATGCTAGGGACCTTAAGTCTACTGCAAGACTTAACAGGTCTGCAAGTGAGTGAAAGTGTTATTTCAAGCTTTGTAGGTTTACATATTTAACACAAGGGAAATATGTAATGTGAAGAGTGCAATATGGAGCAGTCCTACATTATATAATTTATTTCATTGTCAGTAAAGATCCTCGTAAAAGCACCTGACATTGCCTTCAAAGAACAGCCCCCAAAATTGCTATAAGGACTGACCAATGACTGTTTGGGGAATCTCTTACAAGACAGACCTAAATCACCCAGCAATCTTCTTCCGTGTTGTGTAATCTTGATGCCCTGGCAGGCAATCTGGGGTCACGAAGTTACAAAACATAACAGGGCAAAGTAGGATGTCAAGTGTTACGGATTAAGTGCTGTCTGGGAGAAAGAAACCCAAGTCACAGCTCCAGTAGCTTCTTGCACTTTAGATCCAAAAATAACACTGAATGGAAGAGTAATAACTTCAGAGCTAGAGGCACCAAAGGGAATGTCACCAGCCTGTGCTAGAGACAGTTATAGGAAGAAAAGAGTTTATGGTCTTTGAGGCATGACCTGATACTTAGAAGGATGCCCTCAGCCTCCACTCAACACAAAGCAGGAATAGGTATATTCATTGATAGCCATTAGCTATTAGTCCAACAGCTAGCAGTAGCTCAAATCTGAACTTAAGCTCCAAGACAAACATGTGCCTTTAATCAAAGAAAATATTTCACAGCATCTGTACAGTTAATCACAACTTCAGTGACTTTTTTTGACACAGGAACAGGCTTAAGTATTACGGTTTCAGTTCTGAAAAACACCTGCCTCTGCAGTTGTTGCTTTAGAAATAATCTGTACATCATCAGCCACCTCCGTTCCTGTGTTAAGTGACAAATAGCTTATCTAAAAATCAGAGCACAAGAAAATCCTTGGATTGCAAATGGTTACAAGAAATGTGCCCCAGTAAGTGTGATGAGTGGCTAAAAGAAAAATCCAAGTGATATTAATTCAAGTAAATCACACACAATGAAAAAGATAGTAAGAAGCAGGCAAATCAATCCATCCAGCTCTCATTTCCTGACCATCCCACTGCCACACTGAATCCTCAACCCACAGGCAGGCATCCCAGCAGCCACTGAGATTGGAATCCAGGAAAGCCAGTTGGCTGAGCTACCTACATCAATCAAGATGAAACTACGACATTGGAGGTAGTATATTGCAGGAATACTAACCAGCAAAATGCTTACTAAACAGTTACTACAAAATGCTTACTAAACAGTTACTAAATTAATAGATACGTCAAAAAATATTTCCAATATACAAGCAGGAAACTAAAATACATAAATGTTTGATAACATTTGTACACAGAAAAATACATTGATTCTTCCCTTTCTGTCTTCCACACCTACCTTGCCAAAACCATGCCCATTTCAGGCTGTCCTGAGCACAGAACCCGGATTATTCATCTCTTGTTTCTCTATTAATAAATTCAAACTGCACTGCAAAACTTTGAAAGTGTTGGAATCAAGTTAGAATCTACTTAGGGTCAGGACATGGTGCAGTTGATACACAAGAGGGAAGGGATGCCATCCAGGGGGACCTTCACAGGCTTCAGGAGTGGGGTCCTACAAAACTCATGAAGTTCAACAAGGCCAAGTACAAGGTCCTGCACCTGGGTTAGGGCAATCCCTAATATCAGTACAGACTGGGGGAAGAATGCATTGAGAGCAGCCATGCAGAGAAGGGGATATTGATGGACAAAATTTGGACAGGGGCTGGCAATGTGCACTTGTAGCCCAGAAAGCCAGTTGTATCCTGGGCTGCATCAAAAGAAGAGAAGCCAGCAGGTCAAGGGAGGGGATTCTCCCCCTCTACTCCGCTTTCGTGAGACCACACCTGGAGTACTGTGTGCAGCTTTGGGGTTACCAGCACAAGAAAGACATGGCCCTGTTAGATTGGGTCCAGAAGAGGGCCACAAAAATGATTTGTGGGCTGAAACACCTCTCCTATGAAGAAAGGCTGAGAGATTTGTGTTGTTCAGCCTGGAGAAGAGAAGGCTCTGGGGACACCTTATTGCAGCCATTCAATACTTAAAAGATGGCTTATAAGATGGGGAGAGACTTTTTACTAATGCCTGTCATGGCAAAACAAGGGGCAAAGGTTTTAAACTGAAAGATGGTAGGTTTAGATTGGATATAAGGAAGACATTTTTTACAATAAGAGTGGTGAGACACTGGAGCAGGTTGCCCAGAGAAGTTGTGGATGTGCCATCACTGGAAGTGTTCAAAGTCAGGCTGAAGGGGGCTTTGAGCATCTAATCTAGTAAGACACGTTTCTGCTCATGGCAGGAGGGTTGGGCTACATCATCTTTAAAGATCCCTTCCAACCCAAACCATTCTGTGTTTCCATGATTCTATGATTTGTATTAAGAGAATTTAATATGACTGCAGTCATGTGTAAGAACCAATTTGCTAAAAGTAAAATTATATATGGTTAGCCAGTTATGACTTTGAAGTAAATTTCAGTCTTCAGGATTGCCTTGGTGAGGCCCTAAGCTAAACTGTTGACAGAGGTAAACAGCCACATTATAGAGCTATGATATAAAATACTTTTCTCTAGCTAGCCACCTGGCATAGAATTGAGTTATTCTGAAAATTTGGAGTCTAAATCACTGGCTTGTTCTGAGAGGGGAAACAATCCTTAGTTATTAATGGAATGATGCCAGGGGTGTTCTCCATTCCTGTCCTTATTCCTTCTGTTATTGTTTAATATTTCATGGTTTTATAGATGCAAAAACTACACAAGACCTTTATGATCTTGTAATCAGATCTCCAGCATCTGGTTCATGCATTTTTACCCAGAGGTTCATCTGTCAGAAGCTGTGTTCTAAACCCCAGGCAAACCTCAGATAAAGCCTTTACCCTGAGGAGCTTAGGATAGGTCAAGAACAGAAACACAGAAGGGGTAGGTGAAGGTGAGAGAAATGCAGTCAAGAGTCATGCATTTTTCTCTGTGCATATTTCCGCTTTCTTTGGTTTGGGTTTGGTGGATTTTTTTTGGATGTTTACTTAAACACTACCTCTGCAGGTTTTTTTATCTTCTGTTCATTGGTCCTTGTTAAAAGCTGCCAATAAATGGGCTGAGATGGGCTGATTGGAGCAGTGTTTGTGTGTGTATCTTTGTAGCTGCATTATCTTCTCTATACTGTTTTAAATGTTATCACCTAGAGAATGTATAGTTTAGTGGGGGCAGTGCTTCTGGAAGCAATGCAGCCTGACTGAAAGAAAATGCCCTATTTCTTGCATACTTATTTGGGAAAGCTACAAGTAGAAGTGTGTTGTCCATTGACCTTTTTGGTTTGCTGCTGCCCTGGTTGCTTTTTCTTTTGGCATTGGGGCAGAAATACAGGTTGCTTTTTGAACTGGACAAGAAATATTTGTAATCCTAGTGTGGCTGTGTCCTGGTTTTGGCTGGGATAGAGTTAATTTTCTTCCTAGTAGCTGGTATAGTGTTATGTTTTGGAGTCAGTATGAGAAGGATGTTGATAACACAGTGGTGTTTTCAGTTGTTGCTACATAGTGTTTAGACTAAGTCAGTAATGGTCATAGAAGCATAACAGCTTTAAACTGTTCTCTATAATTCCCTTTCTTCTCAGTAATGTTTCTATTGCAGAGGTATCAGTTGGAAATCTTGTGATTTTTGGTTTACAATCATGATGGCTCAAGTTGTCAAGTTCCAGCCTCAAAACCTGGTGAGAAGGTACTTGTAAGGAGAGACATATGATAATAGTTGTACCTAGCAATGGCATTACAGACAGGCATTAAAGGAATGAGTTGACCTGTCCATACGGCTTTCATCTAGACTAAAACCATTAAATTTTCTGAAGTAATCCTTCAGAAATGAGTTCTTGATTCTATAAATTAATTTTCCAAAAGGATGACATTAAAAAAAAAAAAAAAAGAGAGAAGACAGAGGAAGGGATTAAAATATGAGACCATAGCATGCCCCAGGAGAACCAATACAGTGGTGAAACAAAATGTGAAGAGGTGAATAAAAATATTGGCACAAGCAGCTGGAACCTGTGATAAATTTTTTTTTTGGCAATGTGTTTGCACAGGGAGAACATTTTTTGTATAAATGTAAATGCATTGGAGGACCACTGAAGTTCAGATGCCAAGGCTTTCAGGAAGTAAAAGATGAGGGAACTAGGCTTTCTGATTTTAAATTGTAGAAGCAACCTGATTGGGGAGATCATTTACTGAATATAGGCTAGAACATCGCAGACTCTGTGGGAGTCATTCCAATGTTCTGAATAGGGTTGGAGTGTAATCTTTAATGTAGTAGTGGTGTGTCACGTTTCAGAGCAAGATATGGTGAATGTAACTATCATGCTTTGCAGGTTGCCTCTGGCAGGAAAATTACTTGTGCTGAATCGTGTTGGAATTGCATGATATGTGAAGTAGAAGCAGAATACAGATGAAAGTAATTGGGGGAAAATGGAAAAGAAGGTGTGGGGTGAGGGAGATGGAAAGCAATGAAAAGTAATAAACTAGAGGAAATCCTTACCATGGAACAAGTGGATCTAATCAGCTGGGGAAAGGGGTTGGTCTGCTTTTTCATCAGCAGAATTTTGGTCCAAAGCCAGTGCATGAACAAATTAAGAGTAGCAATGTACCAGAGATTCTGCTGCCATTTTGCTGTGCTACTTAGAAATAAATGAACAAGAATTCAGGTAGCTCTACAACTACTGCTCCTGAATACAAAGATTATATGATTAAAAATAGGTTTCAAGGCATATTTAATCTTTCTGCAAGTCTTCAGGCAGTTTCTCTGCCACATCAAGTTATTATTTCCTACATATCAGGGGAGAGTGGACAGCTTGAGTCCAAAACCAGATAGTTCTAGTGATCAATACGAAGGACCTGTGGTAGACTGTATATAACTCAGAGGAAAAAAAAGAATCAAAGAGGGCACAGCTTTCATATTTATTAACTTATTCAGCTTAAAAAAATGAACCCAAACAGCAGAAAAATAGATGTGAAAAGTACCACAACAGTGGACTTCAGGTAGCTGTACTGCTGAGTCTGACTTGTGATTTACATAGATTTGTTTGTTTTCCCCGTGGGTAATTTCATAAAGTAGTCCAATACTTTTGTGTTTACTTTAGTTTTTAAACTTTAACAATAGATCTGAAGCAATTTGGAAGCATAGCAGAAATGAAAGGTTGCCAAAAGTGTGTTTGTTGTATGCATAGGGGTAGGAAAATTAATGAATCACCAAAGCGCACATACACTATGGGAAGACAAGTTGATTGCTTCCTCCAAATTAAGTAAAATTAAGTGATGTCATGGATCACTTGCATCTTGGTAAATAAAAGTAATGACCTTTGGTTTAGGTGGTTGAGCTCCCTGGAGCACCTAGTTTTGTATAAGGAAGTCATTAATTATTCATTGCACCACTCTAAAATGTCCCAGTACAATTTGTGATAGTTTATGTGCATTTGGAGTAACACGGGGTTTGTATTTGTTTCGCACTCATAAAAAAGAATCATAACTGGCTTTTCTTGGAGTTGATGTTTTTGTGTTGCTATGAGGGACAGATGTTTCTTTTCCATCTTGACATTAATTCTTGTGAAGATATTTGTTTCTTTCATCCTTGCCCAAATGCATTGCAATCCTTTTTCACTGTTGCACCCAAATTCAACTCTACACTGTTGCACCCAGCCAACCTCTACATCCTAATAACACTCCACTGTTTAGGCTGGCCATTGTGTTCCAGAAATTGTTTGCTCTTTCTTTATTATACCTGCTTTTTCCCCCTCACTGTACCTATTTCTAGAAACAAATTCTGACTCCTTAATGTCTTGCTGCTAACCTAAATAGCATATATTGTCAAGTGTACATCTTTATGCCTTGCATTCACAGGAAAAACAATTATCTGTTGCAAACATGAAACAATTTCTGCTAAGTCCACCACTTCATTTTAAATCCAGTCAATTTAAATATCCCATCACAAGTACAAACTTTCTTCAATTATGACTTTCTGTAATCATCCTTATTCTCCAGACTCTCAGAGCTCCTTTTTATTTTCTACTCAATGTACCTGCCAAAAAGCATCACCTGTATTCTAGGGTGCACCTAGAATACATTTTAGGTGGGCCCCAAAAGTTGGACTCAGATTTGCCTTTGGCAGCAACAGGTAACACATGTTTGATAGCAAAGTCTGTGGAAAGGGAAAAAAAAAATAATCACGAGGCTCTTTCTCTCTGTGAAAGGAAGAGAAGAAATGCAACTAGATTTCTACACATATAAATATATGTCCAAAGCCCAGTCTTTTTCTTCTCATTTTTCTTTCTTTGCATCCTTTCCAGCTCCCTTCATTAACATGGTGATGAGTTTTTTTAAAAATAACTTGGTTCACACTGCGATATCTGACAGAGCAGATTTTCAGCGTTACTTAAAGTAAGCAGCTTCTGTTTAAAGATACAGTGATGGCAGTGTGTATGCTGCAGTGGGATGTGTCCGTTTGGACAGGTGGCCCATGCATACTCACAGGTTGGTCACAGGGAGGACTAGGATCCTATATTAAGGCTACACACTATTCCTGGCAATAAGCAAGCATGATTTAAACTGACATTGTATGGCATATGTTGTAGAAATCATAGAAATACAGAATGGTTTGGGTTGGAAGGGACCTTCAAAGATGATTTAGCCCAACCCTCCTGCCATGGGCAGGGACCTGTCTTACTAGATTAGGTTGCTCAAAGCCCCCTTCAGCCTGACTTTGAACACTTCCAGTGATGGTGCATCCACAACTTCTCCGGGCAACCTGCTCCAGTGTCTCACCACCCTTATTGTAAAAAATGTCTTCCTTATATCCAATCTAAACCTACCATCTTTCAGTTTAAAACGTGAGGGCTGTTTAAAAAAAGAGGGCTGCTCTCAATGCATTCTTCCCCCAGCCTGCACTAATATTAGGGATTGCCCCAACCTGGGTGCAGGACCTTGTACTTGGCCTTGTTGAACTTGTTTTGTATGGGGCATTTCTTTTTGTAAGCAAGCAGCATGTCACAGATACCATCTCTAGCCTGAGGTGTCATTTTCTCTCTTCCTCCATCCCTTGAAGTCTGTTGTGTATTCATCTCAAGCAACTTTGCTTAGCTGCCCAACAGCCTAAGTTCACCTTCCAAATAGGGAAAATTATATGTCTTGTGAAATGACCACCAGTCTCTGTTTTAATACATCCAGCAGGACTGGATTTACCACTTTGGATAAACAGTTGCAACTGCTGGTTGTCTTGCATCTTTTTTGAATTTATAAGTCTATCTGAAGGCATATATTCACAGCCATCCTTCCATCACACTTTCACACACCAAAATCCATTGTTTGTTTCCAGTTCTGTTGAGTGTTAACATTTCTCACTCTTGATGACTTTTTGACATGTCTTAGCATGTCCATCAAATATTCCTTAGGATATTATGCTTCTTGAGATTGGAGAACAGGTCTATAATTTGAGTTGTACATACCTTCTAGCTAGTAGAAATTTCCAAATCTATAAACTACTTATCCTATCATAACTGAATATACCTGGAAGCAAATATTGTAGCAGAGGTGCAGAGTCCTTATATCATTCACCCACCTAGGTGACTATGCTTCCAATCCCCAAGCTAGATTCTCTTAACAAAGAAGGGGTCATGGTTCTCCCTCTGTCCTATCATAAGTCTGAGGATCATATTATCAGGTCAAGGGGAAAGCTATGTGTATTTTACACCACACTTCTGATCCTCCTTTGGGATATTACAGTTACAGGTTGGCTGGGCTACTGGGATTCCCACTACTGGCTTCTGAAATTCTCTATACCTAGCTGCAAAATGTCTCTGCTTCTCTTCTGAAGCTGACATCTACCAACCAGCTGTTTCTACAAGTCACCTTTTTTATATGGTGCATGCAGAGAGTGTTCTTCACATTTAGGAGAGACACCTTTGAGGATCAATATAATCAATACAGCAGTGTAATCCCTATATCCACCTTGCAGGTATTTTCTTACTCTGAGAAGGTGTTTCTTGGAGTAGGAAGAAGCAAAGAAGCAATAACCACGAAGGTGACCAGTACTTATTCTGACTGTTTTGTGTGCCTTCTATGACTAAACTCATGTTCAGATTTCTGCTCAGAATAGCAATTGCTAAGCATGGCCTTTTGGGATTCTCAAAGACAATAAGTCTTCCATGTCTAAGTTGGTACATAATGACTGGTCTATTTGATGATTTTTCAGCTGCATATCCCTCGATGTGGAAAATCTCAGTGAATGAAATTTATAAATCAAATGTTTATCTGCAATGTCTTCTCTTTTACATGTCTGTGCTAATGACCTAGAGGAACATGGTTGCTTCAAATTGGAAAACCTGAGTATCTAAAACAATGCTCATAAGGTCCTGCGCACAGGCATACAAAGAGAAGCAAAGAGCAATACCTTCCTCTCTTAAAAAATGCAGATTAAAGTGTTAATCAGAGGACAGACATGTGGCCAATTACTATCTCTCAAGTTACAGGACACCAGATGAACAATAGTAACCAGTCATGTTCATACCCTTTGCTTTAGACAAATGTGAAGTAGCGAAGCTGTGCTTCTCCTTCTTTCACTGCAGACTACATTAAATTGAATTAATTTGTATTTGCCATGGGCTAAAAGCATGCACACGGACAGTTCCTACTGCTCAAAGAGCAATTTGCTAAGCCGTGATAACTTGCCTGTGTGTCTGAGCCAGTGATAAGCTCAATGAGGAATTGTTACTGCAGCATGCCACCTCTTACTAGAAGTTCATAATTAGCAGGCCAGCAGGTCAGCCTTTTTACCAGGACAGTATGATTACCACCACTTACAAAAGGGAAGGCCCTGACAGATGATGCTGTTAATGCATTTCTGATCTAACACATGCAAGACTAATATATACTTATAGTGGGATCTGAACTGAAATCTGCTTAGAGAGGAACTGGAGTTTATTTCACTGACAAGAGTTTAAGGGACTACAAAAGCTGCTGCTTGCCAGTCTATCCACACAGCAGTCAAAAGGATGCCTCATAGTTTTAACAGTACTGCTACGTTGTAGGATTGCGTATATCCACGCAGTTCCACTCAAGTATGTCGACACCTTTTTTAAGAATCATCCCACCTACCTTTTCCCATACTGAGCAGTAGTAATACCTTTTTCAGCCTCTTCTGGCTGTTTTAGTAAGGAAAACTATTTTTAAAGGTGCCATAATTAAATGGAAGCAGAGAGCCACTAAACAAACAAACCATTAAATTGCATTGAAATCCACTTCCTTCAAAGGCAAAATCTAATTAAGGTTTAAACTCCAATGTTAATTGCACAGTACTGAGATTCACTGTGCATTATGGGTTTATTATCAGTTTTCTAACTTGAGTAATTTCAGAGAGGCAAATGCAACTTCTGGGACCCATGTTATGACATGGAAATGGACTTAATTACTAGCAGGAAAATATTTGCTTTATAGTTGGTTTAGGGCAAAATATCTGAAAAGATCTTGCTAAGAGCTTGGGAACATAGAGCACCATGTAAATTACAATGTAGTATTAAGATTATGCTCAGAACTATTCATGGATTGCTTTTCAGTTTTAATCATCTCAGCATAGTTTGGAGAAAAATGAACCTGCTGTTAACATTGCTGCAAATAACTAGATTCTAAGAAAAGACCATGAACAAAACAAAAGAATTAAAGCAAATAATTTTTCACAGACTTAGAGAAAAGAAAGAAAACCTATTCTGTGTCAGCTCTATTCAATCCTCAGAAAAGACAGCATTTCAAAACAGATTTTTTTTCTGAACTACTTTTCCTACATGAAAACTTTAAAAGAGGAGAAACATTCCTTCCTCTATGCACTTTTGCTTTGGTTCTGGCTCTCAGCTAATTCATAATAATATATAAGTCTCCAACTGAGGCCTAACATTTAGGAATCTGATTATCTTTTGCTTTTATAGAGACTTAGGTTGACTAAGGCTCAGCTCCTTGAAGGCATTATGTACTTACTACTGAATTCAGCACCTAAATATCTTTGAGGATTTAAGTGTTAAGTGCCTATGCTACTTTTAGTAATGGGATTCCAGTGCCCAGGTAAAATCGGCACTTTCAAATTTTTTTTCCTGATTGCGCTGAACTTTCACTCCCATATGTATGAGTTTTTCATAAACACACTTAGATGAGTGCAGGTGATATGACTAGGCTGTTTGTAACCATATTTCAGAATTCCTCGTTTAATGTCATTTGCATAGGATAAATGACTTCTTGCTAGACATAGGTGAAAAACGAACACAGTGCATTCATTCAGAATTAAGCATATGAATCAAAACTAGACTATCCTTTAGTTACAAATTTTCTGCTATGTACTGTCAGCTATTTTTGCCAATTTTCAGGGAAGGAACGTTGTTTACATTGAAGACAGAGGAAGGGTTATTCTTCAGGTTGACATGTAGACCTTTGTCTATAAGTGAGTACTACTGTTATTGCAAAATACATTTGTGATTTTCAAAGTTCAGTTGTCCACTGAAGTAAAAGAAGTGAGGTTGATTATGGCAGCCAGTTAAATCCCATGGAAAACAAGCTGTTGGATGAAACCAACTACAGATGGAAAATTCTCATACCCAAAAGGAATCATGCAAATAGCTCAACAGAATAACCTGTAGGCTGACATTTTTCATTCACAAAAAGATTCAGGTCATTTCATGAATGATTTGTGAACAGAAAATAGAATTAAATTCACAGCTAATACTCCTTGCAATAAATTATTCAACCATGTCTACTTTTTGCTTAAACAACATAGCTATGAATAGCCTTCCTCCATAACAGGAGAATTTTTCACCAAGAAAAAGCACATTCAAAGAGTTTAAGATCTCCTGTCTCTGTGAATGAGCCATTTAAAAATGGACTATTAATGCAGTCTTTTTTATAGCCTGTTTCTTGCATCCTGATTAAAGCAAGGTGCAATCAATACAAGTAGATTAACAGCTCAATATATAAAATGTTGAGGATGTAAGTATCACATTCATTAATTATACATATATTTAAAATGAGAGAATTATGCACCAAAAGAGTTTTTAAAAAGTGTTCTGCGCTTATACCTTATTCTTTAAAGAAACCTCAATGTCTAAGACTAGACAGCTTTCAGAAGTATAGGAAGTAGGCTTCTCAGTCCAAGCTCTGTTGAAATGCTTTAAATCTTGAAAGCCTACTTCTGCAATCTTGAAAGTCTAATTTGTATCTCTGGAGGAGACCTAACCACCACTACATTTTCATACAGTCAACAAGAGTTTTATGCCATTAAAGGATCAGATACTAAACCAATAACACAGACACGCTAGAACACCATTCACACAATCTCACTAATTCAATATCTATTATTTCCCCTGAAACTGATGGGCATCTAATTTGCAAAGCTGTGAAAATAAATGGTCATTTTGCTTATTTGGCACTTTATGAAAAAAGGGAAAAAAAAAATCAGGGAGGAGAATAAAAAATAAAAAAGAGCCAGGCTTCTTTAAGAACACCTTTGCGTATCAGCAAGAATAAGAACATCTTAATTGTAGTTACTCTTGGGCCTTAACAGATACAAAGAGCTCCTGCAGTTGTAAGACAGACTACTGGGGAACATGGACAAATCACAGGTGTATGAGAAGCATGGAAGTAAAATCTCACAATGTAAACTCTTTTAAAAAAGAGTTGATAACATGTTAACGCTTTCCTGCATATACCTTTAGTAACCAATCAGTAAATAGATGCCGTACATCACTTTCCAGAAGATGCCTTGAACTGTGTACAGTATACAGCCAGAAGCACATTAGCTCTTGAACGTTTTAACAGACATGTAATTTTGCATTTACATACTAAGGCTAAAAAGCATGCTTTTTTTAATCTAAGAGTTCAAAATGCAAATCATATGCTACTTTCCTGAAGTGACATGTGCCCTTCATTTTTTTCTCTAAGAACTAAATGAGGCACTGCACTCATTGCTTTATGAGGCACTGGCCCTTCCTAAAGATATCTGCCAGCACATATCTACTGTTGATCATCTTTAGATCAGGCTAGTAAGAATCACTTTCCCCTTTTGGAAGACTGCATGGCCCATTGCTGTGAACAAGCCATCATTCCCAACGCTTATCATGCATACCCTGAGGCAAGGGGTTTTGCAGTGACTATAACCAATTTTCACAGTATTGTGGAGTTAGGACAACCTACACTGCATTTTTCACATCCACCTGAGGCTCTCCATGGTTCTATAATTAAAGAAAGTTGCTTTAGAGGATGATAGAAGGTGGGAGCAAGTTGCAAGGAACAACACATACTACATAGGATATGCACACCACACTGTCTATCAGGAGGATACCAATTGCTCATCATGTGCTAGTACAGCTTCATGGTTTTGTCTTGCCTCCAGAATATTTTGGACTATTTGATCCCTTGGACAGGATAAGCACCCCAGGAAGATACAACATAGAACAAACTGCACTCCTTTGCATGAACTAGGAGGCTGGAAAAGCCTGGCATCCATTGCTGTTTAAGCACAGAAGGTGGGGCAAGGCAGGGAAGGGGGATATATAGTAATGAATTAACAACATATTCAGTTCATTCCTGCCCCCAGGACCTGGAATGATACCCTTCCCTCACAAAGGTTCACAGATTTCATATTATTCTGTCTGCATAGCAAAGGCTGCAGCAGCATGGAGCAGCTGACCCAGAAACATGTTGCATCTAGCCCATAATATCAGACTAAGCTGTAGCAACACTGTCAGAAATTTATCAAATTTAAGGTTGTGCAAGGGACATCTGAAACTCCTTGGCATTCCTCCTTGAGCATAGTCCTGCCTCTGCTAATCAACCCACACAGCTCTTGTAGGGAGTTAATAGCCTTGCGTTCATAAAGCCTTTTTTTTTGTACTCACCTGTCTCTTATTCTGCAGCTTTCACATCACCCCAGATGTAAGGACTATGGACATATTTTTGTAATGTTCTATAAAGCATTAAGTTCCCCATTTGATCGGTGTATTAGTATTAAGGCATCACACAGCCAACACATACTAACAATGACCCCTGCAGAGAGTGTCAGATGTGATAGCAAATGCAGCTATACTCAGAAGATGGCAGCTGCCAGAGGGAACAAACTAACAAGCTCTTAAAAAAAATGCCAATTTTAACTTGAACTGACAAAAGAGAAATTCATAGTTCATGCAAAAGCAGAAGGCACTTTCTTTCACACACAAACAAAACTTTCTAGATCACTGTGCTGAGCAAACCAGGTGCAATTGTCCCCCAGTCCTTTCTAAAAGAAAATGTCTTGTATAGACACATCAACTCAAACACTTCTATTTCAGGCTAATGTAGCCCAAGAACTTGCACAACTAGAAAAAAGACGAGGCAAACAGCTAGTTACGCTTCTGAACAAATTGCTAATATCAATTCTCCAGGGAGCTGACCTTTTCAAGCAAGATTTCAAACAATGCATAAATGAATCTCTTGATAATCCTTTTTCTAGACAGAACATGACTGGAGTGGGAGATATTTGGAAGGTTTTGCCTTTGATAACATATACAGTGAAGCAACAAAATAAGAACACGCTCATCACATCAGGATACTCCTGTAAACCAATGATTATTTTCTTCTGATTATACTTGTTGCTAAAAATCCTCAGAACAAAGCTATTAAAAATAATAAAATAACATTTTAAAAAAAATAATACTTTAATGCTATAGGAGGAATTATCAATCTTATACCAGAATCTCAAGATAATACAACCTTATTTATTTTCCTATCTATGCTAGCATTTACACACCTAGATAAAGATGTAGTAAAAAAAAAAAAAAAAAAGATACATATCTTATATCTACTATACTGCACATAGTGTTCCTCTTTGTTCCAGGTTTTTATTGTTTTCCAGTCACAGCTTGTGACAAATCACAAATTTTATTCCTAGATACCTGTTGGGCTTTCTTTAATAATAATTAATCACCCTTCTGTCCTCTTTAGGTATGTCCTCTATTCTTAGGCTATTATTATCCACATGCCCATGAAGATGCTATGTGTTCCTTCTGTTACTCGTGCATCCCTGCTAGAAACAAAACCTTCCCTTGTTAGCATGCTATTATTTTCCAGAGAAGTTATTCTTGCTTTATAGATCTGGTAAAATAATTGATACTCTGTAAAATGGGCAAAATCTTACTCTTTCATTAGAACTCTGATGGCCCATAAGTTTATTTTTGATGAGAGAGATATATGGGATGCAATATTTTGAGTATGAGATATAGGGGCTGTTGTTTTTGGCACTTGCCAAAAAGAACCTTGATGTATCATTATTTTATTTACATTACAGTGCAGAGGCTTCATCACCAAAAGACCATTAGAGACTGCTATTTTTCTGAAGTGCCTGCAAACACAGTTTATAGGGAATTTTTACCAAAAAAGAAACCCCAAACTCTAGATTTCTATTGGATTCTGCCAATTCTTTGAAATTTTCCATGAATGTTTTTCTGTGGAATTTTTAATGAATGTTTCATTTTGAAAAAATATCCTCAGAAATATCATATTTTAACAATTCCTAAAATAAGTAATATTTTTCAGTTGGAAGCATTTTGCTTAGAAATTTAAATGAATGTATAGTAAGACAATAAAAAGTTACCATAATTGCTAGGGTAATTTTGTTCTTTCAACTGTTTTGTTTTCTCCCCTTCAGCTGTTTAAGTCACAGAAGTTGACAACATTTCAGCCTTTTATCCTGATTGTGCATGTGATTTTAGTTTTATTCCCAAATCTCTTCAAGGAGTGGAAACAACATCCATTGCCAGCATCTACTTGCAGGTTACAACAGGCCCACCTAAGAGCAAGAAGATAAAGAGAGAGAGGTGATGGAGCCCAAGGGAACAACAGGGCTACAGTGGGAAAAGACCAAGGGCGAGAAGCAAACTCTCCTCTTTGGAATAGCTCCTCAGAAATAGATGAAGTCACCAAATTCCTAACAAAATTTTTCCACAGACTGCATGGTATGGAGAAGAGTCACTAATCCAGTATATAAGAACACCGTTTGCCCAGTGACTCCAGTCACAGCTAAAGGGAGACTGGAAAAGGATTGAAAGCAACTCCTTAGTACCAGACAGTAGAGAAAGAGGCAATGACCTCATTACTAAGTGCTACACAAAGGCCTAATTAAAGTGCTATGTGGTTTTACAATTTTTCTTTTCTTTTTGTCCATCCCACAAGGAACACTTTGTAAATCCTGCCTTGTCAGCTTAACACATGGGGACAAAAATGCATCAAATGCTTGAGTAAACTGGGTTTTATGGTGTTTGCAAGATTATGATAGGATTTGTTGCTTGAGGAAAGTGGATCATCCACTTTCCTTTGTGGGTGATTTGCATTACAAACATCTCTCCTTATACTACAAAAGCAGAATTGAAATCCTGAGTGAAGCAGCTGACTTCCAGCCTCTCTGAAAGTACAAGATTTCTTCCCTGAGGTATGTTTTTTTTGGTTTCATTTCTAAGACTTTCAGTGAGTTAAATGTGTATCACACCGAAACCAACTAGTCTTTTTTATTATTGTTTGGGTTTTAGAGTTTGCAGGTGCCTTTGAGAAGTTCCTGTTGGCACCCTGTGGTGACACTTCACTGAATTACAATTAACATGAAGGACCAGCCCAGGGTGCATGTGAGGGGAGCTTATCCTGGGGACTACAGCTTGCTTCCCTATGCCAAGGATAAGTGGCAGAGCATGGGTCCTGAAGCAATTCTGTGGCTGATTGAGAGCAAATTCATAATGAAAGTGTAAGTAGCACCCATTGTCCATCCTGAGAGCACCAAGTAGCATTGCATACCAGGTTTTGCCATAGGAAACCCAGCCATATGTCTCCTAGTTAGGTTAGAGCCATTTATGCTTCTATTTTGCAACTATTTCTTTGCATAGGCTGCTTTAGTAGTTACTTCCTTAAAATCATTTCAGATCTGTAAAATTTCCAGAGTTACACCATTCCTCATTTATTAGCAAAGCCATGTTCCCTCAACTTAGTTTTTTTTCTTGTCATACCATCATAAAAACAGTTTTATGTCCTTTTTCAGCTGCAGCTGTCATTTACTGCTTACCACCTCCTTCTTAATTTATCTTTTTGGGGTCAGACTCTTCTGGCCCACGGCAATTTTGGCCTCCTCAAAGTGGGACACTCAGACTAAAGTCAGGACTTGTCAACAGTGCTTCTACTAAATCTAAACTGTTGATGGGGGGGGGAAATCACTTTAATGTCATCTGTGTTTGTAAGAGGCCTATTTGAACAAAATATACAAAATTATTATAACAGTCTTGATTTAAATTCACCAACATGCAGAAATACAATTTTTCTCTCCTTTTTCCTCCACACTGCCTTCTTTACTGGTAAGGGAGAAAGGGGAAGAGGCAAAAGGGAGAAACAATGTCTAATGAAAGAGAAGCATATGTGTGCAAATATGTATGTCTATAAGTAAAAAAAAAAAAAGTCAGTAGAAAAAAATCCCTGAAATTTTAGTCAGCTGTAGATTTAGGAACTCTCTCAAAACACAGCATAAAAATAATTTGCTTACTGGCAACTTCTGTGTTTCTAAGCACCTCAGGGACTGCTGGAAGGGAATTCAGCTGTAGGCTGAATGAATTCAAGCAGCTGATGACCTTGTATATGTAAGTACATTACACACCCTCTTTGACTGACTTTCATGTAATCTTTAGGCTTTTCGGTTTTGTTCTGTTTCATTCTTAGAACTCTGCATGCATTTTTTTCTAACAGCATATAACAGACTATAGGCTCAGATTTTCTTTGGAAAAACAGCATAAGACATTAACCTACCTGTTCAAAATTGGTTACAAAGCAAGGAAATGTGAGGAACTGTCTAAAGGATTTGATATTCCTTAGTCGAGGCAAAGACATTGCACTTCTGTACTCCTCTTCACATTTCTGGGTTTATAGCAATATTTTAACATTAGAAAATATTATGCATTACTCCAATCCCTTTCAGTCAGTCCCATCTTCCTCCTGAAAATATTCTAGCAGCCCTCAGATAGTTAGCTTCCATTGCCTACAAACATCTGCCTTTTAAATATTGATGTCTATGTAATAAGATTTCTTTGGAATAACCCATTTGTCCTTCAAACACTGTGTGACCACTGCCATGTTTAAGGGTTCTGTCCTTGAAGGTGACTCAGGTATCTCCTTAATATATAATATTCCCTTCTGCAACATGAGCGTGGGAGAAAAGGTTGCAGTGGTGACTTGCCCCCCTCTCAAAATACATTCCAATCTTCCCACTTTATTTTTCCTTCACATTCTCACCTAACGGTGTTCAAAACACCCTGGCTCCACTTGAAAATGTCCAAATCTGGTCTTTTCCAGTCCCTCTTATAGAAGCCATTGCTTCAACCTGTCCCACCTCCAGAGTAATCCATGCTGTCTGCCTTGCTCAGGAGTACAGGTGGGAAGCTTTTTTCCCAGCTATGACAATTTTCAAGATTTAGAAGCCCTACATACAAAATCTGAACAAACCCAAGTTTTAGGGGAGGAAAAGAAATACTGCACTATTGCCCAGAGTAGGACCTAAAGGTGGCCCAGGCTCACAACAGGTTTTCAAAGTTTGGATGCCTCTCTCCAATTAATTGAAATTAAATTAATTAAATTAAATCTTTTATTGCAGAATTCTCTTTCAGATCTACATTCTACAGATCACTGTGTTGGCACTGCATTAGTTGTAATTGGATCTTTGTGAGAGTACATATTTCCTTCTATGCAAAATACAGCAAAGCCAGAGTTCGTCTCTGCTCAGTGAATATTTTCCATTTTATTTGTTGTGTTCAACATCCAGAACAAGCTAGCCAGGGGAGCTCAAAGTATAGCAGTGTCCTTAGGAGTGAAATTTTCATATGCACCAGTAACACTGGCCTACCACTGTTCCTATTTACTTCAGCACTAAATCAAGGCCAAATCACTTTTTAAATACTAACATGTTGTTTTCAATAGTCTAATTCATGAGCATTTCATTCAACCTCCCTGAAATTGCATCTGTGTGTTACTTTGCTGACTTGTTATTTTTAGCTACCCCTCAGCTACTTTGAAATCACACACTATATTTGCAGCAACATTTTTTTCTGCTGCAGTCATCTTGTCTTCTTATATCTAGTGTAATTAATATTTGTTTCCCTAACTCTTACTTAGAAGAAAAGACACAGAAAGAAAATTATCATCTAATGCATGGAATGGCTCATCTCTGAGGAAAAATTAAATAGATTGAACACTGCAGCTTGGAAAGCAATTGAAGAGGTATATGACAGAGGTACCTAAAATTATGAGCAATATGAGGGATGTGGATTGGGAACAATTATTCATTGTGTCTTGCAATACAAGAGCTATGGGGAAGCAAATGAAATTTTCAGGGAATACTGTTTCATACAGTGTACACTTAAAGCAGGAAACTCCCTATCACAGTAAGTTGTTGAGACTCAATACAAAGAATTCAAGAAAAGTTAATGGAAAAAAATGTTACTGAGTGCTAATAAAAAACACATGCTGAAAACAATACTATATGAGTTTCCTAAGCCACAGACTGTGGGAAGATGGAGGATGTAAAGGGAGAAGCCTAACCCTATTCTATGTGTTCCTAAGCATTTGGCCACTGACAGAGACAAGTAGTGAGATGGTCTGAGTCACTATAGGCATTCTTTTTATGGATGTTTTAAAACTTGAAATACTTAAAACTCTGATTCTTTTCACTATATTACTACAAATGGTGCTTTCCTATTTGGAATGTGGTAAACACTGCATTTCTGGTGTGCGAAAGAATAATTAATTAGCATATAGGTGTGTGTCACCTAGTACGTACTATGTTTGCCACATAGAATGCTGGGAGGCAGGAAGAAGTAAATGACAAATATGGTTGAAGACATGAGTAAAATACTGAATATAAGATTCAGTAAAACTGGATAAATTGGAATTAAAAATTCTTGCTCTGAACTTAAAAGCCTTGGCTCTTTGCAAGTAGGGCAATGAATGTGATTGCAAAAGTGTGGGATTGTGAATGAAGAAACAAGAGAGGAAAAAGTCTTGAGATTCAAGTGGAATTAACATTCTCAAGGTGTTTTTCTACTGCTGAGTTAAATTCTTGTCTCTACTAGTAATTTGGGGTGAAACCTTTCAAATGCAACAGTCCACTTGTGATCCTGTTTTCTCGTCTGTTCTACTGACATGACCATTGTTATCTGAGGTATGGGATGGTTAAAAAACGTTGGCAAAACATTAGGTTTCCTGATTCTATCCTTAAAGTAGAAGTTGTTCTGTGAGGGAAAACAACCATATTCATTTGTTCTGAATCTGGTTCTCACTGGAGATAGAGGAAAACATGCCTATTTGAGGTCAGTTGGGAACAGGTCAGATATTGCAGTACACACAAGTGGATGTGGTTATGTGTTGACTTCAACAAGAAGCAGAAATGTAAATGACAGTTCAGGTCATAGCATATGAAAAGAAACCTGAACACTAAAATAAGAAATTATTAATTTTCCTATAAATTTATTATATATTTCCATTGACAGCTTAATTTTTAGGCAAAAAATAGAAGAGTACCAAAATTCTTTTTCCTAGATGATCTGATAAACGGTGATAGTCTGGCGCTCCAAACTCAGTTTCTGACTTTGCCACAGACTGACTATGGTCTTGGCAAGTCTGTTACTGTCTCTGGGCATCAATGCTTCAGCCTCAGGGTAAAAGTACTTCCTTGATCTGTCCTCCTTGTTCTGCTACTAAATCACTCAGAGGAGGACCTACTGCCCCTCACAACAGTACACATAGCCCAGGGATGTTCAGTATTTTTAATAGTGACTAACCTATACCATCTCTCCTTATGTGCACTGAAGCACAGGTTGAATTACAATACCTGACTGATAATCTGACAGGGAAGGAAGTCCCATCAGTTGTCTCAGAGATTTTGTCTCCAGATTACAGGGTTACATGTTTGTCTGCCAGATAATTTCTACTTTTAAGAAGTGGAGCTGCATTGCTTTCATAACCCCTAAGGATATTAGGAAGAAGCTGTCTAACCTTATTCTTTGCCCAATATGCAGTTGAGCAGAAATTAATGTAAAATGGGAAATCTTTTAGCACTCTGCAGCGATGATCAAATTATCTCTTTCTATCTAGCAGTGCACTAATTGCCATGCTGCATTTGGCTTCTCTGTGACACCACTGTCACCAGAACCAAATTGCTTCATTGATCAAGATCCTGAGCAGTAATGGCAGTAGAAAAGATGCCACTGGAGCAGGTCAGAACTCTATTTCAATCAGAAGAAAAACCTAAACAATTGAAAATACATAGCAAAATAAAAACTGTGACATATTTCCAGTTGGGACTAGCAAAAATTTAATTTACACAATATTGACCTAATTTGTTTTTTAAATGTCAAAATGTTTCACCTTATTTACTTATTAGAGTTGATTTATTGCCTTGGTTAGCTTAGATTTGAATTCATATTCAAATATTAAACAGAATCCATGAAATATAATATGTTGTGAAAATAAATGTTAGCATTAGAGTCCAAGTGAAATTATTTGGAATAATAACATTTAGGCATCCTACCTTATCAAAATGACTCATGCTTCTCTTAGAAAGCCAACTGCTTGATATTAGTGAAATGAAATGGGAACATCAGAGCAATTTATTTGAAATTTCTCTTCATCAAAACTCCTGTTGAATGTAGCATATTTCTGTGAAACATCTTGATTTTGATGAAACTGCACTTTTTGATGGAGAATCATTCCATTAATTGTCTTCTAGAGGATCCAGACATTGCACCTCATCTTTCTTCTCTAAACTAGACTAGAGAAAAAAAAAAAAGTTCTGCAAATTTCCTTTTTTTTTTTTTTTGGCCTCCAGCTGACTCAGAAGGTTGTAAATGGTCTTAGTGATGCTCTGGGATTCCCAATGTCCAGGAAAATTCCCATATGTCTCTGTAAAACAACTACACAGAGTCCAATGGAGTTGCACAAGGGCACCATTTGGAAGGCTGTAACTTCACAAAAGCATTGTAAGGCACGCATGGAGAAAGATTTTTCTCTCTACTCCCTCACTTCTTGCAAACCCTGATGAAAATGGGGAAAAGATAGATCTTACTTTTTGCCCAATATATGGCCATAGGTTGGCATGATTGAGCTCACTGTGTGAGGTCTGTGCTGACAGAAATCAGCTAGATTCAGATTTCCTACATACACTTTAGGCAGGTCTCTTGCTGGAAGATCCCCAGAGAAGAATTATGAAGATAATGCAAAGCACACGCAGTTCATCAGAGAGTGGGACAAAGACAATTAACATATTTGCTTCTCTGTTACCAAGGATTCTGCTACCCTGACAAGCACAAAGAACCAAAACTAATTCCCTATATAATTCCAAAACTAAACATAAAAATACTGGAGAAGGCTGATTCAAAAAAAATAACAAAAAAAATTCAGAACAATTCATACAGTCCAGTTAGTCTCAATGGAGGTGGGTATGATTTTTTTCAGTTCTTACTTCGCAAAATATAAACAGTGGAAGAGACAGGTCCCCAGTGAGCCAGGGAGAAACCCAGGAGCAAAAACCTTATCTAGTGCTCCATCCACTGAGAGACACTGCTCCTGAACAATGTCACTAATGTTGGGAATGCATTGAATAATTACATATAACTTTTAATTAAGAATTAAAGATAGCTATAGGAAAATCTTGGGAAACCATGGCTTTCCTGAAGGCTAAAGAGCAAACTGACGAGTTTTATGAGGTCCTGCAGAAGCAGAATTTATCTGACCTAGTGCAGACCTGTACAATACATACACACATAGTATTGCACTATCTACCTTCCCAGTCAATGAAGAGAAATATTTCTCAATTGCTCACTTCCCAGAAAGATGTGCAAAATAGGCCAGCTGAACTGCTTTTTTAAAGTGCTTTTTAACTTTTCACTACATATTAGGCATGACTTGATAACTTCCTGAGACAGACATCTGCTCTGTAGCCATTTGAGATTAGGTGACAAATCTTTCTGAAAGTGGTGTCAAATAGAGGTTTCTAAAGACCTGTTTGCAGGCATCACTGCAGTCAATTAAGAAAGTGAAAAAACAGGTAGAATATGATGCATGAAATATAAGATGGCTTGAGGAGGGGGCTGGAAGGATCGCATGATGTGTTGTTGGTAGCTGCTGAGAAGTAGATTATCCAAAGAGCTCAACCCACAGAAACCATCTGAGGTGAAAAGCAACCCACCCCTTAATTATTCTTAGCATAAGCTGTTCAGATCTTGCCTTTTGGTTATGAAATCTGATCTCTCACATGTACCCACTCTCTCTCAAACTGTCCAATTATCCTTCTGTCCAATATCCAGATGTCCACCGTCCTTCAAACTGTCCAACTGTTTGCATAAAGTAGGACAGAAAACTCAAAAAACGGGCTCCTGATCCCCAAATCTCAGTTAGGCTTTTCAGAACAACATATAACTTCCACACGCCACCTTGAAATAGAACGTATTTCTCTCCTATTATAAAGTGACTTTGGGACACACCCAAAAAATACTCTGATGACAAGCTGGTTTAGGGTCTAGTCCTGTAGTATTCAAGTAGACACAATTTCTCTGGGTGGGGGCATGAGGTTTGCTTTGACAGGATTGTAGGACAGAGCCTAAATTTAACAGTTGTCTCTGGTTCAGGGCTGTCTGCAACACAGTGGTTCATTTCAAGGTGCCTGGGCTACCTTGATGGATGGAGTGATGCTGGCTGTTTCACCTTCCTCTGGGTTGGACTCTGGCCAATATTGCTGTGTGGTAGGATACAAAGAGCTTGAAACTGTTTTGTATGAATTATGGCTCACTGCTACAGTGAAGAGATCTGTAGATCACAGTCTGGAGGAAATGAAGAAACCAATGATGGAATGACAAACTAAAGCGCCATATTGCATTGGTAAGTTCTTGGTAGGAGAACTCATGTGGTTTAAGCACCTACCAGACATTAAAAAGACACACATACAAAATTGTTATTTTTACAAATCCATAAAAGAATTGACAGAATTCACAGGATAGTGAAATCTTCCAATTTTTATCAGCTTCAGCATGTGAAAACTCATTACATTTCAACAGGAATACAATTAGAAAGCTAAGGATGGGTTGACCTCAGCATAGCAGAGTTGCATCACTTCATGGAAAAATTTGCCTCCTCTCTTTTTTTGGTGCAGATTCAGTGTTGTAGGAAGAAGCCTATTGCACTGTTCCATCCTTTAGCCAAATCAGGTACACAGTATCACTATCTCTTTCACAGATTCAACACTCTTATACTAAAACAACTCATATTTAATATAAAGTGGTTGGTTTAGGGATTTTTTTTTGGTGGCTGAAGCAGCTCACAGGCTCACAACAAACATAGTAGCTTAAATCCAGAATGTGATACCACCAACAGCATTGATCCTGCTCAAATCTGCAGATGCCTTACTCCTGATTTTAGCAAGGATGGCTTTTGACCCAAGCCAGATAATGCACAGCACTATGCTGAAAAGGGTAATTAAAAGCTTGAAATGGGTTGATATCCTACTTGTAAGCAAGTGTGAGGCACGACAACTAAAATACATCAGAACTGAAGGACAGCAGTTTCATTCAGAAGTATCACTCCAAATAATTGTCACCTCCAAAATAATGTCCCATATCTTCACCATCCCAAGCATGTCCTCAAGCAACCATAGCAACCAAATTGTTACAACCCCAGCTTTGCCTTCTTATAGTCTCACTTTTGCCTTTGCTAGCATATTAAGGAGACAGCATGGTCTAAAAATTTATACCAAAACCTGAAAGGATTATAGCATGCAGAGGTAGAGGAGACAGTTGCAAGAAAGCAGTCTTCCAGGTTGCTACAATCTTACACCACTATGGATTTTCTTTTTTCAAGTCTTTGAAATTTTCAGTTAGAAGGTAAGAGACCTGACATTCAGCTATCACACATTCCAGTCAAAATATCTGAAGTTGTTCTTAATGAGTAACTCACGATCAGAAATTCGGAAATTATTTGCAAATTCATCTGTCAAATAACATAAAGGTCAAATTTCCTCATTTTGGAGTAAAATATTAAGTAGTTCTCCCCTGTGCTTGTCTGGATATGACAAACACAAACAACTTCGAAATGTTCTCATGAAAAATGTTCTTGCAACGTTACCTTGCACCACTGTTTACAGAAAGGCAATATCTGCTTATTTTATTCTTACTGTATTGTGAACATGCAAAGTGAGAAAAAATTCTCTGCTTTTTCATTGCTGTGAACACAAGACTTCCAAGCTTCCTCACTACTGGAGAAACAAGCATGTAAACCAAAAAGAAAAAAAACTGAAATAAGAGACTAAGCTTAAGTTCCTGGCAGTAAGACTATCCAGAGGTGCCTGCTTGACTTACGGGAAATTTGTTTCTTCAACTCATAACCATCACAGTTGCATATGATTGTGCACACGTGGTTGAAGTAGCTGAAGCTGTTGCAGTTGCTCCTGACTCCTGTTCTTATAGTCTGCTGCACCCTTGCTGAGACATCCAGCCTGATCACATATGGGCACTTCAACTTCTGCTTCAGAGCCAAATCCACTGTGTCAGAGCATGCTATAATCTGTACCTAGCAAACTTTTCTACATGTTCCACAGTCAAGCAGTTACTATCAAGAGCTCTTCCTCACATATCACTTGCACAGAGTTCCTTCACAAATACTAAATAATGCCATCTTTCCCTCCTTTCCCTCTTTTTGTCTGTTTCAAAGTTGTTTTACCAATTTGATATTTCTGCACTAGATGATTGTCATTAAATGTTTGGATCTCCACTCTACCTTCTCCTGTTTGCTGTCTGTGACCCTCCTGAGGAAAACAGCACACAAAACAAAAAATACCACATAGCTGGAGACAGTCAAGGCACTCACTTGTCACCTATTTTATTTCTGCTTACATTCGTGTTTCTACTTTTCTTCTGCCAGAGAGCTGTCAATCCTTTCCACACCTGCAGGGGAAGGTATATACGTACTTTGCCATGCAGCCACTCATCATTTTCTCTCCTCTTTCTCCAGGGTATCACTGGGAACATGTTCATCCTGTCAAATTATCCATGTTGGCTCCTCCTACTGGGAAATTTTAACCATCCTTTAGGTGGTGCCTTAGGCTGAAAGATGTCTCTCTCCCCTGACATCATCCCACTTTATCATTTCCTAAACTCCTGTTTCCTCAATATTTTGCTCCCTTTCCCTCCACTGTAGGTGTCCTCAGATTAGCAGTCACTTTACCATGGAGAACAACCAATTTTAAAACCAAAACATGGAACAGAAGGATAAAAATGATTTACTTATATTCTTCTTTATCTTTCAATGCATTAACCATAATTCTAAGAATTCCCCAATATACCTCAGATCATGTTACAGTGCGGTAAAACCTAAACACAAACAATTGATCATTTGGTTTCCTAGTTATTCTAAATGACTGACAGTGCTTTGCTCCAACTTCCCAACCCAAACACCAAGCTACCAGAAGATAGAGAATACACACCTCATCTCCCCCATCCTGTCCATCTGCCCTCTGCATTTAGACAAAAACCAGAAAAGCAGCAGCAAAACTGTAGAACTCCTTAAACACTGGCTGGAGTTGGATCAAAAAATCAGTAAGGCTTCTATAGATTTATGGTGTCACACAGTGAGCACTGTCACAGACTTCTCCATGGCTAACTGGCTTTAAATTTCACTCATGGTTCTCCTGAAAGAACAGCTGAATGTTTGTCTGAAGAAAAATAATATACATGCTATATGCTGTATGCTTTGCTAAAGAGGCAGCATTAGCATTAGAGAGGAAGCTGCATTGTTCCTGGTCTTCACTACTGCACTCTTCATCAGTGTTAAATCTTCTGGATGTGAGGAAGGAGCAGGAATCATTTTCTGAGTGAGCCTGTTAACAGGACAGGTTCTGGAATACCTGGGCACAGAGCAAACAGATGGAGACATAGCCTCAAGAAAGACTGCAGTTCAAATAAATACTAGAAGGCAGCCACCATTTTTATGTTGCTGTCTCCTCGTCTTTCCTGAGAAGGCTGAAAAGTATTTTTTATTGTCACACTTACTTACCCAAATTGCATCCTACCTTCACTGTTAATCAGTTCCTACAGATTAGTAAGTATCAGGTCTGAAAGATCGCCCTTTTTAGTTGCCCTCTCTCCAATTTCTTCATTAAAAATGCCTCTCACTAAGCTGCAGGAACCCAGTAGACAGTCTCTGCTGCTCAATTGCATTCCCAGCAGATCCAGATAAACTCCATACCCAGCTAGTCTCATACTTTCAATAATATTCTACTTGCCCAGGACAATAACCTCATTCCCCAGATCTCCCTATCTTAATGGTCTGAAGTAAACTCCTACCTTCACAGAACCCTTTTTCCCTTTTTCACTGTCCAGATGCTTTACACTTCAGGGTATATATTCTTGATACACACAGATAACTGATGACTGACTAATATATTCCCACTTCTTTACCTTGGCCATCCTTTATATAATTCAGTATTGGTAGTAACAGCCATGCTTGTGGTCCATTAGTGCAGTCCCTACATGAGTGACTAACAGATATAGGCCATTTCAGTAAGGAATTTCTACCGCAAAACTCAAGCCATCACTACATATTGCAACAAAGTGTGTAAAAGCCGTTGTCTGTTATTCCTTCATACAGGACTGTCCGAATTTCTTTTTCTCCTCTTTCATTATAATCAAAATCTGGACTTGCACAGAGCCAAAAAATAAGGATGAATTAGCATAACAATATTTTTGTAATAAGAAAAAATAGATGGCTCAGGTTCATGCAGATTTAACACACAACACATTTCAGCACTTTGAAGAGGGTTTTCTGCAAAAACGTGGATATGTCTCAGGTATTTTAGAGATTGCTTCTATGAGCTCGTAGTTATGCATTAGAAATACATACATATAAGTAAATACATACATACATATGTACAGAAATGTAGCAGTCTATCAAACAAAAGTGGTCACAGCTTTAACTTGTTCTCTGGGCAAAGTTCCTGAGATGGAAAAAATAAAAAAGATCTATATTTATGGCTTATTTGTAGACTTCACCAGAAAACTGAAAAGCAGAATAAGAAAGTCACACATTTATAAATATCAGTTGTTGAACAACTGGTGGACAGGATGTCGCGTCCCAAATTTGGAGTGACTCAGGTTCATGGATTTCCTTTGTCAGAATTAAGGTGAAATGACACCAGGGGAGTTCAAACAACAATCAACATTTATTCAACCTAGCTAACCTTGCCCAAGTACATGTGAACTTATCAATATGAACCTTGCAACATGTCGTTAAGCCGCTGTTTGAGAAGAGACGGGAGGTGTAGAAAAAGAAATGGAAAAAGGAACATGAAAGGTATCAGAAGGAGAGCCCTCCCATTGAGTCATGAGGTTCAGAGCAGACCCCCTTGCTTTCTGGACTCCTTCTCAAAGAGGAGCCCGGGGCGGCTGGATCCACTCCTAGTCTTGGACTTGGTCAATGGTTTATGTTTAAAAGGATGAGGTGTAGAGACTGTGGAAAAGAGAGAAGGAAAAGAGGGTGGGGGAGAGAGAGAGAGAAATAAAGAGAGAGAGAGAGAGAAGAAAAGGGTTTCACCAGTCCTGGGTCCAGTGTTGGTCCAGCCAGCATAGACATCCAGTTCCGGAGGGCGCGCACTGAGAACTTGTTCTCCCTTCTTTTATAGTGTGTTAGTCGATGGTCTCGACATGCGCAGTTCCCATTCCCGAGGTTCTCTGGAATGGGTCGGTGAGCTTTGGGGACGGGAGAGGGGGTCATTGCAGAGTTGCCTCTCTTTTTCTGCTGGCATGACCACTTAAGATAGAAGCACAGTCCCATCCTCCATGGGGCCTCCTCCTCTAGGTGCATATGCTGTGCTCCTTCTCCTGGTCACTTAAGACAAGGAATTGCGGCTTTGGAGAAGTGCAGTCACACCCTCTGTGGGGCTCTCTCCTCCAGCCACATTGTCCTGTTCACAAAACTCCAGCATTCTTACAGAGGCCGTTTTCTCCAGCAAAGTTCCCCAGTGAATGTTTGAGACATTGACCATAATTTGTCAGACCGTCACAGAGGAGTGTCATGTTTTCCATGAGATCACATGTATTAGATGGCATGGTTTATCTTTCCAAGGGAAAAAAAAATCCAGAAAATAAACACGGTAGTTTTGGACCATCTCAGCCTCCTTAGTGCAAGCACTATGGCAACTCATGCATATTATTATTTTAAGAAAACATGCTCTCTAAGATACATAGACAAGAATGTTATGCTGATATACTTCTACAAGATTACCTAAATTTCTTTGTTTGGGCAAACAGATCTGTTTTGAAGCTAGGGTTGGAAATTAAATGAAAGGCCACACATATTAAATCATAGTTTGAATTAAGTCATGCCTGGTAATGAACAAAATTGTTTCTGCTAGTGGATATTGCATGGCCTTTGTGGAATAATGGCAGTAGCCTTGTTTTTCTTTCCTATAAAGAAAAGACTGATACTAGTATACTAGCATAAATAATACCAACTGGCAACAGTCTCAATGCTTTCTGAATGGGAAGTGAAAGGAAGCACAGTCCAAGAGTGGTATTTGAAAATTGATTGTTGAGTACGTGGCCACAGGAATGTCACCAGCACTGTTCCTGCTTGTGCTTTGTCAGTTCTTGAGTTCTGCACTTTGAATTTGCACTGTTGCACTGCTTCATACAAATGGATGCTTTCCTCCTGCCCTCTTTTCTCCTGGTTCCATGTAACATACTGAGATTATGCAGCATATCTATGGAAATGCAGGAGGCACTGCATTATACAAGTCACAAACTTCCTCCCACACTCTGGACAGTGTTTAAAAAACTTGCAAAATTCCATTTCCCCTACCAAAGGTCAAGCACAGCTAATGTGTCTCAATGCCATAAATGAGATTACATTTAGGAAGAAGGCTCAAGGACTTCAACTACCCCTTGATACAGTCTGTTGCAGCACATTCTCCCACTCACACTACAAGGCTGCACAGCCACTAGTTCCCTTTTTCCTTCCTCACCTATAGATACATCTTGCCCTTCGTATCACAGCCAAATTCTCAGCAAAAGCTCTGTTAGATCTATCCCTATTTCTATCAGCCTCCAGTAGCTTATGACATACTTATTTGCAAGAGATTTTTAAAAAATAATGCAATGTGGCAACTTACTGACTTATGCAATTAACTCCAGCTTTCACCTACGCATGTAGCTGAGATGGCTTCTCAGACAGTGACTGCTGATTTGGAAACACAGCCAAGTGGTTAGCACTCATGAAATATTTTGCAGTTGAGAAGTGCCTTGGTAAGAGCAATATTTTTGTTGTGATCGTTATGGAAGTACTTTTGTATGCTGGTCTTCATACAGCTAGAGGCCATTTTGGTATCTGCAGAGCTCTAATGACAGCTTGTGCTCTTATCTCCTGCCTCCCATGTTATTAAAATAAACAAACAAGCAAAAGTTTCTGTAGACAGAAGGGCTCTCAATTATTAGAAATTTCACTATGCTATCCAGAAAACATCTCTGTTTGCAGACCATCCAAATTGTTTCATGACAATTTGGCAGATCTCTAATTCAGAAGAGGGGAAAAACTCTGTAAAATTTACAGCAGGAACTTGCAAAGCTGTATTTCTTAACAATAGAGCTGACTCACATTTATTCATTACTTACTCCTTATGGTGGGTTGTTACTGGAATTCAATCCCAGATGGCAGGTTAAGCTGCAGAGAAGTGCTCTATATTTACAATGCTGATGAGACATGCAAAAGTGAAATGGTTTATTAGGAAGACAAGCTTTTCCTTAGACCTGCATACTCAAAAGTGTAACTTTCAGCATCTCCCTTTGCAGAAAACTGCCTCCTGCCACATCTTTGGCTGAAGACACCTTGCTGTCCTGGTTTCAGCTGGGATGTAGTTAGCTGTCTTCCTAGTAGCTGGTACAGTGCTGTGTTTTGAGTTCAGTATGTGAAGAATGTTGATAACACTGATGTTTTCAGTTGTTGCTCAGTAGTGTTTAGACTAGAGTCAAGGATTTTTCAGCTTCTCATGCCCAGCCAGGGCACCTGACCCAAACTGGCCAACAGTGTATTCCATACCATGGGACGTCCCATCTAGTTTAGGAACTGGGAAGTGGGGGGCAGGGAATCGCCGCTCGGGGACTGGCTGGGTGTCGGTCGGCGGGTGGTGAGCAATTGCCCTGCGCATCATTTGTACATTTCAATCCTTTTATTACTACTGTTGTCATTTTATTAGTGTTGTCATTATCATGATTAGTCTCTTCTTTTCTGTTCTATTAAATCGTTCTTATCTCAACCCAGGAGTTTTACTTCTTTTCCTGATTTTCTCCCCCATCCCACTGGATGGGGGGGGAGTGAGTGAGCGGCTGCATGGTGCTTAGTTGCTGGCTGGGGTTAAACCACGACACTTGCTTATTCAACTTTTGGAGTAATACAAATAAAGGGGACAAAGGAAAGGGGGGGGGGGAAGACGGCTAAAGATTTTCTTAAACAGACTACCTAACTGAACGTGACAAAGAAAGGACAGTATAGCCAGATAATTCATTTGGCCCTTAATCCACAAAATCAATTAAGTACTGTTTTACATTTGACCTGTTCTTTGCTGTGCAAGGGCTTTGTGGTTTAAAGGAGGTGCAGAATTAACAAGTCTTCCATGCTGAAGTTTCTGATGGGATATAGGTCCCAGAATCTAAACCGTATACCAGACACTGTCCTGATTGCTCAAAATGCCCAGAAACTTCCTTCCCCAGAGCCTAGGACATTATTTGGCAGAGGGTGTGCATGTGCTTACATGTTTCTGTGGAAGAAACTGTCATAGCCATGAGGTTGCTCCAACAGGTGCCAAAATCCCTATAGGCCTTACCATCATATATAATACCTGACTGCAGGTTATCTCCTTTGACACAGCAATAGACGCTTGATTATAGACACAGCACCGGCTGCACAGGGAGCACAACAGATAGCAACCAACAGCAAATGCAGCAGCCACCAACTCACATACACTGTGTGGAAACTCTCAAGCCATGGCTGAGCCATCTGTTGCTATAACTACAGCCCAGTTCTCCACCACTCTAAGCTCCCACATCCCCAGCTACACATCAGTCTTGCTGCTGGTTCACTAAGTCTCTTTCTCCTTGCCACTGCAAAACCAGAGTCAGCTTGTGCTGGAACATATTGTCTTATTTTATAAAAACATGTCCAAAAAATCTACAGCGCTGAGAAGCTGGTCCTTCCTCTGTCTATGCATATGAAGCAGCCAAGGGGGAAAGAGTGGGAGAAAGATGTTAAAAAAATTATTAAGCCTGAATCTCTTCAGGAGAAAAGTGAAGAGAAGAATTAAGGGAACCTACAAGGACAGAGCAGTACAAGAAGTTACTAGAGAGCTTCTCCCCATCATAGAAGTCCTTTCTTCTCCACCAGAAGCTTGGCCTCTACGATCTGGGAACTGAGTTATCTGAGAGTGGTATTAGGCCAGGCAGCCTGAGTGTTGCTCTATGCTTATGGCTGTCAGTTTGCATCGTGTTGCGAATCTTCAGGACAAAGGTGATAGATATATTTCAAGCTGTCTTACTCCCCAGAAAGCACTGCTCAGGAACATCAGAAACAGATCAGTATCCTGATTCATATTTGGGAGTCACTAACTCAAGTGAAAATTGATCAGTTTATATCTACTAACATAAGCACAGGGCATCACACGAAATGCATTTTATGCATTTACTGAAGCAGGATGAAGAATATGACATCTCTTAAGTGTATTATTAGAGGTCTCTGGGGTGGCTACACACTCAAAAATACTCCCCACTTCTGGAAGTAACCAAAGATACTAAGGAAAACACATTACCAGAAATCAGGACTTCAAGCACAGGAAAGAGCTCACAGTTCTGTGCAAAGTTAACCTTCTTTTTTTTGTCACTTCAGGAACACTCACTTATCATCATGCTCTAGTTATAAAAGCAGTACTTTGGGTACTTACATGTTAACCAAATTTAGAGCAAAATTAAACATAATTAGAAGGTCCATGGTCTTAGACCATGGAAATTCAGGCTATTCCATCTGTGCAAAGCTTTATCCTAAATGGGTCTTTGTTTCAATTAAATATCTTCTATTAATTAGCTTCATGAACTCCATCTGTCAACCTGAGAGTGAGTTGTCTCTGTGCATTTTATTTTATGTATTTACTGAACACATGCAGGCAGGGTCCTTATTACCATCAGTTGAAGTTTTCATCAGACTAGGTACAATTTTCAAATGCATTAGTATCACAGGTTAAGTCTCTTTTTTTTCCTGAAATTACACACGCTTTGAATAACCAAAACAATAGACCTTTGAGAAGATTCTGGCTCCTGCTTTTAAGGAAGTGGTCTTATCATTAATGGCCTTTTTAGTCCTAAATTCAGTAGCTTCTTCAGCCATGGCTGCAGCACTGTGCTTCAAGACCCTTAAGAACATGCTGACAAAGCACAGTGAGTGATAGTTCAGAGATGCAGGCCACCTCAGGGGGCTGCTCAGTGATACCTACACAGTGCCACACTAAGTATACATGGAAATAATAGGGCACATTTGCTCAGGCAGAGCTTCTGGCTCTAGTAACAAGTACCTCTATACCTTAGAATGGAACTGCCAGCACCTGGCCAGACATGCAGGTGAAAAGCTGAGGAGGGAGTGAGAGGTCAAGCACTCCACCGGCTGGGCTGGTGAGCGTATCTGACAGATGCAGAAACAAACCCCTCCTCTGCCCTACTTCTTTTTGCTGGTGGTCTTTACCATAAAGGGTAAACTAATGTTTTTCAACAAAGTAGTCATATGGGTTTGTCCTATAAATTAGTCAGAGGTTTACCCATCAAGACAGTCCATTTGTATGTTTCAGCTTAAGCCAAGGTGGAAATGCTCAAAGGTGCATATTTGTTATGACTCCTAGATTACCGAGTTACGTATACCCTATCGCCTTACATTTCTGCCTATAAAGTTGCCTGAATTTTAATTGCAGTTCAACTGAAAACAATAGAACAATGCAGAAAAAATAAAACCATTTTCATCCCATTCCATTTCTATTTGCTATGGCATACACATGATAAAACTCTCACACACTTTGGGGATGGCAGAGATAAATCAACATCACACTTCCTGGAAAATCCTGGCCTTCACAATTTTCAATGTCTTCTGCAACAATTCAGCATAATTTTGAGAATTCAGAAAAAGAAGTTCACTTTCTAAATGTGGAATTACCATCCAATATAGTGTCATTTCACACAACGCTACCATGGGGAAACATACTTTGAGCAAAGCAGTACATGAAATTTGGCCAGATCCCATCACTTGTGGATCTTAATAATAACTCTCAAAACATCAGTTTATATGTGATCACTTACAGAGACTGGAACTGGAGTTGGCAAAATGGAGAGGAGGAAAATACAATTGTTGCTCAGCCATAACCAATGAGGAGTTAAAACAGAGGAACTGCAGAGACAATGCTGTATTTGCCCTGGTGGACTAGCTATTTGTTCAGAATAAAGGTTACTGCCATTCATTTGAGCAAAATGGGCATTGTATATGTCTTAACTGTCAGGCAAGATGCAGCTGAACGGTGCTTTTGTTGAGCACGATAAAAGGCATGAGAAATTTAGGAGTAAGGAGGCCTGTTTGATACAAACTAGGTAATCTCCTGAAATATCTCATTTTCCTGGGATAATATCAACTTGCTTTTAGAATAACCCTGGTATTTTGCCCTCAGAAATCCTGCCATGCAGACAATCACAAACATTTACTCCCTTCCAACTGAAAAAGTGCTTGCTTGGACTGCCGTGCACTTTCCTCAGACACTTTGCTACCCTGACTAAAAAAAAATATTCTAACATGTCTGTGGGGGCATTGATGAGGGTGTACATCATGGAGACTGATTTACTGAGTACATCTTATCTGGGGATCTGATTTGTTCTTGCTCTTGATGCTTCCCTGAGACAATACACCTATGCTCTCATTCTTAAACTACGAAAACATGCTATGCTATGTGAAAACAGCACGATCTAGTCCTAAACATGCAGCTCCTCTAGCAAAAAAAAAAAGAAAAAAAATAAAAGAAAAAAAAAAGAAAAAAAAAAAGAAAAAAAAAAGAAAAAAAAAAAAGACAGCTGCTGCTTGATGATCCAGTCTTTTCACATTGACTTTACACTGATAGCATATGTCCATACATTTTGTGTGGTTTGTTCAAATTTTTATGGTTTTAATATTTTGTACCTTCTATGAAAATGGTTTGCTGCCAGGTGACTGTATAAGTGAGATTTGATAAATGATCATATATTAACATTATGGTTGAAACAATAGACAAAGGGTAGCCAGGGAGATAATTACAAAAGTGTAGTCAAGTGATTAACTAGTAATTATTCATGAGTTTTGCCGTTCTCTGCTCTTATGACTAGACGTTCCTGTACGCTAGATGAGAACAATGTTGAAACTGACCACATGTGATTGAAACTGCGTTAAGCTTCAAGATCAGAGAACAAGGACAAGAATAAAGACTTCAAGGACAGACAGCAGGAACTTCAAATGGGTCCGTGGTCATAAAAGCAGCCCTTCAACTCAAATGGATCCTTCATTGTGCATGATCGGATGTAGGTAGTACTATGATAATCAGTTACAATCATTTTTATGTATATGTATACTAATCTGATGAATATGCAATTAGTTATTCTATATAACCTGTTTGTGCTAAAGCTGCGGTATGCACGCTAGGTGGAATTATCCCCCGTGCATCCAACGCTGCAATAAAGAATGCCTGCTTTCTAAAACTCCAAAATGAGTCTTTGAGAGTTTCTTCGACTGGCTTTTCCGTATCAACACAAAAAGAAAGAACAATTTTAGAAGATGAAAACGAAGTTTAATGATGCGATGACTCTGGAGTCTGATCACAGCAATTTAGTTGCCTACAGTCTTTGTATTTCACTTCCAGGCTTTCTACTCTGTATTTTGAACCAAAAGCCCATGGCAGACTGCTTTTTTTACCTTTGCACAGAAATGTGTTTTTGAAAGTCCTAAATTTTTTTAAGTTCCTGTGGCCAAGTAACTTCACAATCGGAAAATGACAAAATAAAGCAGTCCAGGCAATTTTGCTTCAGGTGCCTCACACATCTCTAATTACATGGGGTTTATTGTGTGTTCTTTTATACCATGGTAACTGTATGAAAAAACATCATGGGAATAATTCCTTGAAAATATAATATTGCAAACTGTGTTTCTTAAACTACATGTTCACAGTGACAAGCCTGCAAACTTGCTTGCATGCTTTTTAACATGAGCAATATAATGAATTTTGTCTCAATCATATTCCCAGTAATCAAAGTATCTAAGCCTCAGGCAGATACCCAGTAAGGGAAATTTCAGATCACAGTTAAAGTTTTTCCAGGCTTAAGTGAGTGAAAGATGTGTTTCAAAATGAAAAATGTCAGGGAAGTTTAGCAAAGGACAGTGCTGTAGGTAATGTCTTCTCTAACAAAAAGTTCTCTAACACTTTTTATGTATTTGCAAACAAATTAGCTGGAGTTTGAACCGATACCTAGCTGAATATTTCAGTTGTTTCTTAGCAAAGTGCACTGGGAAAGATGACAAACCAGAATTTCTTGGCAAACTGGAAAATCTCAAGGAAGAATGACATTCTTACCATTCTGAGAATTCCTAACCACCACTTAGTGTTTAAAAAAAACAAGAAAGGATGAATTAAAAGCCCAGGTTTTATGTTACACTGCAGACTGGAGCTCAAAAGCCCTTTTTTATTCTACACAATAGGAACAAGGACTTATCACAACATGAGCTGCAACCCTTCCCTCTGTAAAAGATGATGGAACAGGGTTCTCTGTTGGTAAATGAGCAATGCCTATTTAAATTATTTAGATTAGCAATAAATACAAGTGCTTTCATTCACCTGCTTGTCTGTCAGGCTGGGCAGGGAAAATTAGAAAAGCTCTACATCGCCTGTGAGAGTGAGGCAAAATCATTGTGCTGTGCTTACCCTCATCTTCCCTGTAGATCCCAGAGGGTCTGGAAGTAGCAGTACTGGTCTGAATCCAGGACAAGCAATCCCTCAAAATTACTTTCAAAAATCACAATGGCCAATGACCCTAAAACCATCATGTCATCAATGAACTTTGCTTCCTACCCCTTAGCCATCTTTCAGGCTATAAATGAACGTTTCCTCCAGTCCCATGGCAATGTTGTACCTTTAATGAGCTTTGGCATGGAAATTTGTCAGACCCTTTTTGAAAACCTCAATATATTTTGTCCACATGCTTACTACCATTCTCACTGCAACTCTTCCTGTGTGTTGTAAATAGGTCCCATGAAATAAAAAGGCATACCAGGACACATGAATCTGCCCAGGAGTAGAGGTTTTTCAATTATATGAGATAAGTGTGGCAGTCCCAAGACAAAGCAGCATGCTACAGAACTCCTTTTTCTTTCAGAACATTGCCAGTTGTAAAATTTAAACTCTTCCAGCAGCAATGACATAAGAAACAAAGCACAAAATTTTTATAATTACTAAGAACTGAATTAAACTTCTAGAACAAAAGGAGTACTGTGCTGGGACAGGGCAGAGCTGTCACTGTCAGCAGACACCACATTGCTAGGGAGATCATAAAAGTAACACAGAATTATACAATGATGCTTCACCTGTGTACATCCTCCCAATAGCCAACTAACTGCATGCTATACATTCCCAAAGGCTGCATCTTAGGTGGCTTCAAAATAATTTTTACGCCATTCATGATTATTTTTCCCACTATTACATAAAATCACATTTTTACTACATTTGGGATATAACTCCCCGCAGCATAAAATTCCATGGTTTAGTTTTGCATTGTGTTGCATTGTGTAAGAAAGGGTTTCACTGTATGTACAGGAAATCTGCTGCCTTTTATGGAAGAAGAGCAAAGATCCCTATTTGCCTTTTGAATACCACATGTTTTTATATACATCTTGTAATACCCTTCTTCAGCTTTCATTTTTCCAAGTGGATGAGAGCAAGCCTATTTAATCAGTTCTCATACAAAGTCTGGTCCATATATTTGACCACCCTTGTTCTTCCTTGTACCTTTCCTAGCTCTATAAATTCCTTTCTTAGATAAGGCAAAGAAAATACCATGCTGTCATGAGGTAGGCTTAGCAAATTAAAGTGACACAATGATGTTTTCTGTTTTTCCCTTAACTTTTACCCACATCCCTAACATTTCATTTGTCTTTCTGAATAGTGATAAAAAGAGAGATGAGGCTTTAGAAGATCCTAGATAAGAAACTCTGTGATGTCCTTTCTGAGCAGCTCAGTTAGAGCACCTTACTATGCACAGGTAGTCCTGAAACTGTTTTCTGTATACATTACCTTGCATTTGTCAGTGCTGAAATTCATCTGCCATTTCATTAGCTACCACCTTAATCTTCACAGTCAGTTTAAGTTTGAATAATTATTAATTAACTTCGTTATCACACTACTTACCTTGCTTTGCAGATCACTTATGAATATAATGAACAGCAAAATCTCTACAGGATACAACTGCATGTTTAGGGATTGGAACTAGATGATTTTAAGGTCCTTTCCAACACAAACCATTCTATGATTCTGTGATCTATCTGATGTAGAATCAAGCCTTTATTTCATACCTTTTTAGTAACCATTAATTCAGAAGAAGTTGCCTATTCTCTGAGAATACTTAGTCTTTAAAAATACTTAGTGAGGGACATTAATTTCAGATGCTTGGAAACCTAAGTACATAGCACCTTCAGCTGCTAAATATATTGATATGATTTTCTATTCTCTCCTTTATCATTGTTTCATCATATCTGACACCTTGATGGAAGTCAGACTTGGTCCATAGTGCTATAAATCTCTTTGGATCCCTTCTTTAAAACTACATCGCATTTTCTGCTTTCTATTTTCCTGGACATAAGCTGATTAGAACAATAGGTTTCATATCACCGTTAATACTTTGGCAAATTCCTCTTTCTTGAACCTGGCAATTGGTTACTACTTATTTTAGCAAATCTTTCTGATGCCTCTTACACTGACGCTTCAGTTTGAGGCAATGTCTCCGACTCAGGCCTCTCTCAAGGCAATGTCTGAAGCCCTTATAAAAAGGCTGACTTAGAATGCTTCCTAACAAACTGACAAAAATAATTTCTACTTTAATGTGGCTTTATCTTTTTTAAGTACTCCCTTTGTTCATCAGTCACCTATCTAATGTTCAAACATAGTACCGATAAGTTTCCTGGGATTAATGTGTTAAAAAAAAAAAATCTACTAGAAATTTTAATGTGTTTCACAAGCTCCTTCCCAAGCTATTTTATGCCACCTGCTAGGACATGCTTTCATTTAATTTGACAAACTTCATGATCTTTTCCAGTTAATTTAAACAGAAGTTCAGTCTTATCTGCATCTTCTTTGCCCTAGTTTTCTTTTATCTACATTTTCTGTGTTAAAATACTTCATTTGTTAATCTGATTTCACTGCTTAGGAGAACAGTGTTACAGTACACTGCTTTTTATTCTGTGCTTTCCTTTGGTTACTCATTTACACAAGCTTTCCTACCTCCATCCAGAATAAGAATAAATGTTATTCATGTTTTCAGTGGTTAGAGCTTTCAACATATCAGTTACTGCTTTTTATTTATCTTTAAAATCAATGGAATAATCAAAAGAGCAGTAGTGTTACTTACATGAAAAAGCCAAAGCCACAAGGTTTGAAAGCAAAGTTAGCTCTGGTTTCTAGGGGACGAATAGCTAGGCAAAATCACTCACATCTAGGATTTTTGAGAGAGATCTCAAAGACCTAATTACTAATTCTCACTGCAAGTTAGAAAAAAATGAATGATGGATTTACTAACATGTCCGTGGAAATCTTGACATACATCCACAATCTTTGTGACTACTACTGCACACTACAAAGGTATGCACACTTCACACATATGACTGAAGCCTCTTCATATCATTACGGTGCTTTTTCAGTGATAAGAGAACTGGAGTGGTCCCTTAAAATATAAAGCTGTCAAACAAGATTGAAATATCTTAATAAGCTTGAATGTAATGTTTAAACAGAGAATGAACTGAAGACAGTGACCAGAACCCTGGATATTTGCTTAACATTACCAGCGCCAGAACAAAAATAAGTCTCTCTGGAAGAGTTCTGATGTGACATTAAACATGACCTTTTAAGTAACTGATTGAAATGGGATTCTTTAAAAAAAGAAACAGACATATACACAATGTTGAGTTAAATACTGCATCTGTTAATATTAGTCTCATTCAGTTTAAAAATCTCTCTGCTTTCCACAGCATATTATTTTTTTTAAAAAAAAGCACTGCATCTAAAGCAACAGTCAGAAATTAATTGTCCCCTGTCAGTACTACATAGGCTACTTGGTAGCAAATATTCAAATAACTAATTTTTAAGGCATGCCCATGCAAAATCAGCTAATAGACTAAACATTTCAGATGGAAGTGGAAGTAAATGAAATCACGATCAGCCAGGGATTTCCTAGGGAAAAAGCAAGACAAACTAAAGAAATGTCAGGTCTCCCATTTTCTCACCTAGCACCTGGCATTCCCACACCATGAATCCTTATGTTTCCCAAACACCATCCCTATCAGATCAGCATTCTATACAACCCTGCTGAACAGTGTTTCTTAAAGTATACCCCTCATAACCAGTTCTCTACAAAACAACAGATTTGAAGGGCTAGAGCCCCCTAAGTTAAAGATCACATTTTCAAAGAGCACCTGTGAAATTTAGAGGACTGAATTTTATCACTAGTAAACTACATCCCAGAGTTTGAACTTTCAAAAGCTGTACAACAAAAATATAGGGGAAAATCACGCTGAAGGACTCAATTCTCATATAAAATACCTCACTCTAAGTGCAGTGCATCTCAGTCCACTGAATTTGACAGTAAGTGTCGGAAGCAATGCTTTTTTCTTTTTCTTTCTTTTTTCTTTTTTTCTCACATCCCAGTAATGCCCATGGTTTGGTAGTATTTCCACAAAATTAAAACTGAGGATGCAAATGCCTACCTGAGCAGTGTGACTCCCTGTTGATGATGGCAGCCTGATGCAAGAAAAGTCCATCTGTATGGACTTCTGCATTTCAGAGATTCAGTTCCCAAGTGAACTGGTGCATCTACACCACACACTGCATGTGGTATAGTTACTTCCAGGTGCCAGGACTAACTATTTTTGTGTCACAGCTCCACAGACAGCTGCCCAGTATCTACTAAGCTGGTATGTGACATTCTCAGCATCCCATCTAGAAAAAGAGGCACCGTGACCTTCCATTGCCCTGTGATATGAAAGTCCTCTGCAATTTGAAGAAAAGTACCTACATCAACCACTTCTTTGTACAGAGCCCAAACCCGTAGATGTGCATTAGAAAAGATGACAGGATTAAGTCCCTCAGACAAAACAGATAGACAGAATAGATGTCCAGTTTCTGAATCTCAATGACACATGTCAAGAGACAGCTGCTAACCTACTCAGCCCCTGCAACAAACAAGATGCATCTGCTGATGTGCTAAAGCATGTATTTCAATATCCACAGGAACTTCAGCCCTAAAAGTTGGACTTAAGGTACCTCTATGTTTAACTGGTAGTTGAGCAGGTACTTCAAAGAATTCTTTTTTAGGGACGCAGAATATAAAACCCCAGTTGGCTTACCAAGTTCAAGACACCAAGGTGACTTTAAGTTTTAACTGGGACTCAATATCAGGGTAAACTCTTGAAGACAGAAGCCATACATGAGAAGGACAGATGCATTTTGCAGTAAGCAGGCTTCTGGCTCCTCTTCCATAACTAGTTCATAGACTAGTGATTTGAAGATCATCATCCTGGAAGTGCTGGAGCTGGAAATGATGACACTCAGGTATGTAGGTGAAAGCTACGTATGATTAGAACTTGTCCTTAAAAACAAATTGCTTGGCTTCAAAAAAAAAAAAGAATATATAGGGTTTTATGTAATTTATTTATGTCACATCAAACACAATGAGAGCAAAAACTTGGCCGGGATTTCTTATGCTATCTTCCTAACAATGAAGCATTATTTTCTGGATTTAATACAGTTTTGACCAAAGTCAGAAAATTATACCAATAAGATCTATTATATAGATAAAGAAAAAGTAAGGAGAAGGTTGAGAGGATGTGTTCATGGTCTAAAAATACTTAGAAATTAATTCAGATCGCACTGTTTCATTCTCTGCATTGGCCATTGCAGAAAGGCCAAGCTTATTTGGCAGAACAACCGAGTGAATGAAGAGAAAAAAATATTACCTATAGTTTCCCACCCTGAATTTCTAACTTATTTTAATTCAGAGGAATCAACTCTTACCCATTCCTGGAAGTTTCACAAAAAATTATTTTAATATCATGTAAATTATTAATTTTCTAAGGTCATATAACTTTCTTCCAACTACATAAAAGAAAGCTGACATTGTATGACCAGGTGATGAATTTGTTCGGTTGTAAAACCAGGAATAGAGGACAAGCACTTTAAGGCTACCAAGCAGGAAAAATGCTTAGAATAAAATTTGAAAGGAAAGAAATATTCAGTGAGTGGTTTACGATCACAGCTTGTACTTTAGCAAATATGTCACGCATTAAGTTGTAGGATGCTCTAGACAACCCTAACAAGACCAGTTAATACACATGGCCTTCACATTTGGAGATTTAATTTAACCTATCTGATGTTCCAGGATAAAAGTATTCCTAAATGTTTCTTATTTTGTTTCAGAGAAAGAAGAACTATGATCTGTTTTTAAACTGTCCTCAGATAGGGATGTGAGATGTCAATGGAAGAAAGCTTTTCCAAGGGCTTTTGTGACTGCAATCTAAAAGGTGGTAGCCTATTGATTGATTAAGCTAGATCCTTATTGAAAACAAGTCAAATTTTGATCTATGCAGTCACTATTTGACCTTTATAAATCAAAGAACAAACTGTAATGAAAGGCTCCAAAGCATATTCACACTTTAAAATACCACTCAGCAGTTACTGCTGCAGTCCCATGGCAGTGTTTCAGCAACTGCATACAATGAAATCAGATCCAGCAGATCCCTTGACCATAAAAAGAGACAGAGTAATTCATCACAGCATGTCAATAACCTTCTGCAGCTTCCTACAGACAGGGAACCAACCAGGTAATGTGTGTCTTCACACAGATATCATGGACATTTTGGGTGCTTTAAAATACAATATGATTCCATAAGGAAGAGACAGATAAACAGACTGGTTTCCATTTTCTTTACAAGGAAATCTCTTTACACAACATACAATGGACAATACAATGGAGGGTTTTACGTGCGTCAGATGAAATGACTCAATATGTTGAAATTTTCACAAATGTTAAGAAAAGTTAAGCTTCTCTAAGTACAGCTGCTAGAAAGCTTTTCTTAGATAGCAGAAGGAAATCTGTTCTGTGATCTGTCAGGAAGGAAAAGCCTGGGAGAAACGGTTGTTCTCACTGAGCAGGGTCTAACTGAGTAGAGCAAGCTGTTATCTCTTGAGCATGTGTGATGTCTTCCTCCACCCCAGGTAGTGAAGCACAACAAAACCATGTGAACCACAGATATAAAACTGCTCAAATCCTCAAGCATAGGCTTAGGTAAAGCACCAACTAACATACATACATAGCATATGTACTGCTTCTAAAGCTTTCCAAAGTTTGAAGTTCTGCAACAGATAGCAGTCCTTATTTCCATTCACACTCAAGAAAAGGTATTACACATTTCTTTCCTTTCACAGAAATGTGTGTAATTAAAGTCCATGTCATATGAAAACTATATTCCTCTGGCCCTTAATTTCCTTCCATTCATGTTTTGAATTGATTCATGAATTGATTCATGGTAGTGGGTGGGATTTTTATTTTTTTTTCCCAGAAATCTGAAAGCAGCTCCCAAGTTTCAAATCATGGTCTGATTGCAGTTATTATGAAATGGTCTTCTCTTATTATTTACATTTCCTCTCGTATTCATTTTCAAGATGCAGCCAAAGTAACAGGAAAAAGGGACTAAACTGGCAGCACAGGAGTCAGGTAATGTAATTCTGGAAGAACAAATGAGCTTTGTAGAAGAGCAAATAGTCTATGTTCCAAACCGGGAATGTTTCTACTCAGTTTGGAACTGAATACTCTGCCAAAACGTACTACACGTTTTTATGCAAGTGTACTTCATGGCTCTTATTGTTTATAAATATAATTGAGACTGTGGGTGTTTTTAGAACAGGCCTTTCTAAAGATAACAAAAAAGATTTTAAACTAAATCAGATGGTCCCAAAATGCATTTGTTCATGAACTGGCCAACATTTTGGTTCCTGGTTTGAGAATATGTAGGAGGTGCTGGAGAAGATTAAGGAAATGGGTAGTACAAAACTGAAGTATTCCTACTTTGGTGAAGGATGGTGAGATATGGAAAGAGAGAGGAAAAGAGGTTGTGAGTTAAGAGGTAACTATTATTGGTGCCATTGGCTATTCTCAAGTAATCTACAGCCAGAAACCTTTCACCCAAACAGATGCAAGAGATGAGGAATGTAAGAGAAGGGAAAGAAAAAAAAGTATTTTCTTTGCTTTGTTTTAAAAAGATGCAGAATAAAAGTCAGGTTTTCTGATTAATTTCTCCCCTGAATTATATCATTTGGTAATAAAGGCACCTCTACCCAAGAACCTTTTGGTTTTCCTCTTCCATTGTAGCTGCTTGAAAAATGCCCTTTATCTAGAAGGTATGATTTCAAGAAATGCAAATAAAATCTCTGTGAGCACAAACCTAAAATATATTACCACACCACCAAGAGTTGCATCCAGAGGGAAAGCTGCAAGCATGAATAAATGCCAACACTTGCTTCAGCTTTTCAGTATTATCAGCTGTGTTTTTACCAGGGAATCATCTGGCTACTGGCATTTTACACATATTTCAGGATAATTGGAGTTCCAAATGCAAACTGAACAGCTCAGGAAGGTTACATATGCTTCTCCCAGTGGGGCCTAAAGGCCACAAACCAATGCACAGACTGAAATGAAACACACAGAGCAAGATTTCAAGGTGTGATAAAGACAATTTGTTAAGTACTGTTTTACGCTTCATATCATTCATTTTCTTCAGATCAGTACTCTGGTATTTCATAAGAAGAGAAGCTCTACTCAACATTAGTATGTAGAGAATTCCACAGGGCAATTAATTTAAAGGCAAAGCTGCTAAGGAGACATAAATTAAGGATTTATTCTGTTGAACTGTAACATCAGCGTATTACAAAACAGAAAAGGAGGCTTCTCATCTAGAAGTGCACTATTAATTACCACTGCTTCATCACAATGCCATTGACTCTGTCAGGTGAGGCATTTCTACAGATACGGACAAACTGACTTTACCAGACAGCTCTTTGCTTTGGGCTTCACTCAAAGCTCAAAGGTCAGGAGTAAGCAACAAGAGGAGACATGTCCTCATAAGTCTTTGGACTTGGAACAGGGAGATTAATTCTCTGAAGCTGACCTGAATTGAGAGTTTTGGTAAGATTTTCTACCCCTCTGAGTCTCAGCTTTCTCAGTAGTCATCAATTCTGGTTTTGCTGACAAGGTTGGAAATGACAAGAGGCATAGAAAAACTTCTCAACCATGTTACCTTTCCAGAGACGGTTTAGTTTTATCAACCTCAGTCCCAACTCTGCATGCAATCTCCAGAATTGCCTCTTTCCTTACATTTAAACAAACCTGAACCTTGACTCTGAACAAATGTATTTTTGTGTTGAAAATCTAGAGCTAAAACTCAGCTGTTCTTCTGTAGACCTCACTTTCATACCATTTAAATTACTCAAACCTTATTTATTCATTTAATTTGTGCGGTCGTTAAAACAAATAAGGAATTTAAAATCCAGAAACTAACAGAACAACTGTTGTGAGCCAATGAAATACCAACAATGTGATGAGGTCATTGATTAAAATGTTCCCTTCAGCAAACAGTAAATAAACGACAGCATGAACTCCCATTTGGCCCAGGAACTGAAGCCAGCACAGCTCACTTCAGTAGCTGCCAAAGGATCATTGATTATGAGAGATCAAACTCTTTGCTAGCTCACTAATATCAAAGCAAAGAGATTAATCATGGACTGCAATCCAGAGAAAACTGTCGCAGGACCCATCCCTGCTTTTGATCTATGAAGGCTAGATTTACCTTTGGCAGCTCCCAATGATGAGGCTGGACTCAGATGAATATGACCACTGTAGTTTTACCAAAACCCCACTAAGAATCTTACTAATTCCATAAAACTTTTTAAAACCTCTTTGGGAATACAAAGTACTTTTTAATCTTTATTTATCCTAATTCAGTTGTTATGAGAGGTAGTCAATTCACTGAAGTACAATCGGATCAGGCCTGTAATTATAGATTAGGCACGGGGCTACTGGAATGACTTGAAAATAGCATTACATTGCACGATGTAAAGCAAAATAAAAAGAAAAAAAACTGATGATTATCGTCTCCTATTACACTGTCATGTTGAGCTACCTTTCCAAATCTTTCCTACAGCAACATGACAAAGGTGTAACCAAGATTTCCAAAGGATTATTTATTTTAATCAGGGGGATCACATCCTTTAATTATTTATTCACAACAAACTTCTTCAAAATAAGTTAGCTAAAGGGCTTACTGATGAAATTTTAGTTTAGGCATCTCATGCAAAGATTTTCAAGTGGGAAAGAGAGTTAAGGGCCTCAGCAATACATAACTGACTCTTTCTCCAAGGTCCCCCGATCCATAAAATTACAGCCAACAGACATGGTGCTAATGACTTCAGGTCTCCTCAGAAAAGAAATATTTTAACTCCTAACAAATTCTGCATGATGAGTTTGAGGCCTATTATTTTTATTTCTTTGAGACATCATATGACATTATTTTCATACATAGAATAGCACTGTATTCCTGGGAAGTGAAGAGTTACCCTTTCCTGTGCCTTGCTACCGACTCTGGGCACCAACCTCCATTTTTTATCTAACAAAGTCAAGACTTCTCTCACATTAGCAACTTGCATTGTTAGGCTTTGTTATTGATAATTTCCTACTGGAATGAGAAATAGCTTTCTCAAAAAATATTCACTCTCTTTGGCAAGAAATAAAAGATACAGCACAGCTAGTGCTGCTGGTAGCATAAGCTTGTGAATTCTCTGTCATTCCTTCTCATACACCACCTTCTCCAAAAGTGCAGCAAAATTTTGACAGCTCAAGTCTATCATATTTTTCACCAAAAAAAACCCCTGTTGATATTTTTTTCTCACAGAGCAAATATTGCTTGCAGCCATAACTCGTTTCCTGTTCGTTTTTCTAAGTTTGCATGGTGGGTTTTTTTCAAAACTAAAACTTTAAAGTCCATAGTAACCTCACTGCATTTGGAATCCTGTACATGATTCTCTTCTATACAAGAAAATCTCTTGTATAAAAAGAACAAGAATGAATAAGCTGTTCTTACTCATTTAGTTTCCTGTGCTGAAGCCCTTCAAAGTCCTGAAAAGTTCCCAAGAGAGAAAAAAAAAGTAAAAGAAAATGCTCTACATCTTCAGAAATCATCTTCAGAAACTTATGGCATACTAATTTAGCTGTATTCTCAGGAAGAATGAAGCTACTCACTTCATTAAAAGTGTTTCAGTTTGGGCACCAAAGAAACCCAAGAAGTCAAAAGCCATATTTTTTTAAAAAAGTATCATAACTTTAATTTTAGTTTTATTGAAATTTCCCCCTGCTGTATGTTTCAGGAGATATTGTTAGGCTAGCCCAAGAAGACCTTGTGAAAAAAACATTATAGGGTTTTACTTGGAAAAGAATTTGCTATAGGTAACAATATAGCCAGGTAAGTGAAGATAGGGCAAGAGATCCTGTATCTTTTACCAAAAATGGACCAAAACCTTAAACATGAAGTCAGTATTAAACTTCTGTTTTCAGTTGGAATGGTACATTTTTATAAGAAGTCATTTACAGTATATATAGTCATATAAACATTGAGCATACAAGAATATCATGCTTTTTTTCTTTTCCTTTTCTTTTTAAGATCACTTAACCAGCCTCTGCAGTGAAACTAAAAATGAAGATTTACCAAGGTTGTACTCTTATGCCCTTGATGACTTTCCAGAACTGCATCCAAATTCCCTTGTGCCTTTCAGTGACAAGCCTTCAGAACACTCCAGGGAAATTATTCCAGTTGGTGTTTCTATACAAAGCAGAGAATACAACTCGTCAACAGCAGATTGACTCTGATTGCACATTTAATATTAGACAATCCTAACTCTCAGCAGGATTTTCAGAGAGAGACTATTGACTTACTGTCCCTGTACCTCAAACCAACAACCTGTAAATCATATGACAAAGTATATGGGGAGTTTATTTCTGAGGCCAGACAGGGAGATAAAGAATAAAGATGCCCCTAAAAAAGATTGAAACTTGAATCATTGATTTCCTGAGGCAAAATTAATAGAGGTTTTTTTCTCATCCTCTACAGTTAAATCTCAGACTTCTCTCCTGTTGGCTAAAAATCAAACATAATACCAAGTAATCCTTAAGATACTTTCTTCTCTTAAACTCATTAAACCCAAATCTAACTCTTTGTGGCGGTTTTATTTTTTTTTTTCTGTTTGTCCATAGTGAAAACTCTCAGATCAAATAAAATCTCAGACTAATATAAGGATATGAAATCCATACACTGAAGAAAAAAGAAAAAAAACCACATGCATTTAGTATGCCAAATATTAAATATATTTTATTGCTAAAAATTGTTTCATGAAACAAAAGTAAAATTATGCTTAGCAGAAATTCTACTTCAAAGGGCTAAAGTTCTCAATACTTCTTTATTCTAGAAGAAATTAAAATACTTCTAAAATACAGTATCACAAGGCTTGTTCTAGTGTTAGCTGCCTTGAGCTCTACCCTATAATTTCTGATCAGGCTATATATCTTGTAATGTTGTAAAAGTGCCTGTTCTCAGCACTGATGCATGCAAACATGTTTAGATTGAAAGAAATATCAGGAAGAGGAAAGGAAGGTGAGAAATGGCAGACCACTCATCCCACACCTGCTGTGTAAACAGCATGAGACAGAGGATCAGCGGCTCAGTGATGGCTTCATTCTGCTTGCAGCTGATAGCACTATGATTTCTACCTTCCACTCAAAAGAAAAGTAGATTTAGCCAATGGCAGGTTGAAAATTCTACCCTAAAATGCTCAGTGAAATATTCACAATAATCTGGCTGGTGATCTGCTGTTGCTTCAAAATGTTAAAAAAGCCTTAATAATTAAATATTCTAAAATCTTACAGTATTGATCCTTAAGGAATTACTACTAATTTCCATATTTTTGCAGAAGGTTATTCTTCTCCAGCAAGACCTAACCTTTGAAAGCTTTTCTAGAAAATTTAAGTTGAAGTGAGGCCAATTTTGAATTGGTGGAAGAGGTGAAGAGGGATTCTGTCTTGAAGTCATAAGACTGAGCGTCCTCAACACTCATGAGAGACATGATAAAAGAAGAAAAAATCTAAGCATGAGACAAAATAATTATTGAACTGACATGTAGTCTGGAAGCCTCCTCAAGTTCCACAGAATAAGCCATGTTTGATTAAAATTCAGTTGGCTGTTACTGAGTTACTGCATTTGTTCTAAGTGAAATGCAAGGAAAAAGTATGACATATTTGCCCAAACAATTTAAAAATGAGTGGGTAGAATCTAACAAGATTCTTTAAAGCAAGTTATCTTGAGGTAGAATATTTTGGCCCATGTATTTTAAAGGAAGGTCATGATCACTTCAAACTTTCTAAAAATGCTGAAAAATGAGGTTTTGTCCTCTTTCTTCCCCACATCCTGAAGCAAAGGTTTCTTATGAGAGAATTAAAACAGAAAGCTCATGGAGAACTAACATGTTAAAGTGAAACTTTTTTTTTGTTTTTTAATAGTAAAGTTAAATATCAATCCTAAATGGAAAAATTTGTTATGAAATGAAACCTCAAAATAAGGTATTATAAAATCCATCATTCTTGGGTGTTCATGAATTACAGAAATCTCCCATTTCCAATGTAAAAATGTTATGCTGCTAAATATCTAGATTTTCCTATGTTTCAATTTGGGACTGAGACAGAATTTTTCAATATTTCCACTGAAGGCATTTTTATTTTCCAAAGAACTAGAAAGAAATTATATTAAAAAAAAAAAAAAAGTATTTCAATCTCAGTGCATTGATTATTACTTCTACTAATGCATGACAAAACTCTCCATGCAGTTTCTTTGAAATTAATATTTTTTGTGGTTTAATTATCATTAAAGCTGACAGAAAATACACCAAAAATCCATTGAATAATTTAACAATTGACTGAAGAATTTGCTGACTAATGTGTTTACTGAAGGAACACTACATATGTTCTGTTATATAGATTAATAGAGAAGTATAAATGATTTATGACACAAGCTGCAATGAAATGGACCTTAGGGCTGCCTCTTGTTCATACCATAAACAGCAACACTGTCACCATTCACAAAGAGGAGTACAAAAGGTATGACTCAGCCTTGCTGCTATCAAGTAGACAGATGGTTTTAGAAAACTATGCACAATTAGTCTGTCCTTTTGAGTGGTTTCCATTCGCTCTGGCACTAGGAGGCCTCTGAAGGACAGTATCTTCTTGGGGATGGGGTAGCTGGGCACACTATGAAGAATAACCATGTCTTTTCAAAGCATTATCTCAATAGAACACAAACCAGCTCTTCACCTTAGAGGAAAGCAGTTGTGAAGGCATTTCTGATCCATCACTGTGGATATGATGACTATTATTCACTGATTCTATTTTCCTTTTCTGATAGCAACCCCGAGATCAGAAAACATCCAGCATCTCATCAGGCAATGAATTAGCAACACATTGACTTAACAAAGTGCTGCTGACTGCACTGCAGTCTGTAGGATTAGGAGTAAAACTAATTTATATGTTTTGGGTTTTTTTCATTTACAATTGTGTAGTGCTGCAATTGACTGTCACATTACATCATCCAGACTAATCCAAAACAATAAGAATTATTTCCTATCAGACAACTTGCTGTATTTGTGCTTTTAGAGTGCTTTTAAATCAATTTATAATCTTGCTATTGTTTTTATCTTCAATATTTTCTTCTCAGTTAAAGATGAAGTGTTGTGAATTTAACATTTCCTTGCACCGTATATACTTCCTTCCATCTACTCCAGTAAGTACAAAAAGTGACGGAAGAAAAAATTTGAACTTTTTAATCTGCTTGTCCACTGTCTTGGGGATAATTCCTAAGGCACAGGACACTTGAGGAGGATCTGTGGCCAAAATGCCTGCTATAGTTGGCAAGGTTTAAGGCGAAGGCACTTACGATTCTGAGGACCATCTGACAAGAACTGTTGGCTATAAAAGAACCTCATTATTGCCATTGACTATACCATGGAAGATGCTCCACTACTGAGGAAAAGACAGCAGGATAAATGCTAAAACTGACAGTAAAAACATGATACATATCTTTCCTTTGGTTGAATATTTTGTATCCAACTCCCTTTGCCAAAGTTAGACACTAAAAAAGTCAACAGTAAGAACAGCATGTTGACACTGTGGTCTTCTGAAATCTCCATTCCACACAGAACTAGTTGATAGCTATGCAGATACTTGCAGTGTTGGTCAAAAACCCACTGATTTTAATAGTTAATAAAAGACCTGTCATGTCCTTATTTTTAATACAAATTAATAAAAAATATTAATCTACCTGGCAAATTCAAAGGTAATTTGTTAATTGGGCCAGACTGACCTGTGCATCGAATCCTTCCATCATCAAATTTCCCTTTCATTTGGGAGAACAAAGCATGCAATATTACAGAAAGTAACCAAATGCAGGCTTGACAGTCTGTAACACTTCAGAAGAAAATTCTTGCCTACACAAATTACTCAGGTTTTCTTTTTTCTGTGGCACCATGAGTCTTTTCAGGATACTGAAATCTGGACAGGCCCCAAACCTGTTGCTAACTCTACACAAGAGCTTTTAATACCGATTGTGAAAGTGCTGCCTCGGACTAAACAGTGTTTCTAGTAAGTACTATTCCTTATTTTACATGAGGAAAAGTACCTACACCACATTTAATACTTTGGCAATATCATAAATATCAAATGCAACTACATTAGCTGCTTTTTTTTTTAAGGTACTGAACAATTTTTTCATTTCAGTGATATTAACATCCACATAGAAAAAAGAAACAGCAAGTAAGTAACATTATCTGTGTTGAAGTATTCAGAGCACCACCCCATGCACACTTCCGTGGACACTTGCAAACCTCCTGGAAACCCTTTATTAACAGAAGAAGGCTACCAAGCCCTGGAGAGAAGCATGAAGTTGCCTGCATGATGTTCAGACTGGTGAGTCATTATAGCAAGGACCTGTTCTATCAGGATCACCCTTCCAAGCAAAATGTCACTGTTTGTCTTCTGTTTTAAGCAAAAATAGTTACAGACATTTTGGTAATTCCTTTTATTTGATGGGTAGAATGCACAACATAAGCAATAACTGCACAGAACCAACACATATCAAAGGCTTGTATTAATCACAGCACACATTTACACCTTTTTTTTGTCTTCTGAACATGGTATTGCAAGCTTCTCTGAAAAAACAGCAAGAGTTGATTCAGGCTTTTTTGGCACCAGACAATACCCTCAAGAACCCACTGTAGTCAGTTCTCACCCTTTTTATCATGAATCTCATGATATTTAGTATTTTACTTAAAGCTTCATTTCCTCATGGTAATTGATTACAGTGACAACTCAACATCCATCACTAAAAAACAAGTTTCTGTCCCCAAGTCAGCAGATTTTTTCTAAAGTATAACAAAAGTACATTTTAAGAACTTAGAAGTCATATTGCAAATGCTTACAGTGATTTTTAACGTCTTCTTTTCCTCCCAGATATTTACTGAAAAATAGAAACACTTTCCAATAATTTTCACATGGCTCTTAATGAGATTTAAGGGCAAAACTTTTTTGAAAGAATTATCTGATGTTTACAAATACAATGGACAAAGATGCTACCCCATTCCTATTTTTGTCCTATTGTTTTTGCAGCATTTTTCCACCAGAGTACATATTTAATAAGGCATCAATAATACATTAGAAGACAGTGTGACAAAGGATGGAATTCAATTTGCCTACCTACATTCACGCATCTTGTAGAGCCTGACATTTACGCTAGTGAGTTAAACTCTCTTTGGACCTAGGGGAAATAAAAAATTACTTTGCCTCATATTTATTCTCCTCCAAATGTAGACAAATTTGATGTACAATAAATACAAAATGACATCCGTAGATGCAAGGGATTGTAGGTGTGTTCAACTGGAATATCACATGCACCAAGATGACAGCATATCCTTATGAGAAGAACTAAGGTTGCATTCTGTTAAACCCCTAAAAACTATTTCTGCATGTAAATCACTAATGAAGAAAGTAAACTAGTAGATTGCATGCTTAGTCAAAGCACTCCAAAACATGCTTTTCCAAGAGTAACAGACTTGTTTCTTAATTTGAGGAATTTGTTTATATTGTAAAACTGCATTCTTAAATCAGATTGTGGCAGACTAGCATGACTACATGCTCCACACTCATGATTCCTGTGACTGGAGAATTTGGATCACATAATATCAGGTCTGATTTATGAATGTATTTGGAGACATAAAAAAGGCATATTTATGTACCCTGACATTTTTTGCTGCTTCACCTTAGGTCTGATTGACTAAAACACATTCTGAGATTGATTCTTTCTTCTTTTCATATCTCTTTCCCACAGTCTTTTATTTACCTTTTATCTCTTGCTTATCTTTCTCTATATGTTGCTTCCTGTTCTTGTTCTGTTGTGGTTTTTTTTTAATCTTCTAATACTTATAACTCTCTCTTTTTACTGTAAATTATCTATACTGGTGGTTTTTTTTCAGTGTCCTCCTCTCAGTTCTGCTGTGGTTTCCATTATTTTGTCCTCTATGTTAAAAGTACAGAAAAAGACCTTTCCTCAAAAACCCTGAGGTTCTCCTTGTTACAGGCAAGTGGAAGGTGTCACAGCCTGTGGACAGGTAACCTGTACCATAGAAATTTTTCATGGCTTTACTCATTGATTTAGACACTCTATTAAATCAGGTAATCATGTACTTAAGTTTTAAAAAATCAATAGCATATAAGGACATTCAGAAGTGTTCTGTTAAACAGAATAATTCTAGACTTATGCAGCATTTTTCAATATTATCACTTAGCTTTAGCTTATCATTACTGATGGATGAAAAATAGACATGAGCTGTCAATGTGTACTTACAGCCCAGAAACCAAATTCATCCATTCCTTCAGGCATATCAGCTGTGCGAGACTCTGCTTGCCATCCACAAACTTGCTGATGGTGCAATCAATCTATGTCATTGATGAAGATATTCAACTACACCGGTCCCAGTGAAGACCCTTGAGGGACACCACTTGTTACTGGACATTGAGACATGGACTCTAACTCCTTGGATGCGGCCATCCAGCCAATTCCTATCCATTGAATTGTCCATCCATCAAACCCATTTGTCTCCAATTTAGAGATAAGAATGCTGTGAGGGACTGTATCAAAGGCCTTACAGAAGTCCAGGTAGATGACATTAATAGCTTTTTCCTTGTGGACTGATGCAGTCAGTCCATCATAGAAGGCTACCAGATTAGTCAGGCATGATTTGCCCTTGATGAGGCCATCTTGGCTGTCTCTAATCACCTTCCTGTCTTCCATATGCTTCAACATAGCTTCCTGGAGGATCTGGTCAATGATCGTACTGGCCACAGAGGTGATGCTGACTGGTCAGTAGTTCCCAAGGTCCTCCTTATTACCCTTTTTAGAATGGGTGTGATGTAATCAGCTTTAAAGACAGGGTGCATAGATGCAAAGCAACACAGTGAAGGTCACCCCAGAGGGCAGGCTAAGACACCCTTGCACAAAGCACAGGTCTGGTTTTGAACTGCTGAGTCATGATGTCCACTAGAAGACCAATCAGTTTCACAAATTCAAAAGTGACAGCCTTAGGAAAGGCCAGAATTAAGATCATCTGTCTAACCTTAATTGACAAAAGGGGACAGGACAACCATTTTAGCTGTAACATGGGGCAGTTCACCAACTGACTGAGTCCAGTATAAATCCTTAAGATTACTTTTGAGAGACAGAAACATGCCTTTTATACATACAGGGGGCCTAGGCTGCCTGCAAGCCTGAATAGCAGCTATGGCTAGAAAGCATTCTCCATCCGGAGAGAAAAGCCAGAGCAATGGACAGATGGGGATTTTCCCAGAAATGGATTTGTTTAGATGCACAGAAGATGACAATTTCAAGGTGACTGGTTATGTGCCTTGGAAGGTGCTTAGCATTAAGCTTTCAGGACAAGACCTCAATATCATACTTCACCTTCCTGGTGAAAACAACCCTGATTGGTCTTTGAGATATTTTCAGGCTCTTCTAGAGGGATGTTCTCATGTGAATGTAAAGCCACCATCATTTACCAGATAAAAAAGAATAATACTGCTTCACACACCATTAAAAAAGGACTGATTTGAGCTCCCAAAAGTGAAACAAGTAATGTAGTCCTTCTAGTCCCTATGGTTTACGTGTGCTTGCTTGCTCCAAATTTAAAATATCACAAAAGGGGTTTTTTATGCTTTTTTCTGTTTGGTTGGTTGGGTTTTTTTGTTTGTTTGTTTCTTTGTTTCCAAATGAATCCTAGGCACAGGTTGTTCAAATGTTTGGTCCTCTCCATTTGTTGAAATGCACTGCTCAAAGCTAGGAGCTTTATTTTCATTCAAGCTTTTAACATTTTCTTGATTTGTTTGCATCATTTTCATTCAGAATAGTCTGAATGAAGCTGTTCTGACTCATTGCATTTTTGTTATTGTATTTTTTATTTCTTAAAAAAGGTTTATCACACAAGCCTGGGAGATGTATTTGAAAAATCTGAAAAGCAGTATGAACGCTGTGTATTTGAAAACAGAAATGTAACCAGTTCAGATCTTCACCTAAACTCCTCCACTGGGTCAATAGCACTGATCTCAGATCAGCACTTGACCTGAAGTTTAGTTCCATTTATTTATATGTTTATTTGTTTTGGCTGTTGTGCAGAACTGTGCCTTAGTGATACTGTCCCAAAGCATCAATATTGGTGTAACTCTGCCTTTTGATACAGTGCCCAATGCTTTGTTTTATGAATTCATTTACTTAGTTTTGTTATTTTATTTTTTAAATGTAACAGGAACAGGATGCTAAACCAAAAAATATTATTTTTAAGAGATTATTTTGAATTTTAAATGGCCATGTTCTCAAAGATTGCATTACTTTACAGGTTCTCCAAAGGAGAGTGTGGGAATATTTTCAGTGAACTTATATGTCTTCTTTCTTGTTTCCAGGTGCCTTTGATTATTTCAGTTATAGCAAGTCAGGATTTTATACTGCCCATTGGCCACAGCTTTGTTTTAAAGTCAATAATGCACTTAGGTACTTCAAAGACCCCTACTTGCAGTGCTCTAATAAGAGTCCTTAAGATGAATTGCAGCATCATTACTATTTGTGTTTTGGGTTGTCCTTGGCACAGCTACATTGTCCTTGTTATTACAAGCAAAAGGCAGACCAAGTCATGAAAGCCATACTGCCCAGCTTAGGAGGGAGAGGATATTTCCAGTCTGCAGAATGAGTATTTTGATCTTTGACCTTGTATCCAATTCAATCCCACAGTAAAAATGGCTGTCATTTAAAAAGCACTTAAATGCTTTTCACGTTACCCAGTGAAGAATACAATTCACAACTTATCAGACACTTGCCAAAATTGAAATTAGTGCCTTAGACCTGTTGCCTACCTGCAAGTAGCCACCACTAAATGTTATCATTTCAGGCATTTGTGCAGAAACAGCATCCTAAGTTTAGGTTACCTTAGAGCCAATGCTTAAAATATATCATTCTGCAGTGATGAAAGAATTCAGGCTTTGGTGTAAATGCCTGAAGACTGTCCACAGAATGTCACTACATGTCAGGAAACTGCCTCAAAGTAGTGTGGAAGAGAAAGACAGAGAAGATGGGGATATTTTCCCTTAAAAATGGGTATGAGTAAGAATGAACATCATAAATATAAATGAAAATACAGATATTCAAAAGACAGCACATCTGAACACCTCAAAAAAGACCAAAAGAACTTGCAATGAAAGAGAAGTCTGACAAATGCAGACAACAAAGGAGAACTCTTTTCTCACAGCATGTCAGTAGAAGATGAAATTTTGCCATAAGATATCTATGAAGCTAAGAACTTAGCAGAGCAGGATGTTTCTATAGATAGCAAAAACATCCAGATTTACTATTATAGTTACAATTTTTAGGAAGGATGTAGCACCTCAACAATTTGAGGGTAACAGCCCTAATGACTAGAGACAGGTGAGACTTACTGTGGGAAATGTGTAGAGTAGAGCCCTAGCATAGCCCTGTCCCTGGGGCTTTACCATTCCCCAAAGCATCTGGAGCAGGCCACTGACAGGCTGAGGACAGTGAAAAAGATGGATCTTGGGTCTGATCCAATCTGGCAACTTCAGTCTCTCCAAATTTTACACAAGAATTGTTCACAGTAAGCACAATCCTACCAAATGCTTTCTGGTCCTAACATTAATGGCCAGTAACACCCACAAGTCTTTTGAAGAAAAATATTAAACATATAAATAAATACAAACTAAATTATTCCCCAGTATGCAAAGGTGTAGAACATCAGCAATAGAGAAATCCTATTACTTCTGCTGGAGTTGCCATCCATGTGAAAGTACCTAGGAATTACAGGAAATGGAGAGAAACAGATTTTTTTAAATCAAAGAGCAACTTCTTAGACTAAAGCAGTAAAAGTTTAGAAAAGGCTCAATGTGGTCCAAAACTGAAGCAAATCAGCACTGCTACTAACAGTAATGAGCACTAACTGTTAATGACTTCCATATCAGAGGGAGTGCTTAGTGTAGCATTATTGTTTTAGGACTATAGTCTCCTTTTTGAGGACAGAAAGCGCATCTTTTGGGGTTTGAATTTTTCTGTTCAGCATTTGTAGCTTTCCAAGAACTTTTGTCTCCTTTCAGGTCAGACAGTTCAGGCTTCAGTATGTAGCACACCAATCAACTCTTCCTTAAAAATATCTTCACTTTCTTCTTGCACTGATTATTTTGACAAACTGAGGATTTGCCCCAATCTGTATCTAAGACAAAAGTAAGAGTTTATGATTTTTCTTCTTTTCATCAGTAGGTTCATTTCAACCAACAGACAATTCTTTGTCTCCACCAGGCAGAAGTCTGTCTGGATCTGGAGTCACCTGACATAAAGCAACGGGACTTTCCCAAAGTAACAGAAAGGCAAAAGGGAAGGGAGGAACAAAGACCCTACAAGTAACTGCTATTTGGAGTAATGAAATCTGGCCTCCTAAAAATCTGAATACCTTCTTCCATAGTCTTCAGTGATCTTCCCAGGAGCTCCCCATGCCACTCTCACCCTCTACTCCACTCTCATGAGACCCCACCTGGAGTACTGCATCCAGCTCTGGGGTCCACAATGCAATAAAGACATGGACCTATTAGAGCAGGTCCGGATGAAGGCCACAAAAATGGTCAGAGGAATGGAACACCCCTCCTGTGAAGAAAGGCTGAGAGAGTTGGGGTTGTTCAGGCTGGAGAAGAAAAGGCTCTGGGGAGACCTCACTGAAGAAAGATGGAGAGAGTTTTATCCAGGGCCTGTAGTGACAGGACACGGGGCAATATTTATAAGCTGAAAGAGGGTAGATTTAAACTGGATATAAGGAAGAAACTTTTTACCATGAGGGTTATAAGACACTGGAGCAGGTTGCCCAAAGAAGCTATGGATACTCCATCACTGAAAGTGTTCAAGGTCAGGCTCAATGGAGCTTTGAACAACCTCATCTAGTGAAAGATGTCCCTGCCCATGGCAGAGTGTTTGGACTAGATGGTCTTTAAATGTTCCTTCCAACCCAAACCACTCTGTGATTCTATTCCTGTGTCTCAAAATGTCCAGTTCTCCCCTGTCTAAACATACACACATGCACAGAGCTTAAGCTCTGTCCCATATTCTCTAAGATTTCATCTCCATTTACACTGACTGGCTATTCAAATGATGTCAGCAAAAGTGGCAAGAGTCAAATTCTTCTTGCTGTTCCCACAGGAAGGACATTTGGCACCTACTTGCCACTTTTTACAAAACTTGTAAAGGAGTAATATTTGAGACCAATTTGACTGAAATTGGATAATGAGTTTAAGAGCACTTTAAGAGGAAGATGTTGATGGACAGATATCTGGAACATGGAGTTCGTACTTTCTAGAAAAAAGCAGACAAAGTGTAGAAGGTAGTGTTGGATCATGGCATGTTGTAACAATGCAAGTTAAAGCAAGCTCAACAGTTTCCCACAGATAAATATTTCAGAAGGGAAACAGGACCAATCAGTGCCACATGCCAGGCTGGAGTGGTATTTCTTGTAATATTATGTTAATTATTATTTAATAATGGCATGAGTAAGAATGGAAGCAAAAATAATTATTCTCTGTTATGATAGCAAAGGAACTGTTCTATCTTTGCAACAGTACATGAAGAAATTATCACAACCAAATGTGGCTTGTCTTTTTACAGTCCCTTTCCAGCCTCATGTTGCCCACACACATCTCTTCTCCTTCCAGACAAACAGATTCCAAAAGCAGGAACAGCTATGTTATACAGTGTCATGCATACAAACAGTCTAGTTACTTTTTAATGGAAAAACATATATTTGTTTTCTTTGTAATTATTAGATTATAGTAATTATTGTCTGTTCCAAGAGAAAAATCTGTTAAGTTGCATGTGCAAATCAGGTTGCAAAAAAAGAGAGCTGATAATAGCAACCCTTTATTCTGCACTCATTCATTCTTTCTCTTGTTCTCATTTGGGGAAGATAGAGGGAATGCTACCTGCAAATAAAGTTGCCAAATATCTCTGCACTTCAGTTGTTCATTTAACTGTGTGGATGCAGTCTTCAATAAATGGAGATGCACCTCAGGAGAGTTTTCAAAGCTTCACCCGTATTTAGGAACAAATCTAGATTTCTTAGGACACCGCTCAATGAAGGAATGCCTCCCTCCTTCAAACTATTCAGTGAGAAAGCCAACACTTATTTACTGACCACTGATTAAATCCTGCTCTGAAGGCAAAATTATTAATGTCCTCTAGGCTTCTTCTCTGCTGTAATCACTGTAACATCTGACAGCTTTGTAAATATTAACTATTTTTTGCTTCATCAAACTTCTATGAAGTTTGCAAGTGATTTTTGTCATCTTACTAAGATATGAGGCAGAGTTAAAGTCAAAAGTATCTAAAATTAGCAGATTCCTAAATTACTGCCTGATTTTTCATGATGTTTAGCATCTTACAGCATTTCACACACAAAGCAGATCTCCTAGTAGCTTTAATAGCAATGGTAACTGTTCAGAACCTCCGCAAAACAGAACTCAAGCTTTCAAGTTGGAAACATGAAAAAAAGAAGAACTCACAGTTCCCATTCATGAAAGATTTAAGTGACTTGCTCAATAACAAAAAGTCAGACCAGGTCTTCTGAAGTGAACAACCAGCTATGCTCCAGCCCCCTCAATCAAGTGCAGCTGTGCAATGGATGAGTTAGAGGCCTGTAGAAAAAAAAAAATAATATATATATGCCCTTCTTTTTAAGTTTCAGATTATAGTGTTTCAGAATACATACAGGGCAAGGAGGCAAGTGAGGCTGTACAAAAAACCTGAATCTTAACACATCCTAAGCCTCTGTATTCCTGTCATTTTTATGTTTAATAAACATTATTATGCATTCATATACACATATGAAACAAATGACTGTCTCTCTCATTTATGCAGACTGAGGAAGGAGGATGGAACAGTGTCTTTAACCCAAGGATAAGTTTGACATAGGCATCATGGCTCTCCTGAGGTGGATTTGCAGTTGCTGTACAAAGCTCCATTTCTCATCCCCTATTTGAAATGAGGTGACATCTCTAGCCTTTATCACAAGAGGACCTGAGCAGCTCTGATCTGTCTTTAATTTCTCTTCTCACCAGAACTGCCAGGAAGGGAAGATCCATGATCTCTGGGTGGAAAACTGAAGCTCAGTCTAGCTTCTTCAGCTCACCAGACATCATCCTGCGAAACTGGAACCCAGTTGATACATGCACAGGAGGCTGGTGCTCTATCCATATGGTGCTCCTTCAGGCAAGAGACCCTCTCAGCTGCTCTCCACAGTGGTTTCTTTCCGCTCACCTGCTTGACTGCCTCACTCTTGGCAGGGAAGTACTCTGACTGTTACAGTTCCACAACACCCACAGAAATATCTCATTTTCACAAAGAAGACAAGCTGGATTTTCATTGCATGATATACAATAAAATTTCAATAAAACAAGGAGTGAGTGTGGCGGGTTGACCCTGGCTGAATGCCAGGTGCCCACCAAAGCCATTCTATCACTCCCCCTCCTCAGCTGGACAGGGGAGAGAAAATATAACAAAGGGCTCATGGGTCGAGATAAGGACAGGAGAGATCACTCGCCAATTACCATCACGGGCAAAACAGACTCACCTTGGGGAAAATTAACTCACTTTATTACCAATCAACCAGAGTAGGGTAATGAGAAATAAAATCAAATCTCAGAACACCTTCCCTCCACCCCTCCCTTCTTCCCAGGCACAACTTCACTCCCAACTTCTCTACCTACCCCCGCCCAGCAGCTCAGGGGGACAGGGAATGGGGTTTACAGTCAGTTCATCACACGTTATTTCTGCCGCTTCATCATCCTCAGGGGCAGGACTCATCACACTCTTCCCCTGCTCCAGCGTGGGGTCCCTCCTACGGGAGACAGTCCTCCACGAACGTCTCCAACGTGGGTCCTTCCCATGGGCTGCAGTTCTTCACAAACTGCTCCAGCATGGGTCCTTTCCACGGGGTGCAGTCCTTCAGGAGCACACTGCTCCAGCATGGGTCCCCCATGGGGTCACAAGTCCTGCAAGAAAACCTGCTCTGTGGGCTCCTGTCTCCATGGGTCCACAAATCCTGCCAGGAACCTGCTCCAGTGCGGGGTTCCCACGGGGTCACAGCCTCCTTCGGGAACCCACCTGCTCTGGTGTGGGGTCCTCCAGGGGCTGCAGGTGGGCATCTGCTCCACCATGGACCTCCCTGGGCTGCAGGGGGACAGCCTGCCTCACCATGGTCTTCCCCACGGGCTGCAGGGGAATCTCTGCTCCGGCACCTGGAGCATCTCCTCCCCCTCCTTCTTCACTGACCTTGGTGTCTGCAGGGTTGTTTGTCTTACATATTCTCACTCCTCTCTCCGGCTGCCGTTTCTATCTGTCCCAGCCACACAAAGCCAATACAGTGAGAAAACTGCATTTTGCCCTGTATTTCATACCACCACATTCCATTTTCAAATGAGAAAGCAACAAAACAAGATTTTGAGCAGCCTTCATGTTGCTATAGTCTCCCTCACAAGGCTTATGCCACTTCTAGTCAGAAAAAAACCAATGTTGTTTGATCCTTGCACTTATAAAACATGCTCACTGAGCACCCGCAGGACTGAGGTTTTTACTTTTGCCATTAGATAAGGAGTACCTGAGTGATACAACAAATCAAATGAGGGTTACATTTTCTAGAAGACAATCTCATGGCTGAAATAATTAAAAATATCCAAAACCCCAACCAACCAACCCTCCACTTTTCTTCCACCAGTTTATTTCACTTGGACCTATTGATGAGAAAAGAGTAGGCATCAATTATCCTTTCCCACATGTTTACATACTGCATCAAGGCAAACCTTAATTTAGTATTATAATAAATGGAGCATGTGCAATGAGTTGGGTCTTTTTTTTCCTTACCAGTTACTGTACCACTTTTCTATTGCAATAAAGGGGACCAATATGCAATGAAACCTAACAAAATAAACCAAAACAAAAAAAAAAGAAAAGGCTTTGTTTTTTTAAGATCATGCTGTTCATAACAGCATTAACAATTGCTGGGAACAGGCACTGGGAAATGGTAGCTACAGATTAACTCAAGAAACACTTTGAAGCCAACATGGCTTCACTGAGGGCAAATGGTGCCTGACAAATTTGGTGGCCTCCTATGATGGGGTTACAGCATTAGTAGATAAGGGAAGAGCAACTGACAACATCTACCTGGACTTGTGCAAAGCATTTGACACTATCCCACACAACATCCTTGGCTCTAAATTGGAGAGACATGGATTTGATGGATGGACCACTCAGTGGATAAAGAATTGGCTGGATGGTTGCACTCAAAGAGTTGCAGTCAATGGCTCCATCTCCAAGTGGAGACCAGTGATGAGTGGCCTTCCTCAGGGGTTGGTATTGGGACCAGCATGGTTTAACATCTTTGTCGGCAACATGGATGGCGGGATTGAGTGCATCCTCAGCAAGTTTGTTGACAACACCAAGCTGTATGGTGTGGTTGACATGCTGGACAGAAGGGATGCCATCCAGAGGAACAGGCTTCAGAGCTGGGCACTTGCAAACCTCATGAATTTCAACAAGGCCAAGTGCAAGATCCTGCACATGGGTGGGGGCAATTCCAAGCACAAATACAGGCTGAGTGGAGAATGGATTGAGAGCAGCCATGAGGAGAAAGACCGGGGGTTATTGGTAGATGAGAAGCTCAACATGACCCAGCACTGTATGTTTGCAGCCCAGAAAGCCAACCATATCCTGGGCTGCATCAAAAGAAGCGTGACCAGCAGGTCAAGGGAGGTGATTCTGCCCCTCTGCTCTGCTCTTATGAGACCTCACCTGGAATACTGCATTCAGCTCTGGGGTCCCCAACATAAGAAGGACATGGACCTGTTGGAGCAAGTCCAGAGGAGGGCCACAAAGATGATCAGAAGGCTGGAGCACCTCTCCTCTGAAAGCAAGCTGAGACAGTTGGGGTTGTTCAGCCTGGAGAAGAGAAGGCTCTGGGGAGACCTTATGGCAGCCTTCCAGTACCTAAAGGGGGCCTATAAAAAAGCCAGAGAGGGACTTTTTGCAAGGGCATGTAGAGATAGGACAGGGGGTAATTGGCTTTAAACTGAAATAGGGTAGATTTAGATTAGATGTAAGGAAGAAATTCTTTGCTATGAGGATACTGGGGCACTGGAACAGGTTGCCCAGAGAAGTTGTGGATGCCCCATCCATGGAAGTGTTCAAGGCCAAGTTGGATGGAGCTTTGAGCAACCTGGTCTAGTGGAACATGTCCCTGCCCATGGCAGGGGGGTGGTGGAACTAGATGATCTTTGAGGTCCCTTCTAACCCAAACCATTCTATGATTCTATGATTCTATGATTCTATGATTAAAATTCAAACAACTTCTCAGGAAATTTAGTGATGAAAACAGCAGTTCACCAGGAACTGGTTTCCTCTACTTAAAAAGAGGTCCCAGTGCACCTGGTAAATAATTGTCAACCTATAAAGCTAAGAAGCGACAAGAAACTTCCCACTCCCCAATTTGTTTCATCTCTTGCACATATTGCCACTGCGTAAAGTGCGTATGATTTTTTTCTCCCCCAAGTACATCAGTACAGATGTAAACTAAATCTGTTGAGTTCAGTGAGGCTCAGTGACAAGAATATATTTCATAAGAACTTTACACAGAAGCAGAATCTGGTATGTGGACTTACTGGACAAATGAAATTAAACAAAACTATTGAAGTAATATCACATTACGTGAAAACACATCTAGCAATCTTTTTTGTTCCATATTTCATAATGTTACAATGCAGCAAAATACGATATGCAATAAATACAATGCTGTATTAAGATCTCACGTAAAAGTCCATGACAAACATTTTGCCCAAACTGCTCTTCTGCAGTCCTAATTTCTCCTCATCTTCAGGATTTGTCTTGCCAATTTAAAAGGTTAACTGTCTTTTTTCTCAATGTTGACTGCGCTGTTTTTCATGTTCTGCGGGACTGCAACATCCCTGGAGTTGGTGGGCTTCTTCCTTCATCACAGGCATTTCTGAAAGGTGCCAAGCTCCTTCATTTCACATAGAAATCCATGCTCAGTACACATCAAACTGTTCAGGACTCAGTAGCTATGAATTTTATTACCTTTCTATCATCATGGCAAACCCTATCTGGGCAAACAGAGATCTCCAAGCCAACAAGCCCACAACTGAAGAGCCAGTCCATCAAAGATCAGAGCTGTCACATCCCTAGGGCAACAGGCAGAAGGAGGACAAACAGCATACAATGATGAAGGAATTGTATGAATTTCACTGCCTGCATGAGAAAGACCACACAACTTTTACTTTCTTAAGCACTTATCTCCTTGCCTACCCCAGATTCCTGCTACAATGCTGAACCTAGTCTAAACTCCACCACGGCCCTTGGGAAACTTCTGGGATGGGCACTGGTTTAAGGACAAAATGATACTGATTTCCAAACTGGTAGATGAAAGGAAGTATGATGGCTCTTGAATGTCATCAGCATATCTAATGTGAAGGTGGTTTTATTTCCTGTGAAGGAATAGCATTTTACACATTCCTGCACTCCCCATCAATAGCCAAGCATGGTGAAAGGAAGGCTGGTGAAGCTTTGCACTTCTACTCACCTACATAAGTTTACAAATTGGAATGAATACAATGAGATCCTGAATTAAAAACCTTAAGTCCAAGAACTATTCCAGCCCCAAATTTCTTTATCTAGTTTTCTTTTTTTTTTTTTTTTTATTAGGCCCGTTATACATGAGATGATTTGTGCCAAAATCCTTGCCAAATGGGAGCATACAAATTTGCTTGTCTTACTGCAGCATCTGAGGTGGAAAGGTCTAAGCGTAAGCCAGTCAGGCTTATTTGACAGTTACATCAGCATTTTTTTTTAATTTTTTTTTTTGCATTAGGCTGAGCATACAGTCACTGATTTGGAGTAATCAGAAAACAGCTCTCATCTGTCAGACCCTGATAGGGACCTGCAGTACAGGGGTATGTGGGAAATATCACTGATAAGCTGCTGCATTTATTACCTAGAAAAATCAATTATCTGCTCTGAGGTAACAACAGTCTCCTGGAAAGATGAAAGAGAAATAGCAGCAAAAGGGGATTAATGGAACAGTTAGTGTGGTATTGATTAGGCCTCTGGCTTGTGGAGCTCAGTCTGGATTTGACTAAAAAGAAACAAAAGTCAACCCTATCCAAATACCAACTGAATAGATTTTTTTCAGTGGTAAGAGAAGCAGACCCCGCATGCAAAAAAATACACACTAAGTGGGGTGGCTGTAATGTTTTATATAGCCCACAGTCTCCCAAAACAGTAGTTTTTTGCAGAATAAGTCATGCAACTGAACAAAATTTTCATGCCATTATCCCTCTCTCCTTCTACCATTAACATAAACCACGTTGGAGGTGAAAACCTTGTTCATTTGGCAAATGTTAAGAGCAGAAACTACCAGAACAATAATTCCGAATAAAAGATATATGATAACATTTCCCCAGACAGAGGGAACACCTGAATATCTGGTATTCTGCTTTCAAAGAAAGCTTCAGGCTGTTTGTCCTTTTGCAGAGCACAGAGGAAATCCACCCTCTAGCACTGGCTTCTTTGATGGTTCACAAACTCTAGGAACTGAGATGTTTTCATGCTTTCCAACAGAGTGAGTAGTCATAAAGTGACAAAAATAAGCTGTGGTAGTGGACTTTTTCCCTTCTCAAAAGATGAAGGCCTTTCCATGTTTTGAAATAGATCTGATGTTACTTAATACAGTCACTTAAGATCTGGAAATGGAATAAGCAATGAGCTGGAGGAACATAAAGGTAATGCAAGACTAAGGAAGTTAGTTAAAAGTAGTTAAAATAAGGAATAATGTCGAGGGGCTGAACACGCTATCTGATGACAGGTAAAAGTAAGAGTTAACAATTAAAAAATATATTTTTTATATATAGTTGATGCACCTAAGGACACCAAAATCCACAGTTTCCAGGAATCAACTAAATTCTTCTCCATTTTCATTCTTACACAAGTAGATATATTTTACCCAGGGTAATGACAGATGCATAAGCAAACATCATTGTTAACTGGTACATAACATGGTACAATGCAGAACAGTATACAGCTCCTGGCTGCCCAGAACACTGCATCCACTCTCCTCAGGAAAAGAGACACACTCAAGGGAAAAGAATGTGTAAGCAGCACTATTTACGAGCCTGCATATCCATTGTAATGTACCAAAGAATGTGCCTAGATGTAAATTACTGAAGATCATAATCCTTTAGCACTGGTCCTTGTCAAAAAGAACAGTTTATAGGAACTTTGCACTCATGGAAAACAAAAAAAGATTATCTTTTCCTTCAACATATTTTTTGCCTCTCTATCACCCCCACCCCCAACCCCACCTGAATGTCACCAACCTGTCACTTTCTTTATTATATCTGTCTCTAAATTCAGGGCTACATCCTCTAGAGATTTTAATTTTTGAAAGCATATATTGTTGAAGGCAACTTCAACAGGAGGAGACTAGGTGAAAAGACTACCCTCCAAAATTTAAAAAAAATTACTAAAATTAATTTTCCATGTAATTTTTTTTTTGAGATTTTGCAACCTTGTAGCTAAAACTGGAAGCTCCTAAAAACAACAGTTATTCAACAATAACTTAATTTTTCAAATATAATACTGGTGTCAGTGATTGAAGAAAAGGACTTCCCAGATCTCCCTTCTGACCTCTATTCATACTTGCATTTATCCACAACATAAACTGTGACAAATGAATTTCCAATCATCAGATCTGTCCTTGAGGCCACTACAGAGATGCACAAACCTGATAAGGAAGGTAAGAGAGGAAACAAGGGGCTAGTCAGTAAGGGACACCTTGTTCAGTAAGAGCCTGTACTTCTCTAGATTAAGGTGAACATGGAAATGCAGCTTCAGCTTTTTGTATAACCTCCTTTTTGCATCACTGAGCTTTGGGGGTTTTTTAAACATACATGGGTAAATAATGTGTGAGAGTGCTTCATTCTGTGCGTCTCAAAGATGCGTTTTTCCCAGGAGTGATCCAGAGTGTGACCGGCTCCATGCAGTAACAGCATGATAAAGATAACAGGTCTTAGGAAAATGCTGCTCACTTCTTTAAGCATTGTACAACAATAACCATTGCCTCTTCAGCAACTGTAAATAATTAAGTGACTTTTATGTTGCTTATTAGAAACAAATTTCTAATTGTGCTGGGTAACAGAAGTGAGAACATTTCTGGGGGGGGTTCTAGCATTTAATTTCACGTGGATCTGAGGAAATGGGGCTCTTAATATTTGTTAGACTCTACCACTTGCTGGTACACACAATAAGAGCAAGCAACTAGTACCAGAATAGCATGTAATAAACTGCATCAGAGGACCAAGCAGTATAATGATACAGCGAGCACCAGTGAGCCCACGAATCACATACATAGGTAACAAAAGTTTCAAAGCAGCATCAACTGACCTGCATCTGAAAAGCCAAAACTCCAGCTGAAATTCAGCAATTACTACAAAAGCCATTGCAGGGGGATATACACCTCATCCTGCACACATGGCCAAGAACAGCAAAGCTTTCCAGACAGCCTTGCAGGAGCCAGAGGCTTTCTCATTCCCTCATTCCAGGTCTCAAACCTGCAGTCCACTCCAATCTTAGTTAACACCAGTCCCCAACTCACCCATTGCATCTCGGTGATGTTTGGCACTCCTGTACTGTTTCTGGAAGAATGGTTCCCGGGAAAAGGTAACACACAAGATAGATAGGAGGCCTCTTTGGAGCACTGCCCACCAGTGAGACGATACTAAAATCACTAAGTCACTTTCCCAAAGATGCAATGCAGTTCAGCAGCAGTCATTAGAACACAAGTTTACTGAGTCTGCTTTACCTTGCTCCATCAGCCTATCAACAAAATTTCAATAATTATCTCTCAATATTTGTTATTTATGTATCGTATGACACTCTTGAGCAAGCTGCATATAGGTGAAAGTAATTCAGAAAAAGAAAATCTGGAAAGTCCGAATACAATCTTTCTAAAAGTAATTAAGTGTAGATCCCACAAAACTGAAAATTGTTTCTTAGCCTCAATTTCACTTTTACACAACACAATTATAATGAAAAAACTAAGCAGAGTAAGAATATGAAACAAGATAACAGCAGTGCTGAAAACTTCAGGACAGGAAACTATGCAGAAATCTATTCAATTGCAGCACTTAAATGGATATACTGCAACAAATTAGATACTGAAAATCTGAATAAAGCATAAAAGTATGTATTTTGCTGTATCCAGGTGAAAACAATCAGAAGCAGAAGCATAAACCAAACTAAGTTTGGTCAAAGTTAATAATAAAAATCCAAACGATTCCCTGAAATTGCCAAGCTATAGTATTCAAACCAGTATTACATGTTACACTCTTCCAACACACTGAAATTAGTTTGGAGATCACATGTAAGAGACTAATTTACTTAGCCCTATCCACTGCCTATTCGTAGCAATGACACTGAAAGCATTTAAATATATTATTCATCAGAGTCTAGAAGCAGAAACTCAGAAGTGACTCTATACACTCCATGGAAGAATTCAGAAGTGGAGGCCTGGGAACAAGGCTCAAACCATGTCTTTCATGCTGTGTGTTGTTTTATTTAAGTGAAGCAGCGTCCCAGTCATTCATAAATTACTGATGTCTTGTATCCTCCAGTCCATCTGTTCCTGCAGGGCTGAGAGAGGGAAGGTGTTCACTGATTCATAGGCCTTTCAGCTTTTCCAGAACACACCTTGAATATTTATCTGCTGCCTTCATCATATAGACCAACTGTTCCTGAGGAGGAAAATGTGGATCCGGATTTGAAAAAGGAGCACAGGTCTTTGGTTTGGCCTCAGTAAATCTTTCAGCATAACTTTACTATGGAATCCATATCCTAACTATAATCATCGAGAGGCCCAAAGACTGCAACAGGATTTGTTACTCTTGTTTTGAGCATCCGAGCAAATCCCAAGGGTCTTGGTAAGACGTACCACAGAGCCAAGAACATGTTGGTGAAGGTCACAGGGGTGTGAAGAAGGAGGTGAGAAGAACATTTTATTCCAAACATCCCCATTAACTTTTCTTCTACAGAAGAAATGCAAAGAGGCAGAGCTGGATATAAGCAAGCAATAGTTATGTGAAACAAAAAGGATTTCACAAGTCTTTTGACTTGCGAGGGAAAATTTCCATTGTGCAGAAAGAAACTAATTTCTCTGCAATGCAGACAGAATTAAGTTTTGCCAGGCCTAAGCGGAGGGGCCAGGTGTGATCCTCTTAGGAATGAGGGACAGGAGAGACAAATGCTGCTTGCCAAAGGAGGCAAGATCCTGCACATAACACCACACTACACTGAAGTTCTCTCTCTGTAGCAACCCACCCAGGGTTCTGGCGCAGACAGACTGCAATGCTCTCACCACCCATAACAGTCTGTAAACAGCAAGTGTTGGGAGGACACAGAATAGCTGAAGTGCAAGACAGCAGAGCTTGGAGATTTGAACAAAGCAATGAGACCTTCAGGAGTTTGTCCCTCACAAACTACCATGAATATCAAAAAGAGACCACCATCTCATCTCAGATTCATCCTTCAATCTCATGAGGCATACAGCTTTCAGCTTCAGCTGGAGTCAAATCCACAGCAGCTGACCCAAGATACTACACAGTTAAACTTCCTTAATGCCTGTAAAATTATGAGAATCACCAATGAACAATATTGAAGGAGTTTGCTGAAGCCTTAGAAGAGCACAGAGATATGGTTATAAAGACAACTAATACATACTGACTGTGCTGGGCATCTAAGCATAGATTTTTATTTCTCCCACCTGCAATTTCAAAGTGGTAGAAGAGTGGAGTTGTTAAGAACATGCTTTCTTAATTACTTTAGTACATACCAGGCTGGCTATCCCAATCCCAGTCCCAATCCCAATCCAAACATGCCAAAGGAAATCAAAGATTTGTTTAGAGTTTGAGGTGTTAACCTGATAGTTTGCAACTCCTTATTCCCGTTGCAAGTCAAGGAATCCTGTTAAATGCAGGGAGTCAACAACACAAAGATTTTGCCTGCCTTTGTAACATTCTTTCAAAATATTGGCTAAATTCTGCAGTATTCATTGCAAAATCTCACCCCCTTAGGCTTTACGGCTGACCTAGACTGTGGGTCTGTTTGGAGTAAGAAATATTTTCACTGAGTTATGGTTCTGTATTAACTTTGCATGGCAAGGTTTTGGTAGCAGGGGGCTACAGGGGTGGCTTCTGTGAGAAGCTGCTAGAAGCTTCCCCCACGTCTGATACAGCCAATGCCAGCTGGCTCCAAGACAGACCCACCTCTGGCCAAGGCCCAGCCCATCGGCAATGGTGGTAGCGCCTCTGGGAGAACATATTTAAGAAGGGAGAGAAAAAAGGTGCACAATTGCAGCCAGAAAGAGGACTGCGAATGTGTGAGAGAAACAACCCTGCAGACACCAAGGTCAGTGCAGAAGGAGGGGGAGGAGATGCTCCAGGCGCCGGAGCAGAGATTCTCCTGCAGCCCATGGGGAAGACCATGGTGAGGCAGGCTGTCCCCTTGCAGCCCAGGGAGGTCCACAGTGGAGCAGATATCCACCTGCAGCCTGTGGGAAGCCCACGCCAGAGCAGGCTCCTGGCAGGACCTGTGGACCCATGGAGAGAGGAGCCCACGCTGGAGCAGGTTTTCTGGCAGGACTTGTGACCCCACAGGGCACCCACGCTGAAGCAGTTTGTGAACTGCAGCCCACGGGAAGGACTCCCACTGGAGAAGTTCATGAAGGACTGTCTCCTGTGGGAATGACCCCTCGCTGGAGCAGGGGAAGTGTGTGAAGAGGAAGGAGCAGCAGAGACAATGTGTGACGAACTGACTGCAACCCCCATTCTCCATTCCTCTGCGCTGCTTGTGGGGGAGGAGGTGGAGAGAACCAGGAGTGGAGTTGAGCCGGGAAGGAGGGAGGGGTGGGGGAAACTGTTGTAAGATTTAGTTTTTATTTCTCATTACTGTATTCTGATTTGATTGGTAATTAAATTAATTTTTCCCCAAATCAAGCCTGTTTTACCCATGACAGTAACTGCTGAGTGATCTCCCTGTCCTTATCTCAACCCATAAGACTTTAATTATATTTTCTCTCCCCTCTCCATCTGAGGAGGGGGAGTGATAGAGCAGCTTTGGTGGGCACCTGGCACCCATGCAGGGTCATCCCACCACAGGTTATAAAAATTTAGTTGAAGCATGTTCTGGTTCACTGCTGAAGCATCATGGAATGGAAACAAGTACATTTTAATTATTTGCAGTGAGGTTACAGGCACAAAATATAGCCAACCCCATGAACAATAAATTCACTTGACTCTTCACCCTTGGTCTTTAAGAATTTTAGAGCTTTTCAAGACATCCTGAAATTATTTCACCAAAGACACATAACGAAATAAAGTTTCAGTTCAAACTCAGAGCTGACTAGTAAGCCAGTTTGCTTTGTTTTCTGATGCAACATCCCCTTCCTGCCCACACTGGGGTTGGGGGTCAGGAGGAGACACTGGCAACACTTCCTTACAGTTTTCTCAAACAGCTTTCTTGAAAATCCTGCTGCCTTCATAAAAGATTTTACACACCTGGCATGCTCTACTAAACAGATCAAACCCATCTTTCTCTTTTCCTCCTGCAGTAACTGTTCCCCATCTCAAAGCTTTCAAGGTTTTCAAATGTTCCCATTCTGAAGACCTCAAATTCAATACACATTTCCCTCATCCCCACAAGAGAGAAAGACACAGAACAGCTAGTGGGAGGTGGGACAATGACAATACCACTACCCAAACAGTTTAACACCAATTAAGGTCAAGTCTCTTCTTATTCTATGCTAGCTATGCTTGGTAGCTACTTTCAGGCATACAACTATCTCACAATGAATAAAAAGCAATTTACCTCTTATGACAGACTTCCCGTGAGTGTGGTTACTACAGAGTAGTTAAAATGTTCTAAAGCCAGTGGTAGTTTGTTTCTTTGGAATGTTACAGAAAAAAGACCATCCCCTGAAATCCAAGTCTGTAATCTGGAGCAGAGAGAAAAAAACAAACAAACAAAAAAAACCAACCCACAACAATCTGAGGAGTTTCTCAAAATCCAGTGAAGTGCTTAAACTACCAAACCCCTGGTTCTCCCCCACCTCCAACCAGAAATCTTACCCTGGAGTCAAGAATCAAGGAGAGGCTTATCACTACTGACATATCTATCAGAGTTATACTTTTGGCTAAGTATTTTAATTCCTGAGGGTTTTTTTTAGAGAAAATACCAGCCAGGTTTTTTGTAAATGACTTTGGCAATGTGTCTACACAGTATTTTGAAACCAAGTGAGAACTTTTTCTTATGGAACTTCAAGCTGGCCAAAGACTCACTAATTCCAGTCAGAAGCCAAGCAGACAACTAGTGCAGGCACCATGTTCCACCTCGTAAACTGGCCAGATAACTTTTCTGAAAGCAGGTTACACTGCTTCTAGATTCAGACTCAAAATATGAATGGAAAAAATCATATGCCTGCCTGTAAAAAGATGTAATCACTGGAATATTCACCTTGATAGAAAGCTATTTCTCACCAATATACAAAAAACAAGCTCCTATGATTTCAACTCTAAGCCTCTATTTTCTATAATAGTCTGAGTACACATTGTCTTAATTGCAACACTTGAGTTTATGCTAAAGTATAAAACAAAAAAGCAGTCCAGATGATAGTCTAAAAAAATAGTCCAGATTTTTGTCCTTTTTTTTTTTTTAAGACTGGAAAAGCCAATCTCTGTCTGATAAACTACAGCTCATCTTACTTCTAGATAAAAGTCTGCCTTGTAGAGCAGCATCCAATTCAGTATGGAGCTGCAAATTCATAAAGCAAACAGGCTTAGCCCATGTTCCAGGCCCCCAACACAAGAGCTCTAGTCCCCACAAGTTTCTGGGGCAATCCCATATGAAGCTTTAAGGAGTGTTTGGAGCCAAGTGATACAAGGCATGAGCTGAAGGATGAAGGAATCTCCCAGGTGATGGCTAGAATTTGGCATAAGCAGACAGCTTACAAGTAGGAAATATAATGTTTTTGCTTCCCAAAACTGATTGCAGAGAATTCCCATGCTTAAGTAGGGAATAATATAAGCTTCAGAGAGCTGCTCTGTAGTTACTAGATGTAATTGGATCAGAAGACAAGGACAATACATGATGGTGAGGTGAACAGAATTCTTCTCGTGGGGGTTTGCATAAGCACACTGTATGGAACCAAAACCCTTCACTAGTGACCTAGAACAAGCCAAGGCAAGTGACATGAGACTGTGCGTGCACTGTCCCCTGCACAAAGAAACATATCTGGGGCAGGTACACATGCCCTGATAGAAAGCAAAACTTCTCGGTCATGGAAAAGAGAAAAAAACCTAGAAGCTGTGGTTTGGGGGTTGAGCCGCTCCACTTGCACAGTAGAGCTGGGTTACAACCGCCAGTTACACACTTCGGTCAGGAATAAGGAAGTGTTGGCCCTCAGCTAATGAGGACTAACATGACATTATTTGACCAGAGGTCAGATTCGACTAGGGTATAAATGGAGCCCTGACAGAGGGCAAATTGAGCCAGTCCTCCTTGCAGCAGTGGGTCTGCAGTCAGGGACTCTCCCCCTGGGTCAGGATGCCACCCAAGGTAACTCCTTGAGGTTGAGAGTCCTCACCTTTTAGGTGAGTGATGTGTGCATTTTGGGTTATCATTTCTAAAGCTTAAGAATTCTTAAGTTGGTTGTGTAGTATTAATTTCCCCTTACATCATTGAACCTGTGGTTTACTAATGTTGTCGGAGTTCCAAATGATTTTGATTGAAGAATAAATTTCATTGAGTTTAATTTGATTGTGTGAGCCTCCACAACATCTCAAAAAGGTTCAGTGAATGTGGGTGAAGCATGACCAAAACTGTCGTCATATCTCTCCCTTCTTTTTGAAGCAGATTGCTGAGAACCTTGAGCCCATCTGCTTAACTAATGAACAGAATAAAACCTACACTGCTAAAAGAAATAATATTCCACCAAATTCTAAAGTATTTGCTATGACAGAAATATGTCGCGGTATTAGAGTTCAATAAAGGTTACAAAGTACTGTCTGCTTCTCAAGAAAACAGGATACACAAAGTGGCTTTTTCTAGATATCAGAAGCACTAAATTACACTTCCATGACACTTTTTAAGGGGTAAGACCAAGTACTGCCTGTGTTGTACCTCCAAGAGCTCAATATTTGGGGAAACTGATAAGAACTACAACAAAAGAAAGCAATATTTAGTGGACAGGGTGACTTCTTTTTTAATCGGAAGATTCCAAAAAGCACTTAGGAGTGCTTTTAGAATTTCTTAATCTTGAGCAATTGACCAAACTGCCCAGTAAAGGTTCTCTGTCAGGCAGAGATCAACTGCAAAGGATCACTGTAGCCATACCAGGATCTGAGCAGTACAGCCATGATTTTAGAATGAGATGCTGCATATACAGAATTAAACTATATTTCTGCATGCACTAACAGAAGTGTGGGCTTCCCCTCCATTAACTACTTTGTGCAAAATTGCAATAAACCTTGTTTCTGCTGGCATAGCAGCAAGCATTGGATAGAAGAATTAACTCTGTGCTCCAGAAACATCCTTTATCCAATACATCTGCAAATCCTACAGAAAAGGAGCACTCTGGAACGTGAGGTTTCATCATCACTATAAAGTTATTTCACAGGGGAATTTCAGCTCTTTCTCAAGAGTTTCATCTCTTTGTGCAGATTCCAGTTTAAAAATTGCTAATTCTCCACTCATGTTGAACTAGTATACCTCTACCAGTTTCATTGCACTTGCATGCACACTTAAAGTCTTACTGGTCCATGCATCACAACCATCAAACATAGAGTAATCTGTACATTAGATGCTTTCTGTTGCCCTTGCTAAGCAGCTGATCTAAAAGGACCAAATTAATGAAAAATAATGATTAGTTTTAAACCCAAACCCTAGACTTCACAGGCCTTCTTAAATTAAGCAGAAGCAGTTGCCACATTTGGGGCCTTTTTATTAACTACAACATTTTTCTGTTCTCTTCTTTAGACAGCTTCTTGAGATGACAGAACAGCACTATTCATAGCAGAAAAAAGGATCTAAAATAAGGCCATACATTTAATATTTGCAGGTAAGCTCTGATGAAAGCTCAAAACGACTATCAGAAAGCAACTTGAAACAAACTGATTCAATGTTAAAGTAACCTGATTTGATGAAATCTTTCATTTGCATGTTTGTTTTGTTTTTTTAATTTCAAAATTTCAAATGAGGCTCAATTCATGGGAGATCTAAAAGTCAAACAAGAAAGGGACCAAAATATGTTGCCTTTTTTTTTCATTTATTCCTTCAGACACTCTTCATTGTCTTTTCATGATTAGAAGAAAACTCCTTAAAGGCAATGTAACAGCGGCAACAGAGGAAGAGGCAGAATGCAAAATCAGGTACATGATTTGTGTCTCATTCAAATGGCAGCAGCAGAGTGAAAAATAAGAAAAAAGCCTGTACTAAGAGATGAAAATACTGTAACAGAGGGATATATTCATAAATCAGTAAGTTACAGTAGCATATTCTAGCTGTAGCGTAGAATAGGCTGTTTGAATTAAAAAGATGTAGATTTAAAATGCAATAAAAAAAATAAAAATCAATAATGATACATTTTAATTCAAACAGTCATCACAGCAGTGCCACAGCAATCAGTCATATTTACCCAGGCCCTGTATATAATAATCCCCCTGATCCCTATATAATTGCCAGTTTCACTTTTGCATTATCAACAGCTCTCATAGCTTATTGCTTCATACTTTCTTAATAAGCGTCTGCAATCAATAATCTTGCCACTAAGCAGCAACCAGCAAGCCAAACACAGGGTGTAAATGTGTCAGAAGTGATCATTACAGGGATATGAATGACAAGGTGACTGTGCTAATGGGATAGGCATGTAGTAAAGACATAATTTGGAAAAATCTGCTTATTGGAATGTGTAATACCATGGCAAAATGGTGTTTCTGCAGAGCGAAATATTTACCCTTGAAAATGAAACCTCAAATCCTCCTGAGGGTGTTTTTTCTGAGATGGCAATCACCATCACCAGACTTTTATATCTCACCATCAGCACAAAACATTCAGCATGTTTGCAGCCTACTTATTTCATCTGGAAATGCAGCTGCTCACTACTTCACACAAACTCTGTAATGATTGATAACATGGATTTACATGCAAATTTGAGAATTAGTGTCACTTTGCTGACAATGGTTTAAATACTAATGTGTATAAGAAGGCCCCCCAATCTTTTCTACTGCCACTCACTCATTAAAAACCAACACAGAAAATATCCACCTATGTTTGAGAATTATTTCTTAGGTTTGACAAAAAAAACAAAGAAAAACTGGTTCAGCTTCCCACAAATTGAATAGAGCTTTGAACACAGCCAAATTTTTTCGAAGTGTTCAGTACTCACATTGGACACATCTCCAAAGGAGCTCAACTCTTACTTAGCCAACACTATGAAGGTGACAGGTTTTCAAAATGTCCTGCTAAAATGAGTGGTCATTTTCTTTCTTTCTCCATAGAGGCTGCAAGCACTGGGCCCTTAAAATGCATCTGCCTATTTAAACACGTGGATGAATTCCACCAGGAAATATTCAGCACTTTTGAGAATGTACCTGCTTATTTAAGTATCTAAATAGATGGTAGGCCTTTTTTGTTTGTTTTGTTATCTAGTCAAGAGTCCTTAGGAAAGTGTGTGAATTGTGATGAGTCATGGTGGCAAAATGCTTTCCATTTAGAGGAAACATCAGAAGTAATATAATGATCTCATTAAACTTGGTTATTCTCACCATATACTTAAATCTGTTGTTCTTTGGAAATTACAGTGCATAGAAAGATGAAAATCCTGTCAATTACTCAAATACACAAGAGACATCAAGAAAACTTGTATTTAACCACATTTGTTATGCTATTTTTGAACTCACTAAAGCCAGAGTTTGATCAACAGGAATACACGACAGAAACATTACTATTAAAATAGAAACAGATTTTTACCTTTATTATGTTAACTATCGGTTAACATTTGTCTTTGTTGACAGGGTTTATTTAAACATTTTATATTGATCAATTTTTTTATGTTCTTGATTTTTCGTCTTGGCTTCTGAGATATTTGAAATAAAAGCATAATGCATATTCATTTCACAATGAAAACTAAACTAAACCACATGCAAGAAGAAAATGTAAGAAAATAAACATCCACGGTGGCCTGTTCTTCAGTAAACCTGTCAGTGCCAAGGCTCCAAATGATCACTTATTTCCTGTCAATACTATTCCCAGATAAATAGGGGTTCAGTGCCTATTTACTGTATTTTCTTTCTTTCTTTTTTTTTCCTTTCCTCTCTGAGGCTTCATTCTCCAAAGACTTTCTATTTTTATTGAGTTTTGCCATGTTTTTCTTTCAGCAGCAAATGATTAGTGAGCTCTCCCTATGAAGGACGTGCTGCAACTGAATATCCAAAAGTCCTGCAAAGTACTCAACCTTCTAAATTAGCTACAAAAATTCGTTGCTGGTGTTTTGAAATGCATATCACCACAATACTCAATATAAAGAGGTTTCGGCAAGACTGCTGGTGAGCTATAAGATGAGATGATGATGATAGGAAGCTGATGATTAAACAGCATACTCTTAAGGGACCACTTCTGCCACTTTTAATTATAACTCGTGTGTCTGTTTAGAGCTTTATACTATTACCCATCGTAGCAGCAGCATCTAAGCACTACAGTCCCTCAGTAGTCCCAGCAAAATCTTCAGCATATCTCCTGGCCCATCTGGCACTTCTCTTTTTTTAAGGGAGAAAACTGCACTAGAGATGATTTTGCACATTATTTCCCATTGATTTGCTTCTGTTGATAGAACAATGAGGTACAGGAGAGTAAAAAGTTTATTAAAATATTTCATATGCTTCAGTGGATTGCTTTGGGATTGAAGTGTCATATAGTATGTCAACACAGACGTGAGGGTATGGCCTGCAAATAGGTTCTGTTAACAATATAAAAGAGTTGGTTCATGCCTTTAAGAGTGCTTCTGAAAGAGAGGGCTGTGTGCTTGTAGCTAGTGCAGGAGTAGCCTCCAAGCCCACTGTTTTTCAGGCACACTGTTCATCTCCCCTTCTGACATTCACATTATTCATGGCCACCTGCACTAAAAAGCCCTACCTTTTGGAAAACAAAAGCATGAACATTCACTATCCATTGTACTAAAGTACTATTGGCTTTCCAGTCCTCCCCCTTGTTTTTCACCATCCAAGCAGCTATTGACAGAAATATTACTAAATTACCGTGGCCTTTTTATTCACTGCTCTTAACTGATGCCAACAAACCTTCTCATGTTCCTCACTCCCTCACTGATTTCCCTGCTTCAGAAAACTGGGAGCATCCTGCGGCTTCACAGGACTTCAAAACTGCCATTGTGCTCCAGGCAGGAACTCCAAAGAACCCTGCCAAGAAAGGTCAAAGACGTGGCTCTGTTCCAGAGACTCTCAGGTCTTGATCCAAAGCTTACAAGTATTGCAGGGAGTCTTTTTACTTCCTTTAAGAGATTTTAGATATTTCTTATGCCACACATGAATGGGAAAGCTGATGACAACAGGCCACAACAGAACCAACAACCATGGGTTGGCTGAAAATTAATCTCAAAGCCATTAAAAACATAAGCTCTCCCTTACCATTCTTATGAGCACAACCTTGGACACTTGGACTCAAAATTGGATCCTCTAAGACTTCTGCTACAAACTATGTGAGCAATTCAGCCATATGATCCATCAAAAGGGTGACAAGTGCCTCAGGTTAGCAGTAATATCCAGTGTAACTGTATATACAACTTTTTCACTACTTGAGTATCTTCATATAACCAGGCAACAGTCGGCTTTTTTGAGGTAAGCGTGCAAACAGATAGCACAGGTGCTTCATGGCTTGCAATAGGGAATTTAAATAAATATGAACAGAAAGATTGAAAATAAATAATAAAAATGCTATTTGGTTAGCAATCCATAGCCACCAATTCATCAATTAATAAGAAAGAAATTAATTGCTAACTTTGAAATGACCTCAGCTATTTTCCAAAGAAACTGACAGCTTCACAGCTGATATATTAAAATCAGAGTGATTACTTATTGTAAACAAATTTCAGTTTACCTACCCCCACAGCTCTTTAATTTCAAGAAGGATGGTGCATCTTTTTGTGAGTCTGCTGGACAACCTTCAGCTCTGCATTAGCTAATTAATTCAAGGGAGCGAGAATGTCTTTTTCACATAATCATCAGTACAACTAATATTATTTATATCCACCCATAAATAATACAGGGAAAAGATCTTTGAGTTCCTAGGGATGCTTGCTCTCACTTTAACCCTATATTAATCCTTAGAGGATGAAGAAAGCAATGATAATGTGGCATCATTGGTAACAAGAACACCTGTGTGGTGTAGGCATGCAGGTAATAAAACATAGTTTCAGACACAGAAGTAGAGAAAGCACATGTATACAAGATAGGGGAAGGAAAGACTTTGCAAATCCATATAAGGAGGACACCAAACAAAGGTAGCTAGCTTTAATTTAAAATAAGGGGGCTGAGATGCTGTGTTGCCAAGGAATAGAAAAAGTATTGATGAAGATTTGAAAAAAAGAGGAAGAAGTGATACAGGTAAATAAAACCACTGAAAGGGCAACACTTGTTGATTTATGGAATGACACATTTTCTTCACTCTGTGGTGACCACTTTTCTTACTTTGGAAGAACTCTTCATAAACTTGAAAAGATTACTTCAACAGGTCTTTGCTGAAAACATGCCATAGGGCTTTGCAAGAAAGCATGCAAAACCAAGACAGAGAGGTTGAACAGCAGAAAGAAGAATGAGGAGAAAGAGAGCAGCCTAGAGCTGAAAGCTTCCCTCTGCTTGCCCAGTGATGTTACCTCTCTGCATTGTTAGAATGGCTTAAACTGCAGACAACATGATTCCTGAGGAAGTCAGAATGCTGCAACGAAAAGCACAATGCAGTGATTCAGTGAAAAGCTGGACTGATGCTAAACTGAAGTTAACATTTCAAGTATTAAAAAGCTTTAAATGCCTACCTTTAACCTTCCAAATGTGCACTTGCGCAAGTTACTGAACTATATGTCTGGAATACTGTCACATGAAACACGCTATATCCCAACAAATGGACATAACTGGGTTTTATACAGATCAATTGGCAGTGTACAGCAGGGCCTGCAAATATTTGTCCTCTTCCAAAAACTAGCTATGAGTGCATGGGTTTTTATTTCTTTTAAGGCAGCTAAGAAGGGGGTTTTCAAATTATAGCAACATTTTCACAATGAAAATGTTCATTGCCCCATCTTTTTTGAACATTAAAACCCCTCCATTCAGGCCAGATAGAATTGCATACAATGCTCTTCATTTCTTTCTAAACTTCTAGGTCTTGTGAACCCCCCTTCTACATTGGATATGGAAAAGGAGACAGATGGGGAAAAAAGAGACAGAAGCACAACAGAAGAACTACTCCTCCAAGGTATCAACTCAGTATAAAGTTGAAAATTTTCCATTTTTATTCTATTTTATTAAGGAAAATATGAAATGAAAAATTTTCGTTGAAATAAAAAAATCCTGTTATTATCCAGCTCCGACACTTCCATACCAGAACATGATTTGGAATTTGCAAAAGAAAGAAATCCCATTTCCTGGCATCTTCTCACAAATAATTTCCACTCAATCAAGGAGCAGAATGTTATTGTCCGGCACAAATAGACCAACACATCTAATCTGCATAAAGACTTAAATTTCAGAGCTTGCTTAGAGATATGGACATCCAATTCCCATTCAATTAATAAGATTTAAGCATCCATTTCCTTTAAGCAGGTTTGAAAGCACAGCTGAAAATTCTGAATAATGGTGTACTGTTTGTGTATTTCATTTTAAGCACACAATTAAATTTCACCTCCAGCATTCCAGGGAATCCTCTGTATTTTTTCATACCTCGGAGAGCTTAGAGCTTTCTGTATATCTGATACCTGCTTAAAATATTTGAATACTTAAAAGCATTATGAGTAAACTAGAATATGCCACGGTAAAATCTTAGTTTATTGACTCCTCATGTGCGGATTTCTACCATACAGTAAGTGAAATGTTCTTCTCTATGAAAATCATGCTTGAAAACAAACATACAAAAAGCAGCACTGTGAAAACAACCCAGAATTTTCCTCCCAACCCCACGGAATGAGTATTGCATATCAATTACAATCTTCACAGATGCATCTGCAGGAATCTACCTGCAATATGTTCTAAGAAACTAAAAGATCAAAATAACTGTCATCAAGCTGCAGTACTGCTGACAGTTTCTCTTGTCATTTAAAAATGTGTTTGGTATTTTTTTCAGTTGGAAACACTATGATTTATAAACGTATCTCAGTTTCCACAGTACAGCTGTAAAGGAAGCTCATTTACAAGATCAGCAGCATAGGCTTCCAAACACACTCCAGTAAGGGTTTCTTTCATGCTGGTGAGGCACTGCTCCCCTCAAGTGGACTCATCTGATTTCTATGGGGATACTAATCAAGGGAGGTGCTGCTCATACTGAATACAGGCATTACAGGCATTGTGATCTCAGCCCTCAAAAAATAAAGAAAAAAAAACAAAAAACCCCACAACAAAAAACCTCTAAATGCAAGCTGTTCCAGTCCTGAGTCAGCTCACACTTTTCATGGGTGGCTGAAGAGCAACATTTAAAGCAGCTGTTTAACTTAAAATGTAATTTCTGTTTGCCACATTCCTTTATTCATCTCATGCATTATTCCAAACTCACTCACACCTGTTTATGCCACTGAAGTCAGCACAGACAGACCAGGATGGTGTCTCTGTCAGGGCACAGTTAGGTCTTTTATTCCCACTCTACTTTTTCCAGTTCGGTTGAAAAAATAGCGTTGTGATCTACTCCATCCCACACTATTATAGTGCCAATTCTAATGCCTTACAACAGAACAACCGGCAGCAGTTTGGTCATTTCTGTTATTCTTTCTCAAATCTCCAGCTCCTAAAGTCCTGCTATTACATGTGGATTAAGCTCAAAACTATGAGCCTTTAGCTGCACAGAAGTTAGAGGACTGACAAAATAATTACAAGATCCTGTAAAAGAAGCCTAAAATTTAACAGTATTTATTGGGTTCATGTGGCAAGATTTTGGTAGCAGGAGGGGGCTGCAGGGGTGGTTTCTGTGAGAAGACACCAGAAGCTGCCCCCATATTAGACAGAGGCAATTCCAGCCACCTCCAGGATGGACCTGCCACTGGCCAAGGACGAGCCAATCAGCAATGTTGGTAGTGCCTCTGTGATGACATATTTAAGAAAGGGTAAAAAATGCTGTGCAATAGCAGCTGGGAGAGAAAAGTGGTAAAATGTGAGAGAAAAAGCCCTGCAGACAGAAAGGTCAATGAAGAAGGTGGGGAAGGAGGTGCTCCAGGTGCCAGTGACATTCCCCTGCAGCCCGTGGTGAAGACCATGGGTAAGCAGATTGTATCCCTGCATCCCATGGAGGTCCATGGGGAAAAGCCCATGCCAGAGCAAGTTTTCTGGCAGGATTTTTGGCCCATGGGACACCCACACTGGAGCAGCATGTTCCTGATGGACTACACCCTATGGAAATGACCCATGCTGTAGCAGTTCTTGAAGAACTGCAGCCTGTGGGAAGGACCCATGTTGGAGAAGTTTGTGAAGGGCTGTATCGCATGGGAAGGACCCTGTGTTGTACCAGGGGAAGAGTGTGAGGAGGAACTGACCACAACTCCCATTCCCTATCCCCCTGTGCTGCCTGGAGGAGGTAGAGAAGTTGGGAAGTTGAGCCTGTTGACAAGGGAGGGGCAGAAGGAAGGTGGTTTTAGTTTTGTCTTTGTTTCTCACTATCCTACTCTGTTATTCATTGACAATAAATTAAATTAATTTTCCACAAATTGAGTCTGGTTTGCCCATGATGGTTAATGGTAAGCAGTCTCCCTGTACTTACCTCAACTCATGAGCTTTTTCTTCTTATTTTCACCCCGTCCTGTTTACAAAGGGGAGTGAGGGAGTGGCTTAGTGGGTGTCTGGCAACTAGCCCAGCTTAACCCACCACATAGTGCTCACCTAACTGTTTATTTCCAGGTTTGATCTTTTTATCTATTGAGGGAAACCCAGAGAAGTCTGTAGGAGCAGTTGATCACTGGCACAAACTGCAGAATATGGCACTAAATATTTCCATTTCCCGGCTCACTTGTTAGTCAACAAATATGCCTAAATATTCTTTTTGATTAGGTACAAAGAAATCAAGCTTTAAGGGCTAGACCCATCCACTAGTGCAAAGAAAGCATTTCAGAGAAATTATTTAAATGCTGGCAGTGCGTACGTAACACCTAAGCATGTTTTATATGTCACCACCTATGACTTACTGATGAGGACATAAATCTATCTCACCTCCAAACTGGAGTATCTTGTGATTTCAGAGCAAGAACTAGCACCTCCTGGTTTTGGTACCAGAAGCTCCCACCTATGGGGCCATGTGGTTCAGCTGTGCTGAAGCCCATCACATGCACACACAACCACAAGAAGCTTCAGTTGGATTTGCATCTGAGTCTATCAACACTTAGAAACCTTGTCAAGAGTTGCAGTGTTAATTCCATAGGAAAATAGGTAAAGGGAAATAGGTATGTATTTGTCCATACCTGAAAAGACAAGCAGAGTGTCTTTAATAGCAGAGAAACATGAGGTGAAACGGGTTGTGGTATGGAGTGTTAGGACAGGAGCAACTCTGAGAGAGACATAGACATACTGGAAAGAGTCCACAAAAATTATTAAGGGACTGGAGTATCTCTCCTGTGAGGAAAGGCTGAGAGAACTGGGACTGTTCAGCATGTAGAAGGGAATGTTTTGGAGGGTGTGTGTCTTATTAAAGTGTATAAATACCTGAATCAGGGTGTAAAGACGATGTAGTTGGGCTCTTTTCAGTGGTGCTCAGTGACAGGATCAGAAGCAAGGGACACAAAGTGAAACATAGGAGGTTCCTCCTGAACATCAGGAAATACTTTTTCACTATAAGGGTGAACAAGCACTGGCACAGGTTGTCCAGAGAAGTTGTGGAGTCTCCATCCTTGGAGATATTTAAAGGATGTCTAGACACAGTCCTGGGCAACCAGCTCTAGGTGACCCTGTTTGACCAGATGACTTCCACAGGTCACTGGTCATCCTCAATCATTCCATGATTCTGTGATCTGTTGTGGTTTTTCCTCAGAACAAGGAGATGGGAATTTAAATGGGAAGTCTCCTGCTGCTCAAATAGCCCCAAATCATATAGTTAGAGAAAATATACCTACTCCTTGAGACTACCAGCCAAAGAGGTGAAGGTTACAACTGTACAGGGGCTGACAGCGTTTGCACATAGAACTTGCCAGCTACCATTTGTGCCACAGGTTAATATGATGCAAGACCTGAACTCTGAACCCTGCTTTCTCATTTTTCCCACTAAACTAAAAACTACCTGTGTAGGTGAAAATTCAGCTAAATCACCAGTGCTCTGCAAGCAACCGGACTTCCTTGTCAGAAAGAGAATACAGCTGTACATTCCCAGTAGTAGTTTTGAGGTTTGCAACTTTTTTTTTTTCTGTACATCTAATCTGCTGCAGCAGAGGAGATGGGAAAGCAGATGGTCATGATGGCAGATCAACATGTGAGGGCAAATAATGACCTAACAATGCTAGCCTGGATTCTACAGCTGCCTAAGCAAAGCCTGATCACAACTGCAGTCACTGCAAGCGAGCATTGTATTGAACTGAAGCAGCAGAACAGCCAGAAAGCAGCGGTTTATGGTGTATCACAACTTATTTTCTAATGTGGAAAGAGCAGCACTCTGAAGTCCTGAGGTATCTGATTGATAAATCAAGCCAGAGGTTGCTCAGCAATTCCCCTCCCAACCCCATCCCCAAACCCCAGTTCCCAAGTAAATACACGTTAAACTCTGGCCTGTGTTACTTAACAGGTTAATGTGCAGCATGGCTGTTACATTAGAGATGGAAGAATGCAAGGCAGTTAGTTATGAAGTATTGACAATTGACACAAATGTAGCATAATCTGGAGAAAATTAGTCCTGATGAGAGAGAAAAGGCATCTCTGGTTTTCTGATCCTTTCTTCACCCTTCACTTGTTTTATTGTTGGGCAAGAAAAGAGGAAGAAGGGAAGCGCACAACAGTCCGTTAGAAGCCAGGAACTGACAAGAGAAGAGCCAAAACTGTACTGCAGAAGTCACAAGCCTCACTCCCAACATCTCAAATTTGGAGTGAAAGACACTTTCCACTCTGCCACAAGATTTTGCAGATTAAACTTCTTCCATTAACCCTTACATTGACTTGCATAATAAATGTGATAGCAAGCCAAAAGCCTTGTATTTTGGTCATAACTTGAACTGCAGTCAGCTAGTGGCAACATGTTTCCCTGTGATTAAATTGGAAAAGTTTTGACCCTTGTCCTCATCATTCTTCAGATTTACAATGGTCAAATGGAGTATTTCCTCTGTCACTGCGATGCTCTGAGGATAAGCATATGAAAGTTCATTAAAAACTTAGCTTCTGCCATAGTAAATATCGTGCAAACAGATTTGCAGACATCAATATTCTTTCTTCTGTTGTACTGGTTTTGGCTGGGATAGAGTTAATTTTCTTCATAGTAGCGCGTATGGGGCTGTGTTTTGGATTTGTAATATAACAGTGTTGATAGCACAGGGATGTTTTAGTTATTGCTGAGCAGTGCTTACACAGCCTCAAGGCCTTTTCTGCTTCTCACACTGCCCCGCTAGCGAGTAGGCTGGGAGTGCACGGTTGGGAGGGGACACAGCTGGGACAGCTGGCCCCAAATGACATGGGGAGGAAGGAGGAAGGGGGGATGTTTGGAGTTACAGTGTTTGTTTTCCCACGTACCCATTACACGTGAAGGAGCCCAGTTTTGCTGGAGATGGCTGACCACCTACCTGCTGATGGGAAGTAGTGAATGAATTCCTGGTTTTGCATTGCTTGAACACACAGCTTTTGCTTTTCCTGTTAAACTGTCTTTATCTCAACCCATGAGTTTTCTCACTTTTACCCTTCCAATCCTCTTCCCCATCCCACAAGGGGAAGGGGGGATAGTGAGCGAGCAGCTGTGTGGGACAGATCTGCCTACTGGGGTTAAGCCATGACCAAAAGCAATTATGTAATCTTTTTCAATTAGCTATTGATGTAATTCCTAAAATTAAAAAACTGCTCTTGATCATGGACTGTAATTTTCCTGATTTCATGTGGCTTAATTAAATTAGCAACATCATTTGCATTTGTTGGATACAGTGGGTTCCAAGCTCCTGCCAAAAGGAAAAATAGTAGCAAGTCAAACCTCTCACAGTAGGGACAGCGAAGACTTCTTATTTTGATTTCACCTTGACCCAGTGTAAGAAGTATTCCCCAGCAAGCCTGCCAATACAACCAAGGTTCAGAGGTGAGAAAACACTAGCAGTTGCAAATTCTGTCAGAAAGGCACTTAGCACTTTCTGTGCAAAGCTGCCCACATTCTTCTTTCACTTGCACCCTGCAATAACATTCCCTGAAATCAATGGAAAAGCTTCTTCCTGTGTCCTGAAATCTATTCTTCCAGTCACATGAAATCTATTCATAGAAGATATATTACCTTTTGTGAGTTTCTCTAAAAGTCACTGCAACTGTGGGATCCTCTTTGCCCTAGAACTTTTAAAATTGTTTGCTGCATAACAAGAAAACCAAAACCATAAGTATTTCCATATCATTACTGTATCCCAACATCTAACCATCTTCTGACATTTTCTCCTGGAAATAAAGACTTCAGGGAACCCATACTGTGTCTCCTAGCTAGGCCAACTCAGCCAAGGATCTGCCCCAACCCCACAAAGCATAAGATTCATTTATGCATTCATATTGCAGCTTCAGGACACTAATAGCAAATAGTTGTGTGTGTTGGCATAGTCCAGGGGACCTTAGCTATGGACAGCTCCTCTGCTGCTGCAGAATTGTAATGGTTTTGATGGCGGGAAAGTGTCAGTATCATCTCCAGCATCCAGTACAAGGCCAGTTCAAAACCAGCAATTTCTTATTTTGTGCTAAATTTATCTTACTGTTAATTGTATGCTCAATCTGAGTGTAGGGTGAGAAGTAAATTTCAAAGCCTCTGACTAGCACATCCCTGTCTCTGCTTCAGACTTGACTATTTGCTGTGAAAATTATTCTCTTTCCCAGTATTTTTACAGCTCTCTTGGACAATGCATCTGAATACTCTGTATCCTGTAATGTATTTACCCTCACAGCACCCCTGAGGGCAGTAGAATGCAATTATCCCCATTTTACTGATGGGAAACTGCAGTATAAAATAGATTAAGCTGTACACACAAGGATCAAAAACTCTTTGTTCTACTTATTATGAGCAGGTCATCTTGCTGCTAGTTTTCCATTTGGCTTGAATCCCAACTGGCAGCTGATGACCACATCCAGCTGACAACGCTCTGCTCCAAGAAATCACTAAGAAACTGCAAATCTTAATAAAATTTTGATCAACTAATCATTCAGTTCTACTTCTGGTTACACAGGCGTGAGCACACTGTTTCTCCATGATACCCACTGCCATAGGTAAGATCAGCATACCTCCCCATCTTTAAGCCCATGTAACACTTAGCAACATGGCAGAATTTTACACCAGTTATGATGCAATACTTGCAAGATTTGCCACGCATTTTATGGCTAGATCTCCCCTCCCCACCTTTCCAGAAGGCCAAAGCGTACAGATACTGTAGCATTTAATGAGACTTTCGTTTAGAAAACTTAAGGTTCTTTTCTCCAGAATTTCTGTCCTGTTGTTACCAAGGATAGTGATTTAACATGTTTCCTGGGGCGTTTTTGGAGTTTTAAAGGATATGATTTTCACTAGATGTTGGTTTAGCATTCACTATGACATCCACAGTTTTACTATACTGCTAGAACAGTACTCACTCTGACAAAGTAATAATTTTCTTTTCTTTAACTCAATTCATTTTATTGATGGATGCAAAAAGGACACAGGAGGTAAACACTCAGGAAGGAGAGAGACAGAAAGGGAAGAGTGAGGAAAGATAATAGGCCAAAATCGTGTTTGGTGTAGCTTCATAGAGTACCTATCACGAGAATAGTGTTGGGGGATATTAATTACATGGGTTTACCTACTTCAGCTGATAGTGTTTGCAACAATGATCTAGATGAGTGTACGGTTTAAGTCCAGCCAGCAACAAAGCACCATGAGGCCACTTGCCCACTCCTTCTTCCCCTCCCTGCCCCCTCCAGTGAGATGGGGAGGAGAATCAGAAAGGAGGAAAAAAAAAAAAAAAGAAGGTAGAACCTCGTGGCTTGAGATAAGGACAGTTTACTGGGACAACACAAGAAGATAATTTACAATAATAACAATAGCATTAATAAAAGAATATACAAAACTAGTGACAAACAATGCAATTCCTCACCACCCCACAACCTGACACTCCACCACTTCCCCTGCTGTGACACCACACCAACCCCCAGCCCACTCCCCAGTTATATACCGAGCATGACATCACATGGTATGGAATATCCCCTTGGCTAGTTCAGGTCAGCTGTCCTGGCTCTGCCCCCTCCCAGCTTCCTGTGAAAATTAACTCTATCCCAGCCGAACCCAGGACAATGAGAACCAATCAACTATTCTACAACATACTTTAGCTCAAGAAGAATGCTAGACTGGCACATGGTAAGATTTTGGTTCACATCTTCCACTTAGTCATGTTGGTAACTTTCACCCCCCACACCCCTTCTCACACAACTACAATAGCATCCATTCTGAGCCACACACCAGCAACCAACAGATCTGAAGATATGCATGCCATGAAGCCACATGCTCTTGTACATTGAAACAGCTTCAGAGCACTGGTAAGCTTACAAATACCAATAATCACACTAAGAAATTATACATGTTTTTTCAAGTGATCTGCAAGCTACTCAGTAACAACAAAAAAAGTGGTCATCCTATCTGCTAAATGACATATGTTTTGGGTCTGGCTGAGGTGGAGTTAATTCTCCCCATAGCAGCCCTTATAGTGCTGTGCTTCGTATTGGTAGCTAGAAGGATGTTGATAACACACCAGTGTTTTGGCTACTGCTGAGCAGCACTTGCACAGCATCAAGGATGTCTTTCCAACATTCCCCCCTCCCCTCCGACACCGGCAGGCTGGGGCTGAGCAAGATCTTGGCAGGGGACATAGCCAGGACAGCTGACTCAAACTGACCAAACAGAAATTCCATACCATATGATGTCTCCTTAGCTATAAAAGCTAAGTAAAGGGAGATGGAAGGGGGCACATTGGGTTTTTCTACATTTGTCTTCTGGAGCAACCACTACAGGTACTGAAGCCCTGCTTCCCAGGAAGCAGCCAGACATCGCCTGCTGATGGGAAGTAGAGAATAACATCATTTGTTTTCCTTTGCTTTCATGTGCAACCTTTGCTTTCGCTTTATTAAACTGTCCTTATCTTGACCCACGAGCCTTTTGTTATATTTTCTCTCCCCTGTCCAGCTGAGGAGGGGAGTGATAGAGTGGCTTTGGTGGGGACCTGGCACGCAGCCAGGTTCAACCTACCACAACATAGTACATGATCGTTAAGGTCATGTCATTAACTTGTGAGATTTACTTCAGTGCAAGGAAATCCAGGCTCTCAGGATACTTACTGGCTTATGCATTTGGCTTCTCAAAGCACTCTCAGATCTGTGGGTTGGTGTCTGCAACCTTCTTCCTCTTTTCTCCTCAGGAGCTAGACCTCTAAAATTCTATGTCTGACTGCTACTACAAACAAAGCAGACTAGGTGTCATGTTCTGAGCTATGTGTATCATTTCATATTCCTTATAGACATCCTGATACTACAAGAACACTACTAAAATCTAAATAGGAAGCTCACGTTTTAAAAAAAAAAAATACCAAAAACACACACACACACAAAAAGAAATCTCCACAAAGAATCCCCAGAGAAAAGAAAATACAGAGAGCTTGGAATATGGCCCAGGGATCAGAATAAGAGATTTGGAGCCAGTACAACATACCTTCTAGGGGTTTTGACCGCATGAAATTCAGAATACATGCATTTGTGCTTGTTTCAACATCTGCACAAGGACATATGCCTAAATACTGCCAGTTAGAAAACAGAACATCAATTCCTCCTGCAAGACAAATTTCAGAAAGTTTTCTCCCAAGTTCCAGACTTCTCCCCAAAAAACCCTCAACTATCTTTAAAGTCAAGGAGAGTGAAGCCTCATATCCAGATCTGAACACCATAGCTCAGTCCAGGGGAGAAACAAAGCATTTTGCCCTCCTATTTTACAAAAGTATGAACCAGAATGAGGTTCAGACTACTGCTAGATGCTATATTGTTGTGGTTTAACCCCAGCCAGCAACTAAGCACCACGCAGCCGCTTACTCACTCTCCCCCATCCAGTGGGATGGGGGAGAAAATCAGGAAAAGAAGTAAAACTCCTGGGTTGAGATAAGAACGGTTTAATAGAACAGAAAAGAAGAAACTAATAATGATAATGAAAACACTAATAAAATGACAACAGTAGTAATAAAAGGATTGAAATGTACAAATGATGCGCAGGGCAATTGCTCACCACCCGCCGACCGACACCCAGCCAGTCCCCAAGTGGCGAATCCCTGCCCCCCACTTCCCAGTTCCTAAACTAGATGGGACGTCCCATGGTATGGAATACACTGTTGGCCAGTTTGGGTCAGGTGCCCTGGCTGGGCATGAGAAGCTGAAAAATCCTTGACTCTAGTCTAAACACTACTGAGCAACAACTGAAAACATCAGTGTTACCAACATTCTTCACATACTGAACTCAAAACATAGCACCCTACCAGCTACTAGGAAGACAGTTAACTCTATCCCAGCTGAAACCAGGACATATATATTGATAGATACACCATATTTTTTACTTTGAATAATCAATTCTTTTTATGGAGGAAGTTGCAGATAAGTCACTAATTCTTGGGTTCAGTTAAAAAAAACCTAAAGAATAAAATCTTAACCTTTAATCCTATATTTCAAGAAGGGACAGCCATAAAAATTCACACATTTTGGAAACAAGCTAGTAAAGGAAATGGCTAAAGTAGACATACCACATATGAAGGCAAACTAGAACTCCATAGAAGGGTCTGAAGGCGTAAGCAAAAGGCTTCTCTTGGCAGATCTTCTAGGCCATGAACACCATGGGAGATGGTGCAAATTGCAACTCAGTCTCCCAACCACATTAAAGACTGTGTGGATGAAATGTCTTAGGACACTAGGATGATATCCTGCCCTCCATTTCCAGCTTTGTCTCTGATCTGACAAGAGGCAGTGTTCCCTTTATTTTAAAGATGAGGGAAGAGAGAATAATTCATCTAAATTCCTAGATAAAGGCCTCCATGCTCCAAGGACAGAGATGTCACTCAGAAGCCAGGTATTGCTATTAAGTAACAAGCAGAACACAACAGTATCAGAGACAACATACCTAACCTCTTTGTCCTTCATTCTCAAAACAGTATCACCCCAGTGCTTCTACCCAGCACATGGAGCTCTACACATAAAAATGTTTAATAAATCCAAACAGTAACATCAAATATCCAAAGTAATTCTAAACAACTGGAAAATTATAATCCTGGAGTAGGAGGTCTCCTTGCTCACTTCTAAACCAAGGTTTTCTTTCTAGGACCATATCTCATGTCTTCCTCCTACTTTGAAGAAAAAAACATATTACTGTTTGTGTTTTTAAATCAGTTCCTAGTGAATGAGATAACCTGGCCCTTATTCTCCTTTCATTCTCACTGTATTAATAACTGATTCTTCATTATTTTCAAAAACTTGATTACAGAGGGCATCATACAAAAGACAGCCTACTTCCTCCCTCCTGCTTTTACAGAGCAGGATCTAACAGGCCAAGCTAGAAGACAGGTGACCTGATTTCAGCCTCCTTAATGAAAACATTTTCTTGCTGTCTGAACTCCTCCTTTCAGCCATTGCTTTCCTACTTAGACAGCCTGTTTTGAAACAGGGATCATCACTTCCTAGGTGTGTTGACCTGGGTCTTCCATCTGAGTTTAGGTGTATAGTCTCTTAAAATATAAGTAACAGCAGGACTGCATTCAGAGTAAGGGACAAGTCCTACCGCTAACATCTTCACAGTTCTACAGGAGCATACAGGCCAGGCAAACAATAACTCACGTCTTAAAAAAAACCCCACCAAACCCCCAAACCCAATAAAACCCAGCCTCACCAAATCAAAGGTTATATAGTTTTTTTCTCTGACAGGTCTGCCTTTCTCAAGAACGTTCTGTTAGGTTGATGATGGTAATTTATTTCAGGTTGAGCTGTTAAGATTTTTAGACATAGCATCTCCCTGAATTCATTATAACCATGGGGGAGCATGGGACAACAACAATTTACTTTAAATGAATGCAGATAAAAGACCAGCCTTTGCACATTATTCAAACATATGCCTTATGCCTGCAAACCCAATAGTCTGAGCAAAATTATTTAAAGAAGCTGGTTTGAACTCATTTGAATTGTTCTAACATTTCCCTCTCTAAACCAGGATATCCTTACACTTCAAAGAATCTGTGGCTATAGTGTCACCATTAGCCAGAATTGATGGAGGACATGAGGGTAGAAGACAGGCAGATTCCATGTGGTCTTTTTTTTCTCCATTTGTCAGAAAGCTAAATATTCTCATCCAGCTTCTGTTTAGCTAGTTTCAGAAAAAGCAGCTTTCAGCTAAGCTTTTCTCTTCAGGTGGTGGGTTGAAAACAGATAACTGAAATAAAGCTATTAAGAAGGTGTTTAGAACATACAATATAAAAACCATAAATAGCTCGGAGCTGAATAAAGGAAGCTAATTCTGCATCATCTTCACTGTGAACACATACAGTTCACAGAAGGCAACTGGATCACACTACAGGCTTCTAGAAAAATTTGCTTTAAATCTGTACAATGTAAATAAGGAGTCAGAAGTTGTAATGAAATGTGAACTAAACAAGACTTCCCTCAATGCATTCTTTCATGTCTCCTTGTGCCAGCTGTTTTCCCTTGATGCTTGCCTGTCTTTGCCATCAGATGAAACTCCATCTGAGCAACTTCTGAAATCTTTATGGAATTAGGTCCATTTTCTCTGAATCATGTTGTTCAAAGGCATATTTTGCGACTCAGTTGCTGTGTATCAGTCACTCAAGAACAGATTCTTCTATCTTTGGTGACAAGTAAGTGAAATCTGAGCCCTAATAAAGTGAAAGGGAAATTCTTCTGTGTATAAGGTTTGTTTCACAACAGGAGAAGGAAATTATGGTAAATGTAGTATGCGAAAGAGCAAAGCCCATGCTGCCTTCCACTCTAGACCCCTTAAACACAAAGCTACCACCTTCAGTAGTAACGGAAAGTGGCAGCCTAAGTTAAATATCTCCTATTTGCCCCTAGAAAAGGTACAGCACAGATAGCAAGATGAAGTCAAGTTCCCAAGCAAGACCACAGCAAGGGCTCAGAGCATATCCATGTCCTTACACCACTGGCCATCTGTCTCCAAGAGGGCACATTTCTGGTGCTAGTTATGGAATTGATTTGTTTCAAGTGGAGAACAGCACTACTGAGAGCAAACAGCAGCATCCTGATCATCACACACATAAACATGACTGAAACAAGAAACACCATATAGCTGCTTTCTAGTCTGTCTGTCAGAGCTACATAGTTTGTATATTTGGAAGATATATTAAATCTTATGTTGGAAGGCTAAATCCCATCACAAATACTAACAACCAGGATTCAGTGTGATATGAGGTACATATTCTGCTCCAAGGTTCTAATACCTCCCTCTAAAGCATTTGGTATGGGCCTTTGGTAGAGTTAGCTTTTCTAGAGAGTTTAGTGCTCAGCAACTTTCACAGTTTTGGAATTTCTTCTGTTTACTACTACAATTTTGATCTGAACTCTGTATAAGAGCACCTGTAAGAACCTTATGGACCAGTAACCTAGAATCCCCCCGAAAGCACTTACCTCGAAATTTTTGCAAACTCATCTATTTCATCTCTAGACCAATTAGCCTGTTGGTTCCATTGGAAGACTGCTCTAGGATTAACTGAAATTTTCTCCTAATATACTCCTAAATACATTTTTCTGTTTCCACTTTTTCCTAGTAACAATATTATTCTTTAGATTAAATGTTTTCTTCCATTTCCACTGTTTTAAGAGAGCTATTGCAGCCTCAGAGGGAATATTTGGGGAGCGGGGCAGAAATAAATCAGGATTTTTTTGTAATTGTAATCATAGAAATGGTCTCAGTAAAGTCAGGGAAATGTCAATCAGTTTTTAGAAAAGACCTACTGACTAGTTCTCTTTTGCTATTTCTTGCATTTCATTTAGGAAAAAAAAAAAAAAGCCAACAGGACTGCCAAGTCTTTAAAAAGTCGATGGAATCAATCCCCTCAAAATAACGTTATGAAAACTCCACCCAAGAAAAAGGGTCATAAAACATCTTTGAAGAAACCCTTAAAAGGGAAAAGCAGATTTCGTGCCAAGGAGAAAAGCCTATCAGTGTTATTCTCCAATGATAACACAGTACCATCTACCACTTCAAACAACACAAGGTCACACAACACACAATAGGGATTTCAGACACCACCAGATCATTAGCTAGACACAGTAAAAACTGGCATGCCCCCAAAAAAGGCATTATTATACTCACTAGCATGACCTACTACTAAAGCCTGTATGAACATAACAGCAGTAACATTTCTGTCAAAAAAGGTACCAATCTTGACTCAAAGTCTCCAAGCAATAAAGAAACTGCTCTTTTCCTTGTTTCAAAGTTAAAATTACACTCTGTATAAAACACACATCTACAATATATGGGTAAGACTTTGCCAGGCTTGGAACAGATCTAGAAACACAGGTTAATGTTGTCCAATGCTTTCAGGCATGTTGTTCCTCTTATACATTGATCTCTCCCCAAGGTACCTTATTTCTCTTACAGACAGTGAAATCTCAACAGCTTAATCACTGAAAATCTTTATAGGAAAGATAGTTTTATCTTTTCCCTTTGGTTTTTATTATGCAATGATATAATTGCTATTACTTTGTAGTATGTAGAACAAACAGCTTTGGAAAAGAATAGGCAAATTGAATTTAAGACATTAAATCAGTCTTAGAACCTATAAAACAACAGAAATTGTCCCATAAATATAGAAAGTGCTGTAGTTAGTGAAAGTAGATTACAAAGTTCAGAGTGAACAAAAAAAGTCCCTTCCTGTCCAGAGTAAGTTCATAACACACTAGCTGTAGAATATATATAAGCAGCCCTGATAAAGTTGCACCCACATTGACATACAGGAAAGAGAGGGGAAAAAACACATTAAACTCCAAAGGGAAAATAGGTTGGAAAGGTGTTTATTATTAATCAGTTGGGGAACTTGATGTTGGACAAATGCTGGTGCATGACATTGCATGCAGAGAATTCAGTGAAATATATCAGTAGGAAACATATCTTTATTATTTTTTTAAGATACCCTATATACTACAACTTATTAGACTGCCACAGGAAAGTACATGGACACAAGGAAATTTTCACCAAATATTTGTTGAAATATGTCACCTTTTATTCAGATCAAATAATGGTATGCAACACCCTCTAATTTGAGGCTCTGAAAATGTGTCTGGAGGAATGTAAATTTTGAAGTTAAAATATTATTGCCATTGTAATTACAAAGAGCTTGTCAGAGGAGGGTTGTGGTTTGTGGTTTTTTTTTTTCCTTTTCCATTTAGTTTATTTTTTAAAAAGATGTTCTACTTCACTTGAAGGATTAAATTAGAAAGATTTTGAACCAATAGAAATTCGAATCTGTTAATGTCTAAGAAACTTTACTTAGTAGACATGATTCATTATTAATTTATGCAGTAAGTCCAGGCGATGATTTGCACAAAGCCAATGCAGTTATTTCCTTGTCTCATTTTAGATTCTCAAGCAAGTATGTGCTTCTGTTGTGGGAAAAAAAGAATGAGAGACAAAGAACCTCAAGCATAATTTTTATTTCTCACTGAATCAGTCATGACCCTACATCTGAACCCCAGGACCTGCCAGCATATTGTACTTTCAGGAAGGAACAGTTGTCATTATTTTACCGCAATTATTAAACTAAAGTAAGAGTAACTAGGAGTACATTGACATCACTAGAATGACTAATAGTGAAATTTCTGTTATTGATACAATACCACTGGTCCCGAGTTCAAAATTCATGTGGCAGATACCAGAAAGCGTCAATACTCTTCCAAATAAATATTACAGAGATTATATATTATCTATATAAATATACCACCTTCATTTGCTTTTTGCATTTTTTGAGCCATTCAGATTCATTCAGGCGATGTTTCTAGGTTTCTCCCTACATGTATGAGGGCCAGGAATAACAGACCATAAGAAGCCTCTGAGGATCACTAAATCTAAACCCCTACAATTGCTCTATCGTCCCTTTCCTAAAGTTACGACATTGCATCTTCCAAGAAGTAGTTTTATGCCCTTGCCCTCCCACAGGGAGGCTGTTTTAAACCTGTAGATTTTGTTTTAAAACAAAGCAATGATTCTCTAATTTATTACCTCTGACAGTTACCTGACTAGGAACTTGATCATCAAGCAAGAAATCAAGTACTGTGAACCTCTTACTAGCATTCCCTAGCATTCAGTGAGAGTGCTGTAGCCTTCATAAACCATGCAGTATCCAAGTTTAGATCACAGCCACTTGGGCCAAGTACTACGACAAATCACTGCAATAGTTAATAAAATTTAAATATATGCAAGTTCATCTCTATATATGAACATATATACATCATTAAGAAATTTTCAGAGGGTACGTATGGGAACTTTCAGGTTCCTGAGACTGATATGAAGCTAAATTCAGAATTCTGGAAAATCCCATCCCACCTGAGGACCACAAGAGGGATATTAAGGCAGGTGAACTAGCTCTTTGAGCTAATACTGTTTTCCAAGTGTGAATAAAAGACCCAGTGACAAGAGTTTCAGGAATGTAAGCATCTGCTCCTCTCAGCTCCTCCAACTTCAAAGAAAGTCATGGATACTTGCTGTCTCTCCACATCAATGACTAGTAACCAGAAGTTTATTGTCTGCCCTACCTTTAAAAATAAATCTTTCTCTACTAGGGTTTCTCATAAGATAGTGGCTAAACAGTAACTTGTCCAAGAGCAGGCCATATGGTTATTAATTTTGTTAATTTATCAATACCATGGACAGAAGGATAAAAGATTCATGTAAACCTAAGAAATAATCTTACTTTTTACTATTGCTGCCTTTCTTTTTTTCCTCTGTCTCCTTTTTTTTTCTCTTTTAATATAGTGCTGCTTAGAACAAAGACATGAATCTGTGAATTATTTTTGTTGCTGGCCTAAATCAGCAAAGAAAGGTTAGTTTAGATGTATTAGTAAAATCTTCATCTCAATCTGCTTCAGTGCATAATTATAATAGGGGTTGTGACACCGTTTATATCACAAAGATTAAATTTTGCTTTCAGATCCCAGACATTTCACATTGTAAATCTTTCACAACTTGCTTAGTATATTGGTCTCAGTCACTCAAGATATGCCATAGTGGATTAGACCATGGTATTACTGTGTGATAAATGCCAGTAAATGGGTTTGTTACTAGCACTCCCTCTACAGAAAAAAAAGGCAGGTTTTTACTCATCCAAAATATGTGTGTTAATCTAGTGTAAAGGATTGGAATTCTTTTTATGACTGAAAACATCTGTACCCCACAACCTTATTCTCATTCCTCTTCCTCCCTTTGTTCATTCTTATCACTTCCTGTCTTTCTTGAAAACAACTTCTTCATGTCTTGAAGTAGTAAACTATTTACAAAGCCTGTTACGGACATGAAGTACATGTGGTCTTACTAGGGCAAGATTCCCTTGGAAGTCATAAAATATTTGCCACCTTTTCCAGAAAGGACAGTTTTGTACTGAAGTTTAAAATTAAGTTTGTGCTTAAGTGCTTTCCTCAATAAGATACATTTATGAAGTACTCAATGGCTTTCCTGGTTCAAGGTCTTAGATGGCAGGAGACACCTGCATATCCCCTCTAAAAACTACTCAGAAAAGAGTTTTCTTGTGAAATTCACCTCTTTCTTTTGGCTAGCATCAAATCCTTACACCTGAAAAAAGCCTTTTTCTTTTGGGAATTGCATGGATCAATATTTGCTATATGAGTTTCTTGGCATCAAGCTAGCAGCAAGCATTCTAGTTAACTGTACCCAAGCACAATTAGATTTCAGACACACTTTAATATTATTATTTTTTTCAGGTCATTGATTAAATGTGGTATGTTGTGGTTTGACCCCAGCCAGCAACTAAACACCATGCAGCCACTTGCTCACTCCCCCCACACCCAGTGGGATAAGGGAGAGAATGGGGAAAAAAGTAAAACTTATGGGTTGAGATAAAGACAGTTGAATAGGACAAAAAGGAAGAAAATAATAATAATAATAATAATATTGACAATAATAATAAAATAGTTGGAATATACAAAACAAGTGATGCACAATGCAATTGCTCACCACCCGCCGACAGATGACCAGTTAGTTCCCAAGCAGCAATCTGTGCCCCCCAGCCAACTCCCCCTAGTTTATATACTAGGCATGACGTCACATGGTGTGGAACTCCCCTTTGGCCAGTTTGGGTCAGCTGTCCTGGCTGTGTCCCCTCCCAACTTCTTGTGCCCCTCCAGCCGCCTTGCTGGCTGGGCATGAGAAGCTGAAAAACCCTTGACTTAGTCTAAACACTACTTGGCAACAACTGAAAACATCAGTGTGTTATCAACATTCTTCTCATACTAAATCCCAAATATAACACTATACCAGCTACTATAAAGAAAATTAACTCTATCCCAGCCAAAAGCAGGACAGGTAAAATGAACTGAAAGGCAGCACATCCAAGTCTTCAAACAATCCTCTTACTCTATACCTAAAGATCGGCATCTCTGTCCTTGCCCTACTATGAACTTCTGTACAGCAGTTTTTCTTGGTGGCCATAAACACAGCTACAATTGCTACTTCAATAACCATAGTAATGGCCTTTCCCTCATTCTCTCATTCAAGTAAAAACCTGCTTTTCTGCAAAGAGGGATCCTTCACTTCTTTACATACAACAGTGAGAGCTCCTGTTGCTCTTTCCATTCTAATCACAGTGAGGAACAGTATAATACATGTACTCGTCTCCCAGCATGACAAACACTTGTTTGCTTCATAAGAGGCATATATGTGATTAGTTAGGACATTGCCCAAGGCTTTTGTATTTTGTATCAGTGAGAGAAAGGGGAAATACGTGTGTGAGTACACACACGTATCCAAGTGGAGGGTTGTCCCCACCTTTTTAACCTCCAATACCACAGAACCAACCACTTTGAAACTAAATTTTGACCCTTCGTGCATCTGTCCTTAAACACATGAACCCCTACTGCTATTTTGTGTCAACAGATACTGATTTTATCTTAAATGTTTATGCACTGTAAATTTAGAACTGCATTTGTAATCATTAGACTTGATGCTAATTTAAATCTCAGTTTCTGTAACAGTCCAGGGTTCTGTAGAAGGAACAGATAAATGAGCAAAGTCATAAGCAAATGTGCAAAACCAGAAAGGTTGAAATAAAATACAATACTGAAAATGAATATACAGACTATCAGCTTTTAAGCCGTAAACTGAACAAGGAAACATGACTGCAAATCACAATGTACAAGTATAATAAGGGTGATGTTGTTCATGCCTTCAGATATGCAATTCATTTCTTCCACATATCAGATCTATAAGATATGCCTGGTCTGTCTAGTAGGCCCTCACCTATGTTTCAGTCTTTTATAAACACAAAATGGATTTCAAACAAAATGCATTCTTTCCAAAAGTTTGCAAAACTCAACCATTCAAAATAATTCATTTTGGAAAAGGGACTATGCACAAAGAGAATCAATTTGGTATTATGAAAGAAAAATTTCAAGACAGACATTTCAAAGTGGAAAATACATTTTAATCCCAGTAATTATACCAACTGTTACGTCACTTAAATGGCATTCTCATACCTCTGAAAGTCTAGTCAGTTCCAAGCTTCTGCTGAATTCTTAAGAGTTAGTGCTTGAACTATTTTGATTCTGCTTCAGAAAGCAAATAAAGCAGGCAAATAAAACCAAAATAAATAAAAACGAATTATTCTTTATTAAAACTGTTTTAAAGAAATAAACCCATTCAAAGTTAGAGGTGGATGTATGCCAATCCACAGCTTAAATCTGCTGCATTTATCTAAAGAGAAACTCAACCAATTAAATCTCCTTAGACATACTAAGGAAAAGACCACTTAACCAGAAAAGACCCAAACCAAACATACAGACAGCAACACTTAACATAAGAAATGAAACTTTCTGAACAGGACCATACTATCTGGATTACAGATTCCCAGAACAGCGCTATGGAGTACACAAGTGGTGCATAGCATAGCACAGACACGAGTTCCCACCACCAGGAGTGACAGTGTACAAAAACCCCACATTTGAGGACCTGAGACCTAAAGCTTGATCAAAATTATATTTACTTACTTCTCTTTTCAAAAAAAAACCAGTGTCTTTTCATTCCTGTGACAAATGACAGGTTTTGCCTTAACTCTGTTAAGCTGAAATATAAAAATACTTTTAGGTTTTTCTTCACTAATTTATCATTAGAGATATCTAACAACTTTCAAGTTAAGGTTTCAGCATCTGTAAAGAAAAAAGTCTATTAATTCTAATCAAGTAATAGAAATGGTTTTAAACTGTGCTTTTGCATTAACTGAATTCGAATTTTCATGCAAATTGTTTGACACACACCATGAATAAAAAGGTAATTATCTAATAAATACAAAATAAATTATTCTCTATTTCTTAACATAATGGGGAAATGTAAAAATTAAGAATCTGAACAAATGTACATTAAAGTAATATAAAATGCTGAAATAAATGTGTTTACTTACAGCATATCCTCCTGATTAGGAAGGAGCAATGCCAAAACTACCATAAATACTTCATTTAGCGACAAATAACAATCAAACCAATACAATGGTTATAATAGTTTATGGGAATAGTTATTTTTACAATGGTTTCCTCACAGAATGCACAAAAAGAAAAAAATTATTAAAAGAATTAATAGGATATACATCTAGTGCTGTGGCTGACAGTGTTACAAAAGTATCTGTCTAAAGATGGGAGGCACCAAACAGCATTAAACAAAGGTGGATAAACTACTATTAAGTTTATAAATAGAAGTAGTATTAATATTGCCAAACACTTATTCCAGCACATTAAGAGCCTGTCTTGTAAGTAATGACCCTAGGCTGAATTACCAGTGCTGACATTCTTCAACTACTAATTTAAAAAAAAATAAAATAAAATAAAAAAATAAAAAATAAAATAAAATAATAAAATAAAATAAAAAAATTCAACACCTAAGATGTGCAACAACTCAGCTACTTTAGGTAAATAGATGGCCAAACGCTGTATGCAGTACTTCTCCCCACTGCAGTGCACCCTGTATATCAGGTATATTACCAGATTTTTAAGTTAACTGACTTGTGCCCAAGAAAATGTCATATATTCACGCAAAACTTTATTTTGCACCAAAGCATAGTAGCAATAAAGCACCAGACTTAGACAGTTCACACAGCATAGTATTGTTCATGGGCAAAGACCATTTTCAAAGACTCCTAGTAGTAGTGACACTCCTATTATTTTTGCAGAAGTGTCTTCCGAATCCTAAATAGTCAAAAATGATCACCTAAAGAGTTCTCCTCAATTTAATACACTTAACAGAGCTTGTTGGCAGATGGCTCTTGGATGCAGTTGCTGAGTTTTGCAGTCCTTCTCAATCTCTTCCCTAACTCATCTGCAAAATACTTTCCTGATTTCAGTTGTTCAAGTCAGTTATTATGCCACTCAATGAACAATAAATACTGTTTTTCCTCATACCGAAAGGGATTAATTTTCAGGCCGCATTCTCTTTCAACATGCCAATCCTCAAAATTTGCATCTGGATAGGAATGTCAATGCTCTTAAGACATTCCTTTACTGGGGATGTTATTGACTTAGTTAAGAATGACTGAAGGATACATGACCCAAGAGCAGCTGCTACAACAGTGAGTAACACTATCCTCCTGAGTTACGTGGCCACAACATGGTGTTTTTTGCAGCCAGTGCCATCATTTCTAAAGGGTATTACTGCATACAATAAGGTCTCCACAACAAATTGACCGATATAATGGTTATAAAAGCATCTTCTGAACTCACTTCAGGTAGCTGAAGACACCTCATGGTTTACAAGCACTTTATTTCCTGATTATTACCAGCACCCACCCACCCATCTTACAGGTAATAAACCAGTCAGATTTTGATTGATGAACAGCCAACTACTTCTCCAAGATCAGCTGTTTCTGCAGTCCTTGTTTTTTTATGGGAAATCTAGCAAAACTGCTGCTGCTGCTTTCAAAGAGATCTTGCAATAAAAAGCTCAAGACAGGGAGCAACTTTGCTCCATTAACTGGAACTAACTCCTCCATTTGCTCAGTTTCATGGCCAATACTAGCAAGGTTTTTCAAAAAGTTGAAAGTAAAAATATTAAGTGTTCCCTTTTCTCTTCACTTCGCAATAAGTGAGACTGAAAGCCTTGGTTTCTCAATCACTAATTCCTGAAGCCCAAATCCCCCTAGTACCAAAGTCAAAACAATTTGCTACAGACTTATTAGCAATATTACCATGAAGAAGACTGAAATGACGATGATTTATCTAGAAGGTTGGAACATAGCATTCTAGTTCATTATGTAGTTTACACTTTGGCAGATAACAAAAATGTGGATGAAATGCACACATCAAGTATATAAATCACATTAAACTGATGAAATCTTAAAGGCTGATTAGTAAAAAAATTCCATTAGCTCTAATTGCACCTCAAAATATGGAACACATAAGAGTTCATACTTCAGAGATTGTACGTTAAGTCCAAGGAAACCTCAACCACAAGAGCCTTCTTTTAAAAATTATCTGCATTGTTAGCCATATTCCTACCTTATAGAAGTTATGTGGAAGTAGCTTATAAAACTGGTTGTGATCTTCTGAGTCCTACAACAATGACTGATCAGTCTTTTCAGTCCTCTGCTGGCCCAGATCTGCCAACCATCTGCAGGTACAGTCCTCAGCTGCAATCCTGAGGGGCTCTGTAGTTAGCTCTGAGGGTGACCCAGCCCTCCTCACTCCTTTGTCTCTCCCTTTCTGGAAATCAAATAAACTGAAAAAAGTCCACCCATAGCAGTTCTATAATTCCTGGTTCGAGTCCTCTCAGGCCTCCTTCCTAACTTTTTACATCTATGCTATAACAAGTCCAGAAGGAGAGAGAAGACGCCTGAATAGACTCCTGCAGGAGTTCAGAAGAACCTGAGAGGCATTTAAAAATAAGTAGATCAGTGCCATTACTTTCTGTGTAAGCTACAAATTACATGGTAGAAGAGGAAAAGCAATTTGCATGACTTGGTTTAGCTGAGGACATTTCTAAAACAGCAGAATAGACAGAACTTCAGTCGAAATCAGTAGATAGCAACTTGGTTTACGCTCGACTCCTTTATAGTCAAGTAATAATGAAATGTATGTAACAGACACTTTAAAAACTTTAAGACTTCACCACACAGAGAGTGGGGGAGTGCAAGAGTGAAAGGAATTCCAGTACAAATGGGACTTAGTCTCAGCAACTCAGGGACATGATGACCCAGTGCCAAAACGGCACTCAAATTGTGGAAGTCCAAAGTACTCACAGCCGTGGATCCAAGTTAGCTGTAAACTGCATGCATAATAATAAGGAAACAAAGTGGTGTGGCGCATAAAAGAAGTTAAGGACTGTTTTTTAGAAGAGGAGCATGTGAGGAGGAGGGTGTGGGGGGGGGGGGGGGGGGTGTGTGTGTAGGGCCCATAGGAGGCAGTTCAATCTTATCTTCCACATGCAGTGCAACCACCCTTTTGCACTCTATCAGGTGTTATCACTTAAGTCAGACAAAAATAAATAACTTCATTTTTTTTCTGTTTTCTGAAAGAACCTATTATGCATGTCTGGCAGTGGTCTTAGTTTTGATACAACCTTTTAACCCCAGTGCAATGAAATGAAAAATACATGTCCAGGGCTTCCCAATGCTTAAGTGATGATAAAGACTGTGAAAAATTCATCACATTTCTTGCCCAATATGATTGTCAACCTCTGTAAGTGAATAAATTAATTATTCCATTTCATTCATAATTTAATCTAGCCCTTTCTGTCTTCTTTTTGATCCCCCTTGAGCTAGGATTTTGTTTTGCTGTGGGATACTTCAGGTTTTTTTGAAGATGAGGATGAAACCACAAGCAACATTAAAAAATCCACATACTTGCTGATTCATTTTTTGCTACAATATGGTTTATATTAAAATACCATTTGGGCATTACTGTCTCAAATCAAATGAAAATACTTCAAAAAAACAAGTGTTCTGCAAAGTAATATTATATTTCACATGTAAATCCCCTTCTTTTTCTTTTCTTGAGGATTTTTCTATAAGTCTTGAAGAAAATATTCTGCTTCTCCCAAAGTAGTTAAAACCTACCCCTATCCTATTCCCTTTAAGTTATTTATACAGTACACTCCCATCTTAACAACTTTCTCTGTCTGAAAGGTTCTGTGAGGTCTTAGAGGGTGATCTATGAATTTCCCAACAGCAAGAAATTCAAAAACTCCAATTTAATAGCTGGGGGAAGCATGGCTTTTGTTCTATACAATTTCTATGCAATAAACCAGAAAGTTATGACATAAAACAGAAGTTGGAGGTCCTTCAAAAAGGTTCTAGAGAATAAGCTGTGGATCTGGATTTAAATTTTAGAGCTGGTTCCTAGCAATGAAAATATTTTCATCTGCAACATTTGCATATCCATTCACCATGATGACTTGTCACATCAAAACTGTGTAAGAAACACGTATGTACAGATGATAGTGGAGCTTTGAGAGTTTAGCACCATGACTTAAATTGCAGACTTACCAGTGAAAACACATACAAAGTGATACCTGCAGGCTTTTTGGTCCTCTAAATCAGGCATTTTTCTCTTACGCTTGTACAGCAACTAACACAGAATGATGCCTACCCACAATAGGGCTTTCACACCTTCTATGACAGTGTTCACAATTAACAACACAAGTTCCAACAGTTGTTCAGAGAAATACCTCTTTCATATGAGCATGCACTGGGTATGCACTAATTTAACACAGAAAACAAGAAGTTATCAGTTTTGAGAGGAGGATAGGCATTTTCATAGTAACAGGTCAAAACAAACAACAGAGAAGGAGACATGAAGTTTTCTAAGAATGGCAATAGGTTTTAGGCACTTCAAAGTTGTCATTACCTTCAAGTTTGTTATTGCCAGGTCAGAGCAGTTTCAGATGCAATTGAATCTGGTTTGGGCAAAGCAACTGCTAAAAAGCTGTTTCTGGCATGCCCTGTTCCCTGTCAAATGCTGCTCCTTCTTCCAGAAGTCCCCTAGTGGTGACTCACAGCAAGCAATTCCTTCCTCCGTCAGCAAACCTTGGCCTTTTGGTATGAGAGAGAATAGTCCATTGAATTCATGTCAAGATGTAGGTATGTCCCTCTGCCCAGCCTGCCAGCCCACCATGCTTGGCTGGCATGATGAGAAGGAGAAAGAAATGGACAAGTCCCAGCATCCACGGTCCCCTCCCACACTCCTGGAAATGGTAGCTTTTCTCTGACAGCACACTTTGCAGCCCTGCCAAGATCCACATCTCCTCTGGGATTGCTCACTGCTGCAATGCAGGCAATTAGCAAAACAGTAGCCTGCACCACATGTACCATGTGTACATGGTACCTAAAACAAACAGGAGTAATGGAAAAACCTGCACTCATTTAAGGCCAGACACACAGATTCTAATTTCCAAAAGCAGGCATGAACATTTGAAAACTTCAGTCCAAGAGCATACCACTGAAGCATGATAGTTCCATAACAACAGTAAAGCAACATCAACACTATTTCCTTGCACTTAAATATTAAGCTGCAAAAGATAATCTGCAACCAATTAAAACCTTTAACAATACTATGGTAATACAGCACTACACATTTATATGTACAGCACTAAATGAGCAGTGACAGGGAGAGCAGTAGAACGAAACTGGGAGATGAATGGCAGATAGACAGTAAACCGTTTTCCTTGATTTTGACAAGCTTTCTAATTCAGTGTTGGTAAAAAGCAACATTAATTATTTTTCACTATTGAATAACCAGTACAAAAATCCCAGACAAGATAATTGGTACTCTTTATTAGGATGCAAGTTCTAAGAAATTTAAAGCCCCTTTTTCTTCTATCAACAAACCATTGTTCAACTGCTATTTCATTTTCCATAAAAATGGCAGCAATCTCTAAAATTACATTTGCAGGTCCCTATTTTGAAAGGTTACCTGGAAGTTCACTTACTACCACTTTCATCCTATGAAAAAGCTCATCTACAATCTCCCCCACCAGCACTCCAAAGCTTAGTATCTTCCCACTATGTTCAGACTTTTCCTGGTACAAATTTATTATGGAGTACATAATTGCATACATAAGGTTGACCTATAGAATCTGTTTATCTCCTTTGATCGTGATAGTGCATTATTTGTAGGGATAAGAAATGGCATGGAGATTTTCTTGAATGACTGTGTGGAACTGGAACTAAATAAAATCATGCATTTAATGGAATGAATATCTTGCTTTGTTCACACTGTGAGTTTTTACCCTGAATACTTCCACTTAATTTTAACCATGCACTGCATATTTTACATTACAGAAATCATAGATGGGAAAGACCTGGGCAGTATTGGTTTCAACTGACATAATCTTTTAAATTCTTTCCAGGCACAAAGAAAGAGCAAACATTTAAGTTCATAGAAAACATACCCGTAACTTTCTTAGCATGTGCAGTTGTAGAACCAAGTGGCATTTCTAAACACCATTTTATATCCTTCAGGATAACAAGAGAAAACATTTGTCTCAACACACCTGGTTTGTTGCAGCGTTGTCCCTTTGAGGCTGTCATCTTCTTTCTTCCTGGAGCTTTGTTTCCACTCAATTGCTGATACGAATTTAGAAAAAGAAGCCAAAAGTAAAATGTCCTACTGTGTTACAATGGGCCAAAAGTTTATTATTACTCTGCAATGCTTTAGAAGTGCAAAAGCTCAGGGAAAGCTCTGCTACTATCAGCTCAGTGAGCATGCTGATTTCTGTCCACTTCTGCAGGGGACAGCTCACCAAAAGCAGCATTTCCCTACAAAATTAGACCATCTGTTTAACAGCAAAAACACTTTCACATGGGGCACTAAACATCCACAGATGACAAACTGTAAAAATACAATGTGTAGCAATGTTCCTTACAAAAGCATCAGATATAATCTCTTCCCAGACTTCAACAAGATACTGTCATCATCTTTCGAAAGTGAAAAGGATTAAATCAAGAGGGAACACATGTCCAGGATCAGACATGATTAGTTTTAAAAATTCTGGATTGTTCTTACAAGTTATAAAATTCTGGTATATCCTAAGTTCCCTAGAAAATCAATTTACTGTATAATTAGAGAAGGGTGTGAGAGACTGAAAGAGTTAATGTCTCAGACACTGTGGTGGGGGAAGGTCTCCTTAATGGCCAACTCTGCAGAACCACAACCCCTACCTCACAACAGAACCCGGCCTAGCAATGGACGGCGGGCCGGTGAGCAGCCAGTCAGCAATGGGGCGGGGATGGGGCGGGCCGGAGGGTGCAGTTCCACGTTCTGATAGGCTGAGCAGGGCAGATCACCATATATGGTCAAAGAATGGTCATACCTGCGGGGAGGGAGAAGATACTCCCCAAATGACCCCCAGGCCCACCGACCCATTTCCCAAAGGTTCTGGAAGCACAACCACATGTCACCACATGTGACACCTAATCAGCCTAATGAGTTTGAGTGTCCGCCCGAAGGAGGGGCAAGGACCTTATAAAAAGGCACTAATGGGAGTTCCATGTATGCATGCCCTTAGGAACTGGACCTCTAGGCTGGCTGGACCCAAGACTGGTAAAATCTTTCACTTTTCTTTCTCTCTCTCTGCCTTTTTTTCCTGTAATCCCTACACCTCATCCCTTTGGACATAAACCGTTGACCAAGTCTGGGACTAGGAGTGGATCCAGCTGCCCCTGGGCTCCTCTTTGAGAAGGAGTCTGGAAAGCAAGGGGGTCCGCTCTGAACCTCCTGACTCAACAGGAGGGCTCTCCTTATTGTCTGCCCTGAACTGATCCAAAAATAAGCAAGGCCTGTAGTATATGTTTGGTGACATCTGGTTACCACATGTAACACAGTTTACTGACACAGTTTCATGCCAATTCTTTTTGTGAGCGAATAAAAGTTGAGTTTTGTGAGTTAAAGGATCCCGGGTGTTGTTTCACATTAATCCTGACCTGGGAATCGGTGAACCTGAGTTGTTGCCCTGAGAAATTGGGACGTGACAAAGGGCCAACCATGCCTCTAGTGAAGCTTGCAACAGACTGTTCTACACATGACATGAGAGAAAGAAATACAGGCTTAATGAAATGCTCCTCATAGTGGGAACGACAGTCTATCAACAATCATGTCAACACTATTTCATGCATTTGACCCCTTAACAATAAGCACTGTTGGAACATTTCACATAAAAGGCTGAAACTAAACCAACTAATTAGTGAGGTTAATCTATAGGCTCCAGGTGAAAAAAAACCCCACAACTTCAAAGTCTTTTCTTCTGCAGGTATTTTTCTCGTGTTATAGTAAGGCTACTGAAGACTACCTGGTTCTGTGTCATAACAAAAAAAACCCAACAGAAGATACCTTCAGAAAATAATATGGAAAAAATATAGCTTTTTATTTTAATATATAAGCACATTCTAGAACAGAACACTTCAATGTGAGAAAAATTTGTTGCCTAGACAGCTGATCAGAAGATACTGAAAATACTTAATATGATATTACAGATTTTAAATAGTGGAGGCAAAATTCAAAGGTAATTATCTTGTGTTAGGCCAGCTGATGAACAGGAGCCAAAACCTGACAAAATTTTGCAATTAGTGTTCTGTCACAAATTCATACAAAAAGCAGAACAATCTAACCTAAGTACAGGTTAAGGATTACAGCTCTTAGTGTAATCTAATTACATAAATCAATTTGATACTGGAGAGAGAGTGGTAGTTAACCTCTGTCAATAGGGAGGAGGAGGAGCTGTTAGCACCTGTGTGAAAGAAGGGAGTCAGCATAAAAATTGCTATGAGCAATAAATCCAATATGTGTCCAGTTCACAATTTTACGTATCTTAGCTATGAATTCATGTTCCAAGATTGGCTTTTCAAAGTATTTCCTATGACTTCTCCCCACAAATTTTTCCTGATTCATATCCTTAGACTATCAGAGAGATGATAGCACTGCTATTTTAAACTGGCAGTTCTGCAATAAGAAACTTAACACTCACCTTTAGTACAGACAGATTAATGAAGGATCAAAAACCCTGATGGGCAAAAGAATGGATGCTATCAAATGCTATGATGAAAATGAGATGAAGTGCAAAATCATTTGGTTAGCCAAAAAAAGAATTAAGTCTAAATGACAAGAACATCTCATCACCTCACAAAATATAAAGGTCCTTATATGAAAAGATCCTTTGAACTTCACCACAGAAGGGCAGAAAATCAGAAGCACTGATGTACTCGAATATCTGCAGCTACTTTATAACATTGCATTAGTTACGCCTGCTTGAAGACAAATCAAGCGACTCAGTGAAATCACTTTATTGTGTTGCATGACAAAAAGACAGAACCAGACAGAAGAGCCTAGAGGTAGCTAAACTCAAAACACAGCAAAAAACATAACCTGTTCAATTCATGGCCAAGAAAGCACAAGGCATTTCCAAGAGAAGAAAAATCCTCCAGACCAAGTTTTAAAGAAGCCATAGATGGCATGCTGTTTTACAATGACACAGTTCAAGACAGTCAGATTAGAAAATTCACCAGAAGCAGAAGACACTCCCCAGTTAGCCATGTCACCTTAGCCAAGAGGCAAAGCACCTTGTTCAACATAAAGCTGAGCTCAATAATATGCTCAAAGCTAACATTCTAACTCAACTCATGATCTGTGTTGGGAATCCAGCCAAAGGAAGGAGGCATAGATAATCAGAAAAAATTAATTTTTTCTTACATGTATTGTTTAGCCCAGTAATGAGTCAATTATGATAATTATTCTCAGATTAGCATACCTTAATAAAGGCCTGCTGAACTACTTATGTGTGTTTTACTAACAAGTTACTAGTTGCATAAAGTCTACTTTGAATTAAATTACACAAATAATGTCATGAATCTTGACATTGTTTCTAAAGAAATGAAATCAAAGGATGAATCAGTGTCTTTACAGCAAAGGTTTGCATCAAGAAAACAACCTAAGGCTTTCCTAGAGAAATTTCTTCAGAGTTTGTGACCAAGAGAATGAATAACATCCTGCTAGTGAAAGAAAGCAGCCTCGTAACTTAGCATAATCATGCCACTATCTTAACAGCTTTTGCTAGCACAGCATTAGGACTATTCTTGCTGATAGAGAAAAAAAAAAAATCCAGAAAACCAGAAACCTGTGGAAGGCATAATCTTATTTATTTTTCTGATATAAGGCAAGATATTTGCACTCATACAAATAGCAATATGGGCAAACATCACTTGTTATCTCTAAACTACATCTTTGACTTATTTGAATGAAAAATCAATTCCATAAAATAAAGAATTACTTCCAAGGATTAATTGTCCTGTATTGGTCATTATATAATCAGCCCTTTGAGAATAAATAAATTCAGATGCTGATGAAAAGCAGCTTTTAAATCCTGGGTAACTGAAGAATTTCTATTCTCCTCAACAAGAGCAAGAGAGGCTTGGCGGGGGGGAAACAGAAGCACTTCAATATAATAGAAATTTTGAAATACTTCACAAATCATCAAGATCAGCTTAACAAAGATTTTCTAAATTGTCTAATTTTTTTTTTTGCATACTATAGTACAAATTCTAAAAGATACAAACACAACACCAGAAAACTGAAACAAAAAAGGAAATAAAAGCCAAAATACATTAACACAAGTTCAGATTGAATACATTTTAACTAGGAAAAAAAAAAAAGAAATGGAGGCACAGTCAAACATTGCAATATTCAAAAGTTTTAGCACAAAATTTTCAACTGACTTTAGCTGCTATACTTTCCAGCAACAATTCTGAAGAAATCTCTGCCAGAATTGAATGATAATCAGTTTTTTACCTTGGATTTATATGAATACCAAAAACTCACACAGATGTAGAAGAAACTACTTCAGCTGTGAAAGCAGCTATATAAGTTTGTGTGGGCAAAACAGTAGGAATGAGGCAGCCAGGACATCTGGCACCACAGGACCAGGCGAAAAGACACACTTGACCCTTTCTGATAGCACTACCAGCTCATGTTTGGATATTTTTAAAATAAGCTTTGTGACACTCAATATTTTAAGAGTTCTGCTGCTTCAGTTATGGGACAGTGAGCAACACCAACCACCATTTAAAAACAGAGGGAGATTTTTTAGTTTCACACTGGCAGTGATTAAAAGCTCTCTGATATCAGAAGTCAAGCAAAGTTGATTATTTTTAAAATTACTGTTGACAGAAGTGTTCATGTTTTCTGGGCAGTTTGGTTTTGTCACTAGAAATGTCCACAAATTCAGCTCTGGTCACTTTCTTGTTGAATAACAAAAGCTAACTTGATCATTGAGCTGAAATGTTAGGTCAGTCCATAATCTCTTGCCCTATAAAGCTTCTGAAATCTTAACATGACAATGAATCAAAATAAATGTATGAAGTGTGGCGGCTGAAACCTGACTTTCTAGATACTTTGATACATCTTCAACAGATTAAAAAAAGGGATGTGGGGGGAGACGGCAGAAACTGGGAACCCACCAAACCAACCTCTACAGCATTCATACAATCTGGGGAAATTCTGAGGCTCCAGGACTGCAGCATCATTCTGCTCCCACCTCTCAAGGTATTCTCGGCAGAAGATGCCAAAACATCTGCTGAAACTGCTACCACACATTTGGTCACAAATGTCTTTATTTTCATCCATCCACCCATCATCTCTCTTTCAGATGTTCATAACCATATGGCTTCTTCAAACACCATGTTAACTAGGAAGAGCTGTCTGGATTAGGAAACACAAACAATCCCATGTGCATTGGAATTCCAATCACACAACTCATTATGCCTTAATTTCTGGAACAGAAGTGTTGAAACTTCCAAATGAGCTTTCTTAACCTACATAGCAACTTTAAAATTTTGAAACAATGCTTGGAAGAAAATATCTTTTAGATACTTTAGTCAGCATTACCCAGTAATTTGGAAACTGAAAGGTAAAAGCACCAAAAATCACCCCGGGGACAAGTACAAAACTTTGGCTTTACCTTCTTCTTAATGTAAGATAAATTAATCAAATAATATCAGTTTGAGAGATACAGGGCCAGTTTGGGAAGATCTGAATCTTTCTCTTTTTAAAAGGTTTAAACAAATACAGGTCAAGATAGTTATATATGCTTACATTACATCTGAATGCATCTGTCTGCAGGGAGGGCAGGGCAGATTTGTTACTGAAGGCAGAATTCAACTTCACACCTGTGCTTCTTGAGACAGTATACGTCATTAGCATACAAAGTTTGTTGAAAACTGCTTGTTAACACAACAATCAGCCCCGGGGCATATTATTTAGAGGGAAAGTATAGAGCTAAGTGTAGATGCCAAACAAATTCTTAAGCATGACATGAAAAACATCTTGAAAACAAGAACACAAACAGAATGAAACCCAGTTTTCTTCATAGCAGCAATGATTCTATGAAATTGGAACAGAAGTTCAGATTTACAAGTAAGGCCCATGTCTCAGGTCACATGCAGAAGCTAATTTAACAGCTCACAAAACAGCATGCTCCAGGGGGTGACTGTTGCAGATGCATTTACTTTACATTGAGAGGGGACAAACATTCAGTTTGCCAGAGAAACAAAAAAAGTGATACAGACTTGCAGAAAGAATACAGGGAAAAGTGAGGGGAAACAAGGTTTTTACTTCAGAATAGCCATGCCACAACCTTTGAACCTACTCCTAGCTTAAAAAAAACCCACAAATGTATCAATGAGGTAGTATTAAATTTACAGCTATGTCTCTCTATAATGACGGTTTAGCAACTAAATGCCAGAAAAAACTGAATTGTAAAATCAGAGCAATGGTTCCCATCATAATTTTCTTGAAGTTTCACGTTTCTGTTTCAGATCTAAAAGGATTTGTGTGCTCAAAAGCTGGTCTGCTTTCCCTCCAATTATATCAGATATTGCTCTTTCAACAGAGCTTCATCTTGCTTATTATCCCAGATCACCACAACTGCAACAGTCTTACTATCCTGAACTTGATTTCTTCTCAACCATCCAGATTAAATGACAAATTAATGTAGTTTCTTTCAAAAAATATTTAGCAAATATGAAGTAATATAACTGCAAATGACAGTGTGTATGAACAGTACCACTCCACTTTTAAAAACTTTTTCTTTGCTCTGTCTCCTTGCATGCCAACTGCTGCCATTAAAACCCTAGAATATTAAACATGCTCCAGGCTCAGCAATTATGACAGATTAGATGCTGAAGCTAGTTTTCCAAGGAACCTGACTGTGAACTTCAGACGAGCTTTTCAAAACAATTTGTTATGTTAAGAACGTGCAAGAACGATATCAAAAAGTACACAAAAGTCCTGATGGCTATAAAGTATTTTGGGATTATACTCTATAGAGCAATGGATAGACACCCAGAGAAATCATTATACCTTTGGTAAACCTCACTAAACACTCGGTTGGTTTTCAGAGTTAAAAAGTACATAGAGCTTTCCTTACATTAAACAAGATCACCTTATTCCCCTTAATAAGAACAACTGAGTTGTAGTGCATTTATAACCTGGTTTAAGATACTTGCAAATTAAGTAATAAATGTTTAAGCATTAGATGTTCTCATGATAAACTAGTGAGGTCTGATTGCGTTTTTCAAGTTATTCATAAGGAAGTTTATACTTAATGACATTAGTGATGGAAACATTACGCAGCAGAACACAGTACACATAGCACACAAGTACATAATGAGTACATACAGTTCACATATACTTATGAGCGTTACATAAATTAGGGATCAAGAGTGACTGTATTCCCAGGATGACACTGTCAGCATGTTCTCACCACTTTTTGTCTAACTCTCTACTTCATTATAAATCTAAAATACTTTAACATAAGTTACTGCTAGAAGATTTACTTCACAATTAATAAAATCTTAAGCTATGGCATGAATTATAAGAGGAATTATAAGCTTTTCTATTAAAACAACAAGTTACCACTTGAAACATCAGTTATGAAGACTTGATGAAACATACTAACATTAATAACAAATACTTTGAAAGCAGTGTGCCCAGAGTGCCCAATATACCTGTGAAGGTCATATCCTACTATAAAAGTTTACTGGTTTACTTATCTTCAACACTCTGCAGTTAAGTCCAACTGAAAAATATAACAGAAATTCAGAAATTATATTTTAAGGATCTGCAGGTAAGGCATCAGAGAAGGAGAGAGAAAGAATTCCCATTCTTGATATGAAATCTCTGTGGAAAAAAATTATTCCACTTCAAACAAAATACTGAATACTTTTTACTGAATAAAAAGTCAGTTTTGCATGTAAAATAGAATCTGAACTTGTCAAATTTAATTTGTTTTGGAAACCAAATTAATTTTTCAGCTTTACTTTTTAGTATTTTCATAAAGAATTTTTTAAAAGCCAAAAATACATCAAAACAGATTAAACAAAACAGATACATGTTATATTGAAAAAAAATGCAGTATCTCACTCTCCAAAAAGCAGCCACTTTTAGTATCCTTAGTACCTCTGCATACACATCCACCTGAGTACACAAATCAAGGTAATACAGAAATTAAATTAACATTTTGCAGTGTCACACTCACTGCTACCTGAGTCACCCAAGGCAGTGAAATTCCCTAGCACGAGGCTAGCTTTAGTTTGCCCTCCTCTTTCATGCTAGCCACGTCCAGCCAGAGAAGCTTTCAGTTTAGCTCAGACAAAAGTCAACACACAGCTTTTTAGTCACGTTGAGTCAATTTTTTCCAACGGAACTTTTCTGACCAGCTCCAGTTTGGAAGTCAACCTATACTTACGTTGAAGAAAACGTGTGCTCCTAATTGTCATAGGCACTTTTTGACATATGTTTCCTTTTACACATCAGCCCCCAGAACTTAAATTGGAACAAACACCCTTCCTTGCTCTGTCTTGTCAACTAAGATTTTAATTTCCTGAGTGCAGTGACTTATGTGCATTTCCAAGCCTCCCTGCAGAGATCTCTGAATTCAGCTGGGGCCTCTGGATGCTGCTGGGGCTCCGTGGTGGGTGGCAGGCACACAAAAGTACAGTGCAGGATCCAAAGCAGAAGTGATTCATGCTGAATTAGAGCTCTTAAGACCTCCTCATTAAAAAACTCTGCAGTGGCTCTGCTTACCATGCACGGCATTCCCTAAAGTACTTGCATAGCATCTGCCACCCCAAAATAATTAACTCTAAAAATGAGGAAAGGTGCATGTAGCAAGTCAGATTGGTTGTTCCCCCATGTTCTGTTGTTAAAGGGATATGAAAAGGGTAAAAACACCAAGACAGTTCAGCAATTACTTCACCACACAAAAACACAAGACAGCAAAGAGTGTTTACATTTCAGCACTAACAGAGCAGACGAACACAGCTACCACACAGCAGCACTGCAAGCTCTGAAATGATTTACATGTGAAAGCATGTCCTAAACTCCCTCAGAGCTTTCTTGCCAACACAAATTGTACTGGCTTAACTACAGTGGTATTGTCAGAACTCTGTAGTCAAGTCCACAGTGTACATGTGGTTACAAGAGCACAAAGATGCTCATACAAACTGACATAAAGTGATACAAGGATAAGGGGTAGTTACAGCAACGTAAATGCATCCAGTCTAGCAAGACTGTGCTGCTTTAACAGAAAATTCACAACCATAACTAGGAGCATCATATTTTCACACAAACAACCTGCCTTTCAGATAACAGATATGCTCAGACAGCCAACACAAGACAAAGGTTCAGAGAAACAAGAACAAGGGGATTCTGAAGTAGGAACAGCAGCTCACAGAAGATGAAAAAGAAGGGAGGTACCGAGCACAACCATTATGCAAAACTCACTTCATTAGTGACCAAATATTATTGCATTGAAGTTATAGGGTATCACGAAGTTGTGGTTTTCAGCTGACTAGCTGCCAAAAAATAAAGAAAAAAAATTATTAAAACTTATGCACCAGATACTTACTGAAAAAAAGAACGCTTGAAACATTTCTCTTACAGTGGCAAACACCTTGATTACATATCGGAATAAACAAAACTGGGAAACCAAGATATAGTGTATGTAGACTGTGAAAGAAAAGTGCTTGTGCTTAATATAGTGGCAGCACTATCCCCTAGCACTTCAGTAACCACAATCAAAGCAGCACAGCTGGAATTTGTAGCCAACTGAGTTACCAGTTTATGAAGAGCTGCTTAAAAGACACAGTGCCATCTGGGCCAATTACAAATCACATATTTTAGGCACGATGGAAAGTGGTTCCAAGTCATGATGTTAAAATTCAACATAATTTTTCCTTTGCTTGCTTTCCATTTGGTTTTTATCGTCTTTGCCTCATCACCCATACATTTGCACTTTTCATTCTGCTTATCTGTTGCCTATATGTTGATGCACAATTTATGACTTTTTGTTTGTTTTTCCTCAAACAAATTCTGCTTAAACAAAACTAAATCATATGTGAGACATGTCCTTTGCACTCCTAGTAGGACTGTAATATGCAGTTGGCCCAATATAAAAGCAATCTTTATTTAAGAAGAAAACTAACATTTCTAGCCACCAGGTGACCTGTAAAGAAATTTGTTCTGGAAGAAATCCTACATTCAGGGTTGCTCATTGGTTGTAAATAATTTTCTGAATATTCAGCAGTAAGAATTTCAATGGGCTACATACAGCTACTTTTTACCTTAACATCCTAAGGCTAAGTTATCCTGTCTGCAGAGAATACTGGAATCTTGTTTTTATTCCTTTGAGGAACACTGCAAAAGAACAATTAATCCACTGAAGTTAGCCCTTTAGCCCCACCGTGTTGCTGCCCTTTGAGGGCTGCTCCTTTTTCACCCCTAGCAGAAGACACAGCAATGACATGTGTCCTGGTTTCAGCTGGGATGTAGTTAACTGTCTTCCTAGTAGCTGGTACAGTGCTATGTTTTGAGTTCAGTATGTGAAGAATGTTGATAACACTGATGTTTTCAGTTGTTGCTCAGTAGTGTTTAGACTACAGTCAAGGATTTTTCAGCTTCTCATGCCCAGCCAGGGCACCTGACCCAAACTGGCCAACAGTGTATTCCATACCATGGGACGTCCCATCTAGTTTAGGAACTGGGAAGTGGGGGCAGGGATTCGCCGCTCGGGGACTGGCTGGGTGTCGGTCGGCGGGTGGTGAGCAATTGCCCTGCGCATCATTTGTACATTCCAATCCTTCTATTACTACTGTTTGTCATTTTATTAGTGTTATAATTATCATGATTAGTCTCTTCTTTTCTGTTCTATTAAATCGTTCTGATCTCAACCCAGGAGTTTTACTTCTTCTCCTGATTTTCTCCCCCATCCCACTGGATGGGGGGGGAGTGAGTGAGCGGCTGCGTGGTGCTTAGTTGCTGGCTGGGGTTAAACCACGACACATGTGTGGTAGATACGTTCAGTACGTGTTCAAATAGGTACCAAAGTAGTATCACAAAGATTAACTCTGAGCCTTCCTGTTGTTAAATTGCCTCAGAAAAGAGCTTCATTCCAGTGCTTCAGCTTAAATTTGCAAGAACTCACCTGGCAAATGTAAAAACAGTAGTACTCAGTAGGGAGCTGCTACCATCTATGTTCAGTGACTGACTTTGTAAAATAATTGCTTCTTTCATCACTCTCCAGGAAAAAAAAAAAAACTAACAAAAATATTAACACCCCTATTTTGTATTAACTTGTATGATAACAAATAAAATCTATTTTTATTATACTGAGTAAGGTTTGTATTGTGTAAATCTATCAGCAAATAGGCACATACATTTCAAAGAGGGCTTCTGTTAAGAAGAAAAAAAAAATCATTCAAAATAACGTAGTTAACTCTTAAGACACATTGATCATTCACTGGGCAACAGAACAAAAGAAAAATAAAATCTCCGAACAGACTGATGGAAACATTTCTGAAAGCAAACATATATACAGAAAGATACTGTTTTATGGTACCAAGATATTTTCATCATCAGTACCATTAGATTTAGTTTTGCGTCTTGAAATGAATATTCTAGCTGGATGTTGGCATAAAGCTGAACTAAATGAAGCATGAAATTACAGGCAGGTATTCTTATGCTATTTGCTACTTAAGTGCATCTGCATTTTTTTGCCAGTTCTCAAATTACTGTATAAATACCAATACTCCATTTTACAGATGGGGAGACCAAGATGCTGAACAGTGAGGTTTGCTGTATAGGAATAACAAGCAGTTTAGTAATAGAGGTTTCAAACCTAGTGGGGTTTAATTCAAACAGTACTACCTCACCTATCATGAGCTGTGCTTACATGGCATGACTATGCAAATAACTTCACCAGTGGCAGGGGAGGAATTGCCATCCAAGATCATCAACTCTTCCCTGTTTTTATTTCTCTGACAAATCCTCTCTCTAGCTATAGATTGTCAAACAAAGAGTGTTAAATTCCCTTTGTCATAGTAAGTGAGAGACTAGTGAAATGTTCTTGCAGAGTTCAAACTAATCAAAAGGAGGTGGGTTGGGTTTTGGTTTGTTTTTTTTTTATTTTGTTTTGTTTAAAGGGATTAGGCAGGTGATCATTTCCTTCTCCTTTCTATTCAGTGTCTAATGTTCTTCTCCTTCACCCACTTTTATGGCAAGGGCATCAAAACAACTTCACAATGGAAGGGAAGTAAAAAAGGATTTAAGAAGTTAGCTTCTTGGAGATGGTACTGCAACAGTATCCCAAATCCCAAATTTGGTAGCTAGACGCCTAGACAGCTGGGGAAGATGGAGAGAGTCACGTTCAGAGTCCTCTCCCAGGGACTGTTTTCGCTGATTAATCATTTACTATAAAATACAGAAATAACCCCTGGTACACAGAGCAGAATAAAACATTGATTCTAACTTTCTGAATGTTTCATTTTTCATACAGAAACATTTTTATGCTTTTGAGTTTTTTAAGCTTTTTGACTTCTGTAAAGATATATGTGTATTACAGTAAAGGAAGTAAACAAGTAATCCTCTACATCATAAGGTAGGGAAAAATTCTAATTCTAGAAGTTTCCCAGCATTAATCAGTTCTTTCAGAGCTGCATCTTTGCAGATTATTTTATAGTAAACTTAAAAGATGAAGCATCCAATGACATAGCATACTGAAGGAGACACTTTGTTTGCTGTAATAAATAATGATTGTTAATTTGTGAAATAATTCATGATGATAGAAGAAACTATGTCTCCTAAGAAAGTCTTCATGTCATAAACATGTTAAATAAGAAAAACCTTTGGAGAGATGGAACTGCAGTGTCTGTGTAGTGAGCAACAAGACTTTGGGATGAGTAAAAAACCAACTTCTTCCACCAGCATGCATTCTCAGAGATAACAAAAATTCACCAGCTGCTATGAAGTGCCACAGGAGCCAACAACAACAACAAAAAAACTGCAACAACAGATGTTTTCATCAAAAGGGAGTCTAAAAGTTCAAAGTCTGAGAGGCAACAGAGTTTCAAGGAATAGACCTTTTACATAATGAAATCTATTGAATATCAAATAATTTTTGACCAAAAAATGAAATAATAAAAAGAATTAAGATATCAGTAAAGTTTGCCATTTTAATTTTTGTGGAAGAAGTTAATGCCAAAAATAGGAATTTAAGGTAGTAATTTCTCTTTACTAGCAATACTATTGGTGGTTCACACTATGAAAACCAAATAATTTTGGACTGCCACAATATTTTTTTTAACCTAAATTTCCACCAACTAAAAAAATGGATCTCCAATGTCAATTAAAATCTTCAGTCCATTCTATTTGCACCTATAGGTATTCCAACTCCTGCACATTTCCCTCATTTCTTTATATGAAGCTCCTCCAACAGCAACTTCACGTATTATTTCTAAATGATGCCATCACCTTTGGCAGAGAACAAGAAAAAACCATAACCAGCAAAGGTCTGAGGTCACACAGAATCTGGTGAGATGCATTTTTTTCACTCTGCTTTGCAACTAGATGCAACTTTTTAATTAAATGCTGAGACAGCCTGTAGTCCTGAAAGCTTCAGGCACAGTCCCCATCAGAACAGTTACACAAAAATGTGAAGGATGAGACTGTTAAGGACCAGACTGTGTGAACAGCTGGAATCAGAGGCAATACAGAGTAATATTATCTAGGGCTATCATGAGAGAAATCTGTCCAAAATCTTCAAGAATAGTTTGTATTTTCTGGTACTTCCAAATCTGGGACATCCAACCAGAGACATACTCTACAGCTTCAAGAAAGAGAATCATAGAATCATAGAATCATTTAGGTTGGAAAAGATCTTAAAGATCTTCGAGTCTAACCATCAACCATGCCCACTAAACCATGTTCTGAAGTGCCTTGTCTACTCGCTTTTTGAATACCTCCAGGGATGGTGACTCAACCACTTCCCTGGGCAGCCTGTTCCAATGCCTGACAACCCTTTCAGTAAAGAAATTTTTCCTAATATCCAATCTAAACCTCCCCTGCCACAACTTGAGGCCATTTCCTCTCGTCCTATCTCCAGCCATCTAACAGAAGAGACCAGCACCCACCTCACTACAACCTCCTTTCAGGTAGTTGTAGAGAGGGATAAGGTCTCCCCTCAGCCTCCTCTTCTCCAGACTAAACAGCCCCAGTTCCCTCAGCCGCTCCTCATAAGACTTGTGCTCTAGACCCTTCACCAGCTTCATTGCCCTTCTCTGCACACGCTTCAGCAACTCAATGTCTTTCCTGTAGTGAGGGACCCAAAACTGAACACAGTACTCGAGGTGCAGCCTCATTGGTGCTGAGTACAGGAAAGCTATCAGCTCCCTGCTCCTGCTGGCCACACTACTTCTGATACAGGCCAGGATGCCGTTGGCCTTCTTGGCCACCTGGGCACACTGCTGGCTCATATTCAGCCGTTGGGGTCCTGTATGAAAAATAAAAAAGTGAAAAATCTTCCCTGAGTAAATTCTTATATCATCTGAAGTTTGTATAATCACTGTATTTCAGATCAGGAGAATGAGTGGCAATTAAAGCTTTAAGAGCCATGAATCTGGCCCTCCACCTCTGCATCCTTTCAGCTACTATTCTGTGCACCGTCGGTTACAGAATACCATATTTATTAACCCTTCCTCATAAATACCCTATGATAAATAGGTGTCGTGGTTTCAGCCCAGCCAGTAACAAAGCATCATGCAGCTGCTTGCTCACTCCGCCGGCCCTGGTGGGATGAGGAGAAAATACAAAGAAATGCTCGTGGGTCGAGACAAGGGCAGGAGGGATCACTCACTACTTATGGTCACGGGCAAAAGACAGGCTCAACTTGGGGAAGAAACAAAATCAATTTAATTTACTACCAATCAAATCAAAACAAGGACATTAGGAAGTAAAACCCAAACCTTAGAACACCTTCCCCCACCCCTCCCTCCTTCCCGGCTCAACCCCACTCCCGGTTCTCTCCACCTCCTCCCCCCGGCGGCGCAGGGGAACAGGGGATGGGGTTGGGGTCAGCTCCCCACACCTTGTCTCTGCCGCTCCTTCCTCCTCAGGGGGAGGACTCCTCACTCCTCCCCTGCTCCAGCGTGGGGTCCCTCCCATGGGAGACAGTCGTTCACAAACTTCTCCAATGTCAGTCCTTTCTGCAGGCTGCAGTTCCTCACAAACTTCCCTGGTGTGGGTCCTTTCCACGGGCCAATCTTCAGTCACAGCCACTTCAGCCACTCCATGGGCTTTCCCATGGAGTCACGGACATCTTGAGGGGCACCCACCCACTCTGGTGTGGGCTCCTCCCCGGGCTGCAGGTGGGCATCTGCTCCCCCGCTCCCCTCCATGGGCTGGGGGGACACAGCCTGCCGTCTCACCACGGGCTGCAGGTGCATCCCCTCCTCCGGTGCACCTCCTCCCCTCCTTCTGCACTGACCTCGGTATCTGCAGAGGTTTTGCTCACATTCCAATCCCACTACTCACTACTGGTTCCCCTTCTTAAATATATTCTCCCAGAGGTGCTACCACCGTCACTGATGGGCTTGGCCTGGGCCAGAGGTGGGTCCGACTTGGAGCCGGGGAAGCTTCTAGCAGCTTGTCACAGGAGCCACCCCTGTGGCCCCCTCCCCTGCTACCAAACAAAATGCACTGCACAAACCCATTACAAGAGGGTATTAATACCTATTAATACCATAAATACACCTAAGCAAGGACAAGATCAACCAGGAAAAAAAAATTAATTACTTTTTTTTAAAGTATTTCTTTAAATTATCTCTTAAGAGTCAGAATGTTCATTTCTCAAAAAATAGTAATGCATTATAAATTAGGTTGAAAGCGTTACTTATTTTTTTAAAGCTGCAGAAACAAACAAAAAATATAGAATTGTTTACACTCTTTAAGACAGATATACAACAGAGGAGGGAGAACTGCAATATTTACTTAAAGCATGAGATAAAAGGATACATTTTATATACAAATATCAGCCAGGCAACAAGATAAATTCTGTGTTAAACAAAGACAAAACAACAAATCTATAGGCAAGCATTATAGCCGTGGGGCATCGTGGTCAACTTACGAACTCCTGAGTAGAGGCTGAGGAGATAAAGCAGCTGAGGAGATAAAGTCAGGCATTGTTTTCTCAGCTAGTGTTTTCACAGAAGGTCTCTCAGTACAAGGCTACCCATGAAATGCAAGTTTTATCTGGGAGTTGGACTCAATCATCCTTATGGGTCCCTTCCAACTTGAGATATTCTATGATTCCATGATGTATAAAATTACTGCCTTTTTTCAGTATCAGCTTCAGCAAGATACCCTGGAGATTTTTGACACCAGTTTATCTTCACCTTCTACCTATATTTAGACCATGGCAAGCCCATAATGATACAAAGGAAGAAAAATCCCAGGTTTTACCTCCCAAGAAAGTTCTTAAACCAAAACAACCCTGAGCAGACCCAGCTCTTCAGGGTGCAATGAAAGAAAAAACTAGATTCTTTAATTAAGCAAGACAACTGGTTCATATGCCGTAATCATTTCATCATGGAGTACTACTCAACAGTTTCATCAACCTGCCTTGTCTCTTATCATCACCCTATTTCATAGAATCATAGAATGGTTTGGGTTGAAGGGACCTTTAAAGATCAACTAGTTCCAACACCCCTGCCATGGGCAGGGACATCTTTCACTAGATCAGGTTGCTCAAAGCCCCCTTCAACCTGACGTTGAACACTTCCAGGGATGGGGCATCTACAACTTCTCTGGGCAGCCTGTTCCAGTGCCTCACCAAGCTCATCATAAAAAGTTTTGTTCTTATATCCAATCTAAATCTACTCTCTTTCAGTGTAAAACAGTCGCCCCTTGTCCTGTCACTACAGGCCCTGTTAAAAAGTCTTTTTCCACCTTTCTGATAAGCCTCCTTTAAATATTGAATGGCCACAATAAGGTCTCCTCAGAAGTTTCCCTTCTCCAGGCTGAACAACCCCAATTCTCTCAGCCTTTCTTCATAGGAAAGGCATTCCAGCCCTCTGATCATTTTCACGTCCATTGTCTGGCTCTAACAGGGCCATGTCTTTCTTGTGCTGCGAACCCCAGAGCTGAATGCAGTACTCCAGGTGTGGTCTCATGAGAGCAGAGTAGAGGGGGAGACCCCCCTTCCTCAACCTGCTGGTCGTGCTTCTTTTGTTGCAGCCCAGGATACAGTTGGCTTTCTGGGCTGCAAGTGCACATTGCCAGCTCACGTCCAATTTTTCATCCACTACTATCCCCATGTGTTTCTCTGCAGGGCTGCTTTCAATCCATTCATCTCCCAGTCTGTATTGGTATGGAGGATCACCCCAACCCAAGTGGAGGAACTTGCATTTGGCCTTGCTGAACTTCATGATGTTTGTATGGGTCCACTCCTGAAGCCTGTGAGGGTCCCTCTGGATGGCATCCCTTCTCTCAAGTGTATCAACTTCACCACTCAGCTTGGTCATCCACAAACTTGCTGAAGGTGCACTCAATCCCACTATGTCATTAATGAAGATTTTGAACAGTATCAGTCTGAATACGGAATCCTGAGGGACACCATTTGTTATTGGTCTACATTTGGACGTTGCATTGAGCCATTGACTGCAACTCTTTGGATGCAACCATTCAGCCAATTCCTTCTCCATAGAATAGTCCATCCATCAAACTCATATCTCTCCAATTTAGAGACAAAGAAGTTGTGTGGGACCATATCAAAGGCCTTAGAGAAGTCAAGGTAGATGACATCAGTTGCTTTTTCCTTATCCACCAAAGCAGTCACTCCATCATAGAAGGCCACCAGATTGGTCAGGCATGATTTGCCCTTGGTGAAGCCATGTTGGCTGTCTCCAATCACCTCCCTGTCATCCCTACACTTTGAAGTAGTTTCCAGGAGTATCTGTTCCATATTTCTATAAGGGCAGCTTTTTCTTGCAGTCAGTACATGTTTCAAGGCCACAAGCCCCTGCTCTAACACTTGGATGCTTCAGTGTCATGACAGCATGCATAGCTTACCTCATCAGCAAGGAAAATGGCCACCGTTGCCTCTCTTTTTAACCTGATCATTTTGCTAGCATGCAATGAAACTCAGTAATTACCATCATGGGCAAAACAGATGCAACTTTGGGAAAACTAATTTAATTTATTGCCAGTTAATAACAGAGTAGAATATTAAGAAATAACAAAACTAACACCACCTCCTCACCCCCTTCTTCCCAGGCTCAATTTCACTCCCAACCCTTCTACCTCCTCCCCCAAACAGCACAAGAGGATGGGGAATGTGCTTCGTCTCTGCTGCCCCTTCCTCCTCGCAATGTTCCCCTGCTCCAGTGTGGGGTCCCTCCCACAGGATAGTCCTTCATGAACTGCTCTAGCATGGTCCCCCCCAGGGTCACTGGTCCTGCCAAAAAACCTGCTCCTGCATGGGCTCCTCTCCATGGGCTGCAGTTCCTTCCAGGAGCAGGAGCCTGCTCATTATGGTCTAAGTACCCCATCCTCAACTTTACTTCTGTTGTATCATGATTGAACTCTCTGCAACACTCAGAGAAAGCAGTGTTAAATGTTCAGTCTTAACACTGTATGCATATTTCTCACCACATGTGATGGTCTGAGAAATTATAGCCAATGTCTCAAAAATTTGTTAAAAAACTTTGGTGGAGAAGATGGCCTCTGTAAAAGCACCAGAGTTGCATAAACAGGAAGATGCAGCTGGAGGAGAGGGCCCCATGGGGGTGAGACCGTGCTTCTCCAAAGCCCTACTTCCCTACCTTAAGCAACCATGAGAAGAGGCATGACACATGTGCCAAGAAGAAAGGTCAGACAGCGGTCATGCCTACAAGGAGGGAGAAGCAACTCCCTGATGACCCCCAAACCCACCAACCCATTTCCAGAGAATTCTGGAGACATGAACTGTGCATGTCAAGACCACCAACTCGTTTCTGGAACGTTCCTGAGCACACACTGCACCTGCTCAATGACGAAAAATCCCCATCTATAGGGGCAGACACTTCAGGAATAAACGAAGGAAGGACAAGTTCTTGGCATGCGTGCCTCGCCACCAGAGGACCACACCTATGAGTAGAGACCATCGCTGGATCCAAGGGTGGTTCTCTCTCTCTCTCTTCTTCTTTTCCCTTTTTGCATTTCTTTCTCTATAACTCCCTTCTCCTTTCTAAGGGTGTCTTAATGACATGATGCAAGGTTCATGTTGATAAGTTCACTTGTACTTGGGCAAGGTTAGCTAGGTTGTATAGATGTTGATTGTTGCTTGAACTCCCCTGGTGTTGTTTCACCTCAGTTCTGACAAAGGAAATCCACAAACCTGAGTCGCTCCAACCTTGGGACACGACACCATACAATGCAATATATTATAAAAGCCAACAGAAAGCTGCAAAAAAGAAAAGCTATCTGAAGACAAGAGCATGCTAATTAAGATAAACAAGAGAATGTTAAACAAATGGCCTTTAGGAAGCAAGAGAAAGGAAGTAATGGCTGCCCTTCTGCTCCTCTTTCATAAGCAGTTCTTCCACTAATAATTACAAGGCACTAAGTCCAGCATGGAGCAGCAGAACACTTGAGCACTGTCAAGAACTTCTTTAGTCCTGTTCTCATGCAAATCCTGAGCTGTTCCTTGAAGTGAAGATAGTGCAGTATATGGCAGCACTATGCCTCTGATAGCATTGTCCTTGCCTTACTGGTGCGTATTTTGCAACAGTTCAGAGTCTGGAGACATGTTGAAATAAGACCTGCATATTCATCTGCTGACACAGGCAGGTTTTTGATCTCTAGCTATAACATATTTGGTAAAAGTATCACATCATTTGACACCACAGATGCCCCCTTGAGACAGTCCAAAATTCCTATCTGCAAATGGCACATAAGGTTTAGTCAGCACCTGAAAAAGAAGAAGGGAAGCATCTGCTGACCTGCTCTAGCCAAAACATACATGATTTCATTCTTCTTAAGAAGCACCCATTGATGTAACTCAGCAAGCAATCCCCTATATTGTTATGGAGAAAATGCAAGGCAGCCAACTGTCCCTACTAAATCAAACTATCCTGAACTGCTTTCTGAAGCTGCAACCATCAGTGGAGGCTGGGATCTGCTAAATTAAAACATTAAAATATGACTTAAAGATTTTAACAGTAATCACCATTTTATAAATAGGATAATGATTTCCCCTGTAGCCAAACCTCCATATGTGAGACAATAAGCAAACGTTTCCGTATTTTAAATGTTAACTATTCTGCAGGCATACCTCATTAAAGATGGTATCTGGTTAACATGCCAAGTCTCAAATAGCTGTACTATAAGAAAGAATATTGGATCATATCCTCAGCTGCTGTAAGTCATTGACTTTGCTTCAACAAAAAATAACTCAATGTGCATCATCAACAGATCTAGCATATTGTTTATTGCTGAACTTGCATAGATAGAAGTGCTTTGAAAAAGCACTGCATATAATGGCCCTGTCATTCATTTTAGGATTGTATTTTCATGATGACTGGTGAAAGCTGGCTTTTCCTTTGCATTTTCCCTGCTTTATTGGTAGCAATTATGGGTGATTTTATGTCTGTTTACAGAAAGTTGTAATTGAAATAGAAAACATCTTTAATTGATGTGGATATTTATTGTGCTGAGGACTTGATTTCTGACTCAGAAGTTGATTGAGAACACCCTTCTTAAATGACTGGCTTCATATCTCATAGATTTGAGAAGATAGCAGAAAGTCTTTTTTGACTAATATTTGCTTAAAAAAAAAACAAAACAGAAAATAAGGGCAGCACTGGAACAAATTTCCTGCCATCACCTGAGCTGTTTCTATTCCTCTCTACTGCAGTAGTTACAATACCCCTGAGTTCAGGCTAGCTGCAGCAGTTTTTAACAGAGAAGAAAGGCTGGCACTATGAAGTAGGTCACTTGCAAGCTTTGAACACCTTTTCTATCTCAAAGTGCATCAGATGCTTTCAGTCCTTCAAGCAGGTGCTAGTATACACTAGGGAGGCATGGGGAACACCATCTTCACTCGGTCAGGGATCCTGGTAGCATGATAGAAAAGCAAAGACAAGTTTGATCCCTGTGCCCTATACATGTGCTTTTCCTCTACCGCACCATTTCAGTTCCAATACACAGTGAGACAGCATACCGCACTTAGACGTCATGAATGCAGGGAAGAAAGCCAGAAGGCTGTTGTTACGAAGCTGATCGCACAGAACATCTCCCCACATGCAACAGCTGACTGTGAATAAGGTGATCAGGGTCTTCCACAAAACATCCAGACAAACGTGTGCAAGATAGTCACAAGTAGCAAATAAAGGGTCTTCCATATTTAGAGGTGCCTATACCACAGAGACTTTAAATAAGGACCTGTGAGTGCACAATGTCAACTTTCAGGCCATTTCTCTTTCATGACTCCAGACAGAAGCAGGGGTCCCCACCACTGATTGATAGATTCACCCCTCATTCAGTGTATGCACCATTCCTTTCCTTTAGAGAACTGGGTTCCTCCCTTGGAATTACTGCAAGCCTGTGCCTGCTAGTGACTGCTTTAAGATCACTTGGATCAGACCTACGACCTAAGAACTTTATTTCTGCAAAGATGGTAGAGGCTTCCTTGATCAGCTGGAGAAGCAGCACCCTGCAGTGAGATCTGGAATCAGCAGCACAAGAATATGGTCTAACATGTGCAAATGGAATTGTGTTGCCAGGAGGTCTTTAAAACAGCTTTCTGCTGCACTGTAAGAGACTAGGAACAAAGGAATTAACTTCTTCATTCTGGAGCCACCATTCACTACATCTCTATTGCTGAGGTATGAGAGTGGTTCCCACCTGTGCTAATCCAGCAATAATGTGTCCCTGAAGTAATTTTGCAGGGCAAATATCTATACCTCCAGAGAACATTAAGACAAAATGATCGAATGAGTTTCCTTGGGAGTTTGTAGCATGTAAATTTCCTGTTCTTTAATGACAAAAGCAATTATAAATTTGTCTTCAGAATGTGACTTTGCTTAAATATATGTGATTATAGAAAGAACTGTAAAATAATATAAATGATGCATGATAAATTTTAATAAATAAAAAATAAATATGATGTATAACAATCTTGGTTTTAAAAAAAAACAAAGCAAATCACAACCATGAACAGATCCTTCCAAATTTCAAGTGAATTAATGAAATAAATAATCAGGAAAGTACTATCTCTATTTTTTTTAAACACTTTCTTCCAATGAAATAGCAAAGTACTTTTCACAGCAGTTAGATAGCGCTTCAACCAATTCACTCTTTGCTGCTGAATTTTTAAATACAGGTTTTGGAGGGCTTTTCAGTATTAAAAAAACCCCAAACAAACAGCAAAACAAACCAAGAAACAAAGGTCCAGTCTGCATGCCACACAATTTGGAACAGGTTTCAGAATTCAATCTAATGCAAGTTTCCTAACCTGAATACCCCTGAAGCATCCTCTGAAAATACCTGAAGATAATTATCAAAGTCCAAAAAACCCCAAAAGTGCCTTCCCAAGGCACAGCTCAGAACCCTTCCCATGCTGTCTTTTTTATATTGCACAAGTCCATCTGTTTTAACAGTAGAAGTAAGCATGCTGTCAGGCAGATGACATTCAAACAGACTGAGCATCTGAAAAATGTAATACTGTGAAGGAATCCTGCTTTAACACCAGCTCCTTTGCTGAGGATCTGCTGGAGGCAGATGGAAGCTCCCATCTGAGTTGAGGGAAACCCCATCTCTGTTACTCCTGCATTTAAATAGTACCCTGAAGGAATCTTCCCTAGCAACTCTTCTCAGGCACAATTCTGCCAAAGCTGTGAAGGGAAAGAAAACTTAATTTGTATTTGTATGTCACTTGCTTTCCATTCTCCTGTGCATTCTCTCTTCTACCTCTTCCTAGAAAACCTCTTGAGTATCTAACAAGGTGTATGTCCTGTCTTTCCTCTTCTTTATTCAGGGAACAGGTTCATATGATCTGTTTAGATCTGGAAAATCCTTTCCTCATGCAGCAGTGAGTAGTTCCAGTTGGAAGGAATAGAGTAGTTTCAGTTGGAAGGGACCTACAAAGACCATCTAGTCCAAGTGCCTGACCACTTCAGGGCTGACCAAGTTAAAGCATGTTTTTAAGGGCATTGTCCAAATGCCTCTTACACACTGACAGGCTTGGGGCATCGACCACCTCTCTAGGAAGCCTGTTCCAGTGTTTGGCTACACTCTCAGTAAAGAAATGCTTCCTAATGTCAAGACTGAAACTCGCCTGGTGCAGCTTTGAACCATTCCCACGCGTCCTATCACTGGACACCAGGGAGAAAAGATCAGCACCTCCCTCTCCACTTCTCCTCCTCAGGAAGCTGTAGACAGCAATGAGGTTGCCCCTCAGCCTCCTTTTCTCCAAAATAGACCAATCCAGAGTACTCAGTCCTCACAGGACATGCCTTCAAGCCCTTTCACAAGCTTTGTTGCCCTCCTCCGGATGCATTCAAGTACTTTAACATCCTTCTTAAATTCTGGGGCCCAGAACTGCACACGGTACTCAAGGTGGCGCTGCACCTATGCTAAATACAACCGGATAATCACCTCTTTTAACCAGCTGGTTATACTGTGTTTGATGCACCCCAGGATGCAGTTTGCCCTCTTGGCTGACTCATATTGAGCCTGCTGTCAACCAGTACCCACCTTCTGCAGGGCTGCTCCCCAGACGCTCATCTCCCAATTTATACTTGTGCCTGGTGCTACTCCACCCCAGCTGCAGAATCCAGCATTTGGTCCTGTTAAATTTCATGCCATTGATGGTTGCCCAATGCTCCAATCTATGCAAATCCCTCTGCAAGGCCTCTCATCGCTTGAGAGAGTCAACAGCACCTCCCGGTTTAGTATCATCATCAAACTTGCTAGTGGTGCATTCAAGTCCTGCATCCAAATCATTGATAAAAATGTTGAACAGAAACAGCCCTAAAATTGAGCTCTGAGGAACACCACTGGTGACTGGACACCAGCCAGATGTAGCCCCATTCACTACAACCCTTTGAGGTCTGCCCTTCAGACAGTTCTTCACCCAGTGTACCATTGTTGTGGTTTAACCCCAACCAGCAGCTAAGCACCATGCAGCCACTCATTCACTTCCCCTCCACCCAGTGGGATGAGGGAGGGAATCGGAAAAAAACCCAACAACTCGTGAGTTGAGAGAACAGTTTAATAGGACGGAAAGGAAGAAACTAGTAATGATGACACTAATAAAATGACAATAGTAATAATAAAAAGGATTGGAATATGCAAGTGAAGCACAATGCAATTGCTCACCACCCGCTGACTGATGGCCTGTTACTCCCTGAGCGGTGATCCCCCCACTCCCACTCCCCCCAGTTTATGTACTGGGCATGACGTCACATGGTATGGAATACCCTGTTGGCCAGTTTGGGTCAGCTGTCCTGGCTGTGTCCTGTGCCAACTTCTTGTGCCCCTCCAGCCTTCTTGCTATCTGGGCATGAGAAGCTGAAAAATCCTTGACTTTAGACTAAACACTACTTAGCAACAACTGAAAACATCAGTGTGTTATCAGCATTCTTTGCATATACTGAACTCAAAACATAGCACTGTACCAGCTACTAGGAAGACAATTAACTCTATCTCAGCTGAAACTAGTGATAGCATATTTCCATACATTCTGTATGGTATGTCTAAATATTTTGATGGTTTTAATATTTTGTACCAGCCGTGGAAACTGGTTTGCTGCTAGGTGACTGTAAAAGTGAGATTTGGTAAATAATTATTAGAAATCTTATACTAACACTATGATTGAAACAATAGACAAAAGTATAGCCAAGTAATTAATTAGTAGAGGTAGTTACTCATAAGTTTTGCAGTTCTTTGCTCTTATGACTAGATGTTCCTGTACGCTAGATGAGAACAATGTTGAAACTGACCACATGTGATTGATTGAAACTGCGTTAAGCTTCAAGATCAAAGAACAAGGACAAGAATAAAGACTTCAAGGACAGCCAGCAAGAACTTCAAATGGGTCCGTGGTCACAAAAGCAGCCCTTCGACTCAAAGGGGTCCTTCACTGTGCATGATCAGATGTAGGCAGTACTAAGATAATCAGTTGCAATCATTTTTATGTGTATGTATACTAATCTGATTAATATGCAATTAGTTATTCTATATAACCTGTTTGTGCTAAAGCTGTGGTATGTACACTAGGTAGAACTAACCCCTGTGCATCCAGTGCTGCAATAAAGAATGCCTGCTTTCTAAAACTCCAAAATGAGTCTTAGGGAATTTCTTCAACCGTCTTTTTGGTATCACCAGGACAACCGTGTACCTGCTCATCTCGCAGTTGGACAACTTGTCCAGAAGGATACTGTGAGGGACAGTATCAAAAGCCTTACTAAAATCCAGAAAAAATACATCCATCACCTTCCCTTCATCCACTAGGTGGGTGACCTTATCCGAGAAATACATCGAATAAGTTAGTTAAACAGGACTTTCCCTTTGTGAACCCATGTTGACTGTGCCTGACAATTGCATTGTTCTTTAAAGGCCTTTCAATAGTACCCAGTATGATCTTCTCCATAATTTTTCCAGGAACTGAGGTTAGACTAACAGGTCTGCTTTCCTGAGTCTTCCTTCACACCCTTCTTGTAAATTGGAATAACACTGGCTAGCTTCCAGTCAGTGGGGACCTCCCCAGACTCCCAAGACCTTTGGTAGATGACTGGGAGGGGTCCTGCTGTAACATCCACTAGCTCCTTCAGTACTCTGGAATGAATCCCATCAGGCCCCATGGGCTTGTGAACATTCAGCTGATACAGCTGGTCCCTTACAATTGCAGTTGCCTCAAATGGAAAGCCACTGCTCCTGCGGTCATGGTCCTCAAACTCAAAGGTTCGGGCAGCCCAAGGTCTATCAGTATTATTAAAGTCTGAGGCAAAATAAGCATTGAATGCCTCTGTTTTTTCCTCATCCCTATTTGTCAGGTGACCATCTTCAACAAATATTGGTGCAATGTTTTCCTTGGACCTCCTCTTGCTATCAACATACTTAAAAAACCTTTTTTGTTGTCTGACACGACACTGGCCGGTTTCAACTCTAATTAAGCCTTGGCCTTTCATGTCTTCTCCCTTTGCTCTGTAATCTACATGTGAAGCCTGACTTTGCTTTCAGACATCATACAATTTCTTTTTCTTCCTGAGTTCCAAGGGGAGTTCCCTGTTCAGCCAGGATGGTCTTCTCCCCTGCTTGCTTGACTTGTGATGTAATGGGATTGCCGCGTTCTTAAAAATGAACCAGGACTCATGGACCCTTAAGTCGCAAAAGCAGGTTCCCAGGGGACACTGCTAAGTACCTCCCTGAGTAGCTGAAAGTTTTCTCTCTTGAAATCCAGGGTAGCAACTCTGCTGACCTTTTTTTCACATTACACCAAAAATTTTAAACTCAGCCATTTCATGATCACTGTGGCCAAGACAGTCACCTACCATCACATCTCCCAAAAGTCCTTCTCTATCCACAAACAGCAAGTCCAGGAGGGCACCTTTCCTAGTTGGCTCACTGAGTACTTGTGACAAATTATCTTCCACAAACTTCAGGAATTTCCGAGACTTGCTTGTCACAGCAGTATGATATTCCCAGCTGATGTCTGGGAAGTTGAAATCTTCCATAAGGGCAAGGGCTACCAATCCAGAGTAATATAAATGCTCCCCTTAGCATTGCCAACCTCAGGCAGTGTCATGCCATCCCTAGGCTTACCTTCAGCTCTCATGGTGTTATCCCCTCCCCCCAACAATTCTAGTTTAAAGCCTGCTCAATCAGTCCTGCCAGTTTATGAGCAAAGAAGCATTTCCCCCACTGGGACAGGTGGATCCTGTCAGGCCCCAGCATACCTTGTGTCTCAAAGACTCTTCCATGGTTATAAAAATCAAAGTTCTGGTGGAGGCACCAGTCCTGGAGCTAGGCATTGATGTCTTGGGCATGTCTGTTTCTTCCAGTGTCTCTCCCCATTACATAGTAGCTAGAAGGGGGCTATGATTTGGATTTGTGCTGAAAACAGTGTTGATGATGCTGAGATGTTTTCATTCCTGCTGAGTAGTGCTCACACAGAGTCAAGGCCTTTTCTGCATCTCAACCCACCCCACCAGGGAGGAGGTTGGGGGGGCACAAGAAGTTGGGAGGGGACACAGCCGGGACAGCTGACCCCAACTGACCCAAGGGATATCCCAGACCATGTGATGTCATGCTCAGCAGATAAAGCTGGGGGAAGAAGAAGGAAGGGGGGGGACATTCAGAGTTACATTGTTTGTCTTCCCAAGTAACTGTTAAGCGTGATGGAGCCCTGCTTTTCTGGAGATGGCTGAACACTTGCCTGCTGATGGGAAGTGGTGAAATAATTCCTTGTTTTGCTTTGCTTGTGTGCGCGGCTTTTGCTTTACCTATTAAACTGTCTTCATCTCAACTCATGAGTTTTCTCACTTTTACCCTTCCAATTCTCTCCCCCATCCCAACCAGGGGGGAGTGAGCTAGTGGTTGTGTGGTGCTTGGTTGCTGGCTGGGGTTAAACCACAACACTAGGCAAGGAATTCCCTTCTGTTAGTTTTATGCCTGTACTGCATTCATCATTTAGTCATAATAATGCTACAGCACACAAACAAGTGAGGAGGACAACAGATACTATGTGTATGTTTCAGCTTCTACCTTGATACTTTGGTTTAACCACTACAGATTTATGTTGTTTTCTATGAAGGCATATTTAACAAGTCTTAACAACAGCTGGAAAATGTCCACAGAGTCACCTAAACAAGATCCAAGTAGCAATTTAAGAAGGCCTTGTCAGAAAGATACTCAAGGACAAACCACTTCCCATAGTAGTTTTGTTTTTCTCATCCTGCCTCTTCTAACTAAGCTGATAAGGGCTCTCCAAGTGAAATAACATGTTCAACATAATAAGCAGAACTCAAGACCCCTCAGGAAATCTAGCCCAAATAAGTGAGAACACTAACTCTGCAGGACCTGTTACGTCACATAACATTTCAAGTGCCCCAAAAGTCTCATCACTTAATACTAATAAACATCTATTTCTTGGTATATTTTTTAATTAACTTGATGTCATGAGTGGGGAAGCCAACTCCAACAATCAGAACTGTTAAATTCACATAAATTTTTTTAAACCTATAAAGCATACTAGCAACAAGCTTTTCCCAATATATTCCTGGACTAAGAAAACAGTAGTTCCTACAAAGACAGCAAAGTTTTAAGACACTGTTTCAAAAGCAAGCATGCTTCTGTTTTCTGGCAAACAGTGTTCCAGAAACAGTGTTCTGGTTTCTGTGCAAAAGGTTTATTAGAAAATAATTTGTATCATCCTTATAACTTTTTGAACTAAACCATAACATTTTCAGTAGATGAGGGAATAAAGAATTGTAATAATTAAAAAAAAAAAAAAAGTTTTCTACTAAACTGTATGAAGTCTTCAGAGCAAGGTATCCCATTAATCTAAGTAATGCCTCCTGAGGAGCAGTAAATTTCAAGCAATACTGTCTTTTAGTTTCATCTTAAAATATTTGCTCCACCTCCTTTAAAGGACTTGATTGATACATGAATTAAAAGACAAAGTATTTTAATCTCCTGTAGAAATAGAGGAATATTTTTTAATGGGTCTGTGGCAGTACAACTACAAGTCTTGGCTTATTGCAGAAGAATGGCTTTTCCATTAGATAAATAACTGAAATAATTTTATTTGGTACAACTGCTTTTGGGGATGCCTGAGATCTTCTGGGGATCTTTCGGGCCTTGCCCAATTGTCCCACTAACAATTAACATGTACTTTCTCTCCCGCACATTAAATCTCAGTTAAACATGCTGTAAGGTGGTGCTTAGGAAATAGGAGATGCAAATTATGCCTAAGCAGAAAGCTGAAAAAAAAAAAGCAGGTCAAGCATCACACAAATTGGAGCAAACATACCTGAGCCCTGCCACCAGTTACAGACACAGAAATTGAAGGGAGGCAGAGGCATTGTAATACTTCAGTCTTCTACTGAGTGGGAGAAGGAAATCCCAAGCTAGTGGAGACCCAAACAAGTAGATCTGTCATCTCCAACAGTACATAGCCTTTCTGAATCGGCATCAACACATTATCACCCATATACACTGCTCGTAGGCTTAAGCTGACCAATTACACATGTAGCCTGCATATTTCTGCTTCCATTTTAGAAGTCAACACAGGCAGAACTGTTGTCCCACAAGTGGTGTTTGTTTACCCAGTGTGCAAGCCAACAGCACACAGAGTCAAGGTATTTTCAAATTAATTTCACTGATGCGCATGAATGGGTGCCTGTCTCAAGACAGCACACCCTTGTCTCAAAAATTCTCATGTTTATACACTTAACTAATACATATTCATTGTTATTTTCCTTAATGATTGGTTCTTTCTTCTTCTCCCCTCACGTAAATTAGTGCGCAGACTCTGTCTCCTTCCTTCATTGTCTTCTTTTGAGTAGGTCGTCAATGAGTTGGTGGTCATGATGTCCCCCTGTAGGAATTACCTTCTATCTACTTCTTCCCTAATCTTGGCAGTTCCAAGCAGTTCTTCAAGGTTTATTGACCAGACTACAGTCCATTACCTTTTCTGACATAAATATAAAGCCTCATTGTCTAGTAGTAAGTTTCTAAACCCTAAATCATGTCTAGTTATTGTTTCCCTATTTAAATATTAAATGACGGGCTGTACACAAGACTTTAGCAGTTCCCTGGTTATTTCAATCATATTATACATATTAATTGATAACAGAACCAGTTCAGTTATGCTTGCCTGCACTGTACAGGCATGCCTACAAGTCACTCTCTTGTTTAACATGGTCACCAAGATCTTTTGACAATAGTCTGGGAGTTAAGTTTTAAAAAAGACCACAGAAAATGGAGAACAGACTCCACTTTCAAGCAGCTTCTCCTAGCAAGCCTGGTGGAAAAGATCCTGGTAAAATATTTGGTTTTTAAGAGAATCACTGCTTCAGTAACATATTATCAAAACCCTCCAAATATACAGGTCAGAGCCCTGTGATACCCACCAGCCAAAGCCCAATATACATCTTACAATTTCATCAGGTGCCTCCAGAAGAAAGTGTCTTATAACCCCAAAATTATGTTGTGCACCTACAACGTTTAACTCCAGCTCCTCCAGTTAAAGTCATTTACATACGTTTTGGATTCAGTCTGTCTTAAAGCTATACTGCCAAGTGCCAGAAGCCCAGACTGATGTATTCCCTCAGCCTTATTGCTCTTTTGGATGTAACATGTTAATCAATGTCAAACAGCTGACTGAATAATCAATATTTCATTGCTACTGATGGCTCTTTTAGATAGCTCAGGAGAAAATAAGGCATTCATAGTTAAGGGTAATCAACTCCGAAAGGCAAGGATTCCAAGGAAAGATTTATATTGGTAAATACTGAGAAATTCCTGGAAGTGAAGAAGTTAAGCATGAGATAAGCTACAATGAAATTTATGCAACCTGTCTTTTCTTTAGGCATTGCTGGCTGTTACTCTACAAAATAAGGAAGGCCAATTCTTTAGCCAACTCGGAAGAAGACTGGAAACCCAGATTTTGTTCTCCTCTGTGCACCATTAGGCACCCATCACTTCAGGGGAAATTTGAAAAGGTCCTAGGAGATCAACATGGTATCTGTGCACAACTCAGTCCTATGACCTGCAGCCAAGCACAGGTCCAGCGCCCCTAAGATAGCAAGGGCCATAATGAGTTAACATTCAACTTTATAGAGTTTACCAGCTCCAAACTGGCCATTTGACCACACCTGGTTGGAACTGTGTCTGAACTCACCTCTTGTTTTTTGGGAAAAGAAACTAGTGCAGAGTTCTCCACCCCTTCCCCACAAGTTCTCCAACCCCTGGGGTATTCAGTTTCATCTCCTCTATCCATATCAGTTCTTTTCTATACTCTGAGAACAACTTCCCTGGGAAGGAGACAGCTGAATCTAAAGACCTGATGTCCGGATATACTTGAAGCCAGCACTTCCCAAACTGAGTTGAAACACCTCCAGGGATCACTAAGCATTAAGTGGCAGCAGCAGCTCAGTTCTGCAGGGGCAGAGGAATGGCAACAGACTGCAGATTATGAGGCAGCAGAGCTAAGAGCAGTCAGGCCCTGCTAACTACCTTCACCTGAGGCAGTGGCTATTTCCCAAGGGATGGAAGGTTTCAGCTTGTAATCTTTTCACACTTACTTCCCAAAGTATTAACCCTGGGGGGTGGGAGGAGGGCACATGGAGGCAGAGAAAGCAAAGGGAGGACAGAAGAGTACAAGAAACCACACACATTGTGGAGGTGTTGGAATTGGCACCACTTCCCCATCCAGGCACACATTCTGGCAACCACAGTTCATTTTGTTTGGGAAAAGGATGTGGCTACTTATTATCAGGGGAAGGTTTCACAACTTCAGGGGGCAGCAGCAAGATATCTCAGACCAGAATAGGGTGTAATTTAAAGTATGCATCTTTTCTTATTGCAAGATGTGTACTTATCAATCTCCCTGCCCATATAAGGGATTGCTTTACGATGCACTCCAGCACTATTTATTTTTTAAAAGCAGCCTAATCTTTCCTGGTTCTCTAGTTCCTAGAAGGACAATGCAACCAGAGGCAGAACCACCCCCTCACCAAATCTGCTCTTACTGAAATCAGCAGTAAAGTTCACAGCTGCCAGACATGATGGCAGAAGCATGTTTAGAAACAGTGAGATTAGAACATTTCCAACAGATACTATTCCAACAACCATTACCCCTTGTCCCGTCGCAACAGGCCCTACCAAAAATTCTGTCCCCATTTTTCTTATAAGCTCCTTTTAACTATTGAAAGGCTGCAATAAGGTCTCCCCAGAGCCTTCTCTTCTCCAGGCTGAACAACCCCAACTCTCTCAGCCATTCAGGGAAGCAGCACCATCTTATCCCCAAGCATCAGGTTTGGGACAACCAAAAGAAACTCTTAAAGCTTCTTAGTGTAGTGGTTAGATTTGGGGAGGCTGTCATCACCCTCTGCTTTATTCATTTTCAGTGCACTGCAGTTCTTCATCTTGAGGTGTTGTCCTACCTACTCTGCTTTATGTCTGTTCAATAAATTCCTGTAGAAGTTCTTCCAAGACATTTCAGATTATTCTGTAAGATCCTCAGCTTTTAAATTGCTTTTCATGGCTGACCACTTATTCTTTTTTGAAATACCATCTTTTAGTACTGTTTCTTGCTTCTCTGGCTTCCTTTCTCTGGCATATTTTAATCCAATCCTGTTGACTTGAGAGAGTGCACTTCTGCAGTTCATTATCACTCTGCTTGTACTGTTTTGTCTATCTGCTATCATTTCTTGGAAAGGGAAAAGAAGAAGCAATTCCAGACACTGATACTGAAAAGCCAGTTGAAGAAACTAAGACTCACTTTTGAGTTTTAGAAAGCAGGCATTCTTTATTGCAGCACTGGATGCACAGGGGTTAGTTCTACCTAGCGTACATACCACAGCTTTAGCACAAACAGGTTATATAGAATAACTAATTGCATATTAATCAGATTAGTATACATATACATAAAAATGATTGCAACTGATTATCTCTGTACTGCCTACATCCGATCATGCGCAATGAAGGATCTATTTGAGTCGAAGGGCTGCTTTTGTGACCACCGACCCATTTGAAGTTCTTGCTGGCTGTCCTTGAAGTCTTTATTCTTGTCCTTGTTCTTTGATCTTGAAGCTTAACACAGTTTCAATCACATGTGGTCAGTTTCAACATTGTTCTCATCTAGCGTACAGGAACATCTAGTCATAAGAGCAAAGAACTACAAAACTCATAAATAATTACTAGTTAATCACTTTACTAGACTTTGTAATTATCTCCCCGGTTACCCTTTGCCTATTGTTTCAACCATAATGTTAATATATGATCATTTATCAAATCTCAATTGCACAGTCACCTAGCAGCAAACCAGTTTTCATAGAAGGTACAAAATATTAAAACCATAAAAGTTTGAACAAACCACACAAAATGTATGGACATATGCTATCAACACAAGTTTGTGTTTGTCTACAAAATATAAAGCAAAGGAGTCACACTGAAGACCTGGATGTAAGATTTCAATTACATCTCTTTTCAGCAGATTACCTCCTGAGCAATTAATTTTCCAGAACTATTTTGCCCAACCAAAGGGATTCCTTAAAATACTTCTTTCAAGCAGCTGCAATGAAAATGTGCTCATGAATCAAGAAACAGTGTAAAAAAACAAAAAAAAGAGACGTTGAATAGAACTTTAACCTAAAAACTGTGGATAAACACACTTAGTTTTGACATTTAGCTTGATTTCTTTTGTTTAAGCTCTCATGGGAATCTTTCAACTGGAGCAGATGTTCAGGTTGCAATGGCAGACCAATAGTTTTGACAGTACTTGGTCAGGAGAAATAAATGTTGAACTTTTATTGGCCTGACCCAGGGATATCAGAAGCTGTGCCTGAGAAAGAAGATCTGGAAAAGTTTATGTCAAGAAAGTGCCTTTTCGGATATTTCTACATAGTGTTTCACTCCCAGCAGTGTGCCACCTTCTAGCACAACTAGCAAGTCTTGAGTACCTGATGGTGAGATAATCAGCCTGAGAACAAGAAGAAAATAAGCAATCAGCTTTTCTGATATAGGGCTGCATAAATTGGAAGTTTATTAGAAATGACGGATTCCTTTCAGAACATCTTTGAGTGAATTCACAAGCTGTGTGCAAGAGTAAGAACCCATCAACAACCCAGACCAGAACAGCCAGAAGGGCTATAGCACAGGTAGGGAAATCTAGCATTGCTACTGCTAGATACTGCTACATGTATGGTTTCCCTAAGTAATTTCTTCCACTGAAAAAGAAGAAAATGCTAAAAGATTCTAGAGGGTGAGTGTGTTTAGCACAGACAAGATTTTCTGGGTTTCTTCGTTATTCCTAAAGAAATCAGTATACCTAGAGGTACTAAGGGATCAGAGAGTCTGTCATAGCATAAGCTAAGGTACAACTGTATTCTTTCCACACTAGTAACACAGACTTTTCAGCTGCCGTATTGCAGATTTCAGTTCTTGCCACGGGACTGAACCAAATGGCTGCAACAAAATTCCTTCAGAGTGGTACATTTGTTCTTTTCCCATTTGTGGGCAAGTAAGGAAGATTAATTCCTCTTGTTGGTTAAAAGGATTCACAGTAAGGTCTCATTATAAGGTAAGGCCTGTCTCATGTCCCTTTGCTACAACACAGACATGATCTTGTAGCCCTGAGAACACAGGTCTGAGTAAAATGTTCATAACCTCAGTAAGTGCTTTTGGGCATGGTCCTCCTCTCCAGCTTCCATATTACTGGGGCTAGTTACTTATTTTCTGGCACAAACAGCTCTCTATACAAGCTGCACTTCAGTTGCACTCCATTTGTTGAGCAGGTGTTTACTTTTTCGTCATGGTTCAGTGATAAGATCAACTTTCTGTTGTAAACACCAGCACACCTCAGCCTAGTCATGTGCTGCAACACACATAGCTCATGTCCTGTGAAAAGCATATGCTATATGTTTCTCAAGTGTTTTCTTGCTCTGGTAGGGGGACAGGGGTGTTAAGTAGAATGTGAGCCCCACGCCGCTCTGAACAGAAATGTCATGGCCCACTTGAGAGAGAGCAAGGCTTAGAAAGAAGAGATCAAATTGTGTGATATGAGCAAAAATAAAACCTAGTCAACTAATTCCCACATTAACCTGATTCTGAAGCATGTTTATCCCAAACAATTCTGAGCCAAATGTGCCCATTCAACAGACAAATCTGTCAAAAAATGGGACAAAACAAAGAGGTTTCAAACTACGTCCTGACTCACCCAGAACCTTGGGTGTTTTATGAACATCCTCAGGGATGAAATAGCCTCCACCATAGAACAACCCATGGTTCACTATTCAGGTACTAGAAAACAGCTACAGGTTAAACAGGGAGCTCCACATCAAACCCATTTAACCTCGCTACAATCTCTGTGAGAGATTACTAAGAACCACAGCAACAGTCCTAAGTCCCTCAGAGTTTCTGCAGAACTGAACTATGTCAATCAGGTTAAATATTGTTTGAGACCAGAAAAATCAGCAAAAATGGTTATCAAATTCAACCCAGCTTAAACAGCACTGTGTACACAAACTGCAGCGAGAAGTGGAGAAAGCAAGACACTGTACTATGTGGGAGCCTAGAGGAGCCTATGAGATCTTCTACATGTGCATATGCAATTACATATTTCAGAAATAATCTGTACATCTATACTAAATATCTGAATGGAAGTCCTAAAATATATTTCTGTAGCAACTCCTTTTTATTTAGGAGAATAGAGGAAGAAGATTAAATAACTTGGTTCAGAACTTCAAAAAAATAGACCGCTGAATGAGCAACAGACAACATTTTTTGAAGAGTAAAAGGTCACACTTCACTTGTTCCTTTGCATTTTTAAACACATTACTGCTCAGACAGACAAGTCAAATACAATGAACATAAAAATAATATTAAAAAAAACATACAGGCAGTTCTGCTTCAAAGGCCAATGTAAAAAATGAACAGTCAGAGTACAGCGGAAAGTTGTTGTGAATGGTTTCTTTGGGTTTTTGTTTTTCGTTTTTGGGGTTTTTTTGTGGTTTTTTTTTTCCCCAAATTAAAATTAATTTAGGGACAGGAAACAAAATGAGCCATAAGCAATACAGTTCATCACAAAAAGATTATTCTGACTACAAGGGGAAGGCTTCCAGTACCCAACCTTTTATGATTTAGAATGTGTAAAATTACAACTAACAGTGATTTTCATCCAAGAAGCTGCAAAAGAGAATAAATGAATGTAACCTTTTAAGGCAAGCATTGTTACCCTTATTCTGATGGAGGACAAAACACTGCACAGCGTGATAAAGGGACTATTCATATGCATCCAGTATTTACATAATATCTGACAATGATGAGTTTTATCAGACTTCAATGGGTGCCCAGTTTACATAGTCATAAATGTATCTGAAAATACAGCCGTAGATTTTGGACTCCTCCCATTCTCAGTACTTTGGTTCACACTGACCCAAATCATAATAGCTTGGTCTTAAATTTTCAGAGGTCAGAGTCACAGAGACCTGAAATCTAGACATCTCAGTCTAGGGACCAAAGGCTGTGGAAATCAAGACACTATACCCTTTTAAGCCCTGCTACCTTGTTCCACTGAAGAATTCAGTGATTGGATTAGGAAGAGGATCTCAAGTACTCAGTTGCTGTAAACACCATGCATGCTGTTTTAGTACCAAAGAGCCTAATATTTTGACTCTGTTTGTAAACTCAGGGTTAGTGAAAAAATATATAAGGCTACAAAAATACACAGCTACCTCAAAGTAGATGTGCATTAAAGAAATATAGAAGAAACCTTGTTCCCATCTTGGAGATGTCCACAGTTGTAAACACAGCACAGAGAAAGCATAATGCTGTAGGTAAGGCAGTAGTGACCTGCTCTGGTCAAAAACCAGGCAGATAGCAGGACCATAACCTTGTGTGAGGGACCGAGAGACTGTGAGAGACTGGCAACAATTTTGTCTCAAACAACCAAGCAGGCAGCTGCAAGCAGCCGAAACAGGATGTGCCCTGTGGGGGTGGGGTACTGAACTGTTTCTGGGAGGCTTTCAATGAGGTGCTGAATTTTTCCCTGTCCTTCCTGAGTCATTGTCATGACACCTGTGTGCGGCAATGGACTATCTAAAAGATCACCTCCCTGGACCCCACCGAGTGGGACAGGACACCTCATATGGATCAAGTAAAACAGAATACAGCTTATTTACTTGTTACACATGAACCAGGCATCAGATGAGCAGATGCAACATGCAGCAAAGGTGGTTAGGAAACAAGCCACACTTGATACTCTAGGCTTTTCTGCATGCAAGTGATAATATCTTTTCGTTCGTAACCCAAAACATAGGAAAACACTCCCAATGTGCCGACACGAGCTGAGGAAAGAGTCAGACCATCAGTGGAGCAGTTTACTGGCAACTGGTTAGCTAAATAAAATGAGGTTGATCACAACAGAGCAGACTCCTGTGAGTTACAGGCACATTTGTACTTGGAATAAAGTTGCCAAAAGCACAGAAATATTTCATAGTTTGGAAGAAGAACTGGCAAGAGTTCAGGCACTACAGATAAAGAGAAGACCATGATGAATTCGCCACCAAGTTCAGACACTTAAAAACTTAGAAGGCAATGAACACAGAAAGAAAAAGGACCTCAGGAAATTTTGAAAAATATTTTTTAATATTGTCCTGGTTTCAGCTGGGATAGAGTTAATTGTCTTCCTAGTAGCTGGTACAGTGCTATGTTTTGAGTTCAGTATGCAAAGAATGCTGATAACATGCTGATGTTTTCAGTTGTTGCTAAGTAGTGTTTAGACTAAAGTCAAGGATTTTTCAGCTTCTCATGCCCAGCCAGCAAGAAAGCTGGAGGGGCACAAGAAGTTGGCACAGGACACAGCCAGGGCAGCTGACCCAAACTGGCCAATGGGATATTCCATATCATGTGTTGTCATGCCCAGTATATAAACTGGGGGGAGTGGAAGTGGGAGTGGGGGGGATCACCACTCAGGGACTAACAGGGTGTCGATTGGCAGGTGGTGAGCAATTGCACTGTGCATTGCTTGTATATTCCAATCCTTTTATTATTGCTGTTGTCATTTTATTAGTGTTATCATTATTATTAGTAGTAGTTTCTTCTTTTCAGTTCTATTAAACCATTCTTATCTCAACCCATGAGTTTTACTTCTTTTCCCGATTCTCTCCCCCATCCCACTGGGGGGGGGACACGACTGAGTGAGAAGCTGTGTGGTGTTTAGTTGCTGGCTGGGGTTAAACCATGACAAATATATATGTAATATATATGGCTTTCCTCAAATAATAGCCCTGAAGTTTAAAAACCAATTCACTGAAGAATGCCAGTTGTTAGTAGCCCTACAGAGCTTATCAAGCAAAGGGCCAGTGAAGTTAAATTGCATTTTCAGTACAACTGGCAAACTCTGATAAGAAACAGAGCATGAATGGCAGACTATTTTGACAGGAAAAAAAAAGAAAGACAAAAAAGAAGAACCATTCAAGTCCCCGAAGATCATGTATTCATTGCTGGTGAAGTAGAAAGTCCACTTACCTAGCTTTCCTTAATTGCTTAATTTCATTCATACTGAGACAAATCTAAACAGTCATAGCCTGACTGGAGAACTACTTTAAGGTGATGGGAATGACAGATTCGTGATTACATGACATCACCTCTTAGAAGTTTGTAAACAATCAGATTATGATATTGGCAGTGCCACCTGCTAGGACACCACCTGATGTCTCTCTGCTCTGAACAGTCAGCTCTAGAATATAATGGGAAGTGATACTTCCCCTATTGACTTATCTGGACTTCAAAAACACATGATCAGTATCAAATGCCTACAAAGGAAATGCACTCTCAGTTGTAGCAGCAGTATTCTGGTAGGACTTAAAACGTCAGTCCTCACATGCTTGACTCTCAGAGCATTTCACTTTGATTCTTGTGGCCATGCAGAAAGAACTCGCTGCCTGTCATAACTTTGTGCCAGTCTGAACTGCAGTCAGACAGATGCCCATCCCACAACTGCATGCAAACAGTAGCTGCCAACTTATCAGAAATATATTTCAAGGCACCAGTAGGGACAAACATGAATACCCTATCCTCTTCATGAAAATCTGCTGGCAATATTGCAAGCCTTGCAATTGTTTTACTTTGTCAAGGCTGTCTTCAGAAAAAAAAGAGGATTTGAAACTTAGGCCAAAGTGTTCCAACTTGTATGCCTTAAGTTATCACTGACATAAATCTGTATTTTGGCACCTAAGTCCAACTGGCTTTATTTCATCACCCACAGCTACTAAAGGCTTTGACACAAGACAGGTACAAGATTCAACACCTCTATAAATCACAATATTTTTTATTTACACACCTACTTTCAGTGTAAAACCTTAAGGAAAAAAACCACTTCTGAAACAGGAGAGTACAATTATCCTCAGCCAAGTTTGTCCCCAAACGTGATGCAGTTAAAAGAGAAAAAAACCATCATGAATACAGTAGAAGCATGTTAAAGGTATTTCGTAGTTCTTATCAAATTGCTTCAGAGACAAATAGAGAAGTCAAGTCAGGTCTCTAGGTGAAAAATCACACTGAATTAACTCATTTTCAAATGTTAATATAAACATGTAACATAAATATGCTATGAAAGATTACTATAGTCCAAATACTTCAAGACAGATCACAATGTATGAGATGATATAAAATAATCCTTTAGTAATCCATTACACAGGTAGGCTTTTGTTGCTAGAAGAACTGAAAAATCTAGTAAGAATCAGCAAAAGTGTATACCACTGAATAAAAACTTACAAAATTTATTTTTTAACAATAAGAGCATTTTTCTAAATAGGTTTTCATCTAGTCATACACTGATGTTTCCTTAATATCTAATAAACATTAGATATCTACATATAAGAGAGATTAATATGCATTTAATTTCAAAGTGTTCTGTCTAAGTACAGATCCACAATAAAAAGTTCACTGGATTTCAGTGTCAGTCACAGCAGACAAGTTCAAACAAGTTGGGAAAGGAGAACTAAGCCTCCTTGCATCCTTCAGCTAAAAATCAAAATAAGCTTTTCCCTGAACTTGCCAGAAGCACTAGGGTCTCCCACAGTACAGCTGTAGATCACAAGTGCAATCAGCTCACCACTGCACTGGAAGAAGAAAGCATGCCCGCTTAAGAGTGCCTCTATGTTTCTTTTGAATAAAACCTCTGTGGACAAAAACAAAGACCAAACACGAACCACCACTGAGATGTATAGAAAAATCAGAAACGTCACTGAAATCTGTGGCAGCCACAGAAACTGAAAACAGGTTGAAGGGGTCTCTATAGCCTCTTAACTGCAAAATCATGTGATGGCACTACAAACTGTACCTGCCAGCAATTTAGTTTCCTGGACACAGGGAGTCAGGGGGAAAGCCACATCAGAAGCATATGTTCTCTTAAGCACAGGTCTTTGGAAGCAGTCACCTAGTAAAGAACACCTCTTTCAAGCACCTTTAGGCATGCATAGAGTTATTTCCAACTACAACAAATGCTTCTTATCTACTTTGAATAAATCACAGATTCGGATAGCTTTTACAGGATAGCTTCTTCAACTCCATGCTTTGTTTATGATTAGAGGCAAAAACACTGACATCTCTTCTTTCAGGATACTTTTGGCTGCACAGGAAAGAGCAAATAAGAGATGCTTTCTTGTCTGGTTTTGCATTCCAAGGAGTTTTAGATACCTATCTACCCAAATACGCAGATGCCTAGTCAACCTTACCCTGAGAATGGCTGGTACATCTCCCTACACTAATCAGAATGCAGAGTTTAACATTCACTCATTTGCAAGTAACATAATTAATACACTGGAACTCTTTGTTTAAAATGTTGCCTTGGCTGAGCATGTTGAAAATTAACCTCACATTGAATTCCTGCAGTTGATGCTTTCATTTACATTTCACATGGGACTTCTATCCCTTGTAAGAAGTTTGAGAAGCGGTGTGTGCATCTTTATTTTTTTAAAAAGCTTTTAGTGTTCAGGGATTTTTTCCCAAGTTTCAGACTTGCTAAGCAGTCGCAGGCCTCAGTGATTTTGGTTTTGACATTTTATTTATTAAAATACACTAGATACAGTTTAATTTATTTTGCAAATATTTATTATTGTTTCACCTGCCTTTAAATGGAAGCCCTTGCACTTGAAAGCTGTTTATTTCCACAGCAGCATCTGCAGATATCTGTGTAACCTCTGTTGAAATTCTATTCTCTAATTTCTTGCAGCAGTATTTCTTCAGGTACCATAGCTGATATTCTTGTAACTTCTTTAGTAACAACTGCTTTAGTAGAACGATTTTTCTTTGCCCCTTCCAGCTCTGGGTAAAGAAAAACCCCAATGTCACTAAGATTTCCTAGATTAATTTCATTTTGTATTTACAGATTAAGAAAGTGAGGCGAGAGGAAGTGTAAAAAGAAGACAGCTTGACTCTCTAGTACACACTCTTTGTGTAGCAGAGACAAGTATTGTCCCAAAACATTTCTTAACTTAAAGATTTAAGATCCTCTTGTATATTTACTCCAAAATTACAAGAAGATTGCAAGCAAAAATTAGTTAAGCCAGACTAACAGTTCAGTTTTTTGGATAAGGTCCTCATGAGATCAAAAACTTTCTAGTTTTACTCAAGTTTTACTTTCTTTACTCTAGTTTACTCAAAAGACAGGCTTCTCCTGGTTTAGAATACAACTTGAAACCAAAACCCTATGGCATGTTCAGATCCATGTCATCTAGCAGCTTCCTACAGGGAAGGTTTTATGAGGAACTTGAAATAATGATCTATTCCCCCAATGCATAATCAAAATACTTCAGTAACTGCTGTAAATGCAACTTTCAGATTCTGTTTCCTTGTGCCCATGATAATTTGGGGGGGGTCAAAATTTAAAGTTAAAAACTACTCATTTCTCAAGCTATGCCTTTTTAATGGTACTATAACTGGGTAGAAAATATTTCCTACCTCATGGAAATTCTTCATAGTTTCACAGTACACTTGTGATATTTAAAAAAGACAGGAGTGCCCGCTTGGATCAATGAAAAGCACACACTTAGAATGAAGACTTCAATGCCATAGACAAGCCTCCTAACAATTAAGTTACTGGACATTAAATAATTAAGTCTCCTCTCTTAACCTGAATTTCTATCTCAGACCTGAAAAGTCTTTGCCCCTGAAAATTTAGTCAAAACAAGTAAAGCCTTTTCAACCATGTAGCTCAAAAGATTTGGAATTTCCTAATAGAAACACTACTAAATTCCTCAATTTTTCTCTCAACGATGTTGCTCCACATTTGATTGTTGCAGCTGTACAACATAGGGATTTTCATAATCTCTAATCCCTCATTTTATCACAGTTGATATTTTAGTAAAGTATGGGGTGAACAAAAAACCATTCCACTAGTTAGCTATTCCACTAGGAGCTACACTGCCTACATGGAACTGTGCCATTGCCTTATCAGGCCCCAACTCTGAACTCCACCCAGAGTAATGTCTTGAGTAAAGGCTGGAGTTAAAATATTCCATTGTATTTTAACTTGTGCTTACTTAAGCGACTTTGAAACTTTCAGTATGTAAGAGAACCTTGAGGTTTGTTAACAGTATGCACAAATAGGTAAGAAACCTTAAGTTCTGCTAAGCTTTGTGATTAAAGCCTGCCAGGGCCAGCTAACTAGGAAGAAGAGATGAACCACCTGAGATGACCCACACTGCGCATGCCTTAAAAGAGAGTTCAATTAGCAGACACCAAGAAAATGACCACCAGAGGGTTTTGAAGACCCCAAAAGACCACCAAACCCATTTAATAGCGCATGCCCAAATGGGTGGGCACTATGTAAATAATTTCTGGGAAATAACATGAATATGTACAACAATTCCAGGAAATATAATGAATATGTATATATTAGAACAATATAAGCTTTGCTTGCTGTAGGTAACAGTATGCACACTAGGAGGAACTATCCCGCATGCATCCAGCACTGCAATAAAGAATGCCTGCTTTCTAAAACTCCAAAACTGAGTCATAGAGAGTTTCTTCAACTGGCTTTTTTGGTAACAAGAGCACTACATTTTCTCCCTTCTACAGATGAGTGAGAAAAAAGCTGCTGTCCTATCTCCTACCTCAAGCTCTCTGACTTAGCTGTGTTCCCAATAGCTTTCACAGGGAGCACGTGCTCTATTGACCTTTATCCATAACCCAATTTGATTAAACACAAGCAGGTCATGGCCCAAGTCCTCTACATAAATTCTTTGAACATCTTTCTTGTATGACATTTCTTGGTAGCTTCACCCACTTCAGCGCTTCTTGGAGCCCCTCACAGTTCTTAAACTGGATTTCCCAGCCTGGGTGAACCTGCTTTAGGCAGGCGAGTGGGCTAGAGAGCCCTCTAAGGACTTTGTAGCCCTATATTTTGCAGAGTTTTCTTAGGTTCAGCCTTAACTTTTACTTAGTATACTATCAAATTAATAACATGGCACTGAACTCAATGAAAATGCTTCTTTAGAATGCTTTTTCTGGCAACAAACTCACCTTCAAAAGTAACTAGGATTACCAGAGTAATTTAAGAATCATCCCGAACATAATTAGAGTGACTAAGCAGAGATTTAAATCTGAACTCTTTTTAAGACCCTAAAAAAGAATTAAGCGTATGCTAGTAAGTGTGTTACTGAATGGAGACAGATTTCAGGATGCAGTCAAGTCCATTTTTGGGTCCATATTTTGGGTTACTGAATATCGCTACTTTGAGCCATGGTGACATTTCCCAAAACAAATGCTACCACAAACCACTGACAAGGGTAACATCTTCATAAAAACCTCATTATTACACAAGTCTTACATTATATTCAGGTTTAAATTCTTACCAAACTTCTGGTAGCTCTCAGCCTCCCCTCCATTGTTGATGGTGTATTCTCTCACAGTTTACCTTTCCTTCCCTCATTCCACTATGGTCTGTTCAGCTTCTATAGAAATTAACATAATAATCTTTGGGATTTACACTTCTTACATTGTCTTCACTTGGGTTAGATAGTTGCAAAAGTTTAAAGTTACATAATTTGTGCATCAACTCAATATAAGCATCTTCTGTTCCATATAAATATTTTCTAAAATCTGTCTGAACACAGTCTTGAAAGCAGTTTTCATTCACACATACAAAAAGTATAAGCTAACATCATTCAAATACAGACAAAGCACATGAAGGCCTATAAGCTGCATACACATCATACCCTATTCATAATTTTTTTTGTTTGTTTCTGTGCATAAACAACTGATAGTATTATTAACAGTCCAGTTCATCTTACATGAAGTTACTGGTTTTGCCTCTTCATGGACTTCCTCCCATCACCTCTATTCTTCTGTGCAGTTTTGAAGACTCATAACCACATACAACAAGATTTAACTAGTATTATTTAGTACTAGAATAGTAACTTCTGGGCTGTCAGTGCAAGAACTAGATTTAAACGACTCAGGCTTCATTCAGGAAAAAAGAACATCAAAGATAAACATCTATGGATCCAGGCCACACAGGAAAATATCTGCTGGACTGACTGCAGAAAAAAACCCCAAACAAATAAACGTTTAAATAGCAGATGACTGTATTGCTGTGATTTAAGCATCAATTTGTCTGCTCTGTATAGCAAAAACAGCACTGTGGTGACCAGAATGGAGCATTGGTTTATGAGTAGACAACAATATCTCTCCAGTAGTATGTTTTAATTGCTTCAGGTACTGCCACAATATTAGTAAAAAGAGATTGCTACCTAAAAGCCAAAATGAGACATGAGGCACTGGTTATGCTTCACCCACTGAAGTACTTTTCTGAAGTTTTAAAGCTTTCTATTGAATGAATTTCATTTTCATCCTCCAGTTTTCTTAACTTCAGGTGAGCAGTTCATACAAAAAACATTTCCCTCCCATCAATGAGATTGGTCACAGAGGTAAAGTTACCCGTACATACAAGGCGCACAGAATAGAGTAGTAATCATCTAACATATTTGGTGTGTGCAAGCTGCTGCACAGGCCCTCCAAAAAAGACAGCAGACCTTTATGTAAGTGCACAATTGCAAGATTAGACCTGAAGTTCATGATCTGCCACTGGGTTACTGCAACAAGGAGCTTTACATTGCACAGACTCATGCTGGGTCTGAATCTAGCTCAATGTATTGTAAAGTTCATAATATTCTGTGTCTGTAAGCCTCCAAATATTTTTTTTTCCCTACATTTATACATACTTGTAAATTAGGCTATGGCAAACAAGATGAATTCTATCTTATGAAAAGTAGTTTAGACCAAGAGTTAAGCTGCAGATCTTTTCCATATGAAAATACTTTTACCAAGAAAAATTTATGTTTCATTAAATGTACCTTAAATTAAACCCTAACTACAGTGTAAGAAATTGATCTGATAACTTCAGTTAAGGAATATCAGCTTAAATGTTTTTTCCTACCTAACATCATGAAGTATTAAAAAAATACATTTTTATGTCCATTTTACTAACTTGCCACACTTTTTATGAATTGCTGATTAAAAAGAAAAACTTCTAATTTACCAAGTCTCAGGTAAGAACACATTAGTAATCCAACATCACACCTTTAAGAGAATTAATTCTGTTTAATAAATAACTTTCTATCAAATGATTAATCTCTTGATTATTTTGATTAGAATTTGCCAAATGTACATTATTTCTACTACTAGAGCAGGCAATAAATTATTTATGTACTTGGTTTTATATGGCTTACAGGCTTGAAAAATTGCTTATTCAGAATGACTAACTAATCTATCACTTTTTTAGTATAAAGAGGGCAAAGCGTAAAAGAATCCTAATAAATTTACTAAACACTGTCTATGTACAGAATGAAATTAAACAAATCAAATTAAAATTTCAGTTGCACACATGACTAAGCAGGAGAATGCTCTCAGGGTACCAGAGGTTAATAATAAATTGCAATGAATCTAATAACTAATTGTTTCTTGCTTCTAGAAATGGCTGCATTTTAAAGTAATTTCGAATGCAAGCTCAGGGCAAAACGTGTTCTTTTTGCTTTTTCTGCAATGCTTGTTCAATCAGTGCAGCACAAATAACAGAAGTTACTCCGCCCTGCTCCATATATGCCCTCTACATATTAGTGCCAGGTGTCAAACAGACTAGTTCCTCAATGTAAAGGTTACCATTGTAGGTGTACTTCAGTAGCCTGTCTCTGAGGCGACCAATAAATGCCTTCAGGAAGGTGTGATGTCTCCCCAGTATGTGCTCCCAAACATCAGCAGCTGTTGTTCCAGCTGTATAAGGAACAACGAAGGACTATCTTCAGATTGGCACTGCACTACTGGGTCTCACCCACTCTTATTTCCAAAGGAAGCATTACATGTCATTTAAAAAGTTAAAGGCACTTCAGAATCATGCTCTCTTATTCCCTAGAGAGAAAAAACAAGCCAATATCATACTTCACACATAAGACTGAAATCTTTTCAGAAAAAAAGGACAGAAAGAACAGGAAGATATATGAGAAGGATATCATGACATCCAAGGATTGTAATAAACCCTTCCAAGAACAATTTCAGGTGAATGTAGTAGATAGAAAGAGCAAAGCAACACAGACTATACTAACGAGCAGTAGACAGTCACACAGCAATAGTTATGTCCTTGAAGGGTGAGCACCAGAACACCAAAGGTGGCCCTGGATCTCATTATGTCCATTCTGTCAAATTACAGAGCCCTTTATTATCAGAAATCTCCATCATATCTGTCCTTTAGGTAATAATCAAGTTACCTCTTATCTTTCTCCTGGATAGACAAGCAACCCAATTTATTTAGTTTTTGTACAAGGCATGTTCTCTAAACACCAACTCAGTTTAGCAATTCTTTGGAGAAAAACAATACATCTTTCTGAAAAGTGACAACCAGACTGTGCCCAGGTGTCCTGGTTTCAGCTGGAATGGAGTGAATTTCTTCTGGTATAGTGTTGTGTTTTGGATTTAGTACGAGAAGAATGTGGATAACACACTGATGTTTTTAGTTGTTGCTAAGTAGTGTTTAGACTAAGTCAAGTATTTTTCAGTTTCCCATGCTATTCCAGTGAGCAGGTGCACAAGAAGTTGGGAGGGGACACAGCTGGGACAGCTGACCCCAACTGACCAAAGGAATATTCATTAGCATATGACATCATGCTCAGCATATAAAGCTGGGGGAAGAAGAAGGAAGGGGGGTTGGGAATTCAGAGTGATGACATTTGTCTTCCAAAGTAAACATTGCGCATGATGAAGCCCTGCTTTCCTGGAGATGGCTGAACACCTGCCTGCTGATGGGAATTGGTGAATGAATTCCTTGTTTTGCTTTGCTTGCATGTGTCGTGGTTTAACCCAGCCAGCAACTAAGCACCACGCAGCCGCTCACTCACTCCCCCCCATCCCACCCAGTGGGATGGGGGAGAAAATCGGGAAAAGAAGTAAAACTCGTGGGTTGAGATAAGAATGGTTTAATAGAACTGAAAAGAAGAAACTACTAATAATAATAATGATAACACTAATAAAATGACAACAGCAATAATAAAAGGATTGGAATATACAAGCAATGCACAGTGCAATTGCTCACCACCTGCCGATTAACACCCCGTTAGTCCCTGAGTGGTGATCCCCCCCACTCCCACTCCCACTCCCCCCAGTTTATATACTGGGCATGACAACACATGATATGGAATATCCCATTGGCCAGTTTGGGTCAGCTGCCCTGGCTGTGTCCTGTGCCAACTTCTTGTGCCCCTCCAGCTTTCTTGCTGGCTGGGCATGAGAAGCTGAAAAATCCTTGACTTTAGTCTAAACACTACTTAGCAACAACTGAAAACATCAATGTGTTACCAACATTCTTCTCATACAAAACTCAAAAACATAGCACTGTACCAGCTACTAGGAAGACAATTAACTCTATCCCAGCTGAAACCAGGACAGCGTGACAGCTTTTGCTTTACCTATTAAACTGTCTTCATCTCAATCCACAAGTTTTCTCACTTTCACCCTTCTGATTCTCTTTCCCATCCAACCGGGGGAAGTGAGCGAGCAGCTGTGTGGTGCTTAGCTGCCAGCTGGGGTTAAACCACATCACCAAGTATCAGTAGTTTGCCATACATATTTAGTTAATTTTTCCTTGCTTAGTCCACTCAAACCGGGGTAGCACGCCAGATAATATTCACAGGTTCAGAAAGAGATAGAAGCAGGTCTTAGTTGTACCTACTACTAACACTACTATTTCTCCTAGAAGCCTCTTTAAGTAGTCACATTACATTCTCATGGAGGACGGTGAAGACATGAGGAGTAAATGAAGTATTAGAAATAAAGTCTGCTTGATTTTATATTTCTTGACAGAAGCATAACAACTGAAAGAGAAGCAGGAAATGCAAAAAAAAATTCTTTAATCCAAACCAAATTATTTCAAAAATGTTAAAAAAAGAAAAAAAGAAAAATAAGAAAAATCCCTTGTACTGCATTGGCATGGCAAGGTTTTGGTAGTGGGGGGATTGCAGGGATGGCTTCTGTGAGAAGCTGCTAGAAGCTTCCCCTGTGTCTGACAGAGCCAATGCCAGCCAGCTCCAAGATGGACCTGTGGCTGGCCAGGCCCAGCCCATCAGAGATGGTGGTAGCGCCTCAGCAATAAGATATTTAAGAAGGGGGAAATGTTGCTGCACAACAAAAACTGCAGCTGGAGAAAGGAGTGAGAATATGTGAAGGCAACAACCCTGCTGACACCAAGGTCACTGAAGAAGGAGGGGGAGGAGGTGCTCCAGGTGCCGGAGCAGAGATTCCCCTACAGCCCATGGGGAAGACCACGGTGAGGCAGGCTGTCCCCCTGCAGCCCAGGGAGGTTAATGGTAGAGCAGATACCCACTTGCAGCCCATGGAGGACCCCACACCAGAGCAGGTGGATGCCCAAAGGAGGCTGTGACCCTGTGGGAAGCCCATGCTGGAGCAGGGTCCTGGCAGGACCTGTGGACCCATGGAGACAGGAGCCCACGCTGGAGCAGTCTGTTCCTGAAGGACTGCACTGCATGGAAGGGATCCCTGCTGGAGCAGTTCATGAAGAACTGCAGCCCATAGGATGGACCCCCATTGGAGAAGTTCATGAAGGACTGGGTCCCATGGGAAGGACCCCTCACTGGAGCAGGGAAAGAGTGTGAGGAGGAAGGAGTGGCAGAGACAATGTGTAATGAACTGACCACAACCCCCGTTCTCAGTTCCCCTGTGCTGCTTAGGGGGGAGAAAGTAGAGAAAATCAGGAGTTGAGCCTGGTGGGGGGAGGTGGTTTAAGATTTGGTTTTATTTCTCATTAGCCTACTCTGATTTGATTGGCATTAAATTAAATTCATTTTTCCCAAGTCAAGTCTGTTTTGCCTGTGACGGTAACTGCTGAGTGATCTCCCTGTCTTTATCTAGACCCACAAGCCTTTCATTGTGTTTTTTCTTCCCCCTGTCCAGCTGAGGAGTGGCCATGATAGAGTGGCTTGATGGGTACCTGGCCTTCAGCCAGAGTCAACCCACAACATCCCTCTAACTTCAAAACACCTTTGTTAAAGAGCATTGCATACTAGAATCAGGCCCACCAATTGTAAAGATGAAGGATGAGAGTCAAAATACCACGTGGGTCCCCTGTACTGCCAGTAGGAACCTACTTCACATCTGCCTTCTTTCAGCCTCTATGTTGTTGGAGATTCTTGTTTTGCAGGAGGACACTGATCATCTTGGTGAGTAGAAACAAATTCCAAAGAAAGCTTCCACAGCTCAGGCTGCACTGTCTCTCCCATTACACTTTCTCTAAAGCCACCCCAGGCCTTTCTTTAGCACTGCAAGGAACATAAAAAGAATAATTCATTCAAGCCAAAGACTGCAGTTTTGCCTTCATGGGTGTTCCTCTTGAAGCCTGATGTATTCTCAAACCCTGCAGCACACTACACCATTTGACCCTGCTGCTGAACAAGTAAGAGCAGCAGGACAGAGCACAATATAGTATGTTTTCTTCATCTGTTCACTCTGTCTCTCTCCACATTTTTCCTGTTTCTTCTTCAGATTTGGTCTGGCATAGCGTTGATGCCCACTCTTCATTCCTGTGCTAAGGTCTGGTAAACTCGATGCATAATGGTACAAGGACTGGGAACTATGGAGGGAACCCTCCTCAACCTTTCATCCTCTCTAGAGATTTGAAGAAAATGCAGAGCCCGCATATAAATAGCAAATTATCCTGCCCATCCTTTCAATTCTTCTGAAAGAATGGCCGCAAAGGCAGACAGATACCAAGCCACCTGAAGAATACCCTAAGTGTCAAATTTGTTCAAAGTGTTAGAAAGAATTTAAAGTTACAACTCTCTAACACACCTTGGAAAGAAACCCAAGGTACCCACAAATTAAATGCTGCAAACAGTGTTTGTTGTAATGTTGGCAACTGGAGAATCTAAGCAGCAACTGTCACTAAAAGACAGCAGTTCCTCCTTTTACTGCTCCCCACCAACAATTTGTGTGCCAGGTCTGCATTTTCTGCAGCAGTACAGTGTTTGAAACCTCGTCTTTCCACAGCATACCCTCCTACTCTTTAAAAAAAAAAAAATAAATAAATAAATAAAAGAAAAGTTCCCCATACCCCAAAGAATTTTTTCACTTGACAAAACAGTTGCCAGTGACACTAAAGCCTGGATTTCAAGAGTGCCATGTAGCCTCTGCAAAGGTCTGATTTGCAAAGCTTAGTAGACAGTTAAGCACTGGGAGAGAGGTTCAGCATTTCCATTTTTTTCAGGAAGCCTGCCCCAGCAACCAGATCAAGCTCCTTAGCATCGTCTAAGAGCTTCCACCAATAACTTCTCTAAACCAAAGGTCTAATGGAGCTTGCCTGCCTAACACTTAAGGTTCTTTTTAAGCCTGCTAAAGACTGGTAAACCAGTCTACTTAGTAAGACTGCTAAACCACATAAATACCTCTGTAAATTAGTGACCTTCACCATAAAAGTGGATACAAGAAGGCCAGAAATGCAACCAGAGTAATTTTCTATGAACTTGAATGATACCTTACAGAACACCCTGATTTTTCCTCTCCTGTGTTATACCCAACCTTTTCCTTCATCATTCACATATTAAGCAGCTCTACCTCAGAATAGTCTGTCTTTCTAGTAAAATTTGAGCTGTGCTTTAGGGCTCATTTCAACCAATAATACCAGTGCCAGAGTGACTGAACTATCCAAATAGCTAACCAGTCCTGCAAGAGTGTTTCTCTTGACATACAACCAAGCAGAATCTCAGCGTTTCTAGAAAGAAATAAAGATTGTCTCTCAAATGCTGTCAGTGAGTGTGGAAAGCAGGAAAACCCAATTTCTGCCTCCTGCCACCATAGCAGCTAAGCAATAAATTAGGACTTCTGTTTGTGCTGGTAACAAAACATTGGGGTTTTGGATTACAGATTAGCATTGATGCAAACTAGCACTAAAATCAATCACCTGGGAGCCTGTTAAGATAAGGTCTTTTGACCTCTAATCCTGATTTTCCACTACTTCTTAAGAAGACACAGGCGTAGAAGCATTCAACTAGCAGGAAAGCTGCTTCTTTCCAATTAAAAATTATAGCAGTAGGTGCAGAAGGGGAAAGGTACATGAAGGTAGAAGAGTTCACAATAAACAAGGCAGATGGACATCTTAAATGATCAAAAGACTATTCAGTTCATTTCCCTCCTCTGCACCAAGTTTCTCTACAACCTTGAGCAAGTCAATCATGCTCAGGTTCAAGTAACTATACTCCCAAGGCACTCCCAGTGCCTCCTGCCAAGCCCAGCCAGAACTCCTTAAGCCATGACCTATGTTAGACTTCTGACCAATCACTTGACTAAACGTCACCACAATTCATAGGCCGAGGTTTCTCCCAGCTTTAGGGTGAAATCTCATCTGATACATAGTTTAAAACACACTTAGCATATGGGGGACACAAAAGACAGCAAAAGTAAAGGCAGGTGCTACCCATATTCAGCTGGCTGTCAACCAGCACCCCCAGGTCTTTCTCTGCCGGGCAGCTTTCCAGCCACTCTTCCCCAAGCCTGTAGTGTTGTACGGGGTGGTTGTGACCCAAGTGCAGGACCCAGCACTTGGCCTTGTTGAACCTCATACAATTGGCCTTGGCCCATCGATCCAGCCTGTCCAGATCCCCCTGTAGAGCCTCCCTACCCTCAAGCAGATCAACCCTCCCTCCCAACTAGGTGTCATCCGCAAACTTACTGGTGCACTCAATCCCCTCATCCAGATCATTGATAAAGATATTAAACAGAAGTGGCCCCAATACTGAGCCCTGGGGAACACCGCTTGTGACCTGCCGCCAACTGGATTTAACCCCATTCACCACAACCCTCTGAGCTCGTCCATCCAGCCAGTTTTTTACGCAGCAAAGAGTACACTTGTCTAAGCTATGAGCCGCCAGTTTCCAAGGAGTGTGCTGTGAGAGACAGTGTCAAAGGCCTTACTGAAGTCCAGGTAGACAACATCCACAGCCTTTCCCTCATCCACTAGGCGGGTCACCTGGTCACAGAAGGAGATCAGGTTGGTCAAGCAGTTATGTTTAGTTCTGACACTACCTTGTGAGACTTGGTTAACAGTCATTAGGTGGTGACTGGTACAGAAGAAGACAGAGAATGGAATTGTTTAAGCTTTTTTGTTCGGGGGTGGAGGGAGATCAACAAACTAGAAGTCCAATACATATACAGAAAACAAAACAAACCAAGATGATTTACATTTCTTCCAAAGGAGTCCTAAGAAATATCTTCAGAAGGAAATACTGTTAGAGAGACAAAAGTTCTAGTGATAAGGGGTCCGAGAAAACATTAATGCTCCTAACCTCTGAAATACCACATGGCTTTTCAGAATTTCAGAGCCCCCATATTTTTCCTGGCATAACTAATTGCATAATAAAAGATTATTTAACATACCTGTTTCTAATTTATAGCATTCTGTCTGCTTGACAATCCTATTTTATTATTTACAAGAAAACCAAAAATAAACCCCAAAACCATTACACCTATTTCAATTAATATAAATAGCATGAAAACACAGTTTTCAAAAACTGTGTCCTTGCAGAGCTGATAGATGTTACCTGCTTGTCACTGAATGCAGACTGGCATTGCTGAGCTTACACAGCAGGAATACCTATGATTTCATTTCATCACCAATGCTGTTGTATAAGAAGGGGCAAACAGGCATACTAGGAAATGTACATGTGAACAGGAGGGAACTAAAAAGGAAATGCAAAGCATCTCCAGCAAGTTCCAAAGTTGTTGTTCGGCAGTATTTGGCACCCCAGACATCTTTTTCTACAAAAAATATTTTTCTACAACAAAGGGAAGGCTTCTCCTACCTTCATGTTTTCCCATATGAAATTATGTAGAATTTTCTGGCTACAGTTTTCCATTTCTGAATCATTTACAATTTTCTGCTACAACAGGCTTCACCCACAACACGGCAAGGTAAAATACGTCTGCTGAAAATTGTGTAGATAAGTGTACACTATTGATTTAAAATTAATCAATCTGGGCAGAACCCAGAAAAAAATGATTTAGCACAGTATAGAATGTTGTCTTCAGAAATCATTTACCTTTGATTAGCAACCCCCTCTCTTTTTTTTTTTTTTTCTCCTTTTTTTTTTCCTTCCACTGGCACACATGCACATATACCTCTCCCCTGAACTGTGTCCAATCTGGCAGTTTAGCATAAACTGCTGCCAGCAGCCTGGCCCCACAGTGTTTTTCACTGCATCAGGCAGCAAGTGCTCTGATTTCATTATCTATGCCTCACTACGCATACTCGTGACTCTGACATAGCCCCTGACTTGTTTGACTCCTTTCAATAACATTTATGCTATGCTTTGCAAGACTTATGTTAGCTGACATCTTTCAAACCTCTGTTTTGTACTTCCAGATACAATTTTCTGATCTCAGGCAGTTCAAAAAGTGTAGGAGACTTTTCTCCAAAGATCTCCAGTCTCCTTGTAAGAAAATATTTCAGTTCTGCAAAGTCCAGAGTGTACTTACTGTTTGTACTATTGATCCCAGTCCTTAATGTAGCAGGGCTTCCAGGAATAAAGATGTAGTTTCTCTGAGGCAAACTAAAATATGTATCTCCATTTGTAAAAACATGAATCCAAGGCAAACAAGTGAGGAGTAGGAATCCTCATAAGCACTGAGTTTCTACTGCTGTGTCTGGCACAACTGCAAGTATCTATGACAGTCTCAAGAACCAAGGTTTTCCAACTCTCAACCCCCAATGCTGCATCCAAAAAAGGCAATTTTTTCTCTTGTCTTTCCCATAAAGCACATATTGAAACAAGAAACAAGTTCTCAATATCCTTCCAGTAAGCCTCAAAATCTGAAACATATAAGCCAGTTCTGAGACCATTCAATATTTACTGTCTCCTGAAGATATCAACAAAGAAAACTACATATTGCCACAATGCTGTTGGCTTTGTTCTTCTGGAAGCCTGTGTGGCTGACAGTTGAAACAAGCCAGCTTCTTCTTTCATGCAGGGGAATAGAAAATCTGGATATTTAGCTTTGGTCAGGCACTGGTGAACACTTCAGGACTACTTCTTTAAGTCGAAGGAGCCCACAGCACAAAACATTTTGAAGAAGACCAAGTGCTTTGTACTGTGCAGTTTTAACCATCTTCAGGTAAATGGGGAACACATTTCCATATGAGCATCTCTTCAGACAAAGGTTAACTCTCACTCCCAGAAGGGGCTCTGCCCTTAGGATTATGAAATTCTAATAAGCTAATACAAAAAGACCACTGCTATCCAAATGACCTCCAAAACAGCATCTGATTCAGGGAGACACTACTGAACAGGGAGAGAGGAAAATCTGAACAAAGGAGACAAGCATTTTTAAAGACAAGGGTTCATTTGATCAAATTAATTTTGATGAAAGGATATAGCACTAAAAATCAGACACATCTGCTGGAATTTGATTTAGGAGAAAAAGTAGAAGTTCCTACTCCATGGAGGAAATGTATTTTTGTCTACTTCTGAATTAAGTATGGAGTTTTAAATGAGTAATACTTAGAAAGGATATTTATGAATTTCTCCTCAAGAGAAGTAGTCTAAACAAAACTTTTTTTTTTTTTTTACAGTAGTAGGGTGACATTAGACAAATAAAGGAGGTTCTTCCAGGTCATAAGAAGATGAATTTTTAAGTCTCACACAAGCAGAATTTGCACCCTATTCATGGATCTTGAAATGGTCAGGCCCTGCACTCAAAACCTTAACACTGACATGATGCACATTCAGGATCTTTAGGACACCATCAAATTTCCAGCAAGTAAAAATTACGTTGCTTTCCTAAGAATGCCTAACTAGCAGTCAGTAGAGTTGTCTCTAAGGCAGAAAACCCAAATCCCTCTCTACTATAATACTTGAGTTTTACTTGGAACTGAAAGGGGAAACAAGAACTGTGTTGACAGTGTCATGCAGGCACACAGTGCTTCACATGAGATACCATGAATAACCACAAACCCATAGGTTTTTATTCTTTGCATCAATACCATTATTTCCAAATACTAGAATTAAAACAGGATTACACATAACTATTCAGTAGTACTGAGGATGTGTAAAGAATGCCTATGTTTTCCTAAGCAATTCTCTTTACATTCATTCCTCTCTGGCTGAATTTGGTTCAGAAAACAGCACAATGGTACCTAGAAAGAGACCTTCATCAGTCCCAGCAGGATTCATACATGTTTACAGTTCCTCTTCTTTGATGCTGACCCTGTCTATAAGGTTTGTAAAACTGTTTGAGCACTACACCAGAATGGAAAACAACCAAAAGACCCCAGCACATTTCCTCACCACCAGTTTTCCTGTAAAATGTCCATTAAATGTCCCCAGATGTCCACAAAATGTTCACTGAGTTCATTTAGTCCATGACTTTGGGGTCCATCTGTTGTGGTGGTCAGTCAGGACAGGAGACATGGTGTGTTGCATGGAGTTATTGGCCACCAAAGCCGACTCAGGTGGAGTCACTGCTGCACTTGTGCTGCTTCTTGTAAGGCTTGTGCTCCATTGGTTTGGGTAATTCCTGCTATAGTAATTCGTACAACATATGCAATTCAAATCAAGGGTTACAACAGTTTAAAGGTATATCCATTACAGTGTCCACCCCTGGTCCCTTTGGGCCAGGTTACAGGGTTTAATATTGCAATGAACTCCTCCCCTTGCTTCTATCCTGGCTAGCCACAAGGGGTACCTGCTATAGTAATTCCCTTAACATGCAACCCAAATCCCAGGTTACAACAATTTAAAGATATTTCCATTACAGTCTCCACTCCTGGTCCCTTTGCACCAGAGCATAGGGTTTAAGATTGCAATGAACTCCCCCCCTTGCCCCTGCTCCAGCTTGGACTTATCCACAGACCGCAGTCCTTTAGGGTTGTACCTGCTCCAGGTGGAGCCTAATCTATGAGCCACAGTTTCTTCAGGGGTATACCTGCTGCAGTGTAGACTTATCCACAGCCACAGTCACTCTGAGGTGCACCTGTTCCAGCGTGGCCTTCTCCATGGGCCACAATGCCTTCAGAGATATACCTGTTCCAGTGTGGCCCTACCCATGGGTGCAGTCCCTCCAGGGGTGTACTTGCTCTGTCTTGGGCTTATCTATGGCCACATGCTTTGAGATGTTCCAGCCTGACCTCATGCACAGCCACAGATGCTTCGAGGTGTACCTTCTTCAGCGTGGACTTATCCTTGGGCCACAATCCTTTCAGAGGTATACATGCTGCAGCACAGACATAACCACAGGCACAGAAGCTTCGAGGTGTACCTGCTCTGCAGTGGACTTATCCATGGTCAGAGTCCCTTTGACTTGAGTTCACACTGGAGTTCCAGCCTGTCCAGTACAGCAGCACAGAAACAGCAGCAATGCCCTGGCCATCTGCCAGCCCAGGCACATCACTATTGCTGTTATCAAAATGTTCCCAGGCACAGCAGAATAAAATGATAAGCAGTACAGCAAGCAGCAAAAGCAAAAAGCAGCCACTAACAAACACAAGACTCTACTATACAGTAAGGCAGCAAGTCTCATGGCAAGCACAGGAGCATGCCAACTAATAGCTAAACAGCAATAATAACTATAAATTCCATATAGCACATTCCAATCAAAGCTGTCATTATCTTGATCCTTGCAAGCGCCACGTTGGTTGCCAAAAAGGACTGTCGCGGTTTAAACCTAGCTGGCAACTAAGCTGCTCGCTCACTCCTCACTGGACGGATGAGGGAAAGAATTGGAAAGGTAGAAGTGAGAAAACTTGTGGGCTGAGATGAAGACAGTTTAATAGGTAAAGCAAAAGCCATGCACGCAAGCAAAGAACAATAAGGAATTCATCCACTCCTTCCTATTGGCACACAGGTGTTCATCCATCTCCAGGAAAGCAGGGCTCCATCATAAAAGATTGTGGTGGGTTGACCCTGGCTAGATGCCAGGTGCCCACCAAAGCTGTTCTATCACTCCCCACCTCAGCTGGGCAGGGGAGAGAAAATATAACAAAAAGCTTGTGGGTCGAGATAAGGACAGGGAGAGATCACTCACCAATTACCATCACAGGTAAAACAGACTCAACTTGGGGTAAATTAACTTAATTTATTGCCAATCAACCAGAGTAGGGTAATGAGAAATAAAGCCAAATCTCAGAACACCTTCCCTCTACCCCTCCCTTCTTCCTGGGCACAGCTTCACTCCCAGATCCTCTACCTACCTACCCCTCAGTGGTGCAGGGGGACAGGGATGGGGTTTACGGTCAGTCCATCACATTTTGTCTCTGCTGCTTCATCATCTTCAGGGGCAGGACTCATCACACTCTTCCCCTGCTCCAGCATGGGGTCCCTCCCACAGGAGACAGTCCTCCACGAACTTCTCCAATGTGGGTGTCCTGGTTTCAGCTGGGATAGAGTTAACTGTCTTCCTAGTAGCTGGTACAGTGCTATGTTTTGAGTTCAGTATGGAAGAATGTTGATAACACACCAATTTTTTCAGTTGTTGCTAAGTAGTGTTTAGCCTAAAGTCAGGGATTTTTCAGTTTCTCATGCCCAGCCAGCAAGAAAGCTGGAGGGGCACAAGAAGGTGGCACAGGACACAGCCAGGGCACCTGACCCAAACTGGCCAACGGTGTATTCCATACCATGTGACGTCCCATCTAGTATAGGAACTGGGAAGTGGGGGAAGGAATCGCCGCTCGGGGACTGGCTGGGTGTTGGTCGGCGGGTGGTGAGCAATTGCCCTGCGCATCATTTGTACATTCCAATCCTTTTATTACTACTGTGTAGGGAAGGGGACAGAACAGGCTGACTATTGGGGATGCAGCCTTCCAAAACCTTTTATTTTTCTCCAAAAGTAGAAAAAACCTTCTGTAAACCAAATGCTTACAGATAGAATGCTCCTCAAAAGCTTCCCTATTGTAAGGCCAGGGGCAGAGATACTCCATATCATTCATTAGACAAGTATTGTAAAAGTCTTCTGGATTTTCAGGTTTCTGAAATCAAGTTGAAATTTGCGCCAACTAAATCCATACTAATTGAGTTAGATGTTCTCTGCCTCTAACGTCTTCATAGGTAGACAATGTAGAAATCCTAACATATTTAAATAATAAATAAGTATATACCTCCATGTCCTTAATTTCCACAGAAGTCTCCATTTCAGCTGCTATTACAAGCTTCCATCACCTAGCTTTTAAAGTCTCTGACATCTCCCGACAAACCCCTTGATTTATTTCATGTTCAAGCACTTCATTCATCCCATTATGCCCATTTATTTGGAAGTTAGTTTAAAAGTCTTCGGATTGCTCTCATTTAGGAGCTCCACTACTGAAAGAGGCAGGAGACTGCAAGCAAAAGGTACTTTTGATAAGTCACTATACCTTAAGGCAGGGACCATGCTCAGGGCAGGTCAAAAGGGAACTACATCAACAATGATCAGAGCGAACTGCCAACACCATGAGCTAAAATATAGTATCATAAGACTGGAGTCAAGATCATGAGATTTGCTGAACTGGTATGTTTTTTTCTTTCTTCTGACTCTGGGGGAAATTCAGTTCTACACCCAAAATCTGTAAAACATTTTGTAAGTGCAAATCCAGCCTCAGATAAACATGCATCAATGTTTTTCCCAACAGTTGTCTGAAGAAAACATCTGCTTTTCTGCATAGTCCATACATTGGATGCTACTACCATACACTTTTGCACCCTGCTCATGATTGACCATATCTCTTTAGCACCCAAATGCACTCAAGAGACATTTTCTTTATGAACCAAGCCCATGGGGGTGGCAGAGAAACAAACCACCACCCTCTTTATAATAACCTAGCAACAAATACTGACCCAGTGAGCAGCAATACAGGTTCAGGTCCCTTCACTCAGTCAAGTGGAAAGAGATGCTCTCTATCTTTGCTGGTAAAGCTGTGCCCCTGCGCAGATCTTGGAAGATGAACTCCAGCCGCTAGTCTGGAGCCACATTCAGGCTTAGTCATGAGACAGTCTTCCTCTTCCATACACACTTTTATTGTGTTCTTCTCTTCCTCAGCAAGTTTTATGGAACAAAACTAGTGGTTAGAGAAGATAAATATCTTCTCCAGCTGTGTTCAGTGTCTACTGTGCTAAAGGAGAGCTAAGGAAATAGCTAGCCTCAAAGCTCTGTAACACATAAAAGTACGTTAGGCACCATGCTGGTCATCCGCGCCAAATTGTTTTTTTCTTAGGGACACTGCAGACAAGCAGAATTTTACTCTCCTGGCTAGATAGATGATGATACAGTTTGTCTTTCAGCAACAAATGTGAAAGTTTTGGACACATGAACTAATGAAATAAAAAAACCCAGCACATTTCAGGGCAATTGGAGAAAGCTTGTGGGATGCAAGACAGTGGGAAGAAATTGGGCATATAGTGACTTACTTATTTACGTTTTTTAGACACAGAGGCTTTGTCATTCCCTTAGAGGTACTCTAAAATCCAGAGAGTTACAGTGCCATTCAAAGAAGGAAATTTCATTTGAAGTCTTCCAGTGTGGCTGCCCTGCCTGTTTTTACCCTTTATTTAAAGCATTCCAAAGTTTAGAAACAACATTCTAATAGTAAAAAAATAAAGCTTACGAAAGAAATGACAAAGATGGATTGTGTTAAATTGCAGACCTTTATGCAAGCTGCTTTCATGCTCTTTAAGAACTGGGACATAACAAGTAAGGCAGCCTACAAGAGCTGGCTGTTGCTGGCATGCCACCAGGGGACCAAAGATAAATAAATAAATCAGGAGCTCTAATTAGGTGTTTTACGTGCAAAATAGCCCTCTGAGCAAGGTTTAGCACCTGCTGCTGTAGTTGATATAATCTTCCTATTTTTGTTCACCTTCAAGGTTTGATGAGCATGCAGGAGGATCAAATAAATCACCATCTCACCTTCACATGAATCTAGCAGAAAGATCTTTTTAAAGCCTTAGTTTGCTGGAGAAGGCAGGCTGCAAACTATGGCAGTTATCAGGTGTCAACCTCACTATCTCATCTCCCACCCCTCTTCCACACAGTAAAAAGAGCCAGTCCCATGACATAAGGGAGTCCTGTACTGTCTTTCACATTAACATACAGAGAGCTCATACTTTACTAGCACTTTTTATTCAGTCGTATGGTTTCTAGAGTCCTGCCTCGTTTAAGCATTCCACAGATGCTTAAAAGTAGCCTATTCTTCAAACTCTGCAAATTTTTGGCCTTTGCTGACAGCCAGTCATACAGTGACAGTGTCCTAGTCTACCATGTGATTCTGGGCAAATAATGGCAGGCTTCATATCATCTACATAACTCATTTGGGATTTTTTTTTTTTTTTAAACACTTTGAACTATTCCATTTCCAACACAGTGTTATAACAAAATATTTGTGGGACCTACTGGTCCTGTGATCTCTGTATCCCACACAGAAGGTTGTAGTTATTCCAGCTGCAACACTGCAGTTCTTTCCACAATATTCTGGGGTAGTATAATTTTTCTGTAGCCCTGATAATTATTCCATGTACTGAGGTAGTAACAGACTTGTTCAAGTTGCCTGTCTTACCTTGTCCCCAGGTTTCCCTTCCAATCAGTGGATGTGAAATTCCCATAACATGAAATCTATATAAAGTCTACCTTGCTGGTAGACACTACCTGCCTTGCACTAGTGGTATAGCATATACTGAGATTTACAGTACACAGTGATCAAATGATTTCTGTATATAGTAAATCCAGTGAGTCACTGTCACACTGGCTCTCACCCTTTTGGAACTGGCACATGTAGATCAGCAGAAAGTCTTCTGACATCAACTGGGCAGAATCACGATGCAGCTCTTCCCCTAGCAATAAGTATTTTTGAAGCAAACCTTCATTAAGCAATGGACTTTAAAAAGACAATGTTGTGACAGTGTGGGTGTCAGCAGATACAGTTATGCTAAAGCTTCCCATTGTAAATTCTCAATTATTAGCAGCCATCTATGGCTTAACTGTATAAGCTTTCAGGATGCTCTCATACTTCTCTTGTCCCTTCTTCATGGAGAAGATCTGCAGGTAAATAGCTTTTCTGGTTGATAGCTGCTTTGAAACGAAAGTTTTGCAAGAAGATGTGACATAACCTCTTGGGCGTTTTAAAGGCAAATGCCACCCCAGCGAAAGCCATCAGAAACTTCTGAAAAAGCAGGAGAAACTGAACTTTTCCAAGACATTTAATTTACTTAGTCATGGTAACTTTGCAGACTTCAGCTTCATTAACTGAGACCAAGAAACTAAGAAGCTGGAAGATAACCAAGACTCCTCTTTAGTAGAGGGAACAAACTTTGCCAAACTGTTGCAAACTGAAGACAGGTAGGAAAGATGCTGTTATCCAGAGATTTTCTTTTCTTTAATCTTTCTGGTGTTTCTACTCTTAGGCAAATCAAGCCTAAAGCTTAGATTTATATGTGCATTTAAGCTACATTTGAATATCACAAGGTACCCTTAAAAGATTTAAGTCTCTGCAAGAAGTATTCTGCTTTCTAAGAGTTGGACTGCACCTTAACTAACTGGAAAATGGGGTCCTCTCAGATTTCAGTCTGAATGTAACAGAAGATCTGGATAAAGAATATACACACACACACACACACACTGTTATCATATATGTATAAAATACATAAAAATCTAAAGCCTTATGATTATTAAAAGAAACAAGCTATATAAGCATAACAAAATGTAACGAATATTCAGTCTAGTTTTAATTCTGGAACAAGTTCTTACCTCTTCCACTTCACTCCATAAAAGAGTTAATCCTAAAGTTATTGTGATCCGTTATGTTGTAACTAGATATGGTTAATATATCGACTTCCTCAATGTTTGTTTTACAATTGGCTTTGTCCAAAAAGAGCTCCAAATCTTTCAGTAAAATGTTCTGAGAAACAAGAACAATGTAAGTATTGAAATGGTTAAAACTGTGGTCTTGAGACACCATGGTTTGTCACCATAGTTTAAAAAAAAAAATTAAATGTCATTTGATCAAAGCCAGAAAGAAAGCCCTGCTTTGAGCACAGGAGAGGTCTAGATGACCTCCAGAAGGCTTATCTTCTAACCTAAATATTGTGACTGAGAAAGAACACAGGAACTGTTTCAAGCAAGTTTGCTGGCAAACCTGCTCTTTATTCATTGTTGACCAGTCCTACATTTGAGTTGTTATATTCACAGCTAGGCAAAATAGTCTTTTCTGCAATAGTAAAGTTTAACAACAATAAACGTTGAGGAAAATCTGATTTTCTTTTTTTTTCCAAATTTTTCTCATTTACCCAGTATGCTTTACCTGCATGTCAACTGCAGATGCAAGAAAGCAGGATGCCTTATCACTGCTAACTCTTGCTGGTCAAGGCACATCCCACTTCAGACCAGATGAACACGCCATGTTTTTATAGACTTATCTTTTAACCCAAGATGAGGAATTTCAATGTTATATGGAAAGACACAGGCAAAGAAAATGAGCCATGCTTTCAGATACAGAGGAACAATAGCAGATCTCTGTAGCAAAGCACCAGCCAGTACAGGAGTACAGGAGTGCTTTAAGGCTTCTGGGGAAAGTGAATTTTCAATTTCCATGGAAATGAAGTACAAACTCTGCAAAATTAGCTCATTCATACAGTGTTGTCCACAATGGCTGCTCTGGGGAGGCAAAGCCATCCTGCCGGAACCTGACCGCATGTCTGACAGCCTTTAGGTCACCCAGCAGCTAAGCTGCCCAGGCTTGGTGGGAGACTAAACTCTCACAATACACAAGGTGCACATCCAAACACCAACTCAGTGGTCTGCCAGCAGTCATTTGTACCACGTCTTCTGAGAAATTTCCAGAGCAGTTCTGCCCACATATTTCCTTTCCCAACACACAGCCGAAATTTAGCTGAGCTCCAGACCTCTTCTTTCTGGGGCTCTGACCATGTAGCTACCCATAGCCGTGATGCCTGATAGATGAGATAGATGAGATATATGAGAAAAGAAGGATTTGGGTATGTTATAATCCATAACTAAACTTTTTTTTACAGCCTGTGGAACTCCTAATGGTGTTTTCAGGACCTCTGTGGAAAAGCATTAAATAGAAAAGTCAGCTGTACAGCAGGTGAAGCAGAAGACTTTTGCGCTATAAAATTCTCACCCGAAGGCCTGGGTTCACACTTCCTGTAAGGTACGTGCATGAATACCCACATATGCAAACCAATTCTGCAAAGGAAATATAAACCCAACTCTCCACCACAGATGCTTTTTCCTTTGTACTGCCACTGGATGGGATTTCTCCTTAAAACATACCATATTGCCTGAAGTTACAAAAAGGGTCATTAAACAAAGATCCTTTCTGACCCAAGAATATGTGCCCACAGGGTTGTGGTCAGGTAGGAAAAAGCTGCTGGGACACTTCTCTTTTGAAGCTTACCCCAACCTGGCCCTAAACAAACATATTTTGTATTATAATACATTGGCTAGTTTCTAACAGTTCTACAAGACTGAAACAATAAGGAAAGGCCTGCTCTTCTGTTCAAGGGAGCTGAAACAGTTCAGTGCTAGGAAAACCACAACTGACTGTCAAAAAACCCCCATCTTCTGATTCTCATTCAAAACTTGCAGTTTGGTTTCTCTTAATGGTTCTGGACTAAAATGTATAAAGATTTTCATTAAACTGTAAACTTTTTGTTGGAACTAAGCCAATATTGTCGCCTTGTATTAGATGGACTCCTTAAAATTAGAGGTGGGGGTGATGACATTTACATGTTTCTTCACCTGAATTTACACTCTGTTTGTTGTGAAGACTCAGCAATCTAAGTCTCAGAGAAAGCCAGCAGTTCAATCTGTGCAAAGCATCTAAGCTCTGAGCCTCAGATCCCAGGCTAAAGAATAAAGGGCCATGACACATGAATCATTCCTCAGGCCAGATTTGGCCCAATTCTCATACGGAGTCAGTGTGTGCAATAGCTCAACCCAGTGCCTGATGTAAATTGATATAGCTCTGTTGATAATAACCGCTCTAAAATGCAGCTGTCATCGCTGGAGTCTACAGGATTTCTAAACTTCCAGGAGACTGCCTTATAATTGTTGCCTGCTTCATTGACTCACAACTATAATTTGGCCAAACATATGAGTCCAATTTTGACATCCACCCCTTAAAATCATTATCTCTTTGCAACAGTGTACAGTTTGCTGAAACATATGAAGCGGGGGGGAGAATCAATACAGCCCTATAATGATATTATTCCAAGAATCTATGTTAAGTCTGCACATTCCCTTTTCCATTCCCTGTTTGTTATGAATTGCTGTCAACAGCCTGCTGAATACCACAGGGAGTGGGAGAAGCTGTACACAGCTTTCTTTGTAAGTGGGCAATATTGTGGAAGTACTGCTGGAATAACACTGGGATCACCAGTTCACTGCTTATTTCTGAAGATTTTCTTGTATGTTTAAAGCACAGGAACTGATGGCAGTAAGTGATTCACATATTCTATAACAGCAGTCCATCAATAGCTTTATGTATTTATGTAACTGGGAAAAAAAAGGTAAAAAATGTTTAACAAATTTTGAAACTTGTTTGTAGCTACACAGGAAATACGTTATGAAACAGTTCAGCACTGAAATAAACATGCTTTGTATAAGAAAACATAGTATATTTGCACAATTTTAAGGGAAGAAATCCTGTTTTAAAGAAAAATAGACCCAGTAGAACCTAAAGTTATAAGAGGAAAGAACGGCTCTGTGCTTATTCTTTTTTATCTCCAGATATAGACAGCTGTTGACAGTGTTTGACCAAAATGTTAGCAAAAGCACTTGCAAGATAGTTGCCAGGATGGTCAAGTTCAGTATCTTCATTATTCTCCCATGTTCCCCCAATTTTATTAGTAGACAAGTTTGGGGGTTTTTTTGAAATTCTAAACCTTTTTTGTTCATGTTTAAACTTTTCTCAGGAAACAGAAGAATTAAAATATTCCCAGAAAAGTATCTTTTGAACTAGCTCAAGGTAAAATATCAAGTCCTGCTTCTAAAAATTTTCCCACCACTCCAGACCAAGAAGGCCTGCACAGGACAGTTAACAGAGCAGGCAACAACCAACATTTCTAGTTTTAATTTTCTTCCAGAAAATAAGATAATTGCTTCACTTTTTCATTTAATCTTTACACTCTCCTGGTATATAATAGCTACGGTGAACTCCAGATTAGTCATTTCCTGGCACTTTTTAACCTGTTGGGTAAAGAAATCTCAGGCCAACAGCCCCTACACAGATTTTTACTTGCCAGGAAATCTCTGACCCTGGAATCAATTACTGGTTAGTTATTCTATATAATGACAGAGACTCATTGGGGTGGACCATGCAACCTGTTCTTAACCAACTTTTAGGAACAGCTGCCAAAGCACTGAATTTCCTTCTTTCCTAGGCACCTCATTCAAGTTTTGTAGTATTTCAGATTTTCTACATACATATGACCAAGCTGTGAAGACACGGTCCTCTCTTCCTGCAGTTTTTGTGGTATTTCTGTGCCTCAGGAGGAACAGTCAGTGTTGATTCTAGAGCTGCACCAAAGACTACTTGAGCTTTATGGCCAGATTGCCTCCTTTGTCCTGCCAGAGGAATCAGCCTCATCTGCCTTCATCGTCACTTTTCTGACAGCCTTGAGAAAGTTGTGGGCACCCCCCCGGCCCTTCAAGAAAGAAATCCTACAGACAACTTCACTGTCCTTTTTTCATCTTTTCTTTTAAGCTTCACTTCAGCCATGGCAACCAAAAGCACTTTCCCAGCCACTTTTTTTTCAGCTGCTCACCACTGCCTCAGTGCAGCTAGCACCACCTCCCAGTTTGTCTTGGGTTTCTGTAAGTCTTAAGCTTGATTAAGTTTATACACTTTGTAACACCATAGCTCCGATACCTCTGTAAATAGGGAAGATTCCCTCAATAAGATGTGAGATATCAGGCCCTATTTTGGAGTTTGAACAGGTCTACAGCAAGCAGATGTGTGGAAGGTATTAAGAGCCATCAGCACCTGCTGAAAAGCCCAGTTTCTGTTACCAAGGGCTGTTTAGTTTAGTGTATTTCAAACTGCAGAACATCAAAAATCCTTTTTTCTCTCTACCATATCCTAAGAGTGGAGGACTAACACTCAGATGCTGCAGCTCCTGCATGTCCTTTTTCAGCTTCTTCCTTTTTTAGCCATTTGTCAGGGATACTGGGCAATAGACACCCACCTTTTACAGAAGCAATTTAGTCTCTTGTTATATCTACACCTCAACACCATCTTAGCTGTAGAAGCTTCTCTATTTAAAAGGCATGGTCTTTTAAACACACAACCATTTGTGTGTTACCTATTTTACCTGCAGGTTACATCAACTATACCTAACCAGTCCTGACACATGTTTTGCTAACTTGTCCTTAAAATCCTCCAGTGACAGAAATTCTACAGCCACCCAAAGAAGTCTCATACATATAAATTTATTATCATAGAATCTAAATAGAAAACTGAAAAGTTTAATTAGAGATTACATTTAAGGCTCTAAAGTGAAACATATATATAGTTTTGAAACTGCCTGGCTATCATCCAGGCTGGCTTGAGAGAATCACCAGAAAAAAGATGTGTAATTGCAGTGCACTCAAGGTCAAGGCCAGGACCCAGTAAGGTACACCCATTTACTCGAAAGGATGATGAATCAAGTGCTGCATGCAAATGCAATAAAGAATTATAAATTACTGGCAAAGGTACAGCATTAAATCCATGCAGCACCTGGTAAGCACACATGCACACGCAACTTAGTTGTGTGTCTAAAAGTTAGTACAACTAACAAGGGAGCCATTTCTTAAGCATTGCCTTTATACTTCTGCCAATCTTCAACCCACAGCAAAAACTTCAGTACTTAGCAGTTCTCACCTCCCTCCAGTGCTCTTCCCCGTTGTTTTCCTCCAAAGCTTGGCGACACAAAAGTTTTCTTGTTAACAGCTCAATCACAGTAGCCAAAGTTCAACCATATTCCCTCCACCACATTTCTTTCTTCTTTCTTCTTTCTTTCTTTCCTAGATACAAGCTTCTACAGCACCTGCATACATCCTTTTAGTCTCCCATGATCATCCTTAGTGTGGCTCTCATGCTCAGCCAGCTCTCTGTAATCCTTGCTGGGCAAAAGCATCACAATTACCCTTCCCACTGCACTTCTTTCCTCAGTGTTTGGCTCCCCTCTGCCATTTACTTAATTTCACTTTTTTTTCTTTACTTCTCCTTGCCCATTGCTGCTTACCATTTCTTGACACATTCCTGTCTGACAAAAATCTCACCTAAGCTCTTAACCTCACTGTTTTGTTAAAACAAATTAATCTGCAGAGAGTTGGATGACTTTGAAGGGAATGAAGGCATTTAAATGGGGGACAGAAGGATGAGAAGAAAGCTTGCTTGTAGCAACTTTTCTTGACCACTGTTTCCAAGGGAAGGAGGAAAGGATCAAACACAGTGATTTTATCCTGCAAAAATGTTCTAATTAATTACTTTAATATCTATCCATAGATAGATACTGCACACATCAGTAATTTATAGACATGTGCTTAGTTTGATGGGCTAGCTTGAATCCAGAATTTCTGCACGACAGTTATTCTGTGGAGAGACCAGAGTTCTCTGAAATCTGAATGTAGAAAGGACATAATTCACTGTTACTATTGCTATCACCTCAAAATTGAATACCTCTTGATGTGGCATAAGCATGATAGCAGGCAGGGAGGCTCCATTTGTGATAGCATAACCCAGTTCTGAGTCTGATCAGGTTTGCGTATGGTCCCATACTGCCACACTTGTAAATACAGCTATCCAGAGATCATCAGCCAATCATTCAATTGGTTTTACTTGCATACTGTTGCGATGTCTGCATATCTCCTAGACTTTAATATGCAGCTCTGTGAAGAAGGAAAGAATAATCTCCAATGGGCTGACAGCTCCTAGCAGCAGAGACAGGCTTAGTGGCTTCCCACAGATCAAGCAGCTCTCTGGCAAAAAAGGGTGGTTACAACTGGGGCTTTCCAGAAGAGACAGGTACAAGCAGGAAACAAGAATCCCTGCTTGTAGCCTTTTGAGGCACTTCCAAGTCACCTAGGGTCATTACTTCAGGAATTCTGAAACCACAGGATCCCATAAAAACTTGCCAATCAATCAGTATTAAACTGTCCCTCTTCAGGGCTCAGCAGCAGATGCCAGAACGTACTCTCTGAAACATAAAATTATTTGAAAAGGTTTGGGTTTTTTTCCCAGAGAAACAACATCTGCCTGATAAAAATCATCAGAGTACCAGGGACAAGGGAATACTACGTTGGGGAGGTCAGGCTCATGATCCTATCAATTAATATGTATAATATGATTGAAATAACCAGGGAACTGCTAAAGTCCTGTGTACAGCCCCCATCAGTTAATATTTAAAATAGGGACACAATAACTAGACATGATTTAGGGTTTAGAAACTACGAGACAATGGGGCTTTGTAAATAAGTAGGATGTTTATGTCAGAAAGGGTGACAGATTGTGTTCTGCTCAATAAACCTTGAAGAACCACTTGGAACTGCCAAGATAAGGGAAGAAGTAGGTAAAAGGTAATTCCTACAGGAGGAGATCGTGACCACTAAATCAATGACCACCTACTCAACTGATACCACCTACTCAAAAGAAGACAACAAAGAAAGAAGACAGAGTCTGTGCACTAATTTACTTGAGGGATGAAGAAGAAAGAACCAATCATTAAGGAAAATAACAATGAATATGTGTTAAGTGTATAATTATGAGGATTTTTGAGATAAGGGTGTACTGTCTTGAGACAGGCATCCATTCATGCGCATCAGTGAAATTAGTTTGAAAAATACCTCGACTCTGTGTGTTATTGGCTTACACACTGGGTAAATAAACCCCATTTGTGGGATGAGACCCTTTCAGAAAACACTCCTTATCCTTTCAAAAACCATATTGAATTGACACCTGTTATTTCAGAAAAGCTTAGTATCAAGCAACCTTTGTCCTTGAGTCTAAATAGCAGAGAGCTTATCGCTGCAGAGAACTTGCTGGTTATCAGCCAGGGGAATTGAATTCTTTGAAAATCTAGTTAAATCTTTTGTTGCTTTTTCCTTTATAAAAATCCAGCATAATCATTGCTTTTTTGTAACTTAAAAAAATGCAAATGTAACAATTCACTTCAGATTTTTTTTCAGTTTAATACATACATGATTGCCTTAACCGCTCTGCCCTTCCTCAAAAACTTCCAGTCCATAGGGAAAAGCTGTGTTGTAGTGTTAAAAGGTGTGTGAAAAGTACACTACCTCTAATTAAACATTTGATTTTGAAGTATATTTAAAAATGCAAAATCCCTTTTCAAATGGAATTATGACCTTTTTGGAGCTGTCTTGGATTGGACAGATTCAGCTAAAAATTAAATTACCTACCATAAAAGCAATATTTCTGCTGAATGCCCTGCTTAAAGAAACTCTGAAAGAGTACAATAAACACACCTCTTGCTTCAGAAAGAGGTGATTTAAAGGTTCTTTCACTCCTTTAAAGCTCAGCTCCATGTGGAGTTGAACAGTTCTATCATGTGTGGAGCATCCTTGAGGTCTACCAAGTCTTAAAGGGAGGAAGGGAGTTTATTGGCATTTCAGAAATGAGCACATACTTTCTAAGCAGAGGCTTGGACAAGATAGAATGCTTTCTATTCTTTGCAATACTCAACTGCTTAAAGAAACTGTATTTCTTATTGATTTTCATCAGCTCCACTGGGCTTGCAGCTCAAAGCTTGAGCATAAGGGCTATTTTGGAAGCAATTATTAAAAATAATATTCCACAGGAGTGCAAAAGTGCATTTCAGGTTATTGCAATTATTTCTTTGTGACTCTGATTTTGCTTTCTGCGAAGCTTTTCACAATTTTATGAGCTCTTGCCTTACTGTAGATTTTGTGCTTTTTTTCACAGTTTTGGTGAATGCTTGTTTCTTTGCAAGTCCCATTCCTGGATTCGTGTATTTTGTGATACTTTCAGCTTCACTCAAACAATAAAAACAACACTCTGGTGTTCATGGCTGTGACTGATGAAAGGAGGTTTAGATGAGATGGGCAAGGGTGATGTGACTGTGAAATTCAGGGAATAATGCAGGGTGTGACTGACCACAGCTGTTGCAAAGAAGCTTACTTTATTTCAGCACAAAGGGGACTGGAGGGTGGTCTTTGTTTTACAGAAACAGCTATCAAGAGTTGAATGGATGAACTGGTGGTGTAAATGTTTCTCTCTGAGTTCACTATAAAAGAGCCTGACTTTCCTGAGTTAGCTAGACCAGAAAGGGGGAGAGAATATTGTGGTTTAGCCCAACACAGAGCATAAAACCTGAATAACTAACAGAAGAGTTTTGAAGAGAGCAATGGGCTTGAGTGGGCTTCAACCCACCCATTCCTTCCTGGTGACTGAGGGGACACAGCATCATGATGATGAGCATATTATAGAGACCGGTAATGGAAATCACAATGGTATTGTGGTTAAACTGTATATTGCAATTGCTATATATTTTGCTAAGTGTAACTTACATTGATATTGTGTTATGGAATAAATTCTGTATGTCTTCAGAAATCCCGTGTAACATTCACTATCTTTAAATAAGTAAATTTGGTATTAAACATTGCACCCTCCACGTGTGGAATATCTAAAAGATAAGATATTTAGATAAGAATATCTAAAAGATCTAAAAGATGAACCTGGCCAGAGGTTATTGAACTCTGACAATGGCTATGAATAAACAGTTGAAAAAAACCAAAAGGTTTAGAAACAGCTCAAAGGGGTTAAAATTTAGAAGAAACAAACTTTCAAATCCTTTGTTTAAAATGTTATGGTAATTAAGTTAATTTAATAATTTTGTGAGGCATGAATGCTGGTCCTGGTGGAATAATATTGTGCCTGGTGGGAGCTGACTTAGGGACATGGCATTTTTCCCCCCATCTGAAGCAAATTAGACAGCAGTACATGCCACATTTTGAATCTGCTCTAAGTTATACTATATTTTCAAAGGCAACATTGACCCCCTTTATATCCACTGTTAAAATGTTCTTGTTTAAATAACAGATGACACAGTAACTTTGGATATAAATATATTACTTAGCTAATTTAAGCTGTTTCTTTTATTCCTTGTATAACTAGACTGAATCTAGACAGATCTAGGTACAACTGGCCAGCAAGTGCAACAATTTTTTGTGTGTAATGTCTGAAGCAAGTTCTGGAAAGAACTGAAAACTGTCTCTGCATGGACTTGTGTTATTGTTTATTCTGCTGATTTCTTGCCAGGTGATGAGCCATAATTAAAGTAAGTTCTAGCTTATTGTATGGGTGGGAGAGAGCTTGGGTACTTTGCACTTGATTTATTTTTCACAAGCCTGATAATTTATACAGTGTCTAATGTAGGTCTTCTGAAAAAGAAAAAATTCAAAGTCTGTTAGACTTTTGGACCAGGCCCTCAGCATCATTCCACTGAAGTCAATGGAGATGTGCAGAAAAACATCAGCAGAGGACTTGCTATCTGTGTCTTGGTTTTCACATAAACTCCCAGCTCTGTGACTAGCAACATATACTGTACAAGGCCTTTTGTCCATTTGATTATTTATAACAATTAAATGGGTGTAAAGGATGAATCCAGTTCTCTCTAAAAAAAGTGTAATTGAACTAGAAGAGTAATGGAACTAGAGTACTTTTACATTGTTTTGAGAGTGGAAAGTAGCTCCCTTCTACCATGACCTTTGACTTAGTGTTGGTTCAAATCAAATATATGGTGTCCCTTAAATTGCTTTCGAGAAAGAACATGAAGGAAGCAAAGAAAAATTACTCCCGTTCCTCAAGATGCTAGTTTTTGAGACAGTGCCACAGACATTTGGACAGTATGCATTGGTTATTCCTGTCACGTTGCTGCCAACTATGTACAATTATATCCTGACACAGAGAGACTGTGATGAGGGAGAACGATGCAAACACCTCTTATGGATATGGTTGCCGAAGGAAGTTAGGCTGCCTATACATATGTGGAAGCAGGACTTTTGTGTTGCTGACCATTTCTGAATTGTCATGCCTTAAAAGACAAAAAAAGGAAGCCAAAGATTGTCATTATGGTCTGCTTTCTGCCTTGTTTCTTTATCTGTAAGACAAAACAAGCAACATTGAACCTGAGAAAGTGTCTAGTTTCGTTTAAGGAAATCAGACGCTCAGCACTGCTTTTACTAAGTAGGTCAGAAAATTCCCCAGGGCATCCAACATGCATTTTGTGTAAACATGAGTTGGTAGGCACATACACTAAAAAAATGGACACAGCAGATTTAGCATTTACATCATGATCTTTTCTTGGAATTAAAAGGAACCAAGAGAAGCTATAAGAGTCTTAACTATCTAGTTAAATACTGCTCTTCCATGCTGTGAAATGGTGTCTCAGAAATCTTGGGCTTTGTAAGCTTAGGTGTAACACGAGCGTACGTTTCTTAAAGCTTTGGCTCTGATACACCTCACTGACATAGGCTTTGGATATTAGCAGCCCACGTGAAGGGGGATTGAGCTCAGCTATCACACCCAAAGCATGAGGACAGTTTGTGTTCTGCCAGATGCTCCTGGATTGGTAGTGTCTGTTCAGGAGATAGGGCGTAAATCTACAGGGCATTAAAGCCTTGATACCCCAAGCTAGGACTCATCAGTAAAAGCTCTCGCTCTCTCACACGTTGTAGGGATACCTGTGGCTGGTGGATGCAGGGTTTCTGATACTTTTTCCAACAGCCAGGCTTTGTGTGGCTAATCTGATTTCTATTCTTACTCCAAAAGAGGGTAATGGAAAAGGATTAGCAAAATCAATGAGTGAGGTGAATTTCAAATCATGACCCTCTCTTCAAAAGGTTTCTTCTGATTTGTATGGGCTTTAGTGCGATCCAGTCTGAGTCCAGCTCTTTTTAGACTTGAGGGCTTGTTTGAGCCTGTGGATTTCACCAGGGAGCAGGACTCCTGTGGGGAAGGGTTTGCAGAGCTAAGCCTGTCTTGCTTCTTGTTGAGTTGACTTTATAGCATCAGACTAGCTCCCACTGAACAGGATTCTGAACCCAGTACAATCCAATCCACTTTTTATTATGGTCATTTCTTGGTAATTTAGCAAGCAATTTACTCAATATTTAACCTATTTGACTGTCAGTATTTTGGTTTTGCTGTCTAGATTTTTTTATTTGCCTTATACTTTGGTCCTGCTGTACAGCACCAATCTGAAACCTTGTATTAGTTAGTGTCCTGGTTTCAGCTGAGATAGAGTTAATTTTCTTTCTAGTAGCTGGTATAGTGTTACGTTTTGGATTCAATATGAGAAGAATGTTGATAACACACTGATGTTTTCAGTTGTTGCCAAGTAGTGTTTAGACTAAAGTCAAGGATTCTTCAGCTTCTCATGCCCAGCCAGCAAGAAAGCTGGAGGGGCACAAGAAGTTGGGAGGGGACCCAGCCAGGACAGCTGAACCAAACTGGCCAATGGGGTATTCCATACCATGTGACGCCACATCTAGTATAGGAACTGGGGGGAGTGGGGGCGGGGGATCGCTGCTCGGGAACAAACGGGTCATCGGTTGGCAAGTGGTGAGCAATTGCATACTGCATCACTTGTTTTGTATATTCCAATTCTTTATTATTATTATTGTTGTTGTTGTCATTTTATTATTATTATTGTAATTTATTATTATTATTATTACTATCATTATTACTTTCTTCCTTTCTGTCCTATTAAACTGTCTTTATCTCAACCCATGATTTTTACTTTTTTTTTTTATTATTCTCTCCCCCATCCCACTGGGTTGGGGGGAGTGAGTGAGTGGCTGTGTGGTGCTTGGTTGCTGGCTGGGGTTAAACCATGACAGACAGAGACATTCTTTTTTTTCTTGGAAATCGTTTCTTAAATGTGAATTTCTGAGTAATAAAAGTTGTTTGGATTATATTTTGGAGCATGATATATTCTCTCCATACATTTAACAAGCATCTTCTCTGAAGGTCTTTCAAGTTACACAAAGAAAGGTAGCAGTTCACAACAAAAATTACCCCAGTTTACACTATCTGGAGGAAACCCCCTTTTGTTTCACCATCATTCAGAGAGTTTCATATGTGCTAAAGTCCTAAAGGAATAAACAGCTGAAATAATTCACAACAAATGCATTTCAAGAAAGGGTCTCTCTGTTCCTGTTCAGAATAGTGCATATTGATTGGGCTTTAAGTTAAACTTCTTTAGCCCTGTTGAACTCTACCTGTTGGGCTTGAGCAGATGCTTACAAACAAATACATGTTTAATTTACTATCCTGAACTGCAATGGACTTCAGCATAAGACGATGCCAGACTTGAGATCCAAACTACAGCACTTACATAGGGAATCCCACAATATCAGGAAGACATTAATTAGGTGTAGATAACATGAGAACTCTGGTTCCTCTTACAGACTGAATTAAAAATGAAAATAGGAAGGAAAAGCAGCTGTTAAAACAGCCCTGGTATCTTGTCATTAAGGCATAGGTAGCATTATTGACAAGCTCATTGGTTGGTACAGAGATCTGAGGGAAGGCTGGAACAGATGTGTGACAAGCCATGGGCTGCTGGCAGAAGCTTTAAATATCTATCAGGCTGGACCTACAGGAGGCTGTCACCTTTTATAGTGGGACAGTAACCTAGTTATGGGTAGGATGGAACACACTGTCCATGACTATGAGCTGGGGGAAGACACATGAGTAGTGAATGCAAGAGTTGCCACTCTGCTTGGGGTAGAGCGGGGTCTGCAGTTATGCCAGGAGATTTGGGTGCTAGCCTTGCAGACCCTTTCTTACATGAAAACTCATTTGGTAAGCAGATCTGTGACCTGCCAACTGGCTACATTTCACATGAGGTGCCAGAGAGCAAGAGTCAGGCTGCGCTGCTGAGCAGCAGCTGAGAAGTACACATTTCCAAGCTGCACTCTATGCTTACAGGACCCCCTCCAGAAAAAGCCACTGCAGAAGCATCATTCCATGCCCTACCCTCAAACCACATTGCCCTGACAGTGTGCTCAACTATGCTTTTGCAACTAGGTTAATCATATATTACGGTTAAAAGACATTGTTGTACTATTAAAGCAAACCAGTCTTTAAAGGGAATATGAAGAGCTTGTTACCTTGGTCTCTTTGACAGATATTTTTTAAAACAGGTTCAAGTTAATGCCTATGCAAAAAGATAACTGAAGACTCCTGACTTGCCCTTCCTCTCTTGTGAAAAACTGAGACTACCCCAAAAGTCTCAAACCTTCAGATTCTGAAAACTCAATTTTTTTCTTGGCTCAGCTTTATTATTCAGATACAAATCCAAAAGTAGCACACAAAAGAAAGCTACTTCAGGCCCAAAGCAGGCTGCAGAATGCTTTTTCTCTGCTGCTCCAAAGACTGCTAGAAACCTACTCGCTCCCTGTAATTCTGCATTTTAACTGTGCCACTTTCTATGTTCACTTGCTCAGTCTCAGCTGAGGTTGGCCCAAAGAAGAGAACTAGGCCCATGATACATGCTATTTAAGTACGACTTTGGTTACAGGGAAGTAACTAAACAAGAAGCAATTTTGCATAGCTAGGTGCCAGCAGACTTTCCAAAGGTCCCAGCACCTAGGATCACCAGTAATTCAAACAGCTGCTGAGCTCTTCTGGAATTGTGACTGATTACTTCAGAGCCTAAATACATGCAAAGTTCTTTGGAACATCCATACCAACACATGCATTGTGCTAAAGTTCATACAGCAATCATTTGTCCCCGAATACATAATACTTTCATTCCATTACTGAAAGAGCTAAGATAACACGTTTCTAGGTTTATGTCAGAGTTTAGTTAATATCTCTATAATAAATTAGATTCAAATTTCTGCTTTTTGCTTGCAATGGATGGTGTACTCCATCCATTGGAAGTTTCTTGATTCAGTGAAGTAAGATATGGAACTAATGTTTATGGGCTGCATTTTTGATGTCTGGTATAAAGCAAAAGTGTGTCTAGAGAATAGGAACACGCTTTCTTATGATAATGTGGTAGAAATTATCAACCAAAACATGAATATGTGTATCATTACCATTTTTGATCTGAACAGATACGCAGCATTTCGGACTTCACAGGTGTTCAGTACCAGAGGGCAGAATTCATGAAAATAGATTCTTTCTTTGATATGCTTTGGTTTCTTTACAAAAAAATTATGAAGTCCCAATTATCTTAAAAAAGCAGACAAGCATTTTTCCTGGCAGTGCCAAGGTCATTCATTGCCTTCTCTTCCAGAGCATCCCAGAGGTGAACTACCAAATTTTTCCATGGCTGTGTATTACAAGTCCCTGCATTTTCCTCATCTTTGTTGTTTCACAGACAGCAAAGTATTTGTAAAACCATACTCCATTGGCTCTACCTGCATTTGGCAGTGACATATGCATGCTGTTTAGTTGAAAGATACATTTTTTTCTGCTTTCTGGCTTTATTAAAGAACTCTGTGTTACATAAGACAGACTTCAATAGCAAAGAGTAGCTATATCCAAGCTGTAAGAATTCAAACCGAACAGTTTGTTAGTTTGCCCTCCTCTTTACATTGACCAGCTTTCAGCTGGTGAAAGTGACAGCCAAGTATATAATCTTCAACTAAAATCTTCCAGCTGATCAGCTAAAATGCCAGTTGGGGCATGCTGAAGCACTATGTTTTGACTTTCATATATAGGCAGTTACTGAGCTCACATTAGACACCTTCAGCACCAAGGAACAAAAGCATGTGTAACCATGTTAAAGGAATGCATAGCTAACTTTAAGCTAAAGATTACTTGAAACAAGCCACTGGGAGAATGCGCTGAGATTCTTTTCCCATTCAAGGCAGTGGGATTTTTACTGTTCAGTACAATTAGAACCATATCTTAAAGTAATATATTTACTACATATTGTATATAACAAACACGACCAGCATCACAGCTTATTGCAGTCTGAAGGCAGTCATACAAATCCTTCCTGCTCTGTAAGGTAATGTAATCTAGCTCTTTTGCTGACATACATAAAAATTTCAGTTGTGGTGGTGGGCTTTTGTGACAAGGAAACTAAGCCTAGGATTTTCAAAATATCCATTTCCCATGATTTTTTCATGGCATTTCTGTACTTGTTGCTCCTATTTCTCTTTCAAATCATAGTCTGACTTCATGGACAGTCCAGCCTGACTTAGTTGGACTGAGAACTACAACTTAATTACTAGAATGAAGCGAGAAATTCATCATAACCAAAAATCTAGCTTTTTCTTGTTAGTATATTGTCCACAAACAAGCTGCAGTTCTCTTAGCTGTATTTGATATTAAACATAATTTGGTAAACATTTTTTATGAATAATTCTGGCTTTATTATAGGTGACTTACAAGCTGTTCATAGTGAATATGCAGTAATCAGAAGAAGAGATGTTTTTCAGTGGGTACCCAGAAAACATGGCTTTCTGAGCAAATGAGGACAGCTCTTGAAGTAGATTTTCAGTGTAACTACTCCCTTTCATGTTCTTTTCCTGTGGATGCACAACTGTTGACTAGATCTAAGTGTCAAATCCTTTTACAAGCCACATGACATCAGTATCTACTGACATCAGCCATGTACTAGCCTTGTTCTATCAGCATTCTTACTTTCTGGCCATCTAGGATGATGCATATAAATACTATTTAAAGTTCACCAGGATTTTTAGGCAGCCACAGTTCCTTCTGCCCCACTACATAGGTCAGAAACAGAATAGGATATCAATAATTGCCCCACCTTATTGCTAGTAACAAACCATCTCTGTGATAGATTACAAATTCATTACATGGTTCTTTAAAATTAAGTAAAGACCCCAATAGAACTTAATCTCATCAAAGCTGCAGAGAACTGTTGCCTTAATGAATGAGATCAGTTGAACTAAGTTCTGCTCACTAGCATGGAACCCCCCACTCTTCGTTATAATAGGTGGGGCTGTACTGTCATCTATTAGCTCTGTTCTCCTTGACCTGCTATTTGAACCCTTTGCTAAGAGGGAATAAACTGGTAGCTAACCCATAATGTACTAAACATTCAGTAAGACAATAGGAGAAAATACATTTTGTCTTAGTAACAGAACCATAATTAGGCACATTATAATTCCATACCTATTCATAATAAGGGCATATAATTACAAGCCATTTGCAGAATATACCATCATTTCCAGCCAAGTCTCATCAACCAAACATTTTCAATGATGTGTGCAAAGAGCAGAAAGCCTTTTTGTAAGTATTTCCATGTACTTGGGGCATTGCTGTGCCCTTCTGGGCTCTTTCCTGGTTACTTCCAGAATGTGGATGCTCACAGATGCAGAGTGGACATCATTTCTGGTTCAGTATCCATGCTGTGTTTGTCATTACCTTCCTCAAGCCATCATCAATAATCTTTGCATGCACTGCTTAACCTCAAATAAATTTGGCAGATGAGTCAAATGAGCAAAGATATTAAAGCCTTATAAATTTCATGAAAATAACTATGCCTTTGGTACATGCAAGTGGGCTTTGCATCCTATTTAATACCAAGATCACTGACACACGCATGGACAACCTAGCTACCTTGTTTGAGGTGTTTATTCCTTTAAGCAGAAAATATAATTGTGAAGACCAAGCGAGATGTTTGTCAAAGATGAGTTGCTATCCAAGTAATCGGATCCTCTGTCTGCAGCATTTAGTCATTTTAAGATGAAAGAGCATCTAGCATAGGTGCATCAAGGCACTAGCATACAACCCAGATCAACCAAAGTTTGTTGACCTCTTCTTACAGAGAATTATTGTGGAATTTCTGGTAAAGCACAGAACCTCTCTGGGCATCTGAGCTTGACCTTTTTCTCCCAGTGAAAGAGGCAGTCACTGCAGCCTTTAGTCCTTCATCTCATCTGTCTCTCCACATATGGTACAGCCAGAAGTGGAAACCGCTACTAGAGTCAAGGACAAGCTGAGATCTAGAGGCAGAGGAGCCAGGAGATGTACCGGTTCTCAGTGGGAAGTAGAGGCACAACTAGTGGCCAAGCAAAGCTGACTTGAAGAAGCTAGGGAACTGGAACAGAAAGGTGCAGGCTAAACAAAGCACTGAGGCAAGACCTGGCACAGCAACATGGTGCTGAAGATGTAAGAGTCTGAACAGCAGTTAAACCCACACCAGGCTTCACTAAATCCCAGTAGCCATGCAACCCAGTCTCTGATCTGATTTTGCTTTTAATCCCCTCCTGTTCTTGTCAAGATATTTGGCCAGATATGACTGTTTCTGGAAATATTCAGATGAGTGACAGAGAATTCAAATGCCTTTGGGTTCAAAAAGGAAAAAAAAAATTATTGAAAATTAATTCTATTCAAGAATTAATACTAACTCAAGATTAAATACAAATACTTAGTAGTGGGAAAAGAATCAGCTCCCCATGATCAGTGACTTATCAATGGAGGTAAAATTTTAGATTCAGGAGAAGTTTGACAGGAGTACAGAACATATGTGACATGTTAAGCTGCCTTGGAGTGAACAAGCTGTTCACCCCCCATTATTTCCCATGACTGCTAGATATCTCATTTGGAAGTTCTGCTTACAGTAGGGGGAGCACAGAGAACTTGAAATACTTCTACGCAGCATCCAAGCTGGCACATCTTGAAAACTTAAGCACTTATGAAAGCTAGTGGCCGTAAGAGTACAGCCATATTACTATGTGTTCCCTTATTCACTGCAAATGAATTAACATATGTAAACTGACCATGACAAAGAAACCAAAAAACAAACCAACCAAACTTCAACCCTCCCACCTCCCTGTTTGTAGCAATACAGAGTGATGTCAGGAAATTATATTTCCCACCACCAGATGATGCAAATACATCTAAATACCTCAGATCATCTGGACCAAATCCTAGAGGACTGGAAGAATGCAAAACCACTCATGCATACTGTCTGTGTAGCTACTTACTCCTTCCTCTTTCTCTCTCTGTGCCCCTGAGGGATATCAAAGGCCATTCGGCAAGGGTTGGAATGGAGATGCCAGTCTTGCACCTCCAGTCCCTGTGAGCTTACCCCTGTGTTTGCCTCTAAGGATTCTTTTACCAATCCAGTTTCCCTCTAGCAACATGGAGGTCTAGCTGTGACCTACTCAGCTGTGATTACTGCCCCACTTAGTGACACCTCCACCCTTAGACCTACCATTGCTTGACTTTAAATTTCCTCTTATGCAAATTAGTTTGGCAATCAATTTATTTATTGGAAGATAATATTCGTGCAAGACCCATAGCACCTGACAAGAAAGAGGTAGGAGGATTCAGCCAGAACATGTATACATGACCACTCATCTTACCGCTCTACCACCAAGGCACTATCAACAGTTCCAATCTTATTGCAGGTGTTCATCCTTTGACTCTGCCTGGCTCCCAGGTGGTTTAGCTCATAGTTTTTCAGTTCTTTTGTGCGCGTTCACCCCTTACATTTGCCCCTAAATACATGCTGTTATGGGTACTGGCTTTCCCTCTGCTACAGAAAATGCAGGTTCCCCTTTTTGGGGGGTAGAGATTCAGTTCTAGCTACTGTTTGCAATATGCTTTTGAGACACTTGGAGGAAAGCCAATTTATAAATGCTAAGTATTATTAATTATTTTCTTTGTTGTTGTAATATTTTCCTTTCACTTTAAAAAAGGCAGTCACATTTCCCCTCTGAAACAAAAGTTTCCATATTAAATTTATCTATCTTTAAAAAGCTTCTAACATTCCAGGAATAAAAGAACAGAAATGTCACAGAATAAAATACAATCTCTTCTTTGTGGAAAATTCTGTCATATTTTATCTGCATACTAAATCTGCATGTGAATGGACAAGTATTCATGGTGAAACCATTAAGCCTTCACAGGGTGAAAGGACATAGAAATAGTTTGAAAAATGAAGACAAATACACATGCAATATGTGTGTTTTTCCAGCATGATATATGGTATTTTTCTGCTCTGCATTAGTTCATAATATGAGCATGTTAGAGGCTTAAAGAGTTGGAGGCATTCAAAAATATTCTGATTGGAACCAGAACTAGATCAGAAAGATGAGTAGGCTTTGATCTACTGTACCTTAACTCCAGCCAAACTCAGTAAGCCCTTTGTGAGATCATTTAAAACGCACGTGTAAATCCCTGCTTGCCCAAGGCAGTCCTGAGTAGCCAGAATTGCAGATTCCCTATCTGCTTATCATCCATCCAGACCAATTCTTTAGCCCTCTTTCACAGAAAAACATTATTTTTCTTATCCCAGATCTTCACAGCATGATTTATTAAGTGTCTCCCCTCCTTTAAGCTGTAGCCCTGTAGTCATACCATAGTTGCTATGCAGAAGTGGTTGTATTGAAATACCAGTGCTGTAACTTATCTAACAGAATGGCATCAGTCTCATCTTTTTCTGAACTTTAAACAAAACCTGTCAAACCTGCCGAAAAATTTAGGTCAGCTTTCCTGTTGCAAAAGCCTTTTTAAAGAATTTATAGTGGTGGGAAGGTGTAAGGAGTTCAGGTGAATAAGAATTCCACCTTTTTGTTGCTGCTATTCTTGTGTTCATTGCTCTGATCAAATGTTCACAGTCTCCCTGCTCTGGAATGGCTGAGAAGTAATTTATTTTACCTTAGTGATTTTATTTCACATATTTGAATATAAGGCATGCGGGAAGCAATCTACCACCTACTAGGACAAGATAGTTTAGAGACAGTCATACTCAACATCTGCAAAAGGTAAGAAATGTGCAGATTATCCTCTAAAACATACTGCCAGGTGTATGAAACTGAGATTCACTGTGACCTTTTTATAGCTAAAGGTTTTAACTACCTACAGTAATGTGCCATCTGATCTTACAAAGGCATATATGCTAATTACTACTGGTGCTCATGTTAAAATTTTCTAATTATTACTTGCATAGTATTAAAAAAAATTACTTTTCTTAAGGTACATTTGAAATCTGACCTTGGAATTAACTTGACTTTCAGTATAAACTATCAAGCTGACTTTTCCGGCTGCCTCTGCTGTGTAAATATTGCAAAGGGATTGTCTGCTCTAGCCCCACACTTGATGCTCTCCTCTGAGAGGTTAGACATGTACATGTGCTTCTTATGCTTACTTTTCGTATGGGAAGCACTACATCTGTGAGATAATGAACAAGAAATCAAAGCCCCTTGGAGCTTGTTATTCTCAACTCTGCAGTACTGAAAACATTCACTGGAACCCATCGTTACTCAGTGATGCTGGGTGTCCAGCATGGGTGTTTAAGAGATCTTTAAGATTGCCTTTTTCTGGACAATGTGTGCTCAGAACTTTCTGATAATTTTGATCACTTAAAGCAGCTAAAGCTAAGTCTGCAAGAATATAGACATCAAACTACTTATCAATTAAAGAATTACAGGTGCTAAATACAGCAAACTCTTATTTCACCCAGATTATGAGACAAAGTTTGATTCTTTACATGTTTTGCCTGTTAGCAGCAGAAAGTAAGTCATGTTTCAAATGTAGTATTGTTTATGTATGTGTTCCTATTTCCTTGAGGATGGAGGAAGTCAAGTACTGGAAGATAACTCCTTTGTTCACAACCATAAGCCTCTTATTTGGCATCCTCTCTTCGAATGTGCTCATGCTTTCTCTTATTCTTGCTCCTTCTCTCAGACTTATTTCTCAGAGCCATGCACTTCATACCTCAGCAGCTGGGTTTTGGGTAGAGCTTCCTCCTGTTTTTGGCAACTGGTTACACGGTAGAAAGCTCATGTATAGAGCTGCTTTCTGTTATTCCTTGGTGGAAAATAGCTCTTACACCTCCCAGCTCTACAAGGTCTGTCTCATCATACCGAGAAGATAGATTACAACCTTTGCACACAAAGAATGAGGAGCAAGTGTCAAGGGATGTCTTAAAAGGAGTTTGCTAGGACTTGAGTGCACCAATAACTGCCCTGAAGAGACTCACCTGGGACTTCCACACACACTCTCTTCTCCTGCACCTGCGAGCTCCATATAAGTACAGTTCCTGACCTCTGAGCCTGGTCTGAGTTTTGCTGTAGGTGGTTCTATGTCTGCTTTTGCTCTCTACTGAGCATGGCATGCTCACTATTCTTTCTGAGTTGCTCTCATACCTGTCTTTTCACCTTGTGTTTTTCTGAAGGTCGCTACCTGTTACTGTCACTGACTCTGCATAGGTACTATGGGATTGTGTCCTTGCTGGTGAAGTAACTACCCCTACATGTGGGGTCTCCTACTTTATCTTGCTCGGTGAAACAAGCAATGATCTCAAATAACTGCTACTAGGTTGCCTTTTATTAGTAAATGACAGCAGTTAATGGCAAAAAGTCCTTATTTTAAGCTAGTGGGTGGGGTTCTTGAAATGTTTCATATCAGCAGCACTCTAATCATAATGGCGTGTAACTTTAGGTTAGCATATTCTCACTGTATCTCTCTGTGAATCATTTAGTCCCTTTCACCAGCTGAAATGGGGTGAAAGCACTTTTTAAATTTCTCTTCAGCAGCAGCTTTACTCATCAACTGCTCTGTCCTCATGTTTCACCTTGTAGATGCAAGATTACCTTTTTAATATGTTTTATTGTTTACAAGTAAAACACAAGAATGAGATTGTCAAGTAGCAAAGAAACTGACTGTTTCTCTGTATGAGCTGTCTAGAAAGGAAGTCTTCTACAGAGCTAGAAGAGCAGTAGCTGTGTCTTGATGAAGAAAAACTTCAGGCGTAACCTGGAAGGTGGTTCTTGTGCTCAATATGCAGTCATTGATATCTTAAGAGTAGCATCTGTTTTGTTCACTCTATTTAAAAGCACTGTGAAATCCAGGACTTAATTCTGCACTTCATTATTTTTATGGCATTAAAAGCCCTTGCTTGATTTCCCATCTGCCACCCTTCCAGTCTCTCAGTTGTCTTGTAGCTACAACTATTTTACAAAGCTGTTCCCATGTCTTTTCTGCATTTTTCCTTGTGATATTGTTCTGAGCGATCAACAAGGCAATTTTAAAAGGACTGTACTGAATGGTGTTGTCCTTTCAGCTGCAAGAAGGGTCATTGCATGGTGTAAAATCACATTATAAAGTTATGGGACTTGGTTTGAAAACAGATGAGGGAGGGAAGCAAGGTAATGTAAGTAAAATCATAAAATGAATTTTATGTATCATTAATTCTGATAACTGATTTTATTACTTTGGAAAATTATTGTGGCAGTCTGCTACAAAATACTTAACCTAATATAAATTTCAGAACAGATTTTTTTTGGCAAATCACTGTAAGCGATATTTTTAATCAATGGAGTGGAGCTAATTTAGATTCGGATGCTTCAAAAATGATGAGTTTGCTAAGATAAGCTTTTTGTATTTTCTTGCTGCTGTATTTTAATGTTGTTATTGGGAGAAGAACTTAAACTGTGACAACTATATTCTCATTCTGTATGTACAAAAAAAAAAACCCCAAACCCTGAACATAGATTATAGCAATATTTTTACAGAAAATGCTGTATTTATGTAGTGCCAGTGACTGAAGTTCAAGCTAATTACCCACTGAGTTGGCAGTAGATTCAGATCCTTTAATGTCTACCTCCTTTTTCCTATCAGGACTGCTTATGTCCTAAACTGGAGTAAAACTTAGGAAACAAATGTTTTCTCCCCCCATCCTAGAAGTGTCTGACTTCTTCCATTTCCTACCAGAAGTGTTCTGGCCAGTATAAAACAGCAGAAAGTAAGAAAGGCAGTTTGGGTCTTCTGTCTTACCTCTGTACTGATCTTCTAGTAATGAAAATACTCCTCCTGATACAAGGCAGCAAGGCCACATCTCTTTAACACATCATATCCTCATTCATATGTTGCCATTTAACCTGAGACTATGTTGTATGATGCTAGCACAGTCCTTACAAATAGCTGCAAGACCCTTTGACTTTTCGTATATCATGAAATATAAGGGCATTTGTATAGAATGGTTTTGTTCCAGGAAGGTGGAGTGTTTCCCTGTGTTCTCACTACCTATGTTGCATCTAGTAAAATGGTATCCACTTTATAGGAGCAGGCTATTTTTCTGCACGCTCAGAGAAAGTCTGGAGCTACTGTTCTGTTTGTTTTAATCTCCTTTCAAATAATTGGGATTACTCATTTTGTCAGTTCTTTGCCCAAATGCCTGTATTTGTGTCTAGTACTCTGCATCCTGGATTTAAATGCTTGTATGAAGAACTGAGTTCCCATACCCCAAAAGATATTTCTTACTAGTACTGCTTTTTGACTTACTTATTTCTTTTGAATGGGCTTTCAGTCATGCAAACACAGGGTGAATCATACCTCTCTTTTAAGGAAAGTTGGAAAACTTACAGATACCTGAAGGATATTAACTGTGTTTTTTTGTGGTTTCAATGCTTTTTATTTTATTCAAGGTCAGAGCTATTTTTTCTCTATCCCCAATAGCATCTAAAGCGTACAGCCCCCCAGATTTTTGGGGGCTTCTAGAAATGACCTTAATAAATTCCCTATTATCCCTGAGAGGAAGTTGTTCAGCCTGTAAAAAGAATCTTCTTTTTCCCACATCTCTAAACAAACAGTAACTCTTTTGTATGTTTATAACCAATTCAAGAAGCAAGTTCCTGCCTGGAGTTAAAGCTGAATTGGGGTGTTGATTTAAAACAAGGTTCAACTTTGCCTGACATAAAGATACTTAGTTTATCCAGAAACTATGATGCTGTGAACCAGAGAGCTCTGCAGCCTACCTATTATAGTTTTAATTTTGTCTGAGGATTTTGGGAAAAAAAAAAAAAAAAAGATTTAGTTTTATTTTCTGGGAGGTATGTGGGGAGAGGGATAAGAGTGCTGCAGTTTTTTCTGCTTCTCTCAGGGCATCAGAAGCACATGAGATCAGCCCTCCTTGCTATAGTAAATGAAGACAATTAATGAAAAGCCTAGTATGTAATCACTCATGCCAGCAGCTCACAGTCCTTGTAAGAAGGAATGCTCTTCTCTAGTATACTGCTTGCCACACATCACTGTATTACTTCATATCAATTTCAATCTTGGTGGGCAACATATAAACACTGAACAATGTGTTTTATCCAAAATGGATCTATAAAATACATCCCACTTATATAACTATTTTTGTCACTGATACTTCTCTGTAATAAATACATTGATGGAAAGTGCTTGTGTGTGTAAAAAGAAAAAAAAATAGAAAAAAAGAAAAAAAGGTGTTAGTCTAAGATAGTTGTGGGGAAAACTTCAGGAAAATTATCTCCTACCATACTGAGCCTGTTCTGATCAAATATAAGGCATTCTGTTAGGTAGGATTTTCTGCTTGTTAACAAGAGTGCTCAAATTACGCAACATGAACAAGCTGTAGATGAAGTGTCAACTGTAAGAAAGAAAGGAGACTTTGCTCTTCATAAAGAGTCACTGGCTGCCTCACATTCCATTTTTAGTTCAATTACTCCTTTTTTGATGAATGTCCAAACTTTCAATCCCATGCTTTCAATAGGTAGGTAATAGCATGTAGTTCCATAGCATACTTCTACCTAGCAGATTTATGTTCCTCCACCTTTTATACTCCTGGTGTAGCTTTTGGGCTTTTTTAGGCAAGTGTTAACAAATTATGAGAAAACATTCTTTTTTCTCCACTGTGATTGTCTATATGTGGGGTCCTTTTGCCTCAAATCTCTTGGAGACTACTGAGGAAGGGCTGGTACCAGCTTCACAGAAGCCAGTGAAGGAGAAAGATGGTTCTGGACACTGAAGTGCCTTCAGATCTTGTGCTGAATGCCCTTGGGAAAAATGTTGGATTTTATCACCAGCTTGCTCTGTTTCTGTCTGTCTTCCACCCAGATGGCTCAAGGCACCACGAGGCATCACACAGGAATAGTCATTTCATGCCTGAGGGAATGCAAGGGCATAAGAACCACGCACAGTCCTTGTTCTTACAGAGCTACGGTCTTACCCTTACTGGATTAATCTTGCTAAACAACTACACCTAGGAGCAAGTGGATTTGATGGGTGCCACGCTTCTCTTCTGAAATTTGTTTCAGAACATTATTGCTGGTTTTGCTTTCAGTTAGCTACCTGTTAGAAAACTAAAGCTGTACATTGGTTATATGAGTGTGAGACCTCTAATTTCCAATAAAAAGGAATTCCTTCCTCCCCTGAGACTCAGTGAATCCAAAGGCACTGTGGCCTCCAAACAGCCTGAAGTTTGGATGTATGTTGAGATAATTCCATACTGCCCACTTCCTTCTCCTGGGACAAGTGTAGCCACACCGGAGGAATAGTGGTAGGTAGTAAAGGCATACATCTTACTATGCTGCATCTGCTTGAATGATATTCTTGGTTGCCTGTGGGGATGGATCTGAAATTAGACTGTTCAGGCATATTTAATGCACTGGACTCTTTTCTGAAATGTTGGAAGAAGCTTAGGCAAGTTGTTTCACCTCTCTATGCCTCTGAGGCACCTCGTGCTGTCTGATTTTTTTTAGAAATGGGACGCATTTCGGGCCAGGGCTAGACTTGACTTTATCCTGTTAGAACTAACCTTCAGGAATCCCCTGCAGGAATCCCTTTATTTCTGATGAATTATAGGAGTAGTGGAACATTAAACCATTCATGGATGAAAAAGAGGGATTGGAAAATCACACAGAAGTTACTGTTGTCTTTATATCTGCTGGTTCATCACTGAAACCATTCCTAGTACTACCTGGTCACCTCTGCATCCTGAGTTACTCCATAATATCTCAGTGTGTCTCTACCCAAAGTAATGAGCTGATAGCATTTGCGGTCTCAAGCCACTGACAGCTAGTCTTTGGAAAGATGCAAGTGTCTAAACCTATTCATCTTTCAGGTAATGTGATCTGGCTAGCATAATTTTGTTCCCTTGGTCTTTTGCCCATATATCTCTATATTCAGCCTTCAGGCTTCATTTCCTGTCTTAAAGTTACTCTGAATTAAATGTATTCCCTCCCATTAAATCAGTCATGTTTGTATCTGGGATGTGCTGTCATTCTCCCGAGTGTCTGATGATCACAGTCTTCACTTAACTTCATTTGCCATCCACTCTGGCTTTTACAGATGAGCTCTCCTACCTTCATCTGCAGTAATGTTCATACAGGTGAGAATGCATGTAACTGCTGAATGGCACTTCTTCATTAATGCAAAGCCTGGAAACTCATGTAAATCCACAAGATTCACTGATTTCACCATGTTTCTGTCAGCTTACACCAGATGAAGAACTGGTCCAGAGTTTTTCTTCCTGCCTCTTCCCTATCAGCCTCTGGAAAATCTCTTGTGGGCAAATTATGAAGAAACACATAGCCTTGTCACCTCTTTGAATTGCTGTTTAGCATAGACAGATGACACTGTGTAAGCAAAAAGGGAACGTCTAATTCCCACTCCTAAAGTGATGCAATAGAAATACTGCTTCCATGTGCAAGCTGACTCAGAAGGAAACTTAAAGGTGAATTTTAATTTAATCCTGAACCAGAAACTCTGAAAGCTGGAAACCAAGCCTTGCTGAAAGGCTGTAGGACTGTGGCTCTCAACACTGGAGCTTTAAATGCAAGTGAGAATTAAGCCTGAGTTCTGCTTTATCTCAGTATCAGCTGGGCTTCTACTGCACAGATCCTCCATGTGTACTGAAATGGTAAATCCTTTTGAAAGCAATAGAAGTTATTTAACAAAATGTTGACTTCAGTCAGAGCACTTAAATTTGGATGCAGCCATTTAAATCACTTGCAAGCTCTAAGAATATTGCCTATGTACCTTTGAAAATCTGTGGCTCAGTATCTGTAGGACAGATTTTTGTCTGACTTAAAAAACATGGTCAATACAATCATGGAGTGTAGCTGTGTGAATTTACATCTGTGTGTCCAAAACTCAGCTTTTAAACCAGGCTGTTTCAATCAAATTTGACAAAATAGAGTAAAAAAATTGACGGCTTTCATGAAATTATGGGCTTAGGCAGTCAAGAAAGAACCTCCTAAAACCTGCAGGAGGGAAACAGAGCAGTACATTTTCTACCCTGTTAGATACTTACAGAATACACCAGAGGGGAGTTTCCCTGGAGACACAAATCTCTATGAGACTCGGGTTCACTATTTCTGCAGTCAGAAATCTTGTGGTAAAATTAGACATTTAAAAATTCAGGCATAGGCCTCTGAAAACATCTCAGTGACTCTTTGCATTATTTCTGAGCCCGCCTAATACCTTGGGAAAAGAGTTGCTAGGACTTTCTGGAAAATGGAATGCAGGCACTTAAACATTTACCCACTGAAAGGTGATTAATTAACTTTCTGGGATGTTTTCTATTTGGTGTAATTTACTGTAATGCATCCATCAGGACAGTTAATTTAGTGACACAAGCACAACTTGAAGAAATGCCGTGTCAGCCAAAGTTAACATCTTTCCCTGCCTTGTGCTGGACATTACTACAAGCAGTTCATTGCTAGCTGTTGTGGTCCCCAGCGGCTTCATAGTTCATTTGAGGAAGCAGAGGTGCTCGCTGACTAACCAATGCCTGTGTGCTGCTTGACTGGTACCTTTTTGGATGAACTGTTTTATAACTGCCTCATCCTGCTAGGAAGCCAGGCAAAAAAAGCAGTTTCGCCTTCTTGATGCATACCACAAATTGTCCGCTTTAGAAGAGGGTAAACTCTGTTCACCCAACTAGTAGTCAACAAAGCATGACAGATCTTAAGCTCAATTTTTTTTTTTTTTTTTTTTTTTGAGGCGGTGGTGTGCATACAACAGGAGAACATACTGCTCAAGAAACTCAGGGACCTGCTGCTGCCATGGGTCTTCTGAGAGTTGCAATTTAGTCCATCAGCTGCAGTGTTTCCACTCATGTTGGCTAGTTCAGCAGAAGGAGAAGGAGAGGAGCCATACTCAGGCAAGATGCTACCTCAGTAATATCTTCGGAGATTTGCAGTAGGACCTGATACTGAATGCAAGGGTGCACTGCAGTGTGGAGTGTTAGGAGAGCAACTCTCATTCCTTCGCTCATGATATTCATTGGAAAATCACTTGTTTTTCTGTGTCTCTTGTGCAGCTGAAGGGCTGAGGAGAAGGTCCTGCATAGGATTCCACAACTGGCAGAAGTCATGACAGGGGAGCAGATTCATGACAGGTCCATCCCTTAGTGGAATGCAGTATGTTGTTATAGATCCTCAAGGTAGCCGTGAGCTAACCAGAAGAGCTTTGTGGCACAGCACAGCCCTGCAGCTTCTTGTTACAATCCCAATGCAGCTGCAGTACAGCAGCATTGTCCAAAGTCATTTTCCGTGGTAGGTGGGCTATGGAACACAGAGCAAAGCAGAAATGCAATGAGCAGTCTAGAGGCTGCTGGTTCCAGCACACCTAAGGCAATATATGGAAGAGATTGCAGTGATCTTGTATCCTTTCCTTGCCTAGACCTGCACAGTTGATTAGCGGCTTTTTTTTCACTAGTCTAACAATACCTTTGTACTCTTCACAGACTTTGTCATACTTCCATGTATTGTCATGTATCAGTTCAAATCCTTGGCTTAACTCTGTGCTGCATCTGTGCTTCAATTTATTTATCTAGGTGTTATTTACCACACACAGTTTTTTATTCTCAGACTCATTCAGTTTCTATTTTACTTTGGTTTCATCTTCTACCTGTTGACAATCTCTGTCGCTCTGCTCCTTCGACATCCCGTTAATATTATTTTTCCAGAAAAGAATTTCGCCTTCTGCCAACTTTATTTTTTTAATTGTTGAGAGGAAATATAATTTGTCTCCAAAGCCAACATCTTACATTTCTCTAAAATTAATGAAAGTACAGGGGATATGAACTGGCTTCCTGGACAGTCCATTTTAGCCTTTGGTTCCTACATTTTCTGAGGGATTTTGTGGAATGATGAACTGGAAAACATAAATAGGACAGAAGTTGGAGTGTCATCACATTGCCTTGTTTATTGATAAAACTTGACAAGGCAGACACTAGACATTTTGAACCAATTCAGATTTTGGAGGTATTTCATCTTGTTGGAAAACTCTTTTTGCTTAGTTCAAGTGCAACATTTTCAGCAAGCGGACTGCAGATTAAAATACTAAAGAGCTGTGTAGGCTCTCTGAGTGGAAACAGCTAGCAGTGGAGTCCTTCAGATGTTTTCCATTGCCTTTCTCTTCCGAGGAAATGATGATAGTAGCATCTCGGTTCTCCAGGATTCTCGCCTTACTGCATGCCATGACAAGACCTCCCTCCCCTCTAAGCGATGTCTTTTAAACAGATCTGAAGATCACCCACAGTGACAGCTCCTTTATTGCTTTTAGAAAGTATGAAAATACATATCCTTAAGACATAGTTTTCCTGAGGTGGTTAGAATAATGTCATTCTACTTTACAAATGGTTTCCAGCTAATATACCACAGGGGAAACCCTTTACACCCTTCAAGGCATATGCCTTGCATGCTCTATATCAGCCTTGAGATACATGTTAATTTTAACAGTATCCCTTGTGTTTAAACTTTTTTCTGTGCACACACCATTTCCTTATTACTTACTTTTATGGGCAGTACATCTGTGGTGTCCATTGCATAGATTAGTGTTTACTATCTCTCTTAATGTGTTTCATTTAGAGTACAGCTTTATAGTACATCTCCTTTTTTCTCTCCACTGTCTTACTATTATATATTGCTGTTTAGCCTTTGCTCATGCGTGCATCAGAATTCTGCATTTTTTTACAAAAAGTTTTCTTCCACTTGTAGTGACCTGCTCTTTTTCAATGCATTTTTTTCCAACACTCTAAGTCAGTTCTTGCAAGAGTTGGCTGCAAAGATAGGTGAGAACACAGCGAAATCCAACCTGGGATGAAGTAGTGAAATATCAGGCCTGTTGTACTATGCTAGAAATCATTTTCAGGACTTAAGATCAAAAGTACTTACAATCCTACTGTAAAGGCACTGAAAATGTGAATTGCAGCACAAAAATCTCCCTGTGTTTGGGCCAAGATCCCCTTTTACCAAGTGCTGCTGTCTAGGTATTAGTAGCCCACTAATCTGGTCAGCTGACAGACCAATTAAGTGATCACATTTACCTAAGGAAATTAATGGTTTGCATCTGGGTCCTCCTTGTGACATGCAAAGGAGATCCAAGTCCCCTTACTGCCATGAGGGCTCTAACACAATGCTATCCTGAAAACAGTGGCAGCTCAATACCTGCTGAAGATACTGCTGGCCACTCGGTGACACAGTGGCAATCTCTACTATGTTGTTGGGGCCAAAATTGATGTTGAGTCTTGGTCAGAGCCCACAATCGCATCAAGTATTGCAGTTACCAAGGAAGGGCAGGGTGGATTTCGTGGAATTACTGGCATATCTAATAAAATAATAGATGTGTACAAAGAACTTGAGTTGCTAGGCATTTGTATATTTGATGTATTTGGAGAGAAAAGATCCTTTAATACTTAACAGAAGTAATTATTCATGCTTTGTAACTGAGGCTGAGAATGTATTCTAAATTATTTCACAGATGCATTACCTTTTACTACTTTGTCCAAATTGACTTTTTAAATAAGGAACGGCACATACCAGAGAAAGTAGTACAGATGCAGCTGGCCACATAACCGTTATGGGCATGGAGTTCTTTCAGAATAACTGTCTGTATGGAAACTTTGAGATACAAATGCTTGTCTTCTGTCTGGTTTGAATCAATTTGCTTAGAACAGGTACATTTTTCCAGAAACAGGTGGACAGGGAATGACTCTCTCTGCTCAGCTTCAGTCCTGTGCTGTCTTCCTGCCGCATCACATTATCTTACCCTAGGGTAGGGCATGTATTCTTGCTTTGCATGTCATAGTGCAGGTTTTTTTTTCCTCCAGCACTGTTAAGAAAGACCTTAACATGGGGTATGCCATTTCTTGGGCCAGTCATTTTAAAAATGCCAGAAGATGCTTCTGACTTGCAGCAACTTCACAGTCAGACTTAAACATAAAAAAATAGAATATCTTATTCCACTATTAAATCTCTCCTGAATGGCTCAAAAACCAGCCTGGTCTTTGGCAGAAGGTAACTCAGGATATTGCATTATTTTGGTAGCAACTGTGAAAATTCAAAGCCAAAGCATTTTCTACAGGGGTGTAAAGAACCAGCATTTTGTGGCAACTTTTTTCCCAGTTACTGGTGTGGACACTGAAAAGGATATAACCGATGAAAAACTCAACTACCTCTCTGTAGTCAGAACACTTATGTGAGGACTGGACATGGAATACATAGAAACAGTCTACAGCAGTGTTGTGTGTCTGACAGGCTGAAACCATCACTGAAACTTGTGCTGCACATATTTCCTAGTAGCACTCTGTTCCTAGGAACAGAGTGGGCTAGGGGCTGCCACTTTTGCCATTTGTCCAAGGGAATTATTTCATCCCCAGGTTGTTTTCTTTTGTTTGGAAGACTAGAAAGTGCAGGATTAACTTTGTGTTATAGGAGAACCCTGAGAAGATGATGTCAAACACACCTCTGTCATCCCATGTAAGCAAGAAGGTACATGAACAGTGATTAAAGGAGAAAAGCCACCTTCTGTCAAGCATTACTCTCAATAAAGAATTGTGTGTAGGCCTGGTCCATTATATATAAATTTTGATATAAAACTGGAAGTTATGCCCTGTAATATACCTGCTAGTGGAAGAAGAAAATACCTGGTGCCATCACACCTCCCAAGGCTTTTCCAAATACTGCTTCTGTAGTGGCAGAAATGGGAGCAGACTAAACTAATTTTGTCATTACCTCCTGCAAAGGAAGGAGAACTATTAAGACCTTTAATTCTTTCCTTTGGTTTTTCAGTAAGACTGAGGTTTTAGAGTGTTCCCATCTCTGCAGCAAGGTGATCTTTCCATGGGGAAGTTTTCAACTGGAAAATTTTGTGACCAGCTCTATTGCCTACTAGCCTTAACTCTATAGCACCATTATAAATGAGGTTGAGAGTTTCTTCCAAATGTGAAGACATACAAATCTTGTCAGTCTCAGCAGTCTTAGTTTTGGGTGTACTAGATTCTCAGTAGTTTATCAGCTAGCAAACTTTTTCAAATACTGTCTGGAATAGAGACCAAAAGATCTGAAGCTGTAATGTACACAGTAATTAGGCTGACAGAAGTTATGCAGCAGGGAAGATAATTCAGCAATTTACCAGGGCATATCTAATACTAAGAAAAATATTTTCATGCAGACTCAAATCTTAGTCCATTCCCATTGAAGTTTTCTCCACGTTGTCATTTTCAGGAAAACGTTCATATCAAAATTAATTTATTTTATAGTTATTAGTTCTCATACCTTAAGTTGGACTTTAAGTATTCCTTAATACTGCAATTTTTCAGTTTTGAAGAAGTGGACATTTCAGTTCTGTATCAGAAGAGAAAGTCAAGGTAATGTTATCCCACAAACAAGGTTCATTTACCTGGTGTGCAAGCCAATAACACACAAAGTCGAGGTATTTTCAAATTAATTTCACTGATGTGCATGAATGGGTGCCTGTCTCAAGACAGTACACCCTTATCTCAAAAATTCCCACATTTATATGCTTAAGTAATACACATTCATTATTATTTCTCTTAATGATTGGTTCTTTCTTCTTCATCCCTCAAGTAAATTAGTGCACAGACTCTGTCTTCTTTCTTCGTTGTCTTCTTTTGAGTAGGTGGTATCAGTTGAGTAGGTGGTCATTGATTTAGTGGTCACGATCTCCTCCTGTAGGAATTACCTTTTACCTACTTCTTCCCTTATCTTGGCAGTTCCAAGTGGTTCTTCAAGGTTTATTGAGCAGAACACAATCTGTCACCCTTTCTGACATAAACATCCTACTTATTTACAAAGCCCCATTGCCTCGTAGTTTCTAAACCCTAAATCATGTCTAGTTATTGTGTCCCTATTTTAAATATTAACTGATGGGGGCTGTACACAGGACTTTAGCAGTTCCCTGGTTATTTCAATCATATTATACATATTACTTGATAACGGTAATAGCTATCTAAATGGAATGAAATTTTAAAGATAAGAACAGAAAAGTTTATATAAAAAACCTAACATAACTCTCTAAAACAATATTTTGAAATGTCTACACAAAACAAGATTTTATGCTTCAGTTCTCTTTAATGGAGAATAAAAATGTTATCAGCTTTCCACATAATAATTTGCATAAAAAGCCTCACTTTCATGCTCAAAGTTGCACTCAGTCTTAGGCCTGAATTTATCCACTGCACTTATGCACCAAATTGAGATATTGAAGCCAGAGGACCAGTCATTCAAGGCTCATTCCATCAGTGAAAAGAGATGAGCACACGCAGATGGTTCACATAGTCGTTTTCATTTTCCCTCTGCACATGCCAGAGTTTCTTAACTGAGTTTATAAGGAGCTGAGGACAGGTATGTTTTATGAGCTGCCTAAGGCTATATCATGTAAGTCTGGGTCTTGGGCACCTCCTTGGTCTTGGATTAGGTTTTTCAAGAGACCCTTCACATGAGTACCCAGTTCCTATTAAGTTCATTTACTTCCGTTCTCAAGCTCAGGTTTTTGCTTGGGCAGGATTTCAATGAACAACCTAATGGGTGAAGTAATGTCCTTTCTGTTTCAGCTTAAGTCAAGACGCTTTAGTCAACAGCTTCCAAGTAGACTCCCATGCAGTTGCTAGACTGGAGAGTCTTAAGAAGAGTATAAAACAGTACCTCTTTATCTTAGTGCTCTCATTAAATTTTGGCTTCCACATGTTTGTTTTAAGACTGTCCAAGCAGCCTTAAAGTGCAACCTGACAGCATGGAGAAAAGGCCAATGCAAGAAGCTCTCCTGGCTGAGGAAGGAGGGTTGCATCCCTCAGTGTATAAACATGCCTTCATGCTCCTTGCTTTTGAATGAAACCTGTAAGGGTAATAGCCTGACCACCAACTCCACTGCAGATTATTTGCTTGTTTAGTGGCATTAAGGTTCAGCTGGCACCTGCTGTGCGAGCAACCAAGGTGTCTAATGCCCATCTGTTGTTCAAATATTTTATTTAATAACAGCTGATGCCAAGCACTAGTGCAACTCTCTGGCATACTCAACCTTTGAGCGCAGGGGGTTTCAGATAAAGAAAAGAACTGAAATTGGGACTGGCTGATAGATACAATGAATCAACAGCCTCCTCATACAGTAAGCAAAAGGCAAACCACAATTTGCTGCAGATTGCAGGTGGGCTAGAATCCAGTGATAACAGCAGAGATTTGGAGCTAGCAAGTGCTTTTTTTTTTCTTTTAGGATGCACTGAATGCTTCATAGAGTCTGAAAAAGATTCCATGATAATGCAATTCAGCTAACATATCACATTGTAATTAATGACTCTCACTTGTTGTTTTTTCCTCTTAAACGGACACATTTGCATGCAGACAGTATCTCTCTTTATGTGAGGCCTTCTGTTCCTACTGATCCCTCAGCTGAAGTCATAACCCTTTGTTTGTGACACCAACATGTGTTGCTGTGTAGGTGATTATGATGTTAAGGAAAGCACAGTGTAACTTAAGGTGAGGAATGAACAGCAGGAGCAGACAAAATCGTAACTCACAAATATATGCACGCAAGCAAGATTTGCAGAATGTGGAATATGCAGGCAGAAAATTATAGTATGAAGAGTGGCTCCCCAAAGTTCTCCAGGAACCATAGTCTATTAAAAAAAAAAAAAAAAGGTGAATGTGCATGATTTCTTTGTGAGCATGAGTTGCTAGGGTTTCCTGTTTTATTTTTCTTCTCTGAGGAAATATTCCTTCTGCCCAACTGTTATAATTTCCAGTGCTTTTCCACTTTTACAGTTTCCACTTCTTAATTGTGTGCTTCGGTCAGTGGGCAGTTCTGTTCAAACACAGCCTGGCTGCTGGAAGTCTGTGTTATACAGTGGAGTTCTTCCACAGAAATGAAACTTCAGAAACTAAGCCAGGCTTCAAATAGATGCACATCAGTGTGTTGGGTGTTTGGGCATTCTTGCATGAAGAAGGTGCAGAAAAGCGAGAAGGCTGTCAAAATTATTTCAAGTGTGTGCTTTTTAAAATGCATCACAGGGTTTTTCTGCAACTGTGATGTACCAGTTAAGTATCATACACCATCTTGATAATCAGGTAACACAAATGGACCTCTGATGCTCAATTACTTTACTTAGCTGCCACGCATTTTTGTTTTTTCCTGATACTTCCTTGCTATTAGTAGTAATAATTAGTAGAAATAATTGTGACTAGAAAGATTAAGGCTTCACTTCATAGATATGGACAAAAGAATAAATTATTCATTGCCTTAAATAGTTTAGGATTCTGAGGATACCAGAATAGCATTTAGGAAGGATACCAGAATAGTATTTAGTAAGAATTTACTACAAAAATATCACCCATTGAGGTTGAGGTTTTCGTCATGGCATTCTTACTGTCTTAAATGGGATTGTGTTAAAAACCCTATTCAAAAAAGAGAAACTAGTTTGTTCATCAAGGATGAAGGTAAATTAAATCTCTTTAGCATATGTGCCATATCTACATTTGCATTGCAGCAGCCTATTGACTGTATTTTTTATTACTTGTATTGATTCCTCACTACTTCCTCTTTTGTTTGCCAGTGTTGCCTAGGAAACATTTCTGATTTTGTTACAATAAAAACAGTTCTCAAAGTGAAAAGAAAGTTGAAAGCCTTCAGAAGCACACTTTTTAGCACTGATTAGAGATTGGTGGAATTCAAATACTGTTCTATTCCTCAACCTTCAGTCAAGGTCACTCTTAAACCTACATAGCTGGAAAATCCTGCTGCCGGGGAAGTCATCAAAAATAGGGCCTGTTCCCCCTCCACTGGTGGAACAGCAAACACTTTTCTCCCCTCATGTTATTTGGAAAGCTTGCAAAATACTCACAACCAAACTGAAAAAAGTGGAAAAGTCATCAGTTTTCAGGTATACTTATGATCCCAAAAGTTGATTGGAGTACAAATACTTTTATCTTTATCCTGTCCCCTATGTCAGGTGAGCTGAATGTGTTCACTGGCTTCATGAATAGTGAAGTGACTCTTTTTGCAGCCAAACTCCTTGCTGAGTTTGACTTTGACATTCTAGGTTTGATTACACCAGGAACTCTCCCCTGATTCCTAGAGGCTATCCTTAGCAAACAAGGAATAGTGCAGAGATCATTTTCTGGTGAGCCCAGTCATGATTTGTAATATCAGTACTGCTCCACACACTGCAAAACCAAGCCTGAGTGCTGTGCTAGAATGCCTTTAGCTTCCTACTGTCTCCTCTCATTAATTTAGACTTTTAATCTAGCACAGTCAGAAGTAGCTCCCTTTTTGGAGGAAAATGCCTAACACCTTGGATTCCTTTAGCCATGAAGCCTCCAGTGTTAATATAAGTGGACGTGTGATACAAAGTATGCTATTGCTTCCTCCTGCTCTTAAGATATCTCTTAATCTTCTTATCTGTAGGTTAGAACCCCTTGATGTATCCCAGCAATCACCTGGGAAGTGGGACCTTATGGGAAATGTAGTTCAGACAAGGAACTCGGGTCACTAAATGAAACAGGGACAATTAGGTGGCTGAACTATAGCCAGGAGGTACCACAACAGCATTTTAGAATCAGCTGAGGTACGGTTACACACCAGAACATATATTTATATTAAGATCTATTTGTGATTATATAGAGAATATTCATTACCCAGGGTCAGTCTCTTTCTATAATCTAGCTACAAAACTATCACTAGAACCTGATCTGCAAGTGACGTACCAGCAGGATTGGACATAGGGCAAAAATATTTGCATTTAAAATATGTTCAGAGGTGGTTAGCTCATGTAGTATTCTCTGCTTGTACAAAGATTTACCAGCCATAGATGACAGGGATTAGTATATATGGATATATACTACCACTGGCTTAAATGTTAAATAGAACTCTTCATGGGCGAGCTCAAACTAGTTGCTGAACTGACTAGTATCTACTTTTTTTCCTTTAACAGGGGCAGGGGGAAGACTGGGACAGTTATGGCAATGCTAGATGTTTTTTAGTTGGAAAGCAAAGGAAGGTGGTTGCTGAGACTGAAAGGAAAACTTCATTCAACTTGATTGAGCTGGAAATGCTAAGCTTATAACGGAGACAGGACTTATTTAATGAACAGCAATATTCTTTCTAACTAAAGGGCCTGATTCACTGCTATTTTTGGCTCTAGATAGCTCCATTAATTTCTCATGTCCTTTGAATTGTGCAATACAGAAAAGAACGAGCAACTTTCAACTTTAAAAAAGCAGAACTCCAATTCAGCTATACTTTGGCTGTTATTATATGCATACTAAGTGACACTGAAGGAGGTGAAAACCTTTGCAAAGATTTCCTGGGAGAATCTTGCACATCTTGTTCTCTGCTGGAGGGAAAACTTTCTTCCTCTAAAAAAAGTGAAAATATCCACAGGCTAAGTGAGAAAGTCCCACAGGACACAAAAAAAAGCCAAGACTTACCCCAAGAGCTGCTGGAGGATTAAGGGGGTTTCAAATTGGATGAGTTATTTCAGTGTCTAAACACAGAATTTTGAAGCCTACCTCTTGGTTTTTCTTTTGGCCTCCTATGGCTGAACAGACAAGCAAGCCTAACCAAACAGAGCCGTGGGATAGTTGGACAGCTTTAACAGCTGATCTTGAAATTTCTGGATATAACCTACTCAGTGTACCAATGCTGAACATCGGAGGCCTTTTGGGCTGCTTTAAAAACCGATGAGATCAATTTTCTTTTATTGTTACTTGGTATTTTCCCCCAAGACTTTATCTCCTGAATTTAGCTAGTATCAGTCAGGTCTATAAATCTGGACAGCTTGGCAAAAATTGGAAGATAAGGGTATAGCATGCTGTACAGTAAGAGTTAATAGGCTGGACATTTCAAAACTGTCCATCAGGTTTAGGTGCTCAGGTCCTATTAAAACTAATGAGAACTGAACTGCCAGCTCCTCTAGGCAACTTCAGAGATTGCAGCCATAGTACAAAGGGAGGTGACCAGGGATGGTGGCCAAGGGATTTAGAAGCAGGATAAATCTTTCTCTGCTGTATGCATCGTAGGAACAGAACAACCTGTGTGTGATACAATGGGCCTTTTATCCAGGGAAGCAGAGATGGGTTGTCTTCTGCAGTTACCAGGTAGACAAAGGGCTAGCAGGGGGATTTTTTTCCCAGAGAACAGATGGAGCCTTTTAGGCAAGAGGCAGGAAAGCGGGGAAGTTAAGCAGAGCTGCTTTGTGTCACCTTCCATGGCACTCAGGGGCAATAAGCACTAGCAGCAATTAACACCAAATAATTACAACTGGTAAGCGGGAGGCAGGTGTCAGACTCCACATAAGGCCACACAAGATTTGCCCCAGGGAGGCCATTTTGAGCCTCACTGCAGCCCAGCCCTGGCACAGTACTCAGATGCTTTCAGGCAACACTAGATTTGCCACTTGGTGAACAAAGAAAAGGCCAAGAGAGTAATTTGTGTTGTGAATAAGTGTATTTCCATCCCTTCCAGTTACTTCTGTGATATGAGCCTCTGGCTGAAGAACATAACTGAGGGAGAGGAATGCTGATGCTTTTGTTTGAGCCAGACACCTGTATGCCAAGACAGGCTTGTGGAATGAGAGTTTAACAGCTTTAGAAAACAATTGAGGAGGAAATAAACAAAATGTTCTTCCATCTTCAGAACAAAGATGGCCGAGTTATTCTGTCAATACCAATATATTCAAATACTTTTAGCCTTTCTTCTCATTGTGCACAAACTGTGTTTTGCACTTTGTTTGTGACTATCTGACAGCCACCTTATTGGAAATGCATTTGAGCTTGCCAAATCATAAGCTGGATTCTCAAAAGCTCACAAAACAAGGCTGCCTTTTTTCTTGAATTGCTGAATGTTATCAAGCTATTGCTGAGAAAGAGATCCTTATGTAAGAGAGATCCTGGTTTTGTTAAAATTTCTGTGTTGTCAGGCCCTAGCACTGATCATAAGAGGAAAGTTCTCCTCCATGATGAATCGTAGGTGAATGTGGAAAGAACTGTTAAGTTTCGCAATGAAAAAGACACTTAATAAAAAGAAAAAAAAAATCCATGTGAAATAAATCTGAAAATTTTAGAAATATGATTTTTAGAATTAAAGAGAGCCTGGGCCCCAAGTATGATGCTCAGAGACTTCCTTTATCCCCATGGCATCTAGTTTCCTGCCAGCCTTCAGATAGAATAGAATAGAATAGAATAGAATAGTTCAGTTGGAAGGGACCTACAACAATCCTCTAGTCCAACTGCCTGACCACTTTGGGGCTCACCAAAAGTTAAAGCATGTAATTGAGGGCATTGTCCACATACCGCTTAAGCACTGACAGGTTTGGGCACTGACCACTAGGAAGCTTATTCCAGTATTTCACTACCCTCTTTATAAAGAAATGCTTCCTAAATTGCTTGAGTGCTGTGAGCCTAGAAGCCCTTTGGGACTTCATCCTCAGGCCTGTTGGGAAAATGTATCATATGTTTTCATGACATGTTATGAGAACTCCTGATCTGGATTTATTAAATACCAAACTGGACTTAAAATAGCAACTGAACAAAAAAGCAGGTGCACCATGGTTTGAAATGCTCACTTTGGACATGTCGCTAAAAGGACTGTGTGAAGCTGATGATAGTCTGTGTTGATCTTACTAGATATAGATTTTAATAGCTCCAGGTGGGTCTCTCTCCCTTACATAGCAGACTGAGGCTTTGCTGTTAAGTCACTTTATAGCAGTTCTGGTGCAACCTTCTTTTTTAGTTATTACTAGGATTTTTTGGCCTGAGAACTCGGACATGTGCTTACTAATGTCTCTGGCTAGTAACTGTGGATGTATAGGAAGGAGGCTTCCTCTACAGCATTACACCAATAGCATATGGCCTTATTAAGCAATACATGGGCCATTCTGTTCACTGGATGTATGGCACATGTGTGGTCCTTCAGCTCTTGTAGTCTCTCATTAATTGCCTGGGCAATTTAGAGATTTAAAAACAGTGGTCCTCGTGTGTGCTGTGAGGGGTTATTCCTGTTTTGCAGAGGGGGAGTTTGATGAGGTTAGAAGTCAGATTCCTCCCCCAAATAAGATAAGATACAGCTTCCAAAATGGCAATCTTAAAAGCTGCATCTTAGTATGTGGCTTCATGGGTGCTTCGTTCTTTGATTTTAAACCTTTCTAGATGCCTAAGGATGAGTCTCTGTGCAGACTCAAAACTTCCTTAGTCTTGACATGTTAAAGCTCCTGGATAAATCTGGGATGTTGAAAGGAGACCATGTGATTCCCCTACCCCTTTCATAAGCTGTCCCTAACCAGAGCATGATATGCCTCTCATGTGGGAGGAGTGAATTCATGGCTCTTGTTCTAGGTCCTTGGTAGGTTCGTTTGTTTCCTAAACAGGCTGCTTCATACAAAAATAGAAAGTATCTTAAGGAAAACAGTTGGGACTCAGGATTCACCCTCTCAGGAGGGTGAATCGTCTGCTGAGGAAGGTTGACCCTATGATTTCCTTGGCCATATGAATTGCCTTTCTTGCACAATGAACCAAATTAAGTAACAGTCTGGTGACGAGAGCCCTCTCCTGGAAGATGAGAGGGGAAATAAATCTGTGTATATTTCCCAAATGTCTTCTGATCATTCATTTTGCAGAAGATGGATCCTTCTTTTCTGTAACAGTTTAGTGATTTCCTGCTGAATCAAGGTCAAAGAGCTGTGCTGCCTGCCTTCTGGAAAGGTTTCAGATCCACGCTTTCAAAAAGAGAAGGAGGTGAGGGAGTACGAGGTATGAAGTTGACCTCTGTCCTCATTCTTCTGCTCAAGCAGCAAGTTATCCAGAACTTGCCAATGTGTTGGCTGTTTTGAACATTATCTAGATGTACTTAGCTCCTACAGTGTGCTTTGCAAATGCTGCGTCTGGCCCTGAAAGTTAGATGCTTTGGTGCCAAAGACACTTGCCTCTTTCTCAAAGTGGCATACAACGAGCACCAAGGAAGTCTAGGTTCCAGTCTAGCATCTTAATAATTACAAGTTTGTCCTACATAAAAGTTCTGAACCCCAAACAGAAAAGGAAGTTCAAAGGCTTAGGATCCTGTAGATCATTGCAGTACTGCTTTTTGTTACCTGAAAGGAACACGTTCACCACATGGCTTGAAAATTCAGTGCGATCATCAGTGTACTCTGCCATGTTAGATATAGTTGCAAATTGTCCTGCATTTCTTCTTCCTGGTGTAATATGTTTGGATATGCAAAAGGTGTGACAAATGCTTACAGTGGAAGCAAAGTACGTGTTTTCTCATAATTCAAGCCAGTTCTGTGATCAGTATGACAATTGGTTTTGTGGTCAATTGACAGCAAGAGAGTTTAGATCTGTTTAGGGAGAAAATTAATCTTTTAAAAGAGTGTAAGAAGAAATACAAGTGGCATTTCAGGATTAATCTTTAAAGGATTTATAATAGATATAGTAAAAATAAAATTATTGTAACCAGTAATCAAAGTAATTACTATGCCCTGGCCTTTCTCAATCCTGAGAAACACCAATAATTTCTCTTAAAAATAGACACTGCTTATTCTAACTTCCTCACCTATTTGGACTGATAGTTTAATTTCAAAATAACACTAGGAAGAAATACTTCAAGCTAGATCATTAATTTAATGATTAATAGCTCCCAGTAACTAGGAAATACCTGCAGACAACACGATATACTCAGTACCTAGCAAAGGGAGCTGTGGAGCAGCCAATCTGATTACTTAAATCTGCCTACCCATGGAAGAGTCTTCCTGTCCCTCATTAGGATTCTGAGCCACAGCTGTAGCCTGAGGAGAACAAAGACACAAGATGAAGGGGCAAGGAAAGGAAAGTAGGAAAGTATATACAGTTTCTTATTTTGCTGAAGGAAAGGAGGATAAATGACTTAACCAGGAGCCACAGAGGTCCAGGCAAAAGTTGTATTCTGTCCTTTCTGTGTGACTGCCACTGTGTGCTGCGTGCTGCTTAGCATTTCTTTTTGCTGAAAGCCTTGCATATTTCCTAATGACACTTGCTCTGCAGTTGGGCTAGGCAAGGGTGTCACATTAGAAAATTGCCTATTGCACAGTGACAATTTTCGGCCAATGAGTCCTGTATCTGCATAGATAGAATTGTTACAGTTCTTGTCTCTTCCTCTCAAATTTCTCAACACCCCTGTCCAGGTACCCTCCATGCTGTCTAGGAAATCCTGTTCCCACGCTTCCTCTTCACAAAGAGCAGGTGCAGGCCCTCTGTTTAGCCAGAATCTGTGCATTGTATCTTGCTGCACCTGATTGTCAAGTTGTTGTTAGCATAAAATTCCCGTGCTTTGTTTGAATACTTCTATACAAAGGAAGACCTACAACTTGATAACAAGGCCCTGAATTGAGGGAGAACAGACAGATGTTCACCTTACCTATTTCACTCCTACTAACAGATGAGGTACCAAGGGGGCTGCTAAGAGAGAGGAGAAAACAGGTCTTCAATCCTCCTTGCAGAGGAGGAGAATGGCTAAGTGAGATAAAGGAAATATTGGAATTTTAAGAAGGTAAAACAAAGAGAGACTTGACATAGCAAACAACAGATGTCATCTATTCTGGGACCCAAAGTTGGCTGGACTGCATGCATCTATTCCATAAAGAGAGTGCACGGAAAGGACTTTAAATTCCTGTAGTTGTCTTGCTGGAACAAGAAGTAAGGAAAATTCAGATGTGCATTGTCAGATAAACAAACCTGTCCAGCATTCCTTATGAAAAGAGGTCTTTCCTTCACAGTTCAAGTCCAGCACAGTAACTTCCTGGGCAGAACAAATTCCACTGAGTGAACTCAGCGCCTCTAGGAATTTTCTTCCTCTTATCCACAGACCTGGTTGGGCTTCTGCTCATTGCAGCCTCCCTAGGGCTCTCAATTGGCTCATCCCTGATCTTCACCACTAAATAGTGGTACTGGTGCTTTTGGACCAGGTGAGTCACCCTTTGGAGAATAGCAGCCACAGAAAGGCCAACAGGCTTCTGTGCTGCACAGAACAAACCACAAGTGGTAAGCTACCAGTCTGGGAGCAGAAGCCTGTGTAAGTAGGAGGTTCAGCATTGGTCTGAATATATAGCATTGGTCTGAATATATATCCGTATAGCTGGGATGGCTATATGGAAGAAAGGTCCCTGCAGCTTGAGCAGGGCTGTGGACTCAAGGGAGACAGGCCTGAATGCTGCAAAGCATTGAGCAAGGCTGGGGACGGTGTGTTACTGGCTTTGTGTGAGCCTTTCAGTCTTTTCTGCTGGTGTGATGTAAAACAAACACTTGTGCAGAAGTTGGTTTTGAAAAGCCTGTGCATATACACGGTATATGACGAAGAAATGTGCTGTATCCAGCTGGATGGAGGTCTCTGTGGTGTTGCATTTAAACATAGGAGAGTAGCAGCCTGGTGCTGCATATCCAGCACTTCATACTATGATTCTCTGCTCTGTTCTAGCACAAGCTGGTGCATATATGGCCTTTACTAAGGATGCTTGACAGCAGTCCCTCATTCTGGTTCAGTCCCAGGTAGTGATGGCAGTCTAACCACACTTCAGCACAGGCAGTGAGCTTTTACAGGTATGTATATACCTATCAGTTTAAAGCTAACTTTACACCTGTGAGACATTGATTGCAGGTGTGTTACCTATTTCTTCTGTCAATATATATGCTATGAGACTATTCTATATCCAGTTTCAGAAGATAAATTCATTTTTGGGGGCTAGTGTTTAATATTTCTCCCTGGAGACTCTTTTTTTCTCAGCAAAGCTCACTGCCCATGCTTTGGGGACTTCTAAGGTTTTGGACTTCTCTTCCCACAGTGCAGTTGTGGTGCACAGTTTACTAGGCTAGGCCAGCTCGGATTTATCTTTTTCAAGTGATCACATTCATTAGGTCTCTTGTTTAGCCTGCTTGTTACTATTTACTATGGTTCCCCTTGTATATGTTGATGTGAGAGAAAAAAGAGAAGACACTACCCTACCCACATATAGGCTGCTGACTTACAGGTTTAAGGTGCAGGCTTAAGGAGATGTCTTTCCAGTGACAGTTTCTTGTTCTGCACAGTGTGCTGAGGAGGGAACACAGGGCATGCCAGCCCATACAACTGCGAAGGAGTGGACTCAGGAGGCTGAATCCGGTTTTCTCTGCACTGGGGCAAATCTGAGGCAAATAGACAAACATATTAGTTTCAATCACATTAAGTTCTTTGGGAATATGAAACATTTTCATAGGCCTATGTCTAAGCCACAGTTTCTTGTCATTCAGCCACTTGTCATTGGGATAAATGACCACACAAGTACAGAGGATAGTCCTGAGGGTGATTTTTGTGAATGGGGAGCCTACCTTGACATGCAGGAGACTAAACCTATATCTGTTAAATTGTGTAATTTAGGGCTTGAGCTTGGATGGTAGTCCAGACTCCCACACTATTGGTGCTTGTTTGTCTTATGACCTGGCCCATTTGATGAGGGAGGTCCTTCAGACCAAGATACCTGGACACAGGGCTGGGCCAAAAGGATCATATTTTACCATCAACACAGAAATAGTGAACTCAAGAACTCAAACCCAAACTCTAGCACAAGTATCAAGAATAGAGAATGTCAGATGGGAGGTTCTGGGGCATCCTCCTAGTATGAGAGATAGAGAGTGAGAAACTCGAGAAACATTAGGATTGAATTTGGTCAGCCTTTCAAGAGGGTTGTGATTTGATGGCTCCTGGTCATGGGTTCTAGATGACTGGAGAGACTGATCCAGCCCTGTGTCCGTGGGCTGTCAGAATCCTCCCTTCTTGATGCGGTCTGTGAGTTTTCTCTTCTCTGATCTAACAAAAAAGAGTAGTAGCTGTGTGGAATGCAACTCTTGAAAGGATTTAGAAAAGTGAGCCTTTTTCTGGAGTTGTTGGAGCTAGAATTTTCTTTTCCTAGACAAGTCTTTAACAAACAGAACCAGAAACAGCAGGAAAGCAGGCTTCCCGCCAAGAACAGGGCTATATAAAGTTCAGTGTATTTGCAACTTTGTTGCTATTCTAGAATGACAGCACTTTTTCATATATATTACTTCCTTTTAAATAAATAACCTTCACTTTACATCCTACTTAATTCTGTATGTAAATGTCTGAATAATATATTATGTCAATTATTTATTAATGTCAAACTTAATTTTAATAAGTAATGAAAAGACCCATTGGTTTCATTTTTCATGCTTTGTTAGTGGTAAAGATTTTTAAAAAATGTTTTTGTTTATGGAAGTTAACATTTTATATAACTGCTCAAAATTTACTGCTCAAAGGCTCCGAAATCATTACCATTTTATTGGCAACTGTGTAAAATGCAGAACATACCTGTGCTGAAGGGTCAGCAAATCATTATGGTTAAAAAGACTGAACAAGCTATTCAGCATGATGGCAGGCTTCTCTCTCAGTCACAGTTTAAAAATAAATTCTGAAACCCTAAATCTGATCCTAGAGAGTGGATGCTGCTTTCTTTTACTCAGTTGAATGGGTGCACTGGTCAAATATCTGAGGATATGAGGAGGTTGGGTGCTCGAAGGTGAAGCAGTGATGTATACAGATGTGCTTGCTGCCAGTGAATTTCTTGGTATTGTTGGTGTTTCTGCTTTGCTTTGTGTTAGTAGAGTTTTCAGGGCTATGTCAGGACTCGACCTGGGTCTGTTGGTTAACAGCCGATACATATTAAGCACTGCTTACAATTCAGAGCTGGGAGCAGGTCAGAGTACTGAATGCTAACTACCAGAGTGGAATTGTCATGGCAGATGTTGCATTAATGACCTGGGATTTTTGTCATTTCAGTTTCCCTTTATCAATTTTGACACCAGGCAGGGGATACTGATTTTGTAATATTTTTTTTTCCCCTGCTTTGATTCCACAAAACTTATCCAGGAACCAGAGCCTGCGGTTTGTGGGCCTGTTTATGTATGCCTATTTAAAGTTAATCTCAGCATGCTTGAAAGAGTTTTGTTTTGGGACATGGATTCCTTCTTTAACACTCCAAGATCAGAAAGGGTCCCGAGCTGCAGTGGGAGACCACTAATGCAATGCTGGGAAATCCAGCAGTTTGGTTTTTGGGACTGTGTTGTGTCAGTTTTAGATCCCCTGTGAAGTCCCATCTTAATGGAGCATCTGGAACCTGATTGATGCTTCTTGCTGTACAGCTGCAGCTGACGTACAGGATTGCTCCACTAACCTTAAAGAGCTTCATTTCATGTACCCATGTGATTACTGGGAGCACAGAAAGTGCCAGTGTTGCTCTGATCCTCTGCTTGGCAGTGTTCCGTAGCAGAGGATTCAGAGCAAAGTGCACAAAACCTCACAATAGGGAACTGTGTGATATCTGGTAGTAAATTGAAGGCCTCTGAGACTTATGCTGTTAAACTGGTTAAAGACTTGGGAAAATCAAACCCTAAAACCACAAGGTGATTAGCCACATGCACATGCCTGCACATTTTTATAAGAACCATGAAAAACATAATAAACATGTATTTTCAATATATTATGTGTCTCTAAATAGTATTGTTCATAGCTAGTTCCTCACTTAAATTATCTTTCTCACAGTGATGCTGAGGCAAAGTGTTGCCTTTGGTGTATATATAATGGATTCTGTGGCATTGACATTTTTGATGTGCATTCAGATGGTTAAAATATTATATTAATACCATGGAAATAACTCAAGATGGTGACCTCTCTCTGTGCGAAACTAAAATATGTGTACATTGCAACTTACCTGGTTACTCAGTCATCTATTTTGGCTCTTCAGAGTTTGGCAGTGAGGTTGAACTGCTTGCTGCAGCCTGTAACAAGGGTTCAGATTGCCCCTGGCAAGCTGCTTTTATGGCAAAGGCTTACAAAAATTTGCCTAAACACAAACTCTTCCTGCTAGAGCCTCAGAAGATCTCAGCATCCAGCTTCTCCTATTAAGAATAATGGAAGCATCTGATGCTGCTGTTTGGCTGCTTCCTTTTGGCTTGCCACATGGGAGTGTTGCCCTTTCAGAAATCTCGTCCCTGCTATGTTGAAAGGCAGGTATAAAGAATTACAAGTCTATGTCATAATGTGATCAAGGGCAGAAAGCAGGACAAGATAACAGTGGTTTTTTGCTGGCAGCTAACAGCTCCCATTAAACCTTTTTTGATCTTGTATTGAAGATATAAAAAAAGAGTATTAAAACACTAGGAATACCAAATGCTAAGTAAGATTTCAGGTTTTTATACTGTTCCTTATACTTTTTCCCTTTAGACTTAGGGACTTTTTACAGAAAGAAAATATTTAGATCACTTTTAAAGCCTTCTAACTGCAGTTTTTGGAAGAAGGGAAGAAACAATGGAGAAGGCCTATTATTAAGTCCTTGATGACAAAATAAGACAAGACATGGAAATGGACAGATAAACATAATAAAACTACCAAGTGTATTGCTGTTTCTGTTGGTTTGTTTGGTTGTTTGTTTGGTTGTTTGTTTTTGTTTTTGTTTTTCTTGCAGAGTTGCTGCTGGTAGAAAGCTTCACATGAGGTCTTCTCAGTCACCCTGTAGTCTGAGTTCCAGCGAATATCAGCTGTTTATGGTGTGCCCTTAGATAGCCACCAGGATTCATACCTGTGCTGCAAAAGATACATTGGTGTTATAGCCAGCTAAGGTAGTATTGACAGAAGACAATGGGTAGGAGTAGGAAAGAGAGAAAAAAAGTCAGCAAGGAAGAGTGTGCATGAAGGAAATGCAACAAGAACTCTGTATGCTGGCTGTTATTACACATTGATCTCAGTTGTGAATTTTGCTCAAAAAGCCTCTGTTTGCACAAAGTTGGTCCTTTCATTGGCACATTCTCCCAATCTATTTTGTTCTGACCTGTTTCTTACACTCCTTCCCTAAACAGCAGGCAACACCTTATGTTGTAAACTCAGGATAAGGACTTAGCTGAACTTGTCTTTTGAGCTGGTATGGCTCTACTTAGCTCCTTGTGTCCCTCACTTCCTCCATTTCTCTCTCTCCTGCATAAAGCAAAAGAAAGTGTCTTGGCTTTCCGTTTTGTAGCCTGTTCAAGCTGTTTGGGATTGAGGCAGTGGTGCTTCACAGACGTGCCTCAGATTGCAGGGGTCTCTAGGAGATTGTGCATGGTAAGCCAGAAATATAAATCCTGCTCCTTGTGATACATCTACTTCTAGTATGTGATCTCCCGAAGTCATCTTTTCACTGATGGGTTTCTGAAGAGCTTGGTGGTTTGTACAGCTGCCCCATCTCTTACTGGTTTTGCCTGTTGACTACATTGATTTTTTCCCAAATATTCCCATAGTATTTCACTCATTTCCTTTTTCCTCCTTTTGCTTGACTGCTTGTCATCTAAAAATAGTCCTTGAATAATGTAAAGAAGACTTCTGTCTGGTCTGTTCCAGAAAGGTTATTTTCCTCTGCTATTGTTGTTCTTAATACTGTTCTTGGTGGCTGTAATATTTGAACTTGTCCTCCTTGTAACAAACTACCAGAACAGTAGTTTAGCCCACCAGAATGTAAAGAGCAAAACCTTTCCATAAACTTTAGATTCCTATGGAGAAGGATGTCTCAAAATGGAGGGTGATGGGTCAATGGGTCCTGCTGGATGCTTGTTGCTTCTGGAAAATCTGATTTTAAATATCAGAGTCTCATTGCCATCTCTCGTTTCTAAAAATTAGAACCAAGTCTGATAAGCTAAGGGTCTCTTAGCTGTTCTAGCTTTCTTGCCTCTCTCTCCTTTAGTCGCTTGTCTGTCTTGGTTTAGCTTTGAAGTCTTTGCCTGTGTGTGCACTTCTCCACCCCCAAAAGACTCTTAAATTAAGTGAAAGATGTTTTATCCGTTGTATCTCAGTTTATTCCTTTCACTCAAACCCCATGTTTCTCACACTTCAGATTTTGATATGCTCCTCCCTGCCGAAAAAAAAGGAAATTTGGCCAGCCTTTCAACAGCTTTATGCTAGCAGCATGACTGATCCTGTCTTGAATGGAACAGCAGCTTAGGGGTTGAGTATGTCTGACCCTCTCTAATATCCCATGGTATCTGGACATGTTTGTACCCAGATTTTTCTTTCCTTGGACAAAGAAGGATGGGGAGAAAAGCTGTCATTTTCTGAGAAGTCAAGAAGCTGACTAATGACCTTTTTGCTTTTGTGATTCTTGTGTGGAGTCAGCCCCAGGCAGCAAAAGTGTTTGTCTGATGGGTACTGAGGACCTCTGTTGAATTAGCATCTAATGGCATATCCTGTGAGCAAGTCATGGGTACCATAAGCAGGTTTATCCTTAAATCTTTGTCCAGCTGGCAGATCAGTGAGTGCTTAAGCATAAAGGCTGACTAAAAGGTCTCAGTTAAGAATGTGTAGGCAGTATGGTGGTCATGGTTTTCCAGCCAGTGCTCATTTGGGCTGGTTAGTAAGACATGTAAAGAAAATCGGTTAAGAAATGGACTTTTATGAATGTAGTGCTTCAAAAAGGGACAAGGGAGAGCTCAGTGGTTCTGTTTGGCACATCTGCCTTTTTTGTTCATACTTGTCCCTTGGATTTTATCACTGCATTTATACCAATGTTGCAGAAAGTAATGGTGTATATATATGATCAAAATATTACTGAGGGATAATCTAGCAACACTTTACAACAATTGGCAAATTACTTGCACTTCATTTGGTATTGATTGTAAAAACATCAATCATGTTGAATTCTTTTGTTATTATTCATTTGGATGTAAGAGATAATAGTTCCATCATAAGCACCAAATAATTCTAAGGGTAGATCAAAGTAATTTAAATATCATCCTGATTGTGTCTTAGTGCTCTATACTCAAAACACAAATATACAGCAAGGGAGGAAGAATGAGCTTTAATTTATCAATGTTTAGCAGTACAGCACAAAATGTTTTTGCTATAGGTTTGGATGAATCAAACTGAGCTGTTAGTTCACTTTGTCGATACACAGCCTCAACATGGTATTTCTTTCCTGGAGTCTGTTTTTGTTGTAATGGGATGCACCTTCATATAGATGACAGGAGAGAGGTATTAAGATGTTATACATGACTGTACAGCATGCTGGTATTTCTTCCTGTCAGTCAAGGACAACCAATTGGCAAAGCTGTTTTGGCTGAAGTAATTTCAAACAAAAGGAATGGAGCAACACAGCCCACTTATGTCTCAGTGTCCTTTCAGTGAGTCAACAAGAGAGGCCCATTCCCCTCAGAATAGACATTCCTTTCCTGAAAGCATTGGCGTCTGGGGATGGTACATGAGCTGTGATGCTGTATATGCTTGCCTATTGGGAAGCAAATTCCTGAATGGCTCATTCGTAGATGTCATGTTCATTCCTATATCTTCACTTATTTCCAAGTAGGGTGAAGTGTTTGGCTAGGGTTGACAGATGCTCACATGCCCTGCTGAAACATACACATGCAAATCAGTGGATGAGTGAGAAGACAGCCTTGTGCATCAATTTTCCCTGTGACCTGCTGCTAGTCTCTGCAATACTTAAAGATGCTTGTTTTAATGAGCAAGAAACAGAAGCAATGCTGTTGCAAAGAAGGAAAATTCTTCAAAGCTGTATAAATACAAGCTTAAAACTTTTCTTTGACTAGCTGGGGTATGCCAGGTAACAAACTAGGTCTGTGTGGGCTGGTGGGATACCAGATCTGTCTGCTTTTCCGTTCTGTCACACCTCTGTTACCGCTGCTTTCGTCCATGTCTGTCATGGTTTCAACCCAGCCGGTAACAAAGGACCACACAGCCACTCGCTCACTCCTCCTGCCCCCCTCCGGTGGGGTAGGGAGGAGAATCGGAGGAGAGAAAAGGAAAAAAAAAACCAACGCAACCTCGAGGGTTGAGATAAGGGCAGTTTACTGGGACAACACAAAAAAAAGAGAAGTTACAACAACAACAACAGTACTAATAAAAGAATATACAAAAGGAGTGATGCACAGTGCAACTGCTCACGACCTGGAACCTGACGTTCCGCCACTTACCCCACTGAAAGTCAAGAGAGCTCCCTTCAGCCCGCTCCCCATTTATATACTGAGCATGATGTCACATGGTATGGAATAGCTCCTCGGCTAGTTCAGGTCAGCTGTCCCGGCTATGCCCCCCACCTCCCAGGTTCCTGTAAAAATTAACTCTATCCCAACTGAACCCAGGACAATGTCATATCATAACAACGGAGAGCAGCATCAGGTGAGAGCAGATTTAAGCTACAGCTCAGAATTCTTGAAAATCTGGTGTGGGATATCCCAAGGGAAAGTGTTCATGTCAGCGGTTGAGGCCCTTCTGGCAGCAAACAGCTAATAGGAGCAGAAGGGGCCAGCTTTAGCGTATACTTCATTCATAATCTCAAGGAGAAAGCTCACTAGACTTTCTCCTATACTATTTCTGACTTGTTACTGTGTTTTTCTTCTCAAGTCTTCAAGAATAAAGCAGTTCTCAAACTTATCACTGATACTGTTAGGCACATTTTATTTACAAATATTGTCCAGAGAACCTGTTTATTAGCAGTCAGACTCCAGTAAACTCAGCAACTAATTCATTTAATGCTTGACTTTGACACTAGCAATTTAAACTATTTTTGTTTATATGGGTAAGTGACATTGTTCCAACAGGATGCAGGACAATTAATTTAGACATGCCAATGGCTATAAACTTTCTGACATGGCTAATTTAGATAATTTTTGCCTGTTGCACTGCTTTAGCTGTGTCTATGCAATTATGATAAGTATCTCTTCTTTTGGCTCATATGCTTGCCAGTCTGGAGTGTGATTTACACCAGCAGTGCTGAAACAGATCAGGGTTATTAAGTTTTGCCTGGTGCATAAACTTTTTGAAACTTGACCCTATTTAACTATGGATTTGCTATTGGAGCATATATGTACACAGTCAAAGTCCTACAAGCATAGGGAAGTGGTGTCATGAATCACATAGCTGATTAATGTATTAACCTTTTCTTAGCCATTTCTCAAATGGAGAACAAAGATGAACTTGGTGTTTTGTGGCTAGAATTGCAGTAAATATCCATGGATGGGGTGAAAAAAAAGCCCAATATTTTCTTTTTCTTCCCCTTCATTTGAACGTGCTTCTCCAATTCCTTAGCTCATTGGGGTTTCTACTGGATTGCCTGATGTTTCCCAGATTCCTAGAGAGCAAGAGTGGCAAAGGACAAATATACTGTGTCTGTATGCTGTGAGGATGTTTCTCATTTTCTTTTGAGAGCAGGTGTCGTGGATTTTTTTAGGCTAGTAGAGTGGTAATGGGAGTTATTTAGAAAAGCCAGCAGGTATAAAAGTGGCTGTCTACAGAGCTGCTCTCTGCCACCTCCCATGCTTTAGATATTCTAGCCATACCTCCTGGGACTTGAATACAGGGGAGAGGTCTGATCTCTTTATCATGCTTTTGTAGGTTTGGGTTTCCAGATATCTAAAGAGAGATGCTAGCTCAAAGTGTCTCACTTGGGAAATTGAGATTATAAAGCATGCTTGAGCTGGGTGTTCCCAGACGTATTAATCTTGTGGGATGTTCAGGGTGAACTTCCTGACATGGTATTAAAAAGAATCTACAGGGAAGATGGAAGACCTTATAATGTGTTTCTTAGTGCACTGGAGGAAAATAAACAGCACAACATTAAATTAAATGGCCACAATTGATTGAATGTGTAAGATGTAATTTTAGATGGGACCCTCTGTACCTAGAACACTGGGACAAGATGCTAACTTGATCATAGGGTAAATACTGCCAGTCCCCCTTCTCTCATCTTTGTTCTCTTATATCCTGTTCAGATGCACCATCTGGTTTGCTTTTCTGAACTTTTTGTTGTGAAATTTCTTCAGGTCTCCTGTAGGTTCACACGTCAAAGGTATTAAAAATAATCAAGTAGAAAAATCTACAAAGTAACCTTGAATTCCATTAATAGGAAACGTACATACGCAGAAATGCAAACGGAATTCAAGCAACTTTCTGTTAGTTCTATCATTTTAGAGGATGTCACCACAGTAGAGGTTAGTGTATATATGAGATGTGTCCATGTGTCATGGAAGTGTGGGAACTGTGTAGTTAGTAGTTACACCAGTGTGGTGGGTTAAACTTGGGTGGCTGCTAGATGACCATCAAGATGCTCTCTCACTCCCGCTCCTCAACAAGACAGGGAGAAAATTTGGAAAAATTTGTGAGTTGAGATAAGGACAGGGAGATCACTCACCATCTAACATCATGGGCAAAACAGACTCTATTTGTGGAAATGAATTTAATTTACTGCCAATCAGTAGCAGAGTAGAATAGCAACAAATAAAAACAAAATAAAAGTGCATTCCCCCCACTCTCTTTTTCCTGGGCTTAACTTCACTCCTGATGCTTCTACCTCCTCCCACCAGGCAGCACAGAGGGATGAGGAATAGGGGTTGTGATCTGCCCATAACACTTGTCTCTGCTTCTCCTTTCTCCTCACACTGTTCCTCTGCTCCAGTGTGGGGTGCCTTACATGGGATACAGTCCTTCATGAACTGCTTCAATGTGGGTCCTTCGCATGGGTTACAGTCCATCAGGAACAGAGTGCTCCAACATGGGTACCCCAGGGGCCACAGGTCCTGCCAGAAAACCTGCTCCTGGGTAGGCTCCTCTCCATAGGCTGTAGCTCCTGCCAGGAGCCTGCTCCAGCGTGGACTCTCCATGGACTCCATCTTCCGTCAGGGCACATCCACCTACTCTAGCGTGGGATCCTCCAGGGGATGCAGTGTGGATATCTTTTCCATCATGGTCCTTCACTGGCTGCAGGGGGACAACCTGCATCATCATAGTCTTCACCATGGGCTGCAGGGGAATCTCTGCTCTGGCACCTGGAGCACCTCTTCCCCTCTCCTTTTTCAGTGATCTGGGTGTCTGCAAGGCTGTGCCTCTCACATTTTTTCTCACTCCTCTCTCTCTCACAGCTGCTGTGCAGGTGTTTTTACTCTTTCTTAAATATGTTAGCACAGAGACACCACCAAAGTCACTGATGGGCTGAGATTTGGGCAGTGATAGGTCTATTTTGGAGCCAGCTAGAGCCCTGCAGCCCCCTCCTGCTACCAAAACCTTGCCATGTAAACCCAACTGCTTGTTGTTGTACAACTTATTATTTGTTTTCTTTTTTTTTTTTAAAAAAGGATGTGGTTGGTGAAATAGTGGCATGTAGCAGGATAAGAGTCAAGTTAGAGAGCAAGAGGTAGATATCAGGGCTTAGAATGGAAAACATAAGGCAATTGTAAGAGCTGATGATATCTGCTATGCATACAGTAGCCTTGGTCAAGGCTAGGGGACAATTATCAAGAGGAAATATGGGAGGGAAACAGGGAGGTGAGACTAGCCTGAAAAGTAGACTGTGAGCTTCAGTGGTGATGCGCCTTATCAGCTGGCTACATGAAGCAGTCCTGCTGATTGCTCTGCATCATCCATGATGCTTGCAACTGTATCCCAGGCTCTTGCACTTGAGCCTTCTTAAACACCACAATATTGCAAGCCTTCCAGCTGAAAGCTGTGAGCCAGCACCCTATCATCCCTGGAACAGACCTGTCAGGCAGACAGGACACATGAAATGGAGGATTCCCTATCCTCCCTCCACCTGGCAGACCGTGGTGACTTACGAGATAAGGGGGAATGGCGGCAAGTTCCTGCCTGGCACAACAGGTGCATCTCCATGACTACCCCACCTTCTCAGGTGCCCTTGTATAATAGGTATGAGGCTCTGCAAGTGGATCCAAATAATGTTGACGATGATGGTCCATCTAGGTTGGAGGTGTCACCAAGGTTAACTCAGCCTACATCCTGCATCAAAACCACTTCCATAAAGAAAAGAAGATGGGTCATTGTCATAGCAGACTCCCTTCTGAAGGGAACAGAAGGCCCAATATGCCAACGGACCCACTTTTTAAGGAATTCTGCTGCCTCCCTGGGCCCCAGGTTAAAGATGCGACAAGAAAACTTCCTACCCTCATACGGCCTTGCAATTATTATCCATTACTGTTTTTTTCATGTAGGCAGCAATGAAGCTGCAATAAGAAGTTGATGGGCAATCTAAAGAGACTTCAGAGCCTTGGGACAACCAGTTAAGGGATCAGGAGCACAAGCAATGTTTTCCTCTATGCTTCCAGTTGCAGGGAATGATGAGGGAAGAAACAGGAAGAGCCAGCAGATCAATACCTGGCTCCAAGCCTGGTGTCACTGGCAGAATTTGGGTGTTTTTGATCATGGGTTCATTTACATGACACCAGGCCTGCTGGCAACATATGGGGTACATCTATCTCAAAGTGGGAAAAAGATCTTGGCACAAGAGTTAGCAGAGCTCATTGAAAGAGCTTTAAAATAGATTTGAAGGGGGAAAGGGATTGTCACATCCCAATTTCTCAGGACAATGACTCAGGTTCACCGATTCCCAGGTCAGGACTAAGGTGAAATGACACCAGGGATCCTTTAACTCACAAAACTCAAGTTTTATTTGCTCACAACAAGAACTGGCATGAAACTACATCAGTAAACTGTGTAACACATGCTAACCATACGTCACCAAACATATATGACAAGCCTCGCTTAATTGGGGATCAATTCAGGGAAGAAAATAAGGAGAGCCCTCCTGTTGAGTCACAAGGTTCAGAGCGGACCCTCTTGATTTCTAGATTCCTTCTCAGAGAGGAGCCCAGGGGCAGCTGGATCCACTCTTAGTCCCAGACTTGGTCAACAGTTAATGTCTAAAGGGATGAGGTGTAGGGGTTACAGGGGAAAAAAGGGGAGAGAGAGAGAGAGAGGGAAGAGAAAAGAGAAAAGAGAAAAGAGAAAGATTTTACCAGTCCTGGATCCAGAGTTAGTCCAGACAGCCTAGAGGTCCAGTTTCAGAGGGTGTGCACACGTGAGGCTTCAGTTTGTGCCCTTTCATCATCTCCTTGCCCCTCCTTCTTTCGGTCACTCGAACTCACTATGTTAATTACGTGTCATGCATGGTTTGTGCTACCAGAACCTTTGGGAAATTGGTCGGTGGGCTTGGGTGTCGTTTGGGGAGTAACTTCTCCCTCCCTGCAGGTATGACCATTCTTTGACCTTTAGCCATATGTGGTGAGCTGCCCCGCTCAGCCTATCATAATGCAGAACTGTGCACCCTCCGGCCCGCCCTCCACATCCAACCAACTGCTCACCTGTGGTTCATTGCTATGCTAGGTTCATTGTTATGCAGCGTTCATTGTTATGCAGAACTTGGCCCACCACAATGTTTGAGACATTGACTCTTTCAGTCTCTCACAGGGATAAAAACATTTCTCTAGAGATAAGCCTGGGGGTAGCACGCCAAGGTTTGAGGGATGGTGTGCTAGCAAGGTCCTTTGGTCTGCTGTCTCAGTGGAGGTAGGGGATGGAGATCCATGTGGCAGCAAAAACACAAGGGTTATTAATGTGTTAGAAACCATGGAAGCACCTGAGAATGGTCATGTGGGAATTAGGGCTTGTCCCCCCCAAAAAGTGGTGGGATCAGTACCCCAAGTGCAATGCATCTACACCAATGCACACAACATGGGCAGCAAACAGAACGAGCTGGAAGCCATTGTGCAGCAGGAAAACTATGACATAGATGCCATCACGGAAACATGGTGGGATGATCACACAACTGGAGTGCTGCAGTTGATGGCTATAAACTCTTCAGAAGGGACTGGAAAGGAAGGAGAGACGGTGGGGTAGCCCTGTATGTTAGGGAATGTTTTGAATGTCTAGAGCTTAATGATGGTGATGATAGGGTTGAATGTTTATGGGTAAGAATCAGGGGAAAGGCCAACAAGACAGATATCATGATGGGAATCTGTTATAGACCACCCAACCACAATGCAGAGGCAGATGAAGTATTCTATAAGCAGCTGGGAGAAGTCTTACAATCACTAGCCCTTGTTCTCACGAGGGACTTCAACTTACTGGATGTCTGCTGGAAATACAATACAGCAGAGAGGAAAGAGTCTAGGAGGTTCCTGGACTGTGTGGAAGATGACTTCCTGACACAGCTGGTAGGTGAGCCAACAAGGGAAGGAGCCCTGCTGGACCTGTTTTTTGTGAATAGAGAAGGACTTGTGAGTGATGTGATGGTTGGAGGCCACCTTGGGCACAGCAATCATGAAATGATAGTTTTCAATTCTTGGAGAAGTAAGGAGTGCTGTTAGCAGAACTGCTACCTTGGACTTTGGGAGGGCAGACTTTAACCTGTTCAGGGGTCTGGTTGCCAGAGTCCCTTGGGAGGCAGTCCTGAAGGGCAAAGGAGTTCAGGAAGGCTGGACATTCTTCAAGAAGGAAATCTTAAAAGTGCAGGAGCAGGCTGCCCCCATGTGCCAAAAGATGAGCCAGTGGGGAAGAAGACCAGCCTGGCTGAACAGAGAGCTTTGGCTGAAACTCTGGAAAAAAAGCAGACTTTATGACCTTTGGAATAAGGGGCAGGCAACTCAAGAGGACTACAAATATGTTGTGAGGTTATGCAGGGAGAAAATTAGAAGGGCCAAAGCTCAATTAGAACTTAATCTGGCTACTGCCTTAAAAGACAATAAATATTGTTTCTATAAATAGATGAGCAGCAGAAGGCAGGCTAAGGTGAATCTCCATCCTTTACTGGATGCAGGGGGAAACACAGTGACAAAAAATGAGGAAAAGGCTGAGGTACTTAGTGCCCTCTTTGCCTCAGTCTTTAATAGTAAGGCCAGTTGTTCTCAGGGTACCCAGCCCACTGAGCTGGAAGACAGGGGCAGGGAGCAGAATGAATTCCTCATAGTCCAAGGGAAAAAGGTTAGTGACCTGCTACACCACTTAGACATACACGGCACATACAGGATAAGCAGGTGATCAGGCCCAGTAAGTATGGGTTTATGAAAGGCAGGTCCCGCTTCACTAACCTGATCTCCTTCTATGACTAGATGACCCACTTAGTGGATGAGGGAATGGCTGTGAATGTTGTTTACCTGGACTCTGATAAAGCCTTTGACACTGTTACCCTGCATTCTCCTGGAGAAACTGGCTGCTCATGGCTTGGATGGGCATACTGTTCACTGGGTAAAAAACTGTCTGGATAGCCAAGCCCAAAGAATTGTGGTGAATGGAGTTAAATCCAGCTGGCGGCCAGTCACAAGTGGTGTTCCCCAAGGCTCAGTATTGGGGCCACTTCTGTATAATATCTTTATCAATGATCTGGGCGACAGGATTGAGTGCTCCCTTCATAAGTTTTTAGATGACACCAAGTTGGGAGGGAGGGTTGATCTGCTCAAGGGTAGGAAGGCTCTACAGAGGGATCTGGACAGGCTGGATCTATGGGCCAAGGCCAATTGTATGAGTCTGAACAAGGCTAAGTGCCGGGTCCTGCACTTGGGTCGTAACAACCCCATGCAACACTACAGGCTTGGGGAAGAGTGGCTGGAAAGCAGCCCGGCAGAAAAAGACCTGGGGGTGATGGTTGACAGCCGGCTGAATATGAGCCAGCAGTGTGTGCCCAGGTGGCCAAGAAGGCCAACGGCATCCTGGCCTGCATCAGAAATAGTGTGGCCAGCAGGAGCAGGGAAGTGATCGTCCCCCTGTACTCTGCACTTGTGAGGCCGCACCTCGAGTACTGTGTTCAGTTTTGGGCCCCTCACTACAGGAAAGACATTGAGGTTCTGGAGCGTGTCCAGAGAAGGGCAACCAAGTTGGTGAGGGGCCTGGAGCACAAGTCTTATGAGGAGCAGCTGAGGGAACTGGGGTTGTTTAGTGTGGAGAAAAGGAGGCTGAGGGGAGACCTTATCGCTCTCTACAGCTACCTGAAAGGAGGTTGTAGTGAGGTGGGTGTAGGTCTCTTCTCCCAAGTAACAAGAGATAGTACAAGAGGAAATGGCCTCAAGTTGTGCCAGGGGAAGTTTAGATTGGATATTAGGAAAAATTTCTTCACTGAAAGGATTATCAAGCAGTGGAATAGGCTGCCCAGGGAAGACGTGTTGTCATCATCCCTGGAGGTATTTAAAACACGTGTAGATCTGGAGCTTAGGGACATGATTTAGTGGTGGACTTAGCAGTGTTTATGATTGGACTTGATGATCTTAAAGGTCTTTTCCAATCTAAATGATTCTTTGTTTCTATGATTCTCTTGTAGTGCTGAACAGTCAGTTTGATGATCCCGTAAGATGTTTGAGAGTTATGGCTCTATATCTAAGAAGTTAAAAGAACACTTGTATTGTAGATTCCTGAGACGTACCTTTTATTTATGGTGGCTATTTCATGTAATATCATTGCCATCACTGGGGCTTTCAGTGAAACAGGTACTATGAAGCTCAGAATGAAATCAAAACAATGGATATGGTCTGTGGTTGTGTCTGAAAATGAAAGAAAGGAATACCATGTTTTCCTTTAAAATGTCTAGTAAAAATATCTAGGCTTGTCTGACCAGACTGAGGCGTTTTCTAGTATAAAAGCCACATAAACAAAAATGCAGATACGAGCCTTTCAAGTCCTGCAAAGAACTCCCTGGAACCTGTTGCAGCAACATGATACGGGGGGGAATGAAACCACAACAAAAAACAAACAAACAAACAAACCAACCAACCCCCCAAATTAATATTTCTGCATCAAAGAAAAAAGACGACTTTTGTCTGAAGGATAATATAAAAGTTGGACCTCATATACAGGCATTTTGATACAGCACTAGGAAGAAGTTTTACATCTCAAGTCTTCTATTTTTAAAAAGGTCAAGGTTAAGCCTGTACTTTAAAAAGTAAGGGTTTGTGGAATAACTTCAGAAATGCTTAAGGTATGAATCTTTCAAATATTTTCTTTTTCTTTCTAGGACTAAGAACTACTTTCATTACTTTTGCCTTTCTTTCAACAGTGAACTATGTGATATTTCATGATACAGTGGGAAACTTGCTCGTTTTCCCTGAATATGAATTAAGAAACCAGACATGTCTTTCAGAAGCACCTTATCTTTCAGCACCTATCAACATCTCTGGCTGAGCAAGCATGTACAACTTGCCAGGCTATCCATGTTGGCTGTGGGATTTCTGGAAAGTTCTGTGATGCAGCACTCAGTGCTACTCTTCATATTAACCTCGGTGTCTACTTGTGATGACTAGCTGTATTGACAATGGTTTCAGAAGTGAATTCTCCAAGGGCCTATGCAGAAATGTGATTTTTTTTACTTTAGCAGAGACCTAAGTAAATCCCTAATGAGGTGTCATGGCAAAAATATTGGCTCATCACACATCTAAAGCAGATAATCTTCATCTCTTCTTCATGCTCAAATGAATTAAGTACATAAACATGCTTTGGAAAATCAATATGAACAGGAGTGCTGGCACCATACTGCTTGACATATTATCCTTCTGTATCTTCTATATCCACAAGTATATGACTAGACTATAGAATAGAGTAGAATAGAATAGAATAGAATAAAACACAACAGAACAGAACAGAATAGGAATAGACTATTTCAGTTGGAAGGGACCTACGATCATCTAGTCCAACTGCCTGACCACTTCAGGAAGGACCAAAAGTTAAAGCATATTATTAAGGGCATAGTCTAAATTCCTCAAACACTTACAGGTTTGGGGCATTGACCACCTCTCTAGGAAGCCTGATCCAGTGTTTGACCACCCTCTCAGTAAAGAAATGTTTCCTAATGTCAAGTCTAAACCTCCCCTGGCACAGCTTTGAGCCATTCCCGTGCATCCTATCACTGGATACCAGGGAGAAGAGATCAGCACCTCCCTCTCCACTTCTCCTCAGGAAGCTGTAGACAGCAATGAGATCACCCCTCAGCCTCCTTTTCTTCAAACTAGACAAACCCAAAGTCCATAGCCACTCCTCATAGGATGTGCCTTCCAGCCCTTTCACAAGCTTTGTTGCCCTCCTCTGGATGTATTCGAGTACTTTAACATCCTTCTTAAATTCTGGGGCCCAGAACTGCACACAGTACTCAAGGTGAGGCGGCAACAACATTTAACACAGTGGGATAATCACCCTTTTTGATATACTGGTTATGCTGTGTTTGATGTACCCCAGGATGTGGTTTGCCCTCTTGGCTGACAGGGCACACTGCTGACTCATATTGAGCCTGCTGTCAACCAGCACCCCCAGATCTCATTCTGCAGAGCTGCCCTCCAGCCACTCGTCTCCCAATTTATACCTGTGCCTGGTGCTACTCCACCCCAGCTGCAGAATCCAGCATTTGGTCCTGTTAAATTTCATGCCATTGATGACTGCCCAATGCTCCAATCTATGTAAATCCCTCTGCAAGGCCTCTCATCCCTTGAGAGAGTCAACAGCAACTCCCAGTTTAGCATCATCATCAAACTTGCTAGTGGTGCATTCAAGTCCTGCATCCAAATCATTGATAAAAAAGTTGAACAGAAACAGCCCTAAAATTGAGCCCTGAGGAACACCACTGGTGACTGGACACCAGCCAGATGCAGCCCCATTCACTACAACCCTTTGAGCTCCACCCTTCAGACAGTTCTTCACCCAGTGCACCATGAAACCACTCATTTCACAGCTGGACAACTTGTCCAGAAGGATGCTGTGAGGAACAGTATAAAAAGCCTTACTAAAATCCAGAAAAAAACTACATCCAATACCTTCTTTTCATCCGCTAGGTGGGTGACCTTATCATAGAAGGATATCAAATTAGTTAAACAGGACTTTGGCTTTGGGAACCCATGTTGATTGTGCCTGATGATTGCATTGTCCTTTTTCCAGGTACTGAGGTTAGACTAACAGGTCTGTAGTTTCCCAAGTCTTCCCTCACACCCTTCTTGTAAATCAGAATAACACTGGCTAGCTTCCAATCAGCAGGGACCTCCCCAGACTCCCAAGACCTTTGGTAGGTGGTTGAGAGGGGTCCTGCCATAACATCCACTAGCTCCTTCAGTACTCTGGAATGGATACCGTCAGGCCCCATGGACAGCTGTTACAGCTGGTCCCTTACAATTTCAGTGTCCACAAAAGGAAAGTCACTCTTCCCACACTTGTGGTCCTATGACTCAGGGGACCAGGCAGCCCAAGGTCTATCAGTATTATTAAAGTCTCAGGCAAAATAAGCATTGAATGCCTCTGCTTTTTCTTCAACCCTATTTGTCAGGTGACCATCTTCAACAAATATTGGTGCAATGTTTTCCTTGGATCTCCTCTTGCTATTAACATACTTAAAAAACCTTTCTTGTTGTCTGACATAACACTGGCCAGTTTCAACTCTAACTGAGCTTTGGCCTCTCATGTCTTCTCCCTGCATATGCAAACTGCAGGTCTGTAACCTTCCTGTGAAGCCTGATATCGCTTCCAGAGATTGTACAATTTCTTTTTCCTCCTGAGCTCCAAGAGGAGTTCCCTGTTCAGCCAAGCTGGTCTTCTGCCCCGCTTGCTTGACTTTCAACACAATGGGATTGCATGCTCCTGTGTTTTAAAAACTGACCAGCGCTCATGGACCCTTAAGCCCTCAAAAGCAGATTCCCAGGGGACACTGCTAAGTACCTCCCTGAGTAGCTGAAAGTTTGCTCTCTCAAAATCCAGCAAGTCTGCTGACCTTTTTTCTCATTACACCAAAAATTTTAAACTCAGCCATTTCATGATCACTGTGGCCAAGATAGCCACCTACCATCACATCTCCCATGAGTCCTTCTCTATTCACAAAAAAGTAGCCTAGAAGGGCACCTTTCCTAGTTGGCTCACTGAGTGACAAGAAGTTATATCAACAGACTTCAGGAATTTCCGAGACTTGCTTGTCACAGCAGTATGGTATTCCCAGTTAGTGTCTGGGAATTTGAAATCTTACATAAGGACAAGGGCTACCAATCCAAAGTCATCTCCTAATTGCCTATAGAATAACTCAGTGCTATCACTCTGGCTGGGCGATTGGTAGTAGATACCCAATACGACATCTGCTTTGTTCTCCATCCCCCTAATCCTCACCCAGAGACTCTCAACCACATCATCCCTAACTGTAAGGGCTGTACAGTCAAACCTCTCCCTTACATACAGTGCAACTCCTCTATCTTGTCTGCCCTGCCTATTCATCCTGAATAGCTTTTAGCCCTCCATCCCAGCACTCCAGTCCTGGGGTTAATGCCACCAACTCTCACTAATATCAATGAGGTCACAGTTCTGTGAATTGACCAGAGCTTCCAGTTCATCCTGTTTGTTTCTCATACTGCATACATTGATGTACAAGCATTTTAGAAGTGGTCCTAAACCCTCAGTGCTCCCTGGAGTAGCGTAAATGCTCACAATAGCATTGCAAGGGTACCAAACCTTAGCTTACCTTCAGCTCTTATGATGGTATACTGTCCCCCAATATTTCTAGTTTAAAGCCTGCTCAATCAGTCCTGCCAGTTTATGAGCAAAGAAGCATTTCCCCCACTGGGACAGGTGGATCCCATCAGGCCCCAGCATACCTTGTGTCTCAAAGACTCTTCCATGGTTATAAAAATCAAAGTTCTGGTGGAGGCACCAGTCCTGGAGCCAGGCATTGATGTCTTGGGCATGCCTGTTTCTTCCGGTGTCTCTCCCCATTACTGGGATGATTGAGGAAAACACTACTTGTGCTCCTGAATCCTCTAGCATTCTTACCAGGGCCCTGAAATCTCTTTTGACTGACCTTGTACTTCTTGTTGCAATGTCATTAGTACCCACGTGAAAGAACAGGAGGGGGTGATAATCCAAAGTCTGTACTAAGCTCATCAGTTTTCTGGTGACTTCCCTGATCCAGACCTCAAGGAGGCAGCAAACTTCCTGAAGAGAGGGTCTGGTCTGCAGATGTGTGTCCCCCTTCCACTCAGGAGGGAGTCACCTATGACCAAAAAACTTGCTGTTGTTTCTTCTCAGTGCTGGTCGTAATGCAGCTCTTGATGCAAGGGGTTGGTTGATCTGACCTTGGTGAGACAACTTGCACAGATTCCTCTTTCTCCATCTCATCATGTCCTTTGTCCACCACAGAGCCTTATACCTATTGTATAAAGCTAGCTCAGAGGGCAAGGAGGGGCTCTGTGCAGTAACTTGCTTCCACTCCCCCCTATCCCTCCTATCACTGCCTTCATCCTGGCACAAAGCAGATAGTGGACCTACCTCAGTAGTGGCCATGCTGAGTTGGCACATGTCTACCAGAGATGGCAAGGTACAGCTCCATAGGCCTATCTCTTTCTCAGATTCCCAGATGCTCCTCAGTCTGCCCACCTCCTCCTGAAGCTCAAGCCACCAGGCAGTTGGGTTTCCATGTGCACACACATGTGTATTTCAGATGAACAGCAAGTCTCTGCACATGTTTACTTTTCTCCTTTTTACTCTGTAAAGAGTAAATTTCTTGGCTGACACCACAGTTATCCTTTTAGTTTGGATTGGCTTTATCCCTCCTTCACTGTCTTCTATTCCCAACTGTTGTCATGAGTCCTTGAAGTGTATTTTTCTTGCTGATTTCCCAACAAGAATGTAGAATCCTTACCCATCAGTAAGAGGTTTACAGTGGGTTGACTCTGGTCAGCAGTCAAGCCCCCACCTAGTTGCTCACTTAGTCCCCCACAGTAGGACTGGGAGAGAATCAAAAGAGCAAAAGCAAGAAAAACTCATGTGTCTATACAAAGACGGTTTAATATGTGAAGGGAAAAAAAAGAAAAACAACCAAGTGATGCAAAGGCAATCACTCACCACCTCCCATCAGCAGACCGATGCCCAGCCAGTCTATGAGCAATGGCTACCTTAAAAAAAGCGCTCCCCCAGTTTTACTGCTGAGCATGACATTATAGGGTATGGAATGTTCCTTTGGCCATTTCAGGTCAGCTGTCCTGGCTATATCCCCTTCCACCCTCTTCCTCATCCCCAGCCTTCTCACTGAGGGGGGCAGAGTGAGAAACTGAGAGAGCCTTGATGCTGTGCAAGCACTGGTCAGCAGTAGACAAAACATTGGTGTGTTATCACCACTGTTTTGGTCACAAATCCAAAATATAGCCCCATGTGGGCTGCTATGAAGAAAATTAACCATCCCAGTCAGACCCAGTACAAGATAGAGATCAATGAGGAAGATACCTTATATTGCTCATAACAAGAGTATAAGGTATTATTAAATGTACTGTTTGTCAAATTAAAACTGGATAGTAGCCAATGTTTCCATAAGGAAAAGAAATGGAACAAGGAGGAAATGCATTGTCTGGAGTCATACGTCACATTATTGTCCGTAATGTGAAGTTTTCTTTCCTCTATTTTTACATTTATAGTTGTCCATTGGGCAGTCAAGTGGCACTCTTTAGCAGACTCTGGATTAGTTCTTTCTGGAATAGCATGAGTTCTAACACTCACTCTGAAAATGTGTGTTTCTTGTGTGTTGCCTGAGTTTTCTAAGCCTGGTGGCTTCACACAGAATTGCATTTCAGGCAGGAAGATCGCAATCACCTCCAGTGATGAGCTCTGGAATGATGCATTTTTTCTCTTCCAGTCTCCTGTCCCCGTGCCACCAGCTATAATTTTTTAACCTGTTGGTTAAATTTGATTATGAGGTGAAAAATGTCTATGTTAAGTTTATATCTACTTTTATGAGGATAAGTGGCCAGGTAGGAGAGGCATACCCTATTAGCGCTATGAAGAAGAGATTGCAGAGTGAGCTCAATTTTTATAGATGCCAATGGATTTAAGTAGGGTAGAGATGTTATGAGTATTTTAAATATAGAAAAAGCTTCAAAGCCGGTTTTACTTACCAGTGAATTCAGCCAAGAGATGCAGGGCCAAAACAACCAGACTGACATAATTCAGTTCTCATAGCAATATGTTTCTTTTAAGAGAGAAATATGCTGCCTTTAGGTTTTCAGTAGAAACATTCACTTTTATTGGATAAAAAAAATTTCATTCTCAGCCAAAAAGCTTATAAATTCTTCTCTATGAAAATTAGAGATGTTTTATGAAAAGCAATTTCTTGTTGGTAAGACAGCTATTTTGATTGAATTTTTATTTGAAAAAAATGAGGGTGAAGTCCCTCATTGCCTTCAAGTTTGAATGCAAAAGGATAAAACTTGAAAGTTAGGAAAGCCAGAAAAAGAAAAAGGAGGCAGAGGATGATGAAGGAAACTGAATGGTTGTAGGACGTGCATGCCAGGATGGTAAAGGAAGAGCTTTCCTTCCTTCTGTATTTTGGCTCATTGTGACATATTTTTCACTTTTAGACTAGAAGATCTAGTCCATATTTTCCTTATTAAACGGTATGAAATAATAATAATTCAGCTCAGCTGGAAAGAAAACAAGTCAAACTTTGCAATGTGAATATTATTCCTGTTTAAGTCTCCTGTTGGTTACCCGCATTTACAGGAGAAACTTCAACCACTTAAATAGGTTGTACAATGTCATTGCAATCAAATTGCAAACTGCCTGAGCAGTTTATACGGAGAATACATGCTAATAAAATGTCTTTGGGCACAGACAAGGAAAGCAGGCTTTCTTGCATGAGACGAAAGTCATGATGCAGACCAAATTCTTCTAGAGATAGAAGCCCAATTTGAGGAGCATATTTATGGGCAGATTTGTTTGTTTGTTTGTTTGTTTAGTCAAAATGGTTCATTTGTCCCTTACAGGTTTATAGGTGGTGTAAGATGACAGATCCTCTTTCAGCCTGGACTGCTTCCCTGAGTGAAGTGAGAGTATGTGCTTTTTATAGTTGCCTGTGTCTTCCCATTTGATGCCCACATAAGGTTGTTCTGATTTCAAAAGTAAATTACATTTGCGATGCCTTCTGTTTTCCATGGGAATTGCCACCTGCTAAGGAATCTCAGCTAAACACCCATAATCAGTCAGACTCTTCATCTTTAAAATCTTGGTCTAACCAGGATACTTCAAGGTCTGTAGCTTCTAAAAGCCCAGACCCATATCTATACATTTTTTTGTTTCTTGCATATCTAGTAACCTACATTGAGTGAACTTGCTGCTAGGGAGGCTTGCTGAAATGGCAACTCGTCTAACAACTGGTTCCCAGTGGAACAACCTGCTCATGCTGGGTACTGGTCTTAAATGTCATGTAATGATAACAACCCAAGAAGCACAACAAATCCTTCAGTTCACCAGTAGGTTTCCACAGCTGTACAATGTCTGTGAAATCACTGCATTTTACATGGTTGCCAATATAGCGCACAAGCTAAACACACACTGCTGGGCTATTTGATATATTTAGTGCAGAGATGTGCACAGAAGAGTGGGCCTTAGAGCAGAACTGAACAGGGCTTTTAAAGAAATTGAGCGGTGAAGTATTGTAATTGGCATCTGTCATTTGGGTTATTTTTCCTGGGTTGCTAATGAGATGAAAGGCAGTCAGAGTGCAGAATGGCAACAGCCATCTTTGAACTTAATATCTTGCAGGTAATACTACCTTTTTGCCCCAGAAGATGACGTTTCTACTATCTAGGCCACCAAATGATGTGACACTTGTTTTGGAGACCTTCTTCCCAGGCAAAGCTTGGAAGCAGTATTTAAAACTAAAAATACAGATGTGGCTATTTTTGTAAATACTCTTTTCTGTCTGAAGTTGTAACTTTTTATTAATTATTGAGAAATATGTTTTTTTCACCCATTGTCACACAAGAAACACCAATGAGTGGATTAAGTTTTCGACAACTGTTTAACATTGAAAATTGGATCAGTCTTTTGCATGTTTTCCAGGTTATGAGAAGTACTCACATTCAAATTGGGGAGCAAACCTCAGACATATTGAAGGCTACAGATTTTAAGGAGCTTTACAATGGTGTATTGTAGAAGAGGAAATTGTATGAAAGTGGGGTTTGGCATATTTTTTATTGACGATTCAGCAAAAGAAACTTAGAACAAGAACTACAAAGGGAAAACTGATAGGTACATGATTAATGATGTTTCCTGACTTCGATGCTCAATTCAACACAAACTTCTGGAACTGAAATATAGATGTTTCACATTATCCTGGTCCTGAGATATTCTGGGTCCCATATGAATTACTTCAGCCTACAAAGAGGTGGACAAAACCAGATCTGGATTTACATCAGTTGCTAATTGCGTAGCATAGAATGTTCAGTGCCAGTAAAACTACTGATCTTCACAAAGCCTTTCCAGGTGAGATGGCTTGAAATAAAGACACAATAAGCAGACCAGTAACCTTCATGGCCAGGGGAAGTAATAATCTTCTTTTAATGCCTGGGATTATTTTTTGAAATAAACAAATTTGCTATTGAAACAAAACTGGGCAATCCAGTCTGTCCAGTGAGCCTTTTTTCTCCTGCTCATTGAGGGGGAAGGCACTACCTCACACATCCCCTCTGACACTACAGCAGTATTGCTAAACTTCTTGTGTTTCCCAGGAGGTGGGGATTGATTTCAAAGCGTGCCACATCTACGGCTAAAACCCAAAATGCAGAAGGCCGGGAGCCCAATGTGCTGGTTCTTGTGGAAATAGGCCTGGCTATCAGGGTCCAGATTAAGCCCTTTTCCTCTCATGCTACTGCTTTCTGGTGGACAGATGTCCCCAGCTCTCTATATACATATGACTAGGGTCTTCCAATGGCTCATGTACTCAAACATATGTGAATCTTGAAGGCTGGTGCTATCTTGTAGTGAGAGGGTAAAGAGCTATAAAATCTCTTCCCAGTTTCATGAAAAAAACATCTGGCTTTCTTGAGGTGGCCTTTCAGCTGCCTTATCTTGCCCTTAATTTAGTCTTGAGGGTGAAGGACATATCTGTGTTGTTATTTATTTATTTATTCTTCTGGCAAGCAGGCTGTGGGTAATCTGGAACACAATTCCCACTATGACAGCCATTTTTAATTTCTTTGAGTGAGCAATCTCTCCTCTCTGACACTTTTCTGTTTGAAAAATATGATGCAGTGTGACTGAGGAGGCAACGTATTAGCCATGGCACAGCCAGGATCACTAGATTTTTTCAGCTTTACACAAATTCAGCTCTCCCGTTTTCCAACCTAAGCATCTGTCCTCACTTACTCAGTCACATTGGAATAAAGTGTCCTGATGTAAATAATTAAATTCCTTTCTGTTTTCATAGTGTTGGGTTTTAAAACAATCTCAGTAACCACTTAAGTGGTGAGTGCCTAACATTTTGCTTTGTTTTTCTCAAAGCTCAGGATTGCTAAATACTGGAATGATGCAAAAATATTTTTTCTAGGTATTTCTGTAGTCTCACAGTCTTCTTTGTGTTAGAGGACAGAAAAAAAACCCCTAATTTAAAGCCATTCCGTCCCAGACAGCTTGGCCAATAAAATAATGTTTGAAAGAAAAGACATGTTATTCTACTCAATGTTTTACATCTGGGAGAGTAAAATAGACAGACTACCTGTGCTATCTACACAAGTTTGTAGGTGGATAAACTGAGAGGAAGTGAGTCACACCAAAGTTTCCTCACTGAAGGTCACACAGGAATAAAGGAGTAAGTACCTTTTCACTGATGACCTCCTGACTGGGTGTTTCATGCTTCAGGCTACAATGCTGTTCTTGTCCTGATAGAAAGATACCTACTGCTACTGCTCAAAAACATGTATCTGCAATATTGATGAACAGGTGCACTTTGGGATGAATGCATAATAAGAACAAGAAACTTATTAGGACAAAACCATTTTAGGGTCTGATTAATCTAGGCAAAGATTGAAGTAAGGGGAGGATGCTGAAGGGGACTAATCCATTTCAGTGAATATGCAAGACAATATTGCTGAAGTTGACAGAGATGGGTCTATATTTAAAGAGATAAGGATTCAGAACATGTTTTGTGACTTATTATGCAGAGAAAATTATTACTGCCCATTAAAGAATTACCTTTCACACAAAATGGAAAAGTTGATTAGTGCACCTCAGAGTGGCTAGCTTCTAAAATTATAAAATTAATGAATGTATGAAATATTTAATTTCATACATAAATATCTGTGAATAGAAATTAATTACTGCATGCAGTAAAAGTCATTTATTGCACATAGAGGATCAAATATTAAACATGTGGTGAAGTAAAAATGTGAGCATATTCATAGCTTGTGTGTTATTGATTTGGATTTCTGTTTAAGATTTTTGTTACTGTATAAAAAACATAGATCAAACTCAGTAATAAGATAAACTCTCTATATATTTTCAGTATCTGTGGAAGGTTAATAAAGGAAATCCTCATTCCTGGAGAGGATCACCTGTAAGTGCAATTGGCCTCAGATATCACTGGGACTGCAAGAAATTAATGAAATAAAACATATGCTTAAGAGTTTGCAGGACTGTAGCCTATGCTTCCATCATAATGTAATTTCATGCTATTGTACTGCGAGAATAAATACATCTTCAGCTTTTGCAACTCTCCCAGATACACGGCACTCTAATATTGTGATTTTTGATGCATCAATCCACTGATCTGGCAAACATGTAATTGATATGCCATGACTTAAGTTGTGCTAATCTTTCAGCCAAGTTCTGTTGCTTGTGCTGGATTTACTAGCTTTGTTCTTGTGCATTACCTCATCTCCCAGTCTTCCTCTACTACGTGAAAACTCTGAAGTTTTCAAGCACTGTATGTAGCTAGTTCTGCTTACAACTCCAGCTGTGCAGGTTAAACATTATGTAGGTTGAAATGTGCAGGAATAAGGTAGTATTCTTTTAAATAGCTTAAGCCAGGTAGTGCTAGTTGCTGTGTCGTATGAAATTTTAAGCAGGATTGGTAGAAACAGCACGTCCATATTATTTAATTAACAGTGTTATTGGGATTCATCTGTGTTAGTGTCATTCTTTTATTGTGTTTAGCAAAACAACAACTGGAGGTGAAAACAGATGCAGTGGTCTTATGAAAACAGAATTGCTGCCTGTAGCTACTGGGCATGCAGGGAAATTGCTCATTTTTGGGAAAAACAGGATTACAAAATGTCTGACTGCTTAGGGAAAATGGACTTACTGGGGGATCCATCCTCTGCTGAAGTAAACAATAAAGTAAGGCTTTGAATGCTCTTAGTCATTAATAGTGATAAGAAAGGTTGCTGTTTTATTGATTGGGTGGGTGGCAAAAACTTGTAACTTAACAGCTGCTCTTAAGCTTGAAGAGAAAACACTTGCTGAAATTGTAGAGTGCATTTCCACTGCTCTGCTGCCCAGAGCCTTGGAGGTCCCCTGTTATAAATGAAATCCAGAAAAAGAAATGGTTTCTAGATGTCTTTTATTTATGAAAGTTAAGAAAACATTGCCAATTTGGGTAGTGTTTAATGATTTGTCAGGTTCATCATTAGTCTCTGTAATCTAGAATAGATAAAATTGCATTATTGGCTGGTGGCAATCATATCCTGAAACTTACCTAATTAAAGCCTGTCTGAAAATATAGGTTGTAACACACTTCCAGTCACTGTCTTTTGAGGACAGACTTTTGGCTGTAGTTACAAGTTGGCATTTGAGCTGTTGTATACAGTTCTCATTTGAGTGAGAGGCATGGCACATATCACAGGATGCTAATAACTTGTGTTAACATGATGCTCTATAATTGGAAGCTAGCAGCAAAAACGCCCAAGAAGCACCAGAAGTTACTTGCAAGTTCTAGGCATAAAGCATATGAGACCAAATAGGCATTTTTTTGAGGTTCAGTTGTGTTCTGTGGCAATGCCATGTTCAAAGGTAACTTCAACAAGTCTTGCCATTTAAGCAAACTTTCTGACATTTTCTGTGACATGATCACAACATATATCATTCTGAGAATGGTTAATTAACATCCTGATACATAACAGCATTACATCCTACAAACAAGCTGCCATGGCAGAGACTGTTGTTCTGTGTTCCTGAGCTTTTGTTGAGGTTAAGAAACTCAGAATACTTTGATGGCAGACTTTCCCATAGGAGGTGGCTCACAATGTTTCTCATACACAGTAAAAACAATCAATATATGAAATGGATGTTCATACTGAAAGTCCTATGGACTTTGCTTTCCAAATTTCTCGCCTTCTCAGAGCGCCACTGTGCTTCAAACCATAGCCAAGTTCTGAGGTTAGTTTTCAAGGAAAAGTTTCACCACTGTTGCAGACTACAGTTTATGAATTGTTAGTCTGAATCCTTAATACAGTGAAAGGAGAGCTAGTTTTGATTGTTGCCTCCCTGCAGACATGGGGAGATTTTTGGGTACACCTTGTGATAGTAACAGATTAGGGTGCCAGCTAACAAGAAAATAGATGGTCTGGTGGGAGGTACACTTGTGGGCCTGGAGCCAGAGGTAGCTGATATATTTTACTTGAAGGTGATTAGGGACGTGTTAACCCACAAGTACTGTGGTGTTCATCGAGGTTGTCAGGAAATGTTACACATGTTTAAAGATACTCCATTGTTTTTCTGAGAATGGCTGGGTACCCTGTGGCAGTGAATGTTAAACAGACTCCTTTGAAGCATTTAAACAACATATGTTTTAATTGCAGTAACTGTTCATTCTAAATACCCTGCAGTATTGTCTTTGAATTCAGGTAACTCATTACAGACAGTGGTGGTGAAAGACCTGTTTTCCTGTACTGATAAAGTGGAAATGAAACTTGATTCCCATCTACAGAAGTATCACTGTTTCCTGAAAGAAATGCTATCAAACTTAACAGTTAAATGCCACATAGAGGCAATAAAGAAATTTATGCCATGTTATTAGCAAAAATAGCCTACAATATGATGCCAACTTCTGTGTAAATTTAACATCAGCAGTGATACTACAGCATATTAAGGTTCTGAAGTATGTGTTAAACTGGATTCACTTAAGGGCTTTATTATAAAATAATGTGAGGAAAAGGACTTGATTAAAGCAGGAGTTGAAGTGAGATAGGAAATGGGTTTCCTCTCTGGAGTGTGTGTCTGAAGGAGGGAACCAGCAACCACCAAAACACAGGAAAAGATCTCTCACTGGAGTGCCAGAAGCTCAGAGATTAGCATGGCTACCTACTTGCCTTGTAGAAGACTTGATTTCAAACCACAGGTTGCCCAGACAAACCAAGCACCCAAACCCTCTGTCTTACAACTCATTAATCCCTGGCTAGCCTGCAGTTGATATTTGCCTCTGGCTTTTACTGCAAGCTCCATCTTAGAGATGAGAATTCATTTCAACTTAAAGATTTATCAAAGTGGTAGACTTCTACAGTTGCTTATCAACAATAAGCAATTTTTTTCACTAAATAAACTAATTTCTCGCTCATTTTGACATGTTTGTCAAGTGGAAAAAGAACAGAGATAGCAGAAGCTAGCTTTCAAACCCCGGTTTTTCCTTTTTTTTCCTCTCAACTTTTTGTTAGTTTATTTTTTCAAGGGATGAAATACCATGCAGCCTTATCTCCTCTTTTCCTCCTTTTGGATCCATTGATAGTTCTGTCCTGCCTTGAGCGTTACTCTTCCAGTGAACTGATAGTTTTGGGGAGGGGATTTCTTTTAAACTACATTTATTAAAGAACTAACATCAGCAACCAGGGTATTAAACCTGCTTATTAAAAACATCAAAATATTCTGTGCCACATGGGGGAGAACGGATGAGGAGTAAACAAATGTGCTGTGATGGTTAGAGAGTTGAGCTTTATGAAGCATTGTACAAGTGGCCTAATTTCATGGAGAGATATGCCTTAAGTATTGTACTGGATTTTGGTGGTAGTTGTTTTTCTTTTTGTTCTTTGCTCCTTCAAAAAACAGGTTCCTGATAAACCTGGGTATAACAGTCTTAGAAATGACATAGCTCAACAGCTTTAGCAACTGAAGTCTTTTGGCCCTTTCTAGCTGAAACTCAGGCAGGAGGGCCTACCCAGGGCTGGATTAGTGACACAGGCACAATTATTATACTAAAGAGGGAGGTACAGACCTGTCTTGGGTGAGAGGTGTCACATCCAATACAAAACCATAGCATAGCTGGTTTTAGCCAGAAGGATGGCACGAGGTTGGGCTAAATCACAAACGCACTGTCAGGGTCAGTGAGTAAGGATATCGCCATGCTGGCCTTCCTGATGATGTAATGCAGCTATGACCACTGTGCAGAGGGAAAAATTAATGTCTGGCCTTAAAATGTGAAGGATTTTAATGACAATGTTGATCTTGGGGGATTGAGCAATTGGGAGAATAATGATGGAGATCTATTCTGCTGTCAATGGACTCAATATAGAGCCAACATCTGTTTGCTTAGTTGCTTTGGGAAGTGTACAGACATAGAACAGTAGAAATTCATGTGATTCCAGGTTGTTTCAAGTCACTAGATACTGGTTTTGGACTTTGAAGCTGAATATCTCAGAGACATTGAGAGGACTGAAAAGTACTGGTTAATGCTGCAAGGACTCCCAGTGCAGTTAGTGCCACTGGGATGACACAAGCTTTTAAAAAGAGATTGTTTTATAAGGGACACTGTTGCTGATATGCAGAAATAACTTCAAAGGGCACTAAAGCAGAAACATATGTTCTGACTATTCATACTCTCCATGGAAATGCAAAATCACTGACCTCCTGGAGATGGATTTCAGTCCTTCCTTCTGCCTCAAGTTTGTCTGCTATCATCTGGGATAACTTTCAGAGCAGGGCAGTGAAGAGGACTATCCCAGCAGCATTGGAAAGGTTTATACTTGCACAGTCTTTCATATGATAGGAAAAAGCTATGCATATCATTATGATTTCATGTCTGCTAACAGTCCTCTAATCTAATGCTATCCTTTTCTCTGAATCTGGAAATTATGATCTTTGTCATGTCTTGTAGGAGTGCATGAAATTATGTTTGCAAACACTTATACACAGTATGATTGCACTCTGCTAGTAAGGTGTAATGCAATACAGATTCCCTTTCACACTTTTCTTTTATTTTTCTGTGAAATGGCCTCATCAAAGGTTCCAGAGCAAAGAGAATCTCACCCCATTTCACTTCCAGTTGTGTGCTTCTGAAACTCGGGAAGTAACAGCCATGCATGATCTGATTAACTTCCTGTCGATACCATCCAGCAGTGCCTTTTTCAGTATTCATGCTTAATCAAATAAAAAATGTAAAGTAAAGCTCAGTGAGGGATGATTAAATTTACCTCTTTCTTGCAACCAGCTACCCTGCAGTGTTCAGCACATCCCAAATGTGAGAACGTCGACTACCATGAAAGAGAAGTACTGTGTAAATTCTTGGGATGGATCCCATGCTAATATTGAAAATCCTTCTGGTCAGTACTGACTGCTCTGCATGGAATCCAAATGTGCAGCAGCAGTCAGAAAGAGGGGACAACATGGTGGAGTCCACCTTGGATCCTCCTGTACCTTCCCAAATGGATGTGGACAATATGGATTTCTTCATGTTGTCTCCTTTCATCCTGCAGACTATGTCTCTGGAAACTCAGAAGGACTCTGGAAGTTTGGTCTGACAGATTTGAATGGGACTAATTATTTAATTGGGTCTGAAAAATGCCTGTAGGAAGGGTTAAATGAAGGGCTAAAGCTTTACTTTACAGATAGTAAAAGTGTAAGTAATCTGTGACACATGTCGTCTCAGACATTCCTGAAGAAGCCTCTGTGGTGTTCTACTTAAATTTTAAAATAATTACTTCAATACTAATGGACAGGACTTAAAAATGAATAAAATCAATCTTGAGGTGGGAAGAGAATTAGAACAAGCTACTCTGGCCTCCATGGTCACTGCTATTTTATTTTCATGCAACATTCTGCATGGAAATGATTATTTCAAATGTGTGCAGCATCGTCTCTGAAGGCAGCTCTTCATCTCTGTTTTTGAATCTGTGGTATGACTTGAGGCACCTACAACTAAAGAACTAAAAGGCAGCATTGCATGTTAAGTGGGTTGAGAGTACACTTTTCATGGTCACAGTGAAAGTGTAGAGAAATCCAAATTTTATTTTAGCTTTTATTATTTGGACCTGTTTGCAGTTATTCTGTAGCTCTTCCTTTTTACAATCACATATCGGAGTGTGAGTGCGATGGGTTTCACTTGCTTCCACTTCCCCGATTCAGGAGGACTGCCTTCACTGCAGGCTTTGGAGGCATGCTAGGAACTCAGGCTGTGTGTGCTGAATAGCTTACATTGCAGATAAGTAGCATCGTGCATTATGGCATCGCTCTGTACATTACTATATGTACATAATATCAGTAATGACCTCATGTATGAGTTTGTCCTGGAATTTGCATGTGAGATCGCACTAAAATTACGGATGGGTTTTGCTCTCTCTCCCTTCCTACTTCGAAGAGATGTGTCTTCATAAAGAATGAGCAATCTTTTGAAGTAGCATTTTGAATTTTCAAATATGTTACACTTCTGAAGGAGAGGGAAGGACATTGAAAAAGATCACAGCAAAATAATACAATCTGTCACAGAAGCAGCCACACACAATCAACAACCTTATCAGAAACTTACACTTCCTACTCTACTAGTTAAATACTGACTCCAAAGTTAGCAAATAATGCTTCAGAGTGTTCTCTGAACTTTTCAACATTCAGACTGTGGCTGAATTGTTCAATAGTTCATTGTTCAATATTTAGGTTTCTTTCTTTGTTGTTTTTTGCTTTTCTTTTCTCCAAGAGTAAGATTTAAAGCATCCCCCTTTTTCAAAGATAAAAACCTTCACACAACACACTGAAGGCATGGAAACTGGAGTCCTTTGCTCAATTGTTAAATATGTAGTAAAATTAATAAAAGATGAAGTATTTGCTTGCCTGAGCCTCACATAATTACCAGCTGTGTTTTTTCCCCTTATGACAGCTCATTAGAGGATTAAAATTTGTTTTTATTAGAAATTGTGGCATTACCTATCAATTACGGGAAATGTCAGAGTCTCAGGTTGGAGTTCAGGCTTTGGATAGAATCGCAATGCAATTTCAATTCATTACTCACATCTGAGTTTCTGGTTGGCTGTCACATGACATAAGTGTAATATTAAGCACTGAAGGCAACATGAACATGAGCTTCTCCTGAGCCTGGGTTGCCGTGTTGCTCTGATCTGTTGCAGAGCAAGGAACATGTTTTTCTTACAGATGACCTGTCATGATTTGTGCAAGATATAAGGGCATTTACTTTAGGACTGTCTCAACAACACATTCCTAAAATAACCTTGAAAAGTAACCTGTATCTGTCTCATTTATGTTGGTGTAAATTAAGGGACATGATATTAAAACAGGTGAAATCAGAATCTGGCCTTTGGCATGGTGTAAAATGTTACAGCTTTCTCATGAGATGTGCAAGTTGTTACAAAGAGTGTCCTTCAGAGCATGACCTGAACTTTCCCTTGAGAAATGCTTCTGCAACATATCACTTAAATACTAAATTATAGCTACAGCTAAATTGTGCACAGAGCTATTAATTTGGTTGAATGTCTAGCTGACATCAATAAATCTAGCTGACATTATGACACCCTCATAATAGTCCTTGTTGATGGGTTGCAACAGAAAGGTTCATGAGCTTCTTCATTAGTAGTAAGTCAGTTAACAAATAAGGCTAAGCAAACTTGATTATGCTCTGCTCAAGTAGTTGCTTGTGCTTGTGTGCTGCCCACTGTAAGCCTATTCATTGCAAAGGGAAAGAAGACAGGGTTCAAACTCCATTTTGCAAGCCAATGCTTATTGCTGTGGAAGTATCAATATGTCTGTGTGCAAAACATCTTTCTCTGAAGAGGTCAGTTGACTTACTTCTTCGATCAGTGAGAATAGTAACTGTATTTTGGTGCTAGGATTTGCTTAGGCAAATGTATATCTTTGACATACTAAATTTGCACAGGATGTTTCATGCTTCAAGACTTTTTGCAGAAAACACCTCTTTATTCTTCTCTGCAGCCTGGCTCTGGATGTTGGTTGTCTGTTGTCTTGAGGAGTGAAGTTACTTTCCAGGATGGGGATAAACTTGGCGTACTGATTTGCACAGCACCTGTAAGTTATGGAGGAGTATTTGAGCAATAATTTCCACAGCTGAGATTTCTTATATATGCTTCAGTTTTTCATTGCTGTTCTTCTCTGTTTTGCTCAGCCATGGCTGTGAAGCAGCTGGGGCATTAGAGATGTCAAAGGAATGAATTTTTTCTTTTTTTCTTTTTCTTTCCTTTTTTCCACCCCCTCCCACCCTACACCACCACCCCCCCACCCCCCTTATATGAATGCTTGTGCAATGATTTCATTTAGTGAGATGCTGTGACCTGTTTAAGGAAGCAGGATACAAGGTCATGCTGTTTGCCAGCTTAAGAGGGCAGGGAAGTAAACTTGAATATACCTATCACTTAAATCACTCATCTGCCTGATTCTGAAAGTAGGAGGCAGTAAATGACTAAGACAGCACTGGCACTGGGTTCCTTCTCCTACTTGTTCCAGTGGCTCAGCATGGCAATGGCAAGCTTGATGCTTTATCCTAGCCTAAAGCAAAAAAGTAACTTGGCTAGCCAGGCAATGTATGCCTCCTCATGGAGAATGCATGTCCACCGTATTAGCTTCTACCTTGAAGTTGTGGGCTCCAAGAGGAGGGACCAGAGAAGGGAAGTGCTTGGAATTTCTATACTGTCTGCTTCTAACATATGTCAAGGTCTGAGGAAATGATAGGAAAATTCCAAGACTTAATCTTTGCTCTCTCAAACCCTACCCTTTGCTCTTTTTCCTCTAAATCTCTCTCTGCCTGATCTGGTATAAATTTGCAGTCATCTTAGACAAACCTCACAGCCAGTTGTGCTTTGCTCTCTTTCTTCTGACACCACGGCTGCCCAGTCCCCCGGCATGTTGTGCAATGACCCTGAATACTATATGGTTCAAGAAAGAGCAGAAAAAATTCCCTTGTGGAATCACTCCATGCTCTCCATGACCACTTTACCCCTAAGTCTTCCTGACCTTGACGTATCCTGCAAAGAGGCAACTGCTGCTTTCATCAAGAAAAGCTCTGTAGTACTCTGGTTTGTGAAAGCATCTGAATGCCAACAGTTGATACCAGGACTTAGCTCCTTCTATTTGGAAGCTATGAGGAAGCAAAGCTTCTCATGCCTAGGAGCGCAAAAAGAACTAGAATTTCTGGAGCAAGAACTGTGGAAAGCTTGCATGTTATTCCATCTCACAAATGAAATTTGCTTAGTCTGCACAGGTGAGTTTGATAGCTTTCACCATAGAAATTTGCTTGAAGGAGGAAGGCATCATGAAATTCTAAATCCAGTAATCTTCACTACATGAATGAATGCCAACAGAAGATCTAAGCACTTATATTTTAAGTGCACTCGAAGCAGGGAGATCACCTGAATGCAAAGAAAACTGATGGAACAGGTTGCCCTGGGAGGTTGTGGAGTCGGTATCCTTGGAGAGAGTCAAAAGCCATCTGGACACAGTCCTGAGCAACTGGCATTGTGTGGCCCTGCTTGAGGGGACATTGGGCCAGATGACATCTAGAGGTCTCTTCCAACCCTAACCACTCTGTGATTCTGTGATAAATTACATTTATGTCAGTGTGGAGAAGGCCTGGGGATCACTGTTAGAATTACAGTGTTCAGAAACAGAAACAAACCTTTGGATATGTTTATATAAAATACATATTTATATGCACAGGCTCAACTAGAGCTATATGCGCTCTTTCCCTCTCTCATTATTCAACACTGAGATAAATGAGTAAAATAGTTTAGCAGGATATTTTAGCATGGTCCTAAGTTTAAGTATCTGAATGTTTATTTCATAAGGGCTCTCAAATCAACTTGGTGGTTTTAGATGCCCAAGTGCAGCTTTGGAAGCCTGACCTGAAGGGTTTTGGTTTTATTTTTGAAAGTGTAGGTTCTAGACTTTTGGAAATGTTGTTTCTTCATGTACATTTCCTTCATTTAACTGGCAAATAAAAAGTCTTTATCCAGTCACCACTACAAAGACAACTAAAAGCATTACAGGAAAAAAACAATATCCTTTTCTGTTCTTTGTGGAATAGTAAGAAATTAGTGGGCTAAGCTCTCATTCCAGAATCTCTTTTGTTGTTGGCAACAGCGTGTACAGTACTGGCTGGAAAATGAATACTACAGGAGGCAAAATAGATGTGGTCATTGCAGGATACCTGGTAGTTTGACATTTTGTTAGGTTTGGTTCTTTTTTCCTCCAGAAAAAATGGACAGGTAGTCACAAAAGTAGCGGTGTGAGCTGCCATCTGAATTTGTGGGGAATAGATGTTCAGCATCAGTTGTGTCACTTTTTAGTTTTCTATCTAGAAGAACAGATTTGAAAATATTCACTGCTGCAGGGGAAGAAACATATCTAGTTGGTCCTTGTTGCAGCTTTTCACATTCCTGTGCAACTAAGACTAATGACAGTAAACCACAGAATGCAGTGTTACTTTGGTATCTTCAAGTCCTTTTCTTTCAGAGCAGATAGGGAGCCAAATGCCAAGCCTAGCCTTGATTGACACAATATGCTGACTGGCAGTGTTGTAGAGTCTCATTGCATTTGTTGGATTTGCTCTGATAGAAGTGAAAATACCTGAGTCTAAAAATAAAAACAGGGCTCTGTCATGGCCTCCAGGCTTCTCAGTTCACTTCAGTGAGACACAGAATGTGAAGTTTTTAGTTGTAGGAGGTCGGACCAAGTCCCATTCTGTTACTCTGCGTGGTTGTTGGTGTGATAACATGGCATGGCATGTTGCCACAGCATGCAGTGAGATGCCTGCCTCTTTCTGTCATAAGCTCTATAAATGCGTCATGAAAAGAATTTGCTGTATCTATCCTTCTGCTTCTTTTATTCTTCCTTCAGCAAAGTAATGAATTTCAACAAAAAAGCCGGTAGGACTGTGAATGTATGAGAATATACATATACATATATATGTGAATGTATGAGTACATACATATGAATGTATGTACTATCATTTTAAGTAGATTGATGTTTTCTGGTCTAGATTTTTCTCCGGTCTGTCAGTGTTATAGTCAAGAGCATTTCTGCTAAAGACTGTAGGTTGATGTAAAGGTGGCCAGGCAGCTTCTTTCCCCTTTTCACTTCTTAGCATGAATTCCTCAGATAAGCTCTGAAATTAAAGGAGATATCTTGTCAGTGGATTATTCTGCCTTTAGTTGAGGCCCAGATAGCTCTGTCAAGGAGTTAGAGAAAATGTTACAAAAACAAGCCAAGGAAAAGCTTCAATAAATTGGCTTCGTTGGTTGAGGTTCTAAAGAGATCTGGAGCTATTTGAAATTGCTTAGGTAATGCTGTGTACATCTGTTCCATTCCTCTCAAACCCTGCATGCATACTGCCTCTGTACCTTGTGACAGTTGGGTATAGTAACACTGAAACATGTCAAGGCCATCTGCTTTTGTCCTTTAAGGAAGCTGTATATTTAACTCAGCACTTCCACTGAACCTGACTACCAGCTCTGTGTCTAAGTGGGACACCTTTTTAATCCATTTTTCTTAGAAGCATTCCCTATTAAGTTTACAAGATGACAAGAAAAACTGATTTATTACCAAAGTTAATGTCATAATTTCTGTGGAGTAAAAGCACTATAGTTAATGCTATGATGAGGTATCACTAATAGCATTACTAATTATAACTGCTGCAAATTTATAAATAGCAATAGAATATCATTAAGTATGTGAATCATGAAGACTAGCTTAATTGTGTCTTGTCTTGCTATCAGCTACATCAAAATTAGTCTTAAATTTGCAGTGGTTGGTAGACAGCTTGATTTTCTGCTTCTTCAAATTTCCATAAGACCTTACAGTCTTAAAAGGAACAGAGTCCTTTCTTTAAATTAGCATTGCCTCTCTAAATATTCTTTATGGAAGCTGCGTAGCTTCAAATATACAATGGGGAACGTATTAAAATGGGGGAGGGGTGTTACAATACACCCCCACTATGTATCACCTGTGAGGCACTAGAGTGCAGTACTAATAGTTAAAAGCCAATTGATTCAAAATAAGACAGTTCTTTGACTTATACTTAAAATTTCTTATCCATCAAAAACATCAGGATTTCAGTACTTTACGCAAATATTTCAATACTGATATTGTCAGTATTGATATATATTGATAGATAGCAAGATAGATATTGTCATTCCCTCCTCTCCTGACTCTGCTTTACAAATGTGGGGCTCCTTTTTATACACTGGTGTACAGATCAGCTTCTGTCTTACACAGACTCTCTGCAATCTTTCATGCCTCAGCCCCCAGCAGTACCCTTTGCCTTACTTTGTTTCATTCACATGAAAGGCTGTGAATGTGGCTTGAAAACACCCTTCCAAATGTGTCTTTTGATCTCAGTAGGATTTCACAAAGAGGCACAGATGCAAGATTGTAATTTGCCAGGCCACTTTTAGAGGGTACTTTTTAAAATTTGCCTATGGGCTTTAGAATTCATTTAGTGTCATTGTATATCCTGTATTGTTTGTAAGCTCCTCAGAGCTAGCAAGGAAGTAGATTGCATGGTCGTTTCCACTGCAAGCACAAAAGGAAATTTAAGACCCTTTCTGCATACAGCAGGAGCTAGTTGCTGATAAGGAATGTCCAACAAACCTTTTGGATTGAAGGCTGTATGTTACAACCTGAATTTTGTATGATTTATTTTCTTTTTTTTTTTTCCTTTTTTTTTTCCTTTTTAAATCTCTATTATATTTAACTACAATTTCCCAAGGCTTATAATCCTTGAATATCTGTTATGAGAATAGGATATGTCCTTAGTATAGTAATTCTTCATTAAAAAATAAAAAGATATGTGAAGGACAGTCTGGGACTGCAGTTACATACTCTGAGGTTACCATGCATGTTGTTTTACAGTTGCAATGCATTTCTTTAAACACATTTGTCTCAAAGTTAATGATAACCAATGCATTAACACCAAGACTCCAATTAACTCCAGTCACAATCCAAAATCTTGGCCAAGACAATTTGGAATTATGAAGCAAAAACTGCCCTGATGTCTTTGGGCTGCTCTCAAAAAGTTTGAGCAGTCTTTTTAGATGGGGTCCTTTGGTGAATTTACTTCTCTCATCTAACCTTGAGCAAATCAGTGTGAAGATTCCTGGTGATTTAAATAAGAGGCATGAAAGGCCTCTCCTACGAATCAACTTTACAGCTCCCAGTTTATGAACTTCCAACCATGTCTTGCCCTTGTGGTAAACAGAACCTTAAAAGAATCTGACGTTGTCAAATAAACTACAAAAAGATAATTTTTGATACAAGTTTTCAGGTTTTTCTATAAGCCTGAAAGCACTACATATATCTTTACATACTTTATTTGAAAACTTCAGAATCTTTTAAGATCCAGTTTCTTCTCCAGCTAAGTTTCACCAAAGCAGCACAGAGGAGTGATGTGTATGTGAAGTACTATAAAAGCAGATATTTCAGAGTAAATGAATGCTGGAGAGTCATAGGAAAAAACCTCAACAACCCAAACCAATGTGCATGTATAGTGGGTAGCACTGACCAATGATATAGTCCAGCATGAAAACATTAGCGTTTTCTGAGAAAAGTCTGGCATAAGCTAGGTTCTACAGCTACAGAAGTGATCAAACTTTCTGAAAGGCTCAGTCAAGGCTAGTCAGCAGAGTTACAGGACTGGAGATATACCACATCATTTTATTAAATGGGTGGAAGTGGGTCAATATAAAGTGCCATCCTCATTTCATATTCATATGGAGGTTTAATGAAGTTCCACATACCAGTGTTTGCAGTCATTGACACTCACATGAATTACTGGCATTTCCTTAGATAGGAACTTGTTGAACCATCTGTAAAGAGGTCCAATAGGTTTCTTCCATGCTTGATAGAAGAATGGGAGTTGAATTGCCATGTCGCTAACTGTGGAAATTAGTCCAAGATTATTCCAGTCCCTGAATGGGAAAGTGAAAGACAAGTTGGTGATTTATGGGTGTAGTGTGTTCAGCCTTTCATTTTCTCCAAGTTCAGGCCTATCCAGACATGAAGTGATTTTGAACATTCATCAATGGTGACACTTTCCAGGATATTACTGTCATGAATTGGAGGGAGCGGGGGAGAAGAAAAAGAGACATGTTTCCCTTATAGACATTGCAGTCCAGGCACTGAGAGCTTTGAATAAAATGTGACCTGTGGTCTAGGAAGAGAGAAAGGCTTCATACAATTAAATATTATTTGTTTATTTGCACTAACAGCTGCAAAGCTACAGAAACTGAGACCAGGTTGTAAAAACGGTCCTGTGAACCAGTTGTAAAAGTGACTTGTTCCTGTTACACACCACATCTGGTTTCCCCTCCATTACGCCAACAACCAATGGTGTGCATATTCTGTTAGTCCACAGGCAGAGGAAATCAGTTAAATTCAAAGCAGATACGCATGCTTGTTTCACCCGCAAGGTTTAAGCACTTAAATATAGCATTATTGTTTGCTTTTAATTAAGAAAATATGCAGTGTAATTTGTTAATGTGCTTTACATTGCTAGACATTTTAAAACCCATACAATTTGCATATATAAGTGCAGGACTATTGTATATCATGCTGGACAACAGAACAGGATTATAGTGTTCTTCCACATTTCATGATATGTTGAAGTTATGGAGTTATGGAACTATGGAGTAGACAAAAGAAATTAGTTTAAAATAAGCTTCATGGCTAGATATTGATGAAGAAGATTGGACAGTTCATCTATAAATTCAGCTAACAATTTCTCTCTCCTAGTTTGACTCCTGTCACTTAAGGACACAGGCTTCCTTAAGCCAAACTATATGAATAATGCTGCAATATATTCTGATTTCATGAAAGAATACTTCATCATCTCAGTACTGGTGGAGCAAAATTAAAATACAGTGCTTTGTAACAGAGCACTTGGGTTTGGATTTCTGGAATACCTAAAAGGTTTTTTGTTTTTTTTTTTTTAGCAATAACTTTCAAGATGTTAACAAAACACCTGAAATACAGATCTGTCATGTTAGCTATACTGCAACAGTTTAGGGCAGGCATTTCTGTACTGAAAAAAATATCCTGAACAGTTGTGCTAGAGACTGCAGTGCTAAAACTCATGTTCTTTTTTTCAAGGTGAACAGTATAATTTATCTGATTAGATTTATTTGTTATTGAACTATTTGACCTGCTTCATCAGCCTGCTACTTCTCTGTCTGAAGTCAGTGATGACTATACTTGCCTTTCCTGATATCGTGCCTAAATCTTGTATTTAATCATAAAGCATGAAGAAAGGGAAACTAGTAAAGTTTGAAACAGCCTGTGTTAAAAGATCAATTAGTATTTTCTTTCAAAGACTGAGATTTTAAATTCTTCTGTGGTTTCAAAGAAATGAGAATGACTATGTAATGCATAGATTTAGTTCACAATATATTAATTGGTAAACACCTTTCATATCTATTCTGCCTGGTAAGAAGTGCTGACAGATTTTTTGCTTCATTTGTTCCAATACAGCTGTAATTGGATGATATATATAGTTTTAAACTTTGACAAAAATTTTAACAGAAAACTTCAATTAATATTTTTTGAAAAATTCCTAAGGGAAAAAAGAGAACAGATCTAGGGCAAGCTTGGTGTTTGGTATCAGTATGTAATCTGAGCAAAGACTTTGTTTATAACCTGAAAATTTTAGTCTGCTTCTTAACAAATCTTTTAGTGTTGCTGACTTCAGTAGCTGAACTTCCCCTCCCTACAAGCCTGATTGTTTTTCATGTAGGCACAGCAAAATATGATCTGAAAAACCTCAAACACAATCAAAACAATACACTTGAGAATGCCACCCTACGCGGGTTCCTCAGCAGCCCCCGCCTTGCCTCGCCTCGCCTCACCTCACCTCGTCTTGCCTCGCCTCATCTCATCTCATCTCATCTCATCTCATCTCATCCCATCCCATCCCATCCCATCCCACCCCATTCCATCCCACCTAGCACTCTGCTACCCTTCTCCAGGATGAGTCAGGTCACTCATTCACAGTACTAAATGTAAGGTACTCTAAAGCTGCTATGAACAAGGGGCTCAGTGAGATGGAAAAGATTTCAGGGGCTTGGCAGTCATATGAGTGTCTAGGCTTCATCCCTATTTTGAGAAAACATAGATGCTTACTAGACACTTGCTTGGACTTTGCTATAGATGCTTTTGAAAGCAAAAACTGGGAAAAGCATTTAAAAAAAAAAAACAAGTATCGAATAAAAACATTTATAAGTATTTAAAGCTTGAGGCTCTGAAAGCATTGTGTGCATAGTAAACCCAATGTAACTAGATAACTGTAAGCATTATTTTTAGATATTGATATAGCAGAGTAAAAGGGCATGATGCTTAAACACATCCAAGGTTAGTTTTTCAAGAAGGAAACTCTGAAACTTAATTTGCACATTAAATTTTCTCATGTGAGTATTCAATTTTTCAATTTAAAAATATCATTACATTCACACTGCTTGTGATCTGATCCAGAGTACAGAGTATAAGCGACAAAGAGTGCTGTGTCTTCAAAAAGCCTTAGAATCCAAAATTTCTACATCCTACCTCTAAGAGTCAAGCTATGACTCCCATGACTGGAGTGCTGCAATGGATAGCTACAAGCTCGTCAAAAGGGGCAGGCAAGGAAGGAGAGGTGGTGGGGTGGCTCTCTATGTTAGGGAGTGTTTCAATTGTACAGAGCTCCACGATTGTGATGACAAGGTTGAGTGCTTATGGGTGAGGATGAGAGAGAAAGCCAACAAGGCAGATATTGTGCTGGGAGTCTGTTATAGACCACCCAACCAGGTTGAAGAGACAGACGAAACATTCTACAAGCAGCTGGCAGTAGTCTTGCAATCTTGTGCCCTTGTTCTCGAGGGGGACTTCAACTTTCCAGACGTCTGCTAGAAATACAACATGGCAGAGAGCAAACAGTCTAGGACGTTCCTGGGGTAAGTGGAAGATAACTTTCTGACACAGCTGGTAGGTGAGCCAACCAGGGGAGGAGCTTCTCTAAACCTACTGTTTACAAACAGGAAAGGGCTGGAGGGACATGTGGTCGTCGGAGGCCGTCTCAGGCTTCATGACCATGAAATGATAGAATTCTCAATTCCTGGTGAAGTAAGAAAGGGGGTCAGCATAACCACTACTATGGATTTCCGGGGGGCAAGCTTTGGCCTGTTCAGGACACTGGTTGAGAAAGTCCCTTGGGAGACAGTCCTGAAGGGCAAAGGGGTCCAGGAAAGCTGGAATTTCTTCAAGAAGGAAGTATTAATGGCTCACGACCAGGCTATTCCTGTGCACCGCAAGACGAACAGTCGGGGAAGATGACCGGCGTGGCTGAACAGGGAGCTTTTGCTGGGACTCAGGAAAAAAAGGAGAGGAGTTGACCATCTTTGGAAGAAAGGGCAGGCAACTCAGGAACAGTACAGGGATCTTGTTAGGTTGTGCAGAGAGAAAATTAGAAAGGCAAAAGATCAGCTAGAATTCAATCTGGCCACTGTTGTAAGAGACGACAAAAAATGTTTTTACAAATATGTTAACAATAAAAAGAGAGCCAAGGAGACTATCCATCCATTATTGGATGCAGAGGGGAGCATTGCCACCAAAGATGAGGAAAAGGCTGAGGTACTTAATGCCTTCTTTGCCTCAGTCTTTAATAGTGAGACCAGTTATCCTCAGGGTACTCAGCCCCCTGAGCTGGAAGACAGGGACGGGGAGCAGAATATACCCCCCATAATCCAGGAGGAAATAGTTAGTGACCTACTATGCCACCTGGACACTCTCAAGTCTATGGGACCAGGTGGGATCCATCCAAGAGTACTGAGGGAGCTGGTGGAAGAGCTTGCCAAGCCACTCTCCATCATTTATCAGCAGTCCTGGTCAACAGGGGAGGTCCCAGAGGACTGGAGGCTTGCCAGTGTGATGCCCATTTACAAGAAGGGTCGGAGGGAGGATCCAGGGAACTACAGGCCTGTCAGCCTGACCTCGGTACCGGGGGATATTATGGAGCAGTTCATCTAGAGTGTGCTCACATGGCATGTGCAGCACAACCAGGGGATCAGGCCCAGTAAGTATGGGTTTATGAAAGGCAGGTCCTGCTTGACCAACCTGATCTCCTCCTATGACCAGGTGACCCGCCTAGTGGATGAGGGAAAAGCTGTGGGTGTTGTCTACCTGGACTTTACTAAGGCCTTTGACACTGTCTCTCACAGCATACTTGTTGAGAAGCTGGCAGCTCATGGCTTGGACAAGTCTATTCTTCACTGGGTACAAAACTGCTGGACAGACAAGCCAGCCCAGAGAGCTGTGGTGAATGGGGTTAAATCCAGCTGGCGGCCAGCCACAAGTGGTGTTCCCCAGGACTCAGTGTTGGGGCCACTTCTGTTTAATATCTTTATCAATGATCTGGGCGAGGGGATCGAGTCCACCCTCAGTACATTTGTGGATGACACCAAGTTGGGAGGGAGGGTTGATCTGCTTGAGGGTAGGGAGGTTCTACAGAGGGATCTGGACAGGCTGGATCAATGGGTTGAGGCCAATTATATGAGGTTCAACAAGGCCAAGTGCCGGGTCCTGCACTTGGCTCACAACCACCCCGTACAACACTACAGGCTTGGGGAAGAGTGGCTGGAAAGCTGCCCAGCAGAGAAAGACCTGGGGGTGCTGGTTGGCAGCCGGCTAAATATGAGCCAGCAGTGTGCCCAGGGGGCCAAGGCGGCCAATAGCATCCTGGCCTGTATCAGAAATAGCGTGGCCAGCAGGAGCAGGGAAATGATCGTCCACCTGTACTCTGCACTGGTGAGGCCACACCTTGAGTACTGTGTTCAGTTTTGGGCCCCTCACTACAGGAAAGACATCGAGGTGCTGGAGCATGTCCAGAGAAGGGCAACCAAGTTGGTGAGGGGCCTGGAGCACAAGTCTTATGAGGAGCAGCTGAGGGAACTGGGGTTGTTTAGTGTGGAGAAAAGGAGGCTGAGGGGAGACCTTATCGCTCTCTACAACTACCTAAATGAGGTTGTAGTGAGGTGGGTGCTGGTCTTTTCTATCAAGTAACTAGTGATAGGACGAGAGGAAATGGCCTCAAGTTGCAGCCAGGGAGGTTCAGGTTGGATATTAGGAAAAATTTCTTTACTGAGAGGGTTGTCAGGCATTGCAACAGGCTGCCCAGGCAAGTAGTGGTGTCACCATCCCTGGAGGTGTTCAAAAAGCATGTAGACAAGGCATTTCAGGACATGGTTTAGTGGCCATGCTGGTGTTGGGTTATGGTTGGACTTGATGATCTTAAAGGTCTTTTCCTACCTAAATGATTCTATGATTGTATGATTCTATTGCTATTCCCAAAATTACCAAGGCTGAAACAACTATATAATTTCTTCTTTCATGTATGTTTTCTTCTCAGTGATGGCACAGAAGAACTGACAGGCCTTTGAAGAAATTGTATGTGTGGGGTGTTACATTCCTTTCCTAGGCTGTTGAACCTCACACTCAAGGTGTTCCTTTTGCTAAAGCCCTTGTGCATCTTGTCACCATCTTCTGACCCCTTTTTGCATTGCTGTTGTGTCTTTTCTGAGAAGATCAAAGGTCTATACAGTGCTGAAGGGATAGGTCTATACATCTGCTGAAGATGCAGATGTTGCACAGATTTAATGCTGTAATCTATCTTTACTCGTTTCCTAATAATTCTTTTGCTTTTTGACCATTCCTGAACACTCAGCTGATATTTTCATGCAATTAGCTGCACATGGGTTGGGGTAAACCCAAGCACAAATACAGGCTGAACAGAGAATGGACTGAGAGCAGCCCTGAGGAGAAGGACTTGGAGGTGATGGTTGATGAGAAACTCAACATGACCCTGCAATGTGTGTTTGCAGCCCAGAAGGCCAACCATATCCTGGGCTGCATCAAAAGAAGCATGACCAGCAGGTCAAGGGAGGTGATTCTGCCCCTCTACTCCACCTGGAGTACTGCAATTCAGCTCTGGGATCCCCAACATAAGAATGACATGGACCTATTGGAGCAAGTCCAGAGAAGGGCCGCAAAGATGATCAGAGGGCTGGAACACCTCTCCTATGAAGACAGGCTGAAAGAGTTCAGTTTGTTCAGCCTGGCGAAGAGAAGTCTCTGGGGACACCTTATGGCAGCCTTCCAGTACCTAAAGGGGGCCTATAAGAAAGCTGGAGAGGGACTTTTTACAAGGGCATGTAGTGATAGGACAAGGGGAAATGGCTTTAAACTGAAAGAAGGTAGATTTAGTTTAGATGTAAGGAAGAAGTTCTTCACTCTGAGGGTGGTGAAGCACTGGAACAGATTGCCCAGAGAGGCTGTGGATGCCCCATCCCTGGAAGTGTTCAAGGCCAAGTTGGATGGAGCTTTGAGCACTCTGGCCTAGTGAAAGTTGTCCCTGCCCATGGCAGGGGCATTGGAACTAATTGATCTTTGAAGGTCCCTTCCAACCTGTCCCGTCCCACTCAGTGGGCTCGGGGAAGGAGATCTTTTAGATAGTCCGTTGCCGCACACAGGAGTCACGACAATGACTCAGGAGGGACAGGGAAAATTTCAATACCCTGTTTCACTCAGCGAATCCCAGGGCAGTAGTCATGACAATGGCTCTTAAGTGCTCAAAATATGTTTTATTTAACTTTTACTTATAACAAAAGTGTGGCTAAATTTGGTGTGGCACGTATTTCAAATAAAACACTTGACACCTAACAGCCATAGCAAAATAATCCTAGCAACAAGGTAGGAGGAAGAGAAGAGATAAGAGAGAGAGAGAAGAAAGAGAAAAAAGGAGAGGTAAGTATCACCACCCTTGGATCCAGTGAGCAAAGTGTCTCAGTAGTAACTGTCTGGATTCCTCAGGTGGCGGGCACGCCTGGGGGTTGGTCTCCCCCCCTTTTATGCCCTCGTCTGAGAGCCCTTCGCGCATGTGTTGTGGGGTTTTCTTGAAAGTTCTTGAGGAGGGAGTGTGGGGGGGGGTCACTGATGCCCCCTTATCCCATTTAACTTGTTTATGCAACTGCCGTGGTAAGGGCCCGTGGCAAAACTCTGAACCTGTGACAAAATGTCCAAAGCACAACCACTAGAAAACTTCCCAGAAAGACAACCCCTAGAAAGCCTCTTTGAGGCACAACCACTAGAAAGCCTCCCAGAAACAGTTCAGTACCCCACATCCACAGGGCATGTCCTGTTTCAGCTGCTTGCAGCTACCTGCGTGGTTGGTTGAGACAAAATGGTTGCCAGTCTCTCACAGTGTCTTGGTCCCTCACACAATCCAAACCCTTCTATGATTCTCTGATGACCTTATGGTTCCTTCCTGAGCAATAACAATCAGCTCAGAAGCTCCCTTTATACCCTTATGTTGGGATTGGTTTTTCTGGTTTCACTTTACAGGAAATGTTATCTGCAATTTTATTGGCCAGTCACTAAGTGTCCTTCCCCCACTCATTCATTTCTCAATATATAATTAGATTTGCAGGTTATTGGCTGCACTAATCAGCCACCCACAGAAATGGGTGTGGATTGCAGTAAGGGTTCCTTAAATATAAGCTATGTACCTCTAGATGAAGTCAGAGGTTTTTGCCTGGGTCAAGCTGACAAGTACAGCTGAGTTGTTTTGCTTCTCATCAGTATTGGACGTGATGGACTCCTTAGGAGCAGCTGGACACTAAGAAACTTCAGTAGGTTTTTTTCACCCTTAAAATCTGCTGCTCCCTTTCTGTGACACAGGATCTTTCATGAGTTTGTGGGGAGAATATGGGTTAAGTTTGGAAAAGGCAGAGTAGATATTTCAACACATCCTTCTGGACCTCAGACTTGGATGTAGCTTACAGAGGATTAGAGCTGTCCTAGTGGTCTGCACAAACTCGTCCATTCCCAGCTTATTCTGTCTTCTCATGTGTCTTTTGCTTCTTGCTACCTCAAAATGCAAATTGCTGTAGATGGACTGCAACTTGCACAGAGTCTGTAGTGTATTGTTGCTGATTTGTCCCAAGTCTTGGTTTGGTCAATCACTAGCAAAGATTAGCAGATCCTCTTGCTAGTTATTTGTACGGAGTTGCTCTGCACACATTGGGAATTGCTTATGCTTTCCATTTAAAACCTCCCATGGCAAAGAGCAGTTACATAAGACTTGTTCCTTTGTTCTCTTTTCTGCTATAAATATTGATGTTACATTAACTCAAACCTTAAATGTGTAAATGTTGCCAGACAGAGGGGCTTGTTTCATGCCAGCTGCCACTGAATGGGAAAGACTTCTCTGTCCCATCTCTTCGTGACAGAGAAAAGGATTCACAATCAGGTAGATGGGGTCTGCCACAGGAACATGTTGTACTGTAGTATCTGTCAGGGATGAGGATACTTTAAACTATGCTTCTGTATTGACAATATCTCTAGTGAAGATGCAGTTAATTGCTCGCATGTGAGAATGTGTTCTGGCAGTGAAGCTAACTTATTTCATAGAAACACGAGCTATAAAGGGAAACTCCTCTTTTGCTGCAGTAAATTGCAGTGGTGGTAGGAGGACTTGCTGGTATCATTTCAAACCTTCTAGTGCAAATCAGACCCCAGAAAAATGGACACTACTGAAGGAACAAAATAACAAGTAATTAACTGCTAAGTGAAGAATAATACACCCAGTGTTTCTAGAAAAAAGGAGGAATACATTGAAAAAGCCACATATGACGCTGAGTCCTCCAGAGGGTGGAGAACCTTGGGTGCCTGCTTTTCCTTCTGTTCTCTGTGCTTTTCTTCTCCAATGAATATATTCTGGCATCTGCAAACCATGTCCTTGGCTGCATAAAGAATAAAAATCCATGCTTTACTCTAGAACCACTAACCAGCTTTCTGAGACTCAACCAGTCACACTCTATCCTGGATGCCATATGAAGAGTATGAAGCAGCCTTAGATCACTGGCTGGCTCCTGCTCACCCTGGTGCTATCGATATCCAGGCCTTTTTATTGAGTGGCGGCAATAGCAGCTGGAGAATCATGGACACATTTGCTTCCTGATATATGGGTGCATATGATGAACAACCTTCTTGCCCTGTCTTCGTTACAGGCCTTACAGCGGAGTTTCTAGGAGGAGAGTTTAGACTGAGATGCTGCTAGCTGAGGAAAATATATCACATGATGGTATAAGGTGGTCTTTGTTGTTTGAGTAACATCATAGACTTTGTGAGGTTTCCCTGTGAAGGCTGAAGGTGCCTGTAGGTCTCCAGATGCACTTTTAACCTGAAGTACACCTTTGGATTACACAAAAGCCTTTCGCACACAATGGGCTATGAGAATTTAGAGAGCATCAGAAGATATAGCTCAGTGAGAGCATCCTGAGATATTACTGACACAGTGCTGCCACAGGAAGTTGAGGAGCTGGATACAGGGTAATGGCACCAGTGTGTCTCGTTGGAGGGTGCATTAGTGACCCCAGCAGGGAGCCACCTGGTCTTATATGTGTGCTGCTTCCACATGGCAAACACACTCAGCACGGTGACCTTACGCTGTGGGAAAGCTTGAAGTCAGTGTTCTAAGGACAATGGAGACTTTTAGAAATGTTGTTTTTAACAAAACCACAAAAACAACAACAAAAACCCCACCAAAACCCTCAAACCCCCAAACCCACAGAAAATTAACAAAACCCCCCACACTACTCATGTCAGGGAAATTCAGAAGCATTGCAGCTTCAGGGTGGAAAAAAACAGCAAACCCAAATATTTATGAACTTTGATTATTTCAAAGGGGGGTTGCTTTGTTTTTCAGTATTTTATGTCACTTGGTGATGAGCCAGCAAAAGTGTCAATGCTTAACATGAGGGCTTCTTGGCTGCAGCCAATCTTCTAGAAAAGAGATCATGTTTGAATTTGTGTGAAGGCACAACTGCACTTAACGGTGTTAAAAGAGAAAACAGCATGCTGGTTTTGGCAGTTGTGTTATACCCAAGCAAACATGCCAATAGCAAGAGTGTGAAAAATAATGGAAAAATAAAATTAATATTGAAAATGAAATAGCCCTTTGGAACTGAAAATGAAGAAAATAACTGTTTTTTTGTTTTTTTTTCCTTGCTGGACCATTTGTCAAAACCGGCACTTTAAAAAAAAAAAAAAAATTGATAACACAAGCAAATTTATATGTTTTTTTCAGTTAGAAAAACAAGAACATTTTGACAAATAGCTGGCTGGTTCGATTCTGGCTGTGGCCTGTTTCTGGTGGTTGCTCATGCCTGGTGCCAGTCCCAAGTGCATAAATACATGTTCTGCATTCGCTGTACAGGAGAGTAATTTGTGCTAACTTCCTATGGGGATGAGTGTGGTGGGTTGACCCTGGCTGGATGCCAGGTGCCCACCAAAGCCGTTCTATCACTCCCCCTCCTCAGCTGGACAGGGGAGAGAAAATATAACAAAGAGCTTGTGCGTCAAGATAAGGACAGGAGAGATCACTCACCAATTACCATCAAGGGCAAAACAGACTCACCTTGGGGAAAATTAACTCACTTTATTACAAATCAACCAGAGTAGGGTAATGAGAAATAAAACCAAATCTCAGAACACTTTCCCTCCACCCCTCCCTTCTTCCTGGACACAACTTCATTCCTGGATTCTCTACCAACCCCCGCAGCGGCACGGGGGGACGGGGAAATAGGGTTTACAGTCAGTTCATCACACGTTATTTTCTGCCGCTTCAACCTCCTCAGGCGGAGGACTCATCACACTCTTCCCCTGCTCCAGCGTGGGGTCCCTCCCATGGCAGACAGTCCTCCATGAACTTCTCCAATGTGGGTCCTTCCCACAGGCTGCAGTTCTTCACGAACTGCTCTAGCATGGGTCCCTTCCACAGTGTGCAGTCCTTCAGGAGCACACTGTTCCAGCGTGGGACCCCACGGGGTCACAAGTCCTGCCAGAAAACCTGCTCCATGGGCTCCTCTCTCCACAGATCCGCAGGTCCTGCCAGGAGCCTGCTCCAGCATGGGCTTCCTGTGGGGTAACAGACTCCTTTGGGCATCCACCTGCTCCTGTATGGGGTCCTCCACAGGCTGCAGGTGGATATCTGCTCCACTGTGGACCTCCCTGGGCTGCAGGGGGACAGCCTGCCTCACCATGGTCTTCACCATGGGCTGCAGGGGAATCTCTACTCCGGTGCCTGCAGCATCTCTTCCCCTCCTTCTTCACTGACCTTGGTGTCTGCAGGGTTTTTTCTCTTACATGTTCTCACTCCTCTCTCTGGCTACCATTTTCTGTCCGTCCCAACGTTTTTTCCCTTCTTAAAAATGTTATCACAGAGGCGTTACCACTATCGTGGATTGTCTCGGCCTTGGCCAGCAGCGGGTCCATCTCAGAGCCGGCTGGTATTGGCTCCGTCGGACACAGGGGAAGCTTCCAGCAGCTTCTTACAGAAGCCACCCCTGTAACCCCTGCTGCTACCAAAACCTTGCCACACAAAGCCAATACAATGAGACATCTCAGCAGCCAAAGTATGGTCAGACCTTAGCCAATGCTCCTGTAGCTAAGTGCTTTCTCTACTCCTAAACCTGACAGTTGCTCTGTGGCTGGGCATGTTGGGGAAATGCTTCCTTATTGAAGATGGACTTTATGTAGTGGAGGTTGAAGCTGTCATATTGTGCTGCCTGCCTGTCTACATTGCCTCAACACCTAACCCCTAGGGTAAGCTTACGAGCAGGCACAGTGCCATCTCAGCAGATGGCCATGAGTGAGAGCAGCCTGCAGACCACGTATGTGCACCAGGCAGAGATAATAAGATCAGGATTGCCAATAGGGAAACTCAAGAGGCTTTTATTATGGAAGTCAAGCAATGATAGAGAAGGCATGGGGTATCAAGCACTCAGAAGTCAGCTTTTTCTTTGAAGGGACAAATGAATCATTTCTCTGCTTGTGAGTCTGGAACTGAGACACTATTGAATTTCTAGATTTTGAGGAAATGTCAAAGGGATGGAGTAAGATCTTGGTAGCTTTAACTTTAGTTATCTCAGGAAAGAGCAGCAGAATGAACTTGTATGGATATATTGTTGATTCCTTTATGTATTTCATTGTTTAATCAGCTTGACATACTAGATCTTTGATTGTGTGTTATTTTTGCGTTGTTTTCCATTGCTAAGCATGTCACAATATGTCATCTCAGTGCTATGACTGGGTTGTAACACAGGCCAGGTACAGGAGAACATAAATGTTTTCCAGCCGAACTGGAGCTATGAAAGAGCTGCTAAGGCAGAGACCAAAGAAGGCTGCTTCAGATAAGAAAGTTTGTGATGGAAGCAGTGGGATAGTGTGATTGTCCAGAAAAGAAGACAACCCAATGGGAATTGAGTAGGGGACAAAATAAAAAAACTGAGAAGTCAGGATTGATTTAAACATAATGAATGTTGAGAACAAAGAAGAGAGAGTCTTTTACTCTGTCACCTGCAGGCTAGCATTTGGAGGGTTTCTGTTCTGAAGTTTTCTTTCCTGCAATCAATAGGACTAAAAATACTGTTAAAGTTCTTGATAAAATGTGAAAAGCGAGCATTGCTGCAACGTTCACTTGTAAGCAGGCAGAAGGTTTGCTTGAGGAGAGGAGAAGCTTTGATCTTTGAAACACGACATTTCAAAAAAAGGTGTGTGCATGTGTATCTCCTATTAATTTCAATGGGAAATACAAATATATATCAGGAAAGTATATGCCTACAAATTTAAAATTAATGTCTGATGCTGTAATGCATATGAGGAATCTGATTTATTATATTAGAAGAGCAGCTAGACAAAATTGTAGATTAAACAAATACATTATATAACTTGATGAATAATCAACAGTATAAAGTTTGTTTATGTGCCTATAGCTCCGGCTGGTACCCAAATATTATGCAAATTTATCTCCTAACACTGTGCCTAGCATAACAATGTATTTTTATGTTGGTGCTTTGCTGCTTTGTACACAGATTTTGCTGTTCATGCTGTCACACACTAGGTCTTCTGATTGCAGCATGCACTGTAATCTAAGCCTTGATTAAAAAAATGCACTCTCTAATGGATCTTTAATGGAGTTTCTCTTTAATGAGGAAAGTAGAAGTGATAATTAATATTGAACACAGGAAGGTTTGATCCTTATTTATGTTGAACAATTTTACATCTCTCTGGCATTGTAAGGATTCCTTAAGGTATGACATGCATTTCCAGCCACGCTGAGATACACTTGTACTAACAGAGTAGGTACAGAGCCCTGGGGATAAAGCTCAGATTTTTTTATTTTGGAGCTTGTTTCATGGGGAGGGTCAGAGCCAATACCTCTCATGGCGTTAGGAACATTTGAAAAGAAAAAGTAACAAAATAAGCCTTCTACTCTGCCTCCTGGGTAATTTAGTCACAGTCACACAAATGTGTGGAAGTACCACATCCGACCCAAAGATGGGCTCCTGAGCTGGTCAGAAAGTGATGTCTGTTGCAATGAAAAACCTCATTAAAATCTAATATTATCTTTTTGGTCACACTAACAACTTCCCTTACCAAATTATATATGAAGATCAACTTTTAAATTATATTTTTACTTAAAAAAAATCTTTAAAATAAAAAGAAAATAAAAGTTCTGGAGAAAAATGTTAACCAACTGTTGGTTTTTCATCCAACGTGTGAAAACCCATGTGAGGCAACAGTGCGAAGGACTCCTTCTCTGCTCCCCCCAACCTCATGCCTGGCAATACAGACATTGCGGACAGATTTCCAAGCAGTTCCTTGCTTTGAGTTGATGTCTGATGTACGTCAATGCTTTGCACACTGCTCAGAGCAGCACTAGTGAAGGTGAGGATCTATCTATTTTTTTTTTATATATGACTGAGCTTATATTATTTACTATATTATAATTTATTCGATTTGATAGCTTTTATATGTATCTATATATAAAAGCTTTAAAACTGTGCTTCACTTATTTCTATTTATACTTTCCATCTTTTAAGGCATCCAGCCAAGTCAGTAGGACAGCTTTGAGCCTGTTTTTACATGTTTTGCAGCTGGACACCCCCCATGCAGTGAATGATCTAGAGCTCTTTCTATTGCCAGGCCCTCTGGTCTCATTCGCTGTTCCTTATTGTTATTGCCTGCCTATTCGTTGTTATGTTGTGAACAAGTCAGCTGCCTTATCCTTTTTCATCCCTGCTGAAAACTGATGGAAGCTTTTGCATGACTTTTCATAATTTGCCAAATTTCCACAGGGACTAATATCCCCTGTGCTGGTTCGAGCAATGGTGTCTGGATACAATTAGAACAACCACTTCCTCTGGTACCATAGGCATCCTCAGAAGATGTGGGCTGAATAGATTTATTTACTGCTGTCAACAAAATCCTTCCTATCGATGGAAAAAATAGTTCACTTTTATCTGTGGCTGTCTTCCCCATTTAAGTCTGCGTAATCCTTCCTCAGTCCTACTTCTCTATGGAAAAGTCGTTTAGATGATTATCCTGTCCTTTCATTACTGACATCTGTAGCAATGTGCAAACATCCACAACTAAATTAAAGACCTATACTTTAGGGAACAGACCTAATGAGTACTAATTCAGGGAATGGACCGAACAAGTACTAACGAGGCTGCCTAACTAAGCAGCACTCTAATAGGAAGACTTGTGGGTTCTGATCTGTATGTAAGAAGGTTTCAACATAAGGGTACAGTAGCTACTTAACCTACTGAAGTTGTCACAAATATGTTTGCTTTGTTTTATTTAGGGCCAACAGTAAAGGCAGAATTGAGATGCTCTACCTGAGCAAGACATTTAACCCAAGGTGTGTTGGGTTGCAGACATGAACTAGAAACTGGGGAGTCATTCTTCTACAGAGAATTCCTTCAAGCTAACTTTTTGTATCCTGGTTTTCCTATTATGGTGTGACTGTGCACCATTTTTTAATATTCTCAGTTAGTTACAATTCATTAAAAATATGTGTATGTACATACAAGTGTGTATAAAGGCAGAACACAAAGAGAAGGACTGGTGAAACACTTGATATTTTTCTCTTTATTGCTCTGCTTTTCCCCCTCTGCTCAGCTCCCCATTTTACAGCTCTGCTTTCACATTTCATCTGTTCCCTGGGATGTGACTGGGAGAAGTAAGGTCCCTGGCAGGTTGTCCAATTTGTCAGTGTTCTGGCATGGCTTCTCTGTATTGCCTATATAAGGAAGACTTCAAATAAATAAATAAATAAATGCAGGTATGTAAATATCAGATGTGTTTCTTAAATCACCTCAGTCTGGGACTTTGTTATGGTGAATCTCACTTGCAGACACAAGCTTATATACATCCTTCAAACAAACATGACAGCAGCATTAAGTGGATTTTGCAACTTTTAAAATTATTTTACCATAATTGTGGCTTACCTTTGCTTTCTCTTTGCTATTAAATCGGAAGTTCCTAGGGGTAAACATTCACAGAAGAGTTAATAAATGTATTTGATGCAAAACTGTAGTCAGATGAATTCATAAATCAATAACGATGCCATAGCAAATACAACTGCATCCAAATACTGGGGATGGAGTTTGTCAGTGGGATCTAGGTGCCCAGGTCTTACTAGCTTATTTGAAGAGTGCTTTGCACTTTGTGAACTCCCCAGAGGTTGTTGGTAGCTCTCCTTAACATGGCTGATTGTCTCCCTTGTCTGCCTCTCATTCCCTGCTGGTTAGTTAGAAGAGTACTTAAGCATCTAAGAGAGTGTTTCCCAGAGGTGGCATTCATTTTCTTTGGCAGCAATACTTCCTCCTTTTCCTTCTTTCTCTGAAGGGAATTTATCTTTTGTTACTTCAAATACTTAAATAATTTCTCTGTGCAGATATTGGCATATGTTGTCATCTTAGTAATTGCACTCAGATTTTTCCAGTATTTATTTTTTTTCCCTTTCAACCTTGTATTCAGATTTGATTATATTTTAGAGCTAGCAAAACTAACAACACTCCCCCCAACGTCCAGCTGATGGTTTTCTATTTTAATGACAGAATATTTTTGAGCAGTGAAGGGCTAATTAGAGCCATTGCTCCCAAGTCTATTACTGCTCTCAGGGAATTAAAGTTACAGGCTTCAGAAGGTTTCAGCATACAAAATGAGTAGATTTTGGTCAAATCAAACAGCACTAGAAAAACATAAATAAATTCGTTTTAATTTTTTTTTAATAATAGCTTTATTTTTGATGCCTATAGGACAGGAGATGACTCTTGACTTCTGCATAGAAGTCAGGATTTAATTGAGGCAGGGAGTCTAGGATCTCCACTGAGCAATTGTGATCACTGTACAATTAGATTTGCCATCATAAGAGCAAGTGACTTCCTTAGGGAAAGTGCAGAGGCAGTGAACTTTGAAAGGACATATTTATAAGCTATCAATATGAAGGAAATGTTTAAGAGCAGAATGAAGAGGAAATCGATTACAGAAAAGGCAAGATGGCAGGAAACTTTAAGAGCATCCTAATGGAAGGTACATCAAAACATGGAGAAGTGCATTTACATGGCTAAACCCCCCCCCAATTAATGGGTTTATTTAAGACAGAAATCAGCCTTTTTAGAATAGAATAGAATAGAATACACTATTTCAGTTGGAAGGGACCTACAACGATCATCTAGTCCAACTGCCTGACCACTTCAGGAAGGACCAAAAGTTAAAGCATATTGTTAAGGACATTGTTCAAATGCCTCTTACACACTGACAGGCTTGGGGCATCGACCACCTCTCTAGGAAGCCTGATCCAGTGTTTGACCACCCTCTCAGTAAAGAAATGTTTCCTAATGGCAAGTCTGAACATCCCCTGGTGCAGCTTTGAGCCATTCCCGTGCATCCTATCACTGGATACCAGGGAGAAGAGATCAGCACCTCGCTCTCCACTTCTCCTCCTCAGAAAGCTGTAGACAGCAATGAGGTCACCCCTCAGCCTCCTTTTCTCCGAACTAGACAAACCTAAACTTCTTAGCCACTCCTTACAGGACATGCCTTCCAGCCCTTTCACCAGCTGCCAGGGCGCGCTGCTGACTCATATCGAGCCTGCTGTCAACCAGCACCCCCAGATCCCTTTCTGCAGGGCTGCTCTCCAACCGCTCCTCTACCAATTTATACTTGTGCCCCCATTACACTGTCTTAGGTGTAGAATCTGGCATTTGGACTTGTTAAATTTCATCCCATTAATCATGCCAGTACAAGAAGGCTAAATTTTACTCCGGGTGGTCAGTTAGACCAAATAAGTCTTCAGGATTTTCTGTGTGAAACAACACATTGTTTCAGGTTCTTGTATGAGCCCAAATATTTCAGAGGATGCCTAGGGCAAGAAGCTGGCATCTAACATATAGACAGAATACAGTACCTACCAGTTGTATCTCAGCCGCTGCAAGCAGCTTGAAGTTGCTTATTCCAAGCCAGCCTCACCATAGAGTGCAGATGGCATGAGGGGGGAGCAGCAAGCAGCCAGACATCATTTGGCATCCGGGCCTCAGCACTGGCCACACTGGAGACACGAGCAAGGCCAGTTGTTAGCATGTTCTTACTGCCTGCCTGCTGCCAAGAGCAGATGTCTGCCAAACCATTGAGAACAAGAGCAGCCAGGAGCTCATCCCGCTTCCCCTGTGGAGATGACACAAGCAGGCTGCCAGACTGATGCGACAGTGTGGTGACTCCTGTAGCACTGTAGATATTTCCGAGAGACAACATCTCAGTGGTGTGCTACCTAAGTCCAGGCCTGATGTATAGACTCTGGAAGTCCAAGACATGCAGAGCATCAGTAGAAGTTCTTCTGTGAGGCTGTAGAAAAGGGTGGAATGGGCTTTTCTCACCCAAAAACATTCCCTGGAAAACAAGACAAAGTATACATCAGTAAACAAGTAAGCACAATAAATATTTATGATCTAATAAGCAAAGACTTCCTATATCATGAGCAGACTATAAACAGTAATATAGGTTCCTTAACAGTGATCTATAAAGAAAAGACAAATTAATTGTTGGGTTAGCAAGCAGAGGAAAAAGTATTACATAACAAGCCTTTTGAAGACTTATTAATGCCCTGGAAGAGAAACCTGGATGAATTTAGTGAAGTTAATGGAGTTTTATAATGATGCAAAATTACTTCAGAATCTCTTTTGTTCCATACATGCCACAAACCCAGGAGGCTTGCAGTCTGCTCTAGAGGCTAGTATCTCCACAGTTCCCTTGGCTTTGGTTACTGAGCTGCCCAGGTAACGAATCAACGCTTTGGACCCCTCATATATGAGAGGAATAGTGTGGGAACCACTGCTCTCCCACGCAAGATCTTATTCACACATCTTTACTCAGTGGCAGCCAACTGAAAAAGGTCACTGCTCCTATTTGCAAGGCCTTAGTCTACCAACTTGATTAAGATTAAGCTGCTCCCGAAAGTGTTTTGGCATAAATTGGTGTTTGTACTCTTTAAAACAGCTGGTCTTTGCTAGCCCAGTTGTTTTCAACTAGAATGGGTTAAGGAGCTCTTGTACTGTTGTATTGGATGGCTTGGGCTGGTTGTGTCTGTGGAGCTGTGCCTGCAGGAGAGCCTTCAGCTAATATATCAGCAACTAACTGGGAATATGAGGAAGAACAATAGGTGGTTTCTACTGCACAGAGTACAAAACTTCAAGTGATGCTGTAAAAATGCTTAGCTCTGTGGCAGCCTGAAAGCACACTAGACCTCATGGCTGCAAATTCTATCTCACTTCTGAGCTGTTAGGTCTCTGCAGGATTCAGGCAAGCATTAGTCAGCCTATATTTGGTCTGTGTTTTCAAGATTATTACTATAAATAGAAAACATGTAGCAGGGTTTGTTCTTAGTCTTGGTTTGTGTGTGTTGGGTCTTGTCCCCCCCAAACAAAAGCCAAAATTCTGGAGCACAATTCTTTGTACTTTTCTACTCTGACACACCTGATAAATGCTACACTAAATCAGATTATAAATGTGTAGCCTAATTTTTTTTTTTTTTACATTGATACAAGGTTAATACTCTTTCTTGTCTTTTACATAGCCATCTCCATCTGTATTAAGAAGTATGAAATGAGTAGAGCCCTCACTGTTGTGACTGGGTGGTATTTTACAAAGGCTTTTTGAAGCTGCATGTCTAGAAAAGAAAAGGACTGCTATATGTAGTTCTGGTCTAGTCCGATTAGGCAACATATGGCTCATATTGCAGGAAGAAAGTCAAGAGAAGGATGATGAAAATAGCTGGAGAAAAAGGAGCAGTACAGATATTGAAAATTTTCAGGGAATAATAAGATTAGAAGGCAGAGCAAAAGGTAACTGGACTGAGATTGTCAAAACTTGAGTGCGTAATGAAAATTTGCTGGTTCTTTATCTTGTCAGGTAGTGACAAAAGGATAGGTATATATTAAGTAAGGAAGACAAGGAGAGCAAAATCTTTTCAATCAAGGAGCAAGCCTATAGCATTCATAGCTGCTGTGAGAGCTGGCAATAAATTTTGGAGGATTTAATAAGAAATATCCCCATCTCCCCCACTGACAAAGCCATTGGTAGTAAACTGAGTCATATTAAGTCAGAAGTTTTGAGATATGACTGCCCTTTTCAGGACAGTCAATGGATATCAGTGTCTTAATGAGAGTCAGCTGGGTGAACGATGCATAATAAGGTACACAAGTCTCATATTCTTTCCTTTGGTAAATGGCCTGTGATTGTGCTGAAGGTTGTTATGGCTTAACCCCAGCCAGCAACTAAGCACCACGCAGCCGCTCACTCACTCCCCCCCCATCCAGTGGGATGGGGGAGAAAATCGGGAAAAGAAGTAAAACTCATGGGTTGAGATAAGAACAGTTTAATAGAACAGAAAAGAAGAAACTAACAATGATAATAATAACACTAATAAAATGACAACAGTAATAATAAAAGGATTGGAATGTACAAATGATGCGCAGGGCAATTGCTCACCACCCGCCGACCGACACCCAGCCAGTCCCTGAGCGGCGATCCCCCGCCCTCACTCCCCCCAGTTCCTATACTAAATGGGACGTCCCATGGTATGGAATACACCTGTCCTGGGTTCAGCTGGGATAGAGTTAATTTTTTTTACAGGAACCTGGGAGGTGGGGGGCATAGCCGGGGCAGCTGACCTGATCTGGCCAAGGAGCTATTCCATACCATGTGACATCATGCTCAGTATATAAAGGGGGAGCGGGCCGGGGGGTGTGTTCTTCTTTTCGGTGGGGGAAGTGGCAGAGTGTCGGGTCCCGGGTGGTGAGCAGTTGCACTGTGCATCACTCTTTTTGTATACTTTTTCATTAGTACCGTTGTTGTTGTTGCAATTTCTTTGTGTTGTTCCAGTAAACTGCCTTTATCTCAACCCTCGAGGTTCCAGGTTTGTTTTTTTCCTCTCCTCCGTCTTCCCCCCCCCATCCCACCGGAGGGGGGCAGGAGGAGTGAGCGAGCGGCCACGTGGTCCTTTGTTACCGGCTGGGCTGAAACCACGATAGTCCTTTTTGGCGCCCAACGTGGGGCCACGAAGGGTTGAGATAACGACAGATCTGGCCAGAGCGTGTTGAAACAAATTTGTCATACGCATTTCTTATACTAGATAAATAGATGTTAGTCACAATGTTGATTCAGCTGTTTACATGGTGGCGTTTTGTAAGTTCTTATATGCTTTATGTATTGCCTGTAGTTGCGTATCTCATCTCTGGGAGAGTGATTGGGATTATCATTTTGCTGTACTGGGCAATGTCGACTTGTGAAATGATTACATCACTGGTCATGAGGTTAAGCTGTTATCTGTATGAGGCAGTGATATCATTTCCAGACTTTGGGCACCTTCTGTCGGATTTTATTGGTAATTACACCCAACCCATGGGGAAGTTAGGGGGGGATACTTCCCCCCATCCGTTCCCCTCCTTTTTCTCTTTCCAACTAATTACAACAGTTTTCGAGAATTTTGAATATCCTTGGGATGCGCAAGCCTGTGTGCTGTTAGTGCTATGCCTCCTGACTATGTTTCAGGTCTTGTCTAGGGCTACAAAGAGGCTCTTTAAGAGTACCACCCAGAGATCTGTCCCAAAGCTGGATATTTATGGGTGGCACGGCATGTGGGAGGATGTGGGCAGGTATCTAGAGAACTTCTCACCTCCAGTGACTTGGAAGTTCACTCCCGAACAACTGCAGAACCCTCGTGAAGTGATAGAATTTTTGAAAGGAAAATGCTGTGGCTATCCCAGAGACACACAACTCACTACACTGTGCTGGGCCCTGGCCGGTATCTACCAAACCCTGCTTGATACTATGCAGCACCCCCAGGGGGAAAAGGGGGAAAAGATGGAAAACAAGACAACATGCGCCGTGGCTACCCCAACCCCAACAACATGCACCGTGGCTAACCCTACCCCGGTGACAGATACTGCCACTAAACCAGAGAACCAACCTGTGCCAGTATCAGTCGCCCCTGTACAGAAAAAGAAACACACAAAGAAATCAGTTTGCTCAGTGAGAGATGAAGATGAACCAGGGTCATCGCGAGAACAGGAGGAAGAGGCAGAACCTGAAATAATTACCCGATCTCTATCCCTGAGTGAGTTGCGTGACATGCGAAAAGATTTTAGCCGCCACCCAGGTGAGCACATTGTTACCTGGCTGCTCCGATGCTGGGATAATGGGGCTAGTAGTGTGGAATTAGAGGGTAAGGAAGCCAAGCAGTTGGGATCTCTGTCTAGAGAAGGGGGTATCGACAAGGCGATTGGGAGAAAAACACAAGTCCTCAGCCTCTGGAGGCGACTTCTGTTAGGTGTAAAGGAAAGATACCCTTTCAGGGATGAAGTTACATGTCACCAAGGCAAGTGGACCACCATGGAGAGAGGTATCCAGTACCTGAGGGAATTAGCCGTGCTGGAGGTGATTTATAATGATCCAGAAAATGCGCAGTCACCCACAGATCCAGATGAAGTCCAATGCACACAACCGATGTGGCGGAAGTTTCTACGAAGTGCACCACCAACCTATGCCAACTCATTGGCAGTAATGTCCTGGAAAGAAGGCTATGGACAAACGGTGGATGAATTGGCTGTCCAACTCTGGCAGTATGAAGGAAGTCTCTCTTCCTCCCTACGGGCCTGTGTCTCAGCTGTAGAGGAATTGTCCCGAGAGTTCCAGCAATTCAAAGTAGATATGTCCTCCTCCTCACCTGTACAGGCCCGCATTGCAGTTATTGGGAGTAAGCGTTCCTCTGCCCAAGAGAGAGGAGAGAGAAAGTACACACGACGGGCTAACCTGTGGTTTTACCTGCGTGACCATGGAGAGGACATGAGGAAGTGGGATGGAAAACCTACCTCAGTCTTGGATTCACGGGTACGGGAGTTGCGAGAAAAAGCAACCAGAAAAGAAGATTCTTCTTGGAAAACTGCTGCTCCAGTTTCCCGTGAGCAGTCCCCCGGGCGCAGTAGATGGGCCGATCTCATTTCTGATCCTCTTGAAGGGACTTCTGATTCACATGTGCAAAAAGTGGGTAACAGATATTCTAACCAGGATTAGAGGGGCCCTGCCTCCAGCCAGGTGGAGGAGAGGGACAACCGAGTCTACTGGACAGTGTGGATTTGATGGCCTGGCACGTCAGACCCACAGGAATATAAGGCTCTAGTAGACACTGGTGCACAATGTACCCTAATGCCATCAAGTTATAAAGGGGCAGAACCCATCTGTATCTCTGGTGTGACAGGGGGATCCCAAGAGCTAACCGTATTGGAAGCCGAAATGAGTCTAACCGGGAATGAGTGGCATAAACACCCCATTGCAACTGGCCCAGAGGCCCCGTGCATCCTTGGTATAGATTATCTCAGAAGGGGGTATTTCAAGGACCCAAAAGGGTACCGTTGGGCCTTTGGTATAGCTGCATTGGAGACGGAGGAGATTGAACAGCTGTCTACCCTGCCTGGTCTCTCCCAAGACCCTTCGGTTGTGGGGTTGCTGAAGGTTGAAGAACAACAGGTGCCAATTGCTACCACGACGGTGCACCGGCGGCAATATCGCACCAACCGAGACTCCCTGATCCCCATCCATAAGCTGATTTGCCAACTGGAGAGCCAAGGAGTGATCAGCAAGACTCACTCACCCTTTAATAGTCCCATATGGCCCGTGCGGAAATCTAATGGGGATTGGAGACTAACAGTAGATTATCGTGGGCTGAATGAAGTCACGCCACCGCTGAGCGCTGCTGTGCCAGATATGTTAGAGCTTCAATATGAACTGGAATCAAAGACAGCTAAGTGGTATGCCACAATTGACATTGCTAATGCATTTTTCTCCATTCCTTTGGCAGCGGAGTGCAGGCCACAGTTTGCTTTCACTTGGAGGGGTGTCCAGTACACCTGGAATCGACTGCCCCAGGGGTGGAAACACAGCCCCACTATTTGCCATGGACTGATCCAGACTGCACTAGAAAAAGGTGAAGCTCCAGAGCACCTGCAATATATTGATGACATCATCATATGGGGCAGCACGGCAGAAGAAGTTTTTGAGAAAGGGAAGAAAATAATCCAAATCCTTTTGAAGGCTGGCTTTGCCATAAAAGAAAGTAAGGTCAAGGGACCTGCGCAGGAGATCCAGTTCTTAGGAGTAAAATGGCAAGACGGGCGTCGTCAGATCCCTGCGGACGTGATCAACAAAATAGCAGCTATGTCCTCACCGACTAATAAAAAGGAAACACAGGCTTTCTTAGGTGTTGTGGGCTTTTGGAGAATGCATATTCCAAATTACAGTCAAATTGTAAGTCCTCTCTACCAAGTTACCCGGAAGAAGAATGATTTTAAATGGGGGCCTGAGCAACGACAAGCCTTTGAACAAATTAAGCGGGAGATTGTTCATGCAGTAGCTCTTGGGCCAGTCCAGACAGGACCAGATGTTAAAAATGTGCTCTACACTGCAGCTGGGGAGAATGGCCCTACCTGGAGCCTTTGGCAGAAAGCACCTGGAGAGACCCGAGGCCGACCCCTGGGGTTTTGGAGTCGGGGATATCGAGGATCCGAGGCTCGCTATACTCCAACTGAAAAAGAGATATTGGCAGCATATGAAGGAGTTCGAGCCGCTTCAGAAGTGGTTGGTACTGAAACACAGCTCTTCTTAGCACCCCGACTGCCAGTGCTGGGCTGGATGTTCAAAGGGAAAGTTTCCTCTACACATCACGCGACTGATGCCACGTGGAGTAAGTGGATTGCACTGATCACACAACGGGCTCGCATAGGAAACCCCAGTCGCCCAGGAATTTTAGAAGTGATCACGGACTGGCCAGAAGACAAAGACTTTGGAATGTTGCCAGAGGAGGAGGTGACACGGGCTGAAGAGGCCTCGCTGTATAATAAACTGCCAGAAAATGAGAGGCAATATGCCCTGTTCACTGATGGGTCCTGTTGCATCGTGGGAAAACATCGGAGGTGGAAGGCTGCTGTATGGAGTCCTACACGACTAGTTGCAGAAACTGCTGAAGGAGAAGGTGAATCGAGTCAGTTTGCGGAGGTGAAAGCCATCCAGCTAGCATTAGATATTGCTGAAAGAGAAAAGTGGCCAGTGCTCTATCTCTATACTGACTCATGGATGGTGGCAAATGCCCTATGGGGGTGGCTACAGCAATGGAAGAAGGGCAACTGGCAACGCAGAGGTAAACCCATTTGGGCTGCCGCACTGTGGCAAGATATCGCTGTTCGGATAGAGAAGCTAGTGGTAAAAGTACCTCACGTAGATGCTCATGTACCCAAGAGTCGGGCCACTGAAGAACATCAAAACAATCAGCAGGCAGATCAGGCCGCCAAGATTGAAGTGTCTCAGGTGGACCTGGACTGGCAACGTAGGGGTGAGCTATTTATGGCTCAGTGGGCCCACGATACCTCAGGCCATCAGGGGAGAGATGCAACATATAGATGGGCTCAAGATCGAGGGGTGGACTTGACCATGGACACTATCGCACAGGTCATCCACGAATGTGAAACATGTGCCGCAATTAAGCAAGCCAAGCGGCAAAAACCCCTGTCGCATGGGGGGCGATGGCTGAAATATAAACAGTGGGAGGCCTGGCAGATTGACTATATCACACTCCCACGAACACGCCAAGGCAAGTGCCATGTGCTTACAATGGTGGAAGCAACCACTGGATGGCTGGAAACATACCCTGTGTCCCATGCCACTGCCCAGAACACTATCCTGGGCCTTGAAGAGAAAATTTTATGGCAACACGGCACCCCAGAAAGAATCGAGTCGGACAACGGGACTCACTTCTGAAACAACCTCGTAGACACCTGGGCCAAAGAACACGGCATTGAGTGGGTATATCACATCCCTTATCACGCACCGGCCTCCGGAAAAATCGAACGATACAACGGACTGCTGAAAACTACATTGAGAGCGATGGGGGGTTGGACTTTCAAACATTGGGATACACATTTAACAAAAGCCACCTGGTTAGTTCATACTAGAGGATCCGCCAATCGGGCTGGCCCCGCCCAACCAAGACTTCCACATACTGTAGAAGGCGATAAAGTCCCTGTAGTGCGCATGAGGAGTATGTTAGGAAAGACAGTCTGGGTTAGTCCTCCCTCAAACAGAGGCAAACCCATTCAAGGGGTTGTTTTTGCTCAGGGACCTGGGTACACCTGGTGGGTGATGCAGAAGGATGGGGAAGTTCGATGTGTACCTCGGGGAGATTTGATTTTGGGAGAGAATAGCCAGTGAATTGGGCTGTATGATACCTAACTGCTAAATACCCTGCCAATGCATGTCATTGTATCTATAGTGTCTATATGCCATATCAAGGATATTACTGTAAGAATTACCCAAATGACTGCGGGATGGACTTTGAAACTAAGCCAAGTACAACAGTGACAGAACTTGAACTGACACCCAGCAATTTCCTCAAGATCAACATCTTCGACCTGCAGACTAAGGGCGTGAGTTGCACCAAATGTACTAGCCACAAGTTCCAGAGGCAGCATACAACAACCCACCATCTCACACCATCTCTCTTATCCTGAAGAACTGTTACAACAGATGGAGCCCCAAAGTCATGGACTAAATAAAATCAATGGACACATTAGAGGGATAGCCCATACGCTAAAGGAATACCATTTGCGTGTGTGTGTGTGTGCGGGGGGGCGACGGGGATGGACGCAAGTCCATATACTTATATATATAAGACAAGGAAGTGGTAGTGGTCGATTGGAAAATGTAAGATCTGGGCATGATGTAGATGGTATAGAATAAGGGGTGGATAATGTCCTGGGTTCAGCTGGGATAGAGTTAATTTTTTTTACAGGAACCTGGGAGGTGGGGGGCATAGCCGGGGCAGCTGACCTGATCTGGCCAAGGAGCTATTCCACACCATGTGACATCATGCTCAGTATATAAAGGGGGAGCGGGCCGGGGGGTGTGTTCTTCTTTTCAGTGGGGGAAGTGGCAGAGCGTCGGGTCCCGGGTGGTGAGCAGTTGCACTGTGCATCACTCTTTTTGTATACTTTTTCATTAGTACCGTTGTTGTTGTTGCAATTTCTTTGTGTTGTTCCAGTAAACTGCCTTTATCTCAACCCTCGAGGTTCCAGGTTTGTTTTTTTCCTCTCCTCCGTCTTCCCCCCCCCCATCCCACCGGAGGGGGGCGGGAGGAGTGAGCGAGCGGCCGCGTGGTCCTTTGTTACCGGCTGGGCTGAAACCACGACAACACCGTTGGCCAGTTTGGCTGTGTCCTGTGCCAACTTCTTGTGCCCCTCCAGCTTTCTCGCTGGCTGGGCATGAGAAGCTGAAAAACCCTTGACTTTAGACTAAACACTACTGAGCAACAACTAAAAACATCAGTGTTATCAACATTCTTCGCATGCTGAACTCAAATAGCACCATACCAGCTACTAGGAAGACAATTAACTCTATCCCAGCTGAAACCAGGCCAAGGTTGTTCTTGCTCAAAATTTAAAAATATCAGTGAACTTTTCTTGAGCCATGGCTGAGGAACAGGTAAACTCAAGTACTCAGACCATAACATGCTCTGCCTGCATAACTGTCACCTGAATTCTTTCCAAATGCAACAGTCAGACTTACAGCTGACTTTTTGTCTTTCTGCATATATCCCCATACAACTTCTTTGATTCCAGAATGGTGACTGTTCATGAAATGTTTACAGAAGGTTACTGAAAATACCATCTAAGGAGCTGCCTAAGAGCTGTTCTATCCCTTTGTTGTATATCTGATCACAAATTTGTCAAGCTGGGACTAGAAAATGTTACTGACCACAGTATGTATAAATTTGCTTGGTTTTACTTGACTTCTACATTTTATATAAAAAGAAAACTCACCCCTCCCATAGCAGGATGCAGCACAGTTTTTTTAACTAGAGAGGGCTTGGCCCCAGCTCCCCACAAGTGACACCTCTCTATTCTCTCACTTTCGCCCCCACACTTTCTCACAGCTCTTATACATAGATGAGCAAACACTTGTGTTCAGTGCTCTTTGGATGTTGATCTGAAAAGTGAGCAATATTCAATTGCGCTCAGGGGTTGTCATGAGTAGCCTGAGGACAGCCTGCCTAGGCAAATAAATTTTTGAGGCTGGCTTTCCAAAAATTAATTCTCTTTGCCTAAACTAATTTCCCAGGTGCAGCAATTTTGAAAAAATTAACCTTTTTAATTTATCTCTCCGGCACTACCCATGGAAATAGTAATAAGAATACCTTTGTTTTCCAAATAAAACATTTCTACTCAGTTACCATTACGATATGGGGGCTGAACTGCTTCGTGCTTCCTAGCTTGAAGGGGCTGCTGAAAAATCCAGGGAAGTCTGGGACACAAAATGTAGACATTGTACTGAATGAGCTGTGTTTTGGTGACTGCAGTTCACTGCAAACTGAAGATGGAAAATTGGCCGTTCCAGAAGATATAACTGATCCTCTATTCATTTTTTTTTAACTTTATATGATTTAGTTCCAGTGTCCTGAATACCATATTTTGCAGAACCTAGCAAGAGGAAAGCCAGGTAGAAACATTTATTTTTAAGCTTGGAAGACAGGATTTTCAAAAGTACCTATCTTTTTAATGGGATTTCAGTATCTAATTCCCCTAGGTGTCTTTCACTGCCCCACCCAAATACATCTGGTATTCCTGGTAAATGAAATTGTAAAACCCACTAATCTTTCAGTTACAATAGGTGGAGTTCTTGGCATCAGAGATTATATTTAGAGATTTGCCACTATGACTATTCCTGCCTCTTTTTTTGCTTTGAATTTTCTGACATTTATTATACTTCACCTGAAGCTCCCCGTTACTCCAAAACATAAAATCAAAAGCCTCAAGTGATTACCAAAGCATGAGTAATTCTCTACTCCCTTCCACCTGACATCCACACAAAAAATAAGTTAAAGCCAAGTGGTTACACTCATAGGAAATTGAGGGAAGGTATTTGAGCTAGGAGAAATATATGATGCCAAGAAAGACTTTTCTCTGACACGCTGAAGAGCAATATTAATTTCAATTTTCAAACCTCTTTTTTTTTTTTAATGATTAGATGATCCTTTGAGGATAGCTTACCTAGAAATCTGTGGCAGTACACTTCCCCCCAACCCCATTCCGCCAGCAGGAAACAAAACTTCTCCAGGCAGGGAGAAGGGGAAGGAAAAAAAAACCCTAAACCCTGGAGGCTGCAGGTTGAAATTTGAACTGGCCAATCGAGACGTGCCAGGTACACCGAGGTGACCTTCTTGGCCAATAGGGATTAAAATGACCACAGATCAGATTCGACAAGGGTATAAACAGGGTCCCGCCGGAGGACACGTTGGAATCAGTCCTCCTCGGAGCAGCGGGTCTGCAGTCGGGGACTCCCCCTTGAGTCGGGGCACCGTCCGAGGTAACTCCTCAAGGGAGAGAGCCCTCAGCTTTTAGGGGAGTGATACGTGCATTTTGAGTCATCACTTTTAAATCTCAAGGATTCTTAAGTCACCTGTGTAGTACTAATTCCCCTTACACCATTGAGCCTGTAGTTCCCTACTGTTACTGGAGTTCTAACTAACTTTTTACTGAAGAATAAATCTGAGCTTTAACACCTGTTGGATTTGAGTGTGCGTGCATCCGTAACATACAGCGGTAGCCTGCTGTCCCTTGTTTGTCTTGTTAAAATGGTGATGTTTGCACTTTAAAGGATTCCTGATTTGTATATAGAGTACAGACTGCATGCTGCTATAGAATTACTGATACTAAAAATAAACAAGAAATTACAGGAGAGAAAGGACATGTTTAGAGACAAAAATTATAAAACAGCTAGAGAGCTGCGTCTTCAACCTTATTCAGAATATTTGAAATAAAAACCCATGTCCACTGACCTCTTTCTTTCTCCTGTAGCTCAGAAGATAGTGAGCTATGATTAGTCACAACCTCCATGACTTTCACAGCATAGCCTTCACCTCCAGCATGGAGAACACCCTACTCTTGGAATTCCACAAGTAAGGTGAGCTTGGTGCAAGGGTACTACCAAACCTTATGTATGTGCATCTGCTGGGAATGCAGGGGACATACAGACCCAGCTAAGGCAATGGCTGCATTCCAGTAATGAGTACTTTTGACTGCATACATCTGCAGTGCAGGCAGCAGTATTCCTGGGCTTCAAAGCTTTCCCCATTGGCATGTCTTAATGCTTTCCTTTGAACTCTGCTTGAGTATAAGCTAGTTTCCATCCAGCTTTGATGCATGACAAAGACTGTGCACATGGACTTACTGACAGCAGTCCTGGAAGTTTTGGGTGAAACCTCTCCTCTTGTCCTTGCTTCTGTTGTCCAGTTGATGTGAACAGTGGCTTACAAGGTTTCTGAAAATACTGAAACACTGGGGACTTCAGCTTTTGCTCACTTTGTCAAGGCACACTACAAAGTTGTGCATCTTTGTAGACCTACCTGCAGATTGCTAACCATGAAGAAATCGCAGAATATGCAGAGGGAAGGTGATTACTTTGGGGGAATGTATAAAAATGACAGCTCGATAACAAGTCAGGAGCATGCACTAACAGGCAGGCAAAGTGACAGAACACTCTTTGGTCAGAAAGGGGTAGTTTATTGTACAGATACAGTGCATGTCACCTCCTCTCCCCGCCTGTGAGAGACCGAATTGTTATCTCAAGCCATTTGTCTCAAAGATTGTTTGTTGTGAGAGACTGGACTGTCATCTCAAGCCATTCATCTCAAGGATTGTTCGCTGTGAGAGACTGAACTGTGAACTATTTATCTCAAGCCATTTGTCTCTGGGATGGCCTGTTTAAACAGGACACTTCTCTGTCCATAAGGACAATTACAGGCCACTGAGGCATCCAGGGGAGGAGACAGGCAGGAACCAGCAAAGAATGTGGAGACTACCATTCTCATGGAAACTGTAGTCTTTGAGATAAGATACTGGTTTCTGGTGTTGATCACGCGAAGGTCATGGGATAGACGAAACCTGCAGCATGTGAACAGTGCATGAACAGTACGTATGTGCATGCACCGTCGAACTACGCCCTATAAAAAAACATGGAGACAAGCCATGGTGTGCACTCACCATCGAAGAATTGAAGACTGAGGACCAATGGGACGCCGCTGGATCTATGGTGGTGATTATCCTTGCAACTCTATCCCAACTGCTTGCTTGATTTCTGCCTTTTCTTCCATTCTATCCTATCACTACTGTTTTCTACTTTTGATACTTTTGATAATAAAAGCTCTTTGGGGCATACAGTATTTGACCTCGTTTGTGTCTTAATTTCACTCTTGGGATCATATTGAAACCTTCCCCGACATCGGATCAGGACACCGCCCTCCCTCCCCGGGAGACTTTGTATAGCAAACCAGTTGCAACTTAAAAAGGAACACTTTATTTAATGACTTCCACATATTTTTACATAACAATTCCTAGCTTTCAAATAGGCAATGTATTAGTTTGTTCCTATGAAGAAGGTGAGCCTTAGGATGAAATGCCAGGAATAATCAAGCTAAACAATAGAATGAGCACTAGCCTCCAGGATGCATGTGTTATTAAAATATCAGATAATGCATCCCAATCTACCACCTCAGACATACTGAGAATTCAGGGAAAGCTGGGAAATAAAACATGTTCTCTTTTTGCTATTAAATTCTGAACACTTCAGCATTTTTATCCCCTGTCCTTGAAGACTGAAAGGATATTACATACAGTTTCACCCTGATGCATTTTTAGCAGCTTCATATCCATATTGCATGTGCATACCTGATTTCTATGAGAATAGAACACACACAATGCCTATAAACAGTTGAAAAGAAAGGGAATGCAGCTTGTGAACCAAAATGCCCTAAAATCCTCTTAAAAGAAGCTGCTACCTAGGATTTCAGGACTGTTGCAAATATTCTGGTAAAGGAATCAAAATTTAATCACATAAAAGAGTTTGGTTTGATTAAGACGTAGAAAATTTTGAAGCATAGGTATGGGAGTGTTAAGTTTGAAATATAGTCATAGGAACTTAGGAACTTTAGAAAATGTACTATTTGTAACCATAAGAATTCAAGTATTGTCTAAAATCAGCTAACCACAGAAACTTTGACAAAGATTTGTTGATTTGTAGTGGTTTGTTTTAGGAAACTAAGGAAACTGTTATGGACACCAGCTTGCTGCTTGGAACCCCCTTACCCTTCCCACCTCGATCTAATTATCGAGGATTCTAATCAGCAGAGTTAAGTGAGATTAACCAATCATTGTTTTAACATAAGAATATTAATAAGATAGTGTGACTGAAGGACCAATTATTAGAAAGGTTACATTTAAGAATAGACATAGTATGCATTTTTATGTAAACTAATATAGATGATGGTGAGAATCGTACTGCGCAGAATCACCTAAGAGATGTCAACTATCGGACAAAGTGAGGAAGACTATGGAAGACCACCAGAGGGCTTCTGAAGACCACCAGAAATCTTCACTGTGCCTGAGTGAAGAGACATTTACATATGATAATGATTTATTGGAAAGTTAATGATTATGTATAAGATTTTCCAGAAACTTAGTGAATATGTATAACAGGTGTGTATTTAACCTGCACAGTTAGACTATACAGGTGCACACACTAGGTGGAGTGATCCCCTGTGTGCCCAGCGCTGCAATAAAGGAGTGCCTGCTTCTTAACTTCTCATTGCTGTTAAGGAGTTTTATTCTGGATTTCGGCAACAGGACCAAAATTATGCCTTTCATGCTAGAAAAGCTTAGTTCCATATCAAGTCTGAGGGCTATTCCCTGTGCTTAACTCTAGCACTTCACTGGGGTTCAAAGACTGGGAACTGTTTTCGTCTATCAGCCATGGAGACAGAGTTGCTTGCAGGGGCAGTTGAGAGTACCTGAATTAAGCTTCTCTTCTCAGTTGTCTCTGGAGAGTCTAGGATGACTTAAAAGGACAGTTAAAAATATGAAGCATGAGTAACTGCCCTAGCTGTTCTCATTGGGGCTGAACTTTAAACTAAGGGTAATAATTATGAGTGAAACAAGGAGGCAAATGAAAATAAGTAAATGCTAAGTTTAAAAATATTTCTGCAAAAAGCAGTAGTAATGAGGGTTCCTCTCAAACTTAGGGTTTGCTTTGGAAAAGAATAGAGTCGTGAATGTGGTAAAAGCTGAATCAATAAAACTTTCTGGTTTAGACATGGCTTGTGATTATAACTTTGCTTTTCTTGCATAATGCATGGCAGGTGCCTAAATGGGGCCAAAGGGAAGACAACAACCAGAACTTCTGAAAATTGTTGTCAGAGAAATGTACCTAACAGCTGTAGGCCACTGCTTCAGAAATTCAGAGTATTCACATGGCCTTACTTCAAAGAATTACCTTAGTTGGCTAAGGTAGCTGGGCAGCCGCCTTAGGCTGCTTCTCTGGCAAACGGAGAGAGAGCATCTTCTCTGAAATAACCATTCCAGATGATCCAAAATAGACAGTTACCTCAGTCCTGTCACTTCCTGAGATGACTGTCTCTCTGCAGGAACTGGAGACACAGTCTTAGGGAAAGAAGCCAGATGAACCTGGGCATTGCCATTATCCTCCTATAGCCTAATACATAATGGAGGTAAAATAAGTTCTGACATTTTTGCCTCATGAGTGCTTGATTTTGCAAGCTTAATGTTGTTTAAGTGTTGTTTGTTCGATTGTTTGCTGCAATGCTAAATAAAAAGGGCAGTAACCATGTAAGACTTTTCACATTCTAAGTAGATATTACAGCCAGAGAGAGCACATATTGAATTAAGATTATAGTAATCTTTAGCTTTCAAGATGAAATGAAAACCTGCCCAGGGAATCCTTAATGGATACCATTACAAAAGGCATAATGTGAGCATCGCCTTAACTTCAGATTTCCTGCTGAATGTTTACTAGAACTCTGTCAACATATCTTTCATGTTTCCTTGCATATTTGTTCTGCTCCTTCTTTTTAATAACATCTCAGGAACTTGAAAATGAAATATGTTTTATTATTGAAATGGATTTTGCCTCAGCTTTTTGTATACACACATTTTTTTTGTTGTTACAGTATTTCTTCAAAAGTGCCAAGCATCTGGCTATAATTTTGCTAGGGCTTTTTAGGGGGCAAGAGGAGTTATGAAGAACATGTTTGGAAAGATATAAGGAACTACAGCATAAATACTTTAAAAGCAATGCCTAGGTCAGTTCTGAGACATAAAATAAGGTGCAGACCCTACTCTGACAAGGTTACAGAGTTGAACCCTAATCCTATGACAGGTTTTATTAAAGTTGAACTTAGTTCTGCAGCTAAGGTGGTTTTGAAATAGATTTTGGTTTTGTATTATTGAAAAAAAGGAAGAAAGTAAATATATGTAGAAAAAAAAAGTGCCATGTTTATCAAGGACTTTTGTAAAAGGGTTTTAGTGAAAGAATATTATTTGTCCAACCAGGAAAAATATGTCCCCTTCTATTTTTCTTCCCTTGTAGGGTACTGTTCTATGTTTGTAACACTGTCACTTTCATGGTTCTGAATCACTCACTGTCACACAGATCCCTCATATTTATCCATTTGGAAAAGAATTAGCATTTTCTACCTTCTTAGTAAGTTGGAGAAAATAATTTAAGTACAAAAAAATGAATGAAAAGCCTAATATTAAGAAGAAGGTACTTTTGAAAACATATATTGTCTAAAAGAATAAGACATATATTTTTAGTTACTTAATTGGGACTATAAAATTGGTATTTTTTTTAAATAATATGAATTTCTTATAATATGGCTTTTAAATCTTTTTTTTTTTTAAATTGTAACGAGGGTTTAGGATTTGCAGTGTAATTCATGGGATAGCATGTGATACCTGTGTTCAAATATCTTGAGAATCTTAGGTTCACATCTGCAGCTGTAGATTCATATCCATTTATGAATTTTTCTAAATAAATGGTTCACACCCTAAGGTCCTGTACGTCAATGAGACAGTATTGGTTTTGATGAAGCTCAGAAAGGAAATTGTGCATGACCTGTTCAGTTAAGTGTTCAGCTGGAAGGGACTGCTGTCCTCCTCATTGGATGCCATTCTCTACCACATAGAGGCTTTTAGTGAATGCCTTGGAAGAAAGAAAAACTCCTATCTCTCTGTGATTTATTTAGCTAAGAGGGTGATATTACATGGTACAGGGGAAGACTTGTCTTATTTTAGAAGCAAACAGGAATCATTTGTTCCTGGAATGCAGATTTATATTGGTTGTGAATTTTCAGACTGTGTGACAATCATGTTGCATGGACTTTATGCTGCTCCTCTCCACAGGTGAATTTTATCCTTTAAGATCTTATTCTCTTTTGGATCCAAAGTGTTCTACATTTCTGTACTGGTTTTACTATGTTTACATACCTGTGCCATTGATTGTACTTTCTTTCTCCTGGTGTGGAGTAGGTGGGAGTTGTGGGAGTTGATTTCTGATGCAAAGCCTGGCATGCTGAATGTTGTCTTGTTGTCAAGAGAAAATGAGGGCATGCACCATTTGACTGCTTTAATGCAACATTATCATTTATAAATATAAAGAATTCGCAGTTCACTGGAGATGGAAGAACAAAGTTATTCATAGATGCCCTGGAACTTGATATTCTGCAATTACGAATCATTTGAATGTGCTTGTTCCTGGGCATTATAGACAACTTTTTGGTTTTGTACTCCAGTCAGGCAGAATGTTCCTCTGACTGAGAACTCCTCAGATATTTTCTTCTTTTGTTTGGAAGAAGAGACCGCCTCCTCTGAGCAGCTGCTGTGAGATGAGACATTCCATTTAACTTGTATCAGTAAGCAGTGAGGTGGGGTACTTTGAGAGTTTAACCTGGTATCCCAGTTGAAGATGCCTGCCTGTTTTGTTTGGAAAAAGGCTCCTAAAATTGTAGACCCATACAAAAATCCATTCCCATGAGGAAGGAATATTTTGCAAGGCCTTTCTCCATGGTAGGGGCCAGGATAGAGGTGAGTTGAAGAACCTATTCTGGTTGCCAGGTTGTTTTTTGTATTATGCCTGGAATGAGTTGTCTCCATTGTGGAGCCTGGCCAACACCCAGATAATGGGTAGAAAGCCTATCATTAGCATCAATGAGCTAGGGAGTGAAAGGGAAATTCTCTACCCATCACTGAGGGACTACAGAGTTGCGAGATATACAGGAGATTCATCCAACAGCTCACACAATATCCCGGGCAGAAATGGAGCACAAACTCAAATCTCCTGACTCCCAGCCAATAGGTCTGGGCCTGTTGCATGGTGCTATGCATCTTCCCACCATTAAAAGGTTGCTCATTGATCTGCTTCTCTCCATCGTGCCACATTGTGGAATTTCTTTACTACAAAGTGTTGGTAGAGTAATGATACTTTATCAGTCTTACTCAGGCAAAAGAATTGCTTTGAGATACAAGCTTCTAAGCGTTTCATAAATATACATTCCTCAAAACCATGTCCTTCCATACACCTCTTTCCCAGGACAGCAAAGGTGGGGACAGTGTGCTAACAATGCTGGGAATATAGAAAATGTGTCTTGTGAGTTGTCACCACTGTGTGTGCTGCTGGGGAGTGGACTTGATGTAAATATCCCAGATCCCCAGGGCTTTGGCACCCAAGTGTGTGAATAAAACGTAACTCTTAGCAAAATAACGTTTTTGTGAAATGGAGACAGTGCAAAGATAAACTGTGGTCCCAGGTTAATTACTTCATTCACATTATTTCACTCAGTTGCGAAGCCCTCTGCGTATTTCAGATTAATTGAATATTTGCATCCTTAATAATAGTCACTATTAGGGAGATCAAATGGCTCTGTTTTTCACAAAGGACAACAACATTGTAAACCTGCCTTTGAAACCACCTCTTATTCTTGACCTTGGGGAAAAAGATAAACACATATACCATTCACATGCTCTAGCTGATGCAGAGCTCATGCAGGAGACAGGATGATGTGGTAAATATATTGGGGCCATGAAGGGAAGGTGGAAGTGCAGAAATGCAGAGAAGCTCAGTGAACAGTGGATTTTTTTTTCTTTCTTTTCTTTTTGGTTCGGTGGCCAAATAAACAAACAAAAACCAACCTAGAAGGGAGGAATTCGTTTTACTTGGACTGAAATAGCTATTTTGGGGGGACTTGGACTGAAGTGAGAAAACAATGACAAAAGAAAATATGTATCAATCTGGAAAGTTCTGTTTGACCTGAACAAAAAGACTTTCAACACCTCAAAAAAAAAAAGTGCCTTTGTAATGAAAAAAGCATGCTTTTTGAAACCAAAGTCTCAAAAGATATAGCTTAGTGCCAAAATGATACAGCCCACATCAGTTCCCAAACTAAGTCTGAATTAGTGAGAAGAAGAAATCACCCAGTTTCAGAACATTCACGCAATGCTCTTTCGTGGCTGCCAGCAGTTTTTCCATCAGTGGCATTGAAGGTTCCAAATTTCTTGGGTGCCTCACAAGCACCCCTGGGAGATCCATGCTGTCTATCTGAGACACACTGTGTCCATCTCACCACCCACTTGACCTGGATGTTGATAGAAAGCTCTGCGCAACTGCATCTTCAGACCGGTCCCATTCCCCTGCCGGAAGTCACAAGGGTCTTCTGTACCAGTTCCTGTCTTGTCCTGAGAAAATCCTGATTGCTTCAGAGAGCCCAGGGACAGATCTGTGTGCAAAATCCACCTCAACAATCAGACTGGACCCACTTTGTGTACTTTGCAGTTTTATTTTCCATGTTCCTGGATAGGCTTTTGCATATGAGAGAACCTCTTCCTTTCCTGATCTAGTGATGAAACCTCTTAAGAGGTTTTGGTAATTTGCATGTGTCTCATGCTAAAAAGTTATTTCCCTCTACCACACAACCTTGAAGTCCAGAACTTGGGGATCAGGTGTTTTTTTGCAAATGTTATTTATTTTTATTTGTTTTTTTAAATCAAGCAGATTTCTAATTTTGTTTGTAAAGAAAAAGCTTTTAAAATTTAGTCTAAGTACTCCCTCAAGGCACAAAACTTTTTTTGTTGTTGTTAAACATGATTTGTGGAGGCAAATGGGTGATTTGCTAAATTTTTATTTTGGAGAGTGTGTTGATGCTGGGAAGTCAGGAGGTGGGGAATAAAAGACCTTTTTTTGCAATGGTTGCTCGTCAGAGGAGGAAGAAATAGATGGGAGCAATATGGAATTATTTTTTGGATCATTTAGCCATACCTGGTTTTGATGTTCTTTATTAATCACCATTTCGGTTACAAAACCGAACCACTGCAAACCACTGTGATCATTAGTAAAGTCAGGCTACTCCTGCCATAACTTCACTGTGAACACTAGGGCTGGGACCTAATACAAATTCCTAGAGAAACAGCCTGAAATAAGGTTTCTCTCCTTGAAAATATTTTCATCTTCTTTTTCATGGAGCATGGTATATGGTAGATCCATCTTTATCAAGCGGTATTAGCTCAGGAAGAAGGGACAAGGAAAAATAGGCCAACACTGATACTCACAAGCACGTGGTAACTTATGGAATGGTTTACTTTCTCTGTGGCTCAGCTGCAAGACAAACAAAAGCAACCCTCCTAGAAGTGCTTGGTTCTGCAGTTTGCTGCCATGTGTCAGGTTAAGCTAGAAAACAAGAATTTCACTTTGGCTCCTGCATTCATGGTATTTTTGGAGGAATAAAGCATACTTCAGGTGTTACACAGTCCACAGACTTGGGGTCATAATAAAATGTCTGAAAATTTACCGAATGACCTGAAGGAGAAAGGAAGGAAAGATGATGACTGGCAATACATATATGCAAGGATCATATTTTGAAGCGGTGTTACTGATAAAGAGATGAGGTGTTACAAATTTCACCGCTGTGCAGAAATTCTGTGGCTAAATCATTGTGCCCTGGGTTTGAAAATTTATCAATACAAAAGTGAAAAAGTCTTGTTTCCTTCAGTTGCACCTGTCAAGCCAGAAATGGAAGCTCTGAAATACCAGTGAGTTTGAGACTATGATCACTGTTAACCTGTGTAATGATGGGATGGAAGCACATTCCCATGTGTCAGCACAAGTTATGCTGTTCTGATGACTGAAGCTGTCAGCAAGGACACATTAAGCCAGCTGAGCTAAATATCCTCACTTTCTGCTGTGCTCTTTGTCTCCTTTTGCCAGTGAATTTGGACAGCAATCATGCAGATGCCAGCAAACAAAAGTGTGCCAGCTTCCCAGCTGGCATGAGTCAGCTTCATTGCCTTGATGCCGATGGCACAGGGTAGATTTACATGAGCATAGTGGCTGGCTTGTGGAAGTTGTTGGTACCTTGAGTGAACGTCTTGGGAAAAGGCTGTGCTTCAACTACTCAAAAAGTTATTTTTAAGGAATAAGAATTTTTTCTTTCAGCATGGAGTGTAGGAAGGAGCGTTTAATGAAAGGAAGGAGCTTAGGACAAGTGTTTGATGAAAAAGTTCTTTTAACTGGAAAAAAAAGCAACAGTTTTCTTCTAATTGTTAAAAGCCAAACAAAGAATAATAATAATAATAATAATAATAATAATAATAATGTCTCTTTGTTTTAAAGACTTGAAAAAGTTTTGATGAAAAGAGTCCTTCCTTGTAATCTAATTTGGGTGTTAAAAAGCTCAGACATTATGCTTTCCTGCCCCTCTACTATATGATCTTTACCCCAACCACTGTTAAGGCCACACCTGAAGTACTGTGTCCAGTTCTGGCCTCCCCAGTGAAGCTCTGCAAAGATGATGAAGGGACTGGAGCATCTCCCATATGAGGAAAGGCTGAAAGAGCTGGGACTGTTCAACCTGAAGAAGGGATTGTTTCAGAGGGGATCTTGTCAATGTGTACAAATACACAACAGATGGGTGTAAAGAAGACAGACCCAGGCTCTTTTCAGTGGTACCTAGTGACAGGACCATGTGAGAGACTGAAAGAGTTAACATCTCAAACATTGTGGTGGGGCAAGTTCTGCTTAAAGACAAACCCTGCACGGCAAGGAACTAAGGTGAAAAGCCCATCAGCTCAGACATCAGCAACAGGAGGGGGAGGGCATGCTGGAGGGTGCACAGCTCCCTGTTCTGATAAGCTGTTCTGATACAAAGATCAAACAATGACAGTGTCTGCAGGGAAGGAGAAGTTACTCCACAAACAACCCCCAAGCCCAAAGGCTCACAAACTGGTCATTAACCTGACGAGTTTGGGTGCCCGCCCGAAGGAGGGGCAAGGATGATAAAAGGACACAAACCGAAGCCCCGGGTGCACAAACCCACCGGGACTGGACCCCTCGGCTGACTGGACACCTCGTCTGACTGAACCAACACTGGACCCAGGACCGGTGAAATCTTTCTCTCTTCCTTTTTCTCTCTCTGTCTTCTTCTTTCTTTCATTTTCCACAATCCCTACACCTCATCCGTTTCAAGATACAAACCATTGACCAAGTCTGAGACTAAGAGTAGATCCAGCCTCCCCTAGACCCTCCTCTGAGGAGGAGTCTGGAAAGCAAGGGGGTCTGCTCTGAACCTCATGACTCAACAGGAGGGATCTCCTTATCCCTGAATTGATGTATATGGTTACATGGTTTACAGAAGTAGTCCTATACCAATTCCTGTTGTGAGAAACCCTGCCACCTACTACCACGCCTCCCCAGTTCAGTTTGCTTCTGTCAGGAATAAAATCTTTAACTGATCGTTTGGTGTTGTTTCACCTTAATTTAGCCCGAGGGAATTTCGAATTAAACGCGACTCCCTGGTCTGTCCAGTGTGGGTTGTGACAGACCAGAAGCAATGGGCACAAACTCTAACACAGGAGGTTCCTCCTGAACATCAGGAAACACTTTTCACTGTGGGGGTGACCAAGCACTGGCACAGGTTGACCAGAGAGGCTGTGAAGTCTTCATCCTCCATGATATTCAAAAGCTGTCTGAACAAGGTCCTGGGCAACTGGCTCTAGGTGGCCCTGCTTGGGCAGGGGTTTGGACAAAACGACCTCCAGATGTCCCTTCCAACCTCAACCATTCTGGGATTATTATTCCGCTCCCCTGCCCTGTATATTTCACCACTTAATTCCTTCTCTTGAAGCAGCAACAACCCAACACCAGATAGGATAAGGGACTGAGAGAGTGGAATAAGACAGAGTTGCTGGGTATTTATTATCAAAGATATTTCAAGGCCACTGGCGCATGTAATATATTAGGGGTGTCACCCTGTTTCACATTAACCCATTTGTACTGTGATTGACACATGTGAGAAGATCTAAGGTAATTTTAGCCAGTTCTGTATTTTGGAAGGCTAGGTTCAGTAACGGCTGGGACACAGGTTATATCCAGCTGCCACAAAAATATATTCTTCAAATGCTGCAAAACGAAAAAAATATGCTGAAAGATGCTTTCTTTCCCCTTTAAAATTGTAGCAGGACATGAAAATATAATCATTTCTTACCTATGTGAAATCAAAATCAAGTGGGAATAAGATCAAAATGGAATATTTCAACAAATGTGTTTACATTTAAATTAAAATTAACTTTCAGCACTTCTTTCAGAGGCAGTTAGGCTTCCTTGCTTTTTTTTTTTGCTTTCCAAGGAGTTACTATAAAGGGGGTATTTTTCATCCATTTATAAATCTTGAAGAACAGAAAAGGAAAACAAAAGGGAGTTTTATTTTACAGGTTTGGCCTTCCAAAGTTTAATGTAAAGAAAGATAATATTGCTCCACTAAGGCTTAAAATCAAGGTTTTCTATTAAATGCTACTTTTTAATGGATTCTGAAAGAGCTGATTGATTTTTTTTAAAGGTTTTGGTTTTGTAAAAGTTGTAAGCTGAAGTAAGGCACTGTACTGCATTTACAGTTTTAGTTTTAATTATTGAATAACTGTATGTGTACAAGGTTTATTAATAGAAAGGATGATTAAGTAATATATTGCAAGCTTAAAGGGAAATTGCTACAATGTTGGTCATAATGTGCTGAGTGCCATCGATTTCCTATAAATGAAATGTAGTCAAGGAAAATTAATATAAGCTGCAAACAAGGAACAAATAAAAATATTTTTAAAATCTGTAAGTAGATGTAGAGACTTCTTTTAAATGCTCGATGTCCAGCTTTTCCCACTGTAGAGGGTACAGAACATTCATTAAGAACTGGATGTTAATTATGGTGACTGAATTATAGGTAATGTCTTTGATGTCTAGAGAGGGTTAAGTAGTTAAATTAAAAAGATTGAGGAAGTTTTTATATGCCTCTAATTTTTACTAGAGGGACCTAGTGCAAGAAGATGTTCTTTGCTTCTCCTTTTCAAAACTTAATCATGATGTAGACTAGCAAGGGCAGAAAGGACACCTTGTTTCTACATAAGAAGATGAGATCTGAAAGTTAGGTACATGATCCCCCTACTGCGGAGTACAAGGTGATTTGGCCACATTGCTATAACATCTCATTCTTTTCAAAAACAAATAGGGAGTCAGTGCAACAAAGAACACTGATGGGCAGCACACAAAAAAGATTTTATGCAGAGTCCTTCAAATGCTGGGGTCTGTAACTGATTTTCCCTAGAATTTCATTGACATGCTGTGACTTCTTCTGTCATTGGTGATAGTTTTTGTTCTTTCTTCATATCTTTCACTTTCCAAAGCGGGGGGCGGGGGGGGGGGGGGGGGGGGCAGGGCGGAAGTAAGGGAAAACTGGGAAAACTAAACTAGGCTAACATGAATGACAGCTGTTGAAATGTGAGACACTAGGGAGGGATCATCAGGGTGAAAGATGCTGTATAAAAGCAACCTGATTTTTAGCTCAGCCCACAGCAGTTCTTGCTGCAAGGGCAAGGATTGAGATATGGAGATCACTCTCAGGTTTTTGGGTTTTTCTTCTGCGGGTAAACTTACTCCCAGGCAAGCAGTTAAAGATAATAGTCTTTCTCTATATCTCTGGTTCACTTAGGCACAATACCATTCCTCAGTGTTCTTGATTCTTTTGCCTCTGGTCCAGGATTTGCCATAGCCCAGTGCACTCCAACTCTTTGTATGTCAATCACTATGCCTCAGTCACACAAGAGTCACCCCAGAGGATGGTTGTGCCTCTGAGCTTATAACCTCTCTTGAATAATGTGGGGTTTCCAGACTGTTTCCACATGTCCAGTGGTCACCTGACTCAATTCCAGCCTTAAGATCAGACTTTCAGCCCTTTGCAATCTCACCTTATGTCTAATGGGTGGGTAGAAAGAAAGTGGCCATGTCTCCTTATAAGTACTAAATTGAGTGCGCATGCACCAGCTAAGTTAGAGGCTCCCTTACTTCTCTTTCTCCTTTTCTTTTACCCAGTAAAGGCCAGCACTGTTACCTGTGAGGAAGAAAGTGTGTCTGAGTTTTCTTATACCCAGGCAATGCACCCAGAAAATGTGCACGCATATGTTTACGACAAACACACTTGATGTGCCTCTGGCAGAATACTACGTTTGTCAGTTATACACAAATTGCTATCTGGAAATTAGGATTCAGCTAGCAGGAGGAAATGAAATGATCTCATTACATGCAGAGGCCCATAAAGGTGAAGAAAAGCTGATCTGCTGATAGGAGAGTGATGGCATGACAATAAACAGCAGAATTGGAATAACTAGATGTCCCTGGCTTGGTGAGAACTGGCTTTCTATGTTATGAACAGAAATTGAGGTTATGGGGACTAATCTTAGTCCTGTTTAACTCAACAGTTACTGTATTCATTTGGACCAGAGTTTTATTCTGTTTCTTTTCCTACTGGGAAATTGGACCAAGAGGACTCTTTATGCAGGCTGTGTGCCTTCTTCATGGCTAAATGCACTTGTCATTATCTTTGCTTTAAAGAGGAAAACTTTATCCTAAATAATGGGCTGTGGTTATGAATTATGAACTCTGTTGCCTAAGCTTCTGCTCCTCACTTCCATGATAACATGGACACTCATCATCTTTCCTTTCCCTGAATTCCAGAAGGTAAAACACTTCAAAAAAATTCTTGGATAAATCCCTACTTGTCTGCCCCAAAAAGCAAACTGTCTAGAATAATGAGAATGATTATGAGTAAAGTCCTTGGTGAATATGAATGAGGATTGCATTATTCATTATATTTGAATGGCATTATTTAACTGATTATAATTATACAACAAATTAAAAATTAGTTTCATGTAAATTTGCCTTGGGCAACATTTCACAAATTTCTGGCAAATCTGGTTACTGTTAAACTTGACTTACTGTGACAATATAAAACAGCTCTGCTCCCAACTTTTTTCCTAGTTTGCTGGTGCTTTCAACTTGATTAAAAAAAAAAAAAAAGAGTATTTAATTGCAGTAAAAGCATTGTGAAGGCCCAGTGACATGGATATAGAAAGCATAAATTCCCAAGCATTTCCCTCATCACTCAGAAATTCAGAGAATGCTTGCCTTTTCTGTACTTGTCTTAAGTTGACACATATCAACATTTCAACTTGAATATAAGTAGTTGTTGTTTGCATTCTGTATTCCAACAGTCCATGGGCCTTTCTCTCTGCTTTTATTAATTTCTTCAGAATTCTTCTTCCTCACAAATTAAGTTTTGTGTTGTTCTTTGAAATATGAGCAAATTTTCATGCCAGTTCTGAATAGAATAACAATTTTGCATACACTGATTTCTGAATTCTCAACTTCAGATGCTGTAAAGGAGGTTGCCCTTTCTCAATACTTGTTCTCTACACTTCTAAATATAAGACGTCTTTGGATGCACGAAGTTACTAGACTTTTTCTTTTTTTTTTAATATAATTCTCTGGTATGCAGGTTTGTCACCCTTCATAGCACAGTCCACTGCTCCTCAAATGTGACTTATACCCAAATATCTAAACCCCAACATTCAAGATGAAGATAGAGAATGTTGCATGTCAGCTGTGCTACAGGATTATGTATATGCTCAGATTTTTTTAACTGTGGGGCTAATCAGTGATGTATTTTAAAAAACCAGGATGCTTAGTTTTCTTAGTTTTGTTTCTAGCTAGAATAGCAAGCTGATGTTCTCCATGCCTTGCTGTGTAAGTTTTTCAAGTCTGTCAACCCATGTGTCAAATTTTGGCATAGATGTTATCTCATTCATGGATCTAAGAGAAGTTTACCCATGTGCATTTCTCTTCATAGTTTGCATGAGACTGGAAGAAGAATTATTTCTCAAAACTTAGAGGAAGATGAACATTTTATAGAGTAATAATAATATGCTTAAGCATGTAAGCATTTATTGGAATTTTTCCTATTTCATTAATGGCTGAAAGGAACTATGATTGCATTGCTGTGTGGCAGCCATTCTGAAATCAGCCATTGATCATAGACTGTTTCTCAGTTCACAAAAACCATCAAACTTACAACTTAAGTGCTTAAAATTCTCAAGTTCTCAAAACTGTATACTTATAGAGGATGGTCAATTAATTGTGAGACACAGAATTAACTGTTTTGCCATTGGTAAATTCAGTGTTAAATAGCCATCAGTTTTTAGCTAAAAGAATAATGGAACACTTGGTGAAATCTCCTACTGCTACAATGTGTATTTTTGTCTATCCATTAAAACCATGTGGGAGCCATGTCTTTAGCTGAGTTTCATAATTTTGAAATGCCTTTTTTTTTGTAGCAGAACAAAACCTTTTCATGTAAATGTTCTGTTAACTGAAATGTCCCTCAAGTAATGCATTTAGGGTTGAGAAATCAATATATTTCATTTCATTTTTGCGGCTTTTCTTTGTATTGTTTTATAAATATGAAGTAAAGAAAATACTGAAATGAAAAGTAATTTCAAAATAGAGGATGAGAATGTTTTGTTCCACAAAGGTCAAAATAAAATGTTTTTCCTATCTAAACTTTTTTTTCAACTTTCATTTCAAAAAAAATTTTCACAAAACACTTTACTTTTGATGAACTGTCATTTTTTATATAAAATATATTGCAGGAAAAAAATCTGACTAAATGTGTGTAACTGTAGAAAGAAATACAATTTTGACTGTTGTCAATTTGCAGACTTGCACAAAAGGTTAAAGGTTGAAAGAATGCATAACTGCCACTGAAGTCAAAGAAGGGAAGTGTGTGAAAGGATTGTTATGTTTAGACATGGCAGTACCATGTTAACATGCAATTGCTGTACTTCCCTGAGATTTAAAATAGATTTGTTTTATTTTCCATGTAGAAGCAAGAAAGTCCATGAAAACCATTTGGAAGATAATAGTCACCATGACTCTTTTGGACTTAGACAACCGCTCCAAGCCTTGCTAGCATAATTCTCCCTGGCTGACACCCTTCTCAGTCTGCCCACAAAGCTATAAAAAAAAAGTAATAGTTTGTAAAGGGAGTGATTGGTCTGGTTTGGGAATAAAGCAATTGAGCAAGCTTCAATTAATTTGCAAGCAAGACTTAATTCGGAATATGAGTATTTTTCTCCACTGTTTCTCATCACTAAACTTATAAAACACAGGACCTGGGATGTGATCTGGGGAATGGCAGATGGACCCCAGCTCTGCCACAAAAAGGTAAGTAAACTTTTGCCAGTCTGTTTTATCACTTTCTGTCTCAAATTCCCCATCTGTAATGTAGGGTATATTATTCTAATCTTCTCTCATGATGCTGTGAATGCAAATGGCTCCACACAAAATAAGTTTTGTTGGTAATTGCCATTACTGAGAGCACATGCCATCCATTTCCTTAGCCATGCCTTCTAGCTACCTCCTTACACACTATAAATCTGACTCCAAAGTCCATCCCAAGATTTAACAAGGTAGATGGAGTGGTTGGTGTGGGCAGCGCACTGGTACGTAAGGCACGTTGTTTTGGAGAAATCATTTGGGCTACTCTGGGCCCAATTAAATATCACATAGGTATGATTCTACACAAAAAGGAAGGTCTTCACTCCAGCTGTGGGAAGAACAACTGCTTGCCTATTTGTGGAGCCCTACGAAGGAGGTGCTTCCTCTCTCCTATCCTATAGTCCTCTTGGCTTGCTACTGTAAGACACGTAGGTACTGTGCCACTTACCTCTTCTTTTCATGCTTTTAATCTCCTTTTTCTCATTTGCTTCTAAGCTTTTTCTTCCCTTTACCATTTCCTACTCCAGGTATTCTTTTCTTTTTACCTCATTGTAGTGTATCATCTATCTTCCTGCTGCACTCCTTTTCTGCCAGCCTTTCTTCTATGTCTTTCCTGACCTTCCACTCTGAATGCCAACTAATACAAACTAAGAGAAAAGGGGACCCATTTTCGGTGGGGGCAAATTTTCACCTTGTTAGGACCAAGAGGAGAGAGAAGATCTCTTTATTTAGGGACACACTGAAACCAATGGTGATCTGACCAGATGGTGTTGTGGGAATGATGAGCAAAGTGATTGATGAGAGGTGAGGTGGAAGAAAACCAGCTCAGAAGAAGGAAGATGAAGCAGGCTTGTCTGCAGTTTATTTGCAGCACCGCCTTCTGCTTACACACCTCTGGAGGAACTAACAGTTTGACTCCTTATCTGAAAGCACATCTATTTCCATACATTTTTATTAGCACTAGCAACTTTTCATTCCAGTGCATCCTTCTGTTGCAGTGCATTACATGGCACAACATAGCTGCGTGATGAAATGAAATGTTAGACCTGTATCAGATATATTTAGAGTTATATGTGCCTGTGTCCAGCAGGGAAAAACCACTATTAGATCACAGAGCCATTTCACTAGGTGATACGTATGGTTACGAATCACTCATTTACCAAGCCCAGCTAGCTTTATTATAATAGGCTCATCTATGTTGTTTACAGTTTCAGTACCATGAAAAAACCAGGAAACAATTATTAGACAATTTCACATTTGTTCATCACATTGACACCTGCAGGAAGGAATAGTCATAGTCAGGGGCCATACATGGAAGGTGCATAATGAGCATATAGATTGAGCCAGGTAGCAAATAAGATGGGATTCCAGTGTTCACAGCATTTTTATTAGGGAGCTGCAAGAAGCTGAAGTGACATTTTCATTAATAAACTATCACATTGACATTGCTGGGTAGGTTTCGGTCATGGGAACACAACCACGAGTGAGGATCACAGTCTAGCAGATAAGTCTGGTCTCAGAAGGCTTATGCTCTGTTTCTGGTTCAGGTGGTGACCTGCCCTGGGCTTTAGAGGAGGGCCCTAAATTTTCTGAGAGGGAGATCAGTTACAAGTGAAATTTTATCTTTATTTTTAAAAGGCACTTTTAGTCAATTTGAAAGTCACAAAACCATTTCTTGATGATGATTAAATTTTCCTATTTTCAGCAAAATGCCATTTTCACATTTGTTTGATGTTTCTGTTGAGTTTCTTTATTTTGTTCTCCTTTATTTTTTGACAGAAACAAAACTATATGTTTTTAAGTACTTCTATTGCTTAGCTAGTGACACTGCAGAGGAAACTTTTTCCAGTGGAAATCTGAACAGTTTTATAACTGCATATGAGGACTCAGCTTCACCCCATGCTTCCAAATACTATTGTAATATTTTAGAAGCTCATGCTACCCAAAATGGAAGAAGTGTGGATGGATGAGGAAAATACATTTTCTAGGACAGTTGGGCATATACCTTCATCAGACCTGCATGGGATGACAATGCATAGCGGTCTCATCAATGGCTGGGAGTATAACAAAACAAATCACGTCACTTATTCACTGGTTCAATAAGACAAATCTGCATGGCCCTGGTTCATCTCCCTTTGCCTAACTTCCTGCAATTATATTATATATATTTGTTTTTCCCTATTATTGACAAACTTTACTTCTTAAGGAGGATAACATTATCATATTCTTTATTTATTTGGTCATAGTTAAATATCTTTGTTTTGAAGGCAAGTTAGAATTTTGAAAAATTGAGCTGAAAATATTTGGCTTTTTCTCTATTAACTTAATCTGCCAGGCTGGCAAGTTTTTGTAAGAAACAGGTGACTGTCTCTTGCCATTAGTGTGGCAGTAACAACTCCTTTATTAACAAGCGGAAGGTAAAATGTAAATGTACATAGTCTTGTTTTAAAGTTGATTGGGGGGGTTGACCTAAATATTAAAGTGTCAGTGTGTGTGTGAAAGATCTAAGTCCCAAACCTGAATGTATTGGATATATTCTTTTTAGAGATGGGAGGGGAGGTAATGATATATAACACTGCTTGGGTGCCTCCTTTTGCAGCGGCTGTTGGAACAACTTGTAAGAAAACAAACTTGCTGGACCACTTACACCACCTGTGACAGAAGTAGCTGGACCTAGGGATATGGGCAGTGTTCGAGGCATACAAAAAAACCCTCAGGTGTGAAAATCTGAGATCCAGCGGACAATTTCATTAGATATCCAGACTTTAAAAAATTAAGCTATACCATGCTATATTATGCTATATAATATATTATATTATTAAGCTATACCATCACTCGGCAATGAGACCAGCAGCGGCAACGGTAAGTGGGTGGCTAAGTGCTGGATTGAGGTGGACAGGGAGGTTCCCGAGGCCCGGGAGCCCCGGGGAAGAGCGGAGGGACCCGTCCGGAGCCGGCGGCTCTCTCGAGAGAGGCTGACGCGGCGTGGGCCTTGCCAGGGGCAGCCGCGGGGGATTTGAAGGGCCCTGAGGCGCGCGGCGGACAGGCAGGCAGGGCGCAGCCCCCCTCTTCCCCTTCCCAGCTCGGGAAGGCCGCTCAAGCGGAGGGCATCGTCCTCGCAGAAGGAGACCCAGGCATGGTTGCCACTCGGGTGAAAGCCATTGCCGGGAAAAATGTGGTGACCCAGACGGAGCTCCCAAGCAAACGTGCAGCTGTCGAGGGCTCCGGCTGCAGGGAGTGCCTGAGCCTGTCACCGGTGCCGCAGGGCAGCGGGGACAAGCCCTGTGTGCGGCGTGACCAGGTGGGTGATCTGCTCAGCCTGGTGGCAGAGCTGAAGGAGGCGGCGGAAAGGTTGAGGAGTGTCAGGGAGTGTGAGAGGGAGAGAGATTGGTGGGCCCGCACCCTGCCATCCCTGAGGCGGAGGCAGCAGATGGAGGCTCCGCAAGAAGCGGAGGTTCCCCTGCCCTCCTGCCGCCAGGCAGGAGGGGACCTAAGAGATGGAGGGGAATGGATACGGGTCCCTGCTCGGGGAGGCAGGCGAATCCCCTCCCGGTCTCCCTCACCTTCCCAGTTGCCCCTAGGCAACAGGTATGGGGCTCTGGAACTTGAGGACCAGGCCCGTGAAGATCAGGGTGTAGATGAAGGCCTATCTAGGGAGGTGCCTAGGCACAGTCGAGCAGCCCCGCGCATTCTCACCTCCTCTGAAAAAAGAAAAAGGAGGGTAATTGTCGTAGGTGACTCCCTTCTGAGGGGGACAGAGGGCCCAATATGCAGACCTGACCCATCCCACAGGGAAGTCTGCTGCCTCCCTGGGGCCTGGGTAAGAGACATTACCAGGGAACTCCCTGGTCTGGTTCGGCCCTCTGATTGTTACCCGCTATTGGTTGTGCAGGTTGGCAGTGATGAGGTCGCAGCGAGAAGTCCAAAAACAGTCAAAAGGGACTTCAGGGCACTGGGGTGATTAGTAGAAGGATCGGGAGCACAGGTAGTGTTTTCCTCAGTCCCTTCAGTGGCAGGGAAATATACTGAAAGGAACAGGAAAACACACCTCATTAATACATGGCTCAGAGGCTGGTGCACTCAGTGGAATTTGGGGTTTTTTGATCATGGGGAGTTTTATATGGCACCAGGCTTGCTGGTGACAGATGGAGTCCAGCTATCTCAAAGGGGTAAAAGAATCCTCACTTGTGAGATGGGGGGGCTCATAGAGAGGGCTTTAGACTAGGTTTGAAGGGGGTAAGGGATAAAACTAGGCTCACCAGAGATGAGCCTGCGGGTGGCATGCCAACGTTGGGGGTGGTATCGATAGCTCAGCTCAAGTGCATCTATGCCAATGCATGCAGCATGGGCAATAAACAGCAGGAGCTGGAAGCCATTGCGCAGCAGGATAGATATGACTTAGTCACCATCACAGAAACATGGTGGGATGACTCCCATGACTGGAGTGCTGCAATGGATGGCTACAAGCTCATCAGAAGGGACAGGCAAGGAAGGAGAGGTGGTGGGGTGGCTCTCTATGTTAGGGAGTGTTTCAATTGTACAGAGCTCCACGATTGTGATGACAAGGTTGAGTGCTTATGGATAAGGATGAGAGGGAAAGCCAACAAGGCAGATATCGTGCTGGGAGTCTGTTGTAGACCACCCAGCCAGGTTGAAGAGACAGACGAAACATTCTACAAGCAGCTGGCAGTAGTCTCGCAATCTTGTGCCCTTGTTCTCGAGGGGGACTTCAACTTTCCAGACGTCTGCTAGAAATACAACACGGCAGAGAGCAAACAGTCTAGGATGTTCCTGGGGTAAGTGGAAGATAACTTTCTGACACAGCTGGTAGGTGAGCCAACCAGGGGAGGAGCTTCTCTAAACCTACTGTTTACAAACAGGAAAGGGCTGGAGGGACATGTGGTCGTCGGAGGCCGTCTCAGGCTTCATGACCATGAAATGATAGAATTCTCAATTCCTGGTGAAGTAAGAAAGGGGGTCAGCAAAACCACTACTATGGATTTCCGGGGGGCAAGCTTTGGCCTGTTCAGGACACTGGTTGAGAAAGTCCCTTGGGAGACAGTCCTGAAGGGCAAAGGGGTCCAGGAAAGCTGGAATTTCTTCAAGAAAGAAGTATTAATGGCTCACGACCAGGCTATTCCTGTGCACTGCAAGACGAACAGTTGGGGAAGATGACCGGCGTGGCTGAACAGGGAGCTTTTGCTGGGACTCAGGAAAAAAAGGAGAGGAGTTTACCATCTTTGGAAGAAAGGGCAGGCAACTCAGGAACAGTACAGGGATCTTGTTAGGTTGTGCAGAGAGAAAATTAGAAAGGCAAAAGATCAGCTAGAATTCAATCTGGCCACTGTTGTAAGAGACGACAAAAAATGTTTTTACAAATATGTTAACAATAAAAAGAGAGCCAAGGAGACTATCCATCCATTATTGGATGCAGAGGGGAACATTGCCACCAGAGGTGAGGAAAAGGCTGAGGTACTTAATGCCTTCTTTGCCTCAGTCTTTAATAGTGAGACCAGTTATCCTCAGGGTACTCAGCCCCCTGAGCTGGAAGACAGGGACGGGGAGCAGAATATACCCCCCATAATCCAGGAGGAAATAGTTAGTGACCTACTACGCCACCTGGACACTCTCAAGTCTATGGGACCAGGTGGGATCCATCCAAGAGTACTGAGGGAGCTGGTGGAAGAGCTTGCCAAGCCACTCTCCATCATTTATCAGCAGTCCTGGTCAACAGGGGAGGTCCCAGAGGACTGGAGGCTTGCCAGTGTGATGCCCATTTACAAGAAGGGTCGGAGGGAGGATCCAGGGAACTACAGGCCTGTCAGCCTGACCTCGGTACCGGGGGATATTATGGAGCAGTTCATCTACAGTGTGCTCACATGGCATGTGCAGCACAACCAGGGGATCAGGCCCAGCCAGCATGGGTTCATGAAAGGCAGGTCCTGCTTGACCAACCTGATCTCCTCCTATGACCAGGTGACCCGCCTAGTGGATGGGGAAAAGCTGTGGGTGTTGTCTACCTGGACTTTACTAAGGCCTTTGACACTGTCTCTCACAGCATACTTGTTGAGGAGCCTGCGGCTCATGGCTTGGACAAGTCTATTCTTCACTGGCTACAAAACTGCTGGACAGACGAGCCAGCCCAGAGAGCTGTGGTGAATGGGGTTAAATCCAGCTGGCGGCCAGCCACAAGTGGTGTTCCCCAGGACTCAGTGTTGGGGCCACTTCTGTTTAATATCTTTATCAATGATCTGGGCGAGGGGATCGAGTCCACCCTCAGTACATTTGTGGATGACACCAAGTTGGGAGGGAGGGTTGATCTGCTTGAGGGTAGGGAGGCTCTACAGAGGGATCTGGACAGGCTGGATCAATGGGTTGAGTCCAATCGTATGAGGTTCAACAAGGCCAAGTGCTGGGTCCTGCACTTGGGTCACAACCACCCCGTACAACACTACAGGCTTGGGGAAGAGTGGCTGGAACTGCCCAGCAGAGAAAGACCTGGGGGTGCTGGTTGGCAGCCGGCTAAATATGAGCCAGCAGTGTGCCCAGGTGGCCAAGAAGGACAACGGCATCCTGGCCTGTATCAGAAATAGTGTGGCCAGCAGGAGCAGGGAAGTGATCGTCCCCCTGTACTCTGCACTGGTGAGGCCACACCTTGAGTACTGTGTTCAGTTTTGGGCCTCCCACTACAAGAAAGACATTGAGGTGCTGGAGCGAAGCTGGTGAAGGACCTGGAGCACAAGTCTTATGAGGAGCAGCTGAGGGAACTGGGGTTGTTTAGTGTGGAGAAAAGGAGGCTGAGGGGAGACCTTATCGCTCTCTACAACTACCTAAATGAGGTTGTAGTGAGGTGGGTGCTGGTCTTTTCTATCAAGTAACTAGTGATAGGACGAGAGGAAATGGCCTCAAGTTGCAGCCAGGGAGGTTCAGGTTGGATATTAGGAAAAATTTCTTTACTGAGAGGGTTGTCAGGCATTGCAACAGGCTGCCCAGGCAAGTAGTGGAGTCACCATGCCTGGAGGTGCTCAAAAAGCGCATAGACAAGGCACTTCAGAACGTGGTTTAGTGGGCATAGTTGATGGTTGGACTTGATGATCTTGAAGGTCTTTTCCAACCTAAATTATTCTATGATTCTATGCATAAGTATTCCAAAAAGCCCAGATCCTACTTAGACAAATAAAGTTTTCAGATGTGGAAAGGTCTTGCATTCTGTGCCAAGCCTTTTCAGTTAGCTACCTAAATGCTATCTGAGCACCTTTAGAAATCTGTCTAACTATTTAGGCGCCTCTAGTGTGATGACTGTCCGGTGTATGACTCTGTCTGTCATCAGACTTGCTCCCAGGGTCACCAGCAAACTGGAAACTCTACAGCAGCCTCAAATAACTAAAAAGGAGAAGCTTCTAGTAGACTAATGATAAGAGCGATCTCATTCAATATCTTCTGTTAGGTTAATTTAATATTAATCTTTTAAGGACTGCAGCCTTTTGATTTTCAATGTGTAGTACGGTACTAACATTTATATTTAGGAACTATAACATCACCATGGAATTTATAGAGAAAATCCCTTGACTTTATGATACTCAGGAGGGGGTGTATTTTGAAATTTTTGTTATCTGCGAAGTTGTGGGAGGTAATTTGTGTTTACAAGATACACACTTTAACTGAATATTTTTGCTTCTTAATTATTTACCTGTTTATTGGTGATGAATGGGGCAGGTGATACCTTCCAGTGTTTTTCAACTTGTTTGAAATTTATGAAAACAAGATATCAACACAATATTCAGGTGTTTTCCATCTCAGATATAAAGGGTAGATATGTTTAGATTTTTTTTCTTTATAAGCTTTTAAATGAGCAAGTGCAGCACTGCTGTTTTCTTTAAGCTTTCCCTCAGAAATCTGAACTTTTGAGGAAAAAAATCAACGTTTTGCACAAGTTACTGTGGCACAGTTGCAATGTGGCTGGCTTTCAGTGAATTGTTTCCAGTGAGGTGCAGGCCAGACTGACATTATACTGCAGGTTGCTTTCCTCTGGATCATAGGAGTTGTTTTTTTACAGGTGTAAATCACCATTTAGTGGAGTTTTGCTAGCTTCATCCCTGTAAAGACCTTTTCAAGTTCCTTTTATAATTAAATACCTTTATTTTTCTTTCCCCTACTCTGTCTCTACAATGCCAACTATGTTTAGTTTTCACTTTCCAGGAGACATCAGCAAAGCAGTGCATACTGCATCTTCCCCTTAAATGGAGCCTTGATTTTTTTTCAAGGTTCTGAGTTACACACCCTTTGAAGATACCAGATTGTATAAGAGGAGAAACTCAGTGGTACTGTAGCAAACTTTGATTATATGCCAGGTTCTGCCCTTCTGAAACACCAAAATAAGATGCTTTTCAGAGTGTGCACCATCACCTATACAGAATTTAATCTGTGGCTGTTGTTTAGCTTCAATACCTTTCTTTCTAATGGTATAACAGAGGAGAACTTAATCTTTAAGTGAATGAACACAAAAGTGGAGCAAAACTCCCTAGTTATCCATCCTTGTTAATGGTATCACATTCTTCAGAGCTTGACATTAAAGGTGTTCTCAAGTTATGCATAGCGTCAAAGCAAAGGGGCTGGAAATGGCCTCACAGAGCCTCATAGTCATTTCTGTACTTGCTCATGCTATCTTGAGAAACATGGATGTTTCCTCTCTAATATGCACTTTCTTTTCTTTGGAGTCAATGGTTGAAAAGGCCTTTTCTGCAGTCATTCATCTTGTCATCCCTTTGTCAAAGGGAAATAATTATTATTAATTGAGTAGTCAAAACCTGTATAAAAAGGATTAGACAAATGTGCATCTAAAAGTAAGGATATTCAGAAAAATAAAGCTACAGAATAGCAAAATTCCAGCATTTTAGAGAGTGCCTGAAATCCTAGCCTTCATCAGCTTTTTAACTTCACAATAATTTAGATGCTTTTAAAATATATAGATGGTAGATAGATAGATGGATAGATTGTTGAATTGCCTCCTCCCCTTTTAATTTTAGGTAAAAATAGCATGATAACTCCTTCTAACCTTAACATAAAAAGGTTCTATATTTCAAACTATTTTCCATAGAATGTCTCAGATCATCACATATATACTCCCAGGCATCTTATACAAGTGTATTTAAATATAGGTTCTGTCCTGAACTGGACTGAGTGCTTTGAAGATTATAAACTTGGGAAGCTGATCTGGAGCACAACTGCATGGGGTTCTATACAGAAAGTGTTATGAAACAAAGCAACTTCATACATAAGAGAGAAAAAAGTAACTCACCTGATTCTCTCTTCTTACATAGGCACACTGCTCACATTTCCATCATCTTCTCTTGGGGAGGAAACATATATATGAAAACATTTAATTTTCTGTCATTTCTGCAGACTCCTTCCAACTGAGAAGCAGGCAAGGATGTCATTTAATAGCAGGTACATTTATCCACAAATCTTTAATTAGATTCATAATGAAAGGTCATTTTGATGATCATGTTCTGTAAAAGTGCAAGAGTGGAATTTTACTGACATAAATACAGTATTGGTGTATATCAAATATTGAGGTTGTTATGCTTAAATATTCACCAACAAAAGTTTGCTTTGAAGTTGGGTTTGTGAAATTTCCACTTGTCATGCTCATTACTCACATAAGCCACAAAATCAAGGAATTGCATATGAAATCACATAGCAGAAATGATTAACCAAGAAAACAACAATCTTTTCAAAAGCTGGTTTGCCATACCAACTCCAAAGATATTCAAACAGCTTTGAATATTAAGGTGAGAATTTTTCAGTATGTCTTTCAGCAATTAAAGGAGAAGAAAATGGAAAACAAAATTTATCCCAAACCATATTTATTGGTAATTTTTGTTTTTCTCGGCTCACAGTATGTAAATGGAATTTATGAACTGCTCTGGAATCAGAGTAGCAAGGTAGCAAATACATGTTTATTTACCTTCATTCAACTCCTGTGTTCTTTTCAGTAAAATGTTTCTCTGCTAAAACTTTCAAAGCAGCATAAGGAAGTTAGTTTACAATTCCATTGAGTCCTTTTAGACCTGGCATATCCAATACAGAGATTTTAAATTCACAGTGTTTGGTGGCTTATGTCAATTTTGTGTTTTTCCATTAAAAAGAAACAAATTGTTTTTAAAGGAGCATGTCACCCTGAGTGCCACTGCACAGCTCATAAATCCGGACCTTGTTTTAATTTAGTGTGTCAGAAAATGACTCATTTGTTCATTATGACATTAATTCATTCAGAACAGTACTTTGTCAGGGAAGCCCAGCTACTATAAAACAAATCATCTCAGACTATGTACTTTCTGGAAAAAACAAGTATACTTCCTTCTCATGATGGGTGGAAGCATACCTGGACTACAAATATGGGTTATGCTTTAAATTGTGTTAGGCTTAGTACCATCAGCAACAAGTAGTCTTAGAAAGTATGATCTCTCCCTACCCAAATTAATTAGGGTAGATTAGTTTAAAACAATCCTACCAGAGTACTAAAAATATTATTGCTGTATTAGGGTATTTCTTTATTAGTTTTTTTTTTTCTAGGTGTCTGTAATGAACTGTGATCATGTTTCAAGCTTTCCTCCATCTTCCTAAAGGGTAGCAGTACTAGGAACTTTTGCGTTTTGATGAAAGTTGAGATTCTTATGTAGCATGCCCTTGACAGATGCAGTGCTTTGTATAATATCTAAGCATCATGAGAAGTGTGGTGATGTCGTAAGAGTTGGCAACGCAATAGTGAAGTCATTTCAACAGATGCAGTTTTAAGTGGGCATTGCATATAATAAAGGCAGGGAAGGTTGCTTACATTCATATAACTTGTCTTTCAATAATATTTACTGTTAGTACTCATCACCAAAATATGTAAACAGGTATACTTTCAAACTCAGCTTGCTTGTCTTAGTTGTGCCTCCGCTACTACTAGATGTATATAAAGATCTGGAAGCAAAATCCCACCTTCCTAGACCAACGCAGATCCACTCTGGTATAATATTTCCTTTTCCTTTTCCTTTTCCTTTTCCTTTTCCTTTTTCTTTTTTTTTTCTTTTTCTTTTTCTTCTTCTTCTTCTTTTTCCACACTCTTGTCCTCATCAGAATTTCAGTGTAGGAAATTCTGTGCTTTGGGAATATTACACTGCAGTTCAGGAAGTTGTGGTCAAGTTCTTCTCTAAGCATTTCTGTTTTAAATCCAGAAAAACACTATTGACTTTGGTGGAATTGTTCTGGCTTTACTCCAACACACTGGAGAGAAGAACTAGCCCTTTGCTGTTTTATCTGACCATGGTAATCTCTTGGACTGTGTCTTCCCAACTGTTAGACTCTCAAAACAACATCTTCTACCAGGGTTTCAAAGAACTAATCCTGTTGCACTTGTCAAGCAGCTGAAGACCTTCTCAGCTGTTAGTTCTGCTTCTAACCTATTATTGCATTGTTGTGAAGGCTATGTTCTCCACAGGAGGAGTTCTTGCAGAGAAGCAGAATAAGTATATGTATTTGTGGGTTTTGCCTATGCTGCTGAATACTGAGAGCTCTGAGGAGAACTGATAATGCTCCCACTCTGATGCGGAGAAGACAAAGCAGTTAGCATGGATTCCAGTAACAGAAGTGGCAGATTCAGGATGTAGAAAATGCCTCCAACTGGAATAAAAAATAAAATCAATACCCTTTGTGCTTCTTGTTGATATATGAGATGCTTTGCTTATCTCCTTCATAGTTTTGTTGGAGAAATGGAACATTACTTCTAGAAAGAGAGAGGCATGGGCTTAAGGCTGCCAGACACATTCTTGACCCTGCTTTCCTCACTTGGAAAGGTGCAACTGATGGATGCCCTTGGAGAATGATTAGGACAGCAAGGTGTTTTAGCTGGTGCCCATGACTAAGATAGAAAGCTTAATGTAAAGAATGGGAAATTGTGATCTTACCAAAAATCATTGTCAGTTGAAATATGTTTGCTGCTGGTATGATGATGTATAGTATTTTCAAAGGCACTGTATTGTCTTCCAGGAGGTATTGTATGGAGAATAAACTTTGTAATCTTTGGTTTACACCCTTCAGCTGGATCTGCTTTAGACAACACTGTGCTTATGCAGGATGTGAACCTCTGTGAGATTTATTCTGATCTAGGCACACTAGATTATTTGTTATGGCGCTCTCTAATCTTGTAAGGAGTTACATGCCCCAAAATGTTTTTTGAAAAAGAGAAGCTGTTTTTGAAAACCAAAATGCTAGGGAGTGGGTGTGTATTAGGATTAAAATCAGTTCCCTTAATATATTCAAATAGTTAAAACTTTCAATTTAATTGCTAATGTAAATGTTAATATATTAGTCTGACATTTTCACACTTGTATACAGAGCAGTACTTGTTAGAAGAGGTATTTCTATGCAAATCATGTGACTTTTAAACAATATGGAAACATTTGCTCATTGACAACATCTGGGCAAATTGGGATGTGATGTTCTGTAGCCAAAGGGCTGATGCAGCAATGCACGTATTGATGCTGGTTTGATGCAGCCTGCTTTTTTCCCCTTACATAGGACACAGGGGAGACACAACCCTCATTTTAGATAGGAAAGAGGTAAGAAGCAGAGATGGTGTCTTTACGGAAGGAAAGAGAAAAGGAGATAGCAGTGTCCTTTCCTATATAATACCTCTGATCCTCTATTAGAATATGCAGAACCCACACTGAGGTCTGGTAGCCAACAACTATGGCATGAAAACTGTCATTTTTAATTCAGCACTTAAAAAGACATCTATACAGTATTATTTTAATAGTTTAAAAATACCCATGCAGTCAAACAGCTACTAAACAGGCAAATTCCTCTTGTCCTTTATTCTGGAAGATTAACAGGTTTGGTATGAAGTGACAGTCTTCCCAAAGAATAAAACCGCACCCTGTTCCAAGCCAGAGGATGGCTAATTTTGAATTGTCCTGCAATGAGCTGTACGACATGAGGCATTGACTACTCTGTTGTCTAGCCTTGTTCAGCCTGCTACTCTGCAGGAGGCAGCCACGGAGGGGTCTAATTCCCCATCCCGCTTAGCGGAATCCCCTTGGCTTTCTAGTATCTTCTTGCTGAACCAGGGCTGTTTGCCACTGTGGGAGGTGGCTAATTGAAGGAATGGTGTAACCTTCCCTGTTGCAGGCTTGGGAACTGGTGGTGTACACAGACACATTTGCATCACTTCTAACTATTTCTGTAGAGAATGAGGGAACCATTTCTGTGAATACTGTCACTTTCTGCCTTTGCTGAGGCAGAGGATGCACTGCTCACGGTAGTAGCTGGTTAGACCCTGCTAAAAAGCTCTTTGTCATGAGGACTCCAGCTTCGGTACCTATCCCTGTGCAGTGCAGCCAGTTGTGGAAATCACAGATCACAACATGGTAGTGCTGATAATATTGAGCCCCCCTGGATTCTTCTGCTTACCAGCTATCCATTTTTAGGGTCGTTTATTACTTACTCTTCAGCCTAAGCATTTGCATTGCCTGGTATGGGGAACATCACTGTCGAGGGATTCAAACCTCAGTGCAGGCGAATGAAAGGACAGTCCCAGCTATCAGAGTGCAGAATGGACACAGTGCAGAAATGCACAGTTTCCGAAGTTATGGTTAAATTTTGGATTTGTAGCTACCTTTGATATTGGTTATATAGGCTGTTGTTTATTTGTCTTAGAATAGCATCCAGAAATCTCAGTTGGGATTAGAGCCTCTTAGTGATATACGGAGCATAAACTTCAAGGCAGGTAAAAAAGATAGATAGTCAAGAGATGTACAGTTGAGGCTGGTGATCAGGTAGCTGCAAGGCTCTGCTATGCTAAATCCATGTCACTATCTCTATGGCCACATTTTTCTGCAGCTACTCAAACCAACTGTGAAACATGTCAATAACTCCTGGTCTGCCAGGGACACCAAAGGAAATGCAGTGTTCTCTTTGGAGAACACTGAAAAAAAATTCCTGAGTGTCTGTCAGGCCTTCTAACTTTCAGGAAGTGCTCAAGAGTCATTTTTCTGGTAGATGAGGAGAAGTTGTTAATTTAGTCTGCTTAAGGGTTCTGAGTTAGAAAGGTTTACTGTTCTTACTGTTGTAACATGTTTGTATTTCCAATTTGCTTAATGTGCCTGGAGAGCTGTGACAGACACTCTGCAAATCAAGGCAAGGCAATCATTTGCTTAATTTTTGCTATTAATTAATTATCTCAAAGATTATGACAACCTCTTCTGTCCCTCTGCTCCTCCCACACTGTTTCTCTCTACTTACAGTACCATTCTTGGTCCAGTGAGCTGACATATTTGAAAAACAGAAAGCTGCATGGCTTAAAACACAGAATAAGAACCTGCAACGGTTAGGGTGATGAATGAAAAGGGTTTTATCCACTAAACAGAATTAAAAGTTGCTATGAACTTAGGTGAATCCACTGATACATAGTTCAAATGCTGGCAGAGTTTCATTAGGTGTGTTCCTGCTAAAGAGAGAAGTGCTTTAGCTGAGCTTTCATACTAACAATCCTAAGGCTACTTTTCTCCCTCATTTTAAATTCAGCCACAATACAGACTGTAGTTTACATTGACAGAAGCTGAAAGGGCAGGCATAGTGGTGTATCTTCTATTCTGGGAATTTTCAAGGTTTGCTTTCTGGTACAATAAGGTAACCTGCAGAGATAGAAAAAAAAAGATTAAAATAATAATAAAAAATTCAGTTTTTCTGAATGTTCTGACTTTTACATTTAAAATGGGGGGGGGGTGATTTGGCTGGGGGGGGGGTGATGGGGGTACCTTTTTTGTGTCATTAATTTGTGTCCTTGTGCTCTTTGAAATATATTTTCCAAGACTGCTTGCTTTCATTGGAGGCCAGTTATTTTCCTACTCTCTCAGAGAAATGGATTTCTAACCAGAGGCAGATCCAAAGCTAAATCCCAGATCCAGCCACTTCGTCTCTACTGTGGATATTTAATATCAGAATATTCTTCTTGTAAATGAGCCTTCCATTTTTGAGTGTATTGACCTCCAAGCGGATTTTGAATGAAAAAACATATAAATATGCCAGCCAGTTGGAATTTGTTCTTCAGAGAATTAGCATCCACATTTGAGCATTAAATAACCCAATACAATTTGTTGTCATGATGCTCATTCTGTAGCAGTCCTGATTCTTGTGAAGTCACAGCAAAAGTGAATTTGCAAATAAGGGCTGGGTTTGTTTGGTTCTCTGGGATGATGGGATGCCAGGTTTCATATTTCAGTGGCATTAGATGGACTGTAATAGAAAAAATGTTTTCCTATTAGAAGAACTATATTCTGTAGCTGTTGGAAACAGCAAAAAGGCGGTCTCTCATTACCCCTTTCTACAGATAAATCCATGGTCTTTATTCACTGGAGTTTATTTATATTGATTTTTCATTTTATAAATCACTTTACCATTGCAGCACCTTGACAAGCTTACATACTAAAGCACAATATATTAATATTTACTTGCTGCCTAAAAGCCACACACAGACTCTCCTTACTGTCTAATGATATTCAAGCATGAACAAAAAGAGGTTAAAAAGGTGATCTTTGCAATGGGAATTCATCTGATTTATAGCCCCCAAATGGGAAATTATTATAGTTGTAGTAATAGTCTTTCACATAAGCTGTCACAAGTGGAGAGCAGCTTGGACAGTGAAGACCCATTTTCTAAAATGGGAGAAGTCAAATGATTTGTCCTTCAATGTCCAGCCAAAAGGCAGTTAGCAAAACTTGGAAAAGTTTCCTGAAGACATCAAGAATGGGGAAGGGAAGCTGTCTAAAGAGTGCAGCGTTCGTTGTGGACTCATGAGGAGACAGTAGGGGAAGGTCTTATTCCCCAGAGGTTTGCATTAGATGAGAGCTATGTCTAAAATAACAGAAAGAAGATTTTATTTCCCTGGGGCTTGTACTTTACATCTTAGCTGTTTACGACAAAACCTCACAACTGCAGATGTTGCAGATGCAGTGGGGGTTGGTGCACTTAGGGAAGTCAGTCCCAAGGAGTGGGGCTGGAGACCTTCTTCCATTGTCTTCTGGGGAATTATCTTTCCCTCTCTTTTGTCAGGGTTGCAGGAGGTTGCCCTGTTTTTACTTGCTCCTTGGTATGAAGGACTGTGCATTCCTTTTACCAGGTGGTTGTGGCCTGGTGAGTGGGGTGTTGTGGTCTCTTCCTTCCTCCCAAGGAAGGGAAGTATGGCAAAAATACTGCCTTTTGCATTAGTGTGTGAGGTGAGGATGTCTGCTGGGCCCAGAAATGGCTGTAGAGCTTTCCAAAAGCTTTTTTTGGACATGTACTCAAACTATTCCCCCTGACCTCTGGTCACACATTTATATTTTAAAATTACTTGTGGATGTGTAAGGTTTATTTTGAGTCTGTGTTAATGCTTCAGTGAAATGAGTGCTTTACTCTCTGCTTATAATAATGCATATGTTCTGGGGAAATTTATGAGGTGGTTGTTTTTTGGGTTTTTTTCCCAAGTATTTAAGGGTTGCAAATGAAGCAGTAGGATTGAGATGCTACTTTTATTCGGGGACATGTTGCTGTTTATCTCTATAAACTAGACAAGATTTCCGCTTCTTTTTTTTTTTTAATCAGTATTTTTCCTTCTCTTGGCTTCCTTTGTGTAAATGAATGAAAATGTAGTTTTAGTGAAAGGGTGTAGATGGTATTATATTTGAGAGAACTGTAAAAGGCTTTGGCTGAACTGATGATAACAGTGTTCAGCATTTGTTAGGGATCTTGAGCGTCCTGCCATTCCCATGGTCTGCTAGTGACTGTCTCCCTGGGGTCAGGGCTTTGTAAACCCATGGAGTACTGCTAAAAAGGGGATAAAGTGGCTGGCCAGATTGTAGGTTAAATCCTAGACAGAGTGGGGACTCTCTTCCACCCTTAGCTGAGATTAACCCTACCTGAAGCTTAGCTGTGTAAAATGTGAAGCGTCTTAGGCTCCCTCTGTATCTGATGAATCAGAACAACTTCTGTCCAGAGTGCAATTCCTCCTAACCATGTCAAGAAACTTGCTTTTCTAGCAAGTGAAGCTGAAGTTCAGGGACAAGAAACTTGTGCCACTAACGTGGAGAGAACTCTTGCAAAGCAGGAGACTGGATGAAAAATATGCTTAGGAGCAATGCTTTTCGCTTAACAAGTCCTTTCTCATCTATAAAGCTAAAACCACTTTACAAAAATCTGTGATTTTTTTTTTAACATTCTATGTGTGTACAGAGACTAGAAGCAATTAGCACAAAAGCTATGTTATAGTGGATAAAATCTGTCTATTAAGTTGGAGATCAAGCTCTTATTACCAGTTCTGTCACAAAATTTTGGCATCACCTTTGATGGGATGTTTGGGCCCACGCTTCCTGAAAAGTATACTTCCCACCAAGTCACTTAAATGAAGTGGTTAGGGGTTTCTCATTCCTCACACCCAGCAAGGATTTTTTTAGAAATCTGCTCATGTTATTCTGCTTCCTAAGAAGTAATAAAGTGCTTGCTGACCTATGGCCTTTCAATTTTCTCTTCTGCTATTGCCCTGCTGGGAAAAAAAAAATCTCTTTGAATGGGAACAGCGAGTTTTCAGGCTCTTATTCCTCCATGAATAGGAATAGCTAGGTCCACAGAGTTCTCTTATTGAATACTTTTTTTTAAAAATCACTGCACTTACAAGAGTTTTACTGTGAGTGCTGTCAGCACTTTTTCTCCTTCCTAGATGTTACAAACGCTTTGGATTTTTGTCACAAGTGTTGACGTCCTGGTGTTTTTCCTTCTGAGAAAGAGATCTTGTCATCTGGCTCCTTAGAGAAGTTACTGTTGCTTACATGATCTGTAGTTACCTCTTTGATCACTAGAGGTTGTTGTGTACATGCAGGCTTAAAAACCGCTTGCTCTTCAGAGATGCTATGGAAGAGGGCTGAGTAATTGAGGGGTTGAGGGAGGACAGGAAAGGATTTCATTCATATGGGCTGTGGAGTCTTGGCCTTCAGGTGAATGGTCAGTAGTATCCTCTGATTTTTGTGTTCTTATCCTGTAAGATTGAAAATTCAAGCTCCCTGCCTCTTTGCACACATGTAACTGTACCAGAGCATAAAGGGACAAGTTACAAACTCAAAACTAGCATCCTTTTCTCTAAAAGGTATTTAGATTTTTAATAAATCTGTGGATTTGGAGAACATTTTCTCTGCGCTGGACTTTGAAACGTGTTTCTTCTCATGAGACTGAAAACATTCTTTGCTAGTCACAATTTCTTGTTCTTGTGCCAGCCTCCTGTGGACGCTCCTAGATCAAAAGCAGAGATTCACAAGATGGAATAGTGTCATTTCTGTCAAAAATGACCATTTTTTCCTTAAATGACCAACATATTGAACTGTAAATGCCAATTTGAAAACAAACAAACAAAAAATCCCCAAACCCCATCCAATCCTGCATTCCCATCTCTCTACCTGCCACTGCACCCTTGATGCTCCTAGGCAGAATATGGGTCTATTACGTGCCATTCTGTGATGGAAACCCAAAGGTCAAAACTTAACAGGGCAGACGCTTTTGTCCATTAACACAGAGTGAAGACAGATTTTGTTGTTATTAACTGGCATGGGAGCAAGCCATTTGCAGTGAGATGACAGGTAGATCCCAACCAACAGATGAAGAGAACCAGGACACAGGTATATTACTATTGTCTCTTTATTTCAGGGGGTCAAATGAAAATTTTGCTTACATACTTACCACGGGTGCTGATGCTACACTGCCTATGGCATTGGTTAGGCAAAAAGAAATGGGCTTATTCACTCCTAATGTTATCTGATCTGTTTCCCTGTAAAATGAGGGGGAAATGCCACCCTTTTCCTTCCAAGTGATAGTATTTTCTTGTTCTGATAGTTTTGTTATAATGTCTTTCAGAGCTAGGATGCTAAATGCTTGAGGCAAATCTGACTACAGTGTTGGTATGGAGTGTATTTTGCATCCACTATGGCCTATAACTTTAATTTTCTATGAATCTGCAATTATTTTGTGTTTGGGCTAGTTTAAATCTAGCAAAGCCTTGCTAAAAACAAAGGAAATACGTGTACTAAACCAAGCATAATCTCCCTGTTGTTTGTTACCCTGCTGTATTTGAGGAGTCTTGAGGCCAAATTTGTTTCCCACCCATTGTATCTGTTTTAAAACATACACCTGAGGCTACCTGGGGGGCCACCCAGTTGATTCTTAGGGTTGTGCATGTGCATCTGGGGCTGTTTGATGGTGTGCTTTAAAGCACACTCATAGCATCTCTTACCTGAAGTGTTGCTGGACTTCAATCCCCTCCATCTTTATATGTCTCCTCCTACCTTGAGTTGGTGGTGCTTACCCAGAGGTAGGAAGAGTTTGGGAGCTGCTGAGGAAGCCTGAGTTAGAACCACTGAAGTGGCACCTGGTCGCCAGATGAAGATGGCCAAGAGATGTGGCACCCTCAAGCCTCAGACCACACCAGAACTGGTTCGGGTAAGCAGGAAAGTACCATGCACCCATGGATGTGCATGGTAGGCTCTGTGCTGTCCCACTGCTGATGTGAGGTTGCAGAGTTATCATCCTGGCTCGGATGGAGGCTTCCATTATAGTTGTCAATATGAGTGTTTCTCATCTAATACTAAGAATGGTTTAATCTCCGAGACCTCAGCTGCAGCATCTCTGAAATATTTTTATTGGATAATGGTCTTGGTTTATGGTTTAATTTAACTAATTTGGATCAATATCTAACAGGCTTCCTCCAGTTTTCTCCTTGCAAGTACAGCTATGACCCAGTTCTTAGCCTGTCCTATCCCTTCTGAGCTGTTCAGTTTACAGTGTCAGCAAGTGAATTTGTATGTTGCCAGGTCAAAAAAAAAAAAATAATGCCCTTTTAAAATTTAGAAAAATGAGTAATTCTTGCATAGAAAGTGAATGACACCTTAGGAAAGACCTCTTCTATTTCAGAAGAGCTGTGTCTGATCTCCTCATAAGTAGTTCTGTCTTGCTCAGGAAACAGTTGTGGGGTTTTTTAACTAGCTTCGTGACTAACTGGATTTCTAATTTTTGTAAATGTCTATTAAAAAAAGAAGTCATCCCAACACTTTGCCACTAACAATTGTATCAAAATTGAAGGTCCTTACAGATTCTTTCTACTTTTAGTCCCTTTATGGTTAGACTGTAAAATCAATTATGTTGTGCAAATAAAGCTGGCCACTCATGTGTCTGGCTAGCTGCGGGGGAGGTACTTTTGTAGTGATCTTCAGGCTGAAGACATCTTGCAGCTTCTGCGAAGCACCAAAATGTACCTTCGTGGCCTGTTTGGAATAAGCAGGCCACCTGCCTGTCTCCAAATAACTTGTTTCTTGTAGTACCTGTGAATTAGATAAACAAGAATAAATTGTGAGCACCAAGTGTGGGAATTTCGAGAGACTGCCTGTGATAATTTTGATGGGAAGAGCAGTGTCTCTCCAGAAAGAACCTCTGCATGATATGCCTGTCTGTCCTTCACAGACTATTCCTGGGAGGCCAGATCTGTTAACCTTCAAAATCAAAGCGGATGCTTCCAAAACATCTTGTTCTGCTTGGAGATGAGAAGAGAGCATTTTGTATGCACTGGATATTTCTCTCAGTGTGGCTTAAAAAAAAAAAAAAAAAGCAGCAAAGCAGTTGTTCTCCCTATGTCTTCCCCCCCAATCTTTCTCTGTCTTTTCTTCCCCCTGACTTAGGACAGAAGTAGACTTTCAAGATAGAATTGCAGACCTTTCTTTGTAAAGCCCATCTTTGACTCATGCCAGACAACAAGGAAACATGTTAAAGATCAGAGTGGCATTGTCATGGTTTAACCCCAGCCAACAGCTAAGCACCACGCAGCCACTCACTCACTCCCTCCCCAGTGGGATGGGGGAGACAATCAGAAGGAAAAAGGTAAAACTCATGAGTTGAGATAAGAACAGTTTAATAGAACAGAAAATAAGAAGATGATAATGATAACAATAACAATAATAAAATTACAATAATAATAATAAAATAATTGGAATACACAAAACAAGTGATGCACAATGCAATTGCTCACCACTTGCCAACCCATGCCCAGTTAGTTCCCGAGCAGTGAACCCCACAGGCCAACTCCCTCCAGTTTATATACTAGGCGGCATGACATCACATGGCTTGGAATACCCCTTTGGCCAGTTTGGGTCAGCTGCCCTGGCTGTGTCCTGTGCCAACTTCTTGTGCCCCTCCAGCCTTCTTGCTGGCTGGGCATGAAAAGCTGAAAAATCCTTGACTTAGTCTAAACATTACTTAGCAACAACTGAAAACATCAGTGTGTTATCAACATTCTTCTCATACTGAACCCAAAACATAGCACTGTACAAGCTACTAGAAAGAAAATTAACTCTGTCCCAGCCAAAACCAGGGCAGGCATACAAAGTCATCTTTCCCATACTAAAACTACAGGTATTGGGTAATAGAAGGAAATGTGGAGTAATCCTGAAATGAATGGTGACTGAAGAATGCCCACAAAATAAAATAAATGAGGGAGTGAAACAGAGATGTAACTCTTATTGCCTACTTCTACCTGCCATTCGTGAAGCTAAGAGGAAGGAAGAGGAGACGTGGTGCTAAATGACAAATTAAAGTACTGTAGGCTTCAAAGGACAGATTGGTTTGAACAATGTACTGCTGTTCATTAGGGTGCTAGTTCGGAAAGCAAACAGGCTGCCATGTGTCTTTGTGTTACTTTGACCTTGCTCTGGCCAATGGAAAGGGACCATTTGTAATAAATGACAGATGCCTGCATTTTAAAGTAGTTTACAAACTTTTCCTTTACTTTGGTTTTCCTTATAAAAACCCAGCCAGTAGAGGAGACCATATAAAAGCATGACAGACTTTAAATGAAAATCCACAATAGTCTATGTGGAGAAGTGTCCTGTCTCCCAATCTGAGTAGTAAGGCACCCTTCTAAACCAACTAAATTTACAGTGGACCTAAAATGATATAAAAACATTTTACATTCTATTTTGTGTTCATTTTTATTAATGCTCTGAATAATAAATCTCTCCTTTTAATCTTCATGCCGTTAGCTCCTACTTGTTTACCATTTTAAACTTCACAGGTTTTTTTGTGATGTTTTCTTCTTTAACCGTGAAGTACTCAGGGTTTTATGTAATTACAAAGTCCTGTGTTTCCTTAGAAAACTAGGACACAGATTTCCCAGGAGGAATTAGCAAATAATTAAAATCTTGAGGAAAAGAAAACAACAATGAAGCATCAGCCAACAGGGTTACAGGTCTCTGATACTTGACAGCATTTTGATTTGGTTTGTCGTTAAGTATTTCAACTAAGGCATGTTCTGTGCTTGCCTCTGTGCTTGCCTCTGTGCTTCTGTGTTGGGGTTTAGGAAAGTAGATGCAAGAAGAATTGGACTCAATGAGTTCTGCCCTGTGTCTTCCAAGGTTACTATATACCCATCTGCTTCATAATTTGTCATCCCTCTCCTATTCTATGTTGTTCATTTCTTTGTCCTCCCTTTTCCTTCACTTTAGGCAATCAGTATTCACACCACTGTTTGATACCTCCTGTGACTCTGCCAGAGGCAGAATGACATACTTGTGCCAGCTCTGCCTTTCCTTGTGCTCACCTGTGTTTCTGTAACGCCACAAAATAAATTTTAAGGTGACCTTTCTTCCTTTTTCCTCTTCCCTGGATGGGACAATGGTTCTGTTTTCATTAATCTCTATTGTAAAATCTGAATTCTCAGAAATTTTGCTGTGGTGTCTCTTGGGAATATTTTTAGTTAAGATGCTGTATTGGGTTTACGTGGCAAGGTTTTCATAGCAGGAGGGGGCTGCAGGGGTGGTTTCTGTGAGAAGACACCAGGAGCTTCCCCCATGTCCAATAGGGCCAGTTCCAGGTGGCTCCAAGACAGACCTGCTGCTGCCCAAAACCGAGCCCATCAGTGACATCAGTAGCACCTCTGTGATAACATATTTAAGAAAGACTAAAAAACACTGTGTAACAGCAGCTGGGAGAGAGGAATGAGACAATGTGACAGAAACAGCTATGCAGACACCAAGGTCAGTGAAGAAGAAGGAGGAGGTGCTCCAGGTGCCAGAGCAGAGATTCCTCTGTAGCCTGTGGTGAAGACCATGGTGACACAGGTTGTTCCCCTTGCAGCCCATGGAGGACCATGGTGGAGCAGATATCCACCCTGCACCCCATAGAGGACCCCATGCCAGAGCAGATGGATATGCTCCAAAGGAAGCTGTGACCCTGTGGAGAGCCCACGCTGGAGGAAGCTCCTGGCAGGAAGTGCAGCCCATGGAGAGGTGCCCATGCTGGAGCAGGTTTTCTGGCAGGACTTGTGGGGAACCCACGCTGGAACAGTCCATTCCTGAAGGACTGCACCGCATGGAAGGGACCCATGCTGGAGCAGTTCTTGAAGAACTGCAGCCCATGGGAGGATCCACATTGGAGAAATTCATGAGGGACTGTATCCCATGGGAGGGACACTATGCTGGAGCAGGGGAAGAACATGAGGAGGAAGGAGCAGCAGAGACAATGTGTGATGAACTGACCGCAACCCCCATTTATTGTCCTCCTGAACTGCTCAGGGGGAGGAGGTAGACAAGTCCGTAGTGAAGTTGAGCCTGGGAAGAAGGGAGGGATTGGGGGAATGTGGTTTTGGATTCATACTTATTTCTCATTATCCTACTCTGAATGGCAATACATTAAATTAATTTCCCCAAGTAATTTTGTTTTGCCCATGATGGTAATTGGTAAGTGATCTCCCTGTCCTTATCTCAACCCATGAGATTTTTGTTGTATTTTTCCCCCCTGTCTTGTTGATGGAGAGGGTATGATAGAGTGGCTTGGTGGGCACCTTGTGGCCAACTAAGGTCAATCCACCACAGGTGCCTTGTTCCATTTCTCCTCAGGAGTCTGAGCTATGAGATCAGCCTGTATGTCTCATGGTGCACATATCTCCCTGCAAGATGGGCTTTCTTTTTGGAAGTATTGCCAAGGAAGATAGAGCAAAGACTGGAGACGTAAGGCCTCTGAACTACAGTGTTCATATGCATAGGAACAAATTGATATATTAAAAGTTCAGATGTCATACAAAACTTTTTGTGGTTTACTTATTTCTGTAGTTTTTCCTTTTTTTGTGGAAGGGAAGCTCTTTTGATTTAATCTTTTTTTTTACATATTGTATTAAGCTGTCTACTTGGTAGTGCTTAATTTCTGTAGAAGCAGGCTCAGTGGAGATCAATATTACAAGACTTACACTTTGCTGGAGAGTACTCATTGACTGCCTTTTCACCTAATTACCTGTGACCATCTAGTCTTAATTATTTAAAGAAAGAAAAAGGGAGTTTGTAATCCCATTTGGAGATGGCAAGGGAGTATCTGTCCATGCTTTGCAACTGGTTGCATATTACATGTTAAACCACTGCACATCTGTGATGAGAAGCAATTTGAAAGACAGTTAAATTTAAGGGGTCTGTGTGTGTATGCGCGCATATTACGTATACATCTCTAGGTTGGCTTTTATGCCAGAAGTACCTTTCTCCTCTAAGGAATCATCATTTCAGTGATCGCAGTCTGTCACGTTGAAGGACTGATGTAGAAAAGCCAGCTAAATTGTAACATTTGAAAGCTAAGAAGCAACAAACTGTGAAGAGTAGGCTCAATTACTGACCTTAATTTCTAAACAGAAGTGTCTGTCTAGGAGCATATGAGTGAATTATGTTCAGATTTAATTCTGAACTCAATACATTGCACTAGTGATTTTTGGAACCCAACCTGCCAAACATCTGTTACATGTGTTAGTGAGAGGTTTGGATAGAACTCAATAGCCTTTTTTTGTTTAGTGGATGAATTTATTGCTCCCATCATGGAAAAAGGGAGTGTCCTTAGCTGTAGCATTCAGATAAGAATGCCACTGGTCTCCTGCTTCAGCTGTGAAAATTTGTACCTGAAACTGTATTACATCTTTTAGTTGTCACCGTTCCTTATACACTAACGAGACCTCCTTAAAGGTTTTTGTAATACCCCAGGTAATCATTGACGTTAGGAGGTTGAATTAAATGTTTCCTATATCCTAATAATCTTAGAGATTCCCTCCGCACTAAATAAAATCCAGCCCATTTTGCATCCACCCTGAATTACTAATCAAGTTGGTGAAAGGCAAAATGGCTCCAGCTTGTGTGGAAAGCTGTAGGGCTTTTGGTATGCTGTGAGCAGAGTAGAGGGAAATCTGCTCCAGGGGCCTGATAAAATGAATGCTGATTCACTGTTAGCTTTGATCTTGGGCTGAAAAGGTTGGCTTATTCCTTACAAATATTCTTTTTCATCTCCTTTACAACTCCTTTCCTGAAAGTATAGGTATGAGTTCTCAACTGAACATAAAGGAGTTATGGTGACTTAAAAAGTGTCTCCTTGCTGTGGCTGAGCCTTGGTAACCAGCTGTGTGATTACTCTGACTTTGCTCCAATTCCAGAGTAAAACATTGTTAGCCCTAATGAAATCACTGTTTTTTGAGATAAATGTAGATGGAATGTAGACTATGATTTCCTTCCTTTTGTGAGTGCAGATATCTACATGTATCCTGAGGACTTTTTTATATGACAGTAACTGAGAGGCTGTGCAGACCAGGATGGAAAGAAAGGCCAGCTGAACTGCAGAGGTGAAAACACCACTGAGGACACTTGTGGGATGCTAAGTCACAGAATAGGGTTCCAGTCATTTACTGCCTCTGCTGTGGGGGACCGCGTTTGCTGCAAGATCCTTATCAGGATCAGGCCCTAAAAGGTTCAGTAAGGACATGGACATAAATCTTGTGGTGCCTTTATCACTCAAGGGGAAAAGCTTTTTTATGCTCTGAATAATTAAGAAGTTCTCATAAACATTGACTTTTTGTTGTTTGCCTGATTTACTGAATCAAAGATTGAAGAGAGTGAATAGCATATGCCATCCTTTTATTTAGCAGCAGTCTGTGTAGATGCTACCTGTACAGGGAGTTTGTTCTCATATATGCTGCTGGATAGGTGTTTCAAGAATCAGATGCATGGGATTTATAAATCACACAGAGTCAGTGATTGTCTTCTGTAACAAAGTAAATCTAGCGTAGTCTAGAATAAATATTTATGAAGATGAAAACTTTTCTGGCATCTGAAATTGCAGTAGAAATAGCTCAGGTAATATCCTGCATGAACCTCTCCACCTTTTGATTACACAAAACTTAAAGCATTCTTCACCCTACTTCACTGGCTTTCCTTGACCTTTGCTTTCCCCATGCGCCTGAGCAGTGAAATGTGTGCCATCACAATCCTATGCAAGAACAACTAATCAAATACCACAAACTACCATTCAGTTACTGGTGACCTTTGTATATTAACCATCTCCTGATGTGTTAGCCAAGTCCTGTCAGCAATGGTAAGAGGGTTTGGTCTATGTGGGGTTGATTCTTTTCTTTTGGGGTGTCATGTCTGTTCTACCGCTACAAGACCATCACATGCCTCATGGAGACCATGTGATCTTGGAATAACTCTCAAAGCCGTGTGCAATTAAGGACTAGCAGAATAATGGAATAACTGAAAGAATACCACCTTACCCCTCAAAGCAAATGCCAAAAAAGAAAAAAAATTTTAACTTTCACTCTTGCAACAAAATGTCAAATCCAGGATATTTGCTTGTGGGGTCACTGGCTGCTGGAGGAAGGGTTTTGGTAGAATACTTGCAGCCACTGCCAACAAATAGCAGCACCTACTACATGCTGATGGGATGTTGCACAGCTGTTGCTCCAATGCACTACTTGGGGTCATCTGCATTGAAAGGTTTCCACGTAATTAGGGGGATGTAGGCCATATAAAGGAGTCTGCTACTTGTGCCTTCCTGGGCAAGAATTTGAATGCCAGCAAGAGATGGAAATAGCATTCTTTATTAAAAAGCTGGTGAGTAATGGGACAGGGGGATTACAGGGTAGTGAGAGCATCTTCTGTGTTTTCAAAGGCATCAGTAGGACTCCTATTTGCCTGTCCTGGATGAAGATATTTTTTAGTCAATAGAAATCGGTTTTTGTTAGGGAATGCATTAGTGGAGACAACAGCAAGGCCTCAAATAAGAAAGTCTTCCATCTGAGAGATGAGCTTGCCCAAGCATTGTGCAGAGGAGTATTATTTTTTGAGGGCAGTGCAGTCCATAGGCTGGCAGTGAAACATGCCATGCCCCTGGTCTGTGACATTCAAAAAGGAGATGAATGAGGAAAAGTTATAGCAGTTTTTTTTTCTACTGCTTCTTTGAAGACAGCAAGATAAATATTGTCTTGCCAATCCCCTCACTCTCCAGAAGTTAGGTTAGTGTTCAGTTTGCTTTTGTGCTCTCTGGTGTAGGAAGTAGACACTTGAAAATAGTAGACCTGAGTAAAAAAAACCCTGTGGCCTGAGTAGCAGAGCTTTTAATAAAAAATACAAAAAAGAACTAGATCAAAAGAAAAAAAAAATCATCCACATTCCTTGCAGAAACAGCTGATACTTATTTTAATGCCCAGTGTTTTATCTTCCTGTTCTTACCTTGTCCTGTGGTGAAGACCTCGCAGTTTGTCTAATACAATAATACTTTAGAATGGAAGCAGAAAGGGCAAAGAGTAATGTGAAGAACAAGTCACCAAATCATATCAAACTTTCTTAAATGTGTTAGGAACAAGAAGACAGTCAGGAGTTTTTTACATTACTTCAGAAACACCTGGATGAGCATGTACAGAAGAGGGGGGGTGGTTGCTCTCAGCACCCACTGAATTGAAAGGTCCAGTGGCTTGCCTTGAAGAAAGGAAAGTATCAAGCTTTCCTGCACTGCCTGCAGTTCCCTCTCTGAAGACCTTTACCATTGCTTTAATTTCAACAGTACAGATTAAGAGTCTAATTACAAGCAACAATGGCAAGTTTAAGGAAAGTGTGTGGTAAAGCTCTGAGCATTGGAGAATGCAGCATAGTGATGGTCTTCTGTTGCAACCATGTGGAGTTTCAGGATGGTGGCATTTTGGAAGGTTTAGTTTCAAAGCCAGGCTTTCCACTTGATCTAAAAAGGAATCTCTGGTCCTGCTGAGATCCAACAAAGCCATTCTGAATCCATCCAGCAGGCAACAGTGGTGCCTGCAATGGCATTGACACATCATGAGCATAATCAAACAGATCAAACCAGAGGGGTTGTGGAATATGTATACTTCAAGATGTCAAAACTTGACTGGACAATTTTTGAGCCACCTGCTCCAATTGGACCTGTTTCCTGCAGGGAATTGACTGGATGACATCCTGAAGTCCCTTCCAACCAATGTGACGGTATGATCTTATGTGGTGTCCATTTCTTTGTAGTCTGGGGTGGGGAGGGAAGCCTAGGGGTGGTACCAAGGGATGATACAAATGGGAGTAAAGGTGCAAGTAAGATATGGTCTCCAGAGCAGACAGAATTTAGCAGTGCTATCTCTGGTATGTGTATGGAACTGAGATCTGCAGCCATTACTATTGGAGTAGGAGGTGGACAAGAAGCTGGTGAACATCCTAGTAACTCTGAATATGTTGTGATATCTAGTTGAAATAAAGAGGAATTTGGGGCACTTCAGAAAGCTCATTTCTCATTATCTGAGTTCTTACATTTGAGTAAAATATGATTATTGCTTATGAAGAAGCTGAGGGTTGGTTTCTCAGGGCCAAACTTATCATAGAATCACAGAATAGCTGTGGCTCAGAAGGTCCTCTGGATATTTTCTAGTCCCACCCTGCGCTCAAAGCAGGGTCAGCTGGAGCCTGTTACATATCTGATATGAAAACAAGAGTTTTGGAAAGGACTTATGTGGCGTGACTTGTTTTGAATGTTAGGAGGCAAGATTTAATGCTCCAGGAAATCACATCAGTCTCTGGTCCTACATTACTAATTCTGCAAGTAGAAAAGCTGAAGTTCCTCTGTCAGGAGCCCAGTTTTGATGATGATTAGCGCACTATTCAGACTTCTCTCTAATGTTGCTCTCAAGCACATGCATGCCTGGAGAGAATGCCTTGTTTGGGGTCCAAGTTTAAATTATTTTGCATTACATCACATCCTTCTCCAGGTAACTCCATCAATATGAAGGGGCCAAGTAGAATTTCTTTCCAAACTGAAGTACTCCTTACAAAGTGGCATAGCGTCATGGTTTAAGTTCAGCCTGCAACAAAGCACCACCAAGCGGCTTTCTCACTCCTCCCCTCACCCCCCAGGTGGGATGACAAGGAGAAAATATAAAGAAATGCTTATGGGTCGAGACAAGGACAGAGAGGGATCACTCACCACTTATGGTCATGGGCAAAAGACAGGCTCAACTTGGGGAAAAAAAAAGAAAATCCATTTAATTTACTACCAATCACATCAAAACAAGGATAATGAGAAGTAAACCCAAATCTTAAAACACCTTCCCCCCACCCCACCTTCCTTTCTGGCTCAACTCCAGTCCCAGTTTTCTCTTCCTCCTCCCCCCCAGCAGTGCAGGGGGACGGGGAATGGGGGTTGTGGTCAGTGCACCACACATTTTATCTGCTGCTCCTTTCTCTTCAGCGGGAGGACTCCTCACTCTTCCTCTGTTCCACTGTGGGGTGCCTCCCACGGGAGACAGTCCTTCACAACTTCTCCAGCATGGGTCCTTCCCACGGGCTGCAGTCCATCATGAACTGCTCCACTGTGGGTCCTTTTCATGGGCTGCAGTCCTTCAGGCACAGTCTGCTCCAGCACAGGCTTTCCCATGGAGTCACGGCCATCTTTGGGGGCATCTCCCTGCTCCAGCATGGGCTCCTCCCCAGGCTGTGGGTGGGCATCTGCTCCCCTGCTCCCCTCCCTGGGCTGGGGGGGGACAGCCTGCCATCTCACCATGGGCTGCAGGGGCATCCACCTCCTGTGGTGCACCTCCTCCCCCTCCTTCTGCACTGACCTCTGTATTTTCATAGGGGTTCCTCTCACATCCCAATCTCCTCCCCCACTGCAGGTTTCCCTTCTTAAATCTGTTCTCCCAGAAGTGCTACCACTGTTGCTGATGGGCTCGGCCTTGGCCAGCAGTGGGTCTGACTTGGAGCTGGGGAAGCTTCTAGCAGCTTCTCACAGAGCCACCCCTGCGGCCTCTCCCCTGCTACCCAAACTCTGCCACACAAACCTAAAACACATAGAAAACCAGGCAGGGATGTTATTCCTACATGAACACAATGTTAAAAATGTGTCACTAATATGACATGATGTTTGTTACCTGCATAAATTATTTATGGTCTTTAATTCTTGTGTTTAAACTTGATTGTAACCAGCCCCTTGTGGTAGGTCAGATACTTCCTAGTGTCCTAAAAGAAAGGTGTCCTCCTTTAGACCCCACTAGTTTTGTCCTGGAAGTAGCTTAAACCACTTAAGAGCGCTAAATGCCAGGCTTGCAGATTTCTGGATTTAGTGAGGAGCCAATGTTTGATATGAAACCCTCTACCTTGAATTTGTCTCCTCCCTTCTTCCCCTTAAGTAAATAAAAGGTATCATGGCAATGATAATGCAAAGCAAACAAGTTCCTCATTTCTCTGCCAGAACTAGGAAGGTGGGAGATCATAATACAAACTGGCTGTCATTTTTCAAACCATGTGTGAGACAGAACTATTACCAGCTTTGTTGTCCAATGGGTATCTTGCCAGCAGGTGTGGATTTACACTCCTTTAGAGTTTAAAAATACTGTGAACACATTCTTCAATAAGCAATTTGGAGTTAATAAACCATTGGTCTTCCACATTCAGCTGCCGTGTTTCTTATGTTCTCAGGCTGTCTTCTGCTTGTGTGACTTCCCCATTCTCCTCCCATCCTCACTCCAGTTATATTACATTTTGACCTTCAGTGGTTTTTTGTCCAAAAAAATATATACAGCTGTCTAGTCACCCTTGTCACTAAGCTCCTGTTTTACCTTGAAGTAGATACTAATATGCAAATGTAATGCATTCCAGGCCAGAGGTTCCTACATAGTTTATACTCACAGCTCAACAGTGTTATAGAGCTCTATTTTACAGGGTGCTGACAACTTTATGAGTTCACTTTAGTTTGTATTCCAAAGCAGTTGTTTAAACCATGAATTTGCCTCATTTGCTTACAAATAAGCAATTTATTGTTTAAATGAACCCTTTTGGGCACTTACTGCTACTCCCTTGATATGGGGTGTTTAAGGTCTGTCACGGGTTCGTCTTTCTATCAGAAAATATCATAAGAAAGGTACCACTTCCTTAAAATGACAGAAGCCAAGATTGCTATTTTCCCACTGCATATTGCAGCCTCACCCTTTCAGGCACGCTTCTACTTACTTACTCAAGTAATCTGATTTCAAGGAGACTATGCATAGGAAAATTATAGTACATATCTGAGTGTTAGCATGATCAAGACTATGATTAGATATCTCTGCAACCAGTGCCATTTTGTTCAGCTCCAGCTGCTGAAGCTGAACGTAATATGAACTATTTTAAATCCAAGTAGAGTGGTAGGTGCACAAGAGCTACAGGTTTGCTGCGAAACAACACTCTACTGGATACCCTTCTTTTGCGCTCACCACATTCAAGAGTTATGGAGTTTCCCAAGGGCTGGATATTTAATACTATCAACAAAATCCTGTCTCTAAAGTAGGGGAAATAGTCTTCTGCTTTATGCTTGATGGACTGCATTTCATTGAGTCTGGTATATGAAGGTTTCAAAGGTCAATCAAGCTTTCATTCAAATATTTTGTTGGCCATAATGAACACAAAAACTCCCCAAGTACCTTTGGCATTACCACATTTATTACTGTGGATGGTACAACTCCTTATCAGTAGGAATTATAGAAACAGGTCCTTGGCATTTCTTCTAAAAATAACAAAACAGAACAACCACTGTGCATCTTCAAATGTTCTTCCTTAGTAGTTACTGCAAACCAAGCATTAGAAGTATTAAAATTAAGACTAAACAACATGTTGTGAGTTATTCTAAGATCACCTAATTGCCCAATAGGTCAGATAGTTGTAGAACTGACTTGCGTAGAATTTGTCCTCTGTGAAAGCATTTAGGTATTAAATGTGTGAAAATCTATCCCCCAAAAAACTAGATGTTTGGTGCTGTCCTGAATGCAACACATGCTTCAAGACATCTTGTTTTCCTGGCAATACAGAATAAAATTTTAAGGTGCATGGATATGTTTGCCTTCAATAACTTCCTAAATGGGATGATAAAAATCCGAACCTTCTGGTAAAGTGCTTTTCCTGTATCAGGTACGTTATGCTTAGTATAAGAGTTATGCTAATACTGTGCTTGTTTTTCTGTCTGCTTCTTATTTTCTTATCATTATTAAGGATGGAGATGGAGACGGGGAATGGCCCTTGACAAAATCACCATGCTGGGTAAAACTGGGGCCATGCTGAATCTGAGTTAAGGCTCCCAGAACTCTGACAAAAATGCCCATCACTGACCTTTGGTAAACTTACTGCTCTGAAAATGGTAAAAGGTTAATTTGGTGTTGCTACATTAGGTCAATCACAATGTTGCCTTTCCACACTATCTTACTTATTCTGAATTGGATTCTATCTTTCAGCTAGTGTAAACTTGGCATAAACTCTGAGTTACTGGTTTGGCTAGCTAATATCACACTTGTGCTGAATATATAAGATCTAAATCAAATGCATATTTGAAATGCACCTATTGGATAGTCACAATTACAAAGGGACAACCTGGGAATGGAAAGGATAAAATTCCTTGTTGGCAATATCAGTCCTTTTCTAAATCAAATAGGCAGATGATGAAATGACTCGGAAATGTCTGATGATGGGTTTATGCCAGGTCCTAGAGGAGTTATTAAATACACACCTTTGAAGTCCTTGAATTACTCTCATTCTGTCAAGGGACTGCCTCAGGGTGGGTGAAGTAGTTTTGTTTCATAATATTTTCAGAGTACTAAGCTCCAGGAACTTGCTGACCTGCAGGTTGATGAAAGAAATCAGAATAAACATACACTGTTGCCTGCACACTCCTTAAATTACTATGTGCTGCACTGAATAAGCCAGGAGATCTCCTTCTGCTCTTTCCCAGCCCCTTCACTGTTTAACACTTTATCCTGTGTTTTCTTGATTATCCTGGCACAGCTGTTTGTGCACCTCTATGAAAAGCTAGACCCAGGAAATGGATCTCAGTGAAGTGGTGTGAGCAAAGCCTGTGAGTGGGTGTGGTGTGTGTTGTTTGGGTTTTTTTTCTTTTTTTAACTGACCCTGCTTTGAGAAACTTCAGCAGAGTCCCTACATAATGTGCAAGTGTCTGAGACCTCAGCTTTGCCAGCTGAGAGAATGAGAAAGTACAGGGTCCTCAATGTTGTTTGATCAACTGGAAGTTGAAGATGACTTACACTCTCTCAGTTACAAACACTGATTGTTAAATGCACTTTGCCTCTAAAGCATTAAAGATTATTATTAGCTTAAAAACAGATGAGTGACCAGATATATTTTAATGACAATAAACAATAGGAAGGTGATGTACACACAAATAAAGCTGTTTACAGCAACTGTATAGGGGACTCAACTTCCTTCTGCCCCTCATTGTGAGGAGGTAATGGCAGCTCATACAGAGTTTATGCAATGAAAGGGACCATTTGAAGGCAAGCTAAGTAACCTGCAGCTACCATGAACACTAAAAGAAAGCACTTTTTACTTTCTCACTACTGTTAAAAGCTCAGCTTTAACTTGAGGGGAGAAGAGGTAATTTTGGAAGCCTGTTTATCTTGATTTATTTGTGGCTTGAGAGCTCAGATACAAAGACATATTTGTCATTTAATTCTTGCTGCAAGGCTTGCCAAATACCCTGGGACTTTAATGATTCGGGGGGGGGGGGGGGACGGACACGACACTTCTTTGCTTATGAATGTGCTTTAAATTAAAAGTACCAACTGGCAGCAGAATTTTGAAGGCTGGGTGCACAACAGGGGGAAAGAGCAAATGGTAGAGTACTGCTCATATCCACAATTGAGGACATTTTTTATCCCTGGAAAGGTGTGCCCTTATGGAAACTTTGAACAGATGATTTTTTTCCACCATGCTGCTCCTTGTCCTTTTTCCTGAATGCTGGAGTTAAAAGCCTGCTTTATTGTTTCTGGGTTTTGATGTATGCTGAGTATCAGAGTCAGAGCACTTCAGGCAGCTTGCTGCCAGTGCAATGGGAAGCAGAAGGAACTTTGGAAAAAGTTGAAAAATAAAATTCAGCTCTGGAAATTATCTGCCACATAAGTCACTTTTTCCTTCTTCATTAGGGTAAAACTGAACTCCTAACGCTCTGTTGAAAAACAGAGCAAAACAGAGAGCCCAATCCCAGCAAAGACACAGGCAGGGTCCTGTTGTGCAAGTGGGCAAAACCAGTCAGGTTTTGTTTGGTTATGATAAGCATAGAAACTACTTCTCTCCTAAGGCTGAAAGCAGTCATGTTTCCTCTCTGGGGAGGGGAAAGACCTAACTCTTCTTTTCTTCCTCTCCTCTTTTTGTAGCTGTTGTTTAAAGCATCCACTTCGTGCCTCTTGCCTGTGACATGCCTTACTGTAGCCTTTGACATGGATTGCCGCAGCATCAATAGGAGTCAGCAGTATTTGGAGGCAGCGAGACCTGTGCCCCATCTGCTTCACTGAGGCTTTCTTCTTTTTGGACTCTGACTGCTCCCTCGGGCTGGTGTGGATGGCAGTGCAAGTGTGAGCCCCGTGAACGTACTCCAACCTCTTCTGCCTCCCAAGCAGGGTCCCACATTTCTCTCAACACAGGAATCCTCCACACTCCCAGAGGGGACAAATGGTCTTTATGTGCTTCTTGAAAGGAAGTAGGAAGATTTAATTTCTGCCATTGTAGCTAAACAGGGAAGTCAAGGGTAAGTTCCAGCAGGTCAATGATAATGATGCCTTTGTATCTTCCTCATAAGCATCTCCAGAATGCAACAATCAGTGCAACACTTCATAAAGCAGAGATACCTAGAACTTTGTAGCCATTTACCACATGGTTTCAGGAGGGGGTTTGGGTGTGTTTCTGCATATGTGTGAGTTTGCTTGGTTGTTTGTTGTTTGGTTTTTTTCCTTTACTGAGAGAATGTTTGTAGGTTTAAATCACAATTTAGGCTAATGTGTAAGTTCTTTCGCTTTGTTACAAAGAGCTATGTATGAAAACTAAGGAGCTAGTGAGCAGGTATCATTAATGAGGTCAGAATTCTAAAATGTTCTATGTTTCCTAGCTGGTAATAGAAGGGAATGAAATGTCAAGGGAAGCTCTGAGAGGTGAATATGGCTTTAGTGACTGGAGAAAATTCAGCACAACAAAACCCTGAGCTCTTGGAACAGACAACAAATTTAAATGGGATTATAGTGCAGACATTTTGCTAGACCTGCATGCTTGTGGCTTAAATGGGCCTTTCATTCATAAATGGATGCAATTATGTATTTATTTGTGTATTTTTCAGAAAAATAATTTGGCTTTAAATTGCATAAATGCTGTAAGTTTGAAAGGGACAGTGGATGATGCAGAATATTTTTTTCATATAAACTAGCATAAAATAAGTGCTAAGATCTCTAGGTTTTAGCATATTGAGACAGATAAAAAGCTGTTACCATTGAGTGTAATAGTATTAATCCTTTATTAGCTCTCTCTAAACTTTTAATTTGAGGCACAAGTGAAGGCATTGGGGAGAAATTTTTTTTTGAGGGGTGAGTGTTTTTTCTCAGAAATAGTTAGGGTAGGATTAACTCTCACTCTACTTGAAGTCAGGCATTCCTGATGACCTTTAAATTTAGGGACATTTGCCTTCATCCTGCTGCTAACCACATTACTGTTGCTTCCAGATTCTAGGCTAAGCAAGCAGTGGCCTGTGGCAAAGCAGTAAGAATGAGGAGCTGAGTTTTGCTGCTTTTCCATGAAACATTTCCTCCTCTATGCAGATACCCAGGTAGTGCTAAGCAGCCAAGGCCTGGCCAACAGGTGGTTTGCAGGATCAAGGTGGCAGTTTTACAACAATCAAGAACAGGACTTGCTGATGATGTGCACGTTTTGCAAGACTAACCTTCAGAGAAGTGTTTGGACAACAAGCTGAACTGAAACGAGACCCCCTGTGCTTTAAGTTGCACAAGAGGCTGTCCATTAAAACTGGGTAGGTTGCTACCTCTTTCCGTCAAAGCTGTTGCCTGTTGTTTTTCCTTTCCCCTCTACTTTTAATAGGAGAACATCTAAATAGTTGCATCAACTGAGGAGAAACATAAATAAGATGAGCCAGGATCATCTGCAGAAGTTATTTCTCTGCCAATTTTCATCTGTTTGATTTCATTGTAGTTTCATTCATCCTCATGGAAAGCAGTAATTCTGTTCTTTACAATCAAACATCCCAGCTTCCAAGCATCCAGCTCAGACTGAAAGGCATAACTGAAATCTGCAGTTGAAGCATGCTGTGAAAGAAATCCAGGCCCATTTAAATAGCTCTAGGAAAACTGCCTTTTCCTTCTGCATTAAGTTTTACCAGCTGCAAAGCTTTGCAGTAAGGACACTTAAGGATTCAGTAGTTGCAACTTCACAGACAGACAGACATGAGAGCTGAACTATCCATCTCCACGTGCTTCACCTACAGTCTGTTTCCCTTTGACATAGTATATTAGCATCTGGGGCTGCTAATTGTGCTTCATAAGTGCATGTTGTAACTGATTTGCCAAAACCAAAGGTATTAATTTCTCTAATCTTCCCACTGGAGGTTTACGTTCCTACAGTTGTACTGAATTTCAAATTGGCTATTGTGTAGCCACAGTAAATGAGGGGACAGAGACTTCCAGTAGGGAAGTCTGAACTTTTTAAGAGGTTAGTAAAACAGAAAACAACTATTAAACAAGTTACTGCTCCACAACTTTACTAAAGGATCAGTAGATAGCTTTGTTTCTGTTTTCAACCTCATAACCTGTTATTCACTGCAAGTTCTACATGATTTTTCAAACAGGTTATCTAATACTGACATGGCAGGAAATACACATAGGAGCTGAGCATAGCTCTCATATTATCTGTTACTTAACTGCATGATGCTAGCACAGTGACTAACATACTGGGCTGGCATGAGATCTGCATTTAAATGAGTTTCATAGAATCATAGAATCATATGGACTTAGTCTTATTGAATCTCACAGTTGGCCTCAGCCCATCAATCCAGCCTGTCCAGATCCCTCTGGAGAGCCTTTCTATCCTCAAACAGATAAACACTCCCACCCAACTTGGTGTCATCTTCAAACTTGCTGAGGTACACTCGATCCCCTCATCCAAATCATTGATAAAGATATTAAACAAAACTGTCCCCAATACTGAAGCCTTTCAATGCAAGATAGTTGATTGTTCTAATACATGTTTACAGAACAGCCAACACACAATTCTGCATCACTGGCAACTTGTCCTCAGGACATGAACTGAGGAGTTTTGAAAGGCAAGCTGCTTCCTGTTACAAGTTGGGCTCCATGCCTGTTTGATGGGGTTGTGAGTATGGAGATCTGCTGCTCCCTGTGCCGAGGATGAGCAGAGCTGCAGCACCACAGGTTAGAATGGGAAATTTCACAGCATCCACCAAGCTGTCCAGAACCTCTTCCCCACCAAACTCTGTGTTTATGGAGCCTGTGGTTTCAGGGATGCCAAAGATGCTCTCCAGATTTTCTTTCTTGTCTTGCAATATATTGGTGGGTTTTAGCATGTGATGTTTTTGCTTGTTTTTGGTTTTTAGTCTGGTGCCAGTCTTGTTCTTTGACCTCACAGGATCAATCTATGATACCTCTCTCATTCAGATATGAATTTCCTCAGGACTGCTTTTTCCTCAGCTGATTTAGAGATCTGCAGTACTAACAAGCAGGTGAATGAGCTTATGCTGTTGTGAGCTCATCTGGTCAGTAAGTATTTAATTCCACTGCTGGATCTCCCTTTAATCTGCCCTGAATTATGCATACATGAGTGCTCATGATAGAGATCTCCAACCACAGACAGTAAGTATGGAGGGCTGTTATGCCTATTTGTCACACTTCTTTATTTTATCAATTTATATCTTCTGAATAGTTTTATTTTACATCTCAATTCAGTTGTACTTGTTGCTTCTCTGCTGCCTTCATGCACTCTCTATTTTCTCCTATTTATTTTCTCTCCTACCCTAGAATCTTCCTTGTATAAGAAAATATACAGTATCCATGTCTCTAGTTGTTAAGTTTATGCAGTGTGATAAACATTTAAGATACGTGGGAGCTATTCAGTCTCTTCTTTTTGTACTAATGGCAGGGAAAATAAATGTGTATGCACATTTTAGGCAAATCTAATCATAAAATTGTGTACAAAGGTATCAATAATATACATGAACAGCCAGCTTTTAGGTGTAGCACACAGCTATATAGAATAAAGCTGCAATTACTAGAGTCATAGTGTTTATTGGTACATCTTAATCCAGGGTCAGGGATTTTGAGTGGAGTTTTGCATAAGGGCAACAGTTTTATTAGCATAAGTTTGTAGTGAATAACTTCCCGGATTGTAGATGTTGGGTCAACTTGCCTGGATATCCCTGAGCCTATAGGTTTTGTGACTTTGTAAGGTAGTATTTTCTGTGCTCAGACATCACTTTGCTCTGTTAAAATCTATTGCAGAAGAACAGTCTGTTTTGGAGGGTGTTTGGTGTTTTATTTGGTCAGTGGTTTGGGGCTTGTTCTCTTTTGTTGTTTGGTTTTTTTTCTTTTAAGTAAAGCCTAACAAAGTGAGAATTCACCTTCTATCTCCTGAAAAATGAAATATTCCAACCTCTTCTTTCAAAAGATATTTCTCCATTAGGAAAAAAATCTCAGAATGCAAAAAAAGTCAATAAAATCTCACCTTAGGAAAGGAAAAGCACTTGGGGTGGGGGAAATTAAATGCCAAAGTCTTTAGCTGCCAAAGGCAGCTAAAAACCTAGATATAACCTGGAAATCTGCTAATAATCATGTGCTTCTGATGGTTGAAGCTGTTTGGCATGTCACTGGATCAAAAGTAACCTATTCTATACCACACCAGGCTTCAATGTAAATCTGCCACCCAGATGAATTGGACTATGTTGCAGCCAGGAGGCTGTGTGGAGGGGAAAAATGAGAGAACTTTTTGAGAAAACTCTTGAGCTGATGCTCCTGGTGGTGTGGAGACAGAGAAGTATTGACGAGAACATTCTGAATGTCCTGGCAGTGCTCCACTTCTGTGGTCATACTGTAATCATGGCATCATACATACATTTATTATTAATTAGAACTGGCTTTATACCATAATACAGCAGAAACTGCCTCCTATTTCTTTCTCCTAAAGGGGTGAAAAAAGCTGTGTTTCTAGTCCCCGTTCTAGCCTCTGCTTTACACATTCTCAGCCAACATGAGTCAGGTATGCCAGGGGTCTGATGCCAGTACCAAGGACTAGCATCGAATCACTTGGGAGAAAGCATATTCCTTTGAAATACCTGCTTTCTCAACAGTCCCAAGATTAGAGGTGAAAGAACTTAACTAATCTGTCTGGCTGTTTTATTCCCTCTCTAGTTACTTCAGAAATCCAAGAACAAAAAGCATCTGGAAGGATTCAAAGACTGTGTTTAGTTAAGGAAAGTGAACAAGAACTAGCTAGTTTTTGTAATCCAGGCTGGATTAGCAGTTAGGCCTAAATCAACAAAGCAAATAGAAGGCAGACAAGACATACCCTATAGCACACTTCTGAGTGGTGGAAGAGTGAAATTTTCTTTTCAAAACACACTAAAGGATTTAGGCAAGAGAAGCTTATGTTAGAAAGAGGATAATAGCTGGGAGACTGATACTTTTTGACAGTAGCAGGAATTAGTTCATATTTTAGAGACCTTTTCTTTAGGATAAAGTTTGGAAAGTTTCAAGGAATCAATCATATATGACATTAAAGCAAGCAATATAATTTTTTGCTGTAAATCTGAAAATGGGAGGAAAATCCCGGAGAAGAGTAATGAAGGGATGAAAGAGATGAAGATTACAGATAAAGAGCATTCTATATATGAGACTTTTCTTGTGCCTTTTTAAATTTCATTCTTTGTACTTATGAAAACCTCCTACAAACAGTGGCTCAAGCAAGGGGTCAGCTGTGGAGAAACAGGCAAAGGCTGAAGGACCTTCACGTACCTGTATCTTCTTTCGTATACGTAATGACTGTGCCACATCCAAAGTCTGGCTACATGTTTTCTACAGTCTTGTGTGTCGTGATGTGCACCCCACTAAAAGGAACAGCCATAACACTAATGTGCGTGAGCTTTGGATCATATGTGTTGCTTGGTGCTTAATTCATCCTGTATCACTGGCAGTAACTGGCTGAGATGCTTCTTGAGAAAGAGTCAGGTATAGCATGGCTACAAGGAACTGGTGTGCAGCAGCATACTGTGCGCTGTAGCCAGCCCCTTTCCTTGTAGCTCATGACAGCCAGCTGCAAAAAGATCTAGGAAAAGTGTGTGGTGAATTGGGTGAGGGAGTGAAAATCAAAGGGCAACAGGCAAAAATCTGCATAGTGTTGTCATAGAGAAGATGCAGATTGAAACCATACCATCTCTGTATCTTTCATCATTTCAGTGAGGGGAGGGGAACTAGTAATTCCCTCATGTGTGTTAGGCTGCGGATGATGAGTAGACTTTTCCCCCACCTGTCTTTTCAAGCTAGATATGCTTGAAGCTGTTACAGGAGCAGAGCCAAATATGTTGATCCCTGACAGACAGAATTATCCATCTGGAGACAGGCTCAGTAAGCTGACTTTGGAATTTGATTGTTAACTTACCCTTCTAGGAAGTAAGTAAATTGGATGGGCTCAGTTTGTTAGCGTAAGAGCTCTGAGGCCAAGAGCTGGCTGGAAGTTGAAAAAGGAACTGGGTCTTTCTGTACATGTCACGAGTTGTCACAGTTAACAGCAAAGCAGTCTGGAAGAGATGCCAAGCCTGGAGTTTGAGTCTCTGTTTATTAGAGATCAGCAAACAGAGACAGATGTATGGGACTCCTAAATCCTTCCACAGAGGAATCTGATTCTGTCTCCAATAGGAAATTGTGCACGAAAAAGCCTAGACCAGGCATGTGCTTTAAGTTGAGTGGCTCCAAGCTGGTGGATCTGCCTGTTTGGAAGGAAATCCCATTTCCTTGAAGTTATCCTGAAAACTGAGGAAGGGTGCAAATATTTCCAAAATGCATTTGTTAACAGCAGTTAGAGTTCAGATTCAAGGCTTTATCCAACAGATGTTCATCTATCTTTTATCTTGAGAACTGAAAGAATTGTATTTGTCTGCTTGTTTAAGAAAGAAAAAAAGAAAACCAAAATATTTGAGAGTGTAATGATGTGGCCACTCAACCCAAAATGGGGCTCTGAACATTACTGTTATTTTCCCCCTGTGTTTTGTAGTGATTGTTTCCATTTGTATAGTCATGAAGGGACAACAGTAGAATTTTTTGATCCTGTCTCTTATACCTGTGTCTTTTTATTTCAGGTACTGTCTTGCTGCAGCAGTTCTGCTGTACGTTGTGACTGATTTACAGAAAACCTTTCTTGTGGTATCCTCTTGAACTTAGACACTAGGTGAATGCTTCTGTCCCTACTCAGTTGTTTCAGTCCTATCTTACAGAGGCTTGTTTTAGTATTTGACTTCACCTGTATTGTGCTGTTGGTACACTTTTGAACGGTGAAAGTTCTTTGGGCAAACAGATCAGTATTAATAGTGCTAATCACAGATACCTTCTTGCAGTCACTGTTTCCAAGTTCAACTAAATTATTGATGAAAAGTGTGCAATTTCTGAGTTGTAGGGAAGGGCGGTGTTATTTTTGCTCAAAAGATGCACACCAGTTAAACATTTTCATCCTCTGCAGCGTGAAGCAAGTCCCTCGTGTAACTGTTTTTCCTTTTCCTTGCAGGAAATAATAATACAAAGAAAGTATTGAATAAGATTATACCTGGGATGCCACTGTATACACCATGAAAATATAGATAGTGGTAACTCCCTAATTCCGAAGTAGTCACCTGATGTTTTCCTGCATTATTTCCGTTAATAGACTACTCAGAATATGTATGCAACCAACTTCCTGTGTAAATACTTCAATAATCCCTATTGAGGGAGAATAGAAAGTTAGTAGCAGAGTGGATAAATGGGTTTCCTCTGCTTTCTGCAAAAAAAAAAAGCAATAAGCTATTTTATCCCTAAATAATCTGGAGCATATTTAACATTGCTCTTAATTCAGATGTAAACTTCAGGCGTTCTTTATCATGCATATTCCCCAGCAGGTTTCTAGTATGTTGCTGAATGAGCCAGAATTCAGCTAGCTTTCCAATAGCACTGCTAACACGAATCATTACTGCCTTCATAGTGACAGGTTTTTGGACAGTGGCATGTCTTTTGCTATGGAAGGTACAGCCTTAGGTCTTGCAGCGCACCCTGGGTACTGATCAATCTGAACTTTGTTTGATGGCTTTTTCACTGTGCCTTTGCTGCTGTCTAGGTTTATACAATCGCTGCAGAATGGCCTAGGGATGCCACTGTGCTAGGCAGTCAGCTATCTTCTTCCCATTTGCTGTTCCCTCCCATGCAGTAATGCAATATTTATGGTTTTAATTAACTCTGAGCAAATTCATTACTTGTCCATCCTGTAAAAGCATAGTTAAAATGGTGCAGATGGGCACACAGACAAGGCCTTGGGTTTTTCAGAAGGCAGAAGAGTGTTTGTGCTGAAATTTGCAAATTTTGTAGGAGCTGTGCATCTACCTGGCTGGCTTTCAGGAGATTTTAATGCATTTTTGAGTGCCACTAGGTGGTTTTACTCTAGAACCTGAGGTTCCTATGTGTTATAACTGGCAAGATGTCAAGTCTGTGGCCATGCCTGATGCCTTATAGTGGATGAACTTAGGATACTCTGCTTTAAGATGGAAGCTCTGATGTCCATATGTATGTGTCAGATTTTTTTTAAACTCCGTACCCACCTGATTGTCCGTCCATTTTAAGTCCTCTGATTAAGTATTTTAATTAACTCTGGTTTCTATGGAAAGACAGCACAAGTGCATGGATTGCGGACGGGATGAGGAGCACTGAACCATTGCAGGCTGTCCCAGAGGTGCAGTGCAGTACCCCTTTGAATCTGCATGTATCCAGACAGATACTGAGTCTCACTGGGTCATGAACTGGGAGCATGCAAGAGGTGGCAGCATCTTCCTAAGCTGTTGCTCAGCTGCAGCTGATCATGTGGTGGTTTGTTGCTGATCTGCTACAGGACAGAACTGAGCTAACACAAAACACAACTGAAAATTAAGATTCTTAAATGCTTCAAAATATTTCCTACTATTACTGGACTGGGTTGGGTTCCCTTTCTTCTGTGTCCTGACCACTGTTACAGTTTCTGAAAAGAATCCCTGAAGGAGTGTAAGTTCACAACTGTGTGAGTTCTTCCTATTAGTATTTTTGTGTGGATCACCCTGTGAAAGTCAGATGCATAAGATAAGTTTTATTTTGTAACATTGTCGTGGTTTAACCCCAGCCAGCAACTAAGCACCACGCAGCTGCTCACTTACTCCCCCACCCCACCCAGTGGGATGAGGGAGAAAATCGGAAAAAGAAATAAAACTCCTGGGTTGAGATAAGAACGGTTTAATAGAACAGAAAAGAAGAAACTAATAATAATAATGATAACACTAATAAAATGACAACAGTAATAATAAAAGGATTGGAATGTACAAATGATGCACTGTGCAATTGCTCACCACCCGCCAATCAACACCCAGTTAGTCCCCAAGTGGCGATTCCCCCCAACCCCACTCCCAGTTCCTATGCTAGATGGGACGTCCCATGGTATGGAATACCCCTTTGGCCAGTTTGGGTCAGCTGCCCTGGCTGTGTTCTGTGCCAATTTCTTGTGCCCCTCCAGCCTTCTTGCTGGCTGGGCATCAGAAGCTGAAAAGTCCTTGACTTTAGACTAAACATTACTCAGCAACAACTGAAAACATCAGTGTGTTATCAACGTTCTTCTCATACTGAGCTCAAAACACAGCACCGTACCAGCTACTAGGAAGATAATTAACTCTATTCCAGCTGAAACCAGGACAAACATATAACCTGTAAAATAGGAAGTGTTTCATATCTGTGTGCATGTGGATGGGTATTTATATAGACATCTCTATAGACAGGTACACACAGAAAATTAACAGAAACATCCATGTTATTACAGGCACTTTTCAGTGCTGCTGTGTGTTGATACTGTAAAGCTATAATAAAACATGTGTACAAAGAGAAGCCAAGTTTTAATGAAGATTCCGGAGTCATTGGTGAGAATATTTAGATGAATGCTGCACCCAACAAAATGCAGGTATGACAGCTCACCAATCGTCTTTGAAAGGCCTGATAACACATCATGGTCTCTAAGCCAATCTAGGAAACCAAACTAAGCATGGATATGAACAGTAGAAAAGACTGCATTGAATGATTGAAGAGATGTTATTAAATAGCTGTTTATCTCAAAGAGGCTAGGTATTGAAGTACTGTGTCTAATATTTTTCTAGCTAAACCTACTTGAAGGAGCCTCTTTGGAGATAGTGATCTCATAGGCTGTAAAAAGGCCCTGAGCAGGGAATTTCTGAAGAGCAAAATGCCAAAGAAAGGTTGGTTTTACTTTGTGCTTTTTTAATTTAATTTTCTACCCCTAAAGGTCAGTTTATCTGCAACTTGATTGTTCATGGTGGGAGGGAAAACAAGAGGTAGTAATAGGTCGTGTACATTTGCTGCTGAAGCTCTAAGGACTATTCACTGGCTGCAGGTAGCTGAAGGCATATATCTTCTTGACCTAGGTGCTGCTAAATCAGCTGTAGTTAGTTGCACAGCATAATTAAAATGCAAGACCATGTGGCACAGTGTAATTTGTGGGATGGAGAGAGCTTCTTGGGACTCAGGTGGAAGGCACTGAAGGTAAGTGTAGATCTTGCCAAGAGTGAGGGAATACCCTTTATGTTTATTTTAAAAGTGTGTACTTGGTAACCAGATATTTCTGGTAATCATGAGAATACCATCTGGTTCTGTTGCCTTAAACTCCCCAGAGTCTTGATATGAGAGGACAGTGACTTGCTTGAATCTCTTAACTGGAGAAACTGCATACTCCTGAAGAGGCATGAGAACTAGTAGAAGGAGCACTGGATTTCAGGAGAGCTGAGATCAATTCCTGGCCTTACTACTGTCCTACTGAGTACCTAGGTACCTCATCTTTACGCTGTGCTTCAGTTATCCCATCAAGAAAACTGACAGAGGCAGCCTCTTTCTACAAAGCCTTTGAACATCTCTTCAAATTAAAGCATCTTCCCAATATCATGTGTTGCATGCGGGTGATAGTGAAGTTGCTCCTTTAAATGCATCTAAGGCAGAATCTCCTGGGTTGCTCCTGCGGAATAAAGTCATCTACGAAAGAGAATGTAGGTGGTCAAATGGGAGCACTGCAGAGCCCACTGAGAGGGCAAGCATAGACATCTCATCCTAGGGTGGCCTTCTAAAATAAGTCATCTGACTCTAGCTCTGGAAGTCCCAGTTTATCTCCACTGAGTGGAAAGGATTCCAGAGGACTACAGCAGACATTCCCAATGGTGTTTGGCAGTATCGCAATTTGTATCATTTCATGAGACTAACCTAATTCTACCTAACTCTAGTGCAAGCCTCCACTTGTAGCAGTTGCCACTGTTGAGTTTATTCCATCCTAACATAAAAGTCTTGCAACAGAACAGAATTCATGGGACCTCTCTGCTTTGAAGGATAAAAATCCTGCCTTATCCCCTTATTTAGGCTCTGACTCCAACTCCAGGCTAAACCAAATCTGAAGGAGAAATTCAGTAGGCTTTGTCTTTTTTTTTTTTCCTCTGGGAGGGGAGAAGGGTAAAGAACAAGCTCTATTAAAATACAGTACAAAATTTAAATGTATCTAAATACAGGGGGATTGAATTTTTTGCTGCTGTGAGAGTTTTACATATGCATGTCACTAGAGATTTTGTTTCTCAGTTCAGCAGTCCCTTAGAAACATGCAGAATATAATTTTTGCACAGTGCTGTGTGATGAAAGATTGAGAATTGAGAATGTATGTCTGTGTATGTTCTCAGGGCTGTTGTCTGCATGCCAAGCCTTATGGATTAGTTGCCAAATGATGCTGCCATTTGATGCCTTAGCTGACTTCATTAAGTGAACAGCAGTTCAGTAGACTTCAGTAGGAACTGTGCATGTGTATATCCCCAGGAAAAAATTGTCTTTCAGTCTATCAGAATCCATTCTATCTTCTGCCCTCTCTTCAAACCACAATAAATAAGTGCATCAGGGACAATATATATAATAATGTAATACAAAGAATAAAACTGAATCCATGGCTTTGTGCTCCCTTGCTAAAGTATGGGCTTCAGAAAGAAATTAGAATCGATTTCTTTAAATGTCTTTGTCAAGAGAGATATGGGTCTTGCATACAGAGGTTTTGGGTCTTCTTTTTCTTGTAGCTCTTTTTATCATCACAAACTAGCACTGAAGTTTCTCCTAAATAACTTTGGTAACTACGTTAAAGGCAATTTAGTAGGATCTATATTACTAAGGTGTAATTTTTCCCAGCAGTGTCATTTTAACTTCACCTAAAGCACAAGACTGCTCCCTTGGGCATACTGAAAGCAAATATTACTATAGTTTTGACTGTTAAGAGAGAGAAAAAAGAAGAAAAGAAAAAAGAGAAGGAAAAAAAAAACACAAAAAAACACCAAAAAAACTGGAGCTGCCTTTTAGTTTAGTCTTCTAGAAATAGTCTCAGATTTTTATGAAAGTCTGTTCACCTGTAAAGTCTGCTTTACTGCATATCACTCCAGGCAGTGGTCATTCATCTGTAATAAAAATAGTATAAATTGTAACCCCCTTCTCCAAATTTTAAATATGGATGAATGACAGCTCCCGTTTTCATTATGACTTGGTATTTTGATTTCTCCCTTCAAAACAAGTTTGACACCAAAGTCCTCCAAACTCTACTTGCCACATGCCCCCCCCCATTGACTTGCTGCTTTTTTGTTTGCATGTGGTTGTTTTTGCCATGTGTCTAAGCTTGAAGATGTCAAGTAATTTCCCTATCGGATAAACTGGTTTGCAACAACTTCACAAGCATCATTCTGTCACTGATGGTGCATTTAGCATGTGCTGCTACTGGACCTGTGTGGCAGACAACAGAGAAGGGGCAGGTGAGCAGGATGAGCATCATGAAACATCAGCTGAAGTCATTCACCAAGTGAAAGTGTTCCTACGGCTCCTGTTAGGTCATTCCATCACAAGTCTTGTTGCAAGTCTGTTCTTTAATGCATACTGAGCAACAGAGAGGTATTTCTTCTGAAGCAGTTTCACTTGGTGAGCAGCTATTGACTTAACTCCTTAATATTAAAGTTGCATTGCAGACCTGGGGTGAATGAGACATCTCTGACATACTTAGTCTTGCCATTTGCCCTGGACATCCAATATGAGAATATCTATGTCATTACTTCCTGCAGTGCAGAGTAGCTGGATACTGCTGTCTACAAGTTAATTTCCTTCAAATGCCAAGTATGAGCAGCTGACAGGCTGAAGGTGACAGATCAACCATCAAGCCTCCTTTAGTGCTGTCCACGATCCTTAATTCTGAAAGAAAAACATAGGATGTTGTTAATGGATTTTTGTTGCTGGGGAACCCCAGTGATAACTATTCTTTCCCCTTACATCAGTCTTTGGGGTTTACCAAAAAGAATGCAGCATTCCTCTAGCATGTCACAAAGCTAAATTTGGTCAATTTGAATGAAATGTGTAGCAGTGTTAAATTGGGAATGTCTGGGAAGAACCAGGCCTTTCAAGAACAATGGAGTCATACAGCAATGCAAAATGAAATTTTTGCTTGCAGCAGACTCTGGTAAAGCCATTTTTCTAGTCACCCTAAGAAACTTAACCCCAGCTTGTGGAGCTTTTGACTAGGCAAATAGGGTGAATAAGTTTTATTGGGAGTAGCTGCACAATGGCTGCCAAAAGTACATTGGAAGGTAGAAAGACAAATGGAAGGACTGTGCAAGAAAGCTGGTAAAGTAATATTCTTTTACCTTGTGTAATAGCTGCTTGTTGGTTCTGCATGACCTTTCAGAGAGGAAGGAAGAGTCTTATGGAAGGGTGGGAGGCTGGGAAATAGCAGCCTGGATCACAATACTGAACAGAACAGTTGGGGAGGCTGAAGTGCAATGGCTGCATAGAGTAAAGAAGGAAGAATGCCCTATGCTCCAGCGCTGTAGGCAAAGGCCACTTGCGAATGATGTTATGTAAAGCTGTGATGATCACTACTGCACTTGTGTTGATGTGCAGATGAAGCTTGCATTATGTTTTCTGTTACAATTTGAGTGTGATTTTTTTGCAGTGATGTTAATGCCCTTTCCATAGGGATTTTAACAATATGCAAGTCTGGATTTTATTATGGTGAAAGTAGGTGTTTGCATGAACTGTTCAAAAAGTTGAGCCATGAATAAAATGCATTTGGATATCTATAGCAATGTATCACTTATGTAAATGCTGGGAGTTGCCCCAGTCATTAGAGAGACATATTCCTATCTATGAGACCTTATTGCAGTCAGTGGAATTAACCACAGTCTGTTGTGTACAATGGTTGGCAAGGATGCTTTAGCACATGTTACCATTTAAAGGTTAAAACATAAGCCAGCTTGCAACTAGAGTAGCAAATATACTTCTTATAGATATAGGAGTAGCAGTGAACTTAGAGTCTTCAAAGAGCCTTACAAGCATGGATGATTGCTTTAAAACTCATACCTGTTATACAGCCCGGCACTGATTGTTATCCCATCACCCTTCTTAGAAACACTCCAGAATAAACGTGTCACTCACTTTTAGACCTATTCTAAGGTCAGGTGTGAAGGATATTTCATTTAGGAGAGGAGCAAGATCCCAAAGTGAGAACTCCCTCACTGGAAATACCCATCAGTCAGCCCTCGCTCCTGTGAGCCTGAGGGCTGTTAGCTTAAATGCATCAGCAACTGCTAATTGCTGTACTACAGCAGGAAGAGAGAGTCAGTCTCCAGAGCACTGTTGTAAGATAAATAATAATGCTAATAGTGGTGTGTGAAATAGCTAGATGCCAAATCTAGGATTTATTTGCTTTGCAGTTGTTTGCAGGTGTTAAGAGGGTGGTGCTTCTCAGTATTTTTTTGCCTGGGATTCTGGCATTAACTGGCAAAGAAAAAAACTCACTTTTTTTAACCATAAGCCTCTGAGCGTATGTAGATTTTACATAGTTACTTGGAAAGTGGTGCTTGCAAAAAGCCTTAATTGTGGAATTTACTTCCCCCCCCAAGAAATGCCTATACTTGCTGATTGTTGGGTTATGGTCAGAGCTCACCTCTATTGTTATTATTCATTCAATTAGCAAATAAGGTTAAGTCTTTTAACTGTCTGCAAGTTCTAAATGAGCCTGGACTGATTTTTGTGCAAAATTCTGCTGTGCTCTCAGAGCTAGTTAACTACAGCAGGAGTTGCTGGTTGCTCTAGAGTTTAGAAATTAGACCACTTTTTTTGAACTCTCAATATTAGGCAAAGAATCATGGATTCATTGGAATAAAGGTGATGCATCATTGCCTTAAGAAAGAGAAAAACAAACCAATAAATAAATAAATAAATCTATTATATTATTCTATTTTATTCTATTATAAAGCTGTTTTCCCCATGTTTTTTTTTTTTCCCTATGGATGAGAATCTTCTGAATGCCTAGTTTTAAGAGGAGCAAGGGCTGCTTTAAGGTGACATTTTGAACAGAAGTTATTTTTGATGAAAAACTTTTGAAGCAACTCTACTATATACAGATTTAAAAGATTAACTTTATTGTGTTTTACCATCTTGACTTATGCTGTTTCTGAACTGTCTGAATATCACATCTGTATTGGGTTTGTGTGGCAAGCTTTTGGTAGTGGGAGGGTTACAGGGGTGGCTTCTGTGAGAAGCTGCTGGAAGCTTCCTCTATGACTGACAGAGCCAATACCAGCTGGCTCTGAGACGGACCCGCCGCCAGCCAAGGCCAAGGCCAAGTCCAAGGCCAAGCCCAAGCCCAAGCCCATCAGTGATAGTGGTAGTGCCTCGGGGATAACATATTTAAGAAGGGAAAAAAAGTTGCAGCGGGCACAGAAACGGCAGCCGGAGAGAGGAGTGAGAACATGTAAGAGAAACAACCCTGCAGACCCCCAGGTCAGCAAAGAAGGAGGGGGAGGAGATGTTCCAGGCGCCAGAGCGGAGATTCCCCTGCAGCCTGTGGTGAAGACCATGGTGAGGCAGGCTGTCCCCCTGCAGCCCAGGGAGGTCCACAGTGGAGCAGATATCCACCTGCAGCCTGTGGGAAGCCCACGCCAGAGCAGGTGGTTTCCTGAAGGAGGCTGTGACCCCATGGGAAGCCCGTGCTGAAGCAGGCTCCTGGCAGGACCTCTGGCCCCATGGAGGGAGGAGCCCTTGCTGGAGCAGGTTTTCTGGCAGGACTTGTGACCCTGTGGGGGACACACACTGGAGCAGTCTGTGCCTGAAGGACTGCAGCCCGTGGAAGGGACCCACGCTGGAGCAGTTCGTGGAGAGCTGTGTCCTGTGGGAGGGACCCCACACTGGAGGAGGGGAAAAGTGAGGAATCCTGCCCCTGAGGAGGAAGGAGCAGCAGAGACAAGGTGTGATGAACTGATCGTAAACCCCATTCCCCGTCCCTCTGCACTGCTGGAGAGGGTAGGTAGAGAATCCATGACTGAAGCTGTGCCCGGGAAGAAGGGAGGGGTAGAGGGAAGGTGTTCTGAGATTTGGTTTTATTTCTCATTACCCGACTCTGGTTGATTGGCAATAAATTAAGTTAATTTTCCCCAAGTTGAGTCTGTTTTGCCTGTGATGGTAATTGGTTGAGTGATCTCTCCCTGTCCTTATCTCAACCCACAAGCCCTTTGTTATATTTTCTCTCCCCTGCCCAGCTGAGGTGGGGAGTGATAGAACAGCTTTGGTGGGTACCTGGCATCCAGCTGGGATCAACCCACCACAACATGATAAATATTTTTCATTGCTGTGTGGAAGTATAGTCCAGAAGGATTTGCTTTGTCTTTGCGTTGTTTTTAGGAATGGTGCTGACTCAGTTGTATAATAACCTTAGATTGGCACGATGTCTTTATACAATTAAATACTGTCTTGCTGAATAACTTGGGGTGAGAGTAAAAACTTGCAATAAATTGTAGATTTGCTCTGGTTTTTGCTTTGTCAGTATACTGTGCTTGAATGAGTCCTGAAGCTCAGACTGTTGTGTCTGGCAGATTGCTTCTAGAACAGCAACTTGAATTAAAATCATCGCAGGCCTCTCTGAGTCAAAATGAGCCCTGGCCACTGGGGAAAACTCTGCTCAGTAAGCTGTATAATCTCATCTCACACTGTTCATTGGAGAAATTAGGGAAAGAAGTTAGATACCTTTCTATATCAAACAGCTTTCTAATGGGCATGAAAAGCTGCTTTACTAGTTACTGTTCTCTCTTTAGAAAACAGTGCTTGGTATACCTCTGAATTCTTCATAGTTTTAAGGGCTAGATTCTCAGCTCTGCCTGTCTGCACTGTTGAATGAGCCATATAGTCAGTCTGGGAAGACTCTTGTGTTTGGGCTTAAATCCCATGCTTGCTCCATTCATTGCTGCTATAAGGGAACAATTAAAGCAGCATAGATTTTACTTTAACCTATACCGGACACCAGCCCTTACGTGTGCGTGCATTTGGATAGTCTTGGGCAGATACAGGCTGTGCCTAACCTAGCATATAAGAGATTTGAGTATGAAGTAAAATGAATTTCTATTGTGTTTCCAAGTTTATCTTCCTTGCTAATTAGCATAGCCACAGGCAAACTCAGATAGGACTTTAAGGAAACCCAGAGAAAACCTCAGAAGATATAACCATTAGAGAGGCTATGTCATTCCAGCTAATGAGGGTTTTATTTCCCTCCTCCCCAGTTCCTATCTTATTAACTGAACTGTGCTTGTGAATAATGGTTTTAGAAGTGAACCTGTACTCAAGTATATCTTGCCAAAAGTATTCCCACTTAGTGTACATGAAATGCTGCCTATTTGGAAGATTACATTTCTGGATATGTATTCTTTGAAAGTGTAACAATTACATATTCAACAATCAGTTACTGTTACCTGGCTGTAATACTATAACACACTGATGCTGTCTCTTTACATTGTGTGCCTACTTCACAGCATGTTGTTTTAAGGCAGCATTGAAAACCAATTGATGTGAAAGTGTTTTGGAATCTTTGATGCTCAACTGGCACACAGAAAACGACCATAAATCTGTCACTGAAACAGGAACTTTTGCATATTTTTTCTTCCAAAAAGCCACCCAATGTTTAAGTGAATTAATTAGGTTTGATGCACTTTTTTTCTTTATGGACCAGCTGTCCATCACCACTAGTGTTATTCAAAGCACTTTCCTGACAAGGAAGCAATAGTATGTGTAGGACTCTTTGATTCTAGGTAACTTGTAAAGCAGCAGCACCTAGCACATGGACCATTAAATGGGAGCGGAGATGATGCTACACTGCAGTAAGAAGTGTACTGCCTTGTGGGATGCCAGCTTGCAGAAGAGAGTCGAGCTGAAAGGTAACCAAGTACATGAAAACAGCTGCTGAATCATGTGTTTCTTTGCATGTGCCCTAAAACATGGGCACAAAATGTGTTCCCAGCCCCCTCCTTCCTCTTTGTCATCATATGACTTTTTCACGTTAAAGTGTCCCCATCGTATCAGCTGAGCCTATATGCTACACTTTGCAGCAAGGGTCCATCTGCTCAAATAGCTCCGCCAGTCTGAGATGTGGGCAATCGGCTATATCCTCCTATAGTTAGTGCAGAAGAGGTCAGGCATTAAGAGAACCAAGTATATCACTATCCTGATGTGAGAGCCTGGTGTGCCTGCTACTGCAAATACAGCGGATGCACCCATGAGGAGGAGATCCCAAATGCATTGATACTTGTGGCTGTGCCTCCCATGCATAGCAGCTCTGCAGTAGTAATGGCCAGGCATGTTTCTGTGTTGCTTATTTCAAGCAGCTCTTGCAAACTGCATCCAGTGGCGCAAGCACTGATGGAGGAGTCTGGGAATGTAGCCTAACTTTCCAGGTTTGACCCAAACTTCCCCTGTGACCTCAGGCCTGTCTTTGAGATCCAGATACTTAAAGTATTTGAGGACTTACAGTCTTGGGAGAACCTGAGCTCAGTCTTCATCCACTCTGTCTCCAACTTGCACAAGGGCAAAACCAGCTATTGTCTCCCTTTACCTCTCTGGCACAGGTTTTGAAATGCTTGCTGTGACATGGGGCATCAGTGTAAACTGGAAGCTTTTCACTGAGGAGGACTCACAACATTTGCCATTCTCTTCTGCTTGCCAACAGACAGTAACTAATGCTACTGGAGACTGTGCTTTTTCCTGTTCCCTTTGTAATCTACTCTGCCTGCACTCCTGCAGCCTCCCCAAGGAGGACAACACACAAATGTGTGTTGTTTTAGCTTTGACTGTTGTATGACAGAGTCAAGTAAATGTTCAGACTACTTGACTAGTTCCAGATGCAGTAGCTGCCCCCTATTAAAATATATAATCTGCAAATGATCAGTGTGGTATGGAATTGAGTGGGCTGCCTCGCTGGGCTACCATTAGACAGTGAAACAATACCTGCAGAAAAAGTAAAAAAAAGTTGTTTTGGGATTCTCTGCTGTTGTTCATGCTCTGATCTGCTTTTCCCCACATGCAACTCAATTCTCATGGGGTGGCAGCACAGACTGACCTATTTCTCTAGGCGGATTTCAACAGACAACTGCATGAAAAGGCAGTGCAGAAGGTGTATGACATTCCTTTCTGTGTGTTGACTCTAAGAATTAAAAAACAGCAGAATCTTTCCAATACATCTTCAGCTAATGGAAACTGGAATAAAAACTCTCCAACTTGCTATGTCTGGAAATCTGGGAGGGAATATGAGCACTGTTTTATTGCAGCTACCCTACTTACGTATTCCACACTGAGGAGCAGAATGGCCTCTCTTTCACTGGGATGACTGCATGGAGTTCCCAATTCTTGCAGAAGCAGTGGTCAGCTCTTTAAAAATCTGTAGCTGTGTTTGATGATGGTGAGGATAATCTTTTCTGCGCAATTTACTTGCCCGTCATGTCCTTATTGGGAGCAAAGAAGAGCACAAGTGTCTCACGCTTTCCCCCAAACACATTTTTGTGCAAAAGCAATAGCCATGTAGTTACATAGCTCTCACTGCTTTCCTTCTCTATCACCATCAGACCAGGCTTAAGCGATCTCACTTGTTGGCTTCCATACAAGGCAAAATACTTGAAAATGGATGTTTGATTTCTGTGGTCATCTGCTCAGATCTATGAGAACACCTATAGCCCAGCTAGAAATACCTTCTCTAGTGCTCAGAGACAAGAAACATTTTGCTTAACATGTCAACAGCCCTGCTAAATAGCTTCCAGTATAACTGAAGCAATTGGCAAGCTTGGTGGTTTGTGCTCACTCCTGGCACCTCTTGATAAGCAAAAAAGTTGCAACCTAGAAACCCTGCAGAAGGTAGCTATGTATAAGTGTTAGGACTGGCCAGGTGCTCATTTAGAGTGGTCAGCCAAAATGTGAACTTATTTAGAAATTTTTTAGCAGAGAATAGCACTGTTTCAGAGCATAAATGTAGTTTCATTCAAACCCAATCCTTTCCTTAAAGGAAAGGTAACTTTGGATTGTGTACTAAAGGTACGGCATAATTACACAAATGTGTTTTGGTTAAAATAACTGCATTGTGACCATATTTCCAAAAAATACCCCTCAATTTTGTGGATTTAAAAAAAAATTATAATATTCCTAATAACTTTTTCTAAACAACTTGAGCGGGGATTTGTGGATAATCAGCTTGACTGTTAACCTCGTGAAGGTACTGTGGTCACATTGCTATGCATCAGACTGCAATGTGACAGGACAGGCAAAATAATGCAATAGATCACTGGGAGCCCTGGTAACATGTTTCTATTAGATTTCTTAGATCTGAGTTGTCATTTCATTCACCTTGGCTGCAGAGTGACACAGCACCACTAATTTACTGGAAGCTACATAGGTGTAAAATGCAAATAAAACAATGATGAATTGGAGCTATTATTCTAGCTAATAAAAGCTGGGCTTTATAGTGAGTTTAGGGCTTTTTTTTTTTTTTTTTGAAGGAGCTGAAGAAATGAGCTCTTCTGGTTAGTTGGGGAACAAACAAAAGAAGTTGCATCAGAGTGTCCTCTATAACTGATCTGGAGAGAGTAAATGATCACATCTAAATGCAAATTTGTACTAAGATAGCTATACTAGGTTAGAAAGAGTTGTCACTGAAGCAGTGCAATGCTACTGTGTGAGTGGTCTGAAATCAGTTTTGAATGTCATTTTGTGATTTTTAGTTTTGAAGAAAATGTTTCCAAGCTGAATCCCACTGTAGCAGTAGTCAGACCCCTCAAAGGGAGCTATCCATAATTTCTACAGCATTGCAGGGAGCAGTCAGTGGCTGTTAGACCAATAAATGCATTTGGAAAATTCATTGCTCTTGTGTGCCCCTTGGGAAACCATGTCCTAGACTCAAATCCCTATCCTGGCACATGGCTGGAGTGAGCAAGTGGCTGTGTGCAGCTTAGCTGCCTACTAGGGTTAAACCACGACAATGAGGTTTTAAGATGTGGAAGGCTTTAGGAAGTTCTCCCTTGCTTTATATTTCTCCCACCCCCAGCAGTTACTTCTTGTACCAGCCACTGATGTTGATCTAAGTCTGAGCAGCCATGGACCTGTGCTACACTCCTCAGGCAGATCTGCCTGAGGGCTGAGCCACCTTTTAAGCATAGGTGATAGTTTTTGCATGGACCTGCTTCAGGAGAAGATTCACCATCTACCCTTTTGAATGTTGCGTGGAATCAACTGAGTCTGCCTGGAGGCAGTTGAAGCAGCTGGGGAAGGGACCCTTCAGCTGTATTGAGTTATCTGTCTGTACAACCACATGCCCTTCCAGGGCTGCAGGGCTTGGTTTACTTTTAAAAATCTCTCTTCTCATTAGCAGTTAGTTTGCTTTCTTTTTCTTCTTTTGGAAAAAAAAAGAATAACTATTCCCGAGGAATAGATATGAGCTGAGGCACTCTTACACTTGATTTAGGAGCCCAGGTATTGCACATGCACTTTTTTTTTCTTTTAAACTACACCACTTCGTAAGCCGAGATAAACTAATAATAACTCATGTTTAAACGAGGTGTCTATCTCCCGTCTCCTATGTTGCTTTGACAGTGAAGTAATTAGGACAGCTTGTGACTGAATAGACAAATGCTCACTGGGACTTTGAATGGATCCACCAGCACCCCTCTTTCCCAAGCACAGTCCTCAAAAAGCAGTTGGATGATAATGACTTCCCCTCACTAATAACCCTATCTGAGTTTCAACCAAACACCCAAAGATGAAAGGATTCATAGTCCATTACAATTCACTGACCTATCTAGTCCACACATTTAATTTTGCTGTAGTGCTTATACTTCCTGCCAAAATATCTGACACTTGAATATTTTTTTTAAAGTAAATTTACTTGGAGTGGAAAAATGTAGTCCAACATCATGATGCTGAAAGTATGCTTGAATCGGGAGTCCTTCTGTAGTGCCACTGGAAATTGTCCCTGTCTGTGTTGCTGTTTGATTGTTTTTTAAGTGGGTTCACATGAGGCAATTTCTGCTGGTGTCCCTTGAACTGCATTAGGCTTTGCATTTGAGCTTCAGCTCAGTAGGGTTGATGCTGCATATTACAGAGTTTACATACCTTTCCATGCGTTACCATATTGCTTTGCATATTCATAGGCTATAATGCCTTTTGGCGGAGGCAGGGATTTTCATGGAATTGGTGGTATCAGAACTGTCCCAGAACTTGAAGTACTTGCTGATCTGAGATGGCTCTGCAGTATCACCAGTACTGGTAAATAATTCAAATTAAAGTACTTCTCTCTATATGTACGAGTATTAAAGGGACTTCATTTACTTTCTTTCAATGGTTTCATCCTGTGCTGTTCTCACCCTGCATTATTCATGTGCAACCTTGCAAATTGCTTCTAGTTCTTACAGCACTGATATAAATCATAGGGCCATTTTCTCTGGAGGACTTCAGCCTTAAGCTCCACAGCTTGTTTTCAAATGAAAACCATGTTCAATTAAGATGATTTGTTTGCTGCACGAAAATTTAAGTGCTACCAACGGTGTAGGCTGTGAGACGATCTGCTTCTGTAAATGCCTATAACACACCACCATACATGGTTGCTTGTCTTATTCTATTCACAGAAGTGGAGAAAAGACTAGGATGCATCTCGCATGCACTAGCTTGAAGTTAGGTTCCTAAATAAATAACCTTGTTTTCAAGACTGCTTGCTAGATACTAACCAAAGGAAAAGTGGAGCAGGAAAAAATGGTCCTTCACTAATGTTGTTGGCCTTGATGGGGGGAGAGGGGGTTGTAATAAATAAAATTGCTTTGAAACAAGATATATTCTGCTTTTTTCTGCCTTTTTCATAGGAGGAGTTTGAAGGATATTTGGCAGATGAAAGTTCAGGGTGCTCTGGGGTTTTGTATGCTCGTGGTCCCATATTGGTCTGTTGGTTCTTAAGGTTTCTGTAGGAACTGTCAGTGGCTTAGCTCATTGCCCAGCTTTGGGCAGCTCAGCCCCCTGTGCTGGCCTTGCTGTGTATCCCTCAGGTAACTGCTGGCTCTCATTCCTGTAAAACTGGTCAGGCTGTCACTGCTTTGCCTCCAGACACAGCCCCCATAACAAAGCTTGTTTGGCTGAAAGGTGGAACTTCTCTTTCTGTGAAGAGACCAGGAGGAAGGAAGTGCTCTTCCTGTCACAGGGTGTATCATCTGGCCTGTGAGATGCTGTGGGACCAGAAGACTAATCTAACACATATCCTTGACACTTTTCCTTGCTGCATGGGTGGCTTTTCAGCCAATATTATGTGGGTTACCAGCAGGGAATCCCACATAGCTTTACTCAGACCTTTTGACTTTCAGCAACTCCCTTCTTGGCTCTATGTGTGCAAGCCTTTCCCTTCTCACTCTGTAGCTGAGCTTAGTTCTGTGTTGCCCTTGCCTCTGCTCCATTTGCACCAGAGTGAATGACTGCCCTGGGGCAGGCAGCAGAGAGTCTGGCCAGGCTCTCTTCCTGGGCGAACCTGTCACACGTGTGATCTCAGGGCCAGCTGCTCATAAGAGAGAAGCAGAATTCCTTGGTGTTTAATACTCATGAACTTCCAGATCTTACTCTTCAAGCAAATAGTTGATCATTGTTTTCCCTCATTATGAAAATTAGTACTGCTTTCAGGCTTTCTTTACTATACACTGAGGACTTTGTTTCGGGTTTTTTCTTCCCGATTTCACTACTACCTTCCAATGTGTGAGAGACTGAAAGAATTAATGTCTCAAACGTTGTGGTGGGGCAAGTTCTGCTTAACGACTAACTCTGCATAACAGGAAACCCTGCCTAGCAAGGAACCACAGGTGAAAAGAAGCCGATCAGCACCCATCAGCAACAGGATGGGGAGGGCGTGCTGGAGGGTGCACAGCTCCCTGTTCTGATACCGATACCCTGTTCTGATACCGATACCCTGTTCTGATGTGCTGAGCAGGGCAGCTCACCATGCAGGGAAGGGGAAGTTACTCCCCAACCGACCCACAAGCCCAAAGGCTCACAAACTGCTCATGACACCTAATTAGCCCAATGCCTGCCCGAAGGAGGGGCAAGGATGATAAAAGCACACAAACTGAAGCCCCACGGGCGTAAGCCCACTGGAACTGGACCCTTTGGCTCACTGAACCAACTCTGGATCCAGGACTGGTGAAATCTTTTTCTTCTCTCTCTCTCTTTCCCTTTTCCTTTTCCATAATCCCTACACCTTATCCCTTTAGACATAAACCGTTGACCAAGTCTGGGACTAAGAGCAGATCCAGCTGCCAAGGAGATCCACTCTGAACCTGGTGACTCAACGGGAGGTCTCTCCTTATTGTCTTCGCTGAAATGATCCCCAGATAAGCAAGGCCTGTAGTATATGTTTGGTGATGTATGGTTAGCACATGTTACATCGTTTACTGACATAGTTTCATGCCAATTTTTGTTATGAGCATACCAATTTTTGAGGTGAGCATGCCAACTCTTGTTGTGAGCAAATAAAAATTGAGTTTTGTGAGTTAAAGGATCCCTGGTGTCATTTTACCTTAGTCCTGACCTGGGAATTAGCAAATCTGAGTCGAATTCCTGAGAAACTGGGACATGACACAATGCTTACCATCAAAAAATCACACTTAAGGGGAATTCAGAGGGTGAAATTGTCACGGTGTCCCACAGGGAGAGAAAAAAGTGTATTCAGAGTGCACATCAAGTCTGTCCAAGCAAGAGCCCCTCCATGTTGATAGAAATGATTTCAAATTACATTTAGATTTTTTTTAAAAGCAATTATATAAAATAATCTATGAAACACTACATGAGTTAATCGTATATGATATTAATTTTGAAATGAGAGTAGGCTTTGAGTTTTGTTATTCAAATTAATTTAAATACATTTTTCTTGACTCAATTAATTTTTTTTTTATTGCTGTGTAATAGATATGCCCTGTTTAATACCGTCACGACTTCTTTTGGGGGGGGGGGTGAAAGTGTTGAATCTATCTACATCTGTTGAATACTGTCAGTTGTCTTGTAAGGCAGTAGCGTTAACAGAGCTATTCTGATCTTGTATTCCATGTCTAGTTATATTAGAAAGACAAATTGAAATACAAGGGTCCTTCAGCAATGAATATCTCACTGGATTGACAAACAATTTCTACAGTATGCAATAAATAAAATTCCTGTCTTTTTGTATACAATCAGTATTACGCCCCTTGTCCTGAATGGACATAGACCCAGAGTCAGGGCTTTGAATTAGATCCACTATGATTGTATCTTTAAAGCTTATATGCCTGACTTGCTGAGGACTTGGAATTTAATACTCCCAACATCTGAGCCTGGCAATGGCCCTACTTATGCTAATAATATCATTGGCTCTTGGTTGTCTTTGCCTTGGGCATGATAAAAGTAGATGGGTGAACTGAAGCAATAAACCCCAAGAGTTTTCACATCCCCATTACACGTAACCAGTGGGATTTACTTCAGGTTACATTTTGCCTGGTCTCAAGGTCCAAACCTCCTGACTCAACACATGTGGTTTAGAGCTCTCTCAAGGAAAGCTGTCCCATGAGGCTTTGCTTGCTTTACCCACAGGACACAGTTTGAGCCATTCTCTGAAGTGCCACATGTCTCTCTCAGGCAGATGAGGGTGTCACTTGAGTGTACACTTCCATGTCCCTGCTGGCAGTGCCCATGTTATTCCTTGCTGAGTTTGGACAGCATTTGTTGCTAGGTGTCATGAAGGGAGAGGTGAAAGACTTAATCCTGAAGCTGTATCAGCTCATCTAGAAGAACAGGCAAGGGATGGTAGGGGAAAGAAGAGCTGAGAGGGCACACAGAGAGCCACAGTAAAAGGAAGAGAAATTCAGCTCAGGGCCCTGCTGTGAAAAGGCGTGATGGGGCCTGAAAACCCAATTGCAGGGAGGGAATGATGTGTGAGGAGGCTGTGAAAGGTCTGCAGAGCAAATGACTCTTCCAGGGACATGGTGTGGACAGCTCATGGTGTGAGACAAATGAGGGCTGGGCAGGCATGGGGTGATGAAAAGAGGCAAAGGCCAGGAAATCTCTCACTTGCAAATTCCTGGTAGCAAGGTGAATACCTCGAGGAAGTATTACTACAGGCTTACCTTGTTCTTAATTTTTTCCAGTGACCTGCTGTAGGCCCCATCAAAGATGGGATAGTGGATCTTGCCTGGCATGTGTTCAGCTCAGGATGAACATTTTTCTGTTTTTACTTCACTTGAGGTGAGGAAGTGGTTATAGTGTGGGAGACACAGAGCTGGCATTTGGATATGCCCTCATGAGAGGAGCAAGGGGATGACTGGATCAGGTAGGGCTGGTATGTTAGCAGCAGAGAAATGAGGACAAGTAAGGTGGGAAGGTGGTGTTATTGGAGGCTTTAAGTACAGACGTGGATGGTAGGATAAAGAAGAGAAGCATGCATGATGGCCAAGTGTATGGACTGAGACATGTTTGACTAACCTGATTTCCTTCTATGACCAGGTGACCATGCAGCGCTACAGGCTTAGGGAAGAGTGGCTGGAAAGCTGCCCAGCAGAGAAAGACCTGGGGGTGCTGGTTGACAGCCGGCTGAATATGAGCCAGCAGTGTGCCCAGGGGGCCAAGAAGGCCAATGGCATCCTGGCCTGTATCAGAAATAGTGTGGCCGGCGGGAGCAGGGAGCTGATTGTCCCCCTGTACCCGGCACTGGTGAGGCCGCACCTCAAATACTGTGTTCAGTTTTGGGCCCCTCACTACAGGAAAGACATTGGAGTCTGGAGCGTGTCCGGAGAAGGGCAACCAAGTTGGTGAAGGACCTGGAGCACAAGTCTTATGAGGAGCAGCTGAGGGAACTGGGGCTCTTTAGTCTAGAGAAGAGGAGGCTGAGGGGAGACCTTATCACTCTCTACAACCACCTGAAAGGGGGTTGTAGTGAGGTGGGTGCTGGTCTCTTCTGTCAGGTGGCTGGAGATAGGACAAGAGGAAATGGCCTCAAGTTGTCGCAAGGGAGATTTAGGTCAGATATTAGGAAAAATTTTTTTACTGAGAGGGTTGTCAGACATTGGAATGGGCTGCCCAGGGAAGTGGTTGAGTCACCATCCCTGGAGATATTCAAAAAGTGAATGGACAGGGTACTACAGGACATGGTTTAGTGGGCATGGTTAATGGTTGGACTCGATGATCTTGAAGGTCTTTTCCAACCTAAATGATTCTATGATTCTATGATTCTGTCTGTATGCTGGGAGCAGTGTTGCACCTTAGTGTAGTTGTAACGTACAGGTCACAATTGCAGTCCTGTTTTCTGCTCCACCAACCCCCCATTTGCTCTTCTTCTCTGAATTTTGTTGTATAAACTCTTTCCCTCCTTCACAAAAGCAGCCAGCCTATATCTGGGGGAAATAGTGCAGCAAATGGACCTTTACAGCCAGGGCTGTTCTTGGATGCATCTTGTACTTTTATCCAATCGTGCAGTGGTCTTTAGCTAACAACAAAACCAAACCATAGCAAAGTTCACTGCTGATACTTAATAAGGGAACACATCACTCACATATACACTGAAGCTTTTTGGAGAGGAAGGAGAAAAGCAGTGGTGTGCACAACTCTGTGGCTATAGAGTTGTTCCAGTACTGTGGCAGCCTGACCTGCTCCCAATCCCATTGCGTGCATTTTCAGCTTTAACATGCTTGTGTGCCCACTTGATTACTGTGTTCGTGCAAATCTCCAAATGAGAGAGAGTCAGTGAAGTCTGGCAAAGCATGACAAAACTGATAAACTCTGTGAGGCTTGATAAGGCCATTTGTTGTCATAGTCTCAGGAGGATGATCATGGTCTAAGACTAAAAGGTGGGGGGAGGAGGGAGTGGGGGTAGAGAAGGAAGACGTGAAAACAGATTGTTGGGGAAATGCACTGATGGGTAAGAGGCTGCCTTATAACTGTTGTGGTTTAAGCTCAGCTGGCAACAAAGCACCACAAAGCTGCTTGCTTACTCATCCCCTCACCCCCAGGTGGGATGACAAGGAGAAAATATAAAGAAAAGCTCGTGGGTCGAGACAAGAACAGTGAGGGATCCCTCACCACTTATGGTCACGGGCAAAAGACAGGCTCAACTTGGGGAAAAAACAAAATCAATTTCATTTACTACCAATCACATCAAAACAAGGATAATGAGAAGTAAAACCAAATCTTAAAACACCTTCCCCCCACTCCTCCCTCCTTCCTGGCTCAACTCCAGTCCCAATTTTTTCTACCTCCTCCCCCTAGCAGCACAGGGGATTGTAAAATGGGGGGTGTGGTCAGTTCATCACACCTTGTCTCTGCTGCTCCTTCCTCCTCAGGGGGAGGACTCCTCGTTCTTCCTCTTCTCCACCATGGGGTCTCTCCCACAGGAGACAGTTCTCCATGAACTGCTCCAGCATGGGTCCCTTCCATCGGCTGCAGTCCTTCAGGCACAGATTGCACCAGCGTGGGCTTTCCCATGCAGTCACGGCCATCTTTGGGGGCATGCCCCTGCTCCGGTGTGGGGTCCTCCCTGGGCTGCAGGTGGGCATCTGCTCCCTTCTCCCCTCCATGGGCTGAGGGGGGGACAACCTGCCGTCTCACCACGGGCTGCAGGGGCATCCCCTCCTCCCCCACTTGTCCTGCCCCTCCTTCTTCACTGACCTCTGTATCTGCAGAGGGGTTCCTCTCACATTCCAATCTCCTCCACCACTGCAAGTTTCCCTTCTTAAATCCATTCTCCCAGAGGCACTACCACCATCACTGATGGGCTTGGCCTGGGCCAGAGGCAGGTCCAGCTTGGAGCCGGAGAAGCTTCTAGCTAGCTCACAGGATCCACCCCTGAAGCCCCTCCCCCGCTACCAAAACCCAGCCACACAAACCCAAAACAATAACTAACCTATAGAATTAGTAGCTATTTTGTATAAAAAGATAGGTAATTAGGATCCTGTAATTAAACTTAAATAGATGTTATATATATGCAACTGTTATTTTATATTTCTGTAGAGATGATACATACGAGCTTAATCTATGTTTCTGTGATATTTCATCATACATACATACATATGTATATATGTATGTATATTATCTGTGTGTGTGTTGATAATCACTTTATATTAAGATGACAAAAACTGCCTATCTCCAGTCAGAGACTGGAAGAAAATCTGTTGGGTGCTAGAGGGAGTTTGTACAAAGCTGAAGGGAGTTTCCATGCAGCTAATTGATATAATTGATTTGCGGGGGAAATAACAAGACAGAGGCCATTAATATTTAATGTAAGGTAAAATGTATGTGTGTTTTATTATTAAAAAAAAGGGGGGGGAGATATGTATTTGCCACTAAACTTTTTCATAGAATTCTTAAAATTGCTGGGAGGCTGTTGTGGGTTGACGCTGGCCAGCAGCCAAGCACCCACACAGCTGCTTACTCACTCCCCTGTCCCACAGAATGGGCAGAAAACAGAAGGAAGGTGAGAAGACTCATGGCTTATTATAAAGACAGTTTAATAGGGAAAGTGAAAGCCACATGCACAGACAAAGCAAAATAAGGAATTTATTCAGTATTTCCCATCATCTGGCAAATGTTTAGCTCCTTCGTGGAAAGCTGGGCCTCAGTATGCTGATCTGTTAATTGGGAAGACAAGTGCCGTAACCACAACTGTCTCCCCTCTTCCTCCTTCTTTCCCTGAGCTTTTATTGTAATGTCATATGGTATGGGATATTCTTTTGGTCAGTTGGGGATCAGCTGTCCAGGTTGTGTCCCCTTCAACTTCTTGCCCTCTCCCAGCCTACTTGCTGGACAGGAAGAATGGGAAAAAAGGAAAGCCTCAACACTGCGCAAGCACTGTTCAGCAATAGCCGAAACACTTGTGTGTTATCAATACTGCTTTAGTCACAACGTTTTGACAGAGCACCATACAGGGCTACTGTGAAGGAGTTTATTTCCTTCCCAGCCAGAGGGGAAAAATGCTTTCTTAAATACTGGAAACTCTTGATGGGCAGAGAGTGATTCTCCAGCATGGTCACACTACATGTCCCCCACTCCTCAGTACAAAATTGCACTAGATTTGCCCAAAGTAACTGTTGTCAAGGCAAGTTGCTAGGTAGGGTCAACAAGAAAGAGGGTTCTGGTTGGAATTACCAACCAGCACTTTGGATAGCTGATCACTCCAGTCAAAGGGAATGAGGCACCTTACCATGAGGACAATGGTATGTTTCCCTTCTTGGCTACCAGCCAAATCCAGTAAAAAATCACCCTTTTCCACCAGGATGGATAGAAAACTCAACATTATCACTCAGATCCTCATCTTGAACAACATGGCTTGAAATTCATCTCCAGGATGTACTTCTGGGATTTTACTGGTGATACAGCATAGTTTGGGGCTCCACTGAGCCTGTTCTCAGCTGGGAATCCTGGCTTGATTATGAGGGTTGTGGTGCACTTTCAGTTCCTGAGGCCTGTGTGGGAACAGCAGTTACTCCTCCTGGGAACTGGGTCCTAAGTGGGAGCTTGGACAGCTCAGCATTTCGCTAAGGGAAGGGAAAAACAGGCTCCCCCATTTGAGAATGGGAGATCAATAGATGGTTGCACAGCATCCTGGGGAGACACTCAGCTTGCAGAAGGCTTGTCTTGGCATGGAAGTCACTGATGGGTCGTGGGGGTGAACTTAGAACACTAAGGGTAGGCATTGTGGGGTAACAGACAATTGTGCTATTGCTGGAAACTGGGGATCTGCTCTTCCTAAGCCTTCTGTCTTGCCATGACACACAGGCTTTTTTTTGGAGCCATCAGTTCATAGCAGAAGCCTAGCTCAGAGACCATCTAAATTACCCTCTGTAGGAGTTATTCTCCCCTAAAGGAGAGATAGACCCTCCTCCCAAGTCCAGTGGATGTCTGTGCTTTATTTGTGTTGTGCTAGGTAGAAATAAGTACTGAGTGGCTGGAGCATTCCCTTAAATAGTTTGTGAGATGTCTGACAAAGACACTACAGCTGGTATTCCCGAGGGGTGTATATATGTAGTTGGTTGGTTTGTTTTATGCAGTGTTAGTTTTCACAGAGCCTTTACTGTATTCACTTAGAATAGTTTGTGACCTGACTTGACACAATGATTACCTGCAAGTGAGATTTGGCTCTGGAGCTTTATTTGTAGAAGTAAATGTATTGCTAGATAGTAGTACTTCTAAACTGATGTATATTCTCCCTTCAAAAAGTATCAGTGTCTTCAGCTTTAGACAATTGCCTCTAAAATCTAAAATGTTTGAGCAGGTACTTCTAACTGAAGGAAATCCCACTGTCTACCTTCAAGTCTGCTATACAATTTTGCTCATTCATACTGAAACAATCACTTTTTCTTGTGTTTTGTGAGAACACTGTGTGTTCAGGAAAATAGTTAACTCTTAGGATTTGGACAAAGGAGAGTGACAGAAAACAAGGGATTCGCATTAGCTATTTACCATCAGAGCCAAACTGTGATCTGTGCTATACTTCTCTTATCCTGCTGGTTTTACTGGAATGTCAACTGGAGCTCCGCAGCAGAATTCGGTGTATCTCTCTGAAGAGTCACTAACTTAACAGACGTTTGTAGCATACCTTTGTTTTAATATGTAGTACGTCTTAATTTATTTGTCTATGACTACACATGTCCCTAGATACACACATTATGCTTGTTCCTATATATGTAGTTTCAGAATAATCTCACTCTCACTGACCAAGATAAAGTGCCACAAACCCCAAGGACTGGTTCAGCTTTTTCTGTAGCAATGCATGGTTTGAGTACCTTGACCTTCAGGTGCAGAGTATAACCTTCTGACAGGGGAAAAGAAGATAGATGATACAGAAGCCTTGCTGGCTCTTAGCGTATATGTCTATGCACACCATGACAGTGTGCACTGAACCCTTCAGGCTCTAACTCTTTAAGCATTTAACTTAAACACTGCTGTCCAAAGAGGAAATAATTTTGTTGTGGCTTTTGACATTTCATATCACATTCATAACTTAAAAGGCAGCTGGTTCCTAATACCAACCAGAGCACAACCAAGTTTTGTGCAACCTCTGTGCATAAGCATTTATTTTTCCAAGCTTTGTATTGAACAATGATGTTAGCTGGGTCCGTGATCTCAAGGCAGAATGACTCTTGCATACTTTCAAGGGTTAGTGGTAAAAATCTGAACTCAATCCATGTTCTTTGGAAAACATACCTGTCCTGTCCCTATCAGAGAATGCTAGATGTACTAGTTAAAATGTTGCAGTTAAAGTTTGGGCTTGGATTTCTAGAGGATTTTAAGGTATAAAAAAGGATTTCCAAAATGGGCCAAGGGCCCACCCCCCTTAGAAATCTTGGTGAAGCTGAAGTGCCTGGATGATTTTGGTAGTACTGGTAAATGTTCTTGTTCTCACCCCATAAGGTGCCTGGGCTTGCTGAATGTGAGTACTCTGACACACAGCAGCCTGCTGCAGCGTCTCCTGCCAAATGACCACCGCAGTGTTTCTGCTGGGGCTTTGGCAGCTCCAGATGAGGGCTCTGCAGCACGCTGTACCCTTGCCCAGAAAAGCTGCTCCCATGACCCTCAGCAGGTCCCTCAACACAGTTCCTGGCCTACTGGTGTGACCCTGGACTGTCCTCAAGAAGCTAACATTGTGTTGTGAGCACCCATCTCTCCAAAGCTCCTGCATTCTTGTACAAGGTGATTGCCTCTTTCAGGAGATGCAATGCTCCCTTGCTATCGGCACTCTTCCAAAAAAAAAGCTTTTGTCAGCTATTCTGTAGCAGGTGTCAAAACATTCACTGGCATTCATTGCAAAGGGGAAGTGATGTCTGAACATAAGTCCAGTCTCTGAGACTGGCCAAGGCAAGCCAAAGACTGCACGAGAAGGCAAGCACGGGGAACAAGTAGCTGGCAGCACTACGCTGATGGCCTGAAATAGCCAATGTGAACAGCTTTGGAAGAACTTAGTATGGTCCAAAGGAGGCATAAACATCCCTGCACACAAATGCTTCTGGAATGTTTAATGCCATTATTCTACATGATCCTTCTAAGAAAAAATGGACCGGTCTAGGAGGGCTGCCAGAAAATTAACATAACATTTCTGCTTCCTTTATGGAATAGTAACCAAGGGGATACTAGGAGGGCCTATAAGGCAATGGTGCCGTTTGATGTCAAGTCTCATAGTTATGAGTTTGTGCTACACATTATCACACACTCTGGTTCCAAGGCTGCCATAATTTAGAGGGGGATATTAACATCTGGTCCATTTCTACACCATAGATGGCTTAATGCCCTGCCAGTTATTTTGTCATTGGATTTTTTTTTTCTAAGGGATGGCACTACACAGTACACGGGGCCCATAAATACTTGTGAAAAGGTGCTTTACTTTTTTCACACTGATTTTCTTTCTACTGAGATTCTGCTTGGAAAGGTTGCTTGTGTGAGTAAGTGTTTACATGATGTCTAAGGATATTGTCGTTCTACTTGTAGACCTCACTGCAAACTGGAAGCTTATGCCAAAACTATGAAAACCAATAATCTTCCTTTTATTATATTATAAACCAAACTGTACTAAACACATATTTCCTTTAAAATAAAAGGTACTGTTCTTTATTGCATTTTCCTAGTAAAACCAACTTCATTAGTTTTATTGCACCATTTTTACCCATTAAAATTTAATAACATTTGTTGATGAAGCAAGGGAAGCTAACTAAATTTTTAAATAATTCAGTACTAACTTACTCTCTCTAATATATGAAGATGCTACATTGCTTTCTGGAACATTTTGAGCTGAATTCGTAAAGGCCCTTCAAGATTTTAATAGGTTCCCTTGAATTCATTTAACTACCAGGTTTTATCCTTCATTTGAGTCTCACTTTGTGGCTGGAAGAGTGTTCAGAGGGAAAGAAAAATGGAAAACTTTAATGTCCTGTTCCTGTCATTGCCCAGACTCCAAATGCAGTTGTGGATCTCTCCACGTTGGTTAAGTGGGGAAAAGGAGTCACATCCCCTTTTCCTGTATTAATTGATAAGATGCTTGTTTTTTTGTGATCCACATACTAAAATAATTCTTTACAGTGGAATTTTCAGAGGAGGAAACACCAGCACATCTTGAGTAAAAGGAAAGGGTCTGATATCACCAAAATCCTCCCCTTTTCCTGTAGCATGTAGAAAGAAAATAAAGTTTTGGAAAGAAACAATGATCTGGTCCAGTCAGACTATTTGAAACTATTTTTGGCCTCCTTGAGCTTCAGAGTTAGTTCTTAAAGAAGGTCTTTATAGGCAGTCACAACAAGGTCTAAGGTAAGAAATAAGTATATATTCTCACATGCTAAGGGAAACTTGTCATTGGTAGAAATTGGTTGTGATGGTGGTGGGTGGGCTCTTTGTCACCAAGTCATTTACACTGATCAGGATGTCTTCCTAAAAGAGATACGCTAGACTCACAGAGCATTTACTAAAAGACTGTTGCATGGACTTTACCAGAGAGCGACTTTGTTGATTTTCAGGGTGACAATTGGCCGCTAACATTGTGTGACTGTGAAAATGGCAGCTCAGGTGGTACAATCTGCTCATTAGAGTATTTCTGGCAGACTGATAGGTATTGTTGACATTTGTGGGAGGTGCAGCAAGACCGTCTAGTGCTCTGTGGAGAGTTCTGGTCAAAGATGAACTTGGAGAGGGCCTGATGAAAGAGGGACTGTGTGGATGACAGCAGGGTGGAGGGCTCTATGAGGGGAAACAACAAGAGACTCAGCAATTTGGTCTGGCAAAGCAAGGACTGGGGAAACACCATCTAACTTTGTAAACATCTCAGAGTGGCATCAGAGCATGAGAAAAGCCATTGAAGCCAAAGGGCCAAGCTGTTACAAAAAGAGGAGGGTTGCCATGAATTTTTGAAGTGCAGAAATTAGGAGGAGGTTCCTGCTATCTCAGTGGCAAGTTTCAGGAATGGCCACCTAGAGCAAGTGTTTGGGGCAAAGAAACAAGATAGTTCAAGGGGGGAGCTTTTTAGACCTTTGAAGAAAATCCTTTGAGATGGGGCTGTCAGAAGAAGGGTGTCCCTCTTCAAAAGAAAGTCTTTTTCAGATTTATGTTCTCTATAGTCATGACTCCTTTTGACCTAAAAACTGGCACGTCCAGGGCATGTACAAGGCAATATTGCTCATTTTTTCACAGGGAAATCTTAACGTGAATTCACATTCAAGCCTAAGAGAGAGTAGCTACATTTCTACCACAGCTTTGCTGCTGTTAGCTTTCTCATTGTTTTGCTCCACTGTTGCACACCATCTCCAGGAGTAATATTGCAGCCTTCAGATTACTGATTGACTGGCAGTGTGACGACACTCCCATAATTACAGTCTTCTGTGGGTGATAATAGTTTTTGAAATGGTATCATAACTTAATGATTCAGCAAAACTCAGTAGGATTTTATAGATACCTGGGGTTACAGATTTGTAGCAGGTGCTTCTATTCCAGCTCATTTCACTTTGCAGCAGTAACAGAGTCTACACTAAAAATGTTGTTTCTTTGAACCAATTTGTCAGTTAAACCAATGTTTTCACTAAGAAAACATGTCACACATACATTTATTTGAAACAGACCTTGAATGTTCACAGCTTCAAGAAGGTTAACAACATTGGGACTTCTGGAGAATAAATAAGAACAGAGTACATTTTCTCTCCTAGCTGTCAAATGATTTAAATATAGCCTGGAATTGTGCAATGATTTTAAAGGAAAGAGATTGTCTACATTCCAACTTTTTAGACAATCATGGAATTAGCTCATGTCCAAATTTACACTATCCCTCAGTGCAGTTGGTTATTTCAGATGATGCTTGCTATTTTCTTAAAAGGATTCTGTTAAACAAAGAGCTTCTTTGGGATCTGTGTTTATCTTCTAGCTCTTTAAAGGAATTCATTAAGGTATGTAAGAGAAATAAGAATAGTCTCTCTACCAAGCATCTTCAAATAAGAGGTTATGCACAAATACACCATGTTGGTTAAAAAAAGGCAATGCAAGATTCTTTCAAAAAGACCTACTTACTAACTAACTCTCTTTTTTCCAGGTTGATCAGCTGGTAAACCTAAAACATCCCAACTTTGGCACTTCCATGTTTATAACATTTGCCTGTGTATGCTGTGAATTGCATTGTAATCGGTTGTGCTGTTTCTTTACAGAATTTGGGTTCCAGTATGGCAGGATTTGCACAGTCACAAGTGTACTTTTTCACTTTATGTAAAGCAAACAGGGATGAAAATTGAGTTATGTGTGTTTGTATCTGGTTAATAAAGATGATGCTCTGTAAGCTTATCACACTTGTTATATTGCTATAAATTGGGCACTGTTCTAACCCACATATCATTTTTTAATTAGATGGTAACAACATGAGGCTGTTGTATTAACTGGCAAAATGGAGTCTATTTGCTGGGCCCAAAGTTAGTTCCTCGGAGTCTGACAAACACTTCTAAGTTAAAGAAAATGAAATGGTAAAATTGTAAGAATTTAGAGGGACTCAAAGGCATTCTGTTTACATTATTTGAAGCCAGTGGCAAATTAACAATTGCCCTTCTGGCATGCAGGACAAGCACTGCGTTGTTCTAAGCATTGTATTCTAGAGTATAAATAACTTGGTAATTTCAACAAGTAGTTACTTAATTTCCATGGAGGCAATGTTTGGCCTTCATCAATGCTTTCGAGTACACTCTTTATCTTCTGTCTGTTTAGACAAATCCAATGTCTTGTTTGTGCACCAGAGCTCTGGCTGTCCTCTGAGGGTGTTGAAGTGACATTTTCATTTCTGTGAATACAAGACGTGGCAAGAAGTCTATAGGTGGCAGCCACTTGCAGCCTAAAAGGGTCCTCCACAGTAAGTCTTCAATGAAACATAAAGTATTAACACAGTTGTGATGCTGAAAAGGCTGTGACACCATAAAAACTGAAGAATTTAGTCATAAACTCTATGGCTCTCACCTCAGGCTTTTCATTTTCATTATGAGGAGACCCCTTGAATTAAAGTAGTTCAAAATGAACCTCTTCTACATCCAGAAGAGTAGATCATCCAGAACTAATGACTACTAGTCTACTGGATATTGTTACAGCCAAACCTTTCGGACTGAACTCTGGGTCTCTTCAGAGTGTATTTTACAGCTGAATGCTAATACAGTCATTGCTTTGCCTATGGTCCACATCCAGGACTTTTTATTGAAATATCCAACCAGCCTCCTAAAGGGCCTGCAGATGCATTTGGTGGTGACTCTTCCAAGCACAGCAGCAGCTTTATATGTTGGCGTGGTAGTGCAGAAAGGTTTTATTCATCATTACTAATGAAAACAGGTATTTTGACTGATTTTCCTCAGTTTTCATTTTGGTTAAGAAAGAAAATTGAAGAAAATTCTAGTTTTGAATCAGGAAATAAAGGTCTCATCTGCAAAGACTCATGCTTCTCCCAAATGGCTGTAACCTGACACAACAAAATCAAAGCCTGAAACTAATTTTTTTTTTTTTTTCCTAGCACACCCTGATAGATGTTTGTCACACAATTTGAAGGAAACTCTTCTACAAAGTGATGTTGTCTTAGTACTGCTAATCTAATCATTTAATTATACAGGCCCCTGTTTCAGAGGAAGTGATAAATTAAAGCTTATTTGTCTGAAAACTTTGACAATGAATATAACATTTGATTAAAGCTCAGTATCAGCATCTTAGAGCCAGATGTTTAAGTGCACAGTAATAAAATAACTGGGTGCCTCAGTACAAAGCAGATCAAAAATGGGTTTCTTCTTCAGGGACCTTAACAGGTACTGAGTGCTGCTGGAAACGTGGCTCCATTGGGGATAGTTAAAGACATTTACCATCTGGCCCATGAAGATATACAGAGTGCCCTGGGAGACTGGAAAGATCAGTTTTTCTTCCTGTATTTGGCTTTGGGTAAGTACCTGCATTGCTTACTAATGTACTTCTCACCTGCAGAGCCAGGTCAGGGAGAGGGAAATGGCAGTTCATTTTCCTAGGGATGCTGGGGAGGTGAAGGTGGTCTTGATCAGCTGGTGTGGTGGTACTATGCATAAGATGACCTAGGATACATGACAGCACAACTGTAGTCTTCAGCTGTACTGAGTTGTGTGTGTTTTCTTCAGAGAGGTGATGTCCTGCAGGGGCAGATACGAACAGGCTTGAAGTGTGCTGAATGATGACTTCAGGTATCCTGTACACACCACTCACATTTTACTTACTCCACTGGTTGCACTAAAGATGGACAGTAGAAGCAACTATGACCTTTAAACTCATTTGAGGTGGGGATTTTAAAAAAAATGAAAAAAAATGGTGAAACAAGGTAGCATCTTCAGCTTGTCTATCATGAAAGAGTGTTCTTAGGAGAGCTTCGGTCAGTGCTTCAAACCATCCAATATAGCAGAAGGTATAAGTGGTGAATGTGAATGGAGAGAGTTTGCTGTACTATAGCAGCAAACTGTATCAGTTTTCATCTAGAAAGTGCTGAGGACCTAGGCACTGCTGTGCAGGGGTATATGAAAGGTAATTGAATAAAGCAAGGCCACTATTGGCAGATGTTATGCTCTGCAGTGATTTGCATCTTAGAATCACAGAATTGTTTAGCTTGAAATAGACCTTTAAGATCATTGAGTCCAACCATTAACCTAGAACTGCCAAATCCACCAATAAACAATGGCCCTAAGTGCCATATCTACACATCTTTTAAATGCCTTCAGGGATGGTGACTCAACCACTTCCCTGGGCAGCCTGTTCCAATGCTTGATAACGTTTTCAGTGAAGAAGTTTTTCCTAATATCCAATCTAAACCTCCCCTGGCACAACTTGAGGCCATTTCCTCTTGTCCTATCACTTGTTACTTGGGAGAAAAGATTGAAAGCCACCTCACTACAACCTCCTTTCAGGTAGTTGTAGAGAGCAATAACATCTCCCCTCAGGCTCCTTTTTGCCAGGCTAAACAACCCCAGTTCCCTCAGCTGCTCCTCAAAAGACATTCTCTAGACCCTTCACCAACTTCAATGCTCTTTGGACACGGTCCAGCACCTCAACGCCTTTCTTGTACTGAGGGACCCAAAACTGAACACAGTACTCAAGGTGCAGCCTCACCAGCGCCGAGTACAGGGGGACGATCACTTCCCTGCTCCTGCCGGCCACACTGATACAGGCCAGGATGCCATTGGCCTTCTTGGCCACCTGGGCACACCGCTGGCTCATATTCAGCCGGCTGTCGACCAACACCCCCAGGTCTTTCTTTGCCAGGCAGCTTTCCAGCCACTCTTCCCCAAGCCTGTAGAGCTGCATGGGGTTGTTGTGACCCAAGTGCAGGACCTGGAACTTACCCTTGTTGAAACTCTTTGTATTGGCTTTGTGTGGCAAGGTTTTGGGGGGGAGGGGAGGAGGTACAGGGGTGGCTTCTGTAAGAAGCTGCTGGAAGCTTCCCCTGTGTCTGACAGAGCCAATACCAGCCGACTCTAAGACGGACCCGCCACCGGCCAAGGGCAAGACAATCAGCAATAGTGGTAACGCATCTGTGATAACATTTTTAAGAAGAAAGAAAAAGTTGGGACAGATGGAAAGGGCAGCCAGACAGATGAGTGAGAACATGTAAGAGAAAAAACCCTGTGGACACCAAGGTCAGTGAAGAAGGAGGGGGAGGAGATGCTCCAGGCACAGGAGCAGAGGTTCCCCTGCAGCCCGTGGTGAAGACCATGGTGAGGCAGGCTGTCCCCCTGCAGTCCATGGAGGTCCACGGTGGAGCAAATATCCTCCTGTAGCCCGTGGAGGATGCTACGCTGGAGCAGGTAGGTTCCCAAAGGAGGCTGTGACCCCGTGGGAAGCCCGTGCTGGAGCATGTTCCTGACAGGACCTGTGGATCTGTGGAGAGGAGCCACCCTGGACCAGGTTTTCCGGCAGGACTTGTGACCCCATGGGGGACCCACGCTGGAGCAGTGTGCTCCTGAAGGACTGCACACTGTGGAAGGGACCCATGCTGGAGCAGTTTGTGAAGAACTGCAGCCTGTGGGAAAGACCCACATTGGAGAAGTTCGTGGAGGACTGTCTCCCATGGGAGGGACCCCACGCTGGAGCAGGGGAAGAGTGTGATGAGTCCTGCCCCTGAGGAGGATGAAGCAGCAGAAAATAACGTGTGACGCACTGACCATAAACCCCATTTCCCTGTCCCCCTGCGCCACTGCGGGGGTTGGTAGAGAATCCGGGAATGAAGTTGTGCCCAGGAAGAAAGGAGGTGTGGAGGGAAGGTGTTTTGAGATTTGGTTTTATTTCTCATTACCCTACTCTGGTTGATTTGTAATAAATTGAGTTAATTTTCCCCAAACTAAGTCTGTTTTGCCTGTGACGGTAATTGGTGAGTTGATCTCTCCTGTCCTTATCTGGACATACAAGCCCTTTGTTATATTTTTTCTCTCCTGTCCAGGTGAGGAGGGGGAGTGATAGAATGGCTTTGGTGGGCACCTAGCATCCAGCCAGGGCCAACCCACCACACTCTTACAGTTGGCCTTGGCCCATCAATCCAGCCTGTCCAGATCCCTCTGCAGAGCCTTCCTACCCTTGAACAGATCAACCCTTGCTCCCAACTTGGTGTCATCTGCAAACTTGCTGAGGGTGCATTCAATCCCCTTGTTCAGATCATTGGTAAAGATACTAAACAGAACTGGCCCCAATACTGAGCCCTGGAAAGCACCACTTGTGACCAGCCACCAGCCGGATTTAACTCCATTCACCACAACTCTTTGGGCTTGGTCATCCAGACATTTTTTTACCCAGCGAACAGTACACCTGTCCAACCCATGAGCAGCCAGTTTCTCCAGGAGAATGCTGTGGGAAACAGTGTCAAAGACTTTACTAAAGTCTGAGTAGACAACATCCACAGCTTTTCCATCATCCACTAAGTGGGTCATGTAGTCATAGAAGGAGATCAGGTTAGTCAAGCAGGACCTGCCTTTCATAAATCCATGCCGACTAGGCCTGATCACCTGGTTGCCCTGTATGTGCCATGTGATGGCACTCAAGATGATCTGCTCCATAATATTCCCTGGCAACGAGGTCAGACTGACAGGCCTGTTGTTCCCCGGATTCTCCTTCTGGCCTTTCTTGTAGATGGGCATCCCAGTCAGGTGGGACCTCTCCGGTTAGCCTGCACTGCTGATAAATGATTGAATGTGAGCACTTCTACCAGGTCCCTCAGTACCATTGAGTGGATCCCGTCCGGCCCCATAGACTTGTTTGTGTCTAAGCAGTGTAGAAGGTCACTAACCATTTCCCCTTGGATTATGGGGGCTTCATTCTTCTCCCCACCCCTGTCTTCCAATTCAGGGGGCTGGGTATCCCGAGAACAACTGGCCTTACTGTTAAAGACTGAGGCAAAGAGGGCACTAAGTACCTCAGCCTTTTCCTCATCTTTTGTCACTATGTTTCCCCCTGCATCCAGTAAAGGATGGAGATTCACCTTAGCCTGCCTTCTGCTGCTCATCTATTTATAGAAACAATATTTATTGTCTTTTAAGGCAGTAGCCAGATTAAGTTCTAATTGAGCTTTGGCCCTTCTAATTTTCTCCCTGCATAACCTCACAACATATTTGTAGTCCTCTTGAGTTGCCTGCCCCTTATTCCAAAGGTCATAAAGTCTGCTTTTTTTCCAGAGTTTCAGCCAAAGCTCTCTGTTCAGCCAGGCTGGTCTTCTTCCCCACTGGCTCATCTTTCGGCACATGGGGGCAGCCTGCTCCTGCACTTTTAAGATTTCCTTCTTGAAGAATGTCCAGCCTTCCTGAACTCCTTTGCCCTTCAGGACTGCCTCCCAAGGGACTCTGGCAACCAGACCCCTGAACAGGTTAAAGTCTGCCCTCCCAAAGTCCAAGGTAGCAGTTCTGCTAACAGCACTCCTCACTTCTCCAAGAATTGAAAACTATCATTTCATGATTGCTGTGCCCAAGGTGGCCTCCAACCATCACATCACTCACAAGTCCTTCTCCATTCACAAAAAACAGGTCCAGCAGGGCTCCTTCCCTTGTTGGCTCACCTACCAGCTGTGTCAGGAAGTCATCTTCCACACGGTCCAGGAACCTCCTAGACTCTTTCCTCTCTGCTGTATTGTATTTCCAGCAGACATCCAGTAAGTTGAAGTCCCTCATGAGAACAAGGGCTAGTGATTGTAAGACTTCTCCCAGCTGTTTATAGAATACTTCATCTGCCTCTGCATTGTGGTTGGGTGGTCTATAACAGATTCCCATCATGATATCTGTCTTGTTGGCCTTCCCCCTGATTCTTACCCATAAACAAACACTCAACCCTATCATCACCATCATTAAGCTCTAGACATTCAAAACATTCCCTAACATACAGGGCTACCCCACTGTCTCTCCTTCCTTGCCTGTCCCTTCTGAAGAGTTTATAGCCATCAACTGCAGCACTCCAGTTGTGTGATCATCCCACCATGTTTCCGTGATGGCATCTATGTCATAGTTTTCCTGCTGCACAATGGCTTCCAGCTCGTTCTGTTTGCTGCCCATGTTGTGTGCATTGGTGTAGATGCACTGCACTTGGGGTACTGAACCCACCACCTTTTGGGGGGGACAAGCCCTAATTCCCACATGACCATTCTCAAGTGCTTCCATGGTTTCTAACACATTAATAACCCTTGTGTTTTTGCTGCCACATGGATCTCCATCCCCTACCTCCACTGAGACGGCAGACCAAAGGACCTTGCTAGCACACCGTCCCTCAAACCTTGTCATGCTGCCCCCAGGCTTATCTCTAGTGAAGCCAGGCTTATCCCTTTCCCCCTTCAAATCTAGTTTAAAGCTCTTTCAATGAGCTCTGCTAACTTTTGTGCAAAGATCCTTTTCCCACTTTGAGAAAGGTGTACCCCATGTTTTGCCAGCAGGCCTGGTGTCATGTAAACTGACCCATGATCAAAAAAACCCAAATTCTGCCAGTGACACTAGGCTTAGAGCCAGATATTTATCTGCTGGCTCTTCCTGTTTCTTCCTTCACCATTCCCTGCAACTGGAAGGATAGAGGAAAACACTGCTTGTGCTCCTGATCCCTTAACTGGTTGTCCCAAGGCCCTGAAGTCTCTTTTGATTGCCTGTGGACTTCCTGTTGTGACTTCATCGCTGCCTACCTGAAAAATCAATAACAAATAAAAATCTGAGGGCCATACCTGGGTAGGAAGCTTTCTCTTCACATCTTTAATCTGGGCCCCAGGAAGGCAGCAGACTCCCTAAGAAGTGGGTCTGATCTGCATATTGGGCCTTCTGTTCCCTTCAGAAGGGAGACTGCTGTGAAAATGACCCATCTTTTTTTCTTCATGGAAGTAGTTTTGACACAGGGCATAGGCCGACTTAACCTTGGTCGCACCTCCAAGCTAGACAAACAATCGTCCTCATTACTGTTCAGTTCCGCTTGCAAAGCCTCATACCTATTATGCAAGGGCACCTGGAAAGGTGGAGTGGTCATGGAGAAGATGCACCTGCCACGCCAGGTAGGAACTTGTTGCCATTCCCCCTTATACCTTAAGTCACTGTGTTCAGCCAGGTGGAGAGAGGATAGGGAATCTTCTGAATCACGCATCCTGCCTGCCTGCTGGGCTTGTCCCAGGGGAGGTAGGGTGCAATTGCAGTAGTCTGCTTCTTTCACGCACTCCCTGATACTCCTCAACCTACTCACCTCCTCCCGGAGCTGTGTCACTAAGTGGAGGAGTTCCTCTACCTCAGCATACCTCCCACAGGCGTGCTCACTGCTGCCGGCTGGTACTGGCATAAGAGCAGGGCAGACCCTGCAGCCTGCCACCTGCATGGCAGCATGTTCCCACCGGAGGTCTGTCTGGGCATCTGTGTCAGTTGTGGTGAGTGCGCAGCTTTGAGAGGCCATGGCTTTCTACCAGGTGGACACCAGTTCTCCCTGGTTGAGCTGGCAGGGCCTCAGCGCTCTTGTTGACACACCACACCCGGTGTTGCCCACCCTGTTTGCAGCACTCCTGGTTGCTAGTGCTCCTTAAGGGCTTCTCTGGTGAGGCAGGGGGGAGGCTTGGCCACCATTGCTGCTGGCCCCACTCAGGTCCCATCAGCCAGTGCTGTGTGACCTGTGGGTGCCCAGGGAGATCTCCCAGTTCCCCCTGAGCTTCCCCTGGTTCGGGAACCCCCCCCGTGCAGCGTGCTGGAGCGCTCCACTGCCAGTTCTGCTGGCACCAAAGCTGCTCATCTTGGTGACTGTCATGGTTTAACCCCAGCCAGCAACTAAGCACCACGCAGCCGCTCACTCACTGCCCTCCCCAACCCAGTGGGATGGGGGAGAAAATCTGGAAAAAAAGTAAAACTCGGGGGTTGAGATAAGAACGGTTTAATAGAGCAGAAAAGAAGAAACAAATAATGATAACAATAACACTAATAAAATGACAACAGCAATAATGAAAGGATTGGAATATACAAGTGATATGCAGTGCAATTGCTCACCACCTGCCGACCGATGCCCAGTTAGTCCCCGAGCGGCAATCCCCCACCCCCACTCCCTCTAGTTTATATACTAGATGTGACATCACATAGTGTGGAATACCCCTTTGGCCAGTTTGGGTCAGCTGTCCTGGCTGTGTCCCGTCCCAACTTCTTGTGCCCTTCAGCTTTCTCGCTGGCTGGGCATGAGAAGCTGAAAAATCCTTGACTTTAGACTAAACACTACTTAGCAACAACTGAAAACATCAGTGTGTTATCAACATTCTTCTCATACTGAATCCAAAACATAGCACTGTACCAGCTACTAGGAAGAAAATTAACTCTATCCCAGCGGAAACCAGGACAGCGACTTGAGTGCTTCGCTGGAGAAAGCCTGTGAACTGCAAAAGGCTGAAGATCACGTCTGCAGTAGGCACTAGTCAGGCTTAGGAGGGGTCTCAGCCAGGGTTTGACATGTGCCTGACTTTGTGTTTTCACTTCAGGCTCCCCACCTGAGAGTCCTTACACAGACTGCAGCACCCATGTTTTGATAATCTAGGTCTGTGGCCCCATCCAATCTCACATGTCTTCCTGTTCAGAGCATTTGTGGGATTAATTTTCCCACACTGCCCTGCTCCACACCCCCTCCACAAGATTTACTGCACTGTTAGCTCAGTCACTGCACATCTGTGGGCAAGTGCTCCTTGAATGACAATAGGAAATGTCAGCAAAAAGAGACTGAAAGCACTGCAAATGGCTCAAGATAAAACAATTTACAATTTACTCTGAACAGCTCAGGCTCTAGTTGAATACCTTTAAATTTTTTTTTTAGTATTTATTTAGACTTTTCTCCAGTGTAGATTCCTTTTGCCCTTTCGCCTCAGCATTCTTGGAAGATCCAGTATACAGGAAGGTTAATACAGGTCAGTGGGAAATGCTTTATATGACCAGAAGGCACATGTATGAAAGGGGCAAACAACTGATAACAAGTCTACATCCTTCTGTAATTTGGTCAAGGCACTGAAATACATTTGGCTGAAAACTTTCCACATTTTGCAAACCAGTTTTCACTTGAAATACTGATTTTTATTTTTCTTTAAGATAATGACAAATTATTTGTACTTGAGAAAATTATTTCTGAGGTGAGGAGGAGTTTTGGGAGTTTTTATGTGTGTTTTACAGAATAATTTCTTTGGCTATTCAGGAAAATAAGTATTTCACGCAAACGTGGCATCCTTGTGCTATAATGTTTCCTGGGATCTGTAGTTCTGTTATGTTCCTCATCTTTTTTTCTGATTCAGGCTTTCCCATGAGACTGCTTTTTCTGTGTCTGTCTGATACAAATGTCCCATTGCTATGACTGGGACTGTGCCTGCAAGGGTCAACAGGGCAAAAGACACTCAAGCTATCTTGGTTCATCAGACGCCATGTGGCAGATTTCTTAAATGACTATTGCAATTTTCAAACTATTTGGGCTTTCAAACTGCCACTGGAAAAAAGAATTCTCAGTACTGTACATGAAGAAGCAATAATTATTTTTTCCAAATGGTTTTAGCTGTATGAAAGTTGTACAAGTAATTTTGACTACAACTGCTCTAACTTTTAAAGAACGGTTTAGTTCTTATTGTGGGACCCTTTTGAGTTTTTTCCACCTTTCAGATGTCCATAACAGTCTGTGGCAGTCTGGCTGGGCCAGACTTATCTCCAAGGGAAAGTGTAGCCAGGCATTTTCCAAAGGCTTTTTTTTTTTTTTTTCCTGAGAATGTAACCTTTAACACAGGCTAATCATTATCTGCAGCCATTTAACATGAAATGCCAGTAGCAGGGTATTTTTCTCAGTTACCATAGCAACATCATAGGGCATCAGATGGTGTCAATAAACAAAAATCCACTGAAACATTATTATTTTTGAGCTGCCTCTATTAAGACAGCTTAGTTTATCTAGGATCAGGTGGTGATGAGTTCAGCTTGTATTTTTGTTCTTCATGTGACATTTAGTATGTCTGTGCATGTGTGGCCCTTGGCGTGTATTGCCTGCCTACACCTCCCCCTACTCCTCCCAAGGACTGCTGCGCTAAAGTGAGTTTGTAAAGACTTATCAGTCCCCCTGCCTTCTGGTTGCCTGCAATCATCACAGTTCCCCTGCCCAGTGACAAGGAATGTCATTGTGAGGGGAAGGGGGCTGCACCCAACAAGCCTTTTATTTTCTTCTCTGCCACTTAATATTTTATAACTTTTAACATGACTAGGAAGTAGCTGTCTGTGCACTCCTCGGGTCCTCATATCTCATCAGGTATCCAGGACCCTTTGCCCTTATCCTGACTATCCTTGTCAGGCAGGTGTTTATTCTGGTGCAGGACCACAGACCTGCTTTTCCTTCTGGCACATGGAAGAACAAAGATGAAAACACCTGTATAGTTCCCTATACTTTTCTCGCCCCACTGCCAATGAACTACCATCTGGAGGAGGTGAATGGAAGAGGGCTATATCTTATTTCCTGGAAGGGTTTGAGACAAAACATCTTCAGCATAAGCCATCTGACAGCATCAATTCCTATATTGGCAGAGCTGTGCAAATGTTTACAGAAGTGACCTCACTTCTTTTATTAATATTATCCTTGCCTGTTAACCGTATCTCATGATACTTAGGGTCCCATGGAAACAGAACTAATTAAAGCAACACACACAAAAGCCAGTGTAAATGTCACATTTCAATGCAAGCATCCAGTACCTGGATACAAAACCACAAGCAGAATTTAGACTACTACAAAGAAACAGAGTTATTACATTTTAATTTTCTGATATACATGATGCTTGGAAAAAGAATCACTGAATAACTAAAAAAGATAGGCGAGTTCTTTATAAACACTATATGTTATTTAGAAGAAGGTGTTTTCCTCCCACTGCCAGAAGGAAATACCAGTGCTCAGAAAACCTAATTAGTGATGGGCTGTGAGGCAAACTCAGTATAGTTCCGTGTCCACCTACTCCCAGATATAAAGTAATTCAGCTGCTGAGATAATTTCTACAGACTTTCCAACAGTAGTGCAAAACATTAGAATAACTGTACAGTCACATGTTGTTTCCCTTTTTCTATCATTTTCCCAACTGATATACTTCATTATCTGTATTCTAGATGTCAAATTTTCAGCTCGTGTGAAATGTATAGCTTCTTTTTCCACTACTATGCATGTGCCTTTTGAACATATGGGACAGTATGACATCTGAGATGGGGTTTATTTACCAGGATGTGTCTTCTTACTACGAAAAATTTCAGCTTAAGATTTTTAAGTCCCCTGAAGTACTACCTGAATGGGAAAAGTTTGTCCTTTTTGAAAAATAAAATACTTCAGTTTTGTATGCTAGAAGCTAGTTTCATTGTGACACCGATATAAACAGGGAAGAGCTTAAACTGTGCTCTGTTCAGAAGTGTGCATAATGGTAATAAAATGGGGCACAGCACACAACAATTGGAAGAAAATTCCCACACAGCAATTGGAAAGAAATCCTAGTAGTTATTGTTATTAAGACTTGGGGTTAGAAATAAAAGACCATCTTCCAGGTCAGCCTCTGAATCCCTTGTGTACACTTCTTGCCTGTAGACTTATAAACAGGCTTCAACAACAAGCAAATTACCATACTGATAAGGTGGTGTCAAAACACTTTGTTACTGTATAATTTGATCAGAGAAACATTCTGAATTCAATTCAAGTGGTCACAAGTTGTTTGTGTTCTGCAGAGGAGTACAACATTGTAAGTTCAGAAAGTCTCGTTGCTGAAAGGCAGAAGGGCTGAATAATTTCATAGTCTGAACTCAAGCGGGATAAAATACTAAGCAAATTGTTCTTTCCACAGACAAATTACAGTTGCTAGTCTGCTCCTGTGTAAGTAAAATTGCAAAAGTGATCTTTTTATTTTTCTTTTTTTTTTTTAAATCTGTTTAACTGAAGAAGAAATAAGTTCTTGTGATTTTAGGTAAAGTCATCCAGGGCAGGACTGAAAACTGAGCTTTAATTGTAGTTGACTGAGTTAATGGAGACTGCCATTTATTGAATAAAATGATTAGGAATCTGGCCCACAAAATATCACAAAATGCTTGAACAAGTGGTCAGTACCAGCCTTACACAGATGTAATAACCTTTTGTCAGCATTAGTTCTTCCAAGCGCACTTTGTGTTTGCTGTGGAATTTACCTCAATAGACATAAAGATTTTAAGACTTTTTTTTTGTAGCCCTATCATGTTACATAGGTATTTCTTTATAACATAACACATAGATTGTTTTAGAAACAAGGTTTTAATTTTGAGGTGTCCACAGATAAAGAGTTTCATGTGTCTCAAAGTAAATAATTTAAATAGTTACAAGAGTTCCAAAGGAAAAAGTTTAAGATTGAAAATAATCTCTAATATAATAATATATTAATATAATAATAATCTCTGCATGCTCTCATGATCAATATAAAAGTCTAAGTGGTGGTGAAGTGGAATGGGGATGGCTTTTGCTTGGCATGTAGAAAGACTTAGAGCGGCAATCATTAAACAATGCATTGATAGTAAATTTGTGGGTTTGTAGCATATAGGTTTTGAGAAATTACCATATTCTTCTCTGGTATGTTATTTGTTACCCATTATTTTCTCTTCCTTCTTTTTTTTTTTTTTTTTAAATAGCCTGCTCCTTAATTACATTGTGTTTGTTACATTTCTAGTTCACCGAATATCTCCTTGTCATTACATTAATAAAGGGCTAAGAGGAGTGCAATTCACCTTCTCAAAAACATTCTTGGGCAACAACTTTTAACTCCTTTCCCTGTCGTCTCTTGTTACTTTATTTCTTCCACGTGAGACAGTCCCCATCTGAACTGCCTTGGTGGGCTTCCAGCTGTTTTAATTCCTCTTTTCAGAACCTCTTCCATCTCTCTCTTCTTCTTTTTTTTTTTTTTTTTCCCTGCCAGTAGATAATCAGAATTGAACGGGATTCCCTCTGAGAATACAATCTTGATATTATCTCAATGCATTTAAATAGTTTCAGTATAATTTTCTGTACCTTTTTTTTTTTTTTTCCACAGCCTTGGCACACAGAATGAGAATATCTAGGCTCTTTGAGCAAAATGCCCTCACTGTGTATGCTCCTTCTGGTGTATTCTCCCTTCAACAGACCTTCATCAAACAGCTCTGCCAGTTCATCTCACCTTCACCTAATTTTGCCAGCTGCTTCTAAAATTCTTTACAACTTTTCTGGTGAGTAATCTGAACATTCTGGTCCCATCTGTTTGTGTGATATGACATGACTATGATAAGCAAAAACATTTCTATATGGACCTTTGGTGTCAATTTTCCTGTTGGAAGAGGTGATCTAATGCTAGTGTATGACATTATGGATGATGTGGAGAAAAAGGATAGGGGGAAGTTATTCATTCTTTATAATAAAGGAAGACCCGAGAAGCTTCTAAGAAATTGCTACATATAGTAACTTTAAGATGAAGGGAACATCTTTTTCTGCACAATGTATAATTAATCTGTAGAACTCCTTAAAGAATAGCTCAAGAATAAATTGGTTCAAAGTGATATAGGACACATCCAGTGCCCATAAGCATGATGATCTGAGGCTTTGTCTCAGGACAATAACAGAAGCTGGTTTTCAGGAGCTGAGATTGCATAAGTGAGGAAGGATCGTTCTATGATTACCTTAAAGACACCACAATGGGTTGGACTGACCTTTGATCTGAACTATTGGGGCTACTCTTGTGTTTTCCCATACTGAACATGGACTTTTCTATTATTTTTCTGTACCTCGGTCACTATCTTTTAAAATGGAGGAATGTTGTCATGAAAGCTCCCTTAAAATCTTATGGTCGAGATGTGAGCATATAGACAGTGTAGACAACGACCCACTGCTGATTAAAAACAAAAAAGCCAAGCCATGAGAATTAGACATATAAAGCAACAACTTATTTCCTGCTTTGCACATAATGTTGCAGAAAATCCGAATCATAAAGATGCAGGCCACCAAATTTTTAGCTTCCCAAATTGCTCAGGAAGTGCCACCTGTCCTCAGATCTGTAAACATGATGCTGACTACAGAGGAGATTTGTATTTAACGTAGATAACAACAATTTTTTTTCATGATGCAGGACTTTTTCAGGTTGTTATAAAGGATTGTACATTCAAATATGAACATCCAATGAAAGAGACAGACTGCATGCAGGTTACAGTAGTCCAAGGTTCAGTTGGGATAGAGTTAATTTTCACAGGAAGCTGGGAGGGGGCACAGCCAGGACAGCTGACCCGAACTAGCCAAGGCGATATTCCATACCTTGTGATGTCATGCTCACTATGTAAGTGGGGAGCGGGCTGGGGGCTTGAGGTGGTGTCACAGCAGGGTAAGTGGCAGAGCATCAGGTTGCAGGGTGGTGAGCAATTGCATTGTGCATCACTCGTTTTATATATTCTTTTATTAGTGCTATTGTTATTATTGTAACTTGTCTCTTTGTGTTGTCCCAGTAAACTGTCCTTATCTCAACCCACGAGGTTCTACTTTTTTTTTTCATTTTCCTTTCTGATTCTCCTCCCCATCCCAACAAGGTTGGGGGAGTGAGTGAGCGGCCTTGTTGTGCTTTGTTGCCAGCTGGGCTTAAACCACAAAAACAGTTTTCGTATAGTAAGTGCTTTCATTTATATTGCTAGCCTATAGACAGTATCAAACTGACAGTATCACTTCATGCCAAGGAAGTGTTAGCACATGCACATCTTTTTCTATTTTCTTTCCCCAAAGTAATCACTTCAGATGAATGTTGAAATGAATAATTTCAAGGGGGAAACCATTGCAACTGCTAGAAATTAATCTATGCAGACCTATAATTTAATCCTTTCTCTGACAGTCAATCTGGCTACATTATTTAATATAAACTAATAGTTTATAGTAGCCATAGGGGTAGAACAGGATAACAATGAATATCATGTAAGTAACTATTACAGGCTGTGTGCCTAAATCAATGTAACTAATTCTTAGCATAGCTAAAGCTATAAAGTTTCAAGTACCAGAGATATGAGGCAGAGAGGAGTCAGGGATTTTCAGGTGCAGAAGGTGGGAAGGAACACCATGGGTGCCTTCTAACCAATAAATGCAATCAACAGATAATGGAATGATCATATTCCATTATCTTTTGTAGATATCATTTTATTGGTGAAGGTAATAGAAGAGGGGTCTGGCACTCTATTTCCTCTCTGCAGATGTCTGAACTGTTCCTGAAACTTAGCCATGAAGCCTGAATAGGTGAGATGGGACTTCTGCTCTAATAGCTCGTTCCCCTGGTACTGTTCTCGATGTCATATTTAGTATTCATTGACTGTTATTTATTTTCATTTTACATGGGCATGATCATCATACACACCATGACCTTGCCATGTCATTACACATACTACACTATTCTGTAGCCACTGTATTGTATGATTAAATAAAATCTTTTTCATATGTTATCATGACGATCCAGTTTTCATGGGTAGGCTCCTTGAACTCTCATGATTTTTCAGCTAGTATCTGTCCAGGTGCTCTGCTGTGGTGTATGTGAAAGTATTCCAACAGGTAGGTTAAGGCTGAATTTTAGGAGCTGGAAATGTGACCGTGGATAGCCACGGGCTCTGGTAGACTCATTCATCATGGTGTGGACCAGGAAGCCAACTTCTTTGGCCCACAGGAAGTATCCTTCACTGTAAGAAGCTCTAAATCTGAATGGAGGTGCCTGCCCTGCCTAAAGCCACTAAATTCTGGCACATAGTAGTATAGATCTTAAATAAACAAGCAAACAAACAAAGAAACAAAAGAAAGCCCTGCAAGAAACAGCTATAAGTGCTATGAAATGCTATTGCTTGCTGCCTCTAATAGGACACTTTGTTGTCAATACTTCTGTGACTGTTGCAACTTTGAGTCCAGGCACCTTGCATTCTCTAAATTGTTTTATTTTCCTATTACTTATGGTGCTAGGCTGTGATAATTCCTGTTTGTACAGTTGGGAAGAAACAGTCAGAGTAATTTGCCTAAGATCAAAGTAGGCGGATGGTGGGGAGAAACAGCAAAGATTCAAACCCACATCTCAAAGACTAAGCTACAGCTTAAAGCATACAGACTTTTCTTATTCCCCATTAAGAGATATTACTTGCCTCCCTTCCTTGAGGACAGTCTGAGTTTTATTCTACATTTAAAACTGAGATTCACCATTCCAGTTACACTGGAAAAACATGATTCTTCCTTAATTTACAGCACTTACTTTCTCAGGGAAGAATGAACTTTAACAGAACTTACAAGCAAGCCAATAAGTAGTTTAGGACTGAAAATTAGTTTTAAGTTACATCTTTTAAGAAATTTAGGATCTGTGCTAGTATTTCTTTTTTGTCCTCAAGGTTCTTAGAGAGTAACAAAACCTCTTCAAACTTTTCACATGATTAAAATTAATTAAAAATGTCCGTGGAAGTTATATTTGAGGAAATTAGTTTGCAATTAAGTGAAATTATTGATGATGATTTCTTGACTCTGTAATGATGTATTTTAAGAAATATACAATGTCTCAGTAATACGGGTTTTTTACCCTTAAGTTACTCTCAGCCTTAAAACTATCTTAGCTTTGTTTGTCTAGTAATTGGCACTAAGGGGAGAATTTGGAGGGCATCATCCAATTGAATTTGCTCCTGGTCCTTCTGTCTCTCCCAGTCTCAGAAATGATCGCAGTACTTCTTTGGGGGTTTGGAGTAAAGCTGGGCTCATCTGCATAACACTTCCTCCTGCCCTTTCTTCCCCTAACCAGCCCTGGGAAGCAAAGCCTCAAATTCTGCTAGAAGTTGCTATGGAAGCAACTGAATCATGGACTGGATTTATTTCAAGTACCTTAACAACAAAATATACTGCTCCTTTCTAAGCATAAGCTGTGTGGATCCCTTCTATGGCAGGGTCCACAGCCAGTGCGTTGATAGTTCTCCCTTGTCCTGCCGTGCATCCTTTGATTAGCTGCATAAAGAGTTCAGAGCCCTAAACTGAACTTGCATTGATGCACTCAAAGTGCTGTGCCTTTGAACATGGGATTGGCACACAACCAAACCCATTAGGAGGTTGGGTCCATTTGGTCCTCTTGCATACAGTGCAAGCCAGGTCCTTTCAGCCTGCCAGGATGAAATGAAGGTGGTCTTTCATGGGTACCCATGGAGAACCTGCCACAGACAAAATAGAGCATGTCTGCTGCTGTGTGCTTTACAAGTCATTGTTTGGATAACATGAAAAACAGAAGACTAGGAAGAGTCTGGCTGCTCCCCATGAAAAGCTGCAAGGAGTAAGGAGCCTTCTACCATCTAGGAGGTACAGGTTGAGGAAAAGCAGGAGCTGCTGCTCACTTGTTTCCCCCAACACCACAGCAACATTTTCTCAGGAGGTGGGGGCAACTGAGGGCACAAAATTCCTTCAAGATTAACAGATCCAATTGGTTGGCATGGCTGATGCACAGTAGTTTCTGCAAGCAATTCTGAGTACGGACAACTATTTCCAAAATTGCATCGGAACTTTCCCTCCCTACCCAAAAGACCAGTTTCAATTGTGTCAAAAGGAGGTGGCCTCCAGCAGAAGTTTGAAACAGAATCTTTTGGTTTCACATACTTGAAATGCTCCAGTGTCATGTCTCGCCTCCCTGTTAAAGGCCAATAAAAAAACACAGCATATATCACTCTCAGCACAGATATGTTTTACAAGTTCCATATCACCCTGCTTCTATTATGTGTGTCAGAAAACACCAAATATAGGCTCGCTGACTGTTAGCTCCATTGTGTTTCTTTGTTCTGGTTTCAGCTGGGATAGAGTTAACTGTCTTCCTAGTAGCTGGTACAGTGCTATGCTTTGAGTTCAGTATGCGAAGATTGTTGATAACACTGATGTTTTCAGTTGTTGCTAAGTAGTGTTTAGACTAAAGTCAAGGATTTTTCAGCTTCTCATGCCCAGCCAGCAAGAAAGGTGGAGGGGCACAAGAAGTTGGCACAGGACACAGCCAGGGCACCTGACCCAAAGTGGCCAATGGTGTATTCCATACCATGGGAAGTCCCATCTAGTAGAGGAACTAGGAAGTGGGGTTGGGGAATCACCACTCAGGGACTAACTGGGTGTCAGTCGGCGGGTGGTGAGCAATTGCACTACATATCATTTGTACATTCCAATCCTTTTATTATTACTGTTGTCATTTTATTAGTGTTATCATTATCATGATTAGTTTCTTCTTTTCTGTTCTATTAAACTGTTCTTATCTCAACTCAGGAATTTTACTTCTTTTTCCCGATTTTCTCCCCCATCCCACTGGATGGGGGGGAGTGAGTGAGCGGCTGCGTGGTGCTTAGTTGCTGGCTGGGGTTAAACCACGACATTCTTGCAGTAGAGTACCTGAGAAGCCACTGTGCAAAGCATCTCCAAAGCTTGCTATAGATCAGTGTGTCCATGTGCCCTCTATGCATGCTTGGAATGGGAGAGCTGTGAAATTAGAGATAATGAGTATCTTTAGCCCAAAATGCTGTGCCAGTGAAAATAACACGTTTGTGAGCTCTACAATAGAGCTGCACCTGTCTCTGAGAGAACACAACTTTATATCAGAAGGCTTTGGGCTACACGAAGACTCATTCCAAGTCAGCTGAATCAGCCTCCATGAAGAAATTTAACCAGAAAATGCTCTTTCTAATAGAATACAACAGTAACAAGTGGAGTAGTTGTGATGTGAGGATGGGACAAAGATCAAGGGTAGTTTAATTATGTCATGCAGGCTGAGAAATTATTTTGCCTCAGCCCTCTCTAAAGACAGTGATGGAAGCTCATTATGATGGGAAGAAGAGAATATGAAGGGCAGGGAAATGGAAATTGCTATGTTCAGAACGTATAGAAAGCACCATGGTTTTAATGAATTTATGGGGTACTCAGATGTTCACCATCTCATGCCACATACTGCTCTTTCACTGCTAATACTTACAGCTCTCAAGGGTTGAAGGTCCCTTATGGAGGACCCTGAGGCATATTGTGACAACCCCAGTAAAGTATAACCCAGTTCTCAGTCTAATTTTGCTATTTCATCATCTTCCTTTGGAGCTGACTACCTCACAGTGTGAATATAGGTAGAGGAAGCATGCATTCCCTTATTTTCTTATACATATTTCTGAAACATCTGCTCATGACTAACACTGTCAATGCAGTAGCAGTATCCAGGGGAAGAACTCTAATTCTCCCTTAGACTGAGGTGAGCTGTGACTCATGGCTTTCAATGGGACCATGTAAAGCAAAATAATCTACCTCCAGATGAAAGGTAGCAGATTCTGAATTTAGGGAGCTAATCTCTGGTGTGCAGACATGAGATATACAGATTAATATCAGATTAGTGAAGAAACTCACTTGAGACTAAATGTAGAATGGAAGGCTGCATCAAGTGTATCATATGCTGTCCTATCTAGATTCCTGTCACACCTGTAAGTACGGTATTTGAGGAAGACTGTAACTGATGGCTTAAAGAACATAAGTATACTGTCAGCGTGTAACTTCCTTATGCATATGCAGTGCTAAGGAATTCCCTAGAGTTTCAATTTATTTCAAACCAGCCAAATAATTTGGCTTAAGAAATAAATGCTCAAGACAGAACACTGAAGAAACAAGCCAGTTGAAAGCGATGTATAAGATGTGTTCCAAAATTAGGGCTTCAGCTTTAGTGAAAAGTTGTCAAAATGCTCTGAAAGTAATCCTTGTTGATGCATTCTTATTTTCCCCAAATCTGAAGTTCTTTTCAGTGAGTAAAAGCAGTTTCTAAGGAATCCAGATAAAAACTTATGTCAGGCTGTTTCCCTACTACCATATGATTTTATGCTATATTCTTGATCCAATGACAGTGACACCTTTGAAATAATGGCATCAGATGAAAAGCATCATATTTAGGCTAGGAAGGATCTTTGGGTGTTGTGTCATATTCTTACATGTCTTTTGTGTTTAGTACTTGGGATTCCTATTTTCAGGAAGGCTAGAAGTGTACATTTGAAATAAATAAATAAGCCTGTCAAAGAAAAAAATCTGACAGGTTATCTGAGAGACTTTTAGAGCATTCAGAAAACCTATAAATATTGCCAGGCCTGCAATTAAACTACAATAGTTAGCGACACTGGTTCAGCTTTTTCACCTTTGGTGTTCTTTGTATCTGATGTCCTTAGCACCTATTCCATCTGACACATGCAATTTTTGCCACAAAAAGGCCAAGTTATGAAAGCCCACCATGGTAACTCTTGGATGTGAACCAGTTCAGAGTTTAGAGCTAGATATCATGATCTATATCTATATCAGGAAGACAGTACAAACAATATTGGTTAAAAGGAACAAAGAAACAAGGAAAACGGGGTTGCTCACAAGGTTATCAGTACAGCTGGACTCACATTTGACTTACCCTGAAACCTCATAGTCTGATGAACCAGATTCAGTTCTGGTTTTACACAGCTAAACCTGATGAAAGCTTACAAAAGGCAGATGGCCATGAGCATTCCCCATTCTTAATATGGCAAAAACAATATGAAGAAAAATAAATTCTGGTATTAGAAACAGACAGACATTTGTTCATCTTTTCTATACATTATAAGCAATAGAGCATGTTCTTAATAAAAACATGGGAGGTGTTTGTCTTAGTAGTGGATATTTCCTCATCTGGAATAAATCAGTCTGTTTGCCCTAATTTCAGTACTACAGGAAGAGGCAGAATAGAGTCTTGTGATTCTTTATAGCAGGACATCAAGCTTTCTGTGTGTGCTGGAGTGTAAACATATGACTGCATGGAAATGAGGGAGTGTACTGTATAAAAACAAAATATACTGTATACCAACAGGAAGAAATCTCAGCTGTGTCAGTAATGGTTGATGTTCAATTTGGTGTCCTCAAGTAGTCTAGAGATGTATGTAGCTGGCCTTAGGGATGCTTCTTGCTTAGAAACATCAGTGATCATTGCTTTGGATAAGAGGGGCAGAAGATTTCTTAAAAATTGCTCAGGAAACTCAACAGAAACAAATAATTCCTGCAGAAAAGAAGTGGGTGAAGACTTCTTTTTGCCAGTATTGCAGACCTAAGCCTTACCAATAAAACACCTCCTCTTTTTGTTGGCTGGATCTGAGGTTTTCTGGCAGACCAGCCTGTGTGTCAAATTCTGTAGCTGGCTAAAAAAACTTCAGCACACAGTGAGGGAAAAATTTCTAAAACCAGCTAGACGTTTAACTCAATGTCAGCATTATGAAAAAGTTGGTCCTGGTGGTGTGTTTCTACTGCCAGGTGGCTTCACAGTGAAGAAAACTGGAATAAACTCATGCAAAAGTATAAGTCTAAGCCATGGGCCTGGTGGTGAAAGGAATAAAATTAGACACTTGAAGTAAATCATCTTCCTTTCTGAGTTGTGAGAAGCAAGGTTTAGATGTAACTGATAAACGATGCCAGTAGGAGTGTTACTATTTTGTAGAGATGTTAAGTTCAGTTCAAGGCTCCAGGTGCAAGAGCTGGGTAAGTAATTGAGAACATGTAGAAAATGTTCATCTTGTACATCTTTCAGTGACAATAGTGAGGACCAATAATGTGTACTTACCATGAGGCATTCCTAGGAAGGTCTCAAGGAGCCTCACCAGTCAATAATTAAGTGTAGTAGTGTGGTGTTTAAGAATTTTACTAGCTTAGAGAGAAGCAAACTGAGATAAAGTTTCTTGCTTCTCTTGTCATTATTGCTTCAACATGCAAAAAAGGAGATATTTTCAGAAGAGATGGGGACATTGTCAACTGCTTTGTTGTCATCTTAGTTGGCATGAAGGATAAATCTGGAAGACAGCATAATATTTACTAATGTAGGGCTTAGTTGGCTACTTTTGAACAGCTTTGTCCTGCTCCTACAGGAAGAAGTTTTCGATAGATGATGCCCCTGCTATGTTGTGGCACTGTTCTGTGGAGATGACAGAGACATGGATAACTACAGCTCTTTCTCTACTTTCACAGGGACTACATTCATGTCAAGCATGGAGTTAGCCTTCTTGGGCAGTTAGCAGATGCAAAACTTGGTATGGGTCTTGAGTAGTAATTGTCCTGTGAGACTCACCAGGGCAAATGCCGAGCAAGCATACAGGAAAACATGTAAGAGATCTTTTCTGTAATTGGGACAGCACAACTTACTTCCCAAGCTTTCCCCTCTCCATCTCCTCTCTCCCACCATGTAGTAAGGACACTAGAGAAAGGCACATTGTCAAAAGGTACTATGGATCTTAATTTGAAGAAGTATCATTCCCTTAGGGGGCAGAGAATTGGGTTCATTTGACCAGTTGGAGATTTGTGTATACAAGCTGGTCATCTAGACTTTGTACAGCAAAAAGGTGCTTCTAGTGCATAATTTAAACTCAACAGAAACTAGACATTTGAATTAGGTCAGATGAATGAAAGGCTAAAAGTGCACATTTTTCTTCACTGACAACAAAGGTATCTAGATCAAAAGCAGATATATCTACATTTTAAACATCATATGAAGCAGGACAACTTCTACCTACTAAATTCCCTTTCTCTTGCAGGTCTCCATCACCAGTAGGCCCTAGTGGACCTCAAAATAACCATATGTTACATTACCAGAGAGGAAGAAGATGAAAAAATACCAAAACATGGAGTAGAGTTTTCTAAAAATGAGTTGCTGGGAACTTATTCTTGGCCCCACTGCCACCATAGGAAGTTCTGATGCTGACCTTGCTGGGGTCATTAATTCTCTATGTCTCTGGAGACAGAATGTGTGCCCAGCCCTGTTTAATCCAGCTGTATCTAATCTAGCTCAGTTTAGCACAGAATATTGCTATCTATCAGTTGCCAAAGGGAAGTTCCATTAGACATAGAATAGAGATTCAAATTTTATCTTTCACTTGAAAAATAGCAGACGGAGGTATCTTACTCCCAAGGCCAGTCCTGCTACCCTCCCAGCTGTGACACTGCTTGTTATTATCAATGCTGTTGATATTTTCTAGGAATTAGTTTACCTCCCCCTGCTGAGCTGGGATTAATTTAGAAGAAAAATGGTACTTAAATCTTTTTACATTATAAAGTAACTTTTCCAGCTCTGATAAAGCACATAAAGTGTATAGGGGATTTGATAAACAAAAATATATCAAGGCCAGCAAAATGCTTTACCTGACTGCATAGAGTGCCAGTGTAGTTTTCTTGGATGACCTCCCAAGTCCAACAGGTCTAGTATTTTGGCATGGCCAGTCATGCCTGTTTCATTGTAGTCTCTAAAAGATGGAGAAGGGCTTATCCCCTGATTCATGATGGCTTTAATGCCTTGTATGTTTTTTTTCTAGCATTTGGCTTCACTTCCACCATTTCTTTCCCTTCTTGTTCACATTATACACAGTGCTGGAACTAGAACTTCTTGCTATTAACTCCTACAGGGTAAATGAGCATTCAAATTTCTCTTGGTCAAGAAAAAGATCCTATAAAGTTTGGCAGATGGGAAAAGAAGAAATGAAACTCTCTTGATAGATTTTGAGTGAAGAATGAATCCAGCTTAAGAGAGTCTCCAGTAAATAGTTCTCAGCACCTCTCAGTAGTTCAGGGAGTTGCTGTCATCCTTGCTTTGCAAGTGGAAACTTTGAAATGCAGAGTTATCCAAAAGAGAGCAACTGTATTGAGAACAGGCACAAAGATTCCCCACCTTTTGTTCCCAGTTAATCCAATAGCCCAATAAAATGTGCAAAGTGGACTTAAATTATGTGTACAAAAATAAAATGCCTGACAAAAAGGAAGGTAACTAAATGATGTGGGAGGAGTTACAAAAAAAATTGTTAGTCATTGATAGCAGTGAGAGGCTGCAGGATACTGAGATATCTGAACAGCTGGCTTTTTCTTTAATTCATTTGCAGCTCTGATGATGATTTCAAGTAATAACATTAATAAAAAAAAGAAAGCAACCTTAAAAAAAACCCAGCAGGCAAAGCATCAACATTGTCATAAGAAATAATGTGACCTTCTGATTTTAGTCTTGAGCAGGAAGAAGTAGCAAGGGAAAGATGTTGCATGTATTGGGACAGGCAGTAAAGGGAACGCTCAGGCTTCTCACCTGAGATGTCAAAACCAGTAGGAGAATTAAGACAGCAAATGGCAAGTTGCATATGGCTATCCTTTCAATGGTTGAGGAGGGAGAACAAGAAATGTTTTGGGAAGGCTGATGGATGAGATGAGCTATCTGCAAAGTGTTAATTCCCCTCTTGTGGAGTGGGTGGAGAGGAGACACCTCTCTTACCTGAGCAGGGTTGTCAGATTTTTCACACTGCTTTACCTAACGAATTTTTAGTGGAAGGTGATGCTGGTTTTGAAGTTCTCTTGACCTGGATGACTGTGTTGCCAATCCAGAGAAAGCCATATGGAAAGAACGGCTCTGGTTTTGTATAACTGAATGAGCCTGGGAGTTTTTAAAAGGAGTCTAATCTCCAGGGTAATCTTCTGTTTAACATAACAAGCAGTAGGGAAAGGAAGCAAGTGGTGGGAGGAAGGAAGAAAGAAAGAAAGAAAGTGTGGGTGAAGGAGAGAAGAAACAGAGGGAAGAATAAAGGTAAGAAGAAGAATAAAAAGGGAACATCAAGAAGAAGGATGGGTAACTGAGGAGCTTGGGAGACAGGTTGTTCTGAAGATGAGCAGGGGAATTTTGCCATTTTGATACCTTCTTCTTTCCCATTGATACTGTGAGTGAAAACATGCTGGAAAGCCTGTGCTTAAGCAAGCTGTAGCAAGAGAATAACAGAGTATGGTAGGCAAGATACTTATTACCACTGTCCTCAGAGATCGTTACAAACTCTTCAGTGGGAAAATACCTGCCAAACTTAAAAGCTGTCCTCTTAAATTCTTCTTCTTAGAGGCTGTGCTCAAGATCTGCAACCCAGACAGCTCACCCCATCCTAGTCTCAGGACACGAGAAGTTCTGAATGCATCAGAGGGTTAAGAACCACAGCACTATGGCACTGTGTGCTATTCATCTCCCTGGGACTGCTTGGAGCTGAGGCTTTCCAGCATCAGTGGCCAGGAGGGTTTCAATCCATTTGATATAAACCTGACTGTAAACTTCCCACTGAGGTGTTGAGGGATTATCCCCAAGGAAAAACAGCTTTTACAAAAAGATGGAGGTTCATGTGTATGCTTCTGCAAAAAATGATCCCTTTCTCAGGAAAGGGGGAGACAAATGTTGAATGAAGGCATTTCTTGTCACCAAAACAGATGTAATTTTTAAAAGCTTGTAGCTGTCTTTGGCCAAAAGGCTTTTATGGGTGTTTGTCTTTTTGGCAGCTGGTAAATACATTGAACAGTTTTATGGGGAATGAAATTCTAAATATCTACAGATTTAATATTTCTCTTGCTGTTATCAAACTATGATTTCAGGTCAACTTAATGGAAACTTGATGTGATAAGGGTTCTGTACTTGAAGATTAGTATTGTTATATTGCTTGTGGTTTTCTGGTTTTTTAGACTCTGCTGTTCAGCCAGGAAAATACTGTTGAGTGAATTTAAATTAAGAGGAAACATACCTGCACAGGGATTAACACAGGAAAAAAGAAAAAAGGTAGGGAGAAAAAGATTTAATGATTGCATCTATATTAGTGTTTGTGATTGTGCTCTAAAGTTACACTTCCCAGTTCTACAAAAAAAAAAAAAAAAAGTGAAAGATGGGCAATGACAGAGCAAGAAAGCAAGATAAACACAAGATACAAACAAGTCCCTTCTAGTACAATTTCTTTACAGTAGACTGCCAGTTTAGATTATTTGCAGGCATCTAGGCATTGAGGATATCAAGACAAATATCTTAATTACTTTCCCACAGCTCTTACAAACTACTGCTTCTTCTTTATCTACTTTTTCTTGAAGACATCTTGTTGAACGTTTCGTACCCAATTTACTTTCTACCAGTTTGGAATTCTTCTCACTTCTAAAAGTTATTCTATTTCCTATAATCGCTTTGCATTAGCCCAGTAAGTTTTTTGTTTTCGATTCAGTTGTTACTGGAGTGGAAGAAGCTACTATCTGTGAGATCCATTCATTAGTCTGAATGAATGAGAAGGAATTTTCTACTGGTGATATGCTTACAATTATTATTTTCTCTGCTTGAAGTTGTGAACAAGTCACAGAAAGAGTCAGCATATTGATCATGCAACCTTATTTCTCCTGCTGAATAGAGGGATGAACAGAAAAAGATTTGTTAGTTGTAACAAGCCATGACAGAAGAGAACACGCTAGTGGAGAAGTGCATACATGAAATGTGGCTGACACCTACTCTGCTTAAGTGTTCTTTGGGTTTTGGGCCTTGGCTGCTGTGTGCTGAGTTTGCCTGAAAAATCGCACTACTTTACTGAGATGAATAAATAAGGAAATATTTCAAAGGGATCTTGGAAGTGTTGTTCAGCTTTCAAAATCCACCATGTTTATTTTTCTGTGTAACTGTGGTGTAGAATGCTAAAATTTGCATGTTCAGTAGGGCTGGTTCCAGAAGATGTTAGCTATTTATTACTTTTGTATATGCCTGTGTAGAATGTATAATTTATCCTTGAAAAAAATGTGCCAGATTAAATCCCTTTTTTTCTTAAGAATCTTTGGTGCATTTTTTATGAGAAAAAAACAAGAATGTGAACATTGGGCAATAAAAATTGCCTTATACTCAAAAAACACAAGTAATGAATCAAAATTGTGAATGGAAATATTGCTCCCAGTCTCTACATTAATATTAACATTTGTTTAGATTGAACCTCCCTGCCTTACTGAAACATGATGGAAAAAGTAAAATTAAACTGCTGAGAAATGCCACAGCATTACTGTCTGTGTATTAGTGTAGGTGGGGAAACACAAGAAGCTTTGAAAGGGTTCTTTTATGTAAATCATGGACCAGGAAATATATGTCCTCACAGTGAAGCCTTCAGAAAAGGCAGATGCAGGGGCTGACTGGGAAAACAAGATTTCTGTTCTGTGAAGAAGTGTTTCAGTGCTTCTTTTCATCCTAAACATAAGAGACAGAGATGGCAGGAATGTTGAAATATTGAAAATGGTGTTATAAATACTTCTGGGGGAAAAAAAAAAAAAAGTTTTGGAAATGACAGTGTTGGGTTTCATGCTGGTTGATATTAACCTAGAAAGGACAGTTTTGCTCCAGTATTTCAAGTGAGCTCTAATGCTGATACTGCCACCCCCTCTTTTCTCTGAACCAGGCTTTCTGACCATGTGCTCTCATAGGAATACTGCCATGTCCAATCTTGTCTCATGAAAGCCAAGCAAACAGAATTTGTGCCAGAATGTCAATTTTGCTCAGTATTTTCTGCTTTCACATTTGTCTGTTACTCCTTCTTGGCACTTTTTTGTTCATTCTTATTTTTTATTTTCCATTTTTCAATTTAAAAAAAAATTGTAACTGAAGAAAATAAAAGAAATATGGGAGAATGTGATTTTTAAGTGAACATAGTGTTAAGGGGTTTTTCCGTGATTGAGGAGACTATAATAAAAAGCCTGATCTTTGTGCCAGTAATTTAACTGTGGGTACAAAAATGTGTTTGCAGTTGAGTGGTGTTGTGCAGTGCAGTGGAGTACTTCTTATCGAAGGGGATGATATAATAACAAAACAGTGTGGTCATCAAATGATGCATTGTCATAAAGCTCAGTACTATCCATATGAGCATCAGTTCATAATAAAGAGTAATGGGTGTATAAAGTGTTTAAAACACATTTTAATTTGGAAATAAGTCATGAACAAATATATGGGAAGTTACTTTAACCTCCACAACATTTCTGTAACCTGAAATGCGATTAATTTAATGGCACATAAAGTCATGTAGCGAGGATATGAAGTGAGGTACATCATGTGCATCTGAAACTTAGGTCCCTGACTGTGCTCCCTAGGGTACCTCGGGTAGTGCTTTTGGCACAAGTTGGCTCTCTTGCCCTTTGCAGCTTTACCTTAGCCAGGTGGATGGGAATGCTTTCTTTGTTGTCCCTCACCATGTTGACCTTGATCTGGAGGGCTTGAGCTGGGTACCTCAGGCCTCCTTTCTCCCCATAGCATCTGGCCAGCTGAGGGGTATGGAGTGCAAGCCCAGAGCATCAGGATCCAGCCCAGAAGTTTCCACCTGAAAATAAGCTTGTGAGGCACCTAGCAATACCCAAGTGAACGGAGCAAAATTGGCACCTCTACTTCAGCAGGATCCTAAGGAGTAATGTTTACTGTATGAAGAAAGTGTCAGAAAAATAAGATTGCTGCCAATGTCAGTATTTGCCTAAATTACTTGATAGCAATCTTCCAGACCTGCAATTTTTTTATTTCCAAAATGCTTCACCCATCTTGCTTCTAAACAGAATTGTTGCTGCTTTGAAACAAGTCATAGTCGTATTAAAAAGTTGCTTAAATATTTCCAAGCATTAATAGTACTAAGTTCAAAAATTTTTGAGCCTTTTTTTAGTAAAGAGAACTTCTTTTCAGTCCCAAACTGTGACAGAGGCCAATTGTGTTCCTTCAGGAAATATATTTGCCAAACTGTAAACAAACAAACCAACCCCTCAAAATCCAAGAGTTTCCAGCATTGAATGACAGCCTTTTTATTTGCTCCCACTAAAAGACGGCCTGTGGTTCCTGGGTGGGTCCCAGCTCTGTCGTGTTACTCTGTACTCGGCAGATCCTGCCCTGCAAAACATTTTTCCTACTTTGAAACCACTTAGATATAGTACGGATCTCCTCAAATGCACTCAGCTAATGTACCATTAGCCGCCGGCATAACTACTGTAGATCAGAAGTGCTTTGAGAATATTATATCCTATAATATTTGCTCTGCCAAGGCTTTTGCAGATTCTGTTCATGGCTTTCAAGCTGCTCAGCAAAGGGAAAGAAACAACCCCCTGTTACACGCAGGACTTTTTGGGTCCTGGAGAGCAGAAGTGACTCTCTGGCTCTGACGGACCCATTCTGCCAAAAAACCCTCTCTTCCGCCCCCCCCCCCCCCATCAATCACCATTTTAATATCCCTACTATGGTGCTGATCAGACTTTTTAAACAACTCTTAGGTTTTTAGCATCCGTGACACGGAATTTAATTGATGCAGCAGTGCTGTGTTAAGCAGATGAAGTGGCCACAAGGGACTGCTTGTTTCCTAGCTCTCTGAGGAGGCAGGAGGAGATCCTCAACAGCTTGTCCACAGTAGCTTATAATCTTATGCCTTATGTTCATGTTTTGCCAAAGTGTAAGGCTGTGGGCAAACAGAATCTTTCAGCTTCAGCTGTGCCATGTGAGCAGGGTACTTCCTTGAGCTCCTCGTGTCTGAAGGAAAGCTTGTGCAAGGTTTAGCTAAGGGCTAAAGTACAGGCAATCCTCCTCCTCAGGCCAGAAATGCAGCAGTCACCCGACAAAAAAAGTACTAATCCAGTGTGAACATGACTGTATTTGTTCAAATAGTTTGACTTTGTGACCACAGGTGTAATGCCAGGTCAGGTCCCCTCAGCAGAGGGGGAGCAGTGTGGTGCTGCTGTGTGACCCAGCAAGATCCTGTCCTGATGCTGAGGACTTTGTGCCAGGAATAAGGCTGTGATTCTAATTCCACTGCCGGGTGCATGGTGCAGACATTATTTTAAATGTAAAGTAAGTGCAGAAATCACTATTTTGGTTTGGGGTTTTTTTTGGTTTTTTTAAAAAAGACCTTCCTTGAAGTCAGCTAGAGAATGTTTCTGCTCAGATTTACCCTATTAAGATTTTTCTAAAACCATTCAAAAGTGATTTTTCCCAGCCATGAAACTATTTTGTTTTAGATCAGCTGCTTGTCTCATTTCCTTGGCATTACCTGATCATTGGGTCTTGAGAGCATTGCCTTGTGAGTTATAGGGAGAACAGCTAAACGGGAAAGGTGAGCTCATGCATATAATAGAAGGCTCAAGGCCAATTCCCAGGTAAATAACAGTTGCTGACAATTTCCCATTAATAGGCTTTTCCACCACAGGGGTCTTGTGTGTATTTCCTCTAACTAAGCAGTCAAGTAAAAACTGCAGTCCTGAGCACTTGGTTAGTGTGACTGTCTGGTGCATCACATAGATAAGTAAATTTTGCAGTGGTGTAAAGTTCACGTTCTGGCATTATACTATCACTTATGAGAGTATTTGTAATGTGCTTCTTAAGTGATTGCTGTTCAGTTGGAGTTGGTAAGCTCAAGATAAATTATAGCCTTCTGTGTCTTATCATTTTCCTTTAAATTTTTTTTGCACAAAATATAAGAAGGTTGAACACTCTTTTCAGAGTCCTAGCTCAACTTCCATTGCCCCTCGCTCTAACCACGTATTTTAACAAAGTCTATAATCAAGAAAATAGAGGTGGTTTGCACATTGCAGCCTCTTATATTATCACCTCTCCTTTATGGATAATAAATGCTGACAGAGCTTGCAGGCTGTTAGACCCCAGCTATTTCTGTGCCCTGTCTTCTTAAATGTTGTTGGGGCTGATTGCATACCTTTCCCTGACGTGAGATGAGTTCTCTCTTCCAGCAAAGTGTGAACCACACACAGGAAAGAGTGTCTCCTGTTGTTGCTCTTCATTGCATTTTTCTTTACTGTTTTACTGTAGTAAAACATATACAGTGAAGCAGGTATCTGAAAGATAGCAAGGTAAAGGACAGTGTCTGTAGAATATTTTCAAAATCAGTTGTGTGCCTTAAAAGAAGAGGGTGTGTACTATTGTTCTTTTTTGCTATATGATCCTATAGGCCTTAGGTGTACTGTTTTTTTGTGTTTATTCCACCTATATGTTGATTTGATATATAGATTGATTAATTCTCATAGTTGTGCACTTATTTTCAGCTCAGACCTCAGCTAGTGTAAAAGTGAGCAGGATCCTGACATCAATCCAGTTATTCTGCTTTCTGCTGGCCAGGATATGGCCTGTCGTTTCTGGGCAGAGAAAAGGAATTGCATTTTGCACTGGGTGGTGAAATTTAGTTTCACTCCAAAGCTGAGAACATTGCCTGACAATTTTCCACAGAAGACATTCTTTTGGTGGAAAAAATTAATCATTTAGGCTTGTCTTAAAATGTTTTTGCTAGTGGCATCATTTCAATGTTGACTTTATAACAAATTTACGTCTAACAAAGGAATAGAAATGAGAAACTTTTTCAGACTGAAAAATCAACGTTGCAATCAACAATTTTTCAGAATGTTTTCTCTCATTAAAAATAGAAGAGAACATTTTTTGCTCTGCGTTGTTTCAGAAATGGGACACTCACAACCTTCTTATGGTTGAACTTTTGGATAGAGACACAATTCCACTTTCTGGGAAGTTTCAATATTTAATTATGATTAGGAAGAACTTGACAACCTGAACCTCTAAAGCCATGAAATAAAGCAAGATCCCAGTTTTTGTCTTTTTTTTTTTCTCTTTTTCTTTCTAATTTTTTTCATCCCAGATGGCCTGATTTCTCAGTAATCTCAGCATTTGTCATAGCCTGGGTTTCGATCCCCCTCTCCTCCATCCAGTCATTTTCTTCATGCCATAATTGTTCTTGTGTGGAACTACTCCTTTAATATGTGATGAACACGTAAACTTCAGCACTAATCACCGAGTCCTGAAATGTTTCTTTACAGATCATTCCTGCTCTCTCTGCCAGCAATGAACCTATACCGTCAGTTTTTCAGTCTCTCTTGCTGAAGCAGAAAGACTGCATTCTACAGGATGATGCCCAGCTCACCCTGGCTCAGGAGCGGAATAACGTGGCTTCAATGAAGAAGCTCCCCAAATCATCCAGAAGCAGCAGGCTGCAAAGTTCTGGTTGTGTGACTGAAATTTAATGACCACACTCTGGGGTCTTTGGCGGATTGGCTGTGTGGGCTTACTATGCTGTGGTCCCCCTTCCCCCATGGCATGCCTTGTCCTCCTGCCTGGGAGTACTTACCTTTGTGCCATGCTTCCTACCCTATTGCTCCCACTTGGTAGGAAAGTGTAAGGTCTTCAGCCTCTACAGCGTGAGGCACCATAGTAGATCTGTGGAATCAGGGCAAGACCAGTGAGGAGGCAAATTTGCCTGCCTCTGCCTGCATTGGTTCTTCCCACCTCTGCCTGAAGCATCTGGTGTTGACCATTCTTAAAAAGAAGGAACTGAGCTAGATGAATGCAGCCCTGCACATCCTGTGTTCCCAGCCAGCACTGTTTGTTAATGAACAAAGCAGGATCTGCTGTTTGTTCACTTTTCACAATGCCTTATCATTTGGGGATGCATTTTTCATGGAGAAAAAAAAATTGAAAGCACCTGAGGCATTTAGACAGGCTCAAAACTCCAAAGAAACCTTTTGCTTAGACTTTCTGCAGGCTGAATCAAATAGAGTGATAGAGATAATAGATGTTAATTTATACCACAAGGTATCCATGCCAGGTTGCCTCCAGGTATTTGGGGAAAAAAACAACATTCAGTTGAATCCAAACTTGCTTGTGTAGAGGCAATCCATATACCAGAATCCTGCAGCTAATGAGTGAAAAGAAAAAGGAAACACTTGATGGTGGTTAAAGAAGGCATGTTTTGCTGCATACATCCAATATGCTCCAAGATGTTGTGATGTGAGTGCCATAAAACTTCAGAAAGAAAATTCACCATTTCCTGACTTCCTGTGAGGCTTTAGCACTGTTTACACCTGTCTGAATCAGATGCCTACCATATGGACCTGGTACCTGCTCATACCAGTGCTCACCACAGCCAACCTCCTTCTGCAAAGAGTGGGGTGATGCCTCTTCTGAAGGATGCACTGCTGCCGGGACAAGGTGGCCCTGTATTCTGGAGGAGAATGGCTGCTTTTAATTGCAGGGACAGTGTACCTGTACTAATCCTCCCGGTATTCCCCTGTCCCCAAAACCTCTGTTCTACTTCACTGCAATTTATCCTGAGCCTGCCTTCCTCCCCAAGTGAGGCAATCAAGAAGACAGTCTACAGCCCAGGTTGCATCCTGAATGTGGTGAGCAGAACTGGGCAAAGTCATCATCACATCAAGGTTCACTCTGCAAACTGGATCTGTCCTTAGTTTCTTTTGTACACTGGAAGCTCAGGTCAAAATCACTGAAGTTCCAAAGGAACCCCAGGGTTGAGGTTGGTTTGGAGTGCTTGCTTTGAGTTTTGCTGTCTCAAGAGAGCTTGGGAACTATGAAGCACATTTATAGCACAGGCCAGATCAAGACGCTTTATTGTGTGTGCACTGGGAGAGCTACCTCCTCCTCCGGGATTTAAAGGGAAAAAAATATCTTTTTTTGGGACCTCACTTGTGATTTCTTTCTAGGTGCTGGCTCTGCACCTTTACCTGTTGTAAAGAGTGGTAGACAGCCTTCAGTTCTCCACGGATGTGACTATCTGGCAAGAAGTCATGGTCTTACTGCTACTCTCAGTCACTGTAAAGGAAGTTCTGATATTGGCAGTAAGCATTGGTTTCTGGAGCCCTACTTTCTTGGATCAGGAAGGGGAGAGAAGATTATGCCTTTTGGGAGGTAAGTGCTTCTGTCCTATACTCTCACCGATTAGGGAAAAGCTCCAAACGTACAAATCAGAGAGGAGAATGTGCTTATGCTGGATCTGGTTGAAAATGTGCCAGATGGGTTGGGCTGACTGGTGTGCATTGGCGTTTGGGCTGACTGGTGTGCATTGGAGTCAATTTGGGATCAAAGAGGAAAGACAGATGAAAAATGGAAGACCATCTCAGGAACTACATGGGGGAGGTGATTGTTTTAATCTCATTTTTTTAATTTGGTTTTGTTATATCAGAAGGTTTTATGGTTGTGTGCTGGCTTTCTCATTGCCTATAAGAACACGTTTGTGTTTTTAACCAGTGTCAACATTTCAGTGCAAAAAGGAAAAAAGTTGGGGTTTACTACGTAAAATGACTTCCAGGAGTTGGATACTGGAGATGCAGAGATAAGCAGTGTTGTATATTGGAGGGGACTGCATGAGGAAAAGGGAGAGCAAGAACATGAGAGCAATGTTTTTGAACTGAATTATTTTTTCTATTAAAAATGAAAGATTCAGCAGTGTACTACCCGTATATCTAGCAATCTTGCCAACTTGTCTTGGATACAAAAGGATGTGAAAAATCAAAATGTTATGTCACCATTGTTTTAAGTGCAACTTTTGAGTTGCAATTGAGTTTTATTCTGATGATTCAGAAAAAAACAATAGCAAAATCAGTTAAACCAGTGGCACATAATCATTCACATGAAAATGGAAACTCAAGTGCTGATTCCACTTAAGCATGAGTCTTCTCTGGGGAATTTGGGAAGGCCTGGGGGGCCGTATAAAGGAGCCCAGGAGGGCTAGGCTCTGAAAAGAGCTCTGAGTGGAGAGACAAACATCTTAAGAAAAACATGCCAGGCTTCAAAACCATTTGGTTCAGCTTAGGCTCATCTGCAGAAGAGTTTTGACTCACTAGAGAGTTATGAGAAAGTGTAAAGAAAAGGGACTGTGTGATCCTTGGAGAAACTGAATGCACACCTACCCTTTTCAGGAAGGACTGTCTTTCTCCTTCTCTACTCTTGGTAGCTAGGTGATAATTAAAATACATCTATGCATAAGAAAACTTCTATCTTCCCTAAATAAGAGAAGCCCTGAAGCCCTGGGAAAGGGCATTTAATGCATTTTTGAAAGTATTAAACAACATTCCATGGGTTCCAAAGCAATTTTTAATTTGTCAGTGCCTACAGAAGGAGTAAACCTCCAGCTCTTATTTTGGATTTCCTCAAAACTATTATCTTCCTGCAGTTATTCAGAGCTCCTAGCAGGGTGAGAACCAAAGTTCAGGATGATCAAAAGTTCAGGGTGTCATGAAGGGAAGAATAGGGATGCTAGAAGGATGATTAGGGATGATGGTTGGTTGGAAATGATGGTAATGGTAGGGGATGTGTTAACTGGCCTGTAGAAGCAGCGTTCTGCGCTGTGGCAAAAGCTTGTGGGGCCAGCTTCAACTAAGTGCCACATAACAGCAGTCACTCCACATGCCTGGCTGACTCACTTTCTTGAGACTGAATTAAACAGCCCTTGTCCTGTGCTTCCATTTCTAAGCAGCAAGAATATTTATGTGGCAGCTTTCAGACTCATCTGCAGCAGGGATAGCCTGTAGGCAGGCTCCTTGTTATGGGGGAGTGTTCTTCATCCCAGCAGCAGCTCCTGCACTAGATGAAGAGCAGTCCCCCATGCTTAGTAGTGTGCAATGTGGAAGGTGAAATGTGTGTCTTTCCAGTCTTGCCAGTCATGGTAATCCTTCAGGATGTTTGTGCTTGCTGACCTGCCTGTGTATCCCAACAGCAGTATGTCCCCAGACAGGTGTTTAAATCAGGATTTCAGGCAGGTGAGCTGCAGATGACAACCTAGATAGTGGGGTATTTATGTGTGTGTTTTTCAGGAATATCTTTTGTATGCTCATGTTTAATAGGCTGACAGACTGTCTTTTATTACTACAAGTTGCTTTTGCAGTGTTTTGTGTCAGCTGTTCTGTTTTACCAAGAAGTTTTTCTCACCTGGCTCAGGAGAAACAGGAACTCTGTAACAATCTGTGAGAAACGTGCAAATAGCCTGATCTGGACTTGGATGTGGATTTTCATTGCTCCAAAAGGCAATATACTTTCAAACTAGGGCTTTTGCTCTGTCCTTGAAAGAGACAGGAGCTAGCTGCAGAATGCAGATCTGTAGGAAAGTGTTCAACATCCTGCTGTGTGATGGCCTATACCTTGGATTTAATTTCAGGTCACTTTCTAGCACTGGGTATTTCATTTCTCATCTGTCCTATGAGCCCTACTTTACTGTACAATTGTTGATGCCTCTGAAAGCTCCTGCCAACAGTTTGCCATCTGTTTTAAACTAAAACCATTTAGTTTCTCTTGATGTGAGACAAAACCATCTGATATGAAAATATGAACAGTAGGTGGCCAACTTATCTCTATTTAATGTAAATGAAAACTCACGAACAGTATGCAAGGGCTTCGGTAATGTTCTCTATTCATAGACCCTTCCAGAGATTCTCATTTAAAGCTAAGTGCAGCCAGCTCCTAGATGTGCAGGATTACGGCTCCTTTCCAGCTCAAGAGACTTTTCTTTCATCATCACCACTGTTCATTTGAAGTACGCATGAAATTGTGAGAAAACCTTGTTTTCTTGTTTGAAAGGATTCTCAGACTTCTTAATTTGTGAGTCTTTAAAATGTTTGTCCTTATGCTCTTGATGTTCCTTAAGTGCCCCTGGCATGAATGGAGAGGGAAATGACTGCTCTCTGTGTCTCTTACAAGAGGAATGAGGGCTGTCAGGTAAAATTAGCAGGAGGTAGATTGAAAACAAGCAAATAGAGGTAGTTCTTGTGTGGCAAGGCTGGCCAAAGCTGCACTGGCTACGAAGAGTTTAGGGGGTTCAAGTAGAGATGGGAAAAGTTAATGAAGAGAAGTACACCATGAGGGTTTCTAAGACATAAAAACAATGTGCAGCTAAGGAAGCTGGAGGTTGGGGAGCATATGAGAGAAACCTCACTGTATGTTTGACTTATTCTGATATTCCTCCCTAGAATATCTGTTTTGGCCACTCCCAGGATCCAGAGAAACTTGGTCAGAGGTAGCACAGGCTAGGGATGCAGGGTGGGATGAAGGGTGAGGCAGGGCACTGACTGTGCTTGTGGATGGGCTGTGGACATCTCTGTTGGGCAGGGGTTGATCCTGCTGTTGTAGACATGGACTGTGCTATGCCTATGCTATCATCTAGGGAAAGAAAGTTTCCCTTTTGATGAACTGACAGTGACTGCCATGTAACAAAGGAATCCTCTCCAAGCCTTCTTTGACTGAAGGCAGCCTCAGCTTTCCAAAGTACCTTTCATTACTTCAGCCATTTTCTCAAACAAGGGATCAAAAATGGAGGCAACAGTGAATTACTTTATATCAAAAATACACATTTCACTTGAGGTAAATCAACATGAAGTAACAGAGAAATCAATAATGATGCATAATAAAAGCTAAAATCTTTAGGAATGCTGTTTTCTGGTGGTGCTGGATTTTAGCTGAAACAGTGACTCACCATTTGAAGCACTCCAGTACTAGGGGAAAAGACCTCAGAGCAGGTCCCAAATTAATTAATTTTGCTGGGCGTCTTATGTTGGGCTCCCCGCTGATACAGCTGGAATAAGATGCAGCAGTAAAGAGAAAGGTGAGGAGGGCACTGAGGCAGCTGTGGAGGGAGGTGGGCAAGTTGGGAGGCTGTGGCAGAAGCTGGGATGGAAGATAAGGAAGCAACAGGAGCAACTGCCTAGAAATCTACAGAGAAAGAGATAGGTCTCCAGAAACCATGCCAGTTAAGAAAAAAAATGTCCTGGAAAAGTAGCTGTATAAGGGAGGAAGTAGACCAGCGTGTTGCATTGTGATGAGATAAAATGGCCACAGTTTGCAAGCTCTGGTCACTTAGGAATCAGGTCAGATTTATGGCTTTACAAGCTACTGCCCTCTATGTTTCTGCTGTACTTTTTAAAGTGATCTAATGACTTAAGGGAATATTTTTCAAAAGCTGTCATTGGGGCATTTAGGAGCACACATTACAGTTCCTCTCAAAAGCTCTTGTGCTCCCAAATTAAGCTCCCTTGAAATCTCCCTAGTAACCATTATTTATAATACAGCCCAGTTGTAACGGTTATATCTTAATTTTTCCTTTTAATTTATGAAATATTAGTGATCATTTTAGCGGCTTGAAAGATAAAGGACAACGGTACAAATTGTATTTCTTCCAAGTTGCATTTTTAGTATTAGTTCTTAGCCTGCCTTTTTCATCATTCCTGATTTGTGAATTGTAACTGAACCAGTGATAGAGAGAAAGCCGGAACAAAGGGAAATCAAAGCTGTGTTTGATCAGTATTGGAATATGTATCAATTCCTAACCAAATGCTTCTGGCAGCTTCCAAAAAAAGGATACAAAGAAAGAAATTGTATAAAGGGAGAGTCATCTGCACTTGCATTCAAGATCATCATTAACAATAATTAACAGCACAAAATAAGGGATTCCCAGGGGAGTATGCATCTTCCAAAGATAAGGTAATGGTGTATGTTTTGAGTGATTACATGAATTGATGCCTTGATCACAGCACTTCAGAGAAGGCACTAACAAATCAGTGCATTATGCTAACACTTTGGAAAGGCTGCTCTATCCACATGTGTACACATATTTCTTGAGCAGAATTTTTCTACCTGACCCCTCCTCCTGTTTCTTATTTTTCTCCTAACTTAGTGCTCTTGAAGACACATTGCTGCCACTGGCACCTAGCACGTAGAGGAGCAGTTGGTGGGGTTCCTAGGACTGTTCTTAGTGTAGAAATCCTGCACGAGTATCCAACCCAAAACACACTGGGGGAAAATGAGAGTGCCTGTGCAGGGCAAAGAACTTGCCTTATTTTATTGGATCTGCCACTCAGGAAAACTGAGAGTCAAAGGGGGGCTGGACTACAACTGTGGCTGTATCCACTAGTTTTTAGTTCCAGAACAGGATATAGACTTTAAAAGAAGACACAAGCACTTCCCAAAGGAGCCTGGGTCATATCAGAGCTCAGTATTGAAAATATTTTAACTTAAAACTTTGAATACCATCCAACTGTTTAAAACAAAGGGAAAATTAATTTTAGTGGGTTTGAGGCTCCAAAGCTCTTGTAGCTTTCCAAGACATAATATTTTAGTCAGCCTGGTGGTTACATCTTAATTTGCTGGATTTTCCTTTTGGGAAGAGGACACATCTTTCCTCACTTCTAAGCAGAAAAGGCCAGACTTTCAGTTGTCTGCAAATCAAATGTCCTTCAGTCTGGCTAGCCCAGTTCATTCCAGGTGAGGATCAGGTCTAGTAACTGATTTATTTATGATCTACAGCAAAATCTGAGGACAGTTTTGAAGCCAGTCAGTCTGTTTGAAGTTGGGGGCTGGAGGTGAAGGGGGAAGAACTAGCTTTCTATTCATGATGTCAGATAGCAGCCAAGTCAGCTGTTTTGATATTACACTGTCCCTGGGCTCCACACTGCTCAGAACTCTGGATCAAATGGAGGTGCTGAACAATAAATATGTACCAAAACAAAAGCCCCCAAAGTAGTATTGACATGGGCTGCATTTGATATCCATAAAAAAGCATTACAGAAATGTAATCTTATTCTCCTTTATCTTTTGTATGTTGATAGTCTGATTTCTCTTTGTCACCTGGATTAAAATTTCATGTTCTATTTTAAAAAAAAAAATCCAGACATACGAGTCTGTAGCTCACTAACAGTGGGTTTGGTTTTTGTTTTGGGTTTTTTTTCCTATGGAAGCTTATGATTTTAGTCAGGAAAAAAAACAATCAAAACTAACATCCAAAGCACCACAGCCCAAGTTGAGAATACAAGCAAGAAACAGATTAAATGGATGAAGGAAGGAAATTATTCTTCCTGCACATCTCTTTCAATGCATTGAGTCTCAGGTAATCACTTAATATTCCTACTGTACTCATCCAAAAATGGTCACTCTTTAATATTGCACCTTACCTTATCATTTGAACATATTCTCACCTTCTACTTAAGTTCCTGAAATTACTTCTCTGTGCAGCCTGTTTGTCATAAATGGTACAAAATATCATTTGGGTTCAGTTCTTGGCTCATATACTAAAAGCTTCTTATGCTCCTGAACTATTCTTTGGTGCTTAATGATGTTACCTTTTTTTTTTTTCTTTTTTTTTTAAACTGAGGTGAAGGACTAAGTCAACTTTAACATTACTTCTTTTCCTCTTCAGAAATCAGAGTTTGAAATTTAAGCAGGCCTTTCTTGGTATAAGGAAATGTTTCTCTAAACACTGTTCCACACTGTTCCGTATGTGAAGCTATAAATTTTGAGCATCCACCTCACTCCCACTCTAGAAGCTCCAAGAGTTTCTCACAATGTCCGATGCCACTGCAGGTGTAGTGAAAAGCGCCAAGACCATGCGTATTGTTATTGCACTCAAAGATATTTAAGAATGCATTTAGAATTCTAGAGCAGGACTCTTTTCTCAACTCTCTCTTACAACTGCTGTCCAGAAAACATATCTACCAAGCGAGACTCCTTCTTTTTGAAAGCTCTCTTGGACCGTGATAATGTAGGTGCAGCTGAGGCTTTTAGCCCTTAGAACTAGGAGACAGCTATACTTCAGAAAACCAGCTTCAGAGGGTGCAGAAAAGCACTAAATCCCTTGGGTGCCTTGCAAGGACTATGTGTGGGGTCTTGGTCCCCTGGTTTTCCAGACAGTGGGTTTGGCTGGAGCACACTAAATATCCTTTCTTGTCTGTATGTCCAGCTGCCCATTTGATGGAAAGTAGGCTATGTGTGACATATTGCTCCTCTTGTAAGATAATTTCTAATATGTAAGAACCCTAGACAGGGAGTCATATATGAAATTGTGTATGTGTGACTACAGTTAACCTGATTTAATGTAAATACAGTCCATATAATTCATATTGATAACCACTTTAATGCCTTCTAAGACTATTTTCTCTACATGTAAATTGAAAGAGCTAGTTCTGCAATACCTTTTAATTCACTCTCCTATAGTAGCTGCAAAAATAGTTTGTTTTGATGATAGCAGCGTGAAAAGGTCTTTATACAGCAGGCTTTATATAAAACCTTACGAGTTAGCTACTCTGTGAGCAAAGTGGGATAAAGGAGGAGTCTCCTCAGGATGTGAAGTCCAGTTTTTTGCCAGCTGATCCCAAGCTCACACACCATTGCCTTGATATGACTTGCACTGCACCTCTAAATCTTGTCATTCTTAGCTGCCACCTGATCCCACTGTACATTCAGCGTGGAAACAGCTTCCTAGAATGCCAAAGTACTAAAAAACCAAAACAAAACAATTTTCTCATCATA